>NC_141456.1:37442500-38692500 GCF_015680905.1 Coptis chinensis | reverse complement strand
CTCACATGTCAGTAAATAATCAGTTGTTCGAGCTTTGACATCTGTTAATAGTTTCTTGTAACTTGTAGTGGTTGTCCTTTCTTAATACTGTTAATATTGTTAACAAGTTACAAGACATATAACCATGGCGTTTTGAAAGAACAAAAACTTTTCTTTTGGAAGTCTATCTTTTCCTTCTACTTGGGTCCACCTATTATGTGGCTAGAAATTATATTGTGGGTTGAATATTTTATAGGGTGTTATGTACATATGGTTGTTGGAAGGATGTCATTATTGATTTCCAGGTTATGACAGGTTTAAGTATACGAAATGTTGACTAAACAAAGGAAACTCTGCCCAAAATTCGATAGAATTTGGATAGTGTAACGCCTCATTCTATTTCTTCATATATACTTGGAGTTATCATAGCAAGCTTATAAGTATATTAGTTTTACGACTGGGATGATCTCTTTTTTCTAGTGGTTTTCTTTGTACATTGTTTATTTAAATATGGTTTACTAATACTTGTTTTATTTTTCTTTGTAGCGATGGGTCCTCGATCAAAGAATGTGAAGAATGTAGCGAAAACTACATTCAAGGGTGTTAAGAAATTGTTTGGTGGCGGTTCCTCTAGCGGTGACGCAGTTGGAAGAAAAGACAAAGCGCGTGACGGCTTAACAAAGATCGGCCAAGTAGAGGGGACCATTTGGAAAAAGAGGTTCCTGAGGTTGATTCGTTTAGTGAAGATAGTGTAGATAGTGATACTAATGTAGGTTTAGATGTAAATATGGACAAAGGGAAGAGTATAGTAGAAGAGGAGAGTGAGGAGGAGGATGAGCAGGATGATGATGTGGAAGAATATGTGGTAGAAGACGCACCACCAAATGTGGAAGAAGCACCTCCGTATTGATTTCGTAAGAAAATCCAATGATGATTTGGAGTTTCAAAAAAGGTGTGTATGGGGAGGCCCGTATGAGTCAGAGTTGTTGTATGACTATGCGGTGCATGTCGCTCGCGATGTTTGGGAGAGAAGGGTAATATTTTGTTTTTCTTGTGTACTTTGATTTTCTTTTACAAAATCTTTTGTTTCGCTCATATATATCTAATGCGTGCTTTCGGTTGTTTCGTGAGGATCGCGGAGCGTTGAAGTGTGTTTTCACACTTAGCGGTTATCCCAATGGGATTTCAAAAATGAATGTGAAAAGTCTCCTAAATTTGCCGCGGTTGAGAAGGATCGGGTTGTTTGATCTCATGGAAGGTTATCACGAGCATATGGATCCACCATTGATCTCTGGTTTGTGGAGATGGCATCCGAAGACCAACACCTTCCATATGCCAGTTGGGGAGATGACTGTGACTTTGGACGATGTTGTCCAAATCTGTGGAGTCACAGTTAGAGGAAGAGCGGTGCAAGGGGACAGTGAGCTGAACTTACAACAATCGATAAATCTCCTACATCTTGGTCTGGGGCTCCCTATTGATTTGATTAGGGCGGAGATGGAATCTAGCAGGTTCACTTCAAAAGTAAGGCTAGAATTCATTCGGAAGCATTTTGCGAACAAGGTTCATGATAGCCCTATATGTGATGCTGCTGGGAAGGTGGTGGAGAAGGCCTCGAGTTTCCAGGATGTTCAACGGACTGTTAGAGCTTTTATCCTGTTTTTCTTTGGATGTGCCATTTTTACTGACAAGTCTGGGACTGGAGTGCTTATATGTTATCTGAGGCCGTTGTTGAAATTCAGTGAGATAGAAGAGTATGCATGGGGAGCAACAATTTTGGCGTTTTTATATAGAGGTCTCGGGGCTGCTACATGTGTGAAGGTGAAAGGGGTTACAGGCTATATGACTCTTCTACAGGTAAAACTTGAGTATTTTAGAGTTTATTTTTTTTAATGTTAATTTTATTACTCTATCAATATATTAACTATTTGTGTATATCTAGGCATGGATCTATGAGTATTTTCCGGTATTCATGACAGTCCCAAACTTCAACTATATCTCGTCTCAGTCGCGTGCTCATAGACACATCCCAGTTGTTCCACACTATTATGATACAACGTATGCATTGCAGTTTTATCAAGCGATAATTGATGATTTGAATGAGTTCAATATAAGTATTAAATTCAATGTATGTAAGTATTTAAGTTTGTTTATATTTATTTTTTTTAGTAATTGATCATTGGAGTTGTTAATGACACATTTGATTTTGTTTCAAGTTGTTTGGCATCCCTACAAAAATGTCAGAGATACAAACCCGATCGATGACATTGCATTTTTTGAGGGATTGCTATGCTTTTTCAACATTGTCGAGCTTTACGCTGTCGCAAGGGTGGTGCGTCAGTTGGGTCACGTACAGCTTGTACCTAAAGATCCTTCAATACCAAATTGGAGAACAAGAACTGTGGCAGGACGCAGGTATGAGGTGAGCTGGACCAATATTGGGCCACTTTACTGGGAGTCGTGGCAGAATCACTTGATCCAACCCTGCAACCAAGGACCTATCTCGTCTTATCCATGGGAGTGTCATCAAAACTATATGACTTGGTATGTGAGGAATTCTCATGTAGTTTTGGTGAACCCTGAGCTTCTTCCTATTCATCCCTCCCTGGAGACACTTAACCGTTCACCGATTGTAAGTATTGTGATTTTTAATTGAGTTTCTAACTGCGTGATTTTTGCATTCGATTGGTAACTTATCTTGATTTTCCTTTTTTCGACATGACGGCGTCATCGATGAAACCAGTCGCTTGCTAGAGAGAGGTCTGCAATTGGTCGGGAATGATATGCCGAGGAGGAAGCAAGGTCCTCCTTCAACAGCGCATAACTTAACTAGGTGCAAGTACATTGGTGGGCGCTATAGTTGATTTGTTTCAGTTTAGAGTTTGTAACTTTGTAATTTGTTTGATGGATGGATTATTTGAAACTTTGTTAACTTTGTTTCAGTTTTAGTTTGATGGATGTAATTTGTTTCAGTTTAGGGTTTGTAATTTTGTTAACTTCGAATGAATGGATGGATATGATGTTTGAATGAATGTTGGATGTTTGAATGGATGAATGAAAATGTTTGAATGGAATTTGATGAATGAGTGTTTGATATTTGATGTTTGAATGGAATTAAGTGGAATTTGATGAATATGAAAGTGTTGTAAAAACAAAATGAATTTTGAAAAAAAAAATTTCCAAACGACCCAGCATCGTTTGGCATAAAGGCCAAACGACCTCATCAGATCGTTTTCCCTTTATACCAAACGACTTCGGCAGATCGTTCTCTTTTAATCCCAAACGACCCATATACATCGTTTGGCCTTTATACCAAACGACATGGACACATCGTTTGGTATAAAGGCCAAACGACTTCGCCAGATCGTTTGACTTTTATACCAAACGACATGGTCACATCGTTTGGTATAAAATACAAACGACTTGCTCATGTCATTTTTTTTAATCCCAAACGATGTGGCTAGATCGTTTGGGATTAAAGCCAAACGACTTGACCGTGTAGTTTCGGTCATTATTGACAACATACGAACATTATTTCAAATCACTCGATTGCAGTCCGAATCAACTAGTCAATCACTCGATTGCCCATCCGAATCAACTTAGTCGATCATTTGATTTCCAAATCACTCGATTGCCGTCCGAATCAACTTAGTCGATCGCTCTATTTCCAAATCACTCGATTGTCGTCCGAATCAACTTAGTCGATCACTCGATTTCCAAATCAAATCAAATAAAAGCCCTAACATTATTTCCAAATAACATAAAAATAAAATCAAATTACACTTGTTCCAAATTACATCAAAATATCAAATTACATCAATATATCACATAGTCGATCACTCGATTTCCAAATCACTCGATTGCCGTCCGAATCAACTTAGTCGATTACTCGATTTCCAAATCAAATCAAATAAAAGCCCTAACATTGATAACATAAAAATCAAATCAAATTACACTTGTTCCAAATTATATCAAAATACAAATTACATCAAAATATCATATCGACAACATACAAACAACTTAGTCGATAACATGTACTGTTGGGTCTTCAACGAGCTCGTTTTCCCATATTAAATTGGGAATGTTCAATGCCATAAATTGCAATTGCCTTGCTGTCAAGGCCAAATTCCAACTTTCAACAATATCATATCGAGCTCTAAGCTATTGGCGCATTACTGGAGGAACCGGACAATCTTCAACAAGTTCAACATTGACAAAATGATTTCCACCAATATGTGCGCTACCCAACACTTGAGTCACTCTCTCAGGATTTGCTTGGGTTCTCAGCGGCATGAGAAGGAAGCACTGACGAGCTCTTAAATGCAGAACAACAACATTAAATCTTGAAGCAAATAAGTATCCAGCAAAGGGCATGCTCATCCACTTATTTAAGGGTGTGTAACCTTCTTCATGTAGGATTTCCTTCATCGAATAAAAAACGTCACTTTGATTGTACAAAGTACAATAAAGGGGGAGGTTGTCAGTAAGCTCTTCGTACAACTCCTTTCTCATCTATGGCCATTCTTCTTGACTTCTTCCTAATGTAATGCAGAAAGCTCTATAACCGCAGTTTCCATCGCCAACAGGGTCATGGACTCTAACAATGTATTTATGCATTTCTTTAGGAATATCCAACCCGTAATCCTTAGGACCCCTCGTCTTTCCAAAGTCTAAGCCATCTCTCACATTTCGTGGTGTGACTATTTTTGGAGAAGGCTTATTTCTTGGTGTGGTTGTTTTTGGTATTTTTGGAGAAGGTTTATTTCTTGGTGTGGTTGTTTTTGGTGTTTTTGGAGAAGGCTTATTTGTTGGTGTGGTGTGGATGTTTTGGGTTGGTATTTTTGGAGAAGACTTCTTTCTTGGTGTGGTGTGGGTGTTTTGGGTGGGCGTAGTGTTTGGTTGTGACGAGACCCACTCTTCATGGTCACGTTGAGAATGTTCAAAATGAGATGGATCTCGCTTTGAAGAGTTATCATCTCTAGTTGGAAGCTTTCTGCTACAGCTACCTTTCGGCCGACCTTTGGTTTTTGCTTCCTCACGAGGCGGTACTAGCCATGTACTTTTTGGTACGGCAATCTCCATAAGCTTCCTAGTTATAACCCTCTGCTCTTCTTCAGAAACCATTGCAAACCTATTCATGAACAAGTCCATCGAAGGTGCAACATCGGGACCAACACCCACTGACATATTGGGAGAAGCAGACAATGTTTTCCAAAAGGGGTCGATAGCAGTCAAAGGGATGGACCGCTCTTGCTCTTCAAGTTCAATTAATTCATGAGCACATGGCGTCCATGGCTCGTGCGCAAATAACACCAACACCTTATCTCTCCATCTTTAACACACTTTACGCGGGTATCTATTTCTTCAAATAACAAGTCCAAACACTTGCGTGAGACAAGGCCTCTGAGTTCACGAAACAAAGGAATCCGGTGGTGGTGCTGAGTTACAATCATACTTCTCTCGAAGGTAGCTCTAATCTCGAACATCTGGATCTCTAGAATTGGGTGGATTAAGCTAAACATACTCAAAAAATCATGACAGTTTGCATTTCCTAGTACACGCTTCACCTGAGCATGAGACCCTTCAACTCTATTGGTCATTGTACTCCCAAAGTGAATGTATTGGTCAGTCCAACAACATACGAATCGATCCCTGTGAGGAAACCAAGTCTCTCGCAAATAACAAACAAAATTGGGGTACTCAACCCTGTAATATTTTTCCAAAGCATCCCATCTACGCTGGAAAATAACCTCCGTCTTCGATTTGACTACAGTGTTCCATGAGAACTGGACCTTCTCTACAAGTTCTGTAGTTGGAAAAATATCGTAACATTTTGAAAGGACACACGTAGCGATATGCCATCTACATAGATGCTTGTGTGCGTTAGGGAAAACTCTGTCAGCGGCACTCATCAGGGCCAAGTCCCTATCGGAACACCTATCATCCGCGGATGGGCTTATGTCACCAAGCAAGCCACTAAAATGATGCAAGGCCCACTCATAGTCGACTTTTGTTTCAGACTGAAGCAGCACCTGACACACGGTGAAAGATTTCCACGTTGAAGTCACCCCAACAAACTGTACGAAATGCCACCGATACCTGTTAGTTTTGTAGGTAGCGTCTAACATGAAAACTGTTGGAAAAGTCTGAGCCAATTTAACACCTTCTAGATGGGCCCATAACAATTCCGTTATCTCCTCGGTATTCTCATCATGTCTCAACTCCTCAAAATAATGTTCTTTTGCTAACAACTCACGCAATCTCTGCAATTGTGTGAGACCGTTCATATCCAATTTCCTCACTTTCTGCCTTGCAGTGTAGACTTGGGATATACTAGAGATGTTATCATGATACCTATTCTTGATGGAATCCAATATTTGTTTAGGTTTTATTCCACACTTACTCATCTCTGACAAATACTCGAACTCTGGAACGGTTAGTTAAGTAGCAAATGCATGTCCTTCAAGGGTCTTCGCTAATGGATGGTTGTGAACACCATTAAGAACGACAATTTTCCAACTATCGACAGTGCCGTGTTGGAAAACACCTTTTAACTTAAATTGACATCCCGATTTCTTGGTTCCCGACCTTCTCTTATTAGCCCTCTCTTCGCCTTCCTTCTTGTGTGACCGATACACACCCGAGCACTCGCAAGCCAAATTCAATCTTGCTACTCGGTTTCCTTTGGCACACTCCGACTTTTCAATGACCACAACAACATTAACTTGTCTTCCTCTAGCGGTTGCCCAACCGATTGCCTCACTACGTGTATGAAAGACATAAACACATAAAAAACAACAACTATTATTAATACACTAATAAAATTATATTTAGAAAATTTTAAAATAAAATAAAATCAATGCCTACTCAATCATACCTCTTTCGTAGTAAAAATTTCTATTATATCACTTAAAATCGGTTGACAATCCACATCATTCGAGTTTGCAGAGGATCGGTTCCCAGATAGCGGCAAAGAATTATACATATAGAAGAATAAAACAAGAATCTCAAACAATTTGCATTTAGTTTCAAAGTCACAAAAAAAAAACTTTTAATTAAATTTAGTCCAAATGACCCAGCCATGTAGTTTCATAGAGGGTCCAAACGACCCGGCCATGTAGTTCTATAGTGTCCCCAAACGACCCGGAGAAGTCGTTCTATAGTTTTACCAAACGACCCAGCCATGTAGTCCTATAGTGTAACCAAACGACATGGATATATCGTTCTATAGTGTTCTCAAACTACACCGCCATGTCGTTCTATAGTGTTCTCATACTACACCGCCATGTAGTTCTATAGTGTTCCCAAACGACCCAGCCATGTCGTTTGGGCTCGGGTTTTGCATTCATTCGTTTTGCATCCATTCATTCATTCATTCAATCAATCAAGTATTTTGTATTCATTTTAATCAAGTGTTACCTCATTATTTAGGTTTACACTTTGTCGTCGACGATTTCTCGGCATTTTATTTGCTCGACTTGTCGCATCTTCAAATTCTTCACCTTGACCTTCAACATTTTGTTCCACTTCTTCACTTTCAACATATCTTCTATTTTCTCCTTCTCTAATTTGTTGTTCTTCTCTAATTTGTTGTTGTACCTCAAACATTACCTCAAATACTTCTTCTTCATCTTCATGTTCCATTTAGAGAAACTTAAGTATTATAATATGTAAAGAAACTTGAGTATGTAGAGAAACTTGAGTATTCTATGTAAACCCTAAACTCTAAACTGAGTGAATGAGTATTCTATATATATTTGAAATTTTGATATATTTCAAATAATTGAGTGATATATAGTTGTAAACCCTAAACTCTAAACTCCCCCCAAACTAGTTTATTATTTACAATTGAATAAAAAAAAATGGAAAATAACAAGTTTAGATATAAAACAAATTATTATTTTAGATTTGGATAATTGAGTGAAATATGTTTGAAATTAAATTTTTTTATGTCTGCATTTAAATTTGTAAACCCTAAACCCTAAACCCAAACCCCAAACCCCCCAAACTAGTTTATGATTCAAAATTTGAAAAAGAAAATAATAAATAATAAGTTTATAAATAAAACAAATTATTATTTTGAATAATTAAGTAAAATATGTTAGTATGAAATTTGTAAACAACCTTAAACCCTAAACCCTAAACCCTAAACCCCAACCTAGTTTATAATTCACAATTTTAAAAATAAAATAAAAAATAACAAGTTTAGATATAAAACAAATTATTATTTCAAATAATTAAGTGAAATATGTTGGTACGAAATTTCTAAACCCTGAACTCTGAACTCCAAACCCCAAACTAGTTTATGATTCACAATTGAAAAAATAATAATAATAACAAGTTTATATATAAAACAAATTATTATTTTAGATTTTAGCATGTTTGATTACATGTTTTAACTTGGTTATAAAGATATTATGTCATAACAGATAAAGAGTGCAGAGTGCATGTAGTTTTATTGATGTAATTGTGTTGTTTTTAACCCAATTTTTTAAATCGGGTTTCAATTTTTCTAATTCAATTGAAATCGTTTGAGTGCGTTTGGATGCATTTGAGTGCGTTTGGAATCGTTTGAGTGCATGTCCACGTCGTTTGAGTGTACACTCAAACTACATGACCAAGTCGTTTGAGTGTATACTCAAACTACATGGACAAGTCGTTTGAGTGTTACTCACACTAACATTCAAACTACGCGGCCATATCGTTTGAGTGTACACTCAAACTACGCGGCCATGTCGTTTGAGTGTATACTCAAACTACATGACCACGTCGTTTGAGTGTACACTTAAACTACATGGACAAGTAGTTTGAGTGTTACTCACACTAACACTCAAACTACGTGACCATATCGTTTGAGTGTATACTCAAACGACTTATCAAGTCGTTTGAGTATACACTCAAACGATATGGTCACGTAGTTTGAGTGTTAGTGTGAGTAACACTCAAACGACTTGTCCATATTGTTTGAGTATACACTCAAACGACTTGGCCATGTAGTTTGAGTGTAACTCAAACTCAAACTAACACTCAAACGATGTGGTCACGTAGTTTGAGTTTACACTCAAACGATGTGATCGCGTAGTTTGAGTGTACACTCAAACAACGTGGTCACGTCGTTTGTGTGTATACTCAAACGACTTGGCCAAGTCGTTTGAAATAGAAACAACGAACGACCTTAGGGTTCGTTTTGGCAATACCGGTTGAATTGGTTGCTGGGCTTGGGCTTTGATGGCAAACTTGTAATATGGCAAATTTATAAAATTTCTTTTTTTTTTAGGGTTGCCCAATCCAATTTGATGAGTGCCCGATGGAATCACCACCAAACGAAACTACCAAACTAGTTGAAGATGGCATGAACAAGTTGACAATTACAGAAATGACAATCCAGAGTATAGCCAGGTCCAATTTAGATTCAAAATATTATAAGATCCTGATAACCAAAACCATATTATATAAGATTGTACTCCAACCCAGTTCTTACCAGGATAGCTACATAAATATTTGTGTATTAGCAGGTAATAGAGCCACAAACGGCAAATGTTATTATTTACTATGATGTGTTGAGGTTAAGCAGCCCCTTGCCAGATATTATTACAAGGTACGCTCTAAAATACATCGTTCCAGAAGGATCGCCTTTGGATCAATCACTTATCCAATGTTGTTGAACCACAAAGAATTATTCCGAGTGTGGTACTAAGTAAAGAATCTCAGACATGTATCAACTGCATAGCAACTAGCAAGACAAACATACCAAACACAACTCTAGATTGACAAAATTGTACAGTAAGTATGAAGCCAGAAGGATTTTCCGTCCTTAATTCAAAAAGATTTATGATTGATTATTGTAACACCGTTCTACTCTATAACTTCTGGCTCTAAATTTCCAAAATTCTGAAGGTATCCCTTGAAATATAGACCATCTCACCTTTGATCTCTCAGAAGAGGTTGAGATGCAGAACCTGGAAAGGGATAATGTTAAATAAGTGAGATATCATTTGAGGCCAGAAAAAGGAAAACTATTACTTGAAGAACAAAACAAAATGAAAACCAACAACAACCACCACCACTACAACGACTACTATTTAGTCTATTACTACTAAGGGATGGGTTTAAGAGAATTATTCACTTTTATTTTTTCGTCGCAAATCTTTGCTGGACGTAAATTAAAAGATTGTGGACGAAAATCAAAAAATATTGTTACGTTTTTACAGAATCCTGGGATTAGTGTGTTATGCCTAGTGCAAATGCTCAATTTGCATAAATAGCAAGCACAGCCTAAACACCAAATAGGTCAAGGAGCTCATCTGATCGTTGTCCTAAGAACTGATGAGGGAGGGAACAAATGAGCAACAGTCAGCAATATACTTTCTCTCCATAAAAAGCTAACTTCGAGCTTCCCCAATCTAAGAAAGTAAAATATCAACTTTGAATTTTAAGACCAGAACTCTAAACTCAAAGAAATACAACTATATGAGAAGGTGCAAGTCTTACCCGTGATACTTTGCTGCGTTGAGACATCAGATGGAGGTGACTGTTTTGAAGTTTTCTCTAGAATCTCCACTAAAACTAGGCGAGACAGAAGAAGACCAGCAACAAAAGCCCCAATGACAAGCATATAAAAGACTGCATCCCAACCCTTTGTGGAAATAATACCAGTGAGAAGAGGCCCAAGAGCTGCGCCAGCCGATCCAGTGCCATCAATTATTGCAGTTACTGTTGCCAGTGCTCGAGAGTCTCCCTTGAGAGAGCTATGTGTGCCCAGATCCGCAGAAACAGCAGTTGTGATAAGTGCATAGGGACCATTCACAAACAACCCAGCTATCATCATCAAAAGAATGTTCATAAACTTTGAAGTGCCTCCATATGACCGGTAGAGAAGCAATGAAGGAATTGCAGCATACATAAAACTAGCTGCTGTAATAGCCCGAGCTTCTAGTTTGTCAGATATGTAGCCAGCAAGAATTCCACCAACAATTCCCCCAACATCGAACAGAGTGGAAAGGTTTCCTGCAGACTTCACAGACACATACTCCCCATCAATTGCTGCAAAAGAAAACAAAGTAGAGTCAAAATTTTATGTTTAAGCTGTACTGCATAAGTTAAAGGAACATTAGGTACAGTAATAGTATCAAGAAAATGCAGGCATGCCGTTGGGGCCACTAGAGGTTCTAAAACCATCAATCTCCTAGCAGTTACACCACCAGACCAAATCCAAAGAAACTTGGAGAACCCTGTGTCCACACCACACGCTATATGACATGTCTAGAGATGATCAAAATGTTCACACTTGTCCAAAAAAAAGAACATACATATACGTAAAATAACGCATATATAACAAATTATCAGCCATTACATATAACATAATCCCATGAAGATGCAACCTAAATGAAAGGGGAGCCCTTTCAATCCTGTCAATGCTTAGACGTGTCTTTAAGTCAAAATATACAAGAAATGATTCTTCTAAAAGTAATGCTAAGACTTGCCCAATGCCACATTTATAAAATTTGAGAGTAAATACATGGTGTTCGAGAAGTAACAGGTGAATTCTTACAATACTAGTGGTAAGAATGAATTAAAACTCCCAAAGAAGTCACAAGTCCTGGAAGTTCGGTATAACTGTAGCAATAAAGAAGTAACAGATTGTATAATTCTAAAGCAAGTAATTTGGCATTGTTTAGTAATTTAAGGTTGTAAAGTTTTCTACACTCCCCTCGAGTCAGAG
Organism: Coptis chinensis; assembly: GCF_015680905.1. Classification (NCBI taxonomy): domain Eukaryota; kingdom Viridiplantae; phylum Streptophyta; class Magnoliopsida; order Ranunculales; family Ranunculaceae; genus Coptis; species Coptis chinensis. The sequence goes on along the minus strand of NC_141456.1, from coordinate 38,680,799 downwards.
CATGCAAACTTTGTATGTCCAACTGATAAATAAAAAAAACAGAACTGCGAAAAATAAAACTCCGAACACCTAAAACTTCCTATGACCGTAGATCTCAGTCATCTCACTACACATTATGTAACTAAACTATAGTCTTTATAGATCTTTAAAGCAATCAGTCGTAGTCAAAACCACCTCTGTGTGGTCCTAAAACAAAAAGACAAACCACTTACATCCCAAAAATCTATGGAGCAAAGCAAGGGAAAAAAAATGTGGTTTAAAGTATCATCAAATATCAAAGATGGGTACTTATAGACTCAATTGAAACAAGAGGAACAAGTGGAAAATAAGATTTACAAATAATCGCAAATTTATAAAACGAGAAAAATATCGCAAATGCGGAGAGGTGGGGAGAACAAATCCGCAAAATATTACAAATCTGTAAACCAAGACAAGACGTGTAAAAGAACTGTACTTGAAGGTCTAAGATAATTGCAGACAATAGGTTGAGAGGAGCTCAAAATATATATTATCGCAATCTGAGGCAAATGAACCAACAAAAAAAATTTGCAGGTTCTTTTCGCAGAGAATGGTGTGTAATGTAGTAACCATAAACTGTTTAGGGACCAGAGTAAATAGTAATCGCATGAATAAGTTTGCAATGAAGTTCAAAACTTCAGTTGATTATATCAGAGATTGTGGTTTCATGCTGGAAGACTCCAAATGAATAACAAATAGATGGAGTTGTCAATTTTGAAGCCACTAAAGTTGCTACATAAATAACAAATTAAAGATTTCACACTCACTCTATATCATTATTGATTTTCTATGGTATGTACAACATTCTACTGCCCAACTCCAGACTACTTTCTTAGTTTCAGCTTCACTCACCGACCAGGGCCATAATCTTTTCTTTTTGTTCGTTCATCAGTAAAATTGAACAGAAATGTATCAAAGATAATAATTGGAAAGCTAAATTATAAACTCAGATTCAGAACCCTGTATTAAAAAAATTCAACCTATTCAGCAGATTAAACCAAATACATGAGGAGTGATAATCATGTTTAACCTAGGTATTAGGTAACTATGACCAAGATTCCTCAACTAAAACAGACAAATTCCTAAAACTAACCAAATTTCAGAGCTACAAGAGGTCTACTTGACTAGATCAATTTCATCTAATGTGACTACTTTATGAACCGAAACATACCAGTATGGCTCAGATAAAAGGGCAGCCAATACAGGAAAGTGTAAGCCACCAGCTTTGCAAAGAAAAGACACAACGCAAACGGGATCACTCCTGGTATCATACAAGCTTCCACGAGTCCAACAGCACTAGTACGACTGAGTGACCCATGTTTTTGTAGATCACTAGTTTCCGCTTCTACAACACCATCCTTTCGCATAGCATTTTCATTTGGTAGTAAAGATTCTACATCTTCATCCTCTTTCACTGCCTTATTAGTGTCCCATCCATTTGGGCAAGGAAGCCCGACATCCTCAGGATAAGCAGGCAAGAACAAATAAACCATTATCCCTCCCAAACAAATCAAACCACCTGGAAGTATAAAAGACCAACCCCACCCATACTGCAAAACACTAACAGCAAGAAGCGAACCAGTAATATTCCCAACAGAAGTATGCGCATTCCAAACACCCATTATCAACCCCTCTTTCTCTTCCCAAACCAATTACCAATAACAGCAACAACCGAAGGCCACCCAGTAGCTTGAAACAAGCCAGCAATCATTTGCATGACAAGATAAAACCCAAACACATGTATATTCCAAAAATAACCCATACCAAAAAGTCCAACAAAAATCCCACTCCCAATCATTCCCATTGTTAAAAACAATCTCAAATCCAAAGTATCCCCTAAATGCCCTGCCACATACATTCCTAATGAATAACAAGCTAGAAAAGCAACATCTATCTCTCCTAACTTCACTGTCCCATCTTTCCCATTAAATGGTCTCCACCCCTTTCCGCCATTTCCCACAACATTAACATTACCATTTTCTTTGACGAAAACCTCACCAAGTGGCCACGGATAATTAAAATGCTTAATATTGTGATCAATGGGTTCACGATCTAATACACTCTTGACAATACTAGATGGTTTTCTCGATGCATGATAACATGCATAAGCTATAAAAGTAAGTAGTAAAACTACGTATCTATATGTTTTTAAACTCCATTCTTTTCCAATTACCTTTATTCCAGGTGGTGTTCCTCTTCTCATCTTTCAAAAACAAAACAACTCAATTAACACTACTCAAAAAACATTTTCCCTTTTTTTTTTTTTTTTTTGCAGTTTATATAGATATAAAGTTTAAAAAAACAACGCGGAAAAAGACAATGATTTAATTTTCTTCTTCCTCAATATATGTCGTTTTCGAGGACTTTAGGTTTGTTTTGGTGAATCAGTTTTGAGTGTTTGTGTTTCCTTGAATGTAGGATTGACGTGAAGACGTGGCGGGTTTATAGGCTTTGAAACCTTGTTTTTTGCTAACGTGAGTGATGACACGTGAGGTTTTTTTGGGTTTAACTGGTTTTGGAGTTTTGGGGTGGCCTATCTGATTTTGTTGACTGGAAATCCGGAACTGGTGTGGACGTGTGGTGTATCAGGCGTCTCTATCATGGAAAATTTGTTTAGAGTTCAGACAACGTGTAAGTCAATTGGGCTGCATAGTTCACTGCGCTGTCAATGGCCCGGCTTATTAGATATTTTTTATTCTAGAGATTGGTCAATTGGCTTGGGCTATTCGATTTAAGAGCATTTCCCAATGCAGCAGGTGGATACGGTGGGTTTTTCAATTTATTCACTTTTTTTTTTTTTTTTAATTTTTGCCATATTGACTATTTTCTCAAGTCAAAACGAAGATGAAATCTTCAGTCGAGATAGTGACTGAGTTGTGAATTTCGGATGGAATGTTGGATTCCATCTCGTGTGTTTTTCTCTTTTTTAAATGGGTTTTATTTTTCGGACGGAATGTTTTATTCAGTCTCGCATGATTTTTCGGTTTTTTTTTTTAATTTCAGACGGGATGTTTCATTCCATCCGAAGCGTTTTTTCGATTTTTACATCCAGACTGAATCTAACATCCCATTCGAGATTAATATTCACCTTTGCATTGGGCAGTTTCACCTTGTTTTTCACCAAAACGGTGGAAAAGAGGAGAAATATTGCCTACATGGAGATGAATAATAGTCGACTGCATTGAAAATGCTTTTACAATAAACTAGTTAACTGGCAAGTGTCTACGCCACGTGTGGAGTGAGCTAGTTTGGGCCGGACAATACAAAAATTCTATTTTCGGTCAATGGCAATCTCACAATTATTCGTAAATTAGAGAGCATTGTGATAAATCAAGAGAGAAACGTCTGAATTTCACTGTACATATAGACAGTTTTACCCCTCCATCAACTATGTTATTACATAATGCCCTTTTGATTGTGATCGTAATAATTAAAATCATATAAGGGTATAATCGGCAAATGACACTGTTCACCAAACCTTTCTCTTTAAAGTAGTTAGATTAAATTGGTTCGAAGGCCCATTTTCGAGTGAAAATCACTCTCAAAATCAGCGATTTTTTTTTAATAAGAAGTGACTATCCATAACAAATTGGGAAAAAAGTAACTCTAGAGGACACATTTTTTTTTAATCACTCGCAAAGACCGGATAGATGAAAGGTCAAGTATACCCTTGACGCAAAATTAAAAAAGACTTAGGTAGATGAAATGTCAAGTATATCCCTAGTGTGAAATAATAAACTGCCCGGTCCAACCGAAACGACCCCGTGTATATAGTATGAATAGTGATTATTCATACCGAAACAACCCGGTTTATAGGTATGAACAATCACTGTTCATACCCTAAACATAATGTATTATCAGTAAAAACACCTATTGGAGTATGAACAATCATTGTTTATACCTCAACATGAACTATGAACAATTATTGATCATACATCAATATATTGTACGAGGGACGTTCACCTATTTGGGTATAAACAATCATTGTTCATACATCAGCATAAGTTATAAACATTCATTGTTCATAGCAAAACGACAGAAAAGATAAAATTGGAAAATATTTATTTCAAATCCGGGTTATTTATCTTTAAGGGTTATTTTCACTCGAAAATTGGTTTTCCAGGTTATTTTCACCCGAAAATTTGTCATTGAGAGTGATTAAAAAAAACGGTGGTTTTGAGAGTGATTTTTACTTTAAAATAGGCCTTGAGGACCAATTTATTGTTTTTTTACTATCACACTAATATATTCCTAGCTAGTTAAGATAGAGGTATTTATTAGGTATTATGTACGACTTAGGTGATGGTTTAAGAATAAATTGAATAGATAAACTAAATAGACAAGTCTGAGAAATTAGGGTCTTCAAATAAATTACATTACTAGATAAAACATTTGTTCTTGCTTTACTTATAGACTTTTGTTCCATACTTAGTCATTTTGATTTGGATTTTGACTCATTTTTATTTTATTTTTGGAATTCTAACTTTGATTTTCTTATTTTGGAAACTTTATTTTTCTTTCTATTTCTTTTGTAGCAACTAACCATATTTGTTTCTGCACATGTTTTTCTTTTATCTTTTCTTCATTTCATCATATTTCTCAAACTTATCAAGATGGGTAGACTATATTTTTATTTGGGTTTTATATAGGGTAAGAAATTTGTGGTTTATGAAAAGGCTAATGAAAAACTCAGTAGGCCGACTAACGGAAAAAATATTCTTTAAGGTTGGAAGTTCTTGCTATATCAATCCAAAAATTGCCTAAATTATCGCTTAGGATATAGTGCGGTGATTAAACAAGTGGATGTGTGATTTCTCTACTCGGAATTGACTACTCTTTTGTGTCATCGCTCATATATTTCACTCATATGAGGCTTTTAGGCTAGATTCTTACAGGATATGTGAAATTAAACATTCTAACCTAGGTCTCAGAAAAATACTGCCAAGTACAATCATGATGATGTTCATGCAAGACATTTACGAGCAAATGCAATTACTATTACCAACATATTAACCTAAATTTATAAAAACTATACTTTTAATTGTAATCCTAAAGTGAGACTTCTAAACTATTATCATCACAGAAAATGAAATAATATCATTATCACTAAGTGCATAGTATAAAAAAAATAAAATAATAAATTTCACTAAACAAAACATTTTGTTCCTACCCCCAACTTATCATAGACATTGTCCTCAATGTTGACCTATATGTGCAAATGAAATAACTAATTAACATCATTGACAAGTGAAGAATAAAGAAATAGATTACCAATGGCTACATGAACGAAAAATAAAAGCTCGAGTCACCTGTAGAAATTAATACCTCACAAAAGACATAAGAGTAATAATATATACAAGGAACCAAATTACTACAATGACTAAAATATGTCACGTATCTCATTCCATAGAGTTACACGTCTACAAAAAGGCAGAGAAAATGTGCTAGAGTGGAATGTATGAGATATGTACACAAAAGACTCAACAAAAATAAAAACATGGGTTGCCTCCCATAAGCACTACAGTTAACGTCTCTAGTAGATGAATAGTTTGCACACCTAATCCTTCGATAAAGACAATGTTTTTAGCAGTTATTCTACCATGTTGTCTCCCGTTAAGCTCTCTAAAAATGACTAACTCTTCAGAATTAACCTGAATTTTACATATATAAAAACACAATTGTATCAATTTAAACTTTGAGAACAAAAATCTAATCAGTTTGAAATTGGTGTCACACTTACCTACGACAGAGATATCACATCGTGAATGTTGCTCAGCCTGAGGGAGTCCATAGTATTGAAGATTTGAAGTTGTTGAATCGAACCACCATAATAACACGCAGCTAGAGTAAGAGTGGGAATCAGTTACTAGAGAAGCTGCGAAATATGAATAATTGAAGAGTCGATGTTTTCAAGTTTTGGCGAGTGATAGTGAGAGTGGGAATGAGTTACAGAGAAGCGAAACATGAGTAAATTAAGAGGACGACGCATTCTAGTTTATTGGTGAAAAGTTGTTGTTCAATGGATAAATGTAGTCAACGTTGTCCAAAGATTCTTTGCTCAAGGATCTTTTGGGCTTGTCCCTTAATCAGATCCCAAAACATGAATAATCCGTCTTTAGTTTCTCAACTCCGACCCATTGGCTTATGCAGTACGTATGCACCATGCACACCCCCAATAATCCGTCTTTAGTTTCTCAACTCCGACCCATTGGCTTATGCAGTACGTATGCACCATGCACACCCCCTTAGATTATATCTAAAATTGTTGGATTTCTAAATCAACTAGTATCATAGTATGATTGCATAGCTAATTCGTAAATAAACTAAAGTACGGGGGTTGTTAAAAATACGCATACATGTACATTGGACCAAGTGTTTTGGGAGAAGTATGTTCAATCTAAATCTAAATGACGAAAATTTACTTAAATTTGTTTTATTTGGGCTTTTGTAATTTAGTCAATTGAATTAACATATGCACTGTTCTTTTCCCATCTATATAACAAAGAAGAGAGAAGTGGGACGACAAATTCCACCTCATAAGGTGATATTTGGTCGTGCCACCCTTTCACCATAGCCACTAGATTATTTTCTTGGGGTGAGTTAATAAATTTTTTGGAGTGAGTTTAAAAAAAATTCTCATCTCACCCACCCCACCCAAAAAAGTGTGGACTATTTTTGGGCTGAACTTTAATGAGATGTTGGGCTCTGAAAACATGAGTAGAGGGAGGAGGCGGGTGTGAGTCAGGGGCGCCAAACCCGAAGGCGTATGTATATGTGTCATATCGGGGGTGGATGCGTCGGGAGCGCCAGAGGCGTGCGTATATGTGTCGTACGGGAGGGGGATGCGTGTCCGGGGCGCCGAAGACGCACGTATCGGGATGCGCATTGGGGGCGCCGAAGACGCGCGTATCTATGTCGTATATAAGGCACAACATCATTTATATACAATAAATATTCCAATTATTTGCAGTCATTGTGGGACGCGTGCGCCCAAGAGCTTAGCACAATTCACACGAGATGTTGGGTATTTCGAGGATCCCCAGATATGACTATTTTATACAAGATGTTTAGGTCTTGCAAATATTGCTTGAGACAAATGACTAACATCCAACTAATTTATTGACTAAAAATGACGTTGTGATCTACAAAAAAAACAAATTGGTCACAATTAACATTGGGATAACATTTCCATATATGCCTCATTAGCAATTGGCGAAATCGATTCGCATATGATAATGTCATTGAGATATTTGGATTGATTTAGACAAGTTTATGCTTATTGTTTCATCAAATTTTTATGATAAATATTTATATAACATGGATAATAGAAAGAAACAAAAAATACACGAATCAAAATTATTGTTGATACCAATAGTGCCAAACTATGATATTTTGTCTTAGAATAACCAAACAATGATATTTGTAATCCCAATTTAAACCCTAAATTTTGGGCAATGTACCTACCTAATAATGAACAGGATGATGTAAATTGTAATATGAGTTTTAGAACAAAAAAAACCGAAACTCACATAATCTAATTTAGTTTTGGGATAAAATCCCAAAAAAGAGAAAAGTGTTAGAATTAAACCGATTTGGAGAAAACACCACACTAACTTAACATTAACTTAACATGTAGATTGAATCAATAAAAGAGAGAGAAAGAGATAATTCTTATTCCTTTCAGATAAAACTAAATGGGAGGAGGTTACCTTTATATACAACTAGGTAACCTCCTTACTAAGATAAGGGATTAACATGATAAACAGTAAGATAGAGGATGATCAGGATAAACATCAAGATAGAAGGTTATCAGGATAAATACCAAGATTAGGATAACACCTATCAATGGTGGGCATCCACATAAGCCCATGGATTTCATAACAAAAAGCAAATATTTGTATTAGTTGGATTCTCTCCAATTTGCCAATGTTTAGAAAATCAAGTCTCTTAATTAGTTGGGACTGTTTCTTATTGGTCAAGGTTTTGATTTAGAATTCATAAGAGTATTTTCTATGATATCTCTATTTAATTATCTTATAACAAAATCCATAATTTAAGCATAAACTTAGAGTTGAAGATCATTTTTAGTACATCTGCCCTCTATCCATGTCTCCTAACAAATTGTCTCGTCTGCTCACCTAAACATAAACCTCGCTAAAAAAAACTCCCATTTGAACGGTTTTACATGCTAAATAGGACCGGGCTTTTTTAACTTAATCCCCCAAAATTTGTACTTTTTTTTCGTGAAAACCCTCCATTTTCAAAACCATTAGTAATTGCTCCCACTTTGTCATTCATCCGTCACCCAAACGTTGATATTTTTCATATTGCCAACTTTACCCTTTTAAGACCAAACTTGAACCAACTTAGACCAAAGTCTTACTCTCAAACATTCTTCTCCAAACCATCGTCTTCTCCGTCAAGCAAGACACTAATAAAAACTTAAACATCCAATTCATCACAACCTTCGACCCTTAAATCCATTAAAATCTCAACCAACCGGCCCATTACTATAAAAACACCATAATTCCAACAACACCAACCAAAAACTTATTTCACACTTTCAACACTAGTAAGCCCGACTTTGCAAAAATGGCGGCAACATGTACTACAAAATGGACACTACCACTAAGTGCATTCCAAGTAAAATCACCACCGTAGTAATCTAGTATTGAAAAACAAGAATAATAAAGCGGTAAAACTTATCATCGAGGATTGTGTTTCGGCACAATTTCCTTAAGACGAAAAAACGCCGCCCGTATGGTTGCCGCCAAATTCAAGCCGTCGCCTCCCAGATACAACAATGGACGAAATGCGTGTCACCACCAATGACCAGCTTTCGGAGAAACTCTCGGGATACCCGGACTAGGTTTTTGATTTGAAGAACTAAAACAATAAGCTGCGTTTCGCCTTTTGGATAAACAAGAGAGTGTTTTGTTTTATAGATCTGCCACTCGCCCCTCAAGGCGAGAGTCACGTCCGAGAGCAAAAACGTGTTGACTCGAATCAAGGGAAAGATTTTGAAACGGTTACGTTTTATTTTTGGAAAGAAAGAAGACCAAAAGATTCTGCAAAAACAAGCCCAAGACGATGCACTCCACGCTGAAGCCCAATTGGTGGATTTGCACCCCTCCCTCGGCGCACGACGTGTGTGGGCACACGCCAAGACTAAGGTTTTCTGAGCTCCCACCTCCCGAGAGCCCCCAAACCAAGGACGCCTTGTGTGCGCTGAGCAGCACCTCCTTATATCTCTACACTATCCCTCCATAAGGACCGCAACCAATATAAACTTAAGAGTCTTAAGTTTAGTAACCAATGCTGGACTAAAGCCCCCACATTAGAGTGTAGTAGATATAAAAGGTCATGGGTTCAAACCCATGAGGACACAAATTCATTCACATTTCCAACAATCCCCACATGAATGGAATTATTAAGAAACGTAAGAAAAGAAAAACAAAACAAGAATGTCCGAGTATGAAGAAGTTATGAATGGGTCAAGGTGTCATACTGACTTGAACCTTCGCTGGTGTTTGTCCTGTCGGGATTACTAGTTGACCGCTGACCTTAGTCTTGAACTGCTCAACATATATGTAAGCCTAGTCAACAGTAACACACATAACTTCAAAAATCATCATAGAGTTCCCTCAACAGGCTCGTGATAGCCATGAGCTTCCTGTGTTTCATGAGTGCTCTAGAGAACAAGCCTATAAGTTCTCATAGGAAGCGCTTTTACTTCCTCACTCATATAGGTGCCTCTATCGAGGAGTGTATCAGATCATTACACCCCAATCGAAAAACCAGCTATAGAAAGCATTAAGAGTATTCACTCATCCTTTAAAAGATACGTAAGGTACTACTACATCATAGGGATGGGTACGAGTTTTCACTCTAGGTGTAGTACCCCCCACAAATCACGCAGATAACTTGTTTCCCATTGAACCTTGATCCCGGGATCTCCATTCACCAAGGTCAGTGTCGTGCTTATCTCGGTGATTTAATAAAATAGGCAATTAGTCTTTAATAGACTTTAGCCCCATCCCCTCGATGTACTAAAACCAGCCTCTCTAGCCAGCCTTTAGTTAAAGGATCGCCTAAATTTTCTTTTTCGACCTCACAAAGTCAATAGCTATGATCCCATCTCTTAACAACAACCAAGACAAGAGTTATGTCTTCACGAATATGTCGAGATTTCCCATTATAGGAAGTATTTTTGGCCCTCAAGATAGCAAATTGGCTATCACAATGAATAGAGACAAAGTGGAACAGTTTAGGCCAAAGCGGGATATCCATCAAAAATTCCCCGATCCACTCGCTTCCTCACTAGCTTTGTCTAAAGCTATAAACTCAGATTCCATAGTGGAACGGGCAATGCAAGTTTGCTTTAGATGATTTCCAAGACACTGCACCCCCCGCCATAGTGAACACATAACCACTAGTGGATTTAGATTCCTCGAGAATCAAGAATCCAATTGGCATCATCAGACTACCCTCTCCAAAGATACCGATATCCGCCATAATGAACACCATAATTTGAAGTGTATTTCAAATATCTCAATACTCGATAAAGAGCATCCCAATGCTCATTGCTGGGATTTATGGTGTATCTACTAAGTTTGCTTACTACGGCGTAAGCTATGTCGGTCTAGTGCAGTTCATAAGATACATGAGACTACCTTATAACCCTAGAAAACTCTAAAGGAGATACACCTAATCCAAATTTTTGTCAAATGTATACTAGGATCATATGGTGTTCTCGCGGTATACGTACAAAAAATTGATTAAATCTTTTAAGCATTTTCTCTACATAATGAGATTGAGACAAAGTAATTCCATCAGAATTATACACAATCTTAATGCCAAGAATGACATCAAATGAATACCCAAATCTTTCATGTCAAAATGCTTACTCAAAAAGATTTAGTCTTATTGACGGCTCTAAACCGGTTCCAATGATCAACATGTCATCCACATATAAACAGATAATTACACCGTGATTGTTTCTCAAATTTACAATAAATGCATTTATCCGCCTCATTAATATTAAAACCATTAGAGATTAGCACACTATCAAATTTCTCATGCCATCTTTAGGAGCTTGTTTGAGACCAGAAAGAGATTTCTTTAGCCTACAAACTTTTCTCTCAAGGCCTTCTAAAACAAACCCTTCGGGTGATCCATATATATCTCCCTCTTGTAATTCCCCATTTAGAAATGCCGCTTTTAACGCCCATTTGGTGAATTACAAGATTACGAAGTAGAAGCAAAGGCTATTAACATTCGATAGATGTAATCCTTGGCCACAGAGAGTAGGTGTCAAAGAAATCAAACCCTTCTCTCTCGCTTATAGCCTTTTGCTACTAATCTCGCTTTATATTTATCAATGGATCCATCCGCCTTTAAGTTTCTTTCTAAATAACCATTTATTTCCAATAGTTTTACTACCAGGGGCAACTCAACCAAAATCCCAAGTGTTATTGGTTATAATGGACTCATATTCACTTAGAATGGCCTCTCTCCAAAAATCGGCATCGAAAGATGACATGGCCTCTCGGATAGGTCCGAGGATCCTCCTCTACTAAGAAAGTAAGGAAATCAGGTCCAAAAGAGGTGTTAGTCCTAGGTCTCTTGCTCTCCCGAAGTTCAATTTCATCTTCGCCAAGAATCTTCTCTAACTCTAGAGCAAGTGTAGAAGAACTCCTGAGTCCCTCCCCGATCTCAATAAATGGGAATTTATCCTCAAAAAAGACAAAGATCCCTAGACTCAATAATGGTATTATCATCAACAAATTTATTTTTAGATTTGAAGACTAAAACCCAGAGGGCACCGCTATTCCGGCATACCCAATAAAGACACAATCTACAGTTTAGGGCCAAGTTTAGTCCTCTTGGGTGTTGGTATAGATACCTTAGCCAAACACCCCACACTTTAAAAGAATCTATAAGTCGGTGTCCTATTTTTCCACATCTCATATGGAGTTTTATCTCGTGTCTTTAAAAGGTATCTTATTCAATATAACAAAGTTAGCAAAGCCTCCCCATAGGTTCATAGAAGCCCGAGCTATTGATCATTGAATTGATCATATCTTTGAGAGTCCTATTTTTCCTCTCTCGCTATCCCATTGATCGGGGAGCATAAGGGGCAGTGGTCTCATGTACAATACCATTATTTTCACAAAATTTATTGAAAGGACCGTAATATTCACCTCCTCTATCGGACCTAACTATTTTTATTTTCTTGTCTAACCTGGTTCTCAACTTCAGTTTTAAAGGAAATAAATTTAGCTAAACTATCATCCTTACTCTTAAGAAGATAAATATGACGTAAACGTGAAGCATCATCAATGAATGTAACAAAATATTTATTACCTCCTCTAGTCATGTAACCTTTAAGATCACATAAGTCGCAGTGAATCAATGCCAACAACTCGGTGTTTCTTTCTACCTTTTTGAAAGGTTTCCTAGCATATTTAGATTCTACACATACTTCACATCTCTTTATTTTCAGAAATAGTATTCTTGGATATGTTACCTAGATGCATCAGGCTTTTTAATTGAAACATTATTAACGGTCCAAGTCTACTATGCCACGATCAAATGACTCAACCATATAAGAAGAAGTAGATGCTTTATTAAATTCAAAATCGCCACATTGAGCTTAAACAAGCCTTCATCTAAATAACCTTTTACCCACAAAGGTTCCCCTTAGTCGAACAAATTTGTCCGACTCAAAGACAAGTTTGAACCCTTCTTACTTAAAAGGGAACCGTAAACCAGATTTTTCCTTATATCGTGAACATAAAGAACATCCTTCAAATTAAGAACATTTCCGTATGAACTTCAAATTAATGTCCCCTTTCCTTCAACTCTGAAGCGATGAAGTTACCCATGAATGTTTCTCCTTCTCCCGAGGAGAGAAGGACGAAATGCACTTTTAGTGCCACAGATGTGTTTGGTAGCCCCCCTGTCTACCCACCACCACCATGTTACTCACCAAGTTAACCTCAAGAACCACAGCAAAAAGTTACCATCCCGAACTACATTTGCTTGTGCCTTGTCTTTCTTCCCATCATTCGACCTTTTTGAATTTACAACCGGGCTATATGACCTCGAGATCCGCATACATATAGCAATGAATTTCGTGGATTGTAAGGTTTCTTTTTAAAGTGAGGTTGACCGCTTTATTCTTGTTCGCATATGGTTTCTTTTTGACGGGAATTTAGTTGATTTAGACTTAGAAGAACTAGCAAATAAGCTACCTTCAACCAGTTAGCCTTAGCCTTCATTTCAAGTCTCCACATTGATTTCAAATTTTCCTCGTTATCCTCCTCGATCCGGGTTGACGATCGATCTTCTAGGGTCATCTCTTTCTTCTTATGTTTGAGATCGTTTTGTACTCCTTCCATCGAGGAAGGGAGTTTCAATGATGGAAGCAACCCGGAAACCTTTGCAGATTTTATAACCTTCCGCAAAAATCTCATGAATAATTATTTGCAGCTCCTCCACTTGAGAAACAACAGATTTCCCATCTTCCATCTTGAATTCCGTAAACTTTCCTACAAGAAACTTCTTAGAACTCCGTGATCTTCGAGAGCATACTTCTTATCAAGTAAACTCCACAATTCAAGAGAGATGCGACACACAAAGATAAACATCATACAAATCAAGGGAAAGACAATCAAGTATATAATTTCTACATAAATAGTCTTTTCTTTTCCCATCCGGCCACACACCACCGTAATCCACTGTGTTCATCTTCATTTTCATTGTAAATGGGTTTCTCAATCAAATCCATTCAACCAATTTCGAGAGTAGTCGATAAAATTCATTTTCATCCGCCAAATAAAAAATTTCTGCCATCAAAAATTTCGTGCTTGACAGACTTACCACTAGGTTTTTCCATCTTAGCAGTATTAACAACAACGAGCACAATACTAGATAATAACAGATCGTTATTAGACAATCGTTTTTTCGTCTTAAGATTGTAGTAATCTAGTATTGAAAAACAGTAATAATAAAGCAGGTAAAACTTATCACTGAGGATTGTGCTCGGCACAATTTCCTTAAGACGAAAAACGCCACGATGGTTGCCGCCACCAAGCCGCACGCCTCCCGTGATACAACAATGGATGAAGCCAGTGTCACCACCAATGACCTCGCTAAGTAGAAACTCTTAGGATACCTCGCATCAGGTTTTGATTTGAAGAACTAAAACAAGTCAAGTTTTTTAAGCTTTTTCGAAAACAAGAGAGTGTTTTGTTTTATAGATCCGCCATCCCTTCAAAACGCAGTCACGCCCGTGAGAGCAAAAATTGTTTGACTCGAATCAAGGGAAAGATTTTGAAACGGTTACGCTTTTATTTTTGGAAAGAAAAAGAAGACCAAAAAAGATTCGCAAAAACAAGCCCAAGACTCGCACTCCACGCTGAAGCCCAATCAGGTGGATTTGCACTCCCTCAAGGCGACGTAGGTGGGCACACGCCAAGACTAAGGTTTTCTCGAGCTCCCACCTCCCCGAGAGCCCCCAAACCAAGGAGGCCTTTGTGTGCTAGCTGAGCACCTCCTTATATCTCTACACTATCCCTCCATAAGGACACAACCAATATAAACTTAAGAGTCTTAAGTTTAGTAACCAATGGGGACTAAAGCCCCCACATTGGGAGTGTAGTAGATACAAAAGGTCATGGGTTCAAACCCATGAGGACACAAATTCATTCACATTTCCAACAATCCCCACATGAATGGAATTATTAAGAAACGTAAGAAAAGAAAACAAAACAAGAATGTCCGAGTATGAAGAAGTTATGAATGGGTCAAGGTGTCATACGACTTGAACCTTCGGCTTGGTGTTTGTCCTGTCAGATTACTAGTCACCAGAAGACCTTAGTCTTGAACTGCTCAACATATATGTAAGCCTAGTCAACAGTAACACACATAACTTCAAAAAATCATCATAGAGTTCCCTCCAGTGCTCAGATAGCCATGAGCTTCCTGTGTTTCATGAGTGCTCTAGAGAACAAGCCTATAAGTTCTCATAGGAAGCGGCTTTTACTTCCTCACTCATATAGGTGCCTCTATCGAGTGTATCAGATCATTACACCCCAATCGAAAACCAGCTATAGAAAGCATTAAGAGTATTCACTCATCCTTTAAAAGATACGTAAGGTACTACTACATCATAGGGATGGGTACGAGTTTTCACTCTAGGTGTAGTACCCCACAAATCACGCAGATAACTTGTTTCCCCATGAACCTTGATCCCGGGATCTCCATTCACCAAGGTTGGGTGTCGCTTATCGGTGATTTAATAAAATAGGCAATTAGTCTTTAATAGACTTTAGCCCCATCCCCCTCGATGTACTAAAACCAGCTTTCTAGCCAGGCTCTTTAGTTAAAGGATCGCCTAAATTTTCTTTTGACCTCACAAAGTCAATAGCTATGATCCCATCTCTTAACAACCGTCGACAGTTGTTATGTCTTCAATTTAATATGTCGAGATTTCCCATTATAGAAGTATTTTTGGCCCTCAAGATAGCAAAATTGGCTATCACAAATGAATAGAGACAGTGGAACAGGTTTAGGCCAAAGCGGATATCCATCAAAAATTCCTGATCCACTCTCGCTTCCTCACTAGCTTTGTCTAAAGCTATAAACTCGATTCCATAGTGGAACGGCAATGCAAGTTTGCTTAGATGATTTCCAAGACACCGCACTTCGCCATAGTGAACACATAACCACTAGTGGATTTAGATTCCTCGAGAATCAGCAATCCAATTGGCATCACTGTCATTCCCTCGGCACAATACCGATATCCGCCATAATGAACACCATAATTTGAAGTATATTTCAAATATCTCAATACTCGATAAGAGCATCCCAATGCTCATTGCCGGGATTTATGGTGTATCTACTAAGTTTGCTTTACGGCAGAAGCTATGTCGGGTCTAGTGCAGTTCATAAGATACATGAGACTACCTATAACCCTAGAAAACTCTAAAGGAGATACACCTAATCCAAGATTTTTGTCAAATGTATACTAGGATCATATGGTGTTCTCGCGTATACAAAATCAAATTGATTAAATCTTTTAAGCATTTTCTCTACATAATGAGATTGAGACAAAGTAATTCCATCGTAATTATACACTATCTTAATGCCAAGAATGACATCAACAATACCCAAATCTTTCATGTCAAAATGCTTACTCAAAAAAGATTTAGTCTTATTGACGGTCTCTAAACCGGGTTCCAATGATCAACATGTCATCCACATATAAAACGATAATTACACCAGATTGTTTCTCAAATTTGCAATAAATGCATTTATCCGCCTCATTAATATTAAAACCATTAGAGATTAGCACACTATCAAATTTCTCATGCCATTGTTTAGGAGCTTGTTTGAGACCGTGAAAGAGATTTCTTTAGCCTACAAACTTTTCTCTCAAGGCCTTCTAAAACAAACCCTTCGGGCTGATCCATATATATCTCCTCTTGTAATTCCCCATTTAGAAATGCCGCTTTTAACGCCCATTTGGTGAATTACAAGATTACGAAGTAGAAGCAAAGGCTATTAACATTCTCGATAGATGTAATCCTTGTCACAGAGAGTAGGTATCAAAGAAATCAAACCCTTCTCTCTCTTTTATAGCCTTTTGCTACTAATCTCGCTTTATATTTATCAATAGATCCATCTGCCTTTTAAGTTTCTTTCTAAATAACCATTTATTTCCAATAGTTTTACAACCTGGGGGCAACTCAACCAAATTCCCAAGTGTTATTGGTTATAATGGACTCATATTCACTTAGAATGGCCTCTCCCAAAATGGCATCAGAAGATGACATGGCCTCTAAATAGGTCCGAGGATCATCCTCTACCAAGAAAGTAAGGAAATCAGTCCAAAAGAGGTGTTAGTCCTAGGTCTTTTTGCTCCTCCCCCGAAGTTCAATTTCATCTTCGCCAGAAGAATCTTCTCGAACTCTAGGAGCAAGTGTAGAAGAACTATGAGTCCCTCCCCGATCTCTCAATAAATGGGAATTTATCCTCAAAAAGACAAAGATCCCTAGACTCAATAATGGTATTATCATCAACAAATTTATTTTTAGATTTGAAAACTAAAACCCCTCAGGGGCACCGCTATTCTGCATACCCAATAAAGACACACCCTACAGTTTTTAGGGCCAAGTTTAGTCCTCTTGGGTGTTGGTATAGATACCTTAGCCAAACACCCCCACACTTTAAAGAATCTATAAGTCGGTGTCCTATTTTTCCACATCTCATATGGAGTTTTATCTGTGGTCTTTAAAAGGTATCTTATTCAAATATAACAGGCCGCTAGCAAAGCCTCCCCCCCATGGTTCATAGAAGCCCCAGAGCTATTGATCATTGAATTGATCATATCTTTGAGAGTCCTATTTTTCCTCTCTCGCTATCCCATTGATCGGGGAGCATAAGTGGGCAGGTCTCATGTACAATACCATTATTTTCACAAAATTTATTGAAAGGACCGTAATATTCACCTCCTCTATCGACCTAACTATTTTTATTTTCTTGTCTAACTGGTTCTCAACTTCAGTTTTAAAGGAAATAAATTTAGCTAAACTATCATCCTTACTCTTAAGAAGATAAATATGACAGAACGTGAAGCATCATCAATGAATGTAACAAAATATTTATTACCTCCTCTAGTCATGTAACCTTTAAGATCACATAAGTCACAGAATCAATGCCAACAACTCGTTGTTTTTTCTACCTTTTGAAAGGTTTCCTAGCATATTTAGATTCTACACACACTTCACATCTCTTATTTTCAGAAATAGTATTCTTGGATATGTTACCTAGATGCATCGGCTTTTAATTGAAACATTATTAACGGTCCAAGTCTACTATGCCACGATCAAATGACTCAACCATATAAGAAGAAGTAGATGCTTTATTAAATTCAAAATCAGTTACATTGAGCTTAAACAAGCCTTCATCTAAATAACCTTTACCCACAAAGGTTCCCCTTAGTCGTAACAAATTTGTCCGACTCAAAGACAAGTTTGAACCCCTTCTTACTTAAAAGGGAACCGAAACCAGATTTTTCCTAATATCGTGAACATAAAGAACATCCTTCAAATTAAGAACATTTCCGGAGTGAACTTCAAATTAATGTCCCTTTTCCTTCAACTCTGAAGCAGATGAGTTACCCATGAACGGACTTTCTCCTTCTCCCGAGGAGTGAAGGACGAAAATGCACTTTTAGTGCCACGATGTGTTTGGTAGCCCCAGCGTCTACCCACCACGGTCGACCATGTTACTCACCAAGTTAACCTCAAGAACCACAAGAGAAAAGTTACCATCCCGAACTACATTTGCTTGTGCCTTGTCTTTCTTCCCATCATTCGGACCTTTTTGAATTTATCCCGGGCTATATGACCTCGAGATCCGCACACATAGCAATGAATTTCGTGATTGTAAGGTTTCTTTTAAAGTGTGGTTGGGACTGTTTATTCTTGTTCGCATATGGTTTCTTTTGACGGGAATTTAGTTGATTTAGACTTAGAAGAACTAGCAGCGTTACCTTCCACCGTTAGCCTTAGCCTTCATTTCAAGCCTCCACATTGAGTTCAAATTCTTCCTGTATCCCTCCTCGATCCGGCGGTTGACGATCGATCTTCTAGTGTCATCTCTTTCTTCTTATGTTTGAGATCGTTTTTGTACTCCTTCCACGAGGAAGGGAGTTTCTCAATGATGGAAGCAACCGGAAGCCTTTGCAGATTTTATAACCTTCCCCGCAAAAATCTCATGAATAATTATTTGCAGCTCCTCCACTTGAGAAACAACAGATTTCCCATCTTCCATCTTGAATTCGAAACTTTCCTACAAGAAACTTCTTAGAACCCAGATCTTCAAGAGCATACTTCTTATCAAGTAAACTCCACAATTCAATTCAGTGCATGTTACACAAAGATAAACATCATACAAATCAAGGGAAAGACAATCAAGTATATAATTTCTACATAAATAGTCTTTCTTTTCCCATCTCCACACCACCAATTTAATCCGGGTTCATCTTCATTTTCATTGTACATGGGTTTCTCAATCGAAATCCATTCAACCAATTTCAGAGTAGTCAGATAAAATCTCATTTTCATCTGCCAGCGCTTAAAATTTCTGCCATCAAAAATTTCAGGCTTGACAGACTTACCACTAGGTTTTTCCATCTTAGCAGTATTAACAACAACGAGCACAATACTAGATAATAACAGATCGTTCACAATCGAATTTTTCGTCTTAAGATTGTAATATCTAGTAATCGAAAAACAGTAATAATAAAGCAGGTAAAACTTATCACTGAGGATTGTGCTCGGCACAATTTCCTTAAGACGAAAAACGCCGTATGGTATGGTTGCCGCCACAAGCGTCGCCTCCCAGATACAACAATGGACGAATGGCGTGTCACCACCAATGACCCGCTCTGCGAGGAACCCTCGGATACTCCGACAAGTTTTTGAAAAGCGGAAGAAAAAAAATGTTGTGTTTTCGCTTTTTTTGTTCAAAACAGAGAGACTTGTTTTATAGATCCGAAAAAGCGCTAGAGTCTATTGCCTTTATTGTTTGACTCGAATCAAGGAAAGATTTTGAAACGGTTTTATTTTTGGAAAGAAAAAAGACCAAAAGATTCGAAAAACAAGCCCAAGACTTCGACTCCACGCCAAGCCCAATTGGGTGGATTTGCACCCCCTCGCTGCGGCGTGTGTGGGCACACGCCAAGACTAAGGTTTTCTGGAGCTCCCACCTCCCGAGAGCCCCCAAACCAAGGAGGCCTTGTGTGCGCCATGAGCACCTCCTTATATCTCTCTACACTATCCCTCCATAAGGACACAACCAATATAAACTTAAGAGTCTTAAGTTTAGTAACCAATGGGGACTAAAGCCCCCACATTAGAGTGTAGTAGATACAAAAAGGTCATGGGTTCAAACCCATGAGGACACAAATTCATTCACATTTCCAACAATCCCCACATGAATGGAATTATTAAGAAACGTAAGAAAAGAAAAACAAAACAAGAATGTCCGGAGTATGAAGAAGTTATGAATGGGTCAAGGTGTCATACGACTTGAACCTTCGCTTGGTGTTTGTCTGTCGGGATTACTAGTTGACCCGGTGACCTTAGTCTTGAACTGCTCAACCTATATGTAAGCCAAGTCAACAGTAACACACATAACTTCAAAAATCATCATAGAGTTCCCTCGGTTGTGCTTTCAGATAGCCATGAGCTTCCTGTGTTTCATGAGTGCTCTAGAGAACAAGCCTATAAGTTCTCATAGGAAGCGGCTTTTACTTCCTCACTCATATAGGTGCCTCTATCGAGGAGTGTCAGATCATTACACCCCACCTGAAAAACCAGCTATAGAAAGCATTAAGAGTATTCACTCATCCTTTAAAAAGATACGAAGGTACTACTACATCATAGGGATGGGTACGAGTTTTCACTCTAGGTGTAGTACCCCCAATAAATCACGCATAACTTGTTTCCCCATTGAACCTTGATCCCGATCTCCATTCACCAAGGTTGGGTGTCGGTTATCGGTGATTTAATTAAATAGGCAATTAGTCTTTAATAGACTTTAGCCCCATCCCCCTCGATGTACTAAAAACCAGCTCTCTAGCTAGGCCTTTAGTTAAAGGATCAGCTAAATTTTCTTTTGACCTCACAAAGTCAATAGCTATGATCCCATCTCTTAACAACTGTCGCACAGTGTTATGTCTTCGACGAATATGTCGAGATTTCCCATTATAGGAAGTATTTTTGGCCCTCAAGATAGCAGCTTGGCTATCACAGTGAATAGAGACAGTGTGGAACAGTTTAGGCCAAAGCGGGATATCCATCAAAAAATTCCTGATCCACTCTGCTTCCTCACTAGCTTTGTCTAAAGCTATAAACTCAGATTCCATAGTGGAACGGGCAATGCAAGTTTGCTTAGATGATTTCCAAGACACTGCACCCCCTGCCATAGTGAACACATAACCACTAGTGGATTTAGATTCCTGAGAATCAGCAATCCAATTGGCATCATCACTTCTCCCCTCGGCCCGGTGGATATCTGCCATAATGAACACCATAATTTGAAGTATATTTCAAATATCTCAATACCCTGATAAGAGCATCCCAATGCTCATTGCTGGGATTTATGGTGTATCTACTAAGTTTGCTTACGGCGTAAGCTATGTCGGGTCTAGTGCAGTTCATAAGATACATGAGACTACCTATAACCCTAGAAAACTCTAAAGGAGATACACCTAATCCAGTATTTTTTGTCAAATGTATACTAGGATCATATGGTGTTCTGGCAGGTACACAGTCAAATTGATTAAATCTTTTAAGCATTTTCTCTACATAATGAGATTGAGACAAAGTAATTCCATCAGAATTATACACTATCTTAATGCCAAGAATGACATCAATGATACCCAAATCTTTCATGTGTCAAAATGCTTACTCAAAAAGATTTAGTCTTATTGACGGTCTCTAAACCGGTTCCAATGATCAACATGTCATCTACATATAAAACAGATAATTACACCGATTGTTCCTCAAATTTGCAATAAATGCATTTATCCGCCTCATTAATATTAAAACCATTAGAGATTAGCACACTATCAAATTTCTCATGCCATTGTTTAGGAGCTTGTTTGAGACCAGAAAGAGATTTCTTTAGCCTACAAACTTTTCTCTCAAGGCCTTCTAAGACAAACCCTTCTGGCTGATCCATATATATCTCCTCTTGTAATTCCCCATTTAGAAATGCCGTTTTAACGTCCATTTGGTGAATTACGAGATTACGAGTAGAAGCAAAGGCTATTAACATTCTGATAGATGTAATTCTTGTCACAGGAGAGTAAGTATCAAAGAAATCAAACCCTTCTCTCTGTTTATAGCCTTTTGCTACTAATCTCGCTTTATATTTATCAATAGATCCATCTGCCTTTAAGTTTCTTTCTAAATAACCATTTATTCCCAATAGTTTTACAACCGGGGGGCAACTCAACCCGCCTCCCAAGTGTTATTGGTTATTATGGACTCATATTCACTTAGAATGGCCTCCTCCAAAAATGGCATCGAAAGATGACATTGCCTCTAAATAGGTCTGCGAGGATCATCCTCTACCAAGAAAGTAAGGAAATCAGGTCCAAAAGAGGTGTTAGTCCTAGGTCTTTGCTCCTCCCGAAGTTCAATTTCATCTTCAAGAATCTTCTCGAACTCTAGGAGCAAGTGTAGAAGAACTATGAGTCCCTCCCCGATCTCTCAATAAATGGGAATTTATCCTCAAAAAGACAAAGATCCCTAGACTCAATAATGGTATTATCATCAACAAATCTATTTTTAGATTTGAAAACTAAAACTCAGAGGCACCGCTATTCTCGTGCATACCCAATAAAGACACAATCTACGGTTTAGGGCCAAGTTTAGTCCTCTTGGGTGTTGGTATAGATACCTTAGCCAAACACCCCCACACTTTAAAGAATCTATAAGTCGGTGTCCTATTTTTCCACATCTCATATGGAGTTTTATCTGTGTCTTTAAAAAGGTATCTTATTCAGAATATAACAGCCCGTTAGCAAAGCCTCCCCCATAGGTTCATAGAAGCCCCGAGCTATTGATCATTGAATTGATCATATCTTTGAGAGTCCTATTTTTCCTCTCTGCTATCCCATTGGATTGGGGAGCATAAGGGGCAGTGGTCTCATGTACAATACCATTATTTTCACAAAATTTATTGAAAGGACCAGAATATTCACCTCCTCTATCAGACCTAACTATTTTTATTTTCTTGTCTAACTGGTTCTCAACTTCAGTTTTAAAGGAAATAAATTTAGCTAAACTATCATCCTTACTCTTAAGAAGATAAATATGACAGAAACGTGAAGCATCATCAATGAATGTAACAAAATATTTATTACCTCCTCTAGTCATGTAACCTTTAAGATCACATAAGTCGATTGTGAATCAATGCCAACAACTTCGGTGTTTCTTTCTACCTTTTGAAAGGTTTCCTAGCATATTTAGATTCTACACATACTTCACATCTCTTATTTTCAGAAATAGTATTCTTGGATATGTTACCTAGATGCATCGGTTTTTAATTGAAACATTATTAACGTGTCCAAGCCTACTATGCCACAGATCAAATGACTCAACCATATAAGAAGAAGCAGATGCTTTATTAAATTCAAAATCAGTTACATTGAGCTTAAACAAGCCTTCATCTAAATAACCTTTACCCACAAAGGTTCCCCCCTTAGTCAGAACAAATTTGTCTGACTCAAAGACAAGTTTGAACCCCTTCTTACTTAAAAGGGAACCAGAAACCAGATTTTTCCTAATATCAGGAACATAAAGAACATCCTTCAAATTAAGAACATTTCCAGAAGTGAACTTCAAATTAACAGTCCCTTTTCCTTCAACTCTAGAAGCAGATGAGTTACCCATGAATGGACTTTCTCCTTCTCCCGAGGGAGTGAAGGACGAAATGCACTTTTAGTGCCACGGATGTGTTTGGTAGCCCCATTAATCTACCCACCACCATGTTACTCACCAAGTTAACCTCGGTAACCACAAGAGAAAAAGTTACCATCCCGAACTACATTTGCTTGTGCCTTGTCTTTTCCCATCATTCGGACCTTTTTTGAATTTACAACCGGGGCTATATGACCTCGAGATCCGCACACATAGCAATGAATTTCGTGGATTGTAAGGTTTCTTTTAAAGTGTGGTTGGACATGTTTATTCTTGTTAGCATATGGTTTCTTTTTGACGGGAATTTAGTTGATTTAGACTTAGAAGAACTAGCGGCGTTACCTTCCACCGGGTTAGCCTTAGCCTTCATTTACAAGCCTCCACATTGAGTTCACCTTCTTCCTTTATCCTCCCTCGATCCGGAAGGTTGACGATCGATCGATCTTCTAGTGTCATCTCTTTCTTCTTATGTTTGAGATGTTTTTGTACTCCTTCCACGAGGAAGGGGAGTTTCTCAATGATGGAAGCAACACGAAGCCTTTGCAGATTTTATAACCTTCCCGCAAAAATCTCATGAATAATTATTTGCGGCTCCTCCACTTGAGAAACAACAGATTTCCCATCTTCCATCTTGAATTCGAAACTTTCCTACAAGAAACTTCTTAGAACCTCGCATCTTCGTGAGCATACTTCTTATCAAGTAAACTCCACAATTCATGCTTGATCATTACACAAGATAAACATCATACAAATCAAGGGAAAGACAATCAAGTATATAATTTCTACACAAATAGTCTTTCTTTTCCCATCCGGCACACCACCACCGCGACCGGGTTCATCTTCATTTTCATTGTACATGGGTTTCTCAATCGAAATCCATTCAACCAATTTCCGAGTAGTCGGATAAAATCTCATTTTCATCCGCGGTAACAAAAATTCTGCCATCAAAATTTCGGGCTTGACGGACTTACCACTAGGTTTTTCCATCTTAGCAAGATTAACAACAACGAGCCTGATACTAGATAATAACGGATCGTTCACAATCAATTTTTTCGTCTTAAGATTGTAATATCTAGTAATCGAAAAAAGAATAATAATAAAGCGGGTAAAACTTATCATCGAGGATTGTGCTCGGCACAATTTCCTTAAGACAAAACGCCCGGTATGGTTCTTTGCCGACCTCAATCGTCTCCCAGGGATCTGGCGAATGTATGAAGCGTGTCACCGACCAATGACCCACTCTGCGGGAACCCTCGACATACTCGGACAAGTTTTAAAGCGGAGGAAAAATAATGTTGTGTTTTAGTCTTTTGTTCAAAACAGGGAGAGACTTGTTTTATAGATCCTGAAAAAGCGCAACTTGGGGCTATTGCCTTTATTGTTTGACTTCGAATCAAGGAAAGATCATTCTGGTTTGAGTTTTGGAAAGAAGACCAAAAACGCAAAAAACAAGCCCGAAGACCGCGAAGCCCAATTGGGTGGATTTGCACCTAGCCGCGGCGTGTGTGGGCACACGCAAGACTAAGGTTTTCTGGAGCTCCCACCTCCCCGAGTCCCCAAACCAAGGAGGCCTTTGGCGAGCTTTTTACCTCCTTATATCTCTACACTATCCTCCATAAGGACACAACCAATATAAACTTAAGAGTCTTAAGTTTAGTAACCAATGTGGGACTAAAGCCCCCCACATTAGAGTGTAGTAGATACAAAAGGTCATGGGTTCAAACCCATGAGGACACAAATTCATTCACATTTCCAACAGAGATAAACAACAATATTACAGCAAGAAAAGTTCAACCGTATGACAAAACTTAAAAAAGGTTCAACTGAGTATCAATATGACCAGTATCTCAATCCTAGGAAAATGTATCCTCCCGATCTCCGTCCCGTGTCTCACCTTCCTCCATATTACTCAACTCTAGATAATGGGTCAGCCTGTGATTTTCATGGTAGTATTCTCGAGGTGTACCAAGCTTCATCTCATACTTCATGCTCACAGGATTTTTCGCCCCCATAAGTTGTAGTTCCACGGACCATTATCTGGAACCATGTAGAATCCTAAGAAGCGGTCACTGAGGAGCATCTGAACTTTCTCGTAATGAGTTGAGACGTAACCGTGAGGATTGCCTTCAGTATCCATGTTAACACGTCCCCACCGTAATCTGTTGGTGTAAGTTTATATGCAGTTAGTGAGCGGATCCTGGTGTAAAACTACAAGTCACGATAATGCATTTTTTTTTTTTTTTTTTTTATTGGTAAGCTTATTTTAAATGAGATCAGTAATTCTTTGATGCTGGCGGGTTCGAACTCCAGACCTCTAGTATCATCACCCAAAAATTTTACCGACTTTACTAGTTGGCACTTGCGATAATGCATTTCTCTCCATCACACTGTTTGTTATTCTCTAGAATTCGGGCATGGTTTGTCAAATCCTGTAGAGAAAGCTGATGAAGCAAATTCGGCTGTGTGTGCATCCATCCCAATGGCTCCAAATCATTCAAGTTCTCGTGCTCTGGAAGAGCCGGTGGAAAATGGACTTGCTGGTGAGTTCCCAACTATGGCGGCATAGCAATGCAGCGGATTTCCTTAACTCGAGGGTTGTCTAGGGGACTCCTTCCATACAAATACCCTGCTATTTGTGTCCTCAGATCTGCTATGCAGATAAACTTTTTCAAAATGTTTTTAGGCATAATGTAGGTCAGACCTGTCTCCTTAAAGTCTTCTGAGTTCACATAAATGTGATTAACTCGGAGATGAAGGTTATTGGCAGAGATTGCTCTCACACGCCAGTCAGTTTTAGACCTACTTGAAGCGTGTTCATAGGGACTTGTAGTGTATACACAAATTGGATCACCAAGCGCATTTGTTGTCCTAGTCTTGACTGCGGTCAGCTGACTTACTTCTTTTGCCTGTTTCTCTATCTCGGCAATCTGTTGTCTCTGTTGTGATGGAGGAGTGATTTCAGCCCCAAGTACTATATCACGGATCTCAGAACTGGTTAGAGAAAATGTGCTCACGTTGTTCCTCTTTGCATAATCTGAGAGTATAAGATCTTTTAAAGCAGCTTCAACCTTTATCCACCGGTCATCCACATGCGATGGCCAGATATGGTGGTGCTCAGTAGTTATTGTCCTGTCAGGCCTTAATAACCTTCTCGCTTTCTCAATATTCAGATGAAGCGCCCGCAAAATCAATATCAAACGTGAAAATGCAGTATAACATCCAATTGTCATAGAGGTTGTACAAAAGCATTTGTGCCCCATTGCCTTCAAAATCGCATCACCAAACTTCTCAATCTTGAAGCAAGCCTGGAATGGGAGTTGCAGTTCACTTCCCTTGATTACCATGTTAGGGAAATCAAACAAGTGTACTTCTAGTGGATCTAGCAATCCTTTACGAGCAACAATAATTTGCTTGGGCTGCTCTTCAACAGGCAAGGATCTCACGAGAGCAGCTACTTCTTCGGCTGTTTTCCACTTTGCCAGCTGACCCAGACGCTTTTGACCAGCCCAGACACTGGTGTGGATGACCTTTAAAAACATCTGCCCGGTTTGTAGATTAAATATGAAGATAGCACCATTCATGGGTTTTGGCGCCACATTTCCTTCAAAGGTCTTGTGGACTGCAACATGATACACATTCGTATCATCGACAAACCATACCTTTTGATTGTTGAAGATCTCTCCATAATTTTGGGATGACAGATAAGGTTCTGTGGGCTCAGAAGAATATAACTGTAAACCTTTTCTTATACGCTCTCTAAGAACGTACAAGGCCGGGTTTGACTTCATGATTTTATTCATTGCCCGAGAGAGCAGCGGTTTCGACCCAGGAAACCAGTTTCCCAGAGCAGAATGCAAGTTGTATGCCAGATCGATCCCGATCACAACTTCTGTTGGTGACGGATAGATGGACATGTTATCTGTTGTGTAATCCATGAACTTGGCACGAGTATACCGTTCTATATCATGAGAATCATAATCTCCCCACCGAAGCTGTACATCAATCCAGTATTTGTTGCTTGCTTTCTGATCAAAGACATCGTTTGATTTGGAAACAAGAGTAGGTTTCGAAATAGACCACCAGCTGCAAAGAGAGGGATATCCGCACACGAACTGTTCATCTTGTAACTCTTCCTTGGATGTATAGTCTCTTTTTGCACAGACTCAATTTCCAAAGCGTCCAGCTCTTGGTCCAACACTTGACAGAGATCATGACCACACTCTCATGTATCTTCTGCCACAAATGCGCACGAAATATGTGAATCATAGATATCTTCAAGGTTGGAATCTTCCCATGCCATAAAAATTCCTGTCAGATCTAATTGAACTTGAAATCCCACGTAAACATTGGCTCTATTTATCGTAGGCGACCACCAAAGTGTGAATCTCCGATTGGGGATTTGGTTGAGCCCAGATCTCTGTGCGTTGGTCAACTTCTTATACTTCATGGATTCCTCAAAGCCATATGCCTTCTCCCAGAAAAGCCCTTCCCAAATTGGAAAGTATGTTCCTTTAAACAAAGTATGCTTGAGTATTCCCTTAACTCCCCCGAGTGCTTGGATGATGTCGGTACGGATAGTTGTTCAGGTTCCACAGTTTTCCATCATGGTGCTGATGGGTCCACCAAAATGGGTTCTGCTTTAAAACTTGATACTGCTTAAAACCAGTGCGCACTCTCCACCCCTTTGTCATATGCTAGAGTATGCCTGCATGTCTTTTTGAAATAAGGTGTTGATTCGAGGTAACCCCTATCCCAAGAATCCTCAAGATCCTCAATAGTTAAGCGTCTGTTCTGGGATTGTGCCTCCTGCCTCTTCAATGCATATTCTGCCCAGACACGTTGAGATTCTAGAAATTCACTCTCCCATGGCTGTATGTAGCGATAGAGATTCGAAATGAGCTGGTCCTCTATGTGAGTCAAACCACTCCGGAAGTGGGTTATTCCAACGTCAGTCTGTTTACAGTATCTGAGGTGACTTTGTGTGACCCATTGATAGCATTCCCAATCCTCCAATTTCCTTTGGTGTATAGAATATAACAGGTGGGAACCTGCTCGGCATCTTTGAATTCAAACCAATCTTAATACGTGTCTGAACTTTATTTTCACATTTGACCAACAAATCTAACAGTTCCTGGGTATGAAGAGTTGCTTCACGGAAGTACGTCATAAGACCTATGAGAGCTGTATTCCACTTGTTGACAATCTTTGTAAATGTCGTTGATCCTGAAGACATTAGAATCTGCCTCACACGATTGTCAAACACTTTCATGTGTTCATTGTCTATTTGCAAAAGGCCACCGCAGTTCTCTCTTTGGTCTGCTCATTCTGCAAGTTTCAAACCCCATCTCTGCAGTTGCTGAATGCCTCTTGACTCATTCTTATCTTAGGCAATAGTCGGAATTCAAATCCACACATGCTGAAGAGTAAATTAGGATTGTCCTTGCTGTAAACGGAAACAAAGCTATTCACCCATTCCAAAGTTGTTATACTTTGAGGAAGCCGATTTTTCATATTCCAGAAAACACTTCTCCCGAGATTGACATCATGCTTGTAGGACAAGGGAGGGAAGGGAATAGGGGAAAATTTCCTCTGTTCCAGCCAATGCACAGTGGTCGTGTACATAGCAACTGCTTCTTCTGGTGATATATATGGACCATCTTTCAAATAGTTGTGTTGCTGCTCCTGTTCTGCCTTGAACCACAAACGAGTCAATCTCCCTAAATTCTTTCGACAAACTGTCTTATCAACAGTTGCACCCCTCCTTATACGTTCACGATTATAATGAGCAACATTGGTCCACCAATCCGCTTTTCACTTCACATAGCGGAGAATCATGTTTTCAATGGGCACCGGCAGGCCAGTAACCTTCCACGGAATGTTAGCTTTCCAACAACGCCATGCTTCGCTGAGGTGCTGCAAAATTTGTTGGAATCTTCATGTGTATTTCAAATACTTGTGTGTTGTTTAGTCCCACATTGATGAACCACCACTAGCTAGTGAGGTATTTGAGGTGAACCTCTAGCATAAGGGTGCCCTTAGGGTACAAAGGCTTTGTGTTTAGGAGGGAGGACTCACCCAAAGCCACCGCATTCACGCGCCCGAATTAGGTAATGTCGGTGGAAGCTTGGGCTTGGGCTGTTAGTCTAGTGGGTAGTGGATTATCAATATCTGATCTTTGCCGGAGAGTTATATTCTTTGTTCTAGAGGGGTAGTCTATTCTAGTGCAAAGTTAGGCTGGCTGTTAACCATTGAATCCTCACGGGTAGTCTATTCTAGTGCAAAGTTAGGCTGCTGTTAACCATTGAATCTGTGAGGGAAGGCGCTTTGTTGCCTTTTCTTTTTCACCATTGGAAGGGGCGAAATCTTTCCTTAGGGCCGACCTAATCCGCCTTGGTTATTACATTTATTCTCGTCTTGTTTTCTATTGTTTTCTTTTATCGCATACAACAATCTTAAGGAAAGAACAAGATGTCTACACTGTTGACACCACGCCCGATCAAAGAAACTAGTGCGAGTCATGGAAGTAACTTCGCCTATGAGAGATCTTTGCACCTCTTGAATGCTCGCATGAATTTACCTAATGTGTCAAAGATTGAATCCTTCAACGGTTCACACTTCAAGAGATGGAGAGAAAGGGTGTTCCACATTACTAGATGTACTCAACTATGCAAAGTATCTCACCGATCTGAAGACCCGGGAGGGTTCTAATGATTTCGAAAGAAATCAAGGCGCTTAGCTCAATGGGAATAAGGTATGTCGTCATGCTATTTTGAGTACCTTGTCCAATGAGATTTTTGATATTTATTGTTCAAATAAGAATGCACATGATATATGGGAGAGTTTGAACAAAAATACATAATAGAGGATCTTTGGTACTTTCGAAATATGCTATTGGGAATTTTCTAAAGTTCCATATGAGAGGATAGAGATGTAACGTCTCAAATCCATGATTTTCATGTCTTTGATTAATGATTTGAAAACCGAGGGTATTAATTTACCCAATCCTTTGTCTTTGGATGTTTGATTGAGAAACTCCCCGAGTCTTGGAAACACTATAAAAATAGTATGAAGCATAAGCGTAAGCAGATGACTCTTGAGGATGTGATCATTCACATTCACATAGAGGAAAAGAACAAGACTCGGGATGAGGTGTTGTCTAAGGAATTTCATTCTAAAGCCAATATCGTTGAAGGTAATCCCAGCAAATCTAACAAAACCTCTAAGAAGCAGAAGTCCAACAAAAATAAGAATTTCAAGGTCAAAGGCACTTCTTTTAAAAGGAGTGGTACTGGCAATGGAAATTGTTATGTTTGTGGTAAACCTGGACATAGGGCTTTTCAGTGCAGACACAAGAAAGACACTGATGATCCTCCCAATGCTAATCTAGTTCAAGGGAGATGATATTGTTCTTTGGCTGTCGTGTCACAAGTGTTCATAGCCACCGGGAAGAGGAACTGGGTACTAGATTCGTGCCACCATACACGTCTGTGGTGATGTTGAAGCCTTCTCGGATTACATACTAGTGAAAGATGAAAAGGTCTATATGGGTGACTCTAGGTCATTTCTGTTGAGGGAACATGCAAGGTTCTTCCTCTCGGTTAACCGGGGAAAACCCTTTCACTTAGTAATGTTCTTCATGTTCCCGAGATTCGTTGAATCGATTTAAATGTCCCTACCTTGGGGAAAAGTTGGCGTCAAGGTGACTTTTGAGAGTGACAAGTTTGTTACGACAAAGAATGAGGGTTTTGTTGGTAAAGGTTATTGTAATAACGATGGGTCTTTTCATGTTGAATGTACTTGACAACATTATTATTAATAAGAATGAATCTGCTACCTTATTTGCTTGACTCTTTTAATATATGGCATGGTAGACTAGGACATGTGAATGTTCAAGATATGAAAAGGATGAAAGCATGTGGTTTATTGTCTAATATTTCTGATTTTTCTAATGATAAATGTGAGATATGTCTTTGAGACTAAAGCCACGAAGAAACCCCAATAGAAGCGTGTCTAGAGATAAAACTGGATTACTAACTCTTATTCATAATGGAGTTTGGGTGAATTCAAAGTACCATGTCTAGAGGGGGAAGTTTTATTATATTACATTCATAGATGACTTCTCTAGGTACACCATGGTATATTTACTTAGACACAAGCATGAGGCGGTGAGATGTTTCTCAAGTACAAAGTCAAGTTGAAAACCAAATTAAGCTGTAAGATTAAGAGACTTCGGTCCGATAGGGGTGGAGAATATGAGTCTAACCCCTTCCGGGACTTTTGTGACAAGAATGGCATTATTCATGAGACTACTCCACCATACTCTCCCGAGTCTAATGGAGTAGCCCGAACGGAAAAACAAGAACACTAAAAGAGATGATGAATGCTATGCTTGTAAGTTAAGAGCTTCCCTGAACTTGTGGGGAAGCAATCCTATCTGCTTGCCATATCTGAGAATAGGATACCCAACAAGAAAACAGGAATAAGACACCATATGAGTTATGGAAAGGTCATGTACCTACCGACAACAATCAATGGATCCTCAATTTTTGAACAAGAAATTCCTAAGAGTAAAAGAGACAGGGTAAAAATACTTGTGTGTTGTTTAGTCCCACATTGATGAACCACCACTAGCTAGTGAGGTATTTGAGGTGAACCTCTAGCATAAGGGCGTGCCCTTATGGTACAAAGGCTTTTGTGTTAGGAGGGAGGACTCACCCAAAAGCCACACACACGCATTGCCGCCTACCCTCCCGAACCGAGCCGAAGTCGTGGGGGCAGAACATTAGTCTAGTGGGTAGTGGATTATCAATAGCCTAAACTTTTTCTTTTTGAACTAGTTTCGGCTGGAGTTCCACTTACATCCATCTATGATTCGATCATACCTCTATATAAACACAGCTGTGTTCATTAGAGGGAATCAATCACGTAACGAGAGAGAGAGAGACACGTAAGAGAGAACTTCGTGTATCTGATCTTTGCTTCTTTGCTTCTATATTGAGAGAGAAGACAGAAGTCGTCGCCTCCTCCATACACACCAAAAGCGAAGTTGAAGTCGTGATACACCCTTCTCTTTACCTACACGAAACGGATAAGTCTTTGATTGCTTCAATCTTCTTCTCTTCTCTTCTTCACGCCGGCCCTTGAGAGTTATATTGTCGTTCTAGAGGGTAGTCTATTCTAGTGCAAAGTTAGATCTTTGTTAACCATTGAATCCTGTGGAGGAAGACGCCCTTACTGTTGCCTTTCGCACCATTGGAAGGGGCGAAATCTTTCCTTAAGGACAGCCTAATCCGCGCCTTGGTTATTACCTGTTATTCTGTCCTTGTCTTCTATTGTTTTCTTTTATCTGCATACAACAAAATTGTCTTAGCTTTATTCTGCTTGATGCCCTGTGGCATTGCATCGATAACATCGTGCATAACAGCAGCATGAAGCTCCAAGTCGAAATGGCTCTCCACACGCTGCTTCGTAACAGTCTTGGCAACTCCTTTCGGATGGCGCCCCTCAAATTGTCGTGCTAGTAAATTTCCCAACCATCTTTCCAGCAAAAGCACAATCCCACGAAGGAAGAATAACCAGACTCTCCACATTGGTGCCCAAAAACCACATCCCGGCCCCTTCCCAACAGGTCCAGTATTAAACTGGTAGTAAATCAAGTGCTTCAAGTCTTTGCACATTCTAATCTGGCGCGTGAGTCTATACTTATACCTGTACATGCCAGTCAACTGGCCAACATGTGAAAAAGTATCCTTCTGCCAACTGGAATGCATCTACATTCCCCAGCGGAACTGAATATTGGCATCCACCACAAGCTTTGTCAACCTGAGGATTTCATGGCACAGATGGAAAGCGTTACCAAAACGAGACTTCTTGCGCGCCTTTGTAGTGAGAGTTTTCACAGGCTTGAGATTAAAATTGTAGTCCAGGTGAAGATAATTCAGATTCTTCCTGTGAATCAACAGATTCAGCATATTGTACCCTTGCTTACAAACTTGAAGACCTGCTTCAGCCCAATCCAGCTGCGTAGTTTGGAAAAACTTTGTAGCTTTAAGAGAACGCAACAAGCGCTTCTTCTTCTGAGCCTTAGGCGTTCTGCTATGCAGCTCATTCATAACAAAGCATTTCAATAATTTCTGGTGGCTGACACGAACTTTAACTGGACACGACGGATCGCAATGCTCCTTGTACCACTCCAACACAAGAGGTATATCTTCAGCCCGCTGCATCCTACCAGATCTCATATTGAAAGGGCGTGGAGCAAACAACAGAGAAAATCCAACCGCTGTAGTATCAGTATAGAGTTGTGTGCTTTGCAGCAACCTTCTGTCAAAAAAAACTCCTTATCTGGTTCTTCGTCGATTAACATCTTGTCACACTGTTCCCTGTAGAAGAGACAATGGGATGGATCAAAGGATCAAAATAAAATGCAGGTAAATCAGGATCCTCAGGTTTAACATACATAATCATATGGGAGTATGATATACAAGTTTTACCTTTCTGGGTCTATCATTATAAAGATGAGGAAACGCGACTCTATACTCTGTCCTGAGAGGCGAATGGACAATAAGTTTGTTAATATCATTAAACTCATTCCAATCCTCATCCCCTTTCTCCACGTCTTGACACAACGGTTCAAACTTAGGACCACCAGGTATAAACACATTCAACGCCTTAGCAGTAAAAAACGACTCGATATCAAACAAATAAAAATAATTCATATCACTCAAGTCCGACAACAACTGCCCCGCAAGACGATGAAGGGTAGACATTATCGGGATACCCAAATCCCACTTCTTATAACTAGGACCATTAACAAGTTTCGTTTTCACAAGTGGCTTATGATCATAAAACCACGAATAAACAGCGGAATCCTCCTTTTCGTCTAGTTCTAACTGTATCGCCTCTATAGGATCAACATCTAGTAAATTCTCACTATAGTCTAAAACAGGCTCTTCATCATCAAAAGGAGGAAACCGCATACGTTTAAAGGACGTTGGTCTCTTTTTCCCCTACGCATCATAATCCACATTGTACCCCATTGTGCCATATATATAGGTTCAATAACAAATGGTGTCTCATTAACAAAAGTAATTGCACCAGTTATGTGGTAACATGGCATGGGCATGTTTTCTAGAAGCTTGTAGATTGCATGTGGGATGTATTTTAATACACCGAGATAAACACGCTTGTCGTTTCGATATTGACGTGTCGACATATCGCCGTGGTATTTTACGATTTTCTGACGTGTTCGGGTGGCATGTCTTCTTTTTCTGTTGCAATGAAACGGAATCGTCTTTTTCCGGCGTATCTTTTTTTGTTTATTTGCATTCACTTTCTTGCTTTTTCTTCGAGGTCAGGTGGAGGTGGTGGATCTACACATAATTCTCCTATAGTCGACATCTTGTTTTTTAAGAGATTTTGATGAAACAATTTTTGCAGGGAAAGTGGGAAACATATTTATAGGTTCAATTCATAGACCAACCTTTTTCTTCCATGGTCAGTAGGCTTTGGACTTTGGGTACGCATTTTGCTAGCTGTGATTATTAGGTGGTCCCGTCTGCAAATTATTAAGATAAAGCTGTACTGTTTGTTGCTTGCAAACAAATTATAGATACTTGTTAGTTGTTACATTATTGTTTGAATAAAAACAAAAACCATGCCTAAGTAAATATTGTTAATCACCTGAGTTATTTACAAAAGGGAAAACATCGGCCTGATAGTTACAACAGCTTGCCAAGAGGGAGAAAACATTTAACAATACGATGATTTGAGGAAGTAGAGAACAGAGGGCCAATACTTAAAGAGGTCAAATAGAAAATACGGAGTTCACATTCAATGACTGTAACACAGTCCACAATCTAAAACGTTGACATGTCCAGCTGATCAAAGTAGTGACCAGAAGGGCCATTATCAGGTAACAAAGCCAGCTTTACGGGACCTTTAGCGCCTTCCTCAGCAGTCAATAATCCTGTGTGACACGTAATATCTGTTTTCACATAACCAGGATGGACGCAGTTTATGAGCATGTTGGGAAACTTTCGGGCTAACATTCTTGTGTAGGCATTTACTGCAGCTTTGGAGAGTTTATACGCAGCTACAGTGATAGGCCAACCGTTTGCCTGCAACTTATCCTCCTTGAAATCCTTTAGAAACCATAGAATCAGCTCGTCAATGCGCTCTTCTGTTAGAGTCTCAAACTTGCTCAGCTCCAATTTAACTTCCTCATTGTGTATAAACTGCAACAAGTAAGCTGAAACTTGTACATGAAAAGATTTTGGATGCTTTTATACCCGTTTCTTTATATATAGGAAATGCACTACAAGCAGCTAATTCAGATGGCATCTAGTTCTCATGTAATGGCCGGCATGATCATAATCATTTAACATGTAATTGTGCAATGAGCTTCAGGCTAGTTTATTGTTACCTGGAGTGTCCCGTATATGGACGAAACATTCACAATTCTTGCTGAATCGGAGAGTTGAAGGAAGGACAAAAGAGCTTCAGTAACTCTTTTGGTTCCATAATAGTTGGTTTTCAAACATCCTTCGCTCTTCTCATAAGTCTGTTCCATGACTCCTTTCAGAATATCGGGGTTTTCATCACTTACCTAGACAAAAGAACTCTTTTGTAGAAGCTCGTATATCGAATTATATAAATGAAATACGGATATAATAAAAGCAAGTAGCAAGAAGAACAAATGTAACTTCGTATGTTCAAAGTTGCCAACTGCTAAGGCCTGGAAGGCTGTCTAAACCGAAAAATTGGTCAAGTAAATAACTAAATATCATGCTCACCAGTCACCACTAGCTAGAGTGGACATTTTTTCCCATTCTCTATCAATAGGCACTTAGCCAGGGATCAATTGATTATGACTATCTGACTGGGCCAGGTCATTTCGGGGCAAGTTAGCAGACCATCTATCATAAAGAAGATGATGAACTTCAAAAAATGATTCAGCACCAGACGAGATATATCTTCCAACTGGCAACCCTAATTCGAATAAACCAAATCATTTGGTACATTGTCTGTTAAATATTGGATTTCTAGGTGATTGAATCATGTGCTAGCATATACCTACAACATGCAACCTCGTTGAGTTAACAGATAAGTCTTGATCATGTGCCAATTTATAAGAGTTGTATGCATTTAGTTCTAGAACAAAGGAAGAGCAAGAAGTACATGGGTTGTGCTGAGCAAACCCAAACATTATGTCATTGTAGTGGATTAGGTCATCAATGTTCTAAGATTCGATAGATCAGTACTTTACATCATCAAATCCGTGTGGTAAAGCCCTGAAAGCGTCGCTCTCAATTATAAGTCCCCCATCCCCTGCATTATTCACCTGCATTAATAGTGTATTTCAAAACACAATTCAATTGATATTAGAGCGTCTTTAGGAGAAACCAAGAAAACACCAAATATTTAAACCAAACCAAATACCAAACCAAAAAAACACCAATCAACTTCAAGAGTGATATCAAATAGTTGACATCAAATAGTCTGGTTTTAGATAAACTGCGTTGTATAGCTCACGCAGCTTTCACAAAACCGCACCTCAGAAGCCCAAGCTCACGCGGTTTCCAGAAATCGCACGATGTGTCGCACATCAACTTTCTTCTTTCTTCTCTTTTCAAATCTCTCGTGCGGTTTTCGTAAAACCGCGTGATTGAAGCCCACACTCTAGCCCAAGCCCATGTGGTGTTAAAAAAACTACGCGGTTTTCCGTGAGAGAGATTTGATACAGCACCAAAGCAAACACCAAATTTTGGCTGATTTGGTATTTGCTTTCGTATTTTTTTGGTGTTTTCATCAATATGTGTCTCTTCTGAAAATGAAAAAACACCAAATTATTGAAAATTTGGTGTTTTATACTAGGATAGTGTCTCACCTAAACATGCTATTAAAAATTTGGTATTTGATGCTAGGATAGTGTCTCACCTAAAGATGCTCTTAGGAATCAAATCTTGAAACATGTCTCATAGACTAATACTGTATCGTCATTATAATACTATATAGTTTACCCTCCCAATTTTTCATTCTTAGTTTTTCTTCTCCATACATATATGTCCAGTTGCGGGCAACTATGTATCTAGAAGACTAGAACTAGTTTCAAATGCAGCATGTTCAGTGCACAATAAGATTGCATTATTTTTCGTACAAGAATTGTATCATACATGATAAAGCAATTAAATTACATAAGTTGTAGGAAGCAGTACAAAGAATCTTAAGTTAAAAAAATCTAGTACTCTCCTTACCAAGATATCAAGTTTTTTGAAACGGGTATTGATGAAATTCGCCAAAGAGGCAATACTAGATGGATCTTTAACATCAAGTTGATGGTAAACCACATGAGAAAGCCCAGACTTGTTGAGATTCTCAACAGCTTCAACACCCCTCTTCTCATCTCTAGCTGTTAGTATGACCAAGATACCATTTGATGCTAGTTGACGACATATCTCTAGTCCAATTCCTTTATTCCCTCCCGTAACAACTGCACACCTGAAATGACCAAAAAATAAAGGTGAAAAAATTGAACCAAACTAAAACTAAAGAAAATAAAATGTATATCATATGTGCCTCTTTTCTGCCATGTCTGAATATGGTGAGGCAATCTGTTTGGGGAGGAAGGACATTGGACTTGATACGTAGGATTGCGGTTTAATATCAGTTAATAATGTCTTTAGTGAAGGGACACTAGTGCAGGAAGAACGAGTGAATTTAATATTGCCAATTGAATACTCTTGCAGTCTTGCCCATCCTCTTCAGTTTGGCAGTATTCACAGTATCATTTAAATTTGTATGATTCATCAATTACGTAAACCGTAAACCAAAGTCAGTTTGGGCGACTTAATAGAAAAAAAAGTTTCTAGGATGGCGATGTTGTTGAAGTAATAGTAGACTTATTCTCTTTGTTTCTAGGATACGACATCCAGAGTGACGTGGTATGTTGCAACATTAATATTAGTAGTGGTGAAAATTAAAAGCCAAAAATATCTTTTTTTTCACTCAAAACACTTATTCTCTTTCCATTATCATCTTTTCATTCTTATTTTGTAATTCTTATTTATTCTTCATAGCAAACTATCCACTCTATTGATTTTTCATAGCACAACACTGATGTTGTATTGGTTTTCATGGTGTAACATGTTAAAATGATATTTCTTGGTACAATATTGACGTTGCAGTGGTTTTTATGGGGCAACATTTATGTTGCAGTGATATTTCTCTATGCAATATTGACGTTGCAGTGGTTTTCAATTCAATACTGACATCTTGTTTTTTAATTCAATACTGAAATCCTAAAGAGATTTTGACGAAAGAATTTTTGTTGGGAAAGTGGAAAACATATATATAGGTTCATTTCACACACCGACCTTTTTCTTCCTGCACCATGGTAAGTTGGTTTTGGACTTTGGGTTGGTATTTTGCTAGCTGTGGTTATTAGGTGGTCCCGTCTGCAAATCATTAAGATAAAATTGTACTTCCGACGAGCTGTATTATTTGTTGCTTGCAAACAAATTATAGATACTTGTTAGTTGTTACATGATTGTTTAAATAAAGACAAATACTATACCTTACAAAAGGGAAAACATTGGTTATCTATTTGTTGATAGTCAATCAACAGTAAATATTGTTAAACCAGGCTTTCTCTTAAACGGACATACAGATATATGGGGATGTTTATGGGGCAGCTTATTCATTGTCTTAAACTTAAACAACTATTATAGTGTCTTTAACAACTTTTTAATTTACACTTATTAACTTGTTCGTGAGCAGCTTAAATATGACATTATATAAGCTATGCAAAACACCATGTAAGCTGCTCAAGACACTATATAACATGTCCGTAAACGGACAATCTGTTTAAGAGAAAGCCTGATTGTTACACAACTTACCAAAAGGGAGACAAAACAATTAACAACGTTTCAATCCGTTTAATGTGGAAAATGAACTATTCAATGAAGAGATGTTTCAATCAAGCAACCAAAACAGCGACCAAGACAAGGTAACTCCATACCCAAGTATTGTTCATAATGATTCCAATATCATTTATTTATGAGATTATTATGAGAACCACTTGTACAAAATGTGATTTCAAAGTATTTTTGCAAACTCAATTTATGAGGACAACCTCTTCCGTTTATGGTTGATTTTAATAGTGAGTGTTGGAAAATGGGAATAGCCTTACGTTCCAGATCGACATCCCAACCCAACTAACTTCCTTAGACCCTGGCGCCTTCACTGGAGCAACTTATGAAGCATTAGACGGTCTAATATGGTCGTCGCTTAGTTACTTTGATAGGCATTTTTCTTGTGACAAATTTTTAGCTAACATCATAATTCATTGTAAATGTTATAAGATCTCTATCTGATCCGCGATAAAGGTACCAATTGATCCACTTCGGACTTTACAAAACTCAAATGTGTCACACCCAGAATTTTGACATAATCAGAAAAATAATATTTGTTCCCGACTCTTCAATTTTCGAGGTGTGATGCACTCTCAAGTTCCAAAAACTCATAATCTGTTTAGTTATTCCAAAAATTTGAACAACAAAAAATAATAATAAATCAAATAAAATAAATAAATAAATTAACAAAAGTCCTTTTCATTACAAAAATTCCCAAATATGATTAAGTAACAAATTTCCTTTCAATAACTCTTTAATTATAATTACAACTGAAAATACAAAAAAACATTGTCTCAATTGAAAATCTATTGCACCTCAAGGGAAAACAAAACATATTCTGTAATGAGACGCTAACGCAAACTACAAACATCAATCAACCTTCTTCAACACTAATCTTGTCAAGAATTATCGACTATATATGTTCATTTTATAAACACATCCGATAAGCAAACATGCAAATCGGGTCAGCATTATAAACAATGCTGGTATGAGTAGCCCAAAAATACAAATCATACTTATACATATATATACATATATATATACACAATCAATAAGGCAGTTAGTTACTCCACCAAGGCGCCTTAACTTCCAATGAATAATACAATATTTTTAAATACAATAATTAAGGCAGATAGTTCCTCCACTGAGGTGCCTTAGCTTCCAATTCAATAATAATAAGGCATTTAGTTTCTCCACTGAGGCGCCTTAGCTTCAAACCGTATTAGATCAACTGCATTTAATAATAAAATAACAAAACTAAAACTTACTCTATACTTACACTGGTGTAAGCATAATCATAGAGTGGGTCACACCTGCATAAATAATCAATTCAACCCACCCTTCTGCAAAATCATTGTGAATGCAACCTAAATTACAATAAATCATTTATTATAGATTTAACGTACACTTTGACATATCATCACAAGTATTGTTTAGAGTTTCTTCAAGTGTCTCTAGAATCATGTTGTCTCTATGTCTTAGCTAGTTTTCCTGACTACCACAATTGCTCCTCTACGCCAAACATGTACATCCATATGTCTCCCCTCACGTAATGAACCACTCCGTGCGTAGTTACCCTAAGCGGCATATCGCATACCAGGTAACCCCCACACGAACGCCATTAGATGGGTACTGCCACTATTCAGCATAAAATATCGCGCGTCTCGTTCTAATTTTGCGAATGAGATAATCAAGCCACTATTCGGCTACGATTGCCCTACACATAAGTCAATCAACATCTCGTACACCCTTCATAAGGGCCAATCATATCACATACGCCCTACACATGGACCAATCACATGAGTTGTGGTAGCTAGGTTCTAGGATTTTCGTTATGTAATTTATTTAGGTATCATACATTAGTATCTCATAACCATTTCACTCTTTGACGTGCCAAATAAATTATTGCACTAAACCACCATATTTGGAAATATCACAACAACCTTTTATTTTTATTCTTTCATGTGCCAAATAAAATATAATGCACTAAACCACAATCCCTTTGGAAATATCCACAAATATTATACCACCTCATAGTAGCATCTCACACATATAATAATGAAGCGTTTACATTTATTTATCAAAAGTATCGCATTTAATATATATCCTAATATATCATATCATTTAACAGAATAACAATTTCAACATACCACATAATGTCACAATTGCTCCATAATCTTGCATAATATTTTTATAGCGTTTTAGGAATGTCATGTCTCTTGAAATTTCACTCTCGTCACGTATCAATGATTGCATAATATCAACATCAAATCATTCTTAGATAATGACCAACCAGTTTATACCGGCTTCCACAACATTCTACCATTGGATTAATCCATAAAATTTAATATATAAAAAAGTAAACAAAGTCAACGGTCAATGGTCAACAGGCCGGTCAAACCCAACAATCAACAGTCCCAAACTGGTGTTCATCTAAACGGTCCCGGCGCTTAAATTCATTCATGTACAAACACTTCAACCCATGGTCCTAATACAACTAAACAAAACAAAACCCCAAAACAAGGCCCAAAAGTCTAAACAACTAAAGACTCACCTTGACCCATTTTAAGTCTTATGGACCTAGCCCAAACAAAATAAAAACTGGCCCAAAAAAACAAACAAATTTTGTTTCGGCCCAAAGAAACAAACTAATATTTCGGCCCAAGACCCAACTAAAATAGGAACAGGATCGCCACCCCTCCTTCTTCTTCCCTCAACAGCTCACCCCTCCAGCGATCAGCCACCATCAACCACCCACATTTGGCCCCTCTAAACCCATCGGTTTTAACCCTCACCAAAAACCCAACCTTTCGATACAATCAAAACTCTCAAAACCCTCGCTACTCCAAAACTCGATCGCGCCACCATTAACGCCGCCTTCAAACTTCAAAGACCCTCCAAAGACTCCATCACCCCCACTACCACCAATCATAAACCAACCCAAAATAACAACCATATGAGTTCAAACCCACAACAATAAGAGTTCAAAAGGTATACAGAGCGATTTCTTTCTATTGGGCTTGAGCCTCCATTAATAACCATAAGTTTCAACAGTTCAATCTTTTAATGGTAATTCGGCAAAATAACATACTAACAGGATGAAAAAACATATCGACAGAAAAATAAGCAGAACAACAAAAAATATTGAGCGAAAAACTCTGACAGTAAATATTGATTGGTTGGACTGGACCGTCTTACATGAAGATGAGATTGTGTTCGTCTTGCATTAAGAATGGTTTATTGGAACCAACTTTAAAAAAAAACACACACACATTCAAATTAGGCTAACTTGGTCTGCATTTGATGGTTGGACGTACTGGACCGTCTTACAAAGAGAGGAGATTGTGTTGGTCCTACATTAAGAACAATTTATTGGAACTGACTTTAAAAGAAAAGATGTTCAGATTAGACTAACCTTTTCTATATTAGATGGGTCGACCAAAATTCAATTTCACCAACCATTTCAGATACAGACAGTTCGACCAGACTAACCTATGTTGTTTTGGATAGCTGATATGAACCGTTTAGTTGGTCAAAATTGTATACTTTTAGTAATTTACTAACTTTTGGTTACAAAATCTTGATTTTAAAACGATAATTAGAAAATTATTACTAACCATTGTTTGTACACCGAAATATTTACATATTTATTTTATGGTCTTTCCCACCACAC
This sequence comes from Coptis chinensis, assembly GCF_015680905.1. NCBI lineage: Eukaryota > Viridiplantae > Streptophyta > Magnoliopsida > Ranunculales > Ranunculaceae > Coptis > Coptis chinensis. The sequence goes on along the minus strand of NC_141456.1, from coordinate 38,637,693 downwards.
TATAGGTACATATAAGTTTAGGGTTTAAGGTTTATGGGGGAAGGTTTCGTATTTTATAGAGATGTGAATGAAATTGAATTTAAACAATTTTTTTTTTTTCAAAATTTATTATTGAATTATGGCTAACAAAATTATTTTTGAAATTTAAATACACAACTCAGTTTAGGGTTTATAAATTGTTTAGTTGGTCAAAATTGGTCAATTTTTAGTAATTCACTAAAATTTGGTCCACAATGGATAACAAAATCTTGATTTTAAGACGATAATTAAAAAATCATCACTAACCATTGTTTGTACACCCAAATATTATATATTTCTTTTATGGTCTTCCCCACTACACTATAGGTGTACATATGAGTTAAGAGTTTAAGGTTTATGGATAAAGTTTTGTACTTTATAGAGATGTGAATGAAATTGAATTTGAACAATATTTTTTTTCTTTATTTCAAATTTATTATTGAATTTTGGCTAACAAAATTATTTTAATTTGGAATTTAAATACACGACTCGGTTTTGGGTTTTGGGTTCAAAGCATATAGTGAAGGAAAACTTTGATTCAATTTTTTTGGTAAATTGATTTGTAGGTTTTTTTTTTTGTTTCATATGAAGTCTTTGAATATGTTTTGAGTTAATAGTTTGAGGTATGAAATTTCGAGCCCAAAATTTAAAATTTGAATTTGAATTTGAATTGGACTTTGGGTTATGGACAAGGCTATAAAGGGGTGCCCAAAGAAAATTTTAAGTTTGGGGGTCTATCTTGAGAAAAATGGGATTTGTCTTGAGATGGGGTCTGCCTTGAGAGATTCGGAGGGTCTGTAGGTAGTCCTTCCCAAGAAGAAGCATACGATTCAGTCTGTGAGGCGTTCCGAGGGGCGTAAGCCTCCATCGCGACCTATTTATTCCCTGGACCGAACTTCGAAATAAAGTTTGAGTTGGACTATTAGAAACTTTGGCGTCCCGAAAGACTCCGGATTCATCTTATTGATCGGGCCCACCTATTTAGAATTATGGCCCATGACCCATGCCTTGGTGTATGGCCCTTGGTAAGTTGGTTTTGGACTTTGGGTCTGTATTTTGCAAGCTGTATTGCTTATTGCAGTCTTGCAAACAATCATAACATATGCTAATATGCTCGTTTTTTTGGGCAACTATTTTTATCCCGTTAATACATTCAATTAGCAGCCATTTTGAGTATGTTACTGTATTAGTTCACCAAACAACTTAGACTATTTGACACATTCATTCAGTGAGCATTTCAATGTGTTAATGCATCAATTTATTAGATAGAAAAAAGAGAGCGAGACACGTATAAAAGTGGTGGTCTTGATTTCTTGAATGTGCGAGAAAGAGGGATAGAGGTTTATTTCTCTATGGATTTTATTTGGTTTGCAACTTATTTGTAGTTAATACATAGAACACAATAGTTATGTAGAAGCCTATCCTGTGGGCGATAACAGAGAACACAATCTATCTTCCCCATCTTGCTGAAAGGTTATAGATCCCTTCCTGGGAACCTGAACACAAGCTATATCGTCTCGGCTATAGTTTATCCTTTGTGCAATCGTATGTGGCTGGATTGTCTTGGGAGAGAAGACGGACCACGATCTGTGTGATGTCATGAACAATCAACAGGCCATGGAAATGGTGACAGAAGGAAACAGAAAAATAGAGGATTTACAGAAAGATATGTATAAGCTGTTCTTTGCAAAGAAACAGAGGGTGGTCGAGTTAGATTGCCTAAACATTGAAGAACAATATGATGGGAAACTCACTCTGATGGGCAAACTATATGGCAGCCAAACAATAGATCTGGAAGAGTTAAGTGAGGAAGTTCATCGAATGTGCCAAACAAAAAAACATATTTGCTTGGAGATGATAGGCAGAGAACATGTTCGCATAACCTTTGAGGATGAAAGTGAAAGGAATCATGTGCTGGGAAATGGCCCATGGAATATATATGGATATATCTTCTCGGTCAAGGAATGGATGGGGGCTAGTAACATGGAGGATTACAATTTTGACTTCGTCAAATTCTGGATCCAAATATAGGATCTTCCAAACTCCCGTATAAACAAAGCTAATGTCTGGAAAATAGGATCTGATATAGGAACAGTTTGTGAAGCAGACCTCTCTTGCCCCCCAGATTTTAACCAACCAGTTGCTAGGATAAGAGTAGAGATGGATATAAAGGAGAGGTTGGCCAAGGATCATATCAAAAGGTAAGACTGGAAACAGGTGAGGTGTTTGAAGTGCGTCTTAAGTATGAGAAACTCGATATCTTGTGCTACTTCTGTGGAGTCATTGGTCATGATCAGTATAGTTGCCGTATTCGAGCACAACACAGATATGAAGTATCAAAACTTGGGGGATCACCAAAGGATATTAAACCTTTTTTCATAAGTCAGATGAAAGCAAACAAGTTCTTCAATGGTATTGCTTATACTGGTAAACAAACTATTACCATAGCAAGAACCCCAAAAAAACTCAGGTTCGAAGAGACATTGGCACCGGCAACCCATGGAGGTAGGGGATACAGTTTGCACGCAAGACAAGAGAGATGGCGTAATGCTACGTCAACAGGGACAGCTGTCACTAGAGACAAAGATGCGGAATCAGTGGTGGAACCCAGACTTGGGATCCAAACAACGGCTACCTTAACGGTTACAAACTTTTTGGATGTTTCTCCAACGACATCAAACAATAGGGCTAGAGGCCCAATAAACGCAAGCCCACTAGAACCGGAAAATACCACCAATAAAGGAGATGGGCTAGGAACAGAAAGAGGAGGGGGAATGGCCCCTGGGCCTGAAGGAAGCACGGATGGTCTTGAAAGAAACAGAATATTGGGCCCAGAGAAGGGAATGGATAGGGGTCAGGCTGAGGAGCATACCAGCCCAAATCAAGAATGGGCTCTAGTCTCTATGGATCAGAATGGGAGAGGAGGGGGTGAAGTTCGGATGAATAGAAAGGAAAGAGAGGGGGGTCAAATCAAGAGGAGTAAAGGAACTAGGGTAAGCTGTGTCGCATCAGACCTACTCTTGTCTGGTTCCAAGACAAATGACTCCACAGTCGAGGAAATCCAGCCAAATATAGCGGCTTTGCCAAATCTACCAAATCAAACAATTGGATATCGATTTCAAAGTAAGGCGACACATGGAGGAGGCTTTAAGACTATGGTTTCGAGGACATAAAAATAAGAAGTATGATCCAGGAAAATCAAATTGAATTTGGTGGTGTTTGAGGCTTAAGAAGAGATCTCAAGTAAAGGGAGTAGATTAGGCGATAAGAGAAAGAGGAATCTGAAAAGATTTGGGAAAGGGTTATGGCGGATGAAGGGGTAATGGATGGCTGAGGAGAAGTATTAGAGGAGTAGCAAAGGAATCAAAGAGAGTTAAAAGAGAAGGCGATGAAATTAGAAGAAGAGGGGAAGGACATCTGTTGATCCCAATGGAGGCACATATCATTCCGGTTTCAAAGCGGATCGAAAGGATCCTAAGGATCTGAGAAGAAAATGGAATGGCTACATCTTTGGAACATTCCTCAATAGAATTAGATGACACGGAAGATGATTCGATGAGTATGAAGATCCGAGGAAAGTGAGGATATGGAGGATGAAGATCGGATGGAAGATGACCATCCAGAACAAGAAGTGATCAACAATGAAGAACAAGAACTGATGGGGCTTGGAAATGAGAGTGATGAGTCTGATGTGCAGCTAGTTCCTCTGGCGATGGATGTGGTGAGAATGATTCAATATGGGGAAAGTGAATAGAAAGGGCAAGATGAGGCTAGCAAGGGGAAACAAGGGGAAGATAACCCAGAACAAGGCAAGCATTGTGAAGAAAAGAATGGAGCAACTAGCAGTGGGGGTCTGTACTTGTCTCCTCCAGGGTTCGCGGTGGCTGTCCCATCACAGCTACCTTGGTATCCATGACGATACACGCCTGGAATTGTGGGGGGATTGGTACCACCATGACAGTTCAACAACTAAAGGACCTAATAGGGAAGTTTGATGTAGATATTGTGTGTTTTTCAGAAACTAAGGCTAGTAAGGAAAGGGTAGAAAAGTTAGGAAAGCAGCTAAAGTTTAGCAGGGTTTTTGCTGTGCCAGCCAAAGGTCTGAGTGGAGGCTTGGCTATTTTGTGGAAGGAAGATGTGGAGCTAGAGATTCTGGGGGCTTCACGCAACAAGGTGACAAGTAAATTTTCAAATTATTTTCATAAAGATCTGTGGTTCTTTATTTTTGTTTATAGGGAACCAGTAGCACATAATAGAAATAAAGTGTGGGCTAAGTTGAGGGATGCTGCTCCTCTAGTTACAGGCCCCTGGTGCATGTTTGGGGATTTTAATGCTATCTCTAGTTTAGATGAAAAGATTGGTGGTAGAAGTAGAATTACTAAGAGCATGCATGAGTTTAATAGTTTCATTAATGATTTGGGGTTAGTAGATTTGGGTTTTAAAGGACCCAAGTTCACTTGGAGTAATATGAGAAAGACAAAAAGACTACATTCGGAAAGGTTGATTGCCCAGTCATGGCTACGCTGATTGGCTTAGTACTTTCCCTATGCCTAAATCAGAACTTGGGCTAATGCTACTTCTGACCATATATCTTTGTTCATCAATCTAGAGAAAAGATGAAAAGCTCCCAAGACCTTTTAAATTCTTTGATATGTGGCTTAAGCATGAGACTTGTATGGAGGTCATTGAAAAAGCATGGAACTTCGATCTCTCATGATCTCCCTATGATAATTTTATTAATAAGCTGGAGGAAGACTAAAATGACTTATCCATGTGGAATAAGCATGTCTTTGGTAACATCTTTACCAATATCAAAACCACTCAAAGCTAAGCCGGACTCCATTACAGCTAAACCCTTTAGCATTGCAAATTACAACAAAGCTAAAGGGCTGAAAGATGAGTTGCTAGATTGGTACACCAAAAAGGAGGATTTTTGGAAATGCAAAAATCCTCTAACTCTTAACTTAAGGATGGGGCCAGAAATACAAAGTTTTCCATCTCTCTATCATATCACAGGAGAAGAAATAACAACATTGATAAGATTAGAAGTAATGATGGGGATTGGAAAGAAGGTAGGACTGAGGTGGGGAGCTCCCTAAATCAATACTTTAAGGGGATCTTCCTGAGAGAAATGAGCACATTCTAAATCTGTTCCAACCTTGTGTGACAGAGAGAGAAAATGAGATCCTCAATGCTATACCTTCTAATGAGGATATCTGGGCAGTGGTAAGGAAGATGGGCAGCTATAAAGCTCCTGGACCTAATGGTTTCCAAGGCATTTTTTATCAAAAATACTGTGATATTATAGGTCCTGTTGTGATTGTCTTTGTCTAGGATTTCTTCATCATCCAAGGGATCCTCAATCCTGGGTTGAATGAGACTCATATCACCCTGATTCCTAAGATTGAGAATCCAGGTCATGCCTCTAAGTTTAGACCCATTAGTCTTTGCAATTTTGGGTACAAGATTATCTCCAAGCTTCTGGCCAATAGACTTAAAAGTCTGATGAATAAAATTGTCTCCCCATTCCAAGGGGCTTTTATCAAAGGCAGAAGCATAGGAGATAATGTTGGTTTAGCCTGTGAAGTCTTCCACAACATGAAAAACATGAAGACCAAGAATGAGGGTTGGCTTGCTCTAAAATTGGACTTGGATAAAGCTTATGATTAAGTTGAATGGTCTTTCCTGGATAGTATTTTTGAGAAGTTGGGGTTTAACCAAAAGTGGAGGTACATGATTCAGCAATGTATGTCTACTGTGTCCTTCTAGGTCATGTTAAATGGGTATCCTCTGGAGAACTTTGTCTCTGAAAGAGGGGTTAGACAAGGTGACCCTTTATCCCCTTACTTGTTTATTTTAGTTTCTGAGTCACTGTCCAGAATGGTGACCAGAGCTGAACAAGAAGAGGAAGTGCATGGGATAAAGGTTAAAAGATTCTCTCCTGCTCTAACACATCTGCTTTATGCTAATGATCTCATTATGTTCATTAAAGCAAGTGTTGTTGAGAGTGGGAATCTAAAAAGGATTATGGATAACTACTGTGAGGCTTCTGGCCAAAAGATAAACTATGAAAAGTTCAGTATCTTTTTTAGCAGAAATATCTCCTATAGACAGAAGATCATACTCAAAAGATTCTAGAAGGAGAGAAACTTTGTTCCTAAAGAAAAATATCTTGGAGTCCCCATTATGTTAACAAGGAAAAAGTCTGAGGACTTTGATTACTTGGTTGACAAGATACATAATAAAATTAAAGGTTGGAAAGCCAAGGTCCTGTCTCAGGCTGGGAGAACTACTCTCATCCAAGCTGTGATTCAGGTCATCCCTCTATATGTCATGTCAACTTACTTGTTTCCAGTATCTACTTGCAATAAGATTGATAAAGCTTGTAGAGATTTCTGGTGGTCTGGAAAGGAACACTCAAAATGTGTCCACACCATAGGGTGGGATCACATATGTCATCCCAAGGAAACTGGAGGTTTGGGTTTAAGGAAGGCAAGAGACATGAATAAAGCCATGTTGGCTAAACTTCCATGCAAAGTTGTCACTGATATTCAATCTCTCTGGACGAGAACTATGTTTAGTATTTATGGTAAAAATTGGATAGGGGATATGAAAAAACCCCCTGACAAAGCCTCCTTCTTTTGGAAAGGCATACATAAGACCTTTAATGATATAAGTGGAGGCTTGATTTGGGCCATTGGCAATGGTAACTCCACCTCTATCATGCAAGATCCATGGCTAAAATGCAATGAAAAACCCATAACTCTGGAGGAGTTGGGGGTGCACCGCAAGATTTGGTGGTCTCTGATTGATCTGTTTATGATAGATAAGAGTGGGTGGGATGAGACTAAGATCAGCCTTCATCTCGACCCTTTCATCTATAATAAGATCCTAGAGGTCAAAGTCAGACCACAAGTGACCTCTGCTGACAAGCTGAGATGGGAAAAAGATAGATATGGGGATATCACAGTTAAATCAGCATACAATCTTATTAAGCCTAAGGATGATGTGGGGCAAAGCTCTAGCTATAACCCACTCACTCTAAGGCACATTTAGAAGGTTCCTATCCCAGCACATATACAAATGTTTCTATGGAAGCTGTATATGCAAGTGTTACCCATGGGGGACATCCTATCTGAGAGAAAGATGATAGAGGATTTCTCATGCCCTTACTGTCTCGAGGAGATGGAATCTGCAGAACACTTGTTCTTTACCTGTGAATGGGTGAGAACAGTGTGGTTTGGATCACAAGTTGGCCTGAGAATTCACAAGGAACAACAACTTTCGGCCGAGAGAAAGATCGACCTTTGTCTTGACTTGGTGCTGCAATGCTGACAATGAACAAAGGCTGGCAGGCACCCACTTTGTGTTCTTGCTCCAGCAGATTTGGCAAACAGAAATGAGATCAAGTTTGTTAATAGAAAAGCAAATCGAGAAAGGATGATCAGGGAGAGCAGAGTTGGAGCAAACAAATGCTATCTGGGATACAGCGAAGACCATCTCAACCCTAAACCTAAATTATCTTTAGTAGAAAATGGTTTTGAGCAAGTTTTTCCTATAATACAAAATGACAGCATAATCATTAGATTTGATGCTTCTTTCTGCAGGCATACTGGATGGGCTGGAGCAATTGCAATTGATAACGAGGGACGCATTGTGCGAGCATCAGTCAAACGGTTTAAGGCTTTGGAGGCAGTAGTAGCTGAGTTGGAAGCAAGCTGAAGGCAAGTGTCTTTGTAAATTCGTTAGGAGGACAATATTTTGTGTTTGAAGGGGACAATTCTGGACGTGATTAGAGCTTTACAGGATAGCTCGTGTAGATGGGACTGGGAAGTTGTAAGAACCTATATTAGGATGTTGGTATCTGGTTTAATTTTAGTTCCTGTGAGTTTAGATGGATCAGTAGGGTTTTTAATGGGGATGCTGACTTGTTAGCTGCTTGGGCCAACCAACAGTTAGGAAGCTCATATCTTCCAAGTTGTATGTTGTTTTCAAACTGCCGTCCTATGTTTGTGTTAAGAGTTTCAATATATATATTAGTATGATTTGCAAAAAAAAAAAAAAAAAAAAAAAAAAAAAAAAAAAAAAAAAAAAAAAAAAAAAAAACTTATTTGTAGTTCTGATTCAGTAGATATGTGTGAATGGATGGCAAAAATATGTTAAAATTTTGAAAAATAATCAGAATTCGGATCAAATTGGATTTTGAAAATACATCCCACTCGGATCGAAAAATTCGATGCGCTTCAAAGATTTGGGGTAGGCTTGAATAGGTTGTCAATGGATCGGTTTGGGTCGGACTTTAGAAAATCCAAAACCGAATTGATAAAATAATTGGGTACCAACCAATCCAACCGAACCGAAAACTATAAAATCAATTAAATCCTAAATCAATTCAATTAATTGTAAACACACAATTGATAAAACTTATACAAAATTAATCATATATATTACTAAAATGTCATCTTATCTGTTCGGATTCATATCAATTCGGTGGAGAACAAATCTGAAACCAAACTAATATCTTATCGGTTCGGAGGAGGGCAAACTAAATTTCCAAAACCCAAACCGACCCAAACCGTTTTTTATCGGTTTAGTTCGCATTGTTTGAAGAAAAACAAACATCATGCCTCACAAAAGGGAAAATATCACTTATTTATTTGCTAATTGTCAATCAGTAAATTATATTGTTACACAACTTACCAAGAGGGTGACAAAACAATTATGTGGAAGTAGAGAACAGAAAGCTAACACCTGAAATGTCCAACAGCAAAAAGAGTTTCACATTCTACGACGTCCGGCCACTATCTAAAATGTTGACATGTCCACCTGATCAAAGTAGTGACCAGAAGGGCCATTATCAGGTAACAAAGCCAGCTTTACGGGACCTTTAGCGCCTTCCTCAGCAGTCAATAATCCTGTGTGACACGTAATATCTGTTTTCACATAACCAGGATGGACGCAGTTTATGAGCATGTTGGGAAACTTTCGGGCTAACATTCTTGTGTAGGCATTTACTGCAGCTTTGGAGAGTTTATACGCAGTTACAGTGATAGGCCAACCGTTTGCCTGCAACTTATCCTCCTTGAAATCCTTTAGAAACCATAGAATCAGCTCGTCAATGCGCTCTTCTGTTAGAGTCTCAAACTTGCTCAGCTCCAATTTAACTTCCTCATTGTGTATAAACTGCAACAAGTAAGCTGAAACTTCTACATGAAAGATTTTGGATGCTTTTATACCCGTTTCTTTATATATATAGGAAATGCACTACAAGCAGCTAATTCAGATGGCATCTAGTTCTCATGTAATGGCATGATCATAATCATTTAACATGTAATTGTGCAATGAACTTCAGGCTAGTTTATTGTTACCTGGAGTGTCCCATATAAGGACGAAACATTCACAATTCTTGCTGAATCGGAGAGTTGAAGGAAGGGCAAAAGAGCTTCAGTAACTCTTTTGGTTCCATAATAGTTGGTTTTCAAACATCCTTCGCCCTTCTCATAAGCCTGTTCCATGACTCCTTTCAGAATATCCGGGTTTTCATCACTTACCTAGACAAAATAACTCTTTTGTAGAAGCTCGTATATCGAATTATATAAATGAAATACGGATATAATAAAAGCAAGTAGCAAGAAGAACAAATGTAACTTCGTATGTTCAAAGTTGCTAACTGCTAAGGCCTGAGGCTGTCTAAAGCGAAAAATTTGTCAAGTAAATAACTAAATATCATGCTCACCACTAGCTAGAGTGGACATTTTTTCCCATTCTCTATCAACAGGCACTTAGCCAGGAATCAATTGATTATGACTATCTGACTGGGCCAGGTCATTTCGGGGCAAGTTAGCAGACCATCTATCATAAAGAAGATGATGAACTTCAAAAAATGATTCAGCACCAGACGAGATATATCTTCCAACTGGCAACCCTAATTCGAATAAACCAAATCATTTGGTACATTGTCTGTTAAATATTGGCCGATATCTAGGTGATTGAATCATGTGCTAGCATATACCTACAATATGCAACCTCGTTGAGTTAACAGATAAGTCTTGATCATGTGCCAATTTATAAGAGTTGTATGCATTTAGTTGTAGAACAAAGGAAGAGCAAGAAGTACATGGGTTGTGCTGAGCAAACCCAAACATTATGTCATGGCAGTGGATTCGGTCATCAATGTTCTAAGATTCGATAGATCAGTACTTACATCACCAAATCCGTGTGGTAAAGCCCTGAAAGCGTCACTCTCAATTATAAGTCCCAAATCCCCTGCATTATTCACCTGCATTAACAGTGTATTTCAAACACAATTCGATATTAGGAATCAAATCTTGAAACATGTCTAATACTGTGTCGTCATTATAATACTATATAGTTTACTCTCCCAATTTTTCATTCTTAGTCTTTCTTTTCCATACATATATGCCCAGTTGCGGGCAACTATGCATCTAGAACTAGTTTCAAATGCAGCATGTTCAGTGCACAATAAGATTGCATTATTTTTCGTACGAGAATTGTATCATACATGATAAAGCGATTAAATTACATAAGTTGTAGGAAGCAGTACACAGAATCTTAAGTTAAAAAAATCTAGTACTCTCCTTACCAAGATATCAAGTTTTTTGAAACGGGTATTGATAAAATTCGCCAAAGAGGCAATACTAAATGGATCTTTAACATCAAGTTGATGGTAAACCACATGAGAGAGTCCAGACTTGTTGAGATTCTCAACAGCTTCAACACCCCTCTTCTCATCTCTAGCTGTTAGTATGACCAAGATACCATTTGATGCTAGTTGACGACATATCTCTAGTCCAATTCCTTTATTCCCTCCCGTAACAACTGCACACCTGAAATAACCAAAAAATAAAGGTGAAAAAATTGAACCAAACTAAAACTAAAGAAAATAAAATGTATATCATATGTGCCTCTTTTCTGCCATGTCTGAATATGGTGAGGCAATCTGTTTGGGGAGAAAGGATATTGGACTTGGTATGTAGGATTGCGGTTTAATCTATTCTACCTATCTTCTATCTATCTACGTTATATATTGAGAGCGAATTTGTTGCCTGACTTGTCCACAAACAGCAAATAGTTGCATGTGTATATGGAACAGCAAATAGCAAATAGTTCTATCTTGAGAGGGAATTTGTGGACAGCAAATAGTTGTATGTACACAAAATTGTTCTCTAATCTTCTATCTATCTATCTTCTAACTTATAAAGAAGCGCGTAGGAGAGTCAATTTAATATTGCCAATTGACTAGACTAATTGAGTAGTCTTGCTCATAATACAAAACTAGCTTTTGACCCCGTCCTACGAACGGGTGTCGTTATATTAAATTATTGTAAAAAATATTAGCAATTATGCATAGCTATGAGATATGAAAATTATATTCATTAGTCATTCAAATTTTTTGCACCACTCTCTATAAAAAGGAAGCATCAAACCTTGATAAAACTCATAGACTTCTTTTTGTTGTTAGATTTAATAATAGAAGTTTGATTGAAGTTTTGTGAGAATGCTCGTGTGATCGAAGATAATATTGAAGCTACTTGAATAGCATGACATTCTTAATCATAATAAAAAAAAAAATTATGATAAACACTTCTTAAAATGCAAAACTATATTTGTCGAGACATTTATTCTCTCTACATATAATACAAACAAACCGTTTTAGGGTCATTAGTTCAATGCATTTGCATCAAGTTTCCGATTTTCCATTAATTATTCTTTGAGGTAAGTTCAATGTAGTACATTGCATTCGGTTTTCAATTTCTCATTAATTATTCTTTGATGTTAGTTCAATCTGATTGCATCAAGTTTCGATTTCCCATTAATTATTATTTGAAGTTAGTTCGGTGAAATTGCATCCACTTTATAATTTCCCCGTTAGTTATTCATTAAGGTTAATTCAAGCATGATTGCATCCGGTTTTAGATGTTTAGTTAATTAGTCTTTGAGATTAGTTTAATGCATTTGCATCCGTGGTTCCAATCTCCGTTAATTACTCTTTGAGAGTAGTTCAATACATCTGCATCTAGTTTCTGATTTTCCGTTATTTATATTTTGAGGTTAGTTGAATGCAGTTGCATCCCATTTCCGATTCCCATTATTTATTTTTTTAGGTTAGTTCAATGCAGTTGTATCAAGTTTCCGATTTCTCATTAATTATTATTTGCGGTTATTTCAATACATTTGCATCCAATTTTCAATTTCATGTTAATTGTTCTTTAAGGTCAGTTCAATGCATTTGCATTCAATTTCTGATTTTTGGTTAATTATTCTGTGAGATTAGTTTAATGCATTTGCATCCATTTTCCGATTTCTCGTTTATTATTTGATAATATTGCATTTGCATCTAGTTCCCGATTCCCAATTAATTATTGTTTGAGTTTATTTCAATGAATTTGCATCCAGTTTTCGATTTCCCGTTAATTACATCTTGAGGTTAGATCAATACATTTGCATCCAATTTATTATTTATGCTTTGAGGTTAGTTCGATGCAATTACATCCGGTTTCTGATTTCCCGTTAACTATTCTTTGAGGATATATCAATGCATATTTGCATTTAGTTTTTGATTTTCCACCAATTATTCTATGAGGTTAGTTCAATGCAGTTGCATCCGGTACGATTTTTGATTTTCTGTTAATTATTTTTTGAGTTTAGTTCAATGCATTTGCATCTAGTTTCTGGTTTCCCATCAATTATTATTTGAGGTTTGTTTGGTGTATTTGCATACCGTTTATGATTTTCTATTAAATATTTTTCAAGGATTTGCATCCAATTTCCAATTTTCTGTTAGTTATTCTATGACGTTAGTTTAATGCAATTTGCATCCAGTTTCCGATTTCTAGTTAATTACTTTTTGAGTTTAGTTTATTGTATTTGCATAAAGTTTTCAATTTCCCGTTAATTACTCTTTGAGCTCGGTTTATGTATTTGAATCCAGTTTTTTAGATTTTTTTTAATTATCCAATGTGGTGTGTAATACCAACTTCTACTAATCCATCTGTAGTGTCCTTGCAAACATGACATAAAAAATAATTATATTTGATTTACTATGTTGGATCATCAAAGATTATCTAGTTCCCGATTTCCGTTAATTATTCTTTAAATTATGCATGACTCACTATGTGGAATCTGCAAAGATTATCTATGAACGGGTATTGTTATATTAATTATTCTAAAAAATATTTGCAAATATGCATAACTATTATATATTAATATTATATTGATCACTCATCCAAATTTCTTATAACGTGAAAACCTCACTCTCCATTAAAAAAAAACTCACATTTGATAAAACCCTCCAACTTCATTTTGTTGTTTAATAATAGAAGTTTGATTGAAATTTTGTGAGATTGCCAAATAAGGCGAAGTTCATATATATTGACGCTACTTGAATAGCAAGGAGTTACCAATCATACGGAAAGAGATAAGATAAACACAATTCTAAATGCAAAACTATACTTATCGAGACATTCTCACAACATATAATTCAACTATGTTTTGAGGTTAGCTCAATGTATTTGTATCCAGTTTCTGATTTTCCATTATTTATATTTTGAGGTTAGTTCAATGCAGTTAAATCCAATTTTCGATTCCCGTTATTTTTTTTTAGGTTAGTTCAATGCGGTTGCATATAGTTTTCGATTTCTTGTTAATTATTCTTTGCAGTTAGTTCAATACATTTTCATCTAATTTCCAATTCCCTGTTAATTGTTCTTTGAGGTCAGCTCAATGCATTTGCATCCATTTTCTGATTTCCCGTTAATTATTCTGTGAGATTAGTTTAATGTATTTGCATACAATTTCCGATTTTACGTTTATTATTTGATAAGGTTGCATTTGCATATAGTTTCCGATTTCCCGTTAATTATTGTTTGAGGTTAATTCAATGAATTTGCATTCAGTTTCCAATTTTCCGTTAATTATTTCTTGAGGTTAGTTCAATACATTTGCATCCAGTTTATTTTTTAAGATTAGTTCGGTCTGCAGCATCCGGTTTCGATTTTCCGTTAATTATTCTTTAAGATTAGTTACACGCATTTGCATCATGTTTCCAATTTATAATTAATTTATCTTTGAGGGTTAGTTCAATGCAATTGCATCCAGTTTTCGATTTCCCTTTAATTTAATCTTTGAGGGTTAGTTCAATGCATTTGCATCCAGTTTCCAATTTCCCGACAATTATTTTTTGATATTAGTTTGATGTATTTGCATCCAAGTTTTGATTTACCATTAATTATTCTTTGAGGTTAGTTTAATACAGTTGTATCCATATTCCGATTTTATATTAATTACTTTTAAGATTAGTTTAATGCTTGCATTTGCACTCGAGTTTCGATTTCCGTTAAATATTATTTGAGGTTAGTTCGATGCATTTGCATCCAGTTTTGGTTCCCATTAATTGTTTTTGACGTTAGTTTCATTCAAGATTATATATGTTTTAAAATATTTGTCATTATTGCTTTGCCATTATTTTTTTTATTTTCTATTTTCATTATTTTTGTGATGTTATTTTTGTATAATTTAATTTTCCACATGTAATTTGTTTTGGATTGGTATATAATTTATTTAAGCCCAACGTCCACTTTAACTGAATCTCGTTATTATATATATAGTGTTGAAAATTTATAAATTTATAAATTTAATTGGAATATGTCATAATTATTGTGGTCAGAATAGTGATTTTTGGAATCCTTGACTATGAATAAATGTTTAAATCCCATTGTGGATGACGCATCAAATCGAAAGGATTTTAGGAAAATCGTTTTCGGTGGAAACTATTATTTTTAGCAATTTAGTTTTTTGTCTCATATTTTTTTTTTCGTAATTAGCTATATTGTTTAGGAAAAGTTGGAGACTCTGTGAAACTCTATATGGGATTATTTTTCTGTAATTAATTATAGTATTTAGGAAAAGTTAGAGACTCTCTGAAACTTTAGATGAGATTGTTTTCTTATTTATATCTTTTTTTTTTTTTATTAGTAATAGAGTCTGCGAGTGTTCCAAAAAATAGACTGGTGATCGTATAACTATAATATAGATCTAAGGAATTGGAATACATAATAATTATTGTGGCTGTAATTGTGATTTTTTGAATCCTTAACTGAATAAATGTCTAAATCACACAGTGGATGGCGCATCAAATCGAAAGGGTTTTACAAAAATCGTTTTCGGTGGAAGTTATTGTTTTTAACAATTTAGTTTTTTGTCTCCTATTTTTTTTTCGTAATTAGCTATATTGTTTAGGAAAAGTTGGAGATTCGGTGATATTCTAGATGGAATAGTTTTTTCGTAATTAGCTATAGTGTTTAGGAAAAGTTGGAGAGCCTATGAAACTACAGATGGGATAATAGAGTTTAGAAAAAATTGGAATCTCTATAAGAGTATAACTATAATATATATCTAAGGATAAAGATAAATATTTGTTTCCTATTTTATCTCCTACTTTTTCTTAATTAGCCATGACACGTGAACACTCTAGAAACGCTTCCTCAATTGAAGAGGTAGAGCTATAATATATATATAAAGATATCAAGATACATGTATATTTATCAAGGGTAAATCTAAGGTGCGTAGGAGAGAGAAAGTGAGAATAAATCTAGACCACTCACACACAAAAGTGAGAGTGTATTTCAACAAAGAAATACTAATCCAAAGGCCCTCATTCCTGTATACCCATACATCATGCGCACTGAAGACATGCTCATTTATTAATGCTTAAATATGTATGATGGATATATTTTTCTTTTTAGAGGTATTTTATATTGTTTTTACAAATATAGTCAAGGCAGGTCTAAGCGGTAGCTAAAAAACGGCCGATTTACTCCGAGAAATCAGTTTCAAAAAAGCGGTGAGGTGAGAGGAGCCTAAGAGCAAATCTAAATATGACACCCAAATCTAAAGATCAGTTGTGATTGGTATTTTACTTTTATATATGGAGAACCCTCTTCTGGCAATAGAAAGAGGGTCTGGGATGAACTGAGAGACCTATCTCTTTATATCCCAGCACCCTGGATGATTTTTGGAGATTTCAATGCAGTAGCATCTTTAGATGAAAAAATTGGTGGCCACAATGTTCTTAACAGAAGCATGTTTGATTTTAATGATTTTATTAATGATATTGGTTTGATAGACCTAGGTTTTAAGGGACCTAAATTCACCTGGTGCAATAATCGCTCTTATGGTAATCATATTTTAGAAAGACTAGACAGAGCCCTTGCTACTCCTAGTTGGGTAGATTTTTTCCCTGAAGCAAAAGTTTTTCATATCCCTAATGTCTCTTCGAATCACTTAGCACTAGGCATTACTCTTAAAAATTCTGAGCCATTACCAAAGAAACCTTTTAGGTTCTATGAAATGTGGTTACGTGATAATACATGCAAAGATGTGATTAAAGAAGGTTGGGATTCAGTGGAGGATGATCTTACCATGGGAATAGTAGGGAAAAAACAGGAAGCCACAAAGGAGAAGTTAACAGTTTGGAATAAGAGACAGTTTGGAAATATTTTTTGTGAAATAAGAAATGTGAAGAAGAAGTTGGAGAGTTTGATGACACATGAGATGAATGAGAGGAATTATAAAAGTATAAAAGAGCTAAAGGAGAAATTGGTAGAGCTTTTTGAAAGAGAAGCTAGCTTGTGGAGGCAGAGATCGGGTCAAGTATGGGTGAGAGATTATGCAAGAAATACAAAGTTCTTTCATATATCTACCATTTATAGGAGAAGAAAAAACAGAATTGAGAAACTTCGAGAGGATGATGGTTCATGGAAAAAAGGAAGAGAAGAAGTGGGTAAAACCATAAACAATTTCTTTACAAAGCTCTTTGAAACACAATACCCTCAAACTGATAATTCCATCCTAGATCTTTTCCAGCCTATTATAACCAACAGGGAAAATGAATTGTTAGGAGTTTGTCCCTCTGATGAAGAGATATGGAGAATCATAAAAAAATTGCATCCCTTGAAAGCCCCTGGACCTGATGGCTTTCAAGGGATTTTTTATCAAAGATGTTGGGATATAGTGGGCATCACTATTATCAAAACAGTGCAGGATTTTTTCTTATACAACACCCTTCCACCAGATCTAAATGAAACTTTCATTACCTTGATCCCAAAAATACCTACTCCAGATCACATATCCAAATTCAGGCCAATCAGTTTATGCAATTTCACATACAAAATCATCTCAAAAATTCTAGCTAATAGACTAAAAACCCACCTACACAAAATTATCTCACCCTTTCAGGGAGCTTTTGTAAAGGGGAGGTTTATTGGTGACAACATAGGCTTAGCAAGTGAATTGTTTCACAATATGAAAAAGATGAAAAAGAAAAAACAAGGCTGGTTGGCCCTAAAGTTGGATATGAAGAAGGCGCGCTTGATAGAGTTGAATGGTGTTTTCTCAGACGATTTTTTTGAAAACCGGGTTTTAGCAGAAGTGGATAGATATGATTAAAGTCCGTTTGGAAACAAGATCCTTCCGAAGTTCTTTTAAATGGCTCCCCTTTGAGTCATTTGTTTCCACAAATGAGGTCTAAGACAGGAGACCCCTATCTCCCTACCTCTTCATTCCGTCACGGCTCTCTCTAGAATCCTCAAGCAAGCCGAGGATGATGAATAGGATTAGTGGCATCAAAGTGAGAAGAGGATCACTCCCTATCATCATCTACTATATGCAGATGATCCGATCATGTTTTGCAAGGCAAATTTGGATGAAATAAACAAAGTGTCAAGGATATCTTCTGAGTAAGTATCGCAATGCATCCGGGTCAAGAGGTCACCGGGAGAAGTCTAGTGCTTTTTTCAAGGGAATGTGCATAACACACATCAAAAATGATTCTTAGGAGATGGAAGGTAAGAAGGTCCACGAAAAAGGAGAAATACTTGGGAGTACCAATCATATTGGGAAAGAAGAAGGGAGAGGACTTGAGTATCTTTTAGAAAGTTTACAAAGGAAAGTCGGTGGTTGGAAAGCTAAAATCCTTTCACAAGCTAGCGAACCACTTTAGTCAAATCAAGAGGGCAAGCGCCCTATCTATGCCATGGGAGTTTATGCTTTACCTAACAGGATCAATGAAAGGATAGATAGGCTCAATCGGGATTTTTGGTGGAATGGAACAACAAATACTACTGCTTGGCATACTATGAGTTGGGAGAAACTTTGCAAATCAAAGGCAAATGGGGGTTTGGGTTTCAGGAAAGCCAAAGAAATGAATTTGGCCATGTTGGCTAAACACGCTTTGGAGACTTATTACGATGAGAATTCGATATGGTCTAGAACTTTCAATAGTATATATAAGTGGGATTGTTTTAATAACCAAGATGGTAAGAAGAAAAAACCACAATCTTTTTTCTGGAGAGGTGTGCAGTTAAGTATGAAAGCAGTAAAGGAAGGATTCATGTGGTTACTTGGTAATGGCTCTAGGATTAAAACTTTTTCTGAACCCTGGTTACTTTTTCTTGAAAAACCTCTTATTTTAGGAAACCACCTAAACCCAGAAAGAGTCAACCTAAACCTCACACGTAGAGTATCTGACCTATCTAAGGAAAACGAGGAGGAATGGGACATTACTAGGTTAGGAGATTTGTTTCCTAACCTTATCTCTGATTGTATTAAAACCTTAACTATCAAACCAAATGTCATTGATAAAATCATTTGGTGGAAAGATAAGAAGGGAGTTCTTACAGTCAGGTCTGCTTACAAGTTACTTGCCAAAGAATATGAGGAGGGTGAGAGCTCTAGAATGAATAAAAAGAGTATAAGGAGGATCTGGAAAATAAAAACTGATGCAGCCACTCAACTCTTTATATGGAAAGCTTACATGGGAGGTCTACCCACTGGAGAGGTTTTGATGCAGAAGAAGTTTAAGGGTGATGTAACTTGTGTTTTCTGTGAAAGGCACGTTGAAACTGATTATCACCTTTTCTTTGGTTGTGAGTGGAGTAGAACATTATGGTATGGATCAAACATAAGTTTGAGGGTAGATGCAAAAGAAGAAAAGGATATCAGATGTTGGCTTGATGATTTCATTAGCTGGGAGAGAGACAAGGATCTACAGGCTTCCAGTATCTATGGTTTATGTATGATGCATGAAATCTGGAAAGCAAGAAACAAACTCAAGTTTGAAAGAAAGAGGAGCAATTTCCAGGAGCTCTACACAATTGTGAATCAAACAAATCAAGAGAATCACGTAAGCCTATACCGCAGAGAACAATCCATCCCCTAATGGCCGGATCTTCGCCATGTCATAAACAATACTTTAGATTTTAGTGTGCCATAGGGAGTTGTACAAATATAGGAATCTCATCTCTTTGATGGTGCTTTTAACGATGTGAGAATAAGGGGGCGCCGCCACAATATCACGTCCATATGGTAAATTATCGGGGCGATACATGAAATTCAATTGTCAAACAGCCTATACAGCAGAATGTTATGGAGCGAGAAGTCACAACCGCTTCTAATTGAGAAAGCTAAAAGCGGGGCCCTCTATAGTCTTGGGAGATAATCGTCGGTTGATGGGCGTGCTTGCAGGGAATGAGAAAAGCTTAGGTTGGCAAGTAGATGAACATGTGAAGAAAATTTTAGATTTATTTCAAGTCTGTAATATAAATAATGAGTCCAATTCCGAGTTCTTTTGGATAAGCCGTAACACCAATGGAGATGCCCATGAACTGGCCAAGTGGGCAGCCAGATATGCAGGAATTGGACCTCCTCCAAATTGGGTTATTGAGTCTGTAACTCCTCTTATGAGATTTTAAATATATGGAAAGAAGTGGTTTATCGAAAAAAAAAAAAAAAAAAAAAAAAAAAAAGTTGTCTTATTCCATTGAACTCGTGCACAAAATATTGTTGGTGCACAAAACCAAATCTGACTATCTTAGAAAGATTAAAGACGATGGGATATTTGATAAAAACAAAAGGTTTGATCCAGTGTCACTGGGGTGTATGTAAGCTACATTACAAACAAGGCCCATTTGTACTTAACAAACCTTTTACAAACAAAGCCCATTTGACCTATATATATATATTTGGTAAAGATATATCAATATTTGTTATTAACTTATTACTATTATATTTTAGGAGTTAAATTTATATTTAGTCTTCATTTAGTTTATCCGATTAGTTTCCGATTAATTCCCAATTAATTGTGATTACTACGATTAATCACTATAAGTTTTTGGAGCGATTTGGTGCCGATTAACGTTTAAACTGTATAAAAATATAGTTGATATATCTAAAATATCGACAAATATTATAGATATTATAGATATTTCTTGATATATCACAATATATTTTTTGTATTTATTTAAAATATAATAATAAATATTAAATAAAATTGTTATCTATATAAAATATCACAATATATCTCTAAATATCATAAATATTGTTAAAATTATTGAAATATCACCGATATTTGCAGTTTCATATATCTCTACACATATCGCAATATTTTTGTATCCATTATTGAAATCTCGATATATATTGCGATTTTTTTTACTATGCTCTTGCCCATTGCCTTATATATTGATTCATAAGTACGTAAACCAAAGTCAGTTTCTGGGACGGCGACTTCATCAAAAAAAAAAAAAAAAAATCTAGGATGGCGATGTTGTGAAGAGTGGTTGTCCCAGTGGTGGAGATTATTTGTTTGGTTGTTGAGATGAGAGAGTTAACCGAGGTGGGAGAGTGGGACGATTGCGGCTCTTTATTAAAATGTGTAGTCGTATAATAAATTAATCGAGTCTGAGAGATACTGAAGTTACTCTTTTGCTTGAACTCCGAAGATCTATGCTACTGGAGTTAGTAACTTGGGAATAGATTTTTACCTTTCTGAGGGGTGGTCACTTGTTGATTGTTTTTTCATGTTAAATCAGTGCACTTTTTTTTTTACGTCCAATTACTTTCTGGGAAGGGGTTCTGGGCACATATATTACAGAATCTGCCTTTCTCTGTTCCAATTTTTTTTCTCCACACATGTTCACTACTCACTAGGGATCATCTATCCCCGTGATTTGGATGCTCAGAAAGTGTTAAAACGGGTAAAGCATCAAAGAAAGGACGATGATTTGGGTTGTCTCTGGTGAATATGCCCAAGGTTAAAAAAAAAGAAAAAAACACAGAAGAACAAAAAATATTGACAACAAAACGTTAACAGGAGTAATATTAATTAAATACACATAAGATTACTTTACATCACCACTGCAGTTGGTTTAGGACACATCAGTTTTGATACTTGCTATAAATAACCTGAGCTCTCTTGCCTTCCTTGCATATTCAGGAGAGGTGTCAGTTTCTGATTCACTTACATAAATTACATCAACGAGTGGATCAATGGTTTTTTGTAATTTCCATGTTTTACAAGGCAAAGGGCTCAAAATATCAATTACCTCTGGTAAGGCCTTCCCTATAGGTAGTTGAGTATGTGCACCGCGACATGGAGTAGAACCAGAAACAGCATTGTTTTCTGATTCTATATCGATCAACAGGCCTTTAAGTTTTAGATCAATTTCATCCAAAGCAGCTGTCTTTTGTGGTTTCTTCGTCTTTGGTTTGAGACTCTTCTTCTTCCCTTGAGTTTTCTCCTCAAATTCAACTATCTTCTCAGGACAAGCACTACATCAAAAACCCAAAAGGATAAACTGTTATTACGCACCTTAATATAATTAGAATTTATGGTCTAATTTAGCATGCGGATGGAAGTTTCGAACTGTTACCACTCTATTAAATCAGCTGGAACAACAGAGCTTTTGAGTCCATCATACTCTTTCCAAGCCACCTCAAAGCATTTGCTTCCCTGCACTATCCTGCGCTTGATGATAGCAGATATAGGGCATGTGACTGGTATCTGCAAATTAAACTGTTTTAGTATAGAACAAAGGAGTATATACTCAGTTCCAGAGAGCAACTTGCACAATAAACAAACTAACGAAATCGGCCAACACTTCGAATAGAACAAAGTCAATTATTATTATTTTATTAGCACATCCATCCGTAATAGTTCCAAAACCATATATACAAACTGAAACTATAATATATATCAAAAAATAGTTTAGACAGTTGAAGTGTCAAGACTCAAGTGTGCAGAGTTCCGAATCATGACAATCGAACACAGATCAAGTCATCCAAACATGAGACAACTAAGCTACCAAAATTTTCAAATATAGTACCTCTTGCAGTGGAAGCTGGACTCCGAATTCTGATGATGTTGACCGCAGAATGGCAAATCGCCTCAAATCTCTCTCAGAAATCTTTGGAAGAATATACTCATCTGCGCCCCAAAAGCAATTATATATAACTCCAACAAGATAAACACATGCATAGTTGGTGGTTTTTTTTGTCACAGAGGTTGGCTTGGGTCAGTGGAACATTAATTTGTATAAAGATTATAAGAATTACAATAAAATCTTTTACATGACGCTTCTATGACGTTTACTCATGCATCCTTCAAAAAATAGCATTTCCAAACGATGAGGAGCACCTGTCTTTTCAGAAGGCCAACCAAAGAATTGACTGCACAACTTTTGAAGTTCAGACCTCCGAAATGGATGATGAACAAGAACCCTACAGAGGTTAAGACCTTATTAGGATCAAGAGTAACAAATGGGTCAACATGTAGAGCATGAGTATTTGCCAAACCAAAGAGTTACCAATGACCAGTCATATCATATATCAATGAATCAATATATCTATAGCTGGAAGCATATAAGCACAATCATTGACTACCCCACAGTTTGATAATAAGTAGTATTCCTAAGTACACACAACTTTTATAACATTCTTAGGTGAATAGTGTATGCATACACAATGGTGTTGTAGACTACGCAAGAGGAAGAATTCAAGAGAGAAGTACAAGAAAATCATCCTAGTGCATACCATTTAAATGTTATTATGATGTGCAAAACAATAGAATACTGTGTCAAGACCAATGCACTAAATTTGGTAGAGATGACTCTACCTATGCACCATCTCCGAATCTGGTGAGTGACATTTTGGCTTCAAATATGCATCAATCACCTTTTATGAACTGATGATCCTTCTGCATGTCTTTCTCATCTGCTGACCATATCCAATTAAGAAGAAAGAATCAGCTGAAATTAAGCATTCATCATTTGAAGTCAATGATCCAAGAAAAGGAATACAATTTGTGTTACATCTAACTTAAGTATCCCTAGAACGATAACACAGAATGCGCACATATTCCATGCATATATCGGTTACCAGATACCTCAGTACTCATTATCATATAGATGTTTGGGCCGACTGCAACTAAAAGTCATTTACGGATAACCAAAAATGATGACCACTTCAAATGTCATTACAGTGAATGGAGTGTTTCAAAAAGAATTAGGATAAAATCGAACTCCAAGAACAAAAATGATGAAGCTTCTTTGAGGTCACAAGAGAACTCACTGTACTCCCAGTAAATACTTTTTTTTTTTTTAAATACTTCAAAAGTCATATACTTGTCTTTTCTTTTCAACTCTACCTCTCTTATTTTCCCTTTGTTTCTTACTAGTACAACCTCGAACCACGCCAACTTAAAAAATATAGATGCAGGTATGGCTTAACAAGTTATCATTATCCAGACAAGAGATTTCGTTACTCACCAATATTTTTCTGTCTATAACCCAGGGAGTTCTCCTTGTTTGCGTCACAATTACGAACTTCCCCTTGTTTCTTCAACCCTTTGGTCTTTTTGACAAATGCAAATCCCTCTGAAGCAACCTGCCGAAGGACATTATGATCCCCCAAAGATCTAACAATCTGGCATGCTGTCTCCTGTGACCAGCAGAAAAGCTTCAATTAATCAGTACAAACAATTTCAACTTGTTGGACTCTTCAACTTCTTACAGAAAAACACAAATATGCAATTCTGTAAATTGAGGGGGGGAAGGAAAACTTCTAGACACTGACTGTGCCTTAATACCCCATCATGTTTTTAATATCCAAACAAAAAAAATAGTTAAATGCGCAAGTGATTCTTTCTTACATACCGGCCAAACCCATGAACACCATGAGAGTAGTCACTTCCAAGAAGTAGGGCCAGTGTAATCTGAGAGACAGAATTTGCAATTGTTCCGTGAGATTATTGAAAAGATAGATATCCTATACTGTAAAGCAAGGTCCAAACTTAAGGGTACGCTGTACACTAAACTTGTTCACAGCCATGAGCAGAATCTCTTAACAAACCACAATCATAAAAGCAATAATATTACGAACTTCTTTAAGTAACCAAATACTCTTGACAAATATCTTGAGCTGCTTAGTAAGCATTTTATAGGCCCACAGTTTGCAAGGAGATGTTTATAAATATCTAAAACAGAACTTACAAGTGAGTTCCGTCCAAAACCAAGTTTTCTCTCAATATCTACCATTTCATAACAAACTACTGTGACCACCATCCCCTGAGTCATCATCAAAATATGTCATGTTTAGTACAATAACAGGGCATATGAGACAAATATATTCGACCATCCCGAGACAAGTTGAGAGACGAGCACCTCAAGATGTCGAAAACCCTGTACAGACTCGCTTACCTAGGTCAATATCTCTGTAGATTGTCTTTGCGCCAAAGAGGAAAACATCTGAATCTGCAGTAAAACATCCATCCTGGAGAATATGGCACAAAGCATTTTAAAATCTTTAGTACTTACCAGAGTATGATCAAAAGTTCAAAACTCCAGAAGAATTCAATCAACTTACACACAAGGATTCTGAGTTCAACAACGCACATTGTGCTTCAGCTTCCTCAATGCTGTTTAGAAAAAAATTCAAATGAGAGAAGAAAAACAGATACTATCTCTACACTATCTTCTTTTCATTGTTATCAAAAAAGTATTAAATAAACAAAAACAAAACCTTTAAAAAACAGGTAACAGTTGTGATATTACATCAATCCTAATCGCTAAACATGAGTTATAGTCGTGCATATCTATATTTCGATCAAATGATCAAAAGAAATTAATGTTTGCAGGTATCATAGGGAAAGGTAGTGTTGAATCAGAATTCTGAACATACTTGGCACCCTTCATCCAATCCAGAAAACTTTTATGGCTCGTTTGCCTTCGCTTAAATTTTAAGATGCTTGTATAGCATATGCTACAATATACAACCCTACCAAAGCTTGTACTTGTACCAATTTCCAGACTCATTAAGGTATTAATAAAATTTGTCTCTTAAATGATTCTGCTGATTGCTTTTTAAGATTACACATAGTTAATCTAGTTAGGAACATTGTGTATGAGAGCATCTCTTATAAAACTCAAGGAAAAACTCAAAGTAAAACAATGTCAAACGCACCCCAAGACTTGAAGCTTCAGAAAGTTCTCCCCCAAAGTTGAAAACAAAACAGCAATCATTACGGACTTCAAAGCAACTAACAAAACATGTCTCCAGGTAATGGCTTACATATTCAAAATTTCAAATGCTCGATACACTTCCTAATCCACGTTTGTTCACACCAAGTTTCTTTTTAGATTTTGAAACCAGTTTAACACTCATTTCAACTCCAAATGAACAAATTACATTGTGCCCATACAATTAAAGAACATCACCACAAAAGATGATGTATATCACTATAATTTTTCATAATAAATGTCATTCTCTTTATTAAGTGCTTCTTTGTTGAAAAATAGAACTAGGGAAGTGCAAGTAAGGATTACCTATCTAAACACGGGATACCCAATGCCATGCCAAGGACTTTGGCCTCTTTTATCATACATGAAAACTCAGAACCCATGTTTCTAGGAAGGGACAGCTTTTGCGATTTTTTTTCATCTCGTGTGGCCTGTCTCAATAGGGTTGTTTCCTTAGTACAACAGAGACATGAAATGTCAAAGAAAAATAAATAATAATGCATGGAGTGGAGCAGCTCCTACCTCACTTCCTGAACCAAGACGCCGTCTATAAGTAGACAATTTGATGGCTGGAATAGAACCATCTAAACCATAACAACAACAAGTCAACAACAAAAATGTTGTTAGATGATAGAGAGAAGAGAGGCACATACCAGCAACTAAAACAAGGGTGCAGTTCAAAGCGAGAAGTGCTCTAAGACGGTGAAAGAGGCTTCTGAGATAAACTTTGTCCTTGATGCTAGAATGAGATTTACACACATTTTGTAGCTGAACTATCCAACACGACAGATCTATGCAAACTCTCTTGTTCCTTAATTTTCAACATTCAAAAATAAAACAAAATCAAATAAACAAAACAAATCTTCATTAATTTAAGCAGTGTCAACTACTTACTGAAGGTGATGAAGGGGTAGAGTTTTCTTGCAAGATTCCAATATATCCCATAAGTTTTTCACACCCATTTTCTTTTTCAATCTTCAAATTTTAAAATTTTAAACCCCCCAAATTATGGTGGCAGGGCATTATTACCGTTGCTGTTGATGGAAATGCTACTTCCAGTTTGATATGGGGTTTTTTTATTGGGCCGGATTGGGAAGTTGGATCAGATGAGACCCCATTTATAAGGGCTCGAGCCCATGTAAAGGTTAGGGCTTCACTCTAGTGCCTTTACGGCTTTGGAACAATGTCGACTAGATAATGGATGAGAGTTTTATTTTTTTCTCCAAACTTACACTAGATAACTGCAAGCAGTGGAGCAGTAGGGGCGTGAGCAGAGGTGGAGAAGAGAGAGGGAGAAATGGATTTGTGGTGGAAAAAGAGAGAGAGTTGGATTTGGTTGAGAAGGAAAGAGGGAGAGGGAGAGAAATTGCTCAGGACAAACCAGAAACCAACCAAAATGCTTTTTGGGCCACATACACCCCCTGTCAGCCCAGAATTCACTTGATAACTAGATAACTGCAAACATTGGGGGTGAGCAGAGGTGGAGAAAAAAAACGGGAGAAATGGGGGTCTGTAGTGGAGAGAGAGAGAATTAGATTTGGTTGAAAAGAAAAGAGGGAGATTGAGAGTGAAAGAGAGAGATTGAGAGTTGCGTGGAGAGAGAGAGAGAGGGACAAAGAGAATAGAAGAGATGAGGACAAACAGAAACCAACCAAACACTTTTTTATCCGCATACCCCTTTCTGCCAAGAAGGTTCGCTCCACTCACTTGATTATAGCTACAAGTTTTGTCCACTAACACGTACCAAGTGCTGCTGTGCAAAGAATGGAAAAGCTTAACACTTTCTGATGGTCCAACTGTCCGACATCTATACCATATTATGGTGAATGAATGTATATAAAGTTGAAATATAACAATCATTCAAGCGCTGAACAATTCGATCTAGTTCATAACTATTTTGGTTCTCTCAAAACTGCCGGGACTCACGAGTATACATGGTAAATATCGTTCAGCAGCTCAAGCTTTGACACATCTGCCTAAGATTGATTAGCAAATTTTTGTGGAAAGCTGCAAATCAGTCAGTGGCAGCAACAGGAAAGGCTCATTGTTCGTGAACAAGGGGGCTGTAAACAGGGTACCACATATTACGTGCCACGTATTCGGCTGTCTCATCCTGCACCAAAGTAAATTAGATTGAGTGAATAAAGATGGCACTTCCACCAGTCAATATAAACTCACTACAACTACTACTACTACTACTGAACATCCCATACACGGGCTGAGAATTCATAACTTTACAGTTTTTGTTAGAGAATTTTTTTGAAATGCAAACATCTTAGAAAATATATTAAGAAATTTTGCACTAGTATATCGGATTTTTCTTTCAGGGTAGGTACCACCAAAACACAATCTATTATTCAGAAAATAGGAAAGCCAATAACTTCCAACCTTTGACATGTGCATGAGCTCCTTGGGACCCACATCACAGTGTCCTTCAGCTAAATCCTCAGCGACAGCCTCACGCAAAACAGCTGTTCCAACTTCTGTTGTAATTTGCCTAATACTGTGTTGCATACCATAAAATTGAAGTTATATTACAACCAGACACCCACTTTGCAAGAAGTACCATGTAAGAAAACTATTGCAAAGCCTACAAACTCACTCATTCCTTCAATAGATATATAGTTATTCTGCCTCATGCACAATGTACAATTCATTCTAGACTGACTACGATATTACCTTTGAATGGAGGGATAAAGAATCCCATTCTGGATCTCTTCATCTGTCATATACGATGCAAGGCTGTAAAAATGCCAAATTAGAACAGAACCGTGAGCACAGGGTAAATAAATTAAGAAAAATACATATCAACAAATAGAGGAGTAAAAGACGCTAATGCTGTAAATCTGCTATATCATTCATGATATAACGGGTTGCAAAGATGTTACTCTTACCATTCAGAAGCAGCTTGGAGCATCCCATCTGAAATAGAACGAGCACCTGAGAGAAGAGCTCCTAACCCAATCCTGAATTTACAGATGATATTTCCATATATAAATAATGTTGTGTCTCAGTTAACAATAGTTTGATCAACCTACATAAACAAAAACGTACCCTGAAAACAAATACATGTTATTTGCTTGATTAACATGTCCGACTTTTCCGCTCCTGCACAGAGGCAATAGTTGTTCAGGAAATACATCAGATTTCTTAGAAGTGTGATTTGATAAAAGTATCTTAGTTTAAAACGAAATCCCTAAACTTGATGGTAGGACTTGGGAGTCTAACCGAGTGTAACGCTCTCAAAAGGACTTCCACTAGCAAAAACTATGTGTTCTCCCCAAGATATTTAAATGCATCAGCAGCAGTGCATTCAGCTGTTCAATATGAAAAGATAATGAAAAATACTCAAATTCAAAGGAAAATCAGTGAAATAAAACAGCTAAAAACTCTTAAGGTTCAAAAAGACACACCATTTGTTGTAGGATTTGACATAGAAAATATTGCAGGCCTAGTGGAATCTGACTCCCGCATGGCCCTGAGTACCTGTTTTATACGTCAGAGAAGATATCAAGCAATACTAACATTGAATTGAGTAAATTATAGAAGCATATGGACAGAAGAAAGAAACCACTGGTGGAATGAAAGTACACATATTGAGTATCAAAACATACAAAACCACCGAAACGTATCAAAACATTGGAAAAGCCATGTGTTCTAGACATTCACACAAACAAAGAATTAAGTTCAAGCAGAAATGAAAATACCCTTTAACGTATACATTCGCCGCCACGATATTAACAAAAAGGGAAGGAAAAAAAATGAAAATAGAGTAAGATCTTGTTCAACTTACCTCCTCATTGAAGACTCCTCCGACTCCAGATAGACCAAGAAGCACATGGGGTTTCACTTTTTTAACCTGTAAAAAAGGGAGTAACAAATATAGACCTGAACACAAATATCTAAAGCTTGAAGTGGCTGACCACCTTCATGAATGGAGATAAAAATTGGACAAAAAAACACTTTTAACACGTGGATATCCACATATTCTTTCTGCAAATTATTAGATTTAGAAATATCTATATTTGTGAGTTTATTTTAACGGTCATAAATTAAAATTTTACAACCCTCTTTTGGAATCGTTAGAAATTTTCAAATAAACCACACTTTTTTGCAGGGATGTTCTCCATAGTGGGAAGATGACATCCACAAAAAATCAAGTCATAAACAAATTTGTAGAGTGAGATGGAGGCCACTGTATAGAAAGTGTTGTATATTGATCCTATCCCTTATATATAATACTACTTTATTTACCACTTCAACAAGACTAGCTCCCTCCCCAAGTCCCTCAATCTCTCCTGAACCAAATCCTCTTGCAAAAGGTTCAGCCGATGGATCAATATACTTCCTGCCTTTTGTGACAAGTCCCTGCAGCCAAATAATACTTATCAAACAGCTACCAAAAGTCCAAACTAATCGGTTACTACAAGTAGAAATGACCTCAAGGAAGGACAATCCAACTTCCAAATGCCTATGGGGCATCAAGGACATTGGGTACACATACACATATAATTAGATAAAATAAAATTATCATGGTATAGCTATACATATATGCCATGTCCACGGCATAAATTTCTGGTTGCACTAGGTGCCAACCATTTTTAATCAATATTAATCTATGAGCACTAATTTCTGCCTAATGCTTTCTTTCTTACATGCAAACTGGTATATGCACATCGTACGATCACCAAATGTTTGTGCTTGTTTTGGGAAATATACCACGATATCCTAAAGAATAAAATGATGATAGTAATGATGAGATTCGACAATGATTGTAATGATGAGATTCGACAATACATCTTTGTCAAGTAGCCAGAATGGATTGTGCGTTCCCGTTTCACTGTTTCCCGTCATCCTTGAAACAGCCTGTTTGGCCATGTTAAGAACACCAATCCCTGCACTATACGCAAGGTAAAAGCATTCGAAAAATGCAGAGTGAGAAATTAATTGGCAAAACTTTGATGCATAAAGTGTAAAGGTTAAGTTTTCCAATACCTTCCAGCTCCAACTACAACTATCTTTTGTTTTACAAAATCACTCAACGGTCGGCCCTGAGCTCTTACAGCTCCTAGTAAGCCGGCCAGTGCAACACCAGCTGTTCCCTGATAGACACGAAGAGTAAACTTACTAATCATAAGTGCAGTTGATGACAACGGGTCAATATTTCATGGGAAAACAAAGAAATATGCACCTGTATGTCGCCATTGAACATGCAAAACCTTTATGTAGCGTTGTAGAGTTTCAAAAGCCCATTTCATTTGAAAATCCTCAAACTGAAAAATTGGCAGGACCGGCCAAGTAACAAGAGTGAGAATGTTCAAGGTTAAAAATGTTCGATAACATTCCTTAAAATGATTCTACCTGGACAATGGCTTTGGGCCAACGTGTGAAAACTGCTTCCATGAATTCATCAACAACAGATAAATATTCTTCTCCTTCCAATCTAGGCTGACGTACTCCTAAATCTGTGAGGTTAACAAGTGATAGAGGAGACTCATTACATTTGCATGATTAACGGTAAGGGTTTGCAAGAAAAATGTCAACACCAAATATGTACTCTTATGCTTCCAAAAGTGTACTCAAGCATTTTATGGAAAACTGAAGGTGAAAGAAGATTAGACGGAATAAGTACTCAGTACTCACAAAGACGATCTTCAAGAAGTTTCTGATTGTTGGTACCAACATCAAGCATTACAGGAAGAATCTGTGACACAATAATTTCACTTAATCAATCATATCAGGAAATAGCTTGTGACATATGATGTTAAAGGGAGACCACAGACACGCAAACGCACCGGACACACATACAAACTGCTCGAATATAATAGTACACAATAAAAAAAAAAACAAAGAATTATTCACAAAAAGTATTAGAGCAGAGATCCAGGATTTGGGACCGGACTTTTGAAATTTGGAGAGCGAGATTTTTAGAAGGCTTCACTAAAAAGCCAACCACTAGAGTAAGGTTTTAGAGTGGCAGTTGTACTCCTGGTAGGAGGTTTGTGTTATTAAAACCAGTCCGTGACCAACATTGCTTTCGGTTCATGAACACTCACTGATCTAGAGAAATTTGAAGTCATGTTTAACATATAACAAAGGAAAACTTTCTTAAGTAAAGAACTTACAGATATGAGATTGAAAAATCTAACAACGCGACTACTTACCCTCTGTGGGTTTATACCTGCTGCAGCAACATACATATCAAGTTTACCAATGGGTATTCCAATTCCTTGAACTCCAAGGTCACCAAGCCCGAGTATACGACTCCCATCTGTCAACACTATCATGTCTACCTGCAGTGTAACAAACAGTTCTAGTGGATAAATAGAAAATAACAGCAAAAATGTTGAAACTAATAGATTTCCGAATGAGGGAGAAAGTCATGCATCCTGAATTGCTATGTGTACTTTTGTGCTAACTAGTGTTGAACCAACAAACAAAATTTAAATTGAGAACTAATATTTTACTACTTCACAAGGCTACTATTTCATCAGTATTTTGACTAACTGATTAGTTAAAAGAAGTGAATATACATTTAAGACAATGTTGTTGAGTTTATGAAATAACATTTGACACTTGTTCATATCGCCGACATGGAGATAAGGATTGATTTTGGTTGGGGATGGTCTCCGTCATGGAAAATTGGACATCATAAAAAAAATAGTCCTATATTCATCTCCATTTGAGCTCCATAAAGGGGGGGTTAAAATAATAAACAACCAGTAGTGCATAACTTTAACACCAATTTTCAAACGAAGCATTTTAACATTGCACTACTCACTAGAAGGATGATTCTGCAAGAATGGTGGAATAGATGAAAAGTAGTTCACCTGTTTGGAATCTGGAACATTTGTAACACCAATAGTAATATACCGAAAATAAATGGATATGTAGCACTCTAGCAGATATGCAAGATACCTTTTGAGATGGCCAGTTGTAGATCATGGACATCATCTCCCTTTATCTTTTGCACTAAAATACATTCCACGGGCCGCCTAAACAAGCCTCCATAGTTTTGACAAACCAAGCCCACAGTTGGAGTGTATATTATTGAGCAAAGTCTTTAATGTTATCGATAAGAGCCTATAAAAATATAGCATCAAATTAGATGGATTTGAGTTAATATTACATTAGAGAAGTGACCTTTATTTTGTCCATCAACCTTACCCGGTAGTATAAAGTTTCATTCCTGTCATGCAGTCTGTTGAGGATTCTCCACTTTGCTAAAGATACTTCATTTGGCGGCGCACCAAGGGTGTGTTTCTCCAGTGATCTATATGATTCCACTAACAATTTCAGAAAAAAAAAATGAATGAGTGAAAACATACCAATGATAAAGATGTACTAAAACCAATAAACGTCGAGATCAATTTAAAATAAAATAATCAAGATGTACTAGTCATGCACAAGATATTTTACACCATATTGTTGTTGTTGTTTTTTTTTTTTTTGGCAAGCCTGTTTTAAATGAGATCAGTAACTCTTTGATGCTGGCGGGGTTCGAGCCCCAGACCTCTGGTATCATCACCCAAAGGTTTTACCGACTTTGCTAGTCGGCACCTTCATATATTGTTTTTCAATAGTAAGAAAAATATTAAAGAAGAATCGTTTCTGAAAAGCTTTCCTTTTAAAACAAGAAACGCAGCAATGTCCATGACCAGGTATGAGATCATTGAGGGTATGTTGTTTTTTCTGTTCTTTTCTTTTCTATGTCTGTGGATGTGAGAGTGTGTATGGTTTTTCACAAGCTATGTGGTTATTTAATTGGGGACTTAAGCAGCATAATTAAAATCATGCTAAGACCTTTTATTATTTTAGTCTGGGCTATGAAAGCATCACACATCTCCAGGAAATATACTAATCAAAAGTTGGCAAAATATAAGAATATGTTCACAAATTCTAAACGGAAAAGAAAAATGTATATGTTAATCATGGAAAGGGATAAGCGTAGCATAATGAGAGTATGAACTTGAGACTGCAAAAGATAGTATATGGAAAAAAACACTTAGACCCATCAGACTTACTGAAGCGGTCATATTGCTGCTCAAATGATATAATTCGAGGTGGAAGAAGGCCACGGAGTCCTAGCCGATCTCTTTCTGTCAGAGGGAAACCGGTATCCTGCTCCAAATACAACATATTAAACATCAGAAGAAGGAAATTTATTACAAATTCATATCTCAAGTTAAAACATGAAACGTTAATCGCCATAAGAACAATTACTAAATCTAGATAAAACATGACAACCATAGTAGAAAACTAAAGCCACATTTGTACTTTGAAGTCTAGCATAAACCAATCAAATAAGCAAAAGAATGAAAAAATATTTGCCAACCTTATTGAACCAGGGATCGTGAAGAATATCAGCACCACGTTTGTGAACAATACAAGGACCAGGTATTGCTGCAGAGAACAACCTCGTTTGCCGACGGTTCAACTCCACAGAAGCTCGTGCAACTCTCCACATTTTTTTTTTTTTTTAATTTTATTATTATAGATCTCACTTCAAAACTAATGAGTGAAGTGAAGTGTTAACTTCGAACTAGTTCTAGCTTAGCTTAGTTTCTACCAGTACTTATTAGTTTTAAAACAACAACTAGTTTGGTTTAGTTTTAACTTTTAAGTTGTAAGTGTGAAGATGGTCAGATTGGGAATAGATTTTATTCTGGATTTGCTTTTAAAGGATTAGATATTTAGATGTCTTTGTCTCTCTCTCTTTTCTAGCCTTATTTCGATGTCGAGTTTCGCTGTTTGAAAAACTAATCAGATCAATCAAACAAAGAGCTCAAAGTAAACTGCCCGAAGACTTGTACTGAAAGTGCGTGTGTGGATGGTAGTTGAAAATGAGAGGGAGGTGGTATTCTGCCCAAACAGAACGGGCAGTATTAGGGAATTGACCAATAGCAGGACTGCAGAGCCTATGACATTATTCTGACTTGCCTGATCAGCAAAGCGTTGGCACTGAATTATTTTCATGGATGGACAATGTTGTTGTGATCCTGGGACTACAAACTAAAAACCTCAAAAAGTCGGAGTTGTTACATGAGCACCCAAACTATGATACTTTTGACTTTACTACTGAGTTTTGCGTGTTTCCAGTTTCCACTGTTTGTATGTTAAATTCTCCAATTTATGCTCTATATTTTTTTTATTTTAACGAACCCAAGTACACACCAACCGTTTAAATGAGCAGAATTTTGTTCCAATTCCAACTCAATCATTCATTTGCCATAAGAATGAATGATTTCAAGAAAGCAAGGATGCTAATATGCTAAAACTAAAAAATTGTTTACTAGAGTATCACCGAATCATTCAGTTCAAATTAGTATTGATGCCTTTGGTAAGAACTCTTTCAAACCATAGCTGAAAGATAGGAATAGATGCCAATCTTGCACTGCCTTACTTGAAGGGGAACACACTGTACAACAATAGCATGCACTTTGAAAAGCATGCCTATAACTCTGACCGGTAGAGTTTTAACCTAAAGATGGAAAAAACTATTCTTTATTCAACCTGTAAAAAGTTTGACATCCACAACTGCTATAACATACCAATTGTACCAAAGGGTACATCAATGACGGCCAAAATTTCTGACAAACTTTTAATCTTTAGAGAGAAGGAAATGATACTCAATCAACACCCAAGAATACTAAGGTGATCTACCAGTGAAAGACCATCCATTGTACGGCGCTTTCTCGTCCACTAGATTAAAGATTCTAGCATCAAATACATGCAAAAATTTCAGCTACAAAACATCATTCCATAGATATAAAAACAGACAGCAAAAACATCATTGGTCACCAAAACTTATTCAATTCAAGTCACGTAATCATGGAGGTTGTGATGTCCCAGTCGGTTGATTGGTTTAAATACAAACAAGACAGAAATATAACACACTTGTCCTCGTTCCAATTAGGTTGGCTTCTCATAGTCCTTTGGTCCAAAATTCTTACACCAAAGCTGAGAAGGAATCGGGCGAACAGGATGGTGAGGTCGTTGCTGCCAAAAGGAATAAACCGTTACATTTCAATGAAAATTAATTGAGAGAACTTATGAGAATAGGAAACACGCACATAGGATGTCAGAGTTACTAATGACCCGATTTCAAATTTCAAAGATACATTGAAGACCTAAACTACTACAATGAAGCTGAGATGAGTAGATGATGTTTTAAATAATTCAGTATGTAGATAAATAAGACTAATTCCACTATAAACCATAGTTACCACAGTGAAGACTTTATAAAGTTTTCTTTTAGGGTGTGTGTTTGAGTGTGAGAGAGAACTTTTGAGGGTATATCTTACTGTTTTGTAGAGATTAGCGGAAAAAAAATACTGTCTAGTAGAGAATTTTCTTGAGGTAAGAAATTCCCTGTGATTTTTTCTACTGTGAGAATTAGTCTGTACAATTTCTCTCATGCTCCTCCTGTGAATTCTCCAATAAAATTTCTCCCAGGAAGGTTTTTGAGGGTAAAGAAATATATAAAAAAGCTTCCTATCTCATTAATACACTCCACTCAAAAGTAAAACCCACAAATTGAGATTCACCCCTGAGAATTCTTCCCCACAATCAAATAAACCCTTAAATAAAACAGAGAGTACAATGAATGTCTTCAATTTCAGCGGCCTAGGCAACAACCAATATCACTAATGTGTCTGCTGGATGGATCTTAAAGTAAAAGGGAAAGTGGCGTATGGTGAAAAGGAATTTATATCTTGGGAATGGGGTCTAAGAAAGGTCCAACAAATCTATCTAAGACTATGAATGGTGAAGCTGCCTACGGTCTGTCGAAACACTGCTTGGAACTTTGCTTCCAGCTAGAGGTAAAATTATTAATAGAATTTATAAGCGGGATGTAATCAAAGTCAAAAATGTATAAATATGCCTAATATATACATTCCCTGTCTAATTTTTTTTTGCAATATATGCAACAAAATAGTTATGTATAAGCAATCAGGGAATTAGGCTAATTGCACTATTGTCTTGGCAAGCATAACTTTGAAAGGAAGTAGCTCCTATAAAAATTTATGCCTCATTCAAATTTGCTTTCCAAACCAAGAAAACTTTCATAGTATCCAGCACAACATATGACATGTGTAATCGAATGACTACCTACATATGGCCAAGCTCTTCATCATCCCAATATACACTACTCATTCAGCTCATTGCAACTTTTCAACTACACTGTGCTGACATCTCACGAAAATAAAATAAAATCCACCCATCTTTCTAATTGTTTGAAAAGATTTACAATTACCCTAATTGTCGATTGCAATTCGTAAATCCAGAATATTCACTGCACTACGTAATCAAAGATTCATAACAATCATCAATTTAAAGATGTAAGAAAAAGTGGAAACCTCGAGCTTAGCTGATAACATGGCGATAGGAATACAGACAAGGAAAACGCCGAACATGGCAATTGCAGTGTTGCGCTTCCAGTGTTTTGGCCTGCAATTCGGACCACCAGTCATGCTCCATACTTTCCCCCTGAAATCTTCTCCATTTGCGTGTCCGTGATCTCCTCCCATTACTTATTTTTTTCTTAATTCAACTGTGGAGATAAATAGATCCAAATTTATTTCTATAATAATTTCGTAAATTGAAATCAATCGAATGAATGCAGTGAAAGTTGATGTGTTTACTCTTTACCTTGTGCCCGTGAATTACATACAGAGTCAGTTGAAGTGTTAACGACCCTCTTTATATTTGAGTCCTGTTATTGATGGACCCATTTTGTATTGGGCAGACCCCAACCCAATTTGGAGTCTGTAATTATGTTGGGCACAACACACAACATAGAGTGTTGGGCAGACCCATCACCAAAACCCGAACAAAAATAAACTGGAAATAACCAGTTTATACCCCAACCAAAGAAATCAGTTATCAACCTTCGTCTCTGTTTCCTCTACTCCACCAAAAACCTAAAATTGATTCGGTCTCTGCGAAATTAAAAATTGATTCGATCTAATCTCTTGGTTTCTCTTCAGTTGCAAATTCTTATGTCAACACAAAATATGATTTTTAAGTCAATGGCAAATTTGTAGTAATATTTTTTTTTGTTCCGCCCAACACAAAATTGGAAAGTGCCCATAGCAAATACCTTATTTGGAAGGGCGTAGTTTTATAAAACATTCGGGCACATGATATAGGATAGAACCTTTTGACAACTGCAATTACACGTAACAAATATAGTACATTCGCCATAGTAAGTGTTCAAAATCATGGCATTGATCTAGGAGGCCTCCAGGCAAATGATATTCACATCTCATCCCACCCATTTAAGCTGTCATTCTTTGTTTGACAGAGTAACTTTAGTAAGAGAGAAGAGATACTACTTCACATGGGAGGGAAATCTCATCACTCCCATATCCTCTACTAAAACATTGGATGTTATGAACATGAAAACACAAATTATGCCCGAGAATTATAGCCTATCATGTTAAAATCATGCAAACGATTACAACTCCTCTAATCAGCCAAAAGTATAGCCATTCTTGAAAATGGATCAATTAGTCGCCCAGTTACGGTACATTTACACTTTTACAGCGCAAGTATAAGTGCCAAGACATGTGAGAGCCCATTACATTCTCATCCTTAGCATACATATCTAATTACTCAACGCCTTGAGAATTACAACTATAGCTACAGATACAGAGTCAGCAACAAACCCCTACAATTCCTACAACATCACATACAATTGATGATTCTTCCGGGAGTCGATACAGAGGATAACCAGAAACTGCTTTGAGCCACATCAAAGCCACATGCATGAATCAAATTCTACAGACAAATATTAAAGGAGCGAGAATTTTACAAGTGCAAAAGGCTGTATAATACTAGACTGAATAGACCAAATAAGTTAATCTAATTAGCTTCACTCCTTTGTGTAACTCCAAAAGTTGATAACCCTATCCTAAGAATGAGATCATCAAAACCAGTCTCAGCCTGATGTGAAATCACGGTAGCTTAAGTGTCTCATGCATTATTGATCATATTGAACTGGAATCTCGACAGCTGCTGTGGAATGGTGGAGATAACTGGTCCATACCTCTGCAGCAAGTAACAAAAAAAATTCCAAGTAAGATTCACATTTGTCAAGGGAAGGGCGGCGAGACTAATGGAAGTGTAAAAATTATACCACAATTCCATGGAAACCTAAACAACTTATAATGAGCGAGCAAGAAGGTGACTCTACATGAAGATGGTTTATTATCAAGTAACATTTTTCAGATGTCAGGAGATAAGCGAGGCAGTACATGAAAGTAAGAAATGTGTGAGTGGTAATCAAATCTGTCAGCATGATGAAATCAGAGTAATGGACATGCTGCAGAGAAAGAAATTGGTGTACTCTTTGATCTTCAATCATCTGAATTCCCAAATGTAAAACTTCTTATCTAAAAGTCAGTTTTAAACAGATTTGGTATTTTAGCAAGAGAAATGTGAAAAAGCTACCCCTCCAAAGAGGAAGCACGGGCATACCCAAAACAATATACGGTACTATATACTTTCAATTCTCAAGGCATAGCACATAACTACAGAAATCTTGTCTTTTACAGGAGTAGCTTGGGCTAGTACATAAACAGATTATTCCGTGTCCTGTTTTTCGTTATCACTGGAGAATTTTCAAAGTAAAGTTATGATGAAGACCAAATCTAACATTGTTTATGTTTGTGTGAAATGTGTAACTATTAAAAAAATTATAATAATATGTTTATTTGTGGGGGGTGGGGGGAAGCATATAAACATGTGTCATGTGTCTGCATCCCATGAACAGGAAGTATCAAATTAGTTGTTTAAGACTTTAAGCAAAATTTACTCTAAATCTGTGAAATTGGGTGCAACATTTGCAAACATTAATATAAACACTCTTATATACAGTACATTAAAAGTTGCAACAGTTTCTCCCAGATGATGAGAAATGCAGGTTCTTTGAAGTATGATACTTTTTAAAAGTGTCACTAGGAGAGGGGAAGGGGGATTTGACAGGAGGGGACTGAAATAAATACCTGAACATTGTCATAGAGCTCAAACAACGGAACAGCTAACAGTTTCAAATTTTTGGGTACTGCAAAGTATTCTCTTTCTGACAAGTGAACAAGGAAGAGTTTCTTGCATTCCTGGCTCAAAAATCATTTTAAGATTAGTAAGGGGAGAAATTTACAAAGCCAAAAGTACCACAGACAGCACTACCTTTGGTTTTGTGATGTGGGGAGGGCAGTATGGGTACATTATTGTTTCAAAGTTCGGCCTCCACCAGATCGCTACGCATTCACCAATCTGAGACCAAGAAACAATTGAGAAATTGAGAAAAAAATCCTCTCAAAAGAATATTAACCTAAATTTGTGTTTTGCTAGTTAGTTCGTGTAAACTCAACAAATTAATAGTTCAACAACCAACCAGAGAAGTTACATTATGATTCGTCATGCCAGGAGAATTGCAAGCTTCACAATGACTTGGTTATAGACTTATAGTGTTCAAATATTGTTGGAGATAGACAACCCATGGATTGTAAGTACCAAAGTGGGAGAAGATCTCCTTATAAGTCGTTAAAATAAATAATAGACTCTACCTGCCAATCTGGCTGAAGTGCGCTTGAATTAGCAGCAAGCTTGCTAGACAGCTTTCGCTTCAACCCCTCAATTTCTGCACAGTTCATAGAAGATTATAGAAAATGCATCATGAGTTATGACCCATTAAGTAAATCAGGAAGAGTAATCAGCATACCATTCTCTCCAGGCTTCAGACGCCCGCCAGGAAGTTTGCAGAAAGTGTTACCAATTTGCAGAAGCAGTATATGAGGGTGGTTATGCTCCTGTACCTGAAAGGGGAAAAAACAAATATTGTAAGACCATTGTGGCAACCACCTCCACTCTAGCGCCGATACTATCGGTCTATCCCCACTCAACCATCCCATAATACAGGTGTGGGGTTCCTCAAAAAGCCGCGGTACCGGGTAGAGATTGATCATCACTTAAGAACACCAAGTCTAGGACGACACCCACCTAAGTACCTAACTGATGGGGGACTAAATTCCCGGAGGAACCTTTCCCTTTTGAGTTAGGTGACATTTCCAGTATATCCTTGGGAAACTAAAACCATATGAACTTAAAAGGTTTACAGTAACTGTTGAAATCCCTCCGAAGGGGAATGCCATATACAAATGGGGAATCATGGGACAGAAATAGCGACTTAGCATATACCTAATTTTGTATGCTAATATACAGGAAATATGACTATGCAGATAACGAAATAAAAACTATTGCCAAGCCTTTATATATTACCAAGACAAACCTAAAACCTTTTGGCTTTTGCTATTCAACTATTCAAAATTTAATGAAACGATAACACCCTCTTAGACCACTCAGTCAATTCTCTTTACTTTGTTCATCAACCCATCTACATTGTGATGAGTTCTTGATAGGTCACTGTGCTTTGTACCTTTGAGGTGAGGTAGCTTTACATCTTAAGTTCCATATAGTTTAGGGAACAAAGATCTATACCCAAATAAGCTAAGTGGATTACAAATTAATCTAGCTGTAAATTGGAAATTTCCTATATGGCAGTTTCCAAATAATATAACAGGAATCAAAGAACTGTACGCAAGAGATTTAGCATGAGAACATACACATGGAGAGCCTGCACAACTATATAAATTTCCAGAGGATACTTAACACACATCAAAATATGCACAACCAAACCTACTTCTCAGTTCCATAACGAGAGATGCATAAAAAAACAGGACCTAACCCTAATTGGAATGTAATGACACAGAGATGCATATCTAAAAATGCTATGTACTTACGTACACTCAAATGACCTTCTCACAATCAGAACTTGGATAAACCTAATTCAGTCTGATCCAGTAAGGATTGAATCAACTCGGTAATCACAAAAAGCATTCAAAAACCACCAGCACTATCAAAAGCTAATCCTGAACCTTAGGTAACTCACAACCCTACCAACTTACCGAGTAATAACATAGCCAAAACAATGATTATTATCAAGGACAAGTTGGTTCTTCTGTAAAATGTGTCCCGAAGGATTCTACGATATCTTCCAAGTATTTATTCCAACAAGTTGCAATCGCAATCAATCCGAAAACAAAATAAAATAAGACCTGCAATCTTGCACTTACAATTAGCTAATCTATGTGTCCCTTCAAACATTAAATCGCCTTCCATAGATGAATTGCCTGTGAATTACGATAATCATTTTTCATTCACAGCTAATACCATTTGCATCTTGGTGTATCACTTCATAGAGGACACAAGCGTCAGGCTTGAGAGATGCTTGTATATGATTGAGGCAGTATCCAGTCTGAGAAACAACTTCTCTTGAAGTGAACTCACTCTAACTGTTTTTAATTAAAAAAATATGAATCATGCTACATTCGCTATTTCTTGCCCAGTGGCTATTACAGTTCAGTTGGGTAGATATAGAAATCGGAACATCTGATAGTAAACTGGGAAGTCGACAAGACTAAGATCTTGTAGTACATGATCTATTTGTCTTTTGTTCTGAGATAGAAACAATTGACAAGTAAATTACTTTGATGCACTCTTTTCATCTTTTTATTTCCCAATATATGAGGCAATAACC
This sequence comes from Coptis chinensis, assembly GCF_015680905.1. NCBI lineage: Eukaryota > Viridiplantae > Streptophyta > Magnoliopsida > Ranunculales > Ranunculaceae > Coptis > Coptis chinensis. The sequence continues at coordinate 38,595,705 of NC_141456.1, read as the reverse complement.
CTTGTCGTACAAGGCATTATTTTAGGTAGTAAGCAGAAAATTGTAGCTTTATTTATATATATCCAATCAAAAGATACAATAGGATGAGACATCCTGCAATACAAACATCTGAAGAAATGGAAAAAAAACACAAAAGACAAAATACAAAATACAACATAGTACAACTTTACAAGAATACATGGAAAGTCATCAATTGCTAATCGACTTCCATCTACACACAAAGTGTCCACAAGCGTATGTTCCATACTACAGTGTCACCTCGTGACATTAAACCAAAAGAACCCAAATGCCTTGATAGACAAAACAACTTCCACTACTGGGACCACCACTCCATCAAACTTTCCTACATCAGAAACATCTGGAAAGAGATATAGAAATATAAAAAAGGAATGACAAGAAACAGACAGTACAAGAATAAAAGGAACACTGTTTATCAACTCGCAATGGACTTCCATCTACACACAAAGTGCTTATAGGTATGTCCCATGTCACTTCATGCAGTATAGACCAAAAGAACATATGTATCTCAATAGACAAAACAAGTCCCTCTACTGGCAATGCCACTCCTTCAAAATGTCTTGTTTTAGTATTTCTATCCAACCAAAAGTCTAAGAAAACTACAAAAGTTAACATATTCCATATAAAACCCCTCTCTTCAAATGAACTATCAACTTTGACAAGGCTAGTATCCCCTTCAACAAACCTGGCGCCATGGCACGCTTGTTAGAGGGGAGGATACTCAAGATCCCTATAAAATAAGCTCCTCCTTTTTAAAGTTGTGATCCTATTAACAACTTTATAAATTCTTACAATTCTGAAAGCAAAAGATAGTGCATTTTGTTCCTCGGTAATCCTTAAACTGAAGATTAATGCATCCCCAAAGTGTCATTAAAAAAAGAACTGAAAACTACTTCAAATACTACAGAGAGCTATAAGCGAAACTAATGATCTAACCAACAATTGCATTTAAAGTGAATAAAATAATCTATACAAAAGTTTATCACTTACCAGTAGAATCGCTTCGACGCTTGTCCGCATTCCTTCTCTCATGTAGCTGTTAAAAACAAAACCAAAAATACTTGGTTGTTATCAGTCAAAAAAAAAGGTGTATTTATAGATCTAGGTTTTGCTGTGAACATATATAAACCCTAACAAGAAATTTTAAAGTAAAATCTAGGGTTTTGAGGTTTGACTTAATAAGAGAGAAGACTGACTTGACTTTCATTCGAGCGAGTCGATCAGCAACAGAAGTGTCTTTCTCCATCTTCGGCTCCTTAGTTCCGAATGTGTAGCTTGATAAAGGGTATGTGTTTACAATCGCTGAATTCACCATTTTTTTTTCACTCTCTCTTCGCTTTGGCAAACAAAATCAACTATTTATTTGTCTAAGCAGAGAACAAGGCTTTTTTTCAAGTTTCAACACTCTGCACTTCTGGAGCGTAGCGGTCTTTCAACTTTTCAGAAAACCTTTAGAAAAATACACTACTGACTGACGATAATACCCTTTATAGCATTGCTCAACCGAAATATATCGGCTTTTTTTCAAATCTCGAATACCGGACTGTTCACTGTTGACGCATCCGCATTTTGTGAATAGAAAAGTACGTTTAAGCAAGACCAATGGAGGGCTGCTAAACCCTTGCCACATAGGATTTTTAGGGTATTTTTATCTTGCCAGCTAAAACTTTTAATTTCATTCTAATTGCTTTTTTTCTGTTTTGAAGTGTTAAATGATACGAACGACACAGTTTCTACCGTCTGTCTATTATTTTGTAATTTAAGTTTTTTGGACAAATGGCAAAAATTTAACACGCAAACGCAAAAACTACGTCGTTTGTGTCCCGAAACTTATTATGACAGTTGTTAGACAAGGTCACAAATTTGATTGGGTTTGTCACACCAGCCAAATTAAAAAACCTTCTAGCAATCCCATTAGAATGACATTTTGGTGTTTGGGATGCTATATGGCATTTTAGCAGCCCCATATAGCACCCTATTGGATTTGCTCTTAAAATAGTGGTCTAAATAGTCAGGACCCGGGAGGATAATGGAATGACTTGAAGGAGAAGGCCACGTGCTAGAACAATTGAGAGCATTTCCAATGCAAGCCACTATTATTCACCTTCACGTAGGATGTATTTTATTTCTTTTTCACCATTTTGGTAAAAAACAAGGTGAAGTTGTCCAATGCAAAGGTAAACAATAATCTCATACGGGATGTTGGATTCCGTCTGAATGTAGAAATCGAAAAAACGTGCCGGACGGAATGAAACATCCCGTATGAAGTTAAAAAAAAAACAAAAAAAAATCGAAAACATGCTAGACGGAATCCAATATCCTGTCTGGAAAAAAAACGATTTAAAAAAAACACACAAGACGAAATCTAACATCTCGTCCGAAGTTCACAACTCAATCACTATATCGGTTAAAGATTTCACCCTTATTTTGACTTGGGAAAATAGTCACCACCATATTCTAGTGGTGTCAAATGGGCTGGGCTGGGCTGGCCCGACCCTCAAACAATGAAGCCCACATGCTTTGAGGGTCGGGCTAGCCCTACCCTTATCGGGTTGGGTCGGGCCAATGCTTAAATCTCGAAGCCTTTACCCGCCCCTCAACCCTCTCGAGAAGGCTTGAAGGGCTGGGATTGAGGGCCAAACGCGAGGGCCGGATACTATGTTATACATTTGATTTACAAAATAAATTTATAAACACTAGTTAAAAATGATAAAATCGAATGCACTTCACAATTAAACCTTCAAACTACTAAAAAAACTTGTTAAAGTTGTATTAGTCAATTAAGATCAGTTAAATTCATTTCATAAAATATTATAATGAAATTATAAGGTTGGCAAACTTAATAGATAAACGTTTTTTTAAGTGATTTTTAGCATATTAATGTTAAAATGAAATAAATTGTAAATTTTTTTATTAAAATATATGTAATAAATGTTGAGGGCTTAACGAGGGCCGGGCTTAAGGGAAGGCTTAAGTTTCGAAGTCTAGGCTCATACCCTCCCCTCCAAGGCTTGAAGGCCGGGTCGGCCCAGCCAACGAATGTGTGAGGGCTTAATTTTGAGGGCTTTTTCGGCCCATGGGCCGGGTCGGAGCGGGGGATAAACGTTTTTTTAAGTGTTTTTTAGCATATTAATGTTAAAATGAAATAGATTGTAAATTTTTTTATTAAAATATATGTAATAAATGTTGAGGGCCGGGCTTAAGGGAAGGCTTAAGTTTCGAAGTCTAGGCCCATACCCTCCCCTCCAAGGCTTGAAGGTCGGATTTATTGACCCACAAAATGTGTGAGGGCTTAATTTTGAGGGTTTTTTCCGCCCATGGGCCTGGTCGGAGCGGGCGGGCTAAGGGTTTGAGGGCCATTTTGACACCCCTGTGGCATATTCACTTTTGCCCAAAAGGTTTTGAAGGATATAGAGGTAAAAAGGTGTGTTTGTTAAATTTTAACTCATGGAAAGTAAAAACTGGGGAAAGGAAAGTAAAAATTGGAGAAATGAATAATCATGTTTGTTTGCAAAAGCTATGGAAATGAATAATTGTATTGTTGGGTCATGGGTGTATTAGTAGTAAGCCCTATCTATCTATTTCCTTTCCACAAAAATTTCAGGGGTTAGCTAAGGACACAAAACCTTTTCTATTTATATGATTTTGTTTTCATATGGAGAAGCTCATTTTCTTTCCATGGGTAAACAAACGCTTTAAAAACTATGGAAAAAGTGGACCACTCTTATTTTCCTTTCCTTTCCATAGTGTTTCCATCATAACAAACAAGTCACATATCCACTGCATTCATTGGGAATGTACTGAACAGCCACTTAAGCCACGAGTTATTTAGACAATTTATTCAACTACTTCAAATACAGTAATTCAACTGTACAACCATGGCGAAAGATCTCCACGCTATGGAATACGTCGGGATCACTGAAATGTCACGGAAAATATTGACGGAGGTATCTATATTCAAGACAAAATTTTAATGCGATGTTACAATTGGTTGATATAATAGAATATTAGGTATTAACGTTCAGACCTACTTGGCAACATTTCCTGTTTTTCTCAACTAATTTTGCTGAGTAGTGGTTTTCTCATTTTAGTTGAATAGAAGCTATGAATTCAATTTGTTTGGTTTCTCTCTGCATTCAATGAATATGAGATACTTTTGGATTTCCTCTCAGATGACCCAACATTTTCCTGGTATAACAATTCGAGTTACACAACTTACACCTAAGTGCCTTTTAAGTTCCGAATAAATTTAGATGAAGGTTTTTAGTATTTGGTTATGGTGCGTACATAATTTCCAGTTGTAGAGATTGTAAAGAGAAAATAAACTTACAAAACAATTATAACCACCCAACTGCCAACAGAAAAATAGCTGAATTGTTGCTATTTTAGTACCAGCTATTTTTCTTTCTCAGACTTGGTCAGGATGACAGGATATCATCTGTCTCTTAATTATTAAAGGCTATATTTGTAACCTTAATCTCCAATACCTCCTAAGTATTTGGAGCTTCAATCATGTGTCCTGCTGACAACCAAGCCAGTCATTACAAAGAAACGCTAAGATCCGATATAATGTGATTTAAAAAGGTTGTGATTAACCTTATTCACGAGTTCAATCTTTCCTCTAATTTTGTTGGGATATAAGATTATAGAACTCCAATTGGAATTCTTTCTTGCACCTCCAACTTTTAGTTTTTATTCCAATCATTCTCATTAAGATTGGAATATCTTTCTTTCCTTGGTTTTTTTTTTTTTCATTTTTTATTTACAGATCTTCAATAGAAGAATAAGGAAAAGAAAATGTCATTCACCGGGACTCTGCAGAAGTGCAATGCTTGCGAGAAGACTGTTTACGTGGTTGATTTGCTGTCTGCAGATGGAGTCCCGTATCATAAGTCCTGCTTCAAATGCAGCCATTGCAAAGGAACTCTTGTGGTATGTAGACAACGCTTTAGCTCAATCTGTTTGGCCCTTTACCTGATTATTCAGTGTATATGAAGATAACAATATGCAGAATGAAAAAAATTGTACGGACTGTAACGTTATAAACATGTAAGCCATGATGAAATTCATATTAGATCACATCAAACAAATGTTTTGAACACAAGTCTACTTAACGTTTAACTTCTACTAGGGGTTTCACAAATTAAAATCATGGTTTATGCCATGAATTGAATTAAATAGTGCCAACTTTCTGTATTGGCGGAATACGTTAATTAATTAAGCGCGTTTAATACGTGAACACAGATGAGCAGCTATTCCTCGATGGATGGGGTGCTCTACTGCAAGCCTCATTTTGAGCAACTCTTCAAGGAGACAGGCAGCTTCAGTAAGAATTTTCATGCGTGTGAGTAACCTCTCTTGCTGCTAAATAATTTCCATCCATATGTCATCAACCTAGTTAGGCTAATGGTATTCTGTTGTTTTTATGATCTATGTCCAGCTCCAAAGCCTGAGAACAAAAGTGAGCTGGTAACTTGCAAATCCATCCACTTATTAGTTTTGTGATTCTCTCGAGACTGGATGCTTGATATCTGATGAAATCTTTTATATAATCTTTTACAGCCAAGGGCACCTAGCAAGCTATCTGCTATGTTCTCTGGGACACAGGATAAATGTGCCACTTGCAAGAAAACAGCTTACCCGTTGGAGAAGGTTTGCATTATATTACCGAGCTCTATATTCTTACCACTGGGATGGTCTTCAGTTGTTTATTCCTTACGATAGTGGGAACCAATTTTCTTAACTAGTATGAACATAAGAAATATTGATCTATTCACAGATTCTTACATATGTATAATTGATAATATCTGTTATAGGTAACTGTAGAGGGAGAATCGTACCATAAATCTTGCTTCAAGTGTGCTCATGGTGGATGCGCCCTCACACCTTCATCTTATGCTGCTTTGGGCCGGAATCCTTTATTGCAAGCACCATTTCTCCCAGTTGTTTAAAGAGAAGGGAAGCTACAACCATTTAATCAAGGCTACTTCAATGAGGCGTAATGCTGCATCTGTACCAGAACCAAAACCAAAACCAGAACCAGTACCAGAATCAGATACGGAAGCAGCCACAGAAACAGCACCAGAACCAGACCAGACACAAGACCAATCATAAGTGTGCCTTAATCATTGACGTTCTTACCCTTTTCCATCTGTTCAAAACTTTTGGCGTATTTTTCAGTGGAGGCAGAGAATATACTCTTTAAGTTTGAATTCTTTTTCCATGCCAACACATTTCCGCATCAAGAGGGAAATCGTATCTAAAACTGTCGGGTCATTTGCGTTCTGTTTACTGTCCATTGTTCATTTAAATGCATGGTATTCACAGTATTCTTGGTGAAAACTTAGGCTGGGTATTCAAAAGCAATGGTCCTGCACTTATTTTATTGGCAAAATAAGAGAAACCTGGACGACCTCATTCTGCATTTAATACGTACATATACAGTGACTACCGGCATGCTCTTTTTTTCTGTGTTTTTAACCCTCTGCATTCTATTTACTGGTTTAGCAAAGTGGCTGCCTGCCCAGCCTTAACACATCAAACCTTCGCCATCACCTTCTCTGCTAACGTGAACTCATTCCTAACACTGCAACGTCTAAGCAGAGCTCTAAAAATGGCAGTTATAATGTTCAAATTAAATGGCATCTCTTTGAAAAGCAACTATGCTTCATCTAGCATAAATTACAGAAAAGTATAAAAGAAACATAAATTTCTATGGCGCTTCATGGAATATATACAATGGCAATTGGGAAATCATTAAATTCCAATATACTAGCTACGTCCGTTTCATAGTTTCAGGCATTTTGTCAAACAATTGTCTCCGGGATCAAACTCCGCCAACATTTACATACTCAGGAATCATTTTTTTTTTCGATAATAACTCAGGAATCATTCAACCAACCAGAAATGAATGTATCTGTTTCAGCCGTTTGAAGGTGCATCGTTAAAGAGCGTGCACAAGGGTAGTGGATACTGGAGTGTATGGTTGCCACTTGGCTAATACTAAATGTTTTATCAAGAAATTGGTCTAGAGGACCAATTTTGAGCCAAAATAGGCTAGAGTACAGCCTATTTTAGAAACCACTCACAAATGTTTTGGGTATGAACAATCCGTGTTCATATCTGTTTTGAGTGTGAACATTTATTATTCTTATATGTTTTGTTCATACCTATTGTTCATAGCTAATGTTCATAATTTGGGGTATGAACAATTATTGTTCGTATCTGTTTTGGGTTCATGTTTTCATAGCCACAATCAATATTTATAGCTGATGTTCAGCATGGGTAGGTATAAACAATCAATGTTCATAACTGGATCAATGTTCATACATGGATAGGTATGAACAATGCTTGTTCATAGCTTAAATAGGTATGAATACTCATTGTTCATAGCTAATGTTCATAATTGGGGGTATGAACAATCAATGTTCATAGCTATTGTTTATACATAGATAGGTATGAACCTATTGTGGGTATGAATAATCAATGTTCATAATCGAGTTGTTTCAATTGGGTCGGGTCGTTTATTTTTTTTCTTCAGGGGTATACTTGACCTTTCATCTACTCGAGCCGATCTTATTTCGCATCAAAGATAAACTTGTGAGTGATTACAAAAATAACGTGTCCTCTAGAGTTTCTCTTTCGGCCCATTTGTCCTCTAGAGTCGCTCCCTGATGTTTTATACCATCTGTGATAGGGCTTCACTTCAGTTTGGGCCGAATCGTGTCCCAATAACAGAATTGGCTTCCAAATGTCACTCCAAACTCCAAACCCAATGATAGACTCGTTCCAATTTGTCTCGCAAAGGCTTTAGAAAACCGGTTTATATTTTTAGGTCATGTCCCTTTATATTTTGTAGTACTAGCATGTGTCCTGTGCTACGCATCAGTTCGCCAAGTTGTAAAGAACTAAAATGAAAATTGTTAAAAAAACTAAAGAGAAACAATTTTTTGTGAATCTCTCACTAAGAAAAGAGAAACAATTTTGTAAAAATGGGGAAGATATACAATTCCTATACATAAATTTTAGCTTTTAAATTAAGAAGACTATCCTACAATTATTGAAGAAGGAGGTGGTTCAATTTTAATAGAGATCAGGGAGCCAATTGTAATTATTAATAAATAGGAGAGATATAATTTAAATAAACGTAGGGAGGTGGTTCTAAAATCTTAAAATTGAGATATTAGAAATACTATACACTGTTCGGTTGAGAAGTGTGGTTCCTACAAACCCGGCTATCATATAGTGTAGAAATTAGGTCTTTGTCCTTTTATTTCTGTTTATTATTATAATATGGCCCTATGAACAAAAAATCAATTAATAAGTTTGACTTCCCGTTCAAAACAAAAAAAAAAAAAATAGTCACATTTGCAAGATACGACCACGGACGAGTATAAAACTAACTGCATCGAAGCAGCTATGATTCCGGGTTTATGAACGACGGGTACTTCATATAGTCATAGTGTAAATACTAACGGGCGTAAAGCTAAAGACATCAATACATATGCGGTCTCGACTTCACAAAACGATCTATCATAAATAACAATAATAATAATAACTGGTATACGCACTTTTGAACAGATAACACAATTTCATATTTAGCAAAAGCGGGTGGCACTTATATTAATTGCAAAACCTTTAGCAGAAGTTATTCTTCTGACAACCAGTTTTCAATAGTTTCGACTGTTATTTTCTCACTGCAGAAAAATATAATCTAGTGTTTTAATTAGCAGTTAGACCATAAGACCATATAGCTTCTTTAGCATTTCAACGTTCTAGAGCTAAGAGCTTCCATCCACACTTGGATACCGTATATTGTTTCCAGTATTTTGTGGAAAAAGAATAAATATGATACTTGATGGGTTTTTTTTGTTTTAGGCTTCTGACATTACTACAGTAGTATTTTGGGTTTTAACTCCTGCAATTTGTGAGCAATTTGGGTTTTGACTCCTGCTAGAATAAAGTTCTTGCACTTTGTTTGTTATCGTGACGATCATTTGTTTTTGTATATATCCTAATAATCTTTGTATCATGTTTATGGATTCATCCCTTTTAGTGAAAGCACAAGGACTGTAGGAGCTGGTTTAGCTGTTCCTGCCATGCAATATGGATGCATGCAGATGGCTGATGTTTTCAAACTAGCAGTCTCAAGCTTCAAGGTCCAAGACTGGAATCTTTTCGGTTATGGGATTTGAGAAAGGTATCACAAAGCTGTTTTAAACAATACCGTTCCTTATGGTATTGTTGTTGTCTTGAATTTGGATATTATTTTGTTTTGCCTAGTTGATTAATTTCCTCTTTTTAATTGTTCTCAAGTTTGTTATTGCATCTCGCCTTTTCAGTTTTCATGTGGCCTAGGCCATGATTTGGATGTCTAACTTTATATTTGGTTGTATACCCAAGTCAGCTGTAGTTGCCATTTTAATACCATGTCGTCAACTTGTTCTGAACACATTGTTTTTTTTATCAGTTATTGATTCTGAACATTCACTCTTAGTGTTATATGCAAACCTGCAAAACTTGATTGATTATCTGGTTAGTGGAAAAGCACTAGCCATTAGTGTTTGATCTGTGAAGCAAGACTACTGTTGCAGTGCTGCATAATGGTTGGTTTTTTTATATGCACAGTACGACAGTCGAGTCACATTCATTATACGCTCTTAATAATCTTTTCTTGAACCACCAAAGTCATTGATTTTGTGTCTGTGTGTGGGAGAGAGATTTTGTTCATTATTTCCTACAGATGTTTTAGGTTTACTCATATTTTGTTTGTTTCTCTTGCGAATTGCCGTCGTGCCCTACGTATGTAAATTTGTGTTGATCAATGATCATTGCCTACAATACTAGTAAACACCTCGATATAACAGCTCATTATTCACAAGTTAATCTACCATTTTCTTTTTCCTTATTCTAGACAACTTACGTACCATCAAGCCATCTGCTCTTTCGTTGTAGACTTGTAGTGACTTTTCCTCATGAATTAACTATACCATAACAAGATATGTGATGAATTTGGGGATTGGTTCGTGGGTACCGCTGCTCGACTTTCTTCTTTTGTGTTATTATTTTTTTATTTTGTGTGTGTGCCTGCTTGTGTGAGCGCGATTACATTAGTATCATGTAGTGGAAAAGAAAAGTAGAAAACGTAGTGGATTTCTCTGTGCTGAGTTTAGTGTTTGCAATTGAAAATAACTATATAAAGAATGTGATTAGTTTAATTATATATTTTTGTTGGTTCTATAGGGAAGTACTAGAAGCTAGAGATTTGGAATATCAAGCATGGGCGCATGTTCGAAGCCTTAATTCTTCTCTTGATGAGCACAACTTAGAGTCACGTGTTAAAGCTGCAAATGAAGCTAAATACTATTAAGATTTTGTATGTTTCTTCCACACAATTAATTCCTTTTGAGCTTCCACTTATTGGGAAGTAATATATTGTGCATATTTGACTAAGTACACAGACACATAAGTTTTGTTTCATTCATAACTTGCACAGTTGTACTAGTACATACATAGCTAGTCATGGAATGAATACTTTATATATATTACGGAGCAATGGAGCACATGACCCTCATTGTTCTTTATGACCCACTATACTAACTTTACAAGGACGCGTGGCTTGACCACGTGTCAATGTCTTCACAATTTATCATTATTTGTTGACTTTTTAGGTTTGGTTTTCCCTATTGGTGGACTAGAGTTTGCATTGTGATTAAGAAATATAAAACAGGTTGGACAAATCTTTCATACAACTCTTTCTTACCTTTCTTTTTATCTACAATTTCTCTACTCCATTTATCTCCGTATTTGAAACTAATGTCTTGATTATTAGATGCTTCTAGTTGGGTGTCATGGTTAGAGAATCCACATTATTTGCTCTATATATTATCATTTGACACAAGTGTTTGTTTGAAAATTTGAATTTCACTTGGTACAAAGTAGGCCAACCTGCTTTATACATTGTTATGTTCCGACCCCTCCTTTTTAGAGTTATGTTGGATCCATGGCTTGCTAGTACATGTTGATGCAGGACAATATTTTTGGACAGTCCTAGGTTTATAGAAGTGGTGTTTTTGTTTATATATAAAGTGTTTCAAAGCCTTTTAGAATAGTTAGATAGATCATTTTGTTGCCGTTCAATGTGTTGTGTAGGGTATCAATTTGATGGAGGGAAAAGCAAGAAGCAGACCAAAATAATTACTTCCCAATCAAATGATCATGCTCACCTCAAGCTCCTTGTCAAGGTAAAAGCTTAAAATTCCACCCTCTATTTTCTCATTTGTTCAACTTCTTACTTCCTTTAGGTGGATTTTCAAATATTTAATTAATTGCACGGGTTTAATTAGTACTATTGTATTTTTAAGTTCATTATTTGTTTTGTGAATTTTTAGAAATTAGATGGACTTTGTGGAGCCGCATTAGAACTTATAGTGAGTGCAGACATCACCAATACTTGGTATTGCAATGATTCGAGATTGCTTGGAAAATCGTATTGAATATGTTACCCTTATTTGTAAATATGAATTTGTAACTCTTAAAAAATATTTTAAAGTTATATTGCATACATGGTTTAAAGAATATCTTATTTTTTTCAGTATTTTGTTTGTGTTTGCTATTATTTACTTGTCAAATGGTATGAAAAGGCAATGGGGACTTTATCATGGAATTGAGATGTTTGTTTCAATATGGGGCAGGTTTAGCTGGTTGTTACAAAATAAAATAGGATTTTTTTTTTTATTTGCAACCCATCAGCAACGGTTCATAACCGTTACAAATTTAAAAACGTTGCTAAAATTTTGAACGAAACAGGCATAAACAAGCGTTACAAATAATATTTGCAACGCTTAAAAACCGTTGGAAAGTTTTTCTTGCAACGGTTAATAAGCGTTGGAAATTTCTGTTTGCAACGGTTAATAAGCGTTGGAAAGTTTAGTTTGCAACGGTTAATAACCGTTGGAAATTTCTGTTTGCAACGCTTATTTACCGTTGCAAAAATTTCCAACACTTTACCCACGCCATATTTGCAACACTTAAAAAACGTTGCAAAAATGATTAACAACGATTTTTTGCCGTTGCAAATAGTCTGTTATGGTGTAGTGTTCCTCTTCAATAGTCGCTCTTTCTTCTTCCCATATATCATCATTATTATAAAGCAAAAAGTTATGCAACCCACAACATGCACAAATTATCTTTGCTTGTGTTTGAACGTCATGGTGGGGAGCGTGCCTAAGATACGCAAATCTTTTTTTCAACACACCAATTGTCCTTTCAACAACATTCCGCAAAAATGAATGACGGAAGTTATACATTTCTTTTGCATTTCAGGCACCGTTGTATCTAGAGTTACGTTGTTGGTCACTAAAATGATATCTTACAACACGATATGGTGTAAAGAAGTGTGAAACTAGCGAGAACCCAGCATCGGCGAGATAATACTTACCTATGTGAAAAAATTAATTAGAATGATTGCTGAATTTTAATAATACTAAAAAACAGTTGGGATTTGAAATGTTTTAAGGATATGGTACCATGTGGTACAGTTAGTTTGTGCCCTGGCCGACTCACTGCATTTCTCAGCAAACGACCATCATGGGAGGAACCCTCCCAACCAATAAGTGCATAGGTGAATCTCATACCAAATATACATGCCACTAAGACATTATGAGTAACACGACCCTTTCGATTATGATACCTAACTTGATCTTGAGGTGGTATGTAAGCTTCAAAGTGGGTGCCATCAATTGCATCCACAACATCCTAATTAATATACCATCATCAGTAAAAGAATTACTAATTAACATTATGTACATTAGATATATAGCTAACAAACCTGGAAAAAATGGTGCCAAGGTCTAGGTGTTCCACCACAGTCGGCTGGAGAGTTTTCCATGATAGCAGGTCGAATCTCATCTTTATGTAGCCTAAGCAGTGCATTTAAGACTCGGTGGAAGTATCGGTTATTGTTTCGGTTGATCTAAAAAACTGAACTTCCAAATTCCGATTCCTTAAGTCGTGCCCAACCGTGTGTAAGAAAATGGCTACTTGTTCTTCAACATTAACAGACCGACTATCAACTAACCCATACGCCGACAATCGAGTGTATAGACGTTCAAATGTGAATATTCTCATTCTCAACTTGTCACACCCCGAATTTCGACAGAATTCGGAAAAACATTATTTGTTCCCGACTCTTCGATCTCCGAGGTGTGACGCACTCTCAACTCCCAAAAACCCATAAACAGTTTAAATATGCGGATAATAAAAACCAATAAAATTTTTAACTTAAACAAAAGTCTTCTTCATGACAAAGATTCACAAATAAGATTAGGTTACAACTCTCATTTCAATAACTCTTTAATAAAATTTACAAATGAAAATACAAAAACATTGTCTAGACTGAAATTCTATGTCACCTCAAGGGAAAACAAAACAAATCCTGAGATGCAACGCTAACGCAAACCACAAGCAGCAACCACTCTTCTTCGATCAACACTAAACCTGTCAAAACTTATCAACTATGTTCATTGAATGAACACACCCGATAAGCAAACATGCAAATCGGGTCAGCATTATAAAAATGCTGGTGTGAGTAGCTCTAAAAACAACATATACTTATACAAATATATACATAATCCATAATGGCAGTAGTTCCCGCACCGAAGTATTTTAACTTTCAACGACTAATATAACATACTCAAATACAATAATTAAGGCAGGTAGTTCCTCCACTGAGGCGCCTTAACTTCTCACTAACCACACAACAAACTATACACATCATAAATAAGGCATGTAGTTCCTCCATCGAGGCGCCTTAGGTTATAACTAAACAAATAACCAACCAAACATATTACCATAATTAGATTAATTTAGACTTTCTTTGTGTGTCCCCACTACTACAGAATGACACTTATACCACTGTTTTTAAGTGTGGTATAAATATATTTACCATTGTTATACAACCGTGACAATAGGTGGTGTGGTATATAATAATAGCAAAACTGTGGTATATATGTTTAACGGATACCACGGTTTTTCAAAGAACCGTGGTTTGTAATGCCCATTATATACCACAGTTGTCAACATAACCATGGCATATAAGTTATTGAAACCGTGGTTTATATTAGTGTATGTGTTATAATACCGTGGTATATAGTTATACTAAACACTACGGTTTATGCCAAACCGTGGTATATATATATATATATATATATTTTAATATTGAAACTATTTGTTCAATATTGAAACAAACATCTCATTTCTATATTAAAACAAACATCTCAATTCCATGATAAAGTCCGCATTGACTTTTCATACCATTTAACAAGTAAATAATAGCAAACACAAACAAAAGACTGAAAAAAAAAAAAATATTTGTTAAACCATATATGCAATATAACTTCAAAATATTTTCTAAGAGTTACAAATTCATATTTACAAATAAGGGTAACATATTCAATACGACTTTCCAAACAATCTCGAATAATTGCAATACCAAGTATTGGTGATGGCTTCACTCACTATAAATCCTAGTGCGGCTCCACAAAGTCCATCTAATTCCTAAAAATTCACAAAACAAATAATGAACTTATAAATACAATATTACTAATTAAACTCATGCAATTAATTAAATATTTGAAAATCCACCTAAAAGAAGTAAGAAGTTGAATAAATGAGAAAATGGAAGGTGGAATTTTAAGCTTTTACCTTGACGAGGAGCTCGAGGTGAGCATGGTCATTTGATTGGGGAGCAATTATTTTGGTCTGCTTCTTGCTTTTCCCTCCATCAAATTGATACCCTACACAACACACTGAACAACACATTGAACGACAACAAAATGATATTCTAAAAGGCTTTGAAACACTTTATATATAAACAAAAGCACCACTTCTATAAACCTAGGACTGTCCAAAAATATTGTCATGCATCAACATGTACTAGCAAGCCATGGACCCAAAATAACTCTAAAAAGAAGGGGTCGGAACATAATAATGTATAGAGTAGGTCGACCTACTTTGTACCAAGTGAAATTCAAATTTTCAAACTAACACTTGTGTCCAATGATAATATATAGAGCAAACCCAACTAGAAGCATCTAGTCATCAAGACATTAGTTTCAAACACAGAAATAAATGGGGCAGAGAAATTGTAGATAAAAAAAAAGGTAAGAAAGAGTTGTACGAAAGATTTGTTTAACCTATTTTATATTCCTTAAGCACAATGCAAACTCAGATACCGAGTAGTCCACCAATGGGGAAAACCAAACCTAAAAAGTCAACAAATAATGATAAATTGTGAAGACATTGACACGTGGTTGAGCCACGCATTCTTGTAGAGTTAGTATAACAGGTTATAAAAAACAATGAGGCTCATGTGCTCCATTGCTCAATAATATATATAAAGTATTCATTCCATGACTAGCTATGTATGTACTAGTGCAAGTTATGAATGAAACAAAACTTATGTGCCTGTGTACTTAGTCAAATATGCACAATATATTACTTCCCAATAAGTGGAAGCTCAAAAGGAATTAATTGTGTGGAAGTGCCCCACTGTGTTGCTTGCTCAAAACCTTTTATTTCCTTTATGAGTAAAGGGAGGAAATAAAGAGAACGAATGATTTAGTGCTCCACCAAGGTTTGTTTGGCATGTTAGGTTGGGCTAGGGCAGTAGAAATTAGATCTATGTTGGTATCGAGATGTGGCTATTCTAACTCCATCTTAGCAAGACAATAGTGAAGGGGAGATAGTGAACCGTAAGAATAGAGTTTTCAAAATCTGGAATCGCTGAACGCGTTCCTCCACTACTCCCCATCCCGAAAGAGACCCTAAACCCGACGGAGTGCGAAATTTAACATTTCACTAAGTAGTAGATTCTCGTTGAATAAGCGGTTGAGCTAGTCGATCAAATCTCATTATCGGGAACCACCGCCAGCATTAGATCCCTCAGAGCCGGTTTAAGCATTACTATAAGAAGCAGTTGATTCCGTTGATTAATGTGATCCGGGGCACCTAGGTTATTAAAGATCTACGCTTAGAGGTATAGGACCGCATAACCGATTGATTCATTTCAACCAACAAAGAATACCCAAGAACATACCTAGTTGCCTATCCGATTGGATATCGAGACCGCATCTAAGCCCGGTGTATCATATATTGATCCATACCTTTTGCATATCCAAGACCGGTGAAGAGCTAGCCATCGATGTGGCATATCCACCAGCGGTGCTAGTGGCATTATAGGCGCATATGTTGATCCATCGGTAGCGGCGGGCGGATGCATAACCACATCACTTCAGCCGCATACCTTCGGGATCGAGATAGAGACCTAGCGGCATCAATAGCGATGGATCCATCCGAGTCGGCGAGCCACCAAAGATAGGCGCAGGGAATCGATGCGAGCAAAGACATAGGGTGGTTGATCCAAAGATATTGTGCGGAGTTGTTTACCCGATCCGGTCGAGAACCCAACAAAGAGTATAGTAGCGGAGGAAGCAATGATAGAGCTAGTTTATGAAGTAAAATGAAGCGGATCCTCGCCGCTTCATACATCTCGCGATCGATAACGGGTTATGGATCTAAAGGTAACATTTAGTCCTGCTCCGGGTTTTCCCACATCCCCCAACTCGTGAACGGATTCACTTCGGCCGGGATTATCCGCATCAAAGGTGCGAGATACATCTCGAGATTGAGATGGAGACCCATGGCAAATTGTTGAGATCGAAGCGGACCAGTGGTTTGAACCCCCATTGACCTAGCACTAATTGATCTTGAATCAGTAAATGACCCAGCAGATTAAGAAGCAGGGGTGGTGAGAGTCGGACCAAATGGAATGCCATAGACAGCAACTCGGTGAAAGCCTAATGAGACGTAGGTTTCATAATTAGAATAGCCAAGTTATAAGAAAATGACCTCAGGTTATAGTAGGAATTTTCATACCTGCAAAGAAGCCAATTGTTGTTAGATTAGCAATGGCCATTGTATGGTAGATTAGAAATTCACTCAAGAAGTGGCCCAAGGCATAGATGAATGATAGGAAGGTCACGGCATGCATCAGCTTGTTCTCAAGGTTGAATGCGCAAAGAAAGCAAAGGGTGCAAGTCAGAAGTGTCCACACTCCAAATGTTCTTCCATGAACGTCAGTCACTACAATATAAAAGCATATCCTTTTAAGAGAATCAATGTCATCAATAGAAATATATAAAACAACAACAAAGATGAAATGATGTGGAAACGATCACTTAGGGAAAAATTAAGGAAATGGGACTTGGACAGTGGAATGAAATGTGTAAATGGATTAAGAAAGTGAGCAGATTAGAAATCATCGACAACATATATAAAGGTCCTTTAGCCCAATCCCTCAACAGGCCACCTGCACTTATTCCAATATAAGAAAAATTCTATGTATTTGATAGAGCTCCTAATATTCCAGGTATATCAAGACAGATGTTTTTGATATTCTGTCTTTACTTCATTCTTGATACTAAGAACTGCTATTTAACTATAGAGGAGAGTAAAACGCCACACAAAGTAACAAATGAACATATCATACCAGCCCATAGGTCAGATCTAGCAATCGATTGCTTCAAACTTAAATTTGCTTTTCCTAAGGAGTTTATCATAGAGACAAAAAATAATAAGAAACTCAATTCAGTATTTAAAGTTCTTAAAGAAACATATCTGCTTTATTGATCTCACCTTTCTTCTTCTTTATATACAAATCCTAAACGGTAACTTTTTTCATAGAGGTGTTAAACTTTAGATTTCATTTTCAATCTTTCTATTGATCATTACAACTCAAGATAAAGATCACCTAATTCTTCACACCTCTTAAACTCTAGCATCTAATAAGAAACCAATCATAGCTCCAGTAGTTATGTAAATAACATTGCTTATACTTGAAATAATCCAAGACACGTGGTCTCAAAATTAATTCTCTTTCCTTCACCTTCTGACATATCGGTAGCAAAGAGCCATATCACTCTTACCGATATGGTAACAAAGAGCCATATCGGTAGAGTGGTAAATTATCATCCTATATTCCAAAATCAGATATAAGAAATGGGCATTTAACATGAAAGCATCCGATTGAATTTATGGATATAAGAAAAACTTGTATATTTACGGCATAACTTCAAGTATCTTTGTGTTTTTGCAGCCTCATCCCAAACCCAATCGAATCTTGCAGTCTACGTAACAAAAATACAAAAAAAAGCAAAAAGAAAGAAAGAACATAAGTAGTCATTTCGGGCATACATTTGCATGTGAGTATTAACAGATATATTGGAAAACATACCTCTAGATAGTGCAAATGTAAAAAATCGATTACCAAGTAGCCCTGAATCAAAGATGCGAAGAATTAGACACATTACCAAGAACAAATCTCGAGTAAAAGCGAAAAGGCACTCAAAAGCGAAACCTGAAAATGTGGATGAGCCGCTGCAATTCAAAATCTCTAAGGAAAATTGCTTTACCAAAGTTGATGAGTTCAAACTATTTATTGAGAACATAAAAGTATCACCCATTAATAATTTCATACATACAAACGAGCCACATTAAAACAATTCTTACAAGTAAGAGTGATTTATTACCAAAAATACAGCCAACGGACCGGATGTTCATCAATGAAGTAATCGCGTAGCTCCAAGAAGCACTTCGTGCTGCTTTCGATACCACGAGTAAGGATCTGAAACCATCGCTCAAATTCAACATTACTATCTAACTAACAAATTTTAACATCATAGTCACAGGACTATATGTAGTAAGTACCTCATGAGTATACTTCTTCATTGGCAAAGTGAACGCCGAGCAAGACCGAGATCGACTATCTTAAGCATCATTGTCTTTGGGTCCATGAGAAGATTGTGAGGCTTCGATCCCTATGCAACACTCCATGACCATGGCAAAAAGAAACTCCTTTGCAAAGTTGGTACATGAGATTCTTAATTGTCCGAGGAATAATCTCCCCTTATTACCAAAACTCCGCGATAAACTTCTTCAAATCGTGTCCATGTATTCAAAAATAAGATACGAAACAATTTTTCCCTTCTTTATTCTCGTGCTTGTTTAACATCCAACAATCTAATTTGAACAAAAAACTAATTAAACCCTAATAATAATAAATAAAACAAGCCTAATTAAATAAAGATTGATTATTTATACCTGACAACGGAGGGATCTAGAGAAAGCATTCTGAGAATGGAGATTTCACGGAGGGTAGTGGGTGGGACACCTTCTTCGTCTTCACGAAGTCTTCATTCTTTAGAACAAGTTTTCAAGTCGTGTTCTTGAGAAGAAACAAGAATAATAATACCTCCTTCTTCTTCTTCATCATCGCCTTAGCAAAATAAGAAAACCCTAACCTAGCGGTGTGAGAGAGAGAAAGAGAGAGTGATTTCTTTTTTGTTTCCCTCTTTTCGAAATTTCGATGATGTTTTGGTTTTTTGGATTTGTAACACTTCTCAAACGATTTTCAAGCGTTAGCAATTAATTCCGGAAATTCACCAAAATTAAGTAACGCTTTACAACATTGCCAACGCTTATATAGCGTTGACAACTTACTAACGGTAAATAACCGTTGCAAAGCAAAAAAAGTGCATGTTGCAAATATTCTATTATGGTGTAGTGATTGCAAGATAGAAATACCTTCAATGTGCCACGGTACCCTACAACACGCACAGTGGACAAGATCAAAGACCCTGTCAGAATACGGTAATCTCTTAGTCCCCATGACGACTGATATAGCTGGTAAAAACAATTAAATTTAAAACTCAATCAACAAGAAATTTATAAACCCTAGAAAATGAATTCACGAATTACAAAACCAAAATAGCGAAAGACAAAATTGAACTTCGTCGAAAGTAGTAGTATAGATACCCTAAAAAATCGGAAAGATGGTACCTTTGTCTGAGATGAAGAAATTGAGATGAACAAAAACTGCTTCCTTTAGTTCAATTTCATCGAAATTTGGGGAAGATGAACAAAAATGAGGTGGAATTCAAATAGATCAAGAAACATGGAGAAAACATCATGCGGAGTTAAGAGGGAAGGGGTTTCTCTTTGTTGTGTTCTTGAGTTGAGGTCGAGAAGAAATCCAATTCCTTGCCTTTCATGGTGTGTAGTGGCCGCTTTTCTCACCGTTGTGGGAATCCTAAGAGTCGTAGAACCGTAGAAGTTGTGGGGAGAGACCGAGAGAATAGCGGGAATCCAATTTGAATGAGTTTCAGATCGTATTTTTTTTTTCGATTTGACTATTTGGCATAAAGTCATAAACCACGGTAGAAAGTGGAAAATTTATATACCAATCGCTTATGTTTAAGGTAGTGGGATGTGGAGTACTCTCTCATGCTGAAAAAAAACTAACCATGGTATATGGCCCAACTTATCCCACGGTTTTCATGCAACTGTGACATATACTAGTAAACCAATGACCAAAGAAATTTCTGCCGTGGTATACAAGTATTTCCCACGGTTTTTGAAAGAACCGTGGTATAAACGTTCTTATTGACCGTGGTATATGTGTCATTCTGTAGTAGATCCCTAAAATCACGCCGTATCTATGTCTTACCTAGTTTTCCTGGCTACCACAATCGCTACCCAACGTCGAACATGTACATCCACATGCCTCCCCTTATAGAATGAACCACTCCGTGCGTAACCACCCTGAGCGGGATGCCGCACACCAGGTAAATCCTCACACGGAAGCAATTATGTAAGTAATGCCACTATTCGGCATAAAATATTTCGCATCTCGTTCTACTTTGCGAACGGAATAATCAAGCCATTATTCAGCTACGATTGCCCAACACATGGGTCAATCAACATCTCATATATATACAACATCGTATATATCAACATCTTATATATCAAGCCACTATTCGGCTACGATTGCCCAACACATGGGTCAATCAACATCTCATATATATACAACATCTTATATATCAACATCTTATATATCAAGCCACTATTCGGCTACGATTGCCCAACACATGGGTCAATCAACATCTCATATATATACAACATCTTATATATCAAATACGCCCACACCAGGCAGATCACATGAGTTGTGGTAGTCAGGTTCTAGGATTTTCGTTACGTAACTTATTCAGGTGTCATACATTTATGACTCATAAACGTTTCACTATATCACGTGCATGTCAAATACATTATTGCACTAAGCCACAATATTTAGAAATGTCTCGAATATATCTCATAACCATTTTCATTCTTTCACGTGCCAATATATTATTGCACTAAGCCACAATCCCGTAGGCAAATATTCACCAATCATATACTACCTCATAGTAGCATTTCACATATATAATAATGGAGTGTTTATACATTTATTTCTCCCAAACATATTGCATTATATATATATCCCAACATATTATATAATGTCACAATATCAACGTCAAATCTTAATTAGATAATGACCACCAAATTTATACAAGCTTCTACAAAGATTTTAGCATTTGATTTGTCCATACAATTTACAACATATAATGCAAAGACAATTAAATGATCCACATATCCACAATCAAAGCCCAATATATATAAGCTTTACACACTACTCACGTCAAATCTTAATTCGATAATGACAAACAACGTTATATGATGTTCGACAATATTTTATTATTATATTTGTCTATATTCTTAAATATGTGAAAAATGGGAAAAAGTCAACAGTCAAAGTCTACACGTCCTGGTCAAAGTCAAACTTGCATGGTCAAAGTCAAACTGGCATTTCCATGTTCGACAAGTTTAGAGTCATAGCCATGGTTCATGGCTAAGGTCAATGTGCATGGCTCATAGGCTCATGACTACGGAAACGGTTCGGACCCAACTAGCCGAGCCCAAACCTTAGAACCCGAAAATCTAAAACCAACTTATTTATTACACCTGACCCAATTGGGATCTATATTAAGTCCTATGGACTGGCCCCAAGCAATATTAGAACTGGCCCAAAACAGTTAAGTGATTCGGTCCAAAAATAACTAATGTGGTCCGGTTCAAAACAAATTAAACTAAAAGAGCCCAAACAAAACAAATAAAAGGTTGGCCCAAACAACTAAAACAAACTGGGCCCAAAAACTTAAACATTTTGGCCCAAGCAACAAAAACCAAAAGAAATGAATTCGGCCCAAAACCTCAGGCCCAAGAGAAACCAAAATAAACCGGCCCATCAACTAACCCACCTAAGGCCCAAGCCCAATTCACCCCAAACAAGCATCGTTCATCTTCTCCCACCTGTTCTCTCCTCCACCACCACCAAAATCGACCGGCCACCACCATCTCCCATTTCATCAAGTCGATTTTGATCCTCATACAAAAACAAACAACATTAATGAAAGAAAAACCCCAAATTGTTAAATCCAAACCTCACCCAAAACTAGATCTAGAAATCATTCCCGCCGCCATTAACGCTATACAACCTCCTCCGACCCCCATTCGAACATCAATACCCACACTACACTAACCATTTCAACCCATTATCCATCAACCAACAACATCAACCAAAATGGTTAGAATTAAATTTATGGAGATCGCCCGGCGTGCGCCCATCGACGCCCTCTAACAGCTTCGACAGCACCCACGACAACCTCCAGCAGCCACCACCAATCGAAATCCCACTACCTAACCCACACCACCAACAGTTATATAAACTTGTATCGGCGATTTCTTGGTGCCGCCATTAATGGTTCTTGAGCTTGAAATGTATTTCATCCAAACCACAATAACCAACCTCAAACCTATAACCCCCGACATAATTCAACACATTCCAAGCCACAGTAAAGAAAACAAATGAGTTCAAACAGAGAAACAGATAAACAAAGAAAAATGACGATCTATAGACTTGGCTTTAACTGCCCTTAACCGGCCATAAAGCTTGGACAGTTCAAATTCGATTTCCTATCCTCAACAGAGTGTCGACAGTTTAACTAATATGACGGAAAAATCGACAGTACACTTAACCCAAAATTATACTGAGCCCGAAGCCAAAACTCTGACAATACCGTAGGTTCGGTGAAAATTTAAAAATATAACCACTCACCGGTATTAACAGCTCCTACGAATCCTCCTAGTCCAAATCGTCGCGCTCCACCCTCTAGCAATCCAATTTTTATCTCTGCCTCCATTTTTATTATTTTATTTTTCTTAGAATCCTATTCTCTAGAACAATGTGTTTATATACTTGGGTCTGAAACCCAAGCCCAACACAGACTCGGGCCCAAAAACCAGGCCCACGTATCCCGAACCCAATCCGACCGATTTTTAAATAAATAAATTTAATTAATTAATAAATAGATAAAAACGTATTTTAAAAATACGGGCGTTACACAACTGTTCGTAGCATATACGATCACTACACCAACATTCGCGTGAACACAGTTTCTCTGAGCATCCCAATTTCTAATGAGGGCCCTAAGAACTATAACCCTTTGCTTATTTCTCCTATACTATTGGTACCACATCATAGCCTGCATGATTGTTAACATCATGGTAACCGCAACAAACCTACGCTCTTCGTCAGTCGGCATTCTACATAATTAAATGGACAGTCATGAATGAGACCAAATAAGATAAAGCAAAAACATGGAAAACCCTAATTGATAAAAACTTTAAACCCATCAAGTGTGATTTAAAATATGCAATGGTTGTTAATCTTAAGAAAGTATAAAATAAACTATATGCTGTTAATCTCAATAAAGTATAAAATAATCTTAGTAGGTACAAGATTCCCTTGGTTGCCAAGGGCCATGCTTAGGCTTGAGTAACATTCCAGAACAAATAACTTTTATCCTATTAGAAATACAATAGTTTTTTTTTTTTTGGGGTTGAACACAAGTACCACATTCCGGAACAAATAACTTTTATCCTATTAGAAATACAATAGTTTTTATTATTATTATTTTTTTTGGGTTGAACACAAATAGTTTGTTCTTAACATTCTTGTCGTGCACTGGATGTAAGTCATAACTAATAATTAACCAAAATGATCACACCCCCATTTCATAATTACACTTGAAATTTACCAAAGTGGCAAGACCCAAATAAAAAATACTTCAAAATTGACTAAAATAAAGAGATGGGTACCAAAATTGAACAAGAAGGAACAAACTTTTTATCTAAAAAGTTGCCAAAACATTCTCAATATAAAAAATATATATATTACCGAATAGAGAAAGAGAGGAGGAGGGATGAAGGAGAGGAAGAGAGAGGAACGAACCTGGTAAGGAGAGGAAGTGATTTCTTCCTTGAGAAAATTGCAACTCACTGATTGGATTTTGAAGAAGTTGGGTTGGAGAGATGTTACCGGGTTTTTTTCTTTTGGTGCGGCAATTTTTTTTTTCGATGACAAATTCATGTGTTATTTTGGCGTTGCAAAATTTACGCAGCTCCCCCCAATGCAAAATTTGTCACGAAAATGGTGGTAAATCAAAGGGTGTGACAAATCTTTGGAAAATTTGCCACCGGGTTAAAAAAGTATCAAACAGTGGCAAATATAAGTTTTTTGCATTTGCCATTATTTGTCATGGTAAATGAGTAAATGGGCTATCAAACACAGCCTAAAGGTGCATTTAAATTTTAAAGCATTAATATTTTTAGAAATACACCACAAAAATGAGACTCAATTTCTTTTGTTCAGATTGGCACCTCTACCAAGTAGGGGTGAGAATTTGGCCCTAACGACCCTAACCCGACCCTGACCGACCCGACCCTAAGCCCTATAAAGCCCTCACAACTAAAGCCCTCACAGAGTTTAGGGTAGGGCCGGCCGGCCCTAATGCCTTCTAGGGCGGGGGCTAGGGGCTAAGATTCTAAAATATAGGCCCCGACCCTAATTCAAATTTCATTAGCCCGACCCTAACCAAGCCCTAACTCGGCCCTCGTTTCACACTTTTTCACTATAAATACACATACCATAATTGTCCAACTATTTGTTAAATATTTTCAATTAAAATAACATTGTCCTTTGTAATTTATCACTTACACCCAAGGGTACTTCCAATAACTTGTCTTATATAACAAAAACTTGTATCAACTTAACAGCCATGAAGAACAATGAGCATTAGCCTAATAAAAAATAAGACTTTATTTATTTGATCATCAAGTCAAAGTCCATAACTTATTATTCTCAATTTCTTTTCTCACTTATTTCTTATAAATTATATTTTTATTCACATCCAAGCCAAGTTTAAAACTAAAGATTTCCTTCCACACCATTAAAGCAAAATACAGAGCAGACATTTGTAACATAGAAACTAAAAAACAACCTTTGTCAGAAAAATGACATTTGTAATCTCAAACCTTTCTCCATCACTTGTTCAAAAGCCAATATTTTCATTTCCATATACAAAGCTTGAATCACTTTTAAATTAGAAGAAAGATAATATTATATTTGTTTGAATCTATTATAGAAATAATTTATGATATTACAAATAGTTTAACAACTTCCATGACCCTTAACCAAAACTATTATGTTTCTTCTTTATATCTATTACTTCTTCCTTTAAAATGATAATATAATTATTTGTCTATGTATTTCAATTTAAAATGTAATTTTAGTGAGGTTTGAGTACAAGGAAGAACAAATTCGAACTCTCGATGTACTTGAGTTCATTAGATTGTGGATGTGCATTTTAAATTTTTGGACTTATACAGATTATTACTAGATTGGTTGGACTTTGAGTTTGTAGATTATTGTACATTTTTGTAATATAAATGAGTTTTAAACCGATGTAGTAAATATATATATATATATATATATATATATATATATATATATATATATATATATATATATATATATATATATAGGCGCCCCAAAGCCTTTAAAGAGGGCTTAGGGGTAGGTGTAAGGGCTTGAGGTTTAGACTTGTGACCCAGCCCCAACCCGAATCTCTATCTTTTTAGGGCCGGGTCTAATATTTGAAGGGCTTTAAATGTTTAGGGCCAGGCTAGTCCGACCCGGCCCATTGCCCACCCCCACTACCAAGTTAACTAATAGTACCTTTAACAACGCCAAAAGCAGCGAAGGCCCCACTCTTCAGATGAACATCATCCAAGTCTCTCCTTATAGTGTATCGGTAGGTTACACCAAATAAAGCACAACTTATGGCGGTGATTGCTAGAGGGAGTAGTAATTGTTCAGTGCTGGATACCTGAGAGAATGAAATAGGGAGTCCAGCGAGTGTGCCAACCATGGCGGAAATAGATGCTGCTTTAACAGACTCCCATCTTTCTTGATCTTTGTCAATTTCCACATCTTCAGAACTAACACCATCCATATTCAGTGAAAGAGAACGATTGAAGTGTTCTTCGACCTGAGGTTGCTGGTTCAGTTGGAGTTGTCGTGCTTAGGGTTTGCTGGTTCGTTGGTTAAGGAAGAAGATGAAGGCGAGGGTGATCCTATACACTCTGTCGTTGTTTAGGTTTAGTTAGTTGGGTTTGGACCGATTTCTTTTAGTTTGTGTTTAACCCCGAGGGGTATTTTAGGTAATAGAACAAATATGGATGATTTCTAAACAGGGTTGGGACGGAGTGGGGGGTCTTTTGTGATGATTCAAATTTTGGGGGGTAAACACAAATGTATGTCATAAAATGGGGGTTTTGGCCAATAAACCCTTGACTTTATGTTGTTTCAAGACAATTCAAATTAAAATTGAAATTACAATATTGGAAATGAACTAAAAACAACAATGGAAATGAAATAACTAAAACAACATTGAAATTAATCTAAGTAGTAGAAACACCACCCCCACTAAAACTCTAGAAGCACCACTTGGAGTTCCAAATATTCTATTATCTCCTTTGGCGAATTATCTCCATTTTCATCATCTTGAAATATTAGACAACTTTCGGCTCAAAAGTAGAAGTATCTTGTGCTAATATTTTGTTGTCTTCTTTCCACTTCTTGAGCTCCATCATCTTCACCCTATCGGTGGCGACATTCGTCATTTGTTCCAAATACTTTTCCATCATCTTGTAATTCTCTCTTCCTTTCTTCCTCACCCCTTGTTCTCGGTGGTCGTTTTTTCTTAGTTCCACTTCCATTTCTACTTCCACCTCCACCTCCACTTCCATCCCTAACTTGTGTAGGAAACGGATCAATTGGAGCGCCACTAAGAGTTGGCGATGGCATTGTGGGTGTTAAAGGCACAACTTCTTCATCTACATCAAGAATGATGTTGGTTCGTCTCCTCGATGTAGTTGTGGACTGACTCTCCAATTCTTCATTCCATTTTGGCCTATCCTTGAGGAGGACCCAACAATGTTCAAATTGAAAGTGTGTGTTATGAGCTAACATATATGTTGTTTTTCCCTCGGTCAACCGATCTTGGATCGTTGTGCCACTTTTTGCGATCTTTTCCGTAAAGAAGATAATTTTCGTCCACCGGTTGCAAGCTTTTTGGATTTGTCCAAATCAAGTGGACACCGAAGCCTTGCTTCTCTTATTGTTTTCGCCAACTCTCTCTCGAAAATTTTATAATATTCTCTCCCAATAGTGTGTGACTTGTTGCCCCGCACCAACAATTCAATATTCATTAACATTTATCAACGCTTTGCAAATAGCCTCGTCTTCTTGAATTGAATTGAAAAATTGGCGGACCTTATAGATTTATTTACTTTTGATGTGGTTGTATGTTCATTTGGATTATAATACCCCGTGTTTTATTATTTTATTTTTCCTAATAATAATAATAATGGATAATAGATAAAATAAAATAGGATAAGTGTTAGTGGAAATAGGAGACGTGGGTTTATGGGATAAACCCTTTTTCCTATTTCGGGGGTTTTTAAAAACAGAAAAGAAAAAAAAAAATAGGGTTGGTAAAAAACAGAGAGTTTTACAGAAAAGAGAGTTAGTTTCACAGAGAGGAAAGAGATAAGATAAGTTTCTTGTTGGAGATCTTGCTGACAGCAAAAAAGGAAGATTTTTCTATTAGCTAGCTGATAGTCGGAGCGCGCTACGGGTGAGTAGATATTTTACATTTTTTTTATTTATCGTTTACTGTAGGTTGTATGATACGAGAAAAAAGAAAATATATAATATTTACTGTTCACATGCTGCTTTATTCACTACTCTATGCCGTTTAGTGCTAATTGCGTTTACATGTTGGGTGTCTACTGAAGAACCACTCTGGTCTCCGGAAAGAAAAGTTGGTCCAGATAACTTGATAAAAATCGAGTAATCAAGCGATTAAGAAGTTATGCAAATTACTTTGTATATATAGGTATTTAATATGCGTTTTTCGCGTTTTGGATTGAACTGTACGTCGAAGCCTTGAAAACAGGTTGTTAATGGCGCCGCCACATGAACCAAATCGTCCTGATTTCTGTTGGGTTTGAATGAGTTGTTTTGTTTGATTTTGTTGTGATGTTATACTATTAGTTTGATTTTGATGTTTGGTTTGAATGGGCGATGGAGAGTGTGATGTGAATCTCTGTAAATGCGTTAATGGAGGTGCGAACTCGAATCGGTACTATTTAATTTTGTTGTGTGTTTTGGTGGGTTATACTGTGATTCTAGTATGGAACTGTGTTGGTGAACTGAGATTTGATTTCGTAGTGGGTTGGGGGCTGTTGAAGCTCCAGAGAAGCCATTAATGGCGTCGATCGCGATTTTCGCAGTATAATGAAATTGAGATTTGAGGGTATTCGTGGATTGGGTTTTTTGTGATGAGTCAAACCGTGGGATTTAAATTGGAGATAGGTTGGTGGGTTGTGGTGGTCATTTGGTGGAAGTGGCGAGTTGGTGAGGGAGGAGGAAGATGAACAGTACGTGAGTTTTAGTTTTGGTTTGGGCTTGGGCCGAACTAAAAATGTGGGCTTGTATGTTTTTTTTTTTTTTTTTTAAATTCTATTTTGGATTTTAGTTTTAGACTTTGGGCTTTTGGGTTAGAGGAGTTTGGGGCTGGTTGACTGCTGTTGACCTGACTGGGTTAACTTTGACTGTTGACCAGGGTTGGCTTTGACCAGTTGACCCAATTTGACTTTTAACTCGGATTATGATTCGGTCTATTAGGATAGGTCTAGGGCTATTAGCATGTTTGGCTTTAGGCTAAGACCTTTCTATATATATGTGTGTACGTGTATTAACTACTATGTGATATTGCAGTATTTTATGATATGCAATGTTATGACACTTAGATATCTATATAATTAATAATGCGGAAACCAAAAATACATGAAACAAGATACTCCTACGTTCTCTAAAATAATTTATGCAATAAAGTTCAATAATGCGTAAACAAATTTACCGCACCCTTTTAGATCTCTCCACGTCTCAAGTTTTGGAAATGAGTCTTATGACTGAAGATGTCATGTGATAGGTGGGCATTTATTGAATGTGCCATAAATGGCCCGTTAGCGTTATAATTGGGTATTCATTGACTGTGCCATAAATGACCCGAGTATTCATTGAACGTGTCATGAATGACTAGATTGTTTTGACTGTCCTAGAGAGGAACTAAGGTATTCGCCTTGTGGGTTAGTTGTATTGATTTGATTGTGCGAGTGTACTTGGATTTACATTTGAATATCTATAAGATATCTACATATGTTATATAAAATTTATAACTTATGTTTGCAGGAGGGTAGGACTTAATAATCTTTTGTGCAGGGACGCTGTCCTACACTTATACAAAAGTGGATATCGGTAAGGTTTAATTCAATTACTAAGTTATTAAGATGAGTTAATAGAATGGAAGTCTTGCTTGAGAAGAAACTATGTCGGTTGAAATAACGGAACTACCTGTCTTCCAAGATGAGAATGATTAAGTTATGGAAAAATATAAAGTGATTTGTTTGGATAATTAAAGTATGATATTGTTTTATGTGGTTAATCTATTCATACCAGCAAATTCTATTTTGCTGACCCATGTTTGCTTTGTTTTGGCAACGTGTGTGTGTTCTTGGAAACATAGGTGGAAGGCAGTGGAACCACAGTGTTTGATTTGGATTTGTTTCTGGAGCAGTCCGGGAGTTTATTTTATTAGGTATGATCTTTTTGGAAATATGTAATAGCATAATTTTATATTCATATGACATGAGAATACTATGTTGAAGACCTATTATTCTTAGAATGTTATATTGATGATTTTTGGGATGGAAGATTGTCACACCCCGAATTTCGATAAATCAGATAATAATAATGGTATCCGACTCCTTGATATCCGAGTTGTGACAACAACTTCACAACCCAATCTATATCATAACCCTAATGAATAATAACACATGCGGAAAACTAAACAATAAAATACTCCAAACAATCCACTCATCATTAAGGAAACTTGTGATAAAAAATTAAGTTACAAACTTCTTCACTTAAAAATTCGGAAAAAATAAATTAAACATATGTCCCTAACAAATTCCACTACATCTCTGAGGAAAACTGAAGCGACATCTTATTAAAAATAAAAGCTAACATCAATCGCGAGCAGCACGCCACCTTCTCGAACATCAGGTAACCCTGTCCAGGCTGATTGACTATGTTCATATAAGAACACACCCGATTAGCAAACATGCAAATCGGTTCAACATTATAAATAATGCTGGTATGAGTAGCCTTAGCAAAACCATTTAGATATACATAACATTTCATTCTTTACATGGCAGGTAGTTCCTCCACCGAGGCGCCTTAGCTTAAGGTAGTTAGTTCCTTCATAAAGGCACCTTAGCTTCTAACTAAGAGTAAATAACTTATGTCAGCCTAGTACTTACCTTTATGCATGCTCTATCGCAGAGTGGGTCCTCTCTGCAAGAATAATTAGTTTAACCCACTCTCCTGCAAGCAATTTGTAATAATCATAACAAAAATGAAACTTAACTTGAAAGGCTTAAATTAATAACCACGCCTGAGGAAAATACCATGGCAGTAACATTTATCAAGTGTCCCTAATAACCCGTCGTCTCTATGTTTTACCTAGTTTTCTTGGCTACCACAATCGCTACCCAACGCCGAACATGTACATCCACATGCCTCCCCTTACATAATGTACCACTCCGTGCGTAACTACCCTAAGCGGGATGCCGCACACCAGGTAACCCTCACACGAAAGCCATTATGTAAGTAATGCTACTATTCGACATAAAATATCGCGCGTCTCGTTCTATTTTGCGAACGGAATAATCAAGCCATTATTCGGCTACGCCAGAAGGGCCAATCAAATTGCACACGCCTACACAGGGCAAGCCACATGAGTTGTGGTAGCTAGGTTCTAGAATTTTCGTGACGTAATTTATTCAAATGTATATATCTATGCATCTTAAAATTTCTCTATCTTCACGTGTCAAAATTTACACAAGATCGACGTCAAATCTATATTAGATACTAACAAACAAGTTATACAAGAGTCACCCACATCCTATCATCGGATTGGTCCATAAAATCAATCTATAACATTTTAAGAAAAAGTCAACGGGTCAACAGTCAACCCAACAGTCGACGGTCCTAACAGGTGGTCATTCCTCCCGGTCCTCACCCAAACCCATATTTAAAAAGAGTTCAAACCCAGGTCCTAAGCGACTAGCTAAACTGATCCGGTTTAACCCGGCCCATAAACTGATCTGGCCCAACTGGAAATCTCAAAACTAACTAGATCCCATGCGACCAAATTCAAATTTTAGGACTAGCCCACATAAACCTTGTAAACCGGCCCAACCAGAACTGATAGAGTTCGGCCCAACTAATTAATCCTAACTCAAAACAGTAAATCGCGACATGGAGCACCCGATCGCTCTCACGGTCATCCCCTTCGCATCAACAGCCGCTAGCTTCTAGCCACCTCCAAAAATCTTTCACACACCACCCACCAATAACTAAGCGAAAATTATGTGGGTGAAAAACCCCACAACTTTACTTCCCCACCCGATTTCCAGTTTTCGCCATCCCCTTCAAATCCCAGATCCGACCGCCATTAATATTTTTGAAGCTTTCAAACCCCCCACAAACTCCCCACTACCACCATACATCAAACCACCAACCCACAATACAACAAAACAGTTCAAACACGAAAATAAATACACAAAAATCAAATTCCTCAGTTTCACAGTAATGGCAGTAATGACGTTTTTACAGAGAAGGAGGTTAGGGGCTCGCGCCTCCCTTCACCACCACCTAATGGTGTTGACAGTACTAACAATCTACTAAGGTTTTAAACATACATATTAAGAATACTCTTTGAAGAGAAAAAAATAGCAGAAAACAAAATATGAACATAATAGTTTTTTTTTTGCATACATACCATTCGCGTGTCCATATAATGGAAAAAAAAAAAAATAAACTACTCACCTCCCGTGTTATCGGCAAATGAAAAAATATCGAAAAAAAGAGAGAACCAATCCCACCTAGCTCGCTTGAAATCCGCTTCTTCTCCGCTTTTAGGCTTGTGTGTGTTGTTTGTGGTTTTTCGAATAACTAGTTTCTCCTGAGACACACCCTATATTCTCCTTAACTTCCAAATTACTAAATATTCTTATATCCTAACTATGGAAATATTATTTCTATTAAAAGGATTATATATATGTTACTTAGGTTAATATCTTGTTTCCTTTTTATTTAAAGCTTTCCAAAAATTAAAGATAAATTACCCACATTCAAAATTCAAATACTAGTTTCCTATATTAACATTATTCGAAATTACTATTTGGTATTCCACATTAGGGGTGGGAATTTGGCCCTAACAACCCTAACCCGGCCCTGACCGACCCGATCCTAAGCCCTATAAAGTCCTTACAACTAAAGCCTTCACAGAGTTTAAGGCAGGGCCGACCCGGCCCTAATGCCTTCTAAGGCAAGGTCAGGGCTAAGGTTCTGAAACATAGGCCCGACCCTAACTAAGCCCTAACCAAGCCCTAATTATAATTTCACTATAAAATAGACAACTAAAACTATCCAACTCCTTGTTACATATTTTCAATTAAAATAACACTGTCCTTTGTAATTTATCACTTCACCGTATGGGGTACTTCTAATAACTTGTCTTATATCATAAAACTTGTAAACCTAATTGTTTCTATCTCATAACTCACGCATATCTCACAACTCCCCGCGCCTAACCTAGTCGCCAAGAACAATAATAATGAGCACCGGGCACTAGCCTAATGAAAAATAGGTTGACGTTAGTAAAACTCATTCCATACTCTTATTTGTCTTTGTGTTCTTCAATGTTAAATGTAATTTTGGTGAGATTTGAAGTACAAGAAATAACGGATTTATGTCGGAAAGCTCATTCCAAAATAAGTCTTGTGCATTTTAACCGTAATTTTGAAATATAAATATGAGTCTCTATGTACTTTCAGTTTTATTAGATTGTGGATATGCATTTTAAATTGTTGGACTTATCAAGAATTATTACTAGATTGGTTATTATTCAAATTTCAAAGTGGTGGGACTTTGAGTTTGCAAATCTTTGAATTTTTTTATAATATAAGTGAGTTTTTAAAACCTACGCAAAAAAATAAAATATATAGACCCGCCCTAAACTCAAGTAAAGAGGGCTTAGGGTAGGGTCAGGGCTTGAAATTTAGACTTATGACCCGGCCCGACCCGGCCTTATGGGGACTTTAGGACCGGGCTGGCCTTAATAACTTAAAGGCTTTAAATGTTTAGGGGTCGGACTAGCCCGACCCGGCCCATTGCCCACCCCTATTCCACATGCTAGCACGTTGACCAGAAAAATACAGTCAAATACAGAAAATATTAAATATTGTTACGCAGATAATGTAAATATAAAATAGGGGTCTTACAAAGATAGTCTTTAATAAAGTGATGGTTGAGAAAGTTTGGAGATTATTGTTGTTAAGTTGATTCTTTATGATGTTTGAGATATTTATATTTCAAATATTTACTTTGTAATTGTTTATAAATTCGGGTTGTGACATAGATCTATTGTTGTACTTGGATTAGTGATTGTTGGAGTTGGAGTAGATAGAAATTGTATGAGAATTAAGAGCAAATGGTGAGAGAGTTGTGTGAAGTAGTTGCTATAAATTTGCAATTTCAGAAAAACTAGCCGTTTCTAGTCGTTGGGATGTTTAGACTAGACAGACGGCAAAATTTATTTATGCCGGCCACAATTTAACGCATCTGCACGCCAGCAGAAACTTTGTCGTCCAGATCCCTAACATAACAATACAAATGCCTAAAAGTCCCCTATTGGACTGATTTTTCAGATTTTTAGAACCAAATTTGACTGGGACTGCTAAAGGGCCTAAGTGACACATTTTAGTAGCCCATTATAACTACTCCCCATTGGACTTGCTTTAACACATCAAACCTACGCCATCACCTTATGTGAACTCATTCCTAACCCTGCACCGTCTAAGCAAAGCTCTAAAAATGGCAGTTATCATGTTCAAATTAAATGGCATCTCTTTGAAAAGAAACTATGCTTCATCTAACATAAATTACAGAACAATATAAAAGAAACATAAATTTCTAGGGTGCTTCATGGAATATATACAATGGAAATTGGGAAATCATTAAATTCCAATATAAGCTACGTCCGTTTCATAGTTTCGGGCATTTTGTCAAACAATTGTCTCCGGGATCAAACTCCGCCAACATTTACATACTCAGGAATCATTTTTTTTTTCGATAATAACTCAGGAATCATTCAACGAACCAGAAATGAATGTATGTATCTGTTTCAGCCGTTTGAAGGTGCATTGTTAAAGAGCGTGCACAAGGGTAGTGGATACTGGAGTGGGTTGCCACTTGGCTAATACTAAATGTTTTATACCCTGTGTGATAGGGCTTCACTTCAGTTTGGGTCGAATCGTGTCCCAATAACAGAATTGGATTCCAAAGGTCACTCCAAACTCCAAACCCAATGATAGACTCGTTCCAATTTGTTTCGCAAAGACTTTAGAAAACCGGTTTATATTTTTAGGTCATGTCCCTTTATATTTTGTAGTATTAGGTCTTTGTCCTTTTATTTCTGTTTATTATTATAATCTGGCCCCATGAACAAAAAATCAATTGACAAGTTTGACTTCCCGTTCAAAACAAAAAAAAAATAGTCACATTTGCAAGATACGACCACGGACGAGTATAAAACTAACTGCATCGAAGCAGCTATGATTCCGGGGATTTCCGGGTTTATGAACGGTACTTCATATAGTCACAGTGTAAATACTAACGGGCGTAAAGCTAAAGACATCAATACATATACGGTCTCGACTTCACAAAACGATTTATCATAAATAACAATAATAATAATAATTGGTATACGCACTTTTAAACAGATAACATAATTTCATATTTAGCAAAAACGGGTGGCACTTATATTAATTAGTTTAGGGACTGTTTGTTTTTTTAATTCAACATTGAGAGCCTCTTAAATTTAAGTTTTAAACATTTACAGTCTTAAAATTTGTATGTTTTTTGTAAGTAGTTTAAACATTCAGTGGTACTTTCAGCATTCAGCACCAATGTTTCTTCTGAATGCTAAATTTTAATACTTGAAACGAATAAGTCATTTCTTACTCTTTTTTAAAAACCCAATCTCAAAAACACATCTACTTTCTTATCTTGATCTTTATGGCTTCAAAATATGTTATTCAAAATTTGCTGTTGGCGTCACGGGTTTTTTCATTTTTTTGGGTGAATGATATTCACTTTGTTAAAAATAGAATTACATATATATTTTATGAAAGTAAACAAACTATGAAAAATAAACCTTTAAAATATATTTGTGAAAACATATTTTAAATAAATTTATTTATTATTTTTTAATTCGATAATCCATCTTCCATCCTCAAATATAATATATATTTTGTTTTATAAGAAATCAAGTTATTGTTTAAAATAGATAGCATGAGTAAAATTGTCCGAATGATTTATATGCAGCCTTCAAAGCCAGATTATTCTAACAGAAAACAAACATGTTTTTAAGAATTCAGAATTCAGCATTCATTATTTAACATTTAGAGGACGAGTCATTTAACGACTCCTAATTTAATTTCATAATACAAAGCAAAAATTGCATTATGACTTATTAATAAACTACCAAAATGAATTAAGTTATGAATTACACCCGGCCTGTCTTAGTAAGTGCACGTACGATCTGAAAACACAAACTTTAAGCGAGTCTCAACTATTTATCGTAGTTTTAATTAATAAATTTCAATTACAGAGTCATCAATCACTACTATATAACCATGGCAAAATCTATAAATACGCTGGATTATGGATGCGCAGTCCATCTGGGCCCTCCACCAACAAAAGGTATGGGTGTATGGCATGACAAGATACTGGATCTAGGTTCTCTTAGGCATGGGTACCGGTACAGCCAGGGCATACTAGAATCCCTCTATAACCATTTTCCAACAAAAAAACAACCACAAAACCATTTAGCCATTGCGCACAATAATTTATCTGAGCCAGACATAATCCTAGTTCTAACTTCTGAGGGTGTTGCACAATTCTCAAAGTCACAGGGAGTCGATAACAAATAATTCACCTAGCCAAAAAGAATATTTCGAGAATTTACAATAAACTCCCTTACTCAATAAAATGCCCTATATAATAACATACATTTTTTCATTCCGAAACCGCCCATCACAAACAACCGAAACTACCACTCCTCTCGTCTCCTTGTTTTTTCCAACTAGGTCAAAATCCAGAAACCAAAACCTTTTCATTTGATGATGAATCTTGTTTTCGTTCTTCCAAACTCTCCTTAAAAATCAATTACTGTTCTCTCCCATAAACTCTCAGATCTTTAGTTTGTGTCGTTTTTTTTTTTTTTTTTTTTTTTATAATTAGGTTTAAAAAAAAAATCCAAAAACAAAAAAAAAATGCATTTCCTCTTCGTTTTTATGTTTCATTAGAAGATTAGTATAGTTTATTTCACAAATCTTTGTATTTCGTAATTTTCGTGTGTTTTGAAAATCGAATCTTGGGATGAATCCACGAGGTAGATATCCACCTGGGATTGGTTATGGTGGACGCGGTAGTGGTAGTGGTAGTGGTTACGTCAACAATAACAACAACAATAATAATAATAATAATAACTCCCCAAACCCTAATTTTCAACCAAGAAACCCTCAACAACAATATGTTCAGAGGAATCCCGTGCCTCAAAATCAGCAGCAGTATCAGCAGCAACAGCAACAGCAGCAGCAGCAGCAGCAGCAGCAGCAATGGCTGAGAAGGAACCCGATGAGTGGAGGAGATCCCGGTGCGAATGAGGTTGAGAAAACAGTTCAGTCTGAAACTATTGATCCAAAGTGAGTTTATATTTCTTTTATGAAGTATTTGGTTTTAATGAATAGACTAGTTGTCTTATGTTTTTATGTATTTTGTTTAAATGATAGTGCTCAAGATTGGAAAGCAAGACTGAAGATACCACCAAGCGATACACGCTACAGGACTGAGGTACTATTTATTTATTTTACTGTGACTTTAAGGGTTGTCTGATGAGAAAACAAAACATAAGAAGAATAAAAATGGAACAACAAATTACAACTAAAAATAGATATATGATCTTAGTAACTCACATCAGTGCATAAGAATCTCCAATCTATATGCAATGTGGTCACACAGTATGCCATCTGATACTGATTTATTTTATAATCTAAGTTCGATTTGGTCATTTGGGTAACCTTTGGCTTGCTTGCCAAGGATTTGTTTAGGCCAGATAGACTCTAAGAATCTCCAATCTATGCACAAGGTGGCCAAACAACACTAGAAAAGAAGAAGAATTAACCATTCCATTAACTATTTGGTTTGAGCGAGTTGTTAGTGTTCTTTAGATGTTTTAATGGTTTTGCATTTACTTCAGGTTTATACTCTTTGGTTTGTTTGCCAAGGACTAATATAGGTCATATAGACCTTTTGTTTCGCATGATTGAAGGCCAAAGTCAAGTAGTTGGGAATCATATCTGATATCCCTGTAATCCTCATCTTATTTTCCTCTCATTTTTATTTTTTTAGAAGTAGATTTCGCTATTAAACAAAGACTGATTATTATTTCCTACTCACTTTCACGGACTATTTTATGATAATGTTTGGCTTGAGCAAATATTTTCAACAGTGTCAACCTCGAACTTATGATACAATGAAAAATATTTTCACATCGTAGAGAGGGGACATATATGACAACTCAAGAAGTCTTCACTGGGGAGGGGACATATCGTCTGTATGAACTTAAAATGTTATTTATAATAGTTAGTCATAATATGTTATTATTTCTGAAAGAGTTTCAGTCCTTTTGTCTACATTTTAAACATCTTCTCTGCCACACATGTGCGTTTAATTCTGGTGGGGAAAATATGACATAGGCAATATGCAATTTCCCAACTGTGTAAGTGTTGGATTTATGGAGTTTGATCCACAGCCCAGCACTAATTCTAACAATCTAATATAAGGATATTGAATGAGAACCTCACTAGTTTCAATCCAAATGATATTGACTGAGGAAACCTTTCGAAGGTTCTGTAACTTTTTGTAATTGGTTATTTATACAAATTATACGAGTCTTACAATTTCGTCTTTGTAAATTTTACGGATTCAAATATGTTTTTCACATGACAGACTATGTCATTATGCTCGTACATATACCAAACACGCTAAGGAGAACGAGTGGATG
This sequence comes from Coptis chinensis, assembly GCF_015680905.1. Classification (NCBI taxonomy): domain Eukaryota; kingdom Viridiplantae; phylum Streptophyta; class Magnoliopsida; order Ranunculales; family Ranunculaceae; genus Coptis; species Coptis chinensis. The sequence continues at coordinate 38,557,093 of NC_141456.1, read as the reverse complement.
TTCACATGGTGCTATATTGTACATTGTCTTAATATTTAGTAATTAGTGCAGTACTTAGGTTCATTCTCTTACAGAGATTTCATTAGATATAGATTAGTTTATTATATGACTGGTTAAATAGTTATGGGATTTAATATTCCATTTGAACTTATTGGAGCAGTTAAGCCTGTGAATGGGTATGTAGTCTTGAAATATTCTTTTGCTTCCAGGATGTGACTGCTACCAAAGGAAATGAATTTGAAGACTACTTTTTGAAACGCTGAAGTTGCTTATGGGGATATATGAGAAGGGGTTTGAAAGACCTTCTCCCATTCAAGAAGAGAGCATTCCAATTGCGTTAACTGGAAGTGATATTCTTGCTAGAGCGAAAAATGGAACCGGGAAGACAGCTGCATTTTGCATTCCTGCATTGGAAAAAATTGATCAAGAAAACAATGTCATTCAAGGTTTACTCACAACCATCTAGTTATAAGTATCTCTGTAAAATTTGTATCTTTAGTAAAGCAGTCGAGATATTTACATGTGCATAGATGTGTACAATAAAGTTGTGGTGATTGGTAAACCAAATGATACGGGGAATTAAGCTTTGAAAGCTAAAGTTTCCATCTTCCTGGGGTTGTGGACTTGTGGTAGTGTAGGTAAAAGTAATTTACTTGAATAACATTTTTCTCATCTTTACCATCTTAAAGCAAATATTCTTTATTTACGAAATGTTTTGTTTAAGGTTATGGGATGATTTTGTGGTTGTGATTCCTCTGGCCTAGGACTAAACTTTTCCGATTTGGTCTTTGTTGGGGTAAATCCACAACGCGCCATGTCTTCATTAACTGGGGACATGGACACGCAGTGCATTTAGATTTTAGAGTAATTCTAGGCTGAAGCATTGTGCTGTATCGTGTTGATTATTGTAGAATATTTAATAGTTGGCAGTCTTGGCACAGTCCAGCTGTCCTGTACTTGTGATATATTACTGATACTGCACCTAATGCCTCTTCAGTTTTCCTGAAGATCTCATATCTATTACTGATGCTACTTACCCTTGCGAAAGTGAATAATATTTCCAGCTCCACCATCACACACTCATAATTTGAACATTTATAGTGATTTTACGGATTCTCAAAACTAAGACATTTCAACTAGTGTTGAACCATTTTGCTTGCTTAATAATTGGCGAAGGACCCAGTTGAAGGCGTGAGATATTGTGCCATTCCTTTAGTGAAGCTTTGAAGCTACACATTTTCCCCATGTTGACAAGGGAGCAAGTCATAGGAAAAATGACTCATGTTGCACAACCACCATTAGAAACAAACTGTTTGCTTTTAGTGTTAATATATATTATTTAGAAGTTTCCATTGGTTAATTGCTTTAGTTTTCTATGGCTAAATTTAGTTGTTATACTTTTTGCAACAAGGGGTTAGCAATTCTGCGAATTGACGGTGTGAGATATTGTGTCATTACTCTGAGTGAGCCTTTGACTGTATCCAGTGTCCTCATCTTGATGAGGGAGCAAGTTATTTTTGTTTATCTGTTTGTATCTTTTCCTATTTTTTGGTATTACTGTGTTAGGGAAATCAACTACTCGTATGTTGCACAAGCATTATCTAACATGAGCTGCTTGTTTTGTTGTACTTAAATTGCTTCAAAAGTTTTCACTGTTTAATTTCTTTAGTATATCTTTGTTTTTTTACATACAGCTGTTATACTCGTCCCAACAAGGGAATTGGCACTCCAGACATCTCAAGTATGTAAGGAGCTTGGAAAACATTTGAAGATTCAAGTCATGGTTACAACAGGAGGAACCAGTTTAAAGGACGATATCATGCGTTTATACCAGCCAGTCCACTTACTGGTTGGAACTCCAGGCAGAATACTTGATCTCGCCAAGAAGGGTGTTTGCGTCTTGAAGGATTGCTCTATGATTGTTATGGACGAGGTATGTAATTGCAACTGGAGTTTTTTTTTTTTTTTTTTTTTTTTTTTTTTTTTAGTAAACACAGCTTCTTAAACATGCCTATTTAATGTTTTCACATCTTATTCATCATTTACAGAAGTGGTTTTCTGGGTTCGAGCACAGAAACCTTTTTCTGGATGGTGATGCTATAGTCATGTTTTTTAAGTACTATGCTCATCGTCCTCTGTTCTTCTTAAGCTTATATACTGTGTTGAATAGCTTAAAGTTATACCATAAACCTGGATTTTTTTTTTTTTTTTTTTTTTTTTTGGTCCAGTTTCCACAATCCACCACTACTTTTTGAAAAATTGCATCAGCTATAAACTTGCACAAATGCCTAGTCTTCTTGTCCTCGAGTAAGTTAGTATATGGGAATAGGATTATCGTCTTCAACTATGTTTGACTATCACTGCTAGTGCATGCAATACATACCTTAATTTTTTTTGACTCTTTTGTGCTTTGAAATTTGTTTTAGCATTGCTGGAAAAATTTATTTACTTTGTTTCTGTTTCCCTGTGTTATGCTGATAAATTCTAATGCTATTTGTTGAATTTGAGATATTTTATATTTATGTCAGACATTACTGTGATACCATTCATTGTGTTTTTATTTGTTTAATTTTTTTGTTGCAGGCTGATAAGCTCCTCTCCCCCGAATTCCAACCATCTGTGGAACAGCTAATTCGTTTCCTACCTGCTAGTCGACAGATTTTGTTGTTTTCAGCAACATTTCCCGTGACAGTCAAGGACTTTAAAGATAGATACCTGCACAAACCGTACATCATCAATCTCATGGATGAGCTCACGCTGAAGGGTATAACACAATTCTATGCTTTTGTAGAAGAAAGACAGAAGGTTCACTGCCTAAACACTCTTTTTTCAAAGGTTGGTTTCTGCTTGCATTCTGAATTTGTGATATTTTACCGCTTGTTTCCGTTGTTTTAGATTATACGGGTTGTTTTTCTAATCAGTAAATCGGTGTTTTGCAGCTTTCAATTAACCAGTCGATTATATTTTGCAACTCTGTGAACCGGGTGGAGCTTTTGGCCAAGAAAATTACTGAACTTGGTTATTCCTGTTTCTATATTCATGCAAAAATGTTGCAAGATCATCGTAACAGAGTATTTCACGACTTCCGCAATGGTGCATGCAGGAATCTTGTTTGTACAGGTATACAATGGGTTTTTGATGGACTTTTTCTATTCTAAATTCTGTATGTGTCATGGCTCAAAATATAAATAATACCAGATTTAGAGGATAACATTACGTTAAGCAATCTTTGGAAAAGCCGTGATACACTGAATATTTAGATAGATATATCGTCTTGTGAATCCGTTTCCAGTGTAGTTATTTTGGTCCTTAATGTCATTTTTTTAATTTATTGTTGGAGTCATTGTTATATGACTTATATCTAAATTTTATAAAATTCAAGAGCTCTTATGGAAATTATCTATTTGAAAACTCTGTCGATCCTTGATTTCATATGATTTCATATACTTACATATAATTGGTAGAATGGTTTAGTATACAATGACACAGTATTTTAATGCAGAAATAGCAGAAAATCAACCTGACCTGCCAAGTTTACCTTTGACATGACACAGTATCCACAACCTCACCCCAAGTTTACCTTTGACATGACAGTATTTTAATTGCCTTCATTGTATACTGGGTCAAATGAGTGTGGGCCTTGGTGCAACTATGAGGTTGTCTTGTTGTGACCTGGAGGTCATGGGTGTACAGCAGAAACAGCTCCTTGTATATGACCCTCCCCAGACATTGCATTGGAGGGCTGCGTCATGCTTTGAGCTAGCCTTTATAGTTGCTGAGCCAAATATGTGAATAAGTGGGACTCTGAACTGAGTTGTGCCCGTAGCGCAGAGAGGTTCTCTTTTCCAGTTTCGTTGGTTGTAAATTTGGTAATTTTTAACTCTAAACTCAGGCAAAACTGCTACTGTTATTTAATGGAAAGCTCTAATGGAAATGGATGCTAGAACACATTTTGTGTAGGTAAAAACAACCGTTTATGGCCATTGGATCCTAGATCCGCCTTAAAATAGGGTGAAGTATGTGTCATTCTTCTTTCGGATTAAGTTATGAAGCTTTAGTGTTTTGTGGTAAGGGGATGTATTAGAATTCTGACAAGACAGAAATGAGGTGAAAGCTGCAGTCTAACCTTTTTATTTTGTTTTCGCAGATTTGTTCACAAGGGGGATAGACATTCAGGCTGTCAATGTTGTTATTAATTTTGATTTCCCTAAGAATTCGGAGACATATCTTCACAGGGTACATTTCTTGCTTTTAGTGCCCATGGTTGATGCTGTTTATTTTCCCCAATTATAACTTTGCTGTGTACAGGTTGGTCGATCAGGAAGGTTTGGACATCTTGGGCTAGCTGTGAATTTGATTACCTACGAGGACCGCTTCAACTTGTATGTATCTTGGTTCCTTGGTCATTATTGCCAAAATTCGATATGGCTGTTTTTTTCCGTTTTAATTCTATTTCAGTTCATGGACCAAAATCACAAAATTTTCTTCTCCCCATAGGTATAGGATTGAGCAAGAACTTGGGACCGAAATAAAGCAAATTCCTCCACAGATAGACCAAACTATTTACTGCAGGTGAATGATATGGTGGTGCCCCCTGTTCAAGAGTAGTGAGTGAAAACAATGATCTGGCTGTGTGTGCATAGCAGCTTTTAAAGTAAGTTGATATCTGACTTGAGTTTTTTTGTTGAATACTCTTATGCAAGTAGAATTGTCCCTGCCTGTCGATTCTTTATTTTCTGTGGAGTGGGCCTTGTGCGTGGAGTTATCTTTCACCCATAATTTCATGTAGTGCTGCTTGTGAGATTGTAATCCTTTTTTATGGAACTTACCGTTCATGGATTCGTAGGTTCTTGGAATCCATGAGAGAGAGAGAGAGAGAGAGAGAGAGAGAGAGAGAGAGAGAGGTACTAAGGTCATTTTTGTTATCCCGAGCGTGTTCTCCTTTTTGTTTAAAGCTTCGTCACAGTACTGATCTTTGGTTCCTAATAACCCTCTTTGTGTGATTCCATTCCATGCAGGCCTTACCAAGCTGCAACTTCAAACAAATCTTCGATTCTGCTTCTGCATAGACAGTTGTGAATTGAGGTATTGTACCCTGTAGAAACTTTTGTGGTTAAGGCTTTGCTTGTTCCACCTGGCTTGTCATTTCCGGCATACACTTTTAAGTGCTTGTAGTTTTCCATAAATGCAAACCCTAGGGTTCAGGATGTAGATTTAGAATGATTGATAGATCTAGGGAGTTGGATCTATTGTGTTTAACTCTTCATTTCCTTTTTCATTTCTGCTCTTGATTAAGTATCATTTGAATGATGCACCGCTTCTTTACTGTCGAATAAGATATTTTATGTTAAGTGTTAACTTTTTATTCACCAGAGTACCAGACTTTTTATAAATCTTTATTGGACAATATAGTCTTTGGTTATTTTATATGGAAGTATATGTTGTACCGTCCACCGTTGTAGTCTTCGTTTTTCTTCATTTATTCGACCAGTGTTGTATTTTCGTTAGGCTCTGCTCCAAACCATCCTATTCAGTTGGGATACTTTTGCCAGGGATGCAAGTGTGTAATACCTTGAAATTTTGACATTTAGGTAGTCTGCTAGTACTTAATTCAATGGCAGGGATATTCTCAGAATGAGAGTTTTACTTCTCTAGACTATGAAATAGATAATTTTTTAGTATTTCTCCTGATGGCAGATCGTCCTGTCCTTGGTTAACCAGAGTATACTAAACGATTAGGCCCAGAAATGCAAATTGTGGATATGTGTAGTCAGTTTAGCTGGAACTATTCATGTACTTTGAGATTGAGCGTTTAGCTGGTTGGTTAGTTTAGTTTAGTGGTTTGATTTCCCACGAGGAGTCAAACTATTTAGTTTTGCTCGTAATTTCAGACAGTAATTAAGTTTGAGAATGATGCTTTTCATTCGGAAACCAAAAAAATAATTTGGTTAATCAAGTATCTGATTTCAGTTATTTACGCAAGGTTTTGTTGTTACCTATAGTGGAAGTAAATCGTCTTGGACATGGATCTCACTTTCTCTAGTTCAAAAGTGGGCATGCGTTGCCAAAGAGTGATGCACAACGGATCCTCGAGATCTGAAGTACTCCATAATTGTACTGGTTTGGTAATCTACGAACTTCCGGAATTGCGTGGGAAACAAGTCCATTTGAATGGTAAATTGGTAACTAGTTGAGTATGCTCTGGTTGAGTATGCCCTAACAGATCCATAAAAGATTTAGCAGGTGAAACAAATCGTAGGTCCATAAAAGATGATGCTTGATCACTGCACTCTCTTCCAGTTTCTTTCACATGACTTGGGAATTCATGTGTAATGGACACTTTGAGGGTAATCCAGTGGAGAAACGATTGTTCTTAGATATCTATAAATTTCGGGGGCATAACACTTAACAAAATTCTGGTGCACTGTTCTTTCCCAGAAATCTGAAGACCGTTTTCGTAATTGTCGCAAATTTTCAGTCAGATTGTATTTTTTAGAGTTAACATGATTAACCTAAATGATCGGCGTGCTACCAGCATACCATACAAAGAGTGTTATATAAAACAGTGCAATTGATGATGATCTTATAAAAACATTAAGCGGAACTCCTTTTTTTATTTTTTATCCGGTAATTAACTTTAAGCGGAGCTCTATAAACAGCAATGTCCATCTTTTTTTGTTTTTTTTTGCTAATCACCCATTATATTAAAATTTAAACTTAAGTGAGATCACAATCTAAAATTGTACTACATTTTGAAAGAGACTACATGTCTTGATTCCTAATAGCCCACCTAGCAAGTTCATGGGCCTCCTCGTTAGTACAAGACATAATCATATTAAGAGAAAATTTTGGAGCTATTACGAAGGACTATAATTGCTACAACTTGCAAGAGTTGCAGATAGAGTTCCAGCCGAATGGATAGCAGTGTGAGGCTGTGAGCTACCGCAAACTCAGCTTCGAACTTTCGAACTTTGAAAGTTAACAATACAGCAATGTCCATTGGATAATGAATACCTTGGTCATGTTCGCAAAGGACAAGAGGGAAATAAATACGTATCGTACAAAGCACGTTAATCCGATTGTTCCATGTGCCTACACCATATACTTGGGGTTTGACTGCAATAGCGTACTCGCGATTTGTCGCTTTCTTCTCTGTGTATCTACTATCTACGGACAAACATTTTCAGAGCGGTAACCAAAGCACAATGTGTGTGACTGCGCGCGACTTTTTTCTTTTGAGAAATTTAGCCAACTGGGCCAGTGTAAATTTGAGATTCAGAGTGTTCCAGCGAAGGCTTGATTTTTCAGGGAACTACTGGATTCCAAATTTCCAACACTAGGCGACTTTAGGAGTTCACGATTTTTTTTTTTTTTTTTTTTTTTCGATAACCAGGAGTTCACGATTTCCAGAATAGCAATTGTCTTCGATGGTTTTCTTCACCTGGAAAATGTTTGCATTGCTTGATCAGCTTCCGTACTTGTCTTGGACATTGTTTGGAAAGAGGCTTTTTCGAGAAGTGGAGATGACGGTTATGTATATCAAATATTGGGCATATATATATATCATAAAATTGGATTACGTTTTGAGTTTCCACCGATCTTTACATATGTTTTTTTTCACCCCAAACGTGAACATCTTTCAGACATTATATATCAGAAAATCACGGTACCGACCTATATCAGTTAATAGCATCATCGATAATTTTAGTTTGACGGTATTACCAGTGTTTGCTTGTGTGTACTCACAGTCTCACATTCAATTCAAAGAAAAAATCCCAGAAATCACCTCCATGAAGAAAGTTCACTTAATTACAAGACATCTGGAGGTCGATTGAATTCAATAACCTGGGAAAACGAGTAACACTTAAACGAGTAACACACTAACACCACATCAATCAAACATCCATTCCATTTAAATTCCGTACTCCAGAGGCAACTTTGACTTGCGTCAAAGGAAAATTCACAAAGATCAGATAGGGTAAAAGCGTAAAACAGTAACTTAGCAGAGGCAGGCAGCATTATTGAGTTGACGTAACTTTGACATTCATTTATTTGACAGCATTTATTGCACCTTTACAAATGGGCTCTAAATTTCGGGCCATTTAACTCAAGTCGTACTCAGAAAGCACCATCTTTCTTTCTCTATTTCTCATACTGTCCAACCAGGCAAGCAAAAGTAAGAAGAGCATTTGATTTTTCTAAAACCCCCTAAACCCTGATATTTTGTTGTATGCAACGAACTAAAAGAAGATCAGCATTAAAGAGAAGAGCATCATAGTGATAAGAACACCTCTGTTGTCCATAGCATTTAATGTTGTTTTCTGACTTGAAAGAATCCACCATTAATGCTATATAAGATTTCGCTACTTGTCACTCTTCATTTCTACACGCTTTTTCCAATATTATCTCTCAGAAAAATAAATAGGTGTTTTCTGTTTCTTGGCATTTAAAGGCGTGGGGTTTCATTTATAGTGAGAGAACATTACCTTTTCATCTTCTTTGTTTAACTTCTTTGTTCAAGCTAATTTCAAAGCTTTTCCTTTGCAGATTGGACTGGTTTTGAGGGGCAGGTAGGTAGGTTGTAACTTGTAAGATAATGGGAAGAGCACCTTGCTGTGAGAAGCAAGGATTGAAGAAAGGGCCATGGACACCTGAAGAAGACGAGATACTTGTTGATTACATCAAGAAAAATGGTCATGGAAGTTGGCGTTCTCTTCCTAAACTTTCTGGTGAGCTCTTTGTGACTCAGTATCCGAGCCATCGGCATTTTAGCCACGTTTAAGTAGATTTCAAGTGTGAACCGCTTTATTTTGATGATAGAAACAATATTCTAAAAATTTGTCGTAGAGCTTTTGTTTGGCATGATCAGGTGCTTTGCTTTACTGGACTTTGATTTTTTTCTTCTTCTGTCTTATACTTGTGTCAATTTAATGCTTCACTTTGTTTTCTTGTTTGAATCCAAACAAAGTTTTATACAAAATTAAATGAAAGCTTGATCCATTGACTATTGTTGTCTTGTTCTTCATCTTCAACCTTTTGCTTTGTCTTTTGACGAAAATGCCCTTTTGTTCTGAACATTTTAATGGGTATTTCTGTCTTTTGGTTATGGTTATTGGGTATTGAATATTTTGAGTTGTGATTTTTCAGGTCTGCTTCGTTGTGGGAAGAGTTGTAGACTTCGGTGGACGAATTATCTTCGACCTGATATTAAACGCGGTCCATTCACTGTAGAAGAAGAGAAGACTATTATTCAATTGCACGGCATTCTTGGTAACAGGTACTTCATTATTATCCTATTTTTTGCTATGCATTTATTTGTCTCTAGGATTCTAGATTTGTAGTGTAGTTAATAAGAGGAATGTTTAGTTGTCTAATTTTGTGACTCAACATGGTTATGGGACTGTGGAATGGAAGTCCCAAGTGACTAACATGGTCCAGAAAATAAATAATAAGCCAAATTAAGTGGCTTTATTATAACTTAAAATTTGATTTGAGTTTACAGAAAAACTGTCTGGAATGGACATTCAGACTGTTTGAGGTGATTCTGTAGTTTATGCTTAAGTGGCTACACTTTCTGATAGAAATCGAAACATATAGTGGAAATTCAATTTTCTTTTTCCATGACTTGAAATTTTTGACGAATTAATTAAACTGGTCATTGACTGAATTTTGTCATCTGTTGACTAAGTTGCTTTATTGATTGAAATTGGAAATGATAAAACTAAGAAATTTGCGGTGAAGTAGTGCATATTGATATTTGAAATGATAATTGATACCTGTGGTGTTCGTGGTGTTGGTGTACCAGAATATGTTGTTGCCAACAATTCATCCCCCCCCCCCCTCTTCAACTTTTGATATGAGACAAGGCCGCCCTTGTTTATTCTCTTTGAATTATGTACTGAGGCTTGGTCCAGAGGACTCCAGATATGAAAAGATACCCTCTGAGAAAACAAACCCTGCACATTCTTGCTGCCTGGAAAATATAGGTCACAACCCGGTGACATATCTTTAAACTTGCAATGTTTTTGTTGTTCTACTTGCGTGTGGATTGACTTGCTTTTTTTTGTTTCTCCCTCTTTCTGTTACACTGTTAAACCAACTGATTATTGGGTAACCTTATAACCCTTATTGAAGTACAAATTATCTCCTTTGGTTTTGTTGTAACATTATGCCTTCAGGTTTTCTTTTATATACAGAGTTATAGGAGTCCTATGTGACAAACAATGGATCGTCGGATCTTCATTTAATGTATAGATGGTGCCTAAACAGGCTTTTGTACCTATAATTTTCATCTACCTAGGGATCTTTGCGTTTTTCAGATAACAAGATTACAAGATTATGGTGGAACCAAATGCTAAATATCACGACACCTATAATTCGTTATGATTAAACCAGTACCTTATAAAAGATGATATTGACATGTACAAATATGTATGTTGTTTAACTGTGTGCCTACATATGCCCTAATATAAAACTATGGAGGTTTCTTGAAAGCAAAATGTAGTGACATGCTTTCTCTCAGTAAAATTTCCGCTTCAGTAAGCATTGTTAAAACTCTTACCAGGATGGACACATTGGTTTCTCACTTTTACTTGTAGGATAGGTTTCTTGCTATTTTTTCATGGTTGGGGCTCATTAATATCCAGATGAAAACACTGAGTTGCTTCAAAATAATGGGATAAGTCGTGCTTTTATTTTGCTACATTTCAATTTCCGAAGCAGAAATTATCTTTGCTGTTGAAGTTATACTTTGTCTACATTTGGTTTTATGTTTGTGCTCATGTTGTTAATGCTCACCGCTTTGCATGTATAGAAGTTTTTGGTGTATATGGTTCGTCTTATCTGAGAGCTATAAAAGTAAAAGGTGATATGTGCATGTAAACTGAAGTGTTACTATGTTCATCAACTTTCAGGTGGGCTTCAATAGCATCTCAGTTGCCTGGGAGAACCGATAATGAAATTAAGAACTTCTGGAACACCCACTTAAAGAAGCGTCTACTTGGCATGGGCCTTGATCCACACACACATAGTCCTTCGTCGCCCTTGGGTCCAAATCCTGTCTCATCTGCATTTCCTTCAACACGTCATATGGCGAATGGGAGAGTGCCAGGCTTGAGGCAGAGGCCCGGTTATCAAAGGAGTCTTTAATGTTTGGATCTTCTCAATCCAACCTTCTATCTGTTGAGAAACCTGATTGTGACTATTTTCTCCGCATATGGAATTCAGAAGTTGGAAAATCATTTCAAGACTAGCAGCACAAGAAACAAGTCAGAGCCCCAACTCTCAGGCATCATCCTCAACAAAATCACGGAGTTTGTTCAGGGGTTAGCGCAGAGGTGAAACAATTCAATGCAGGAGCGTGCACCGGTTAGCAATCAACTTGAGGACATGGAGTATAAGAGCTGCAAGTTAGAAAGATACAAGGATGGTGTAGTGGCTGGATCTGATTCATCAAGCTCCACTGACCTTGATGATTCAACTGATATGTCATTGCAGTTGCTGCTAGACTTCCCAGGTGGCGATGAGATAAGCTTTTTCCAAGGGCATATTAACAATTACTCATCAATGTTTCCAAGCTTGATGATGGAAAGCTGTTTAAATTCCTCGTTCTGAATCATCATACAAAAACTTTGGGGGTGCGAAAACCAGTTGGATGAGAGTCAAGTTCATTGTTGTTGCTGGGAGTTCCTTCCCCTTTTTGTTGGGAATTAAGGATCTTTTGTTTACTCGAACTTAAAGTAGGAGTAAGTGTCAGCTCGCTAGGCTGCAGGATCTGTGGTAAGGTAAATATGATAGGAGAGATTCAGAAGAAAATCATTGTAGAGGCTTTGTAGTTACACACCTATATGAATATGTTCGCTCTTTTGCTATTTCAAGTGAATTAACCTTGTTTTGTGACATGTTAGTATGGCATTGCTTGATTTCAATTTTGTGATGTAATCTCAAACCCAATTCCCTTAATTCACATTTGGAGAGTGTGAGATCCAACCTTTGAATATAACTACTATGGCCAAAATAGGCAAGCATCCATTTATCCGTTCCTATTGGCACTCTGGGAAATTAAGGCAGTCAAAAGAAAATTGAGAATACTTGAATATACACACCATTTCACGCACTTTCGACACTAGGACATGGATTTCCTAATTCCTATGCTTGCTGAGTTGCTGATGCTACATTGTCCCGAAAAATTGATCCATCAATTATTTACCTTAGTTACTTGTACACTATTAAAAATATGAAAGGAAGAGTACATTTAAGATCGTATCTTACATCTTCACAGTTCACATTACATCTATCACCATCTATAATGTAGTCCACAGTCATAAGATTACTTGAAAGAACGATTACAGCTAAGTTCATATCTTCTACCATTCATTGACGCCTCCTCTATCCAATCCAATAACAAGTGGTACATCTGGGACTGCAACAAAAAGCATAGACACAGAAGATATGCCAGGAAAGTGGTCCATTGGTATTAAATATGATGCACCACTGGGCACGTGGATCTTCATTTACTCTTCTGAATTGAATGCACTGAACATGGCTTTGATCTTAAGAGAAGATGTCATACCTGTTATTGCAGATAAAGACAAGAATCCCTCTCTTCTCATTCGTAAAGCTAGGGTATGTGAAGGAGTGCACTTGATAAGTTGTTGTGTAAAATTGTCGGAGAAATATTAAAGTCCCTAACACTATTTTTTTCGCAAAAAGGCAAAAACATATGCTGGGTTGCTGGGTCTTCTGACTTACTGTGCTGAATCCTCTCTTTTGCTTTATACTTTTACACTTTACTACTTCACAGTTCAGACAAAGCAAAACAGATCGAGTGTCCGGCCCAGCCCAGAAGAGTTTTCTAGAACCTTAGGCGGCACTGATGAAGCCCGTGCGAATAGGGTCGTAGTTAGTATTTTAGTGTTAGGGAAATGGTGTAAGTTCCATTGCGTTTTTCATCTGCTTACACGCGACTCACCTGAGAACGATGCTGAGGAGCAAACGAAAAGGTACTTATTATTTTATTATTGGTTGTTATTTATTATTTACGTTTACGTTTCCACTTGGTTGCAATAATATTCATGGCAATGTTCAAGTAAAGAGACCAACGTTTAGTTTACACCATGTTTGCTACTAGACGCCACACACAATTGCACACGCAGAATTTGATTTCTCGTTATGGTTTTTTGTTAATCTCTTTAGAGTGTTGCCAAAAATCTGGAGTCTGCCAACACGATGTTGTTCATCAGGTGTACAATTGGATTGTACTGGGTCTACCCTGGTAGCCCAGACTTATCTCATGGTTCACCTCAACTTTTCTGGTTTGTTCGAATTCTTCATACCATTCTTTTTCAGGTCCCCTGTAATCAACTTGATACTTAGTACTCAGTTTACTATTCTTTCTTTGCAGGCTATGTATTTTTTGTCTGGTGTATGACGTTCTCTTTGTCGTTTCTGCTGTTATTGCCGGGCTTGTTATTTGCCGTTGTCTTCCATTTTAATTTGCAATCTGATTGTTAGGTTTCCTGACATATTGAACTGCTTGCTTCACATTCCACCATACTGATCTTTGACATAGGATTAAGTCAATTAACTTTGCTTAGCTTGTATCAATAGATACTAGGACACATGTCCTAGGACAAGATAGTCTCTTTCTCTCCTCTCGTTGCTGGATAGACATGCCACAAACTTCTCTATTTGAGTTCACATTCACTGGTTGTATGAGAAATGCATTTGTCCCGGTATGTTTGTGCATTTACATATACATATGCATTCACATTGTCGAGGTCATAGTCTTATGTTACTCTCATAATGTAAACTTGCATAGCTTTTTCTTTAATAAGTAGCTCATTAGTGCTTGCAATCACTGTAGAGTGTAGAACTTATAAGCTAGGTAGGTAACAAATACATGTGGAATTGTGCAGGATGTGAATGTTTTGGCTCCTGAAGGACGAGTAGGTGGTGCAACTGTCGATGGTGAGCAATCCACTGGTGCTATGTATTGGGAAAGGAGTGTGAGTGCTGGGACTGAGGAGAATGGAGTACCTGTCAGAGCACTTAAGCCTTTGTCAGCTGACGAGGAGAAGGTTGAAATTGATGGTTTTCTCATGTCCAATAAGTATCTAGCACTATATGACCAGCTTTGTGAGGTACATGGGTCGATAGTTTCCGATTTATTTTTGGTTGAGCCAGTTGTGAAGGGCAGCTTGGTGGAGAGGTTGATGCAGATAGTAGACGAGATCAGCCTGTCAAGAGGTAGGGTGTCTGATTGTTGTTGGAAGAAATGGGAGCAGTCTTTGGTGTCTGCTGAAAATGTGATGTTCAATGTTGATTGGTTGAGCCCTCTGCTGGGTAGAGTGAAGGCTCACTATGGCTTTTGTGTGCATTCAGTCAATGCAGAAGTTGATGCAGCTAAGGCAAATCCGGATGCAGCTAAGGCAGCTGTAGATAAGGCTATCACAGCTGTGGATAAGGCAATGACAGCTGTGGAAGCAGCTCATAGTCAGCTGCCGAAGAAAAAGTGAAAGCGGTGCAAGATGAAGCGAGCAATCTGGGTGGAGTACCTTTGGCAGATCCCTTGCTGTTCTTCAGTGATAAGTTTGGTTGTTGTATAATTGAGCATCATGAAAACAAACAGCTCAGTACTTTGGAGTGATCTTGGTAGACTTAGTACGTATCAGGTCAGAGGGGAGGTTACAAATTAAAGGGTTTAGTAATTGCTTGAACATATAAGCTATGCATATTTTGTCATCAATGTGGAGTGTGGAAAATTTCTTCATTGGCTGTTCTTCATTCTTTTGTTGCCATTAGCAATTTTCATTCGAGTTAAAAAATTAGGGATTAAGTTTGAGCTAGGCTGCAGGATCTGTGGTAAGGTAAATATGATGGGAGAGATTCAGAAAATCATTGTAGAGGCTTTGTAGTTATGCATATCTGAATATGTTTACTTTTCTGCTTTTTCACGTGAATCAACCTTGTTTAATCTGTGACATGTTAGTGTGGCATTGCTTGATTTCAGTTGTGTGCTGTAATCTCAACTCCCAATTGCTTGAATTCACATGCATTTGGAGATTGTGAGATCCAACCTTGGACTACAACTTATATGGCCAAAATAGGCAAGCATCCTTCTATCCATGCCAATTAGCACTCTGCGAAAGTAAACCAGTCAAAAGAAAAATGAGAATAATTCACGCGCTTTCGACACTGCAACCTTGTGAATGCGAAAGTCCACAAGGACATGGATTTCCTAATTCCTATGCTGGCTGAGTTGCCGAGGCTCCAGCAATATACATTGTTCCGAATTTTTTTCTCCACAAATCAGTTACGTTAATACCTTATATATTAAAAACATGAAAAGGAACAGTACATTTGTATACTCAAAATATTACAACCTAATGGATTTACTTATCTCTCGATCTCCCCTCTTTTTCACCCTCTATTCTTTATATACTGTCTCTTTTTCCCTATACAACATTTAAGATCACATCTTAGATCTCCACAGTTCACATTAGATCTATCAACGTCTATAGTACATTCCACAGTCATAGATTAATTGTAAGAACGATTACAGCTAATTTCATATCTTCTACCATTCATTGACGCCTCCTCTATCCAATCCAATATTAAGTGGTCCATTGGTATTAAATAGCTGGTTTTGTCCCGTTGTCCACTAATGGACTAGCGGTGCCCCCACTTCGGCCCAGCCCATGAAGTCGCAAAGCCTTTTAAGGCTTAACAAACTAACAAGATGTGTCGGTCACTCAAAAACAGGGCTTTGTCATGTGTGTAATAAATGTCTCTCTTCAATTTCTACTTCTCTCCTGAGTTTCCTCCTCAAATCTCCTCCGCCTCTCTCGTTCGTTCTCAACAATTCTCTCCGTCTGCACTTTTAGCAAATTTTCCACTCGGTCTACACATGGTAAGAGAAAAAAAATTTACAGCTTTTGTGTTTTCAAGTTGTAACCATTGAAAATTTGATATATTAGCCATTTTGACTACTTGTGTTGTATTATTGCTAAAATCTGGTTGAGTTTGAACTATTTGTAGAATTCCTTTTTTAACTGATGTTAGTATGGTTTTTATTTCCTCATTTTTTTTTGGTATGAAATCCTTTTACATTCGACATTTTGGTGGTAATTGAAGATTGTGTATTTTTCGTATTGTTTTTGCAGTTCTGCTGGTTATAATGATCTCTCCTCTCAATATTAGGTAATTTAACGTTGTCTTTAATCATGGATTTGTTTTATGCACCCACATGCTAGCTAGGTTACTCTCAGAATGTCAAAATTGTTATTCCTCTGTGTTATTACCACATGGAAAATGAATTCATTGATTTGTTTGAAATCACTAGGTCATGGGACGATGATATATTTGTCTGAAATGTATTAATCATTGTGTAAACTGTAAAGAGATGTTGGAGAGACCAGCTGTACAACATAAGTATAGATTTTTATGTTTGTCATCAGATGGGTCCATAAGTAAAGAAGGTTTTATGTTCTCTGTCGTCTGTTTCGGTTGAATTTTGTAGGGTGGTGTCTGCTTTTAGAACCATACACAGATTTTAAAGAAGCAGATTAGAGTAAAATAGACTATACTGAATTTGGTGCAAATAATTTGTTTAAGTAATGCTTACATTTGGAGATTTAGTCCGTTCCCATGGGAAAAATCCTGATTCCAGGCCAAAGGTATACTATTTTCAAAGTGAGAGACTACTTAAAAATTAATGTTGCCGTAAAAACAGGAAATATTTTTAACCATAATAGCCATGAGAACACAAAGTAGAGTGGTTGTGCTCATGACACTTATACCAAAGAGCTACGAAAGAAATTGTAATGATAGAACTGAAATTAAAGTAACCATAAATCAAAGTCTGTGTCCAAGTCATTCTAATGTGGTTGCCATACTTAAATCTGAGTATGAAGATGAGACTACAAACCATGGTGGAGTTATCCATCTAAAGTTCCATTCCAATGACTATATAGAGCTAACCAACTTTATAGCTGTGCTATAAAATCGCCGAGTACTCCCTACTCGGTGCCTAGCCGATCCGGTCAGCCCATTACTCCCCATGAGTGATCGGGGACGAGAAATCGCTGAGAAATCGGCCGATATTTCATTTTTTAAGTAATCGGGCCCGGGTGAGTTAATAGTGAGAAATTGGGCCTTTTTTTAAGCCTGCGAAACAGAAAAAAAAAAAGGTCTAAAACAAAAACTTTAGGGCTCGCGAAATCAAAAACTTTAGCAGTTCGTCTTCTCCAGCAGTTCGTCTTCTCCAGGTAAGCTAGCACAGTTCTTCTCCATTTTTTTTTTCTTCTTCTTCTCTCACTTCTCCTCCTCACTACTCAAGTTCTCTCTTCACTTCCCCTCACTTCTCATTTCTCAAGTTCTCATCACGTCCCTTTTCTTGTAATAAGAAATTGTTGATGCACTTGTAATAAAAAAAAAATCACGGAGAGAGATATAGAGCTGTTGGACTGTTGATGCCAAGTTTAGTTATGAATTATGAAAATGGGTTGGACTGTGTTTAGATATAGAGCTAGATTGTTTCTAATTGCAGCTGTCTGTCTTTGTGGTCATAATTTGGCTCACCGTTAATTAAAATGAAATCAGAGAGCATCGAACAAAAATAGAGCTTCGAGTGTTTGACCACTGTGAGTCTGTGATATGTGAACAAAAATAGAGATTCGAGTATCTACTGTGAGTCTGTGATATGTTAACTGACTTATTCCTTTGATTTTTTTTTCTGAAATTTAGAGATGTCGTCTTCGAGAGCTTCGAATGAGCCCGTTGCGAGTGCTGCCACAACAACTGCTGCCACAACCACCTCAATGAAGAGGAAGTCGGATGATATGGCATGGGAATGGGGTGAGTGTAGGGACCCAAATAACAAAAATTTTGTTTGGTGTACATTGTGTGATAAAAAGATGTCTGGAGGGATAAATCGGTTGAAGGAACATCTAGTTCATAAGAAAGGAAATGTGACGTCATGTCCAAAGGTGACCATAGAGATTCAACATAAAGTCAATGCAACATTACGGGAAGTAAAAAAGAAGAAGCTTGATAAGGCTAGAGTACATGACCTTCTTCAGAGACAAGATGAAGATGATGATGTAGTAGAAGAACAAGATATTTGTAGTGGTGGTGGTAATAGAAACCTAGGTATTTCCATTGGTAGAAGAAAAGCCATTGACAATGTTAGAGGTCCTCTTGATCAATTATTGACAACCGACAATATGAAGCAATCTACTTTAGATAAAAACAACCCTCAGAAGCAAGTTTTGAAGAAAAAAGCATGGCTCTGTATAGCAAAGTGGGCATACGAAGTTGGATTACCTTTTAATGCAGTTCGCCCACCAAGCTTCACAAAAATGTTTCATGCTATTGGAGAATATGAAAGAGATAACTTATTTAGAATTTAAAAATACTTAGTTATTTTGAAATATTGTGTTTATATTATTATTATTATTCCCCTACAGCTATGCCCCCGCCTAGCTATCATAATTTGCGGGTGACTTTGCTGAAGGAGGTGTATGTGGAGACAAGAATTTGTTAATTCTTTTAGACCGCACTGGTAGCTATATGGATGTTCACTTATGTCTGACTTTTGGACCGATGGAAAAGGTAGATGTTTGATCAATTTTATGGTGAGTTGTCCGAAAGATACAATTTTCTTGAAGTGAATTGATGCATCAGAAGAAGTTAAGGAAGCAATCTATATTGTGAGAATAATTAATGAAGTGATTGTCGAAGTCGGGCTGAGAACCTTGTTTCGGTAAGCTACTTAGACGTTTGTGTGTAGTTGACTAGTCGTGTACATTGTACAAAACAAGTTACTAAAAATCCATTTATCAATTTAATGATGTATTTTTTTTTTCAATAGTTTGTGACCGACAATGGATCAAACTATAATTTGGCGGGAGCAATGTTGGAAGAAGAGCATGGCTCGATGTTTTGACTCCTTGTGTGCAAAGCGCATTGCATTAATTTGATGCTTCAAGATTTTGGGAGTGGAGAGAAGACCGTATTGCCCAAAATAAAGTCTGCATTATCTGAAGCTAAAATAGTGGTGGTTTATCTCTATAACCATGGGAGAGTGTTAGCTTGGTTGGGAAGTTGACCGGGAGGTAGAGAGTTACACGATCTTGCGTGACTAGGTTTGTTACTCAATTTTACACATTGCGGAGTATGTGGGAGAATAGGCACCACGTGCAGGTGTTGTTTGTTTCTGAATATTGGAGAAATAGTGATTTTGCAAAAAAATCCAATGGAAAGAGAGTTGAAAGAATAGTTGCAAAAGAGTCTTTCTGGGATAATGTTTATTACTCTTGCCAAGTGATGGCCCCATTGGTGGATGTTTTGAGAATAGTGGATAGAGAAGAGAAGCCATGTATGGGCTATTTATATGAGGCTATGAAGAGGGCAGAGGGGCAAATTGAAAAGAACTTGGGGTTGGACATGGACGAAAGTGAAGACCATTATTGACAAGAGGTGGGAATATCAACTCCATCGTCCATTGCATGCAGGTAACAACTTCTAATTTTTTTTTACATGGATGTCAGCTTGAGCCTTGAGGTATATATTAAGTACTAACTCCAAATATTTTGGTATGAAGCCGGGTTTTATCTAAATCCATCAATCTATTTCAAGAAAACTAAAGCTCTGATGGAGATAAACAGTATAGTTAAGACGGGTCTTTTTAAAGCTATGACGGTGCTTATACCCGAGTCCGAAGTCGGATCTGCAATGGATGAACAGAAACTTTATAGAGATGCAGAGGGGACATTTGGAATAAAGTCCGCCATAAGTCGAAGAGCAACTATGCAACCTCGTAAGCTTTCATTTGACATAATAATTTTATTTAGCAATTTTTTTATTGTATCTTTTCAAGTATTGACTTTAACATCATCAATTCATCATAACATGTTAAATATAGACGAATAGTGGTTGTAATATGGGAGTGATGCTCCTAGCCTCGCAAAATTTGCAGTTAAAGTTTTATCGCAAACATGTAGTGCATCACCATGTGAACGCAACTGGAGTGTCTTTGATAATGTAAGTACATTAGAGTGTCCAAAACTACTTTAGTTATATAGTGGTTATCTCTATCACTATGTAATTATTTTTAATATGTTTTCTTTCTTTCTTCTCTCATTTCAATTTCAGTTACATTCAAAGAAGAGGAATTGCCTTCTTCAATCAAAATTGAATGATTTTGTTTACATTCAATACAATCGAATGCTAGAGAAGCGATTCAAAGAAAGATTGGCCGACAGTGATAGTGATCCTATTCTTTTGAAGGAAATTGATGAAAATGATGATTGGATCATACCGAGCGAGACGCAGCTTGAAGACTTTGTGGTGGAAGGTGATGACCTTATTTGGGAGCAGGTTCGAGCAGTGAGGGGAGCCGATATTGATGTGGGGCCAAGTACAAGGAAAAGAACCAGAAACTCGGTTACAATTCGTGACGAAGCCGATGAAGAAGAAGATGAGGTGGACTTTGAGGCCCACACAGGAGGTGGAGAGCAAGGTGAAGGAAATCGAGATGACGATGATGTCAATGGAAGTGATGACGATATTGATATTGAAGTTGGAGATGATTAATAGTCATTTGTCATGGACGTTTTTGCTGGCATTTTGAGTTTTTGTTGTTAACATATTCTCTTTGTTTGAAGTTTGAACTATTACTCTATTAGTAATTTAGTCTACTACTCTATTGGTACTACGGAGAATTGCTCAAGTGCTTTTAAGCATTTTTTATCTGATATTGGCATATATTCTGCTAATTTGTTTTATGGCGTGCGTTTTTGTTATATTTTGTTTCATTGGATTTGGTTGTCAGATATGCTAAATGGTTGTCAGGCTCCATTGTGTATATATAACTGATACTCTGATAGTTGTAGACTTGTAGCAACTTACAACTTCAATATCAATAAGTTGTAGTTGTATATATAACTGATACTCTGATAAGTTGTTTGAAGTTACAACTTACAAGCCTACAATTTACAAATATCTAATTGATATTCTGATAGTTGTAGACTTGTAGCAGTTTATGCTCTATTTCTTTGTTTCTAAGACTGTTGCTACTATAAAATTCATTTGACCCTTCTTCTGCTTCATCCCATATTGGCTGCACAAGTTGCTGCTACTATAGAATTCATTTGACCCTTTTTCTCCTTCATCCCATATTGGCTGCACACAAGTTCACAAAATTTTATATAAATTCTAATGGTCAATTACCAGTTACCATATTGGTATTTCAATATTAATTTATATGTAACATGTATTTGTAAAGAAATATAGTGTTTTAAAAAATCACCCGAGTAATCCCGATTAATCTCCGACCGAGTAGACCTACTCGCTCTTCCACCGAGTAGCGGTTTAAAAAATCGCCCGAGTAATCCCGATTAATCCCCGACCGAGTAGACTTACTCGCTACTCGCACTTCCACCGAGTAGCGACCGAGTAGCGATTTAACTGCCCAGCTTTATAGAACTTGTGAACTTATGGTATCCGAGTCTTTGTCCAATAACGACCTTCTCACTTCTAGGAGCTCAGCTTTAGGCTTTCTACTCCTATTTATAAGAACACATACTTCCTGCAATATTTATGTTGCAATATCTGCTTTTTAATTGAGCTTACTGATTTTCATAGATTTTGGAAAATGTTCTGATTCTCTTAAAATTGTTATTGATTTAATGCCAGTTCTTTCCGCGTAAAAACCTCCACGTCTTCTTTCTCGAACCTATCTCCTTTGCTCGGTGTTTCTTCTGCTTGATCAGTTTGTGACCTTACACTTATTTATTGGTGTCGAACTTTCCAGCTAGAGATATCTCTGCAAGTAGAACTCTCCACTTCAGACATATAGAGAGTGTGGTCTGATGATAAATCTATTGATTGACTTAACATATCATAGTTATATGTCTAAGATAATATGGGAGGAATCATGACTGCCGTATTATACTTTAAAAGTGGTTTGCTCCAATAATTAACAGGTATCCCTTAAAGTTTGTATCGTCTATGAAAGTAATATTTCTTATTGCACGATTCATGCAATTGAGACTATGTTCACTTTTATGTCTTCTGTTTGCTCAAAATTATGTTCACTTTTATGTCTAAATAGTTGACTTTGGTCTCTCCTCTACAAATTTGGTTCCACCTCCTTTACAGGTTTTACAGGTCTATACTAGACGATACCCAGAGCGCCAACTTCTTTCCCAAGACTGCCAAGCGCCTTCTGCCTCTCCAGGTTAACCACTCGCCACTGATTCACCTTTACCAGGTATTGAGCCCTCTCCTACTTCTACTGTACCAGTTCACATTGATGACTTGATGTTGATTTACCCGTTAGTGATAGAATTGATACTCCACCTATTGTTGTTCGGAAAGAGAAGCGCACTGCAGGGTTACTTGCTAGATATTGTAATACAGTGGTGTATTCTATAACTGATTTTACTCTTTATCGTACCGAGTTCTTCAATAGCAAAATACAGAGTTCTTGATCTTAAGCTGCTGCAACAATGGGAAACGATTGGAGAAATTTAGTTATTCTTCTTCCATCTCAACTATGTTTTGTTGTTTTAAAAATGGGATTTTTCTTTCTCTTCATACATATACATACAGACAACCCTAAGTTTTGGGTTCGTACGGACTAAACCCTAGGGTTTTTATTTTTTTTTATTTTTTTTCAAAATTTTATTTTACTTGAATAACAGTGTTAAAATATTAGTAGAGCTACATTTTACATGATTATAATGCTTACTGCTTGTTCAGGGGTTGTTGAAGTAGTGATTGGTCAGGTTATTTTTATGTTTTACTTCTAGGATAATTACTCTGTTTGATTATGATGTGTTTTGTTCGGATTTTATTCTTGGTTGTTGGATTTGGATATGACAAGTACCTTTGCTTTCAGTTTTGTTGAATGCCTAGTTGATTTCTGCTTGTTAGCTTTTATTATAGTCGGCTGTTAGGTGCGTGTGTTTCAAATGATTTGTGCTTTGGAATGTAGGCATGCACTCTTACTGCAATTTTCTTCCACCTATGCATGATTAGTTAATTATTGTAGCTTTAAGATAAAACTACAAAACTAGTTTTCAAACCCATTCTACGAACGGGTGCTGTTATATTAAATTATTCTAAAAAATATTAGCAACTATGTATAGCTATGAGATATGAAAATTATATTAATCACTTTTTCAAATTTTTGCACCACTCTCTATAAAAAGGAAGCGCCAGAGCTTGATAAAACCCATTGACTTCTTTTTGTTGTTAGGTTTAATAATAGAAGTTTTGTAAGAATGCCCAATGTGGCGAATATAATATTGAAGCTACTTGAATAGCAACGCATTCCCAATCATAATAAAATAATTATGATAAACATTACTTAAAATGCAAAACTATATTTGTCGAGACATTTATTTGGTTATTCCCCCTACATATAATAAAAACATGTTTTAGGGTATTAGTTTAATACATTTGCATCAAGTTTCTGATTTTCCATTAATTATTCTTTGAGGTTAGTTCAATGTAGTACGCTGCATCCAGTTTCCAATTTCTCTTATTAATTATTCTTTGAGGTTAGTTCAATGCAGTTGTGTCAAGTTTTCGATTTTTCGTTAATTATTATTTGAAGTTAGTTCAGTGCAATTGCATCCACTTTATGATTTTCTGTTAGTAATTCATTAAGGTTAATTCAGTACAGTTGCATCCAGTTTTTTATGCTTCGTTAATTAGTCTTTATGATTAATTCATTACATTTGCATCTAGGTTCCAATCTCCCGTTAATTACTCTTTGAGGTTAGTTCAATACATCTGCATCCAGTTTCTGATTTCCCGTTAATTATTTTTCTAGGTTAATTTGATGGTTTACAATTTCTAGTCATTGAGGTTAGTGCAATGCAGTTACATCCGGCTTTCGATTTCCAGTTAACTATTCTTTGAGGTTATTTCAATGCATTTGCAACCAATTTCGGATTTTCCGTTAGTTAATCTCTGATTTTAGTTTAATGCAGTTGCATCCAGTTTACGATTTTCCGTTAATTATTTTTTGAGGTTTGTTTAATGCAGTTGCATCCAATTTCCGATTTTATATTAATTGTTCTTTGAGATGAATTCAACGCATTTCCATCAAGTTTTCGATTTCCCGTTAATTATTTTTTGATGTTAGTTTAATGTAGTTACATCAAATTTATAATTTTCCATTAATTATTCATTTAGGTTAGTTCAGTGCAGTTTCATTCATTTTTCAATGTTTCGTTAATTAGTCATTCATTTAACCACACAATGTCGATACTCGTTTGCACTGTGTGGTTAAATCGCTACTTTGTCGATACTCGTTTGAAGAGCAGGTAGTGATTAGGTTTATGCTAACTAAGAGTGTAAAAATGTTTTTCGTTACAAACGTCATCCTAGCTACTTATCTAAATTAGAAACGGATAACTATATAAAATAGAATTGTTTTTAGTATGGTAAAGGCTGGACCAGTCCAAGTTTAGTATGGTATTTGCAGACTTCATTGGGGCAATAGCTTTCCGTCACAATCATGTATCATTACTATGAAACTTATTAATGACAGTAGAATTTTTTCCTAACCATAAGACTTCATTGAACGCCACAGAAAATTTTATTGAACACCCAAAGCTCCATCCACGTCCAACAGGTTCGCTTAAACCCCAAAAACCCAATTTTCCAATCTCTCGAGGTCGCCTTTTCCTCTAGGGTGAAAGTGTGAAACAGTTTGTTGCGGTGTCGTTCACCCTCTGTCATGCTAACTCAAGAAAGCTCTCAATCTCCAGAGAAGCTGCAACTTGCAGAAAATAACGCAAACAATCAACCCAAGCTAGACCACAATAGTAGCAAAAAATGACATTATGAATATAGAATGGGCACTCAGCCAGAGTCGCTTGATCATACCACCCAATCGATTTACATTGTGACTCCTGAAAATAAGTCTGACATACCGGACTTCCAGAGAGTGCGGGAGATGCAAAGACCACTGTAAAGCTTTACATAGTAATGAAGCTAAAGAAGTACAATCATGGGCCTTTTCAAAAGGAAAAAATTTGCCAAACCCAAGAACAAAGTATCTATTGGCATATAAGTTAAACATGATTAGTTCACATATTAGCACCTAACAACTTTTGATAAGCAAAAAATCCCAAACCAACCCAAATTTGCAATGGGCCTCATGGTTTTTATCACAAAGCCCAAGATCTTAAAAGAAAAGCCCAAACGTTGCCTGTGATTGGGCCTCATAGTTAGTTAATAAAAAGTTCAAATATAATACATGAATAGCACTTGTCATCAAGTAAGACAGTTTTTTGTTGATGCTTAACACGTATGTGAGTTGTTGAAGTGAGTAAAGTAAATGGTCATCCTTTCTCTTCCTCATTTTCTGAAAATCAAATTGGTTAAAATATCGCATTTTGTTTTTCTGAAAAACTCAATTACAATAGTTACAGGTATCCTTTCCTCTATTTTGAATTATTTCATTAAGAAATATGAATTCTGAACATATGGTACTTGTATGTACAATTTTGAACTACAATAGAAGTCTTAGACACTTTTGATAATGAGATGAGTGTAGGAAATGTTATCTTTTTATCATTATTTTCATTTAATTGAATTGGGTTGCCAAATTTCTTATCCGGAAAAAAAAACATTATTGTGATATTGAAATTATATATCTAAAGCTAATATAGTTGATATGGTAATTCAATTGATTTGTATTTGTGTTTAATTTTTCAGTTTGTAAATATTTTTTCTTGGTCTATTTCCACCTTTCTCAGTTGAGTTAATTAGGCTAAATTGCTCGAATTTCTCATATCTTGCGCTAAGGCATAGGTGTAGTCGCTTTTACTATTGAGATACGAAACTAAATCAGTTGGAAGTTCAGGCCAACTGGGAAGGGCCATTCATTATATCATTAGAGATGAAAGGGAGTTCTGATCTTGTAGAATTTGATTTCTATTATAGTCATTTCTCTTTAGACGAATCCTTAGTTTTTGAGTGTATCCTCACCAACTCTCATTACTAATTATTATCATGGGAAGACATTGTTAGGATGAGTTTTCAAATTTAAGTATATGATCCGTCAAATAAGGAAGTGATTGTTTAATGCACTATTTTAATTTTTTTTCAGGTTATCTTGGAATTTTATCAAAATGGAAGTGTAAGTTGAGTTCTTACGAAGTATATTAATTTGGATAAATCTGATGAAGAGATTGTTTTTCCTTGTCTTAAAACGAAGAGCATTCAAGAATTTTAAGATGAAGGAAATTCAAGTGGTCGGAATGTGAATACTAAAAAAAGACAAAGAAGAATTTAGCAGTAAAAGTTGCTGATAGGTATTTTTTTATCATTTCCTCTTTAATTGTATACTTTATATGATTGCATTTATTTCTCTTGCGGAATTAAGGTTGTTGTTACTACAATTTAGGTCTTCTAGGCAATGTTTTCTTGAATTGGTCCCTTGTTTTATATTTTAGATACCTGTTTTGATTAACTTCTTGAAGATGGTTAGAGTAGTTCTTCAAGTGATCCTTGGGTGGTGTTCTAATATGTGTGCATCTGTGTTGCATGGGTACGCCTATTATTCCGGCTAGAAAATCAGGTGGTCGTGTCGTCATCGACAATCGGCTAATCGCATTACTCCATTACGATTCGGTCGCATTTGAATCTATTTTCAGTTTCAAAGAAAAAAAAAAGAAGATTAAGAAAGAAGGAAGATTAAGAAAGAAGGAAGAAAGAGAGAAATAGAATAGACTAACCTGAATTCCTGAGTGGTGGTGGATTGATGTGGATAGACCATCTTCTTCTATGGCCGGTGGCTGCAACCCAGATCTAAGATCTAGGGTTTGTTTGTTAACTTTGTTTTAATAAGGGATGTGGGCTTGGGCTATTTTGTTACTTTTTTCCATAGATACTTAGATAAGATTAATTGGGCTTTTAATAAGCAATGTGGACTTGAGCTTTTTTAGAATGGTTATATTCAAGATCTAAAGTTAACAAAAACTGTTTTAATTGGCTAATGGGCTTTATCAAAATATATATATATATATTTTTCTATTTAAAATAATTTATATTTTAATAAAATATAATATTAAATTAAAATATTAGCCGTGTCCCCGTGTCTTGATTTTTAGACCTCGCCGTGTCCAAACCGCCGTACCCGTGTCTAAACCCGACACTCGTACCCGTACCCGTACCCATGCAACACAGGTGTGCATGCATGATCTTGATTAGCCGAAGGTTATTTATTTTTGTTTGTTGTTTAATTGACTTGTAATGCCCTGGGGTAGGTGTGATAGTTGGATTTGCTTACAAATGCATTAGATAAGGGCATTGTATATCAATGACATGGGTTTAGGCAATTGGAAGGGATTATTGATCCATTCCCACTTCCAGCAGGGAAATTGGTTAAGTGTTTTGGCAATTGAACATAAGTAGTTAACATGTTTTTTACTTATTTATTCTTTGTGTCCTTCCTATTTGTAGTGTGCGAGGATCTGTATGGAGTCTCTTCACATTCTTAGTGATACATACACATGTACCATACACATCCGTTGGTGGTCATATTTAGGTCCATACAGTGTGTATTATCCGTATAAATAAATGTCTCGTTCGTTCTCAACAATTCTCTCCGTCTTCATCTTTCTTGCTCGTTCTCAAAGTGGGATTCATAAGGTTTGCTTCATGGGATTTAGCATATCAGTCATGATTTTCTGCTCTTTGTGTGTGTTAGATTTCATTCCTTCTTCTGCACTTTTAGCAAATTTTCCACTTGGTCTCCACATGGTAAGAGAAATTTTTTTTACAGCTTTTGTGTTTTCAAGTTGTAACCATTGAAAATTTGATATATTAGCCATTTTGACTACTTGTGTTGTATTATTGCTAAAATCTGGTTGAGTTTGAACTATTTGTAGACTTTCTTTTTTACTGATGGTAGTATGGTTTTTATTTCCTCAATTTTTTTGGTATGAAATCCTTTTACATTTGACATTTTGGTGGTAATTGAAGATTGTGTATTTTTCGTATTGTTTTTGCAGTGCTACTGGTTATAATGATCTCTCCTCTCAATATTAGGTAATTTAACGTTGTCTTTAATCATGGATTTGTTTTATACACCACATGCTAGCTAGGCTACTCTCAAAATGTCAAAATTGTTATTCCTTTGTGTTATTACCACATGGAAAATGAATTCATTGATTTGTTTGAAATCACTAGGTCATGGGACGATGGTATATTTGTCTGAAATGTATTAATCATTGTGTAAACTGTAAAGAGATGTTGGAGAGACCAGCTGTACAACATAAGTATAGATTTTTATGTTTGTCATCAGATGGGTCCATAAGTAAAGAAGGTTTTATGTTCTCTGTCGTCTGTTTAGGTTGAGTTTTGTAGGGTGGTGTCTGCTTTTAGAACCATACACAGATTTTAAAGAAGCAGATTAGAGGTGCGTTTGTGTGTGGTATTGATCTTAGTTTCACAGAGCGGGAGAGAGTGTGGGTGCGGGAGAGAGGAGTGGATGCGGGGAAGCAGGTGTTATTAAAACTGACATAGGATCAGGAGCGTCCAATGTGTAATAAATAAAATAAAATAAAAATAAAAATGATTACTTGGTTACCATAGAATGTATTGTTGGAAGCATGACAAATATGGAATGGAGTCATTGTTGATGCAGACAGTAAACGAGATCAACCTGTCAAGTGGTGTCTGATTGTTGTTGGAAGAAATGGGAACAGTCTTTAGTGTGCTGAAAATGCAATGTTCAATGTTGGCTGGTTGACTGGAGTGAAGGCCCAGTATGACTTCTATGTGCAGTCAGTTGATGCAGCCAAGGCAGCTGTGGATACGGCTATGGAAGCTGTAGATAAGGCTATGGAAGGTGTGGAACCAGCTCAGAGAGTCGTCTGATTATGGCTGATGTTGCACTGGATGCGGTTGAAGAAGAAGTGAAAGCGGTGCAGGACAAAGCGAACAATCTGGGTGGAGCATCTTTGGCAGATGCTTTGATGTTTCTTCAGTGATATGTATCTGTGTGGCGGCTGTTGTGATAAGTTAAGTTGGCTGTTGTATAGTTGAGCATCATGAAAACAAACGACTCAGTAGTTTGTAGTCTTCTTGATAAAAGTAGTACGTATCGGGTCTGAGGGGAGGTTACAAAAGGTTTAGTAATTGCTTGAACGTATAAGCTATTCGTCTTTTGTCATCAATGTGGAGTTTGTAAATATCTTCATTGGCTGTTCTTGAATCATGTCTGTAATATTGAATCATGCTGCTGGTCCTTTCATTGCCAAAGTATATTAATTGGGTCCATCGTGATGGTATTGATACCCGTGGGTTTGTGTAGCGTATTTATTCCTATGAATCAAATTAATGATACTAAGTTAGTAGAATGGCAAACAAATAAGCTAACGGCCAAAGTGACTTTAAGAAACAAATTAGGAAGCGGGTAGGGGACAAATAAATAAAGAGAAATAAGTAAAGGAAGCTAGAGGAATAAGAAACAATATGTAAGGTTAATTAAACTAAACCACCCATTCTTTTATTTAATATCCTCATTCTATTTTCTCCCAATCACACCAAGTCAATATTTTATTTAATATCCTAACTGCTCTTGTTGGGCCTTGTGTTTAGTGTAAGTTACGACACCACTTTGTGTTTGCTGTAAATTCTTCTGCGGTCTAGATATACCAAAATTTCTTATTATTGTTAGTGCAAAGAACTATTCAATGTTTTCACCACATTTTAACTGTTATTGTAGACGTCATGTTCGATGGTCATGAATTAGTTCATCTTCGAAAACTGAAATTGGTTACGAGAATAGACACATTTGGTTTAGAAGAATAGCAAAACTGTTTTTTAGTTAGCAAACACTCATGCTTGGCAACTGATTTTGCAAAAGAAAAACAAATTTTTTTTTATACAGTTAGCTTATTCTAGAATGTGAAGTTTAACTGGATTTACTTTGAACTCCTAATTCTGGGTAAATGTTTTTAGATTTAACCATCAATGATTCTGGGAAAATGTTTACAAGTTGAATTTAAGTCTTGGGGAAAATCATAATGATTTCACCACCTTTTAATAATATTCAAATTAAGCAAAGTTGGAATCTTATATGCCTGATTTTGGCTTGAATAGTGGAAAAAGTCTCAAACATTGTTGCAAAATAATGTTGTTTCTCTCTTTTAAGATTGCTTTAATACGTTATATGTCACCTTGAATTGATAGCTTGACATATTTATGAAGCAATTGATTTGAGCTCAGTTTAACTTGTAGAGAAGCTAAACAATTGTCTCTTGAAGCCCTACGATCTAGAGTTCGGAACAAATGTTAAAGACATAGCTGAGCATAGGGGTGTCAAAATGGCTCTCAAACCCTTAGCCCGCCCGCCCCAACTCGGCCCATGGGCAAAAAAAGCCCTCAAAATGAGGCCTTCACACATTCGTGGGCTGGGACGACCCGGCCCTCAAGCCTTTGATGGGAGGGTAAGGGCCTATACTTCAAAACTTAAGCCCGGCCCTCATTAGGCCCTCAACATTTCTTACATATATTTTAATAAAATTTTTAACAATATATTTCATTTTAACATTAATATGCTAAAAATCACTTAAAAGAACGCTTGTCTATTAAGTTTGCCAACCTTATAATTTCATTATAATATTTTATGAAATGAATTTAATTGATCTTAATTGACTAATACAACTTTAACAAGTTTTTTTAGTAGTTTGAATGTTTAATTGTGAAGTGCATTCGATTTTATCATTTTTAACTAATGTTTCTAATTTATTTTGTAAATCAAATGTATAACATAGTATCCGGCCCTCACGTTTGGCCCTCAATCCCGACCTTTCAAACCCTTTCGAGAGGGTTGAGGGGCGGGTAAAGTCTAAGAGATTTAAGCATTGGCCCGACCCGACCCGACCCTCAAAGTAAATGAAGGCTGGCCCGACCCTCAAAGCATGAGGGTTTCATTGTTTGAGAGCCGGGCCAGCCCAACCCAGCCCATTTGACACCACTAGCTAAGCAGCAAAAAATAGCAGCAGAGATGGAGGCTTTCTGATGGATTTTACAAGACAACTAGGAAAGGATGTTGCTAAATTTACTAAACAAATAGCAGCAGAACGAATAGCAGCAGGAAGAGAGGCTAAACAAATAACAGGAAGGGACTTTACAAGTTAGCCAAGAAGAGATGTTTCTGATAGACTTTACAAGACAGCCAGAAAATAGCTTGACAGAACGAATGTCACTAGATTTATTTCCAGTTGGAAAAGGGTAATTAGGGTATTAAGTAAAATATTTACAGGGCAATTAGAATATTAAGTAAAATATTGACGTGGGGGGTTTAGTCTAAATATGTATATAAAATGGGTGGGTTTAGCCTAATTAACCCTATTATTTTAAAAGATTTTCATTGGGATGCAAACAACTTCTAGTAAGTAGTAACATGTTATCTGAAAAAGTGGAGCAGTGGATCAGATGAACAAACATTGGCACATGGCCACATGGGGGAACTCACTGATGCTCACTCCACTCTCTGCCCTGCTCAGCTTTTGAATAACATAGTGTTAAAATATTAGTAGAGCTACATTTTACATAAATTTACTAGCATGATAAAAATTTATTCAGAAAATTGGGTATAGGTACACAGACGCAAATTTCTTATGTTCAGAGGAAATAACAAACTTTTTTTTTGTTTTTCCTCCATAGAAACTTAAATTTGACATCTGTCTCAAATTTGAGGCTGACTTTTACAATTTTGACCTCTTTTATTAGTCCCAACTAAAGAAGCCAACTACCAACAAAAAAAAAAAACTACTTAACTAAATCAATTACCAAAAGAGTAGTGGGTTAATCAAAATAACTAAAATTCATCCAAAATCTACAAATTTCCAATTAAAAGTGAGATGAATTTCTAGAGAGACCAAAACAATATGGAAAACATCAACTTCAAAAACGGAAAAAATGTATGTTGATTACAACTAATTTCAATACAGTTTTAACAATTTAAAATGC
This sequence comes from Coptis chinensis, assembly GCF_015680905.1. Classification (NCBI taxonomy): domain Eukaryota; kingdom Viridiplantae; phylum Streptophyta; class Magnoliopsida; order Ranunculales; family Ranunculaceae; genus Coptis; species Coptis chinensis. The sequence goes on along the minus strand of NC_141456.1, from coordinate 38,525,086 downwards.
ATCTCTGATAATTTTGAATATCATGTTTAAGCTTTGTTTGATGTAATTCAAATTGTGAAATTGTGAAAGGACAAATGGGTTTTTTATAAGACAATTGTATTATTTGATTGCAAGACATCTTGGAGCAATACACACGCACCCTTGCCCTGATGAGTGGCCTCGAATGACACACACCTACACTTAGCACATTAGATTTTCAGATTATTTATTTGTGGAAGAAATTGGCAGTTACAAATGAAAGGGTAAAAAGGAGAAATAAGAAGTTTTAAAAACAGTTAATACACCCAAAAAGTGACATATTGTTAAAATTGGAGTAGAATCAAAAGATAATATTGATCTTTCTCTAGACAAAAAACACACTAAAGAAAGTGTCTAGAGCCCAATTTCTAGGGAACTAAATATAAAGGTTTGTCATCACAATTTAATTAATCCATCGAAATTTCTATAGATGATCTCAGTTATATAATCTACACATACACAATAAATAATTGAGTTTGAGAATCGGACATTAAAAATGGCGTGATATTATATCATAGTAACGTGTCCTAGTCATTTATCTAAAATACTTTAAAGATTAGGCCTCTCATCTACAGTATGGCAACAGTGTTTTATTATTTTTTATGTATCTTTTGGTTACTTGGTCATTTGTTATTTGCTTCTCTATTTTTTTATTATTTACCTAATTTACCCTATTTAAAAGAGAAAAAAATTATTGGACATAAAAAAAAGAGAAATATGATTTTGTTCGGATTTTATTATTGGTTGTTGGAGTTGGATCCGACGAGTACCTTTGCTTTCAGTTTTGTTGAATGCCTAGTCGATCTCTGCTTGTTAGCTTTTATTATAGTCGGCTGTTAGGCGCGTGTGTTTCAAATGCTCTGTGCTTTGGAATGTAGGCAAGCACTCTTACTGCAATTTTCTTCCACCTAATCCACCTATGCATGATTAGTTAATTATTGTGGCTAGATAAAATGATATGTTTGCACTTGTAGTGAGTGTCATTAACCAGTAGCTACAGGACTTGGCAAAAAAGTTATATACATCAATGGATTGGCCAAAGCAATGGCCTGTAAAGTGTAAACTATCTACTTCAATTTACTAAACTTTGATGAACTTGTGGAGCATCAAAAAGTTTACAGTGTTAAAAGATGATTTTGTGAAGATCTCCTCCTTGCCATAAGTTGTGTTCAAACATCAGAATTTATCAAGTTTGCAACTTTTGGACAGGTTATACCAAGGCCCAAAATTTCAATATCGGTTCATATATCGGTGTACCAAAAAACTGATATATATCGGATATATCGGATATATCAATTTTTTTTAGTGACTAGTCCAAACTATTTAAAATATCAGAAATATTGGATATATCGGAAATATAATATCAAAAATATCGGAAACATATTGGAAATATCGGATTTATATTAAAAAAATATCAAAAAGTCAACCGATATATATCGATTATATCGGAAATATCAATTATATCGGCGATATAAAGTTTCATATCAAAAAAATCGATATATATCGGTAAAAAAGGGGTTCAATATTTGGTGGATATATATTAGAAATATCGATATCGGTGTACCAATTTACCGAAATATATCGGATATATCAGCGATATTTTGGGCCTTGGGTTATACATCCTCATAAAAATTCATCCCCAAATTTCCTTAATTACTATTTATGTTATTTTAAACTGAATATACAAATAGCATTTTCAACAAGACCATGGTGGAGGTGCTAAAGTAATTTGTAGTATGTACATTTATTTTTAAAATTTTCTACAACAGAGATTGTGACCAGTCATAAGCCTTTCTAGAAGTGAAATCCATACTATCTGAGTTTTTCTTTATTTGCATTTTTACTAAGTAGATAATATTCTTTCTTAGAGCATTCCCAATGCAATCGACTATAATTCTCCTTTTTTCACCTCCACGTAGACAGTATTTTCCTTCTTTTCTACCGTTTTGGTGAAAAACAAGGTGAAGTTGTTCAATACAAAGGTGAAAAATAATCTCGGACGGGATGTTAGATTATGTCTGGAGGCATTTTGATTGAGACGAAATGTAATATCCCGTCTGTTATTTTGTCTAAAGTTAAAAAAAAATCGAAAAAAGTTGAAAAAACACGTGAGGCGGAAATGAAACATTCTGTCCGAAAAAAAAACCGATTTTTTTTAAAAAAACACACGAAACGGAATTCAACATCTCTTCCGAAATTCACAAGTCAGCCACTATCTCGGTTGAAGGTTTCACCCACTTAATGACTTGGAAATATAATCACCCTCGTTCGTTTTCACCTATGCATTACTGCATTTGAACAAAACAGAGGAAAATTTTCGCATTTCCTTCCGTTCCACCTGAATTGGGAATGGTCTTATACAAAATCATAATCTCATGTCACATTTCATATGTTTTCACTATCTCTGTCACATCAATCATAATACATTGCATCATTTGAGCACAACTCCTTTGATTCCCCAACTTTATAATCCTTTATTTGTCAGCTTCATCCTTCTCTCATACATATCTCCTCCATCAACTCCTGTATGCTCTTAAATCTTCGTTTATCCCCGTGACTCGCTATATATTCTTATCAGGAAAAGAAGTTTCTTTTTTTGGAAGAGTACAAACATCTCTTTAGACCAACCACCGAACGAATCAAAGAAGAATTGAGAAAGGGTCCACTGCTTGCTGGCTTCTATGAAATAAATAAATGATTTTACTAAAAATGCCGACAAATAATTGAGAAAGGGTCTTTAGCTTCATATCTTGGTCCGTATTCTTCCCTAAATGACTGCCCTCCTGATATTTTACTATGTATTGATTGTTCTTTTGCGCTGTTATCTTAAGCCTTTTGACTGGTTTTTTCTCCCAAATCCTCACGTCGGTTGGTCTTATTACCCTGGTTTTAAGAAGTAAGGGCTCTCAGCAGGTATTAAAACATAAAAAAACTGGTTTTAGAGAACCTGATTCTGCATAAATGACAGGTGTAGTCATTAACAGAGTCATATATACATCTTAGAATCTAATACTGGCAAAAATGCATAACAACTTTCCACCCCCTTCAGACTACGAGGGGTTTAGGGGTTTTTTATATAGGAAACTTTGTTACTGAACGTCGTAAAATGTAGCAAACAAAGCGTAAAAGGTTGTACCTCTCCAAATATATCTTGAAGCTTAATCCAAAAGGGAGGTAATACTCGTATATTAGTTGTTGGCTCACAGTCGGATTTACAAGGATGGTAATTTTGGACAAATGATTAGCTTTCTAACCAGCCACTTTGTTTTCCAAGTATCCATCAATATTCCTCGAATTTGGTGTATTTTGTTCGCCGAGCTCAGCAAATTTGCGTTCAATTGCAACAACTTTGCCCCAACAAATTTATACTTGTATTTGCTCAACCAACTTCACAAGTGGACTGATTTTTTTTTCCTAACCTTGAAAATCTTCGAAGCAGCAATGTGTAATGGATGAAGATTAAAATTTTGGAAGTTGTATAAAATTCCTGTCCCCTTTTATCCATCCAGTTCACATGACAACAAGTCGACCCGAGAGGCAGTTGATCCAACTGAAGGCAATTAAATGGGAACATAATGCGATGAAGCTCAATGCTCATAACAGCTATTCATTCCATCAAAGAAAAGCAAATTCCTTCGAGAGCACGTTTCGCAAAGATTTGATGGTTCTTGATAATACACTTGTTCATTCAGTTTCCACAGATGATAATGATGATTCAGTTATTCAGCAGATACAGAAGAAAGCATAAGCCAGGCAATATATTGGCAGATGATGCATCTTTATCATACCATTCAATCAATTGATGAAGAAAGCAGATTCAGAGATAGGGCTTAGTCTTCACTCTTCACATATCCCATCAAGGCCTTACACTTGATCGGACAAATAAGCTTTTCAATTTTTTGCACATGTATCCCCAGTCCCCACTAGCTTTATTTAGTCCTTTTAGTGTAGTAATAGTGTAATACTGGGGACCTCCTGCAGTCCTGCTAGTGCCTTAAGGATGCAATAACTCTATAAAAATGCTTGTCAAGTATCAGATGCTGTTATATGAAAATTACTTGCAAACGCCAAATATGTAGGTTTTACGCTCACAGCTATATCCCCTTGCGCACAAAATAATGAACAAGTCACTAAGACAGAAAGACTGCCACCTCCTTACCAGTTACCACACAATGAACGAATGAATCAAATATAAGAAAACATAAAGAAATGAATAGATGAGAAACCATGCAGGCTAGATAATTTAGTATCCAAAACATCCGAGGAGCTTCTTTGGAACGGTGTTTTTTGCACGATACTCAGCTGCTCTCTGCTCAGCCTCGAAAAAATCTTTACCTCGCAAGGATTCCACCATAGCCCTCCTTCCTTCTGTGTCCTTGGAGATTAGAGCTATTTTCTTTTTCAGTTCCTCCGCAGCATCTGCCTTCTGCTTTTCCAGTTTTACCTGCTCATCATATCATCGCAAGTTGTCAATACAAGGTGTTGGAAAGGAAGGACAGGTTCATTTTCTCTATGTACTATAAGTCTATAACATATATAGTACTATAATCAGTTCTTGACATCTTGTAAAGATTGTACGTACTGTTAATCGCTCGAATAAGACAATTTTAAAAATAAAATGACAAATATAGGTTCATGCATGATATTATTATTTCAATAATGATTATAACTTAACATCTAAAAGGTGACATGTGGGAAGTCTATTAATTAAGGTTTGAAATCGATGAATAGCCCAGCATAGAAGAATCAATCAAGTTTAGCCATAGGGCACCGCCATACCACCGGCCTACATTCAGTATAACTTGGTCAGAGATACATTTGCTGATTTGTGCAAGGAACCTGGACATGGCAATATGGCCTCACTATAACAACTCATGATGTCTTCTATAAACTATACGGAAGTCTTCCATCTACATAATTTGGATTGGTAATTCAATGTACAAAATCTGTTAATCTAGTAACATACTGCTATGAAATGGTAGATGTGAGAAAAATTACAAACCTCGATCTGTTTCATCTGAGCTTCAACATCTGCTATTTTGGTATCCTCCCTTAATTTGATGGCTCCCAGAGTCCTCTGGGCCCTGTTGAACATTTACGATAGTAAGTTTGTAAACTCAATGAGAATGATTTACTATAAGCTATTTGGAATACTTGAAAATAAGAAATTTCAAAGAAGCTCTAGCTCCTCCACCCAGTTATGAAGATTAACAACATGGGGAAAGTATATACATACTTCAAGCACACATATTAACCTCATTGATTAGTAGAACAGGAATTTGACTAAGATAAAGTTGGTCAGACATCGAGTTCATGAAAGGTTATTTACATCATTCGGATCTCAATAGCATATATGAGAACTTAGGACGTAGAGTAAATTCATCTAAATTTTATCAAGACTCTGCAACCAAGTAGTCTTCCTGCCTGCATGTGTTGTTTTAAGAATTACATTAATGTGACGTTAAGTTTTGACATACATACCAGTGAACACATGCTCTTATGGGTACGACTTAATGATCTTCCTAGACAAAGCATCGGCTCATTCCTATACTTCTAGCCATGGCCATGCCAAACTAGAGTAGAGAATTTGGTTGACAACTTGAAATAGTTAAATAATAAGAAAAACTTAAGGCCCACATTTGAGGGACCAAGTATTGCATATGTTGATAGACGCAATGAGACAGCGATCTTAAGAATAAGCCAGTGGAACAAATATTACTTACCTGCTGTCCGCCTTTGCCTTCTCATTGTCTTCCCATGCTTTAATTAAAGACAACTTCTTCTCAGTTTTAACCCGTCTAAGATCTGTTACACAGTAACACATCCAGAGAAGTATTTATCAAAATCCATATATATGTACAACACTACATACATTATAAATGTATTTGGCAAAACTAGACTAGGTGCGTGAGAAGAGAGGCTGATATATATGATCAGCAAGCAATGACCTCCATTGAATGATCCACCCGAACTTTTCTCTTCAGTATCCGGGACCTCTGTCAATAGATAAGAAATTGCAAATGCTTAGTCAAACAATAATAGCATTACGTAGTCTCACTTTGTAGAAAAAACAGCAGCAACCCCAACAAAGAAAAGGAATATGGACTAATTATAAAGTAACAATCATTCATATGCCACTAGATCTGCAGATGAATATAAGAAAACAGAAAACATCACATAATTAATGCTCGAACACAAGGATCAAGGAACTAATGCAGAGAGAACAAGGAAGCATGATACTGTATGTTAAATTGTTAAAAGTTAAAACTCTCCAAAATAATCACAAAAGGAGTTGTGAGATCACTTAAAGATTGAAACTCAGAACTTAATTGTAAAACAAAGAAACCGATCCTGGGAAGCACGAAATTTTTTTGTGTGGAGAAACTCCAAGCATAGTACAAACACAGAGTCATGGTGAAAGAAATATATGTTATAAAGACATGGAGCTTACTTTCCACTACAGCAAGTGCTTTGGGGTCATCGACTTTCTCTTCAGCATGACCTACTACAGATTTCTCTTGCACGACATCTTTCACAGTTTCAATAGATGCCGGAGTAAGGGGAGTAAGGGTCACAGGCTCTGAAGAGGTCATTTCAGTGTCTAAGGAAGGTGCTGCTACTTCTCCACTCTCCACTTTATTCAGTTCCTCTTCTCCCTCCTCTCCCGTCTCTGTCTCTTTGTCATTTTCGCCTAATTCAGGAAAAAAAATAATATTAATAAAAGAACGAGAGAAGAAAAATCATCTCTTATTGCTATTAGGAACGTGGCCTACTGGCCTGCCTGCTGATTCTCCAATGCTGAAGAGAGATACTATACCTCTCTAAGATGGGAAGACATGAGTAAGGAGGCAATGAGCTTACTTTCAACTAATACTAAAAGAGCTTTGGGAGCATGGCCTTTCTCTTCAGCATTATCATCAGCTTCAATATTCTCCTGTGCGACATCTTTCACTGCTTCAATAGGTGTCGGAGAAGTTAGTGCAGGCTCTGAAGATGTTCTTTCAGACTCAGATGAAGGTGATGTTACTTCTTCGCTTTCTACTTTCTTCAATTCCATTTCTGCCATCTCTTTATGCTTTCACCTAGTTCAGAGGGAAATAGAGAACTTCAAATAAAGAATAATACCATGAGCAAGGAATGGTCTAGCATCATACCCTATCAAGAAGAGAAACTAGGCCGAGCCTCTAAAAGACAAACATGATACCTTCTTTATTCCAAGAAGATACCATGTCTTATCGATCCCTAATATGTTAAAGTTAGATTAGAAGTCCCCCTAGTTTCAAACTCAAAAGAGCATAAATTTCATTTCAAAGACAGAACTTATTTACGAACTGAATCAACTGATCTTCAGATATTGAAGCTATTGTCAAAACACAGCATGTCTAACTATTGGAAGTAAACTTGGAAAAAATGTTAAGTTTCAAACCTTTTGACTGCTGTGCAAAAGAGAGGAAGAAAAAAGCTTTGAAGTTTGAGAGACGCAGGGTTTTCTTTGTTCTCTTTCTATACATTTTCCAAAAGTTGGCGGTTAGACATTTCAAGTAGTCAGGACTCATAAGTGATAACTATTTGCCGATCTTCCAGGAACAGACACAATAAAGCAGCTGTGGATTAGGGATGCAGTTTTTCGTAGGTACTGTAGTGTGTAGGTAGTGTCACAGTTTCGCTTCTCACTTCTCGACCATCAAAATGTGAACCGAAACAGAACATTGTACACTTCTTTTTTATGGTAACAGAACATTGTACACTGTTTCAAACATGACATACAAATTTATGCCCGACCTAATCATTCCCCTTCTACAAGGCTAAGTGCCTCTTGCACCCGCATTGAGCGATCTTCATCAGTTGGAGAGCTTAACGTGGGAAAGCTGATGTAGCTTCATTATTTCAATTGGGAGTTGGTCAGTACACCAAAGTGCAATGCTGGATTGAGCTCAAGTAATACATCCTAACTTGAGAAATCATAAGTCCACTTTGCGGAGGGAAAAAATTTTGCAGCTGATGTGACCGATAGACATCACTTTGGGTCCTAGTACTGGGCTTACTCTTGGGAAGTAGGACGAAGTTTCTCCATCAATGCGTGGAGGTGGACTGGGTTCATCCCTGGTCCCCATGCCATTCTAAACCACAAGAACACTTCGGATTTTATTAAGTAGACAAATGGAATTGGCCTTAACACCAATTTTTAATCTCTTGTTGGCATTTTGTAGGACACTTTAATGCTCTATGACTCTTTGTGCTCAGGGATTTAAACAGATGCATGACAGTATGACACTACCAGTTTGATTATCGAAAAGAAGGAGAAGGCTTTCAATTTCAAGATATAACAAATCAAATATGTCGGTCTTATGAACACAACATATGATACTATACACACAAAATACTGAAACATTCACCAAATGTGTTATCACACAAAGAACAAATAAAATAACAAAATAGAAAGATAAACAAAGAAATATACAAGCAAGAAATCAGACCCTTTTCCTAACCAAGCTAGATATTTTAGTAGCCAAAGCATCCAAGGAGTTTCTTTGGAGCTGAATTTGTTGCGCGGTACTTGGCGGCTATCTCCTCTGCCTTGAGAAGTTCTTCACCCTTCTTGGCTTGAACCATGGCCTTCTTTTCATCTGATTCCTTGTGTATTAGAGCTATTTTGTTTTTCATTTTCTCCACATATTCTGCCTTCTTCTTCTCCAGTTTTTCCTGCTCAAAAATCATGCAGATGAGAAGTGGGCATGGCAATAAATGTCAACTATGAAAAAATAAATCTAGACATCTTCTAAGTTAGCATTTGGAAAGTAAAAACACATATTAGAATGGCAAATCAGTGTTTAGAGAGGATATAAAGTGATATGTTAACGTATTGCCATGGGGACGCCATATCATTTCCATTTTGGAAGAATTCAGATCTGAGTAGGGTTTGGTGAGTTTTGTGTATTGAATCTGGGAACTAATAATTCAAAATCAATTCCATCACTAGGAGTTTTGTTTCAATGCACACAAAGTAAAACACAATGCTCAAAATAGTCACACTCGAAGAATTTCATACCTCAATTTGTTTCAACTGAGCTTCCACAGTTGCTTTCTTGGAGTTCTCCCATGACTCAATGGCAGCCAAAGTCCTCTGGGCCCTGTTCAGTAGTTTCAATGAGTTTGTTACTTTGATATCACCAAAAGCTAGTAGGCATATGGTAAAATAAGAAATTAAACTTCCAAAGAAGCTTTAGTAGCTCCACAGAGCAACAAAATCAAAATCCCCTGTTTTCTAGAGAATATCAGCAGCACTAAGAACATTAACCATCTAACCCTGTCCGTTTGTCAAATAAAAATTTGGATGGCAAGAAGTAAGTCAAAAATATCAATTCGGCCAGTTCCCATGTTCAAAGACGAGGTATTAAACATCATCTAGCTTTCGACGGTGTGTGAGAACCTGGGACACTATGTTCATCCAAAAGTTATAAAGCCATGAGCATGCATGTGTGTATTTGAGAGGTCAAAATATTCTACCACTGAATTTTGACATAAACAAATGGACATGGTCATTTGGCAACCTAGATATTAGTTATTAGCAATTTATTTTCGTTGAAACAAGGTCCTCATTCTGACAAGTTAGCCATGTCAAAAGAGGACGTTGTTGATATTAACAGCATGAGTAAAACATTCCAGAGATCAGTTTCAAGATTAAACCAGCACAAAGAGTGTTATTTACTTGTTTTCTGCTTTTGTTTTCTCACTGTCTTCCCATGCTCTGATTAAAGACAACCTCTTCTGAGTTTCAACCCGTGCAAGAACTTTATCTGCAAATACAACCAGAGACTAATTAGCAAAGACAATATTATAAGGAGACGTGGAAATACTGAAGTTGGGTGAGAAGAGAGGCTATTATGGTAAACGAGTAATGACCTCTATCAATTGACCCCCGGTACTTTTCTCATCAATAGCCTCTGGATCCTCTGTCAACAAAACAGAAATTTCAGATAAACTATTGATCATTTGGCTGCCTTAATAATAACTACTGTATAAAGCAAAAGGTAACAAGTAAATAAAGAAAATGAACAAAAAGGATACAAGCACTACTAGTATATATATATTTATTAAATTTGTTTTAACTATGCCAATAAAAAAATTCAATTCATCCAAAATAGATATTTGGTGATAAAGTAAATTTGAAAGCATGAACATAAACAGAATCATTTAAAGTATATCAATTCTACGCTTTTGAAAGTAATTTACAAAATTTGGATAAATCACGAGATTTATACACAACAAATAAAAGCTTGGCAATATTCTTCAAATAAAGACTCTTTTTTTTTTGCTAAAACTGTATAGTCTTCAGAAATCCATAGAATTGAGCAAAAACACTTGGAAAAAAGAAGATAAATCTAGAATTCTCACATATATTTCCTACATAAGTACCTCAAAAACCTATAGTTTAACAATAAAATCCATACAAGATGAAGAAAAGCTTACTTTCAACGACGGCAAGAGCTTTTGAATCATCAGCTTTCTCTTTAACAGCAGGAACTACAGATTTCTCTTCCGTTACATCTTTTGTTGCTTCAACAGGGGGTGGTGCTGTCTCTTTAGGTGGTGGGGGTGGTTCAGATGAAGGTGTTGCTTCTGTTACTGCTACTTCTTCACTTGCCACTTTCTTCAACTCCTCTTCTCCCATCTCTTACCCCCAATAAAAGGATAACGAAATTTTGTTAGTAATTGAAAATCTTGAATGGTTTAAAACTTTAGCCAAATTTTAGCTGCAGAGTGATACTCAAAGCTGATATAGAAACAGAGACAGAGAGAGAAACTATGTAATGAAAATTAATTAGAATAATAATTAGCGCCTTGAAAGGACGAAAGTACCCATACTTTTGTCGACATAGCAAGATATGTGTATAAGGACTTTTTGGTAGTTTAAATTTTGTTTCCTTGTTTATTTTGAGATCAGGTAGTCCCAGAATCATAGTTATTGTTCGCTTAAGGATAACACGTCAAAAGAAGTTCCAGATTATTGTTGGTAAAGAAGGGTTTATGATTAAATATTGTGGCCCCACAACCAGCTGATATCTGTTTATGCCAGTTCGATGATGGGTTGTTTTTATCTGCTCTGGCCAACAAATGAATCGGCGAGTTTTGAGTTTTTAACAAAAAATCTGATACGATTCATTGGAATCATAAGTGGCCAGCGCATTCGACCGTTGATGAAAGTTAATAATTATAACGGGTAGGTGGATGGACTGTTTGTTATAGTGGAATATTTTCTCCAAATGATTTTCCTTATAGTTCTCAAAAGGGTGACACCTGCGCTAGGACCGTTTCTACTCAAATTCAAAGCCTAATTCATGGTGGGTATGTACTCAGATTTTTTGGGATCATATATGTATGTACCGTACATGACAGCTATAGACTTGACAAGAATAGACACGGTCCCAAATAGCGAGCCAAGGTTCAAAGGTGTGGCTAGGGTCACCCTGAGATGTAGGGGATGCATTGTTGCACCATCTCCATCTTTAGGTTGGGCCTCCGTGGCGATGCATATTAGGCTATTAGGCGCTATGTATGAGATAATATCATGATAAGAGTATCTTTAAGAGAGAAACCAAAAAAACACTAAATATTTCACTATTTTGCTACCTCCATGGCTCTAGTGAAACTTCACAAATTTTAGTAAGAATCCAACACCAGGCTCATATTACGATCAGCTCTTTTCCCCTTTCATAGTTTCTTTCACCATTTTCTTTTGTCCTTTTGAGCAATAAGAAGAAAGACCGGCTGAAATATCATGAGGCATGTGGAGAGTGGGGACCAATCAGTAGGTAAGTTAGGTTATAGGACTTGTTTTTGTGTAACTGCCAAACCAGCAAACGGGCACATGAGTTACAAAGCTTACAGCACATTGGATTTTGGAGCGGACAAGCCGATGGTTCATTTGTCGGCAATACACTTTTCTTGCAAAAAATTTGCAACAGTAACTAAGCTCCCCTTTATTCGCATCAAAGGTTTACCCATGTTTTTTTTTAGGTAATTTCTAAATAGTAACCCATAATGTAAATTTGTTCTCAATTAGGAACTCACTTGCCATTTTAAATTTTTCAATGTGGCTTTTAAGATATTTGTCCTTCAAATAAAAACAAAACAATACTCTTTCCTTTTATACTTTTCTCTTTCCTTATCCCGAAATGTTGATCTCTCTCCTCTTACACTTAATCATTGATTTTTTAGTTTTTTTTTTTTTATTTCTTAAATAATTAAAATAACTAAAAATATAATAGATAAAAATAATAAATAAAATAATAAAATAATAAATTTAACACAATCCATCTTCATTCATATAACAAAATTCATATTCCTTGCAAAATAATAAAAGATACATCATAATAAAATTAAAAAAAGATATATTCTATTAAAATGATAAAATTCATATTCTTTTCAAATTTATTACATCAATCCAACAAAACCGAAATTCTAAATGATGAAGTAGTTTCTTCAGTAAATGAGATAATTATTAGTCAATGTATATTTAGTTTAGTTTTAAGTTTGAGCCATTGAAGACAAAGTTATATAAATTATCAAAAACCCAACTTGTGGGATTTTTAAGTTGGCATTTATCTGTAACTCAAAACGAATAAAGCTAGAAAGGTTAGGCCTGATTCTTAGATCAAGCCAACCGATGTCGTCTTCTCCTCAAGCAGCGTGTAAGCACGGCTTGAGAGGTAAATTCTAAACCTCCTCAAAACCCAAGTAAGAGGATACTTGTATGTTCAAGCATGCTTACATAATTATTTGAAATTTACTTTCCACACTGTAATTTACATTCGCGCATAAGGTTGAACCCGAGCCATAACAACCATTAGGAAGTCATTGCCCAATATAGGTAAATTGGACGTTGCTTGATTCTTGAAAGCCCCATACCAAAAAAATTAATTAAAATCAATCAACTAAAGCCCAAGTAGTCATGCTCCTCCAGAAAATGACAAAAATTTAGTCACGAGAATTTAAAGTAATCAATTATCAGATTCCGGTGGACCAACTATCTTCCTCACTCCCCTCCCCCAGATTCTATACTTTACGGGTTGGAACATGAGTTACCGTATGAACATCTACACCGTATACACGAAGTATGTAATACTTTTCACCAACCGGGCGTCACCAACGATCAAGTTAAGCTATGAGTGTTTTCTTTCACTCTAGCTGGTCTGGTAAGAGTCACGCTTGGCTTCTCTCACATAAGGCCGAATCTTTCGATACATGGTAAAAGGTTGTGTTCTTCTTCATGAAAAAGTACTTTCCGCTAAAGAAAACATAAGAGATAAGAAACAAGATATAGTTATTCAGACAGAGTCCAAATGAGACATTTTCCAAAGCATGGGATAGATTCTCTGACCTACTCCATTCATGTCCTCACCATAAACTAGAAATATTTACTCTTGTCCAATGTTTCTTTAAAGGCCTTCTCTCATACCACAAAGTAACCTTTAACATCATGAGTAATGATAATTTTTTGGATAGAGGTGCAACCTAAGCTTTAACCTTTCTTGAAAACCAAGCTGGAAAGAATACCCATTGGGGAGACATAAACAATTCCATAACAGCCCAACCCAATACATCTAAGGCTAGTGGTATTTTTTAGGTGAAATCAGATCCAGAAATCAAAACCCTAATAGAAACCCTCACAAGAAAGATAGATGCCCTCACAACCAAACAAAAAGACCAAAGCCCTCATCCTGTCATGAACGTAAATATCTTACCATGCAATTTCTGTCTAAGCTTAAATCATATAGATGTCACCTGTCTCTTGATCACAAACTTATCATCATTTCAGCCAGAATGTAAAGTATATGTACTTTCAATGTACCAAATGCACCATGAAGACAACATCTAAACTTCACATTGACCAACATTCCTCAAAACCAAACACCACCCGGTTTCAACAAACCAACAAATACCTTCAGACAAGGACAAAATGCCTATAACAATCAGAACAGAGCATTGGTTTCATCCCAGTTTAACCAGTATCAAAACCAACTTGTCAACAACCAAAGAGACTTAGTTCTCGTTACACCATCAGCTAGTGTCCAAACAGATAAGCCCACCAAAATAAGGTTATCTGTCATGCAACAACAAACCTAGATCTTAACATCCATGCAACAATCTCTGAACTTGTTAGCCCAAGATAAAACCCAAAAAGGTGTGTTCCCAGGTCAAGCTATCCCTAATCCCAAACCAACAAACACAACCTTTGAAGCAACAAGTGACGTGAACGAAGCAAGATCGTTAAAAACTCTTTCTTAATCATCTCATCTACGAGGATTGACTCCTCTTGTTATGATGTATCCCTTTCATTTCCATTCCATCTTTCGCTTTCAGGGGATATATCAATAAAGTAACCGGACCCCTCCACTTGGAGGGTGTGGTTGTAAGTGTCGGAGCCTTAATCCACAGTATATCTCACATATTGTTTGACTTTTTACTCGTCGTTAGAGTAAGTGTGAACCTGTGGAGCGAGTATACAATTTTTATTTTCTTTATTTTACACTTCTTTTTCAAAAAAAAATGTTTGATTTCTTTGTGCTATTAATGATAGATCTCAATACATCAATAATCAAGTGATTTTTCAAAACGGGCAATGGATTTTATACAGACCAACCCTTAGATCTACACAATCTAGGGGCGGTTTGAGACCAACTTTACTTACTAAGAGTTGCCTATATCACCGAGCTATTTGCTTGGGTCAGGACATTCCATGTCTTGCACAATAAATCCCCCAACTCGCGTAGCTGAAGCTTGATCTGTCTAGATTGGGTTCGCCACAGATCCGACATGAAAGTTGTCTGAGAATATCTGTTATGATTTGTTTTAAAGTAGTAACATCTAGAATTATTGTTTTTGAGTACGAGTTTCTTAAAACATCTCTCCATAGTTTTCAAAACCAGAATATATAAACAAAAAATGAAAGTTATACGTTCGGAGTAACCAAAATGATACCGGAATAACGTATAATTTTATCTTCTTGGCAAAACCTCTATAAAAAAAAAAGACGATGCGTCTCCGAATGAGAATTAAACAAATAGAGTAACCCAAAGTGATATTATTCTCTATTTAATTCTATCTTTTTGTCTCCACTTCTCTATTTTGTCTCGAGAATCTGACGTTAAAAGACTCAAAATTTTCAAAAAAATTACTTTCTCAAAAATCTTTCCCCTCTCGTTCAAATCTTTTCCTTTTCTAAATCCTTTTTTTATTTCTGAAAAACTTTTCAAAAATGTCTTCGGTAGCAAGCAAAAACCCTCCACTTAGCAAGACTATATGGATCAGTTTCAATGATCGTGTGCAAGCACTTCCTAGATAACTCCATAAAGCTTAAGATATGAACACATATACCAAAAATCATTCCCCGTTTTCTTTTTGGGTAAAAGTTCATATGCATGTAATTTTTGACGAATTCTTGTTAAAAGAGATGGATGTAAAATTTTCTCTTGATTGAATTGTCAAACACCAACTTGTCCCGATCTTCAACCTCATAATAATTATGTTTACAAAGTCTACATGTGTTATCCCCCAATTTATGGGGTGGTTGATTATGCTTGAAATCGGTCTTTGTAAGAGAGTAATCTAGCTATCTAGTTGGGATTTACTCGAGTTTTCAAAAACTTAAAAATCTTGGGGAGCTGACTTTAAACGACCCACCTTTTTAAAATTTCTTTCAAACTTATTCAAAACCCAAAAAAATTAATTAATTTTTATTTTCTGTTATCTGTACATATTTTCCTTGTAGTTTTTGTACAGTTCTTTCCATCATCTGTTTTTCATCTACCGTTAGATGTGAGTGTATCCTATACCGTTATGTTGTATTTTTTATGCTGATCGTTTTGGTACTTCACGGGTCAAGATCGGACGAATAACGAAACATGGGTCGGCTCTGGAAGTTTGCAAGGCACTGAGGACAAGATCGAAATTTCCTGATTTCATTTGGGATTGGTTCAAAATTTTCAAACTCTTAAAAGAGGCATATATAGATGCCATCAACCCCTTTAGCTCACGGATCGCCCCTTCCCTTCTTCTCCATCCCAAAAATTCCCAACCCTAGTTTCAGCCCACTTTAGCTCGCTGTTTAGTTTATAACCCCTTCTTAGCTTTCTTTCAATTGCCTATACACCTCAACACACCACCACTCCAAAATTTTACTGATCTTCCCCATTTTCAACCCCCATTCCAACTCAAAACCCCAATTTTTAAATCCCTACTCTAAATGGCTCGATTTCTTAAAATTGTGGTTTTCCGAACAAAATTCTCAAGATGTTTCACTCTTTTATTACTCATCATTTTGCTATTTGAAGTGCACTTCAATTTTTGAGATCGAAGAAGAGGATAGGAACCCTTGGTTTTGTTGGAAGAGACGGCTTATTCCTCCATCTCTTATTTTTTCATTTTATAATTGCATGCTTTAGAGGGGAGGATGACCGTATTTAGGTTTAAGGGATGGTCGATGGATATGTAGGAACCGTTATGGTTGCATCGAATGATTTACTACAAACCGCTATGAAAACCCAAAACTTAAAATCTTGAATAAGGGGTGTCCACGGTTTTTTTTTAGAATCATACCTTTTGATCAGCTGTGATATCTCTAAGAATCAGCAACCTCTCGATCTTATGTTGTATTCCTATCCTTATAATGGACGTTGTGTGGGCAACGATCTTCCAGCCCCTTCTTTCTCTCTTGGCCTCTCTCACTTTCTTAGTTTAGAACCGAATTTAGGAACTCACTTTTCTTTAGTAAAACCTGAGTATTTCGGCCAGAGAAAGAGGGGTTTCTTTATATAGGCTACAACAGGGACCATGAGGAGAAATTAGGGTTAGGTCTCCTGATGAGCTTGGGCTTCTCATGTTCGCCCAGAACACACGGCCCAAGTCCATCAACAAATGGTTTATTCCATTAAAGGTCATTGTTGCACTACCACCCTAATCCCAAATTACATTTATGGGCTCCATATTACATGCTCGTTGATCTCCTCGTGTTTAAGATATCGAATGCCCGTTGATTTAGTCAAGTTACTGACAACTACATTAATCAACTTCTTATGTCCTTGAGTAGTACCACTCAACCTCATTGTCATGTCAGATTAAATCCACTTGTAGGGTTTACATGACAATCCTTATGAGCTCCTCAAGAGGACATCATCTACCCGCCTTCCTGCGGGTCACGAATTTCTTCTATAATCAACATCACACCTTACATACAATGTCATTACCCAATCCATCGAGTTTGTTAATTCACAAATAAATCTCACTCATTGATGATTTAAAGCAATGTATAATGCACGTAAGTGCCCATTATTATATCTGGATTAAGAGGACAAGCATCCATAATAACAAAGGTGTTTAATTTATTCTATTATATAGTTAGTATAAAGAGAAACAAACTCACTTGGTCCTGTTCAATACACACAAAATGTACTAGTATAATCCTGTAGTCAAGATAGACTAATACCATATTATACTACAACCGTACCAATGGTTTGTCCAAATCCATCTAGGTTATGAACATTTACTTATACTTTATAAGGTACTGATGATATGATATTCTGTGTGTCACCACACACCATATCATCTATAACATAAAGTATTAGACGCATGCATATAACTAATAACATATATAATATGCATAACATTTGCCCATATAATTCTCATTCAAAATATAAAGAATAATAGTTAATACAAAAGTAATACTTTTAGTATATAACCCTATCAATCTCCCACTTATACTCAAAGCATTGCTTTTTAGTATACTACTAACAAATCTCCCACTTATACTTAAAACTATGCTGCCTAACATCTAATTCCCATCCCCTCAACATGCTTGTCAAAAGACTTAGCCATTAAACTCTTTGTAAAGTGGTCAGCTAGGTTGTCTTTTAATGTTATCTTGGTAACAGTAACATCTCCTCTTTTTACGATTGATCGTATCAGGTGGTACTTGCGCTCAATGTGTTTACTTGCTTACAAGAAGTTTGAATGGAGCCCGACTCTTTTGGCTCGCCTCGATTAAAACGCCACATATTCAGAATTTTTCCATGGTAGAGTCGGACACGCATTTTTGCTTGACACTCCTCCATACTATGGCTCCACCTCACAAGGTAAACACACAACCCGAGGTAGACTTACTTTGTCCCTATCCGACCGAAAAAAATCAGAATCAGATATACCCTAAAGGGAACCAAACTATCTGCATGGTATACTAACATATAATCCTTAGTCCTTTTCGGTGTACTTCCGAATATGTTTTACGCGCATCCCGTTCCTTGTCCCGGGTTCTTCCGATATCTCGCTAACTATGCTAACAAAGAAAGCGGATGTATGGCCTCGTCGCATAAGCGTGGCGCATTAAACTTCCTGACCAAAACATAAGGTACCGCTTTCATGTCCTCTATCTCTTTTGGTGTCTTGGGACACATATCCTTTGATAAAGGAACTCCATGCCTGAAAGGCAAGAAACCTTTCTTAGAGTTTTGCATGTTAAAACGAGTCAACACAGTATCAATTTAGGTAGCCTGAGATAAGCACAACATCATTTTCTTGCGATCTCTTATAATTTTGATCCCAAGAATGTGACCCACTTCTCCCAAGTCCTTCATATCAAATTGCTTTGATAACCATACCCTTATGTTTGACAACACTTTCACATTATTTCCAATGAGTAAGATGTCATCTACATAAAGCACAAGAAATACCACTATGTTTCCATCAAATTTCTTGTACAAACAAGATGTTTTTGACCTTTTTCAATGAATCCTTCTGGTTGCTTAAGATAGAAGGTTTCCTCAAGACTTCTATTAAGGAAAGCTGTCTTGACATCCATTTTATAGACCCACTTGCATCCAATAGGTTTTACACCATTGGGTGGCTCTACAAGATCCCAGACCTGATTAGAATCCATAGATTTCATCTCAGAAATTATTGCCTTTTGCCAAGATTCTACATCTCTTTCTTGGAGTGCTTCATTTTAGGTCCAGGGATCAGGATCTTGGTCATCAGTGGTTATGTCTGAAGACATTCCCAAACCAATCCACCTATTGGGTTGTCTAACAACCCTCCCACTACGACGAAGCACCTCTTGTTCTTGTACGTCATTAGTAACACGCTGTGGTTCCTGTTCTTGTACTATTGGTACTGAAGGAGTTTAATGTCTCTCCTCTCAATACTTTTAGAATAATACTACTCGGGGTAAAATTTTAATGCACTGTGGCTGGAATAAGATTAATGATGTATAAATTGCCTTCTAATGCTCCAGAACAGATAAAATGTTTATTTTTCTTAATGACGATCTTGTCATTTAAAAGAAACAAGATACCCATCCTTAATTAACATAGAAACTGAAATCAAGTTCTTTCTAAAATTAGGCACATAAAGACAATTCCTTAACACCATAGTCTTATTTCTACCAAAAGACAAACAAACATCTCCCACTGCAATAGCTACTACTTTCGTAGCATCCCCAGAGATATGGTAGTCTCTCCAGCACTAAGTTTTCTGGTTTCCTAGAACCTTTGCAATGAAATGCAGACATGCTTAGTGGCTTCCGTATCTACATACCAGGTACTAGTAGATAACACCGCTAAACATGTTAAACGACTAGTGCATGAGACATACCTCCATTATTCTCTTGGTTGAAAAGAGGACAATCACGGCTTCCGGTGTCCCCGATCTTACTGCACTTGAAGCACTTGCCCTTAGGCTTTTTCACAGCTCTTTGAGGTCCCATGCCCTTCTTTGCCATATTCCTATGCTTCTGAATATTATTCTTCTTCTTACCGCCATTAGGCGTAGAAGTACAAACCTTCTCAGTAGCATAAACCTGAACATAACTCTATTTAAAGAGACTCTCAGCTGACTGAAGTTTTGTCATAAGTTCCGCCAAAGAATACAACCTTTTGTTCATGTTGTAGTTAAGGCGGAACGGTTCAAATCTCTCAAGCAGCGTCATGAGAATGATATCGACCTGCGTTTTCGCATCAATATCAGCTCTAAGGATCTCCAACTCATTCAGATAAGCCATCATCCTGAGTATATGATCCCTTACAGGAGTCGTTCAGTCATAGTTGTGGTCATCAAATTTTTCATAGCGGTTGCCTAGCGCAGCCCTATTCGGTGTCCCAAGAGTTCCTTAAGATTGATCATCATATCATAAGCCGTGGTCATGGCCCGATCTTTGATGTTGCAAAGACACCGACATAGATGCGAGAATGTAACACCGCAACATCTCATCTACCTTGATCCACTTCTTATATGTTCCTTTCTCCTCTTCTCTATCATCATTTTTAGGCTTAGGTGGGCATTCCTCATTGAGGACAAATTTGTACTCTTCAGGAGTCAACACAATATCCAAGTTGCGTTTTCAATCTATGTAATTAAGGCCAAGGAGTTTGTTTTCCTTGAGAATAGTTGCTAGTAGGTTGAAAGTAACCATTTTGAAAACCTGAGAATCACATAAAATTAACTATTATGTAGGGCAAAAACTTTTTGAGTTAATAACAAAAATTAATTAATTAATCAACCCGTCATAGCACCCTACACACCGAGAAGTAGTAAACCACGATAGTGTGGACGTTTACCATTCTACATTCGTGGAAATACTTTTAGAGTTAACTTAAAAATTAATTAATTAACTCGTCAACACCCTACACACCGAGAAGTAGTAAGCCACGATAGTATGGACGTTTACCATTCTACATTCGTGTACAGAGGTTTTTCCTATTAGTTCTACTTCTTGTCAACTTAACAACACACCACTTGTTAGAGTGGACACATGCCATCTAGACAAATAAAACTAATCTGCTGACCTTGCTTCGGTCCCACAAATAATAGCAGTGACTCCGATGGGGAGGATACCATTACTTGCATATAAGTGTATACCATTACTCAACATTAAGTCCATTATTTTGTAATGAATCCCTTCAGATGGAGAAGTGAATCCATTCATTAATAATTTCATATAGTTGTCCTTTAGAAGTTTGTTCTAGTAATCCGTAATTAGACTCATCCGATATGGAGGAAGGCACTAAAATCGATGCGCAAGTATACTTACATTACCAACAAACCAGTAATGGAGACCGTGGGATTTATCTGAAAAACAAAATTCCCGCTCCCCCACTTAGTTATTTAGAACTCGAGGATCTTTTGTTTTTCGGTCGGCCTATGTCCATGTTATCTATTATTCATATGGGCTTAGTTTTTAGCGCAAACATCCACAAATAAAAACATGCATATAGAATAAGCAAATATGAACAATAAAAACATGCATATAGAATAAGCATATATGAACAATAAAATAGAAAATAAATTCCCAACTGTTATGGCCATATCCATTGTTTTTTCCTGTTCGCCGAAATCTTTTAGTTGCCTTCACTGGAAATCTCATGAAATCACATCATAGATCCCCAAACAGCAAACATTTTTCACCTTGTAGAGAAAAAGACATTTCTCTCTTTTCGTTAAAGGTAAGGCGACCAGCTCCTTTTATGATCTGCAAAGGCGATGGTGCACTCCATGCCTATGACGATTTCGGACGACGACGCAGAACCTCGCAGCTCATGCCTATGACGACTTCCAAACGCTTAAGCGCGACCCGCGCTCCACCAAAAAGAACACATTAACGGATCTTTCTCAATCCAACTTTTGATCTTTTGATCTTACAGAAGATTACATCATGGATAAAAAAAAAAACAACACGATACATACCGTGATTTAAATTACATCCACCAATAAACAAATACTGTAAAACCGATCACTTTTCTGAAAAACAAAATCGATCACTTTTCATACATTCTGACCATAACAGTTGGTCTAGATGATTGCAAAACCAAGTTAGAGCAGTTCTACATTTACCAACAGATCTACATTCTCCAATTCCAATTGTAGGAACCGTTATGGTTGTATCGAATGATTTACTACAAATTGTGAAAACCCATGCGCAGCAGAATAAGGGGTGTCCACGGTTTTGTTTAGAATCATACATTTTGATCAACTGTGATATCTCTAAGAATCAGCAACCTCTTGATCTTCTGTTGTATTTCTATCCTTAGAATGGACGTTGTGTGGGCAACGATCTTCCAACCCCTTCTTTCTCTCTTGGCCTCTCTCACTCTCTTAGTTTAGAACCGAATTTAGGAACTCACTTTTCTTGAGCAAAACCTGAGTGTTTCGGCCAGAGAAAGAGGGGTTTCTTTATATAGCCTACAACAGGGACCATGAGGAGAAATTAAGGTTAAGTCTCCTAACGGGCTTGGGGTTCCCATGTTCGCTCAGAACACACGGCCCAAGTCTGTCAACAAATGGCTTATTCTACTAAAGGCCATTGTTACACTACTGCACTAATCCCAAATTACGTTTATGGGCTCCATATTATATGCTCATTGATCTCCCCGTGTTTAAGATATCGAATGCCCATTGATTAAGTCAAGTTACTGACAACTACATTAATCAACTTCTTATGTCCTTGAGTAGTACTACTCAACCTCATTGTCATGTCGGATTAAATTCACCTGCAGGGTTTACATGACAATCTTTATGAGCTCCTCAAGGGGACATCATCAGCTCGACTTCTTGCGGGTCACGGATTCCTTCTATAATCAACAACACACCTTACATACAATGTCATTACCTAATCCATCGAGTTTGTTAATTCACAAATGAATCTCACTCATTGATGATTTAAATCAATGTACAATGCACGTAAGTGCCCGTTATTATATCCGGATTAAGAGGACAGACATTCATAATAACAGAGGTGTTTGTTCTCTTATATAGTCAGTATAAAGAGAAACAACCTCACTTGGTCCTGTTCAATACACACAAAGTGTACTAGTGTAATCCCCAGAGTCAAGATAGACTAATACCAGATTATACTACAACCGTACCAATGGTTTGTCCAAATCCATCTAGGTTGTGAACGTTTAATTTACTTATACTTTATAAGGTACTGATGATATGATCTTCTGTGTGTCACCACACACCATATCATCTACAACATAAAGTATTAGACGCATGCATATAACTAATACCATATATAATATGCATAACATTTGCCCATATGATTCTCATTCAAAATATAAAGAATAAGAGTTAATACAAAAGTAATGATTTTAGTATATAACTCTATCAGGTCGCTCGCTGGAGCTCACCAAGGAGGTGGTGAGTGGTGTTCTGGGGATTCCTCTAAAAGTCTATGTTCAGACGAAACACTCCCTAGACGGAAAGACCATCGACGTGATGTTGGTAGAGACACTTCTCGAGGGGATTAAAAATCCCAAGTCTCATTCAAGGCTTACGAGTTAAGCTCTGAAGGAACCAACTAGCGATATCTTAGTGGACATCCTAAAATCGGCTAGGCTCGGCCAAGCCTTATAGATAAAGGCGCGATGCTTCATCTTTTATGGGTTCTTCAAGAAAGGAAGAACGACTTCTGCGCATCGTCTCCTTTATCTTCGAGCAACTCAGAAACCGGAAGAAGACATCGCCGCCTCTTCGCTAGTCTTTGGTCACCAAGATCATGCAACACTAGGGGTTCCAAGCACCAGATGCCCTAGTGGAGGTCAAGGACACTACCAGAGGTCCTATCTATGCCCACTGCATCCAGAAATCATGGCTTCCACCTGAAGCTAGATCCGCTTAGCAAGCACACCCGACTGAAAAGGTGGAATACTTCGCTGAAGATGTCATTCGATAATTCACTCAGCCCATGGATGGAATTCACTTCCTCCATGAAGGCCAGAGGATTCTGCACTCATATCTTCACAAGCTCAGGGAAACTCAGGGTAATATCATAGTGGAACAAATGGGAATATCCGAGTTTTAACAACATACCCTTAGAGAGGAGCATTAGACCTTTCAGCAGGAGCAGCGATGTTTTCAGCACAGTGTCACTAGAACACTGCAAAGCATCATAAACATGCTCCTGCATAGTGATAGACATGTCATGCCTCGACGCGTCGACGAGGAGAACTCCGGTCTTCTAAATCGAGATTGATAGGGTTATATACTAAAAGCATTACTTTTGTATTAACTTTAATTCTTCATATTTTGAATGAGAATCATATGGGCAAATATTATGCATATTATATATGTTATTAGTTATATGCATGTGTCTAATACTTTATATTGTAAATGATATGGTGTGTGGTGACACACAGAAGATCATATCATCAGTACCTTATAAAGTATAAGTAAACGTTCATAACCTAGATGTATTTGGACAAACCATTGGTATGGTTGTAGTATAATATGGTATTAGTCTATCTTGACTACAGGATTACACTAGTACACTTTATGTGTATTGAACAGGACCAAGTGAGGTTGTTTCTCTTTATACTGACTATATAAGAAAACGAACACCTCTGTTATTATGGATGTTTGTCCTCTTAATCCGGGTATAATAACGGACACTTACGTATATTGTACATTTATATATTGCTTTAAATCATCAACGAGTGAGATTCATTTGTGAATCAACAAACTCGATGGATTGGATAATGACATTGTATGTAAGGTGTGATGTTGATTATAGAAGAACTCCGGACCCAAGAAAGTCGGGTTGATGATGTCCCCTTGAGAAGCTCATAAGGATTGTCATGTAAACCCTGCAGGTGGATTTAATTTGACATGACAATGAGGTTGAGTGGTACTACTCAAGGACATAAGAAGTTGATTAATATATGTAGTTGTCAGTAACTTGACTTAATCAACGGGCATTCGATATCTTAACTCGGGGAGATCAACAAGTATATAATATGGAGCCCATAAACGTAATACACGTAATTTGGGATTAGGGGGCGGTAGTGCAACAATGGCCTTTAATGGAATAAGTCATTTGTTGACGGACTTGGGTCGTGTGTTCTGGGAGAACATGGGAAGCCCAAGCCCGTCAGGAGACCTAACCCTAATTTCTCCTCATGGTCCCTGTTGTAGCCTATATAAGGAAACCCTTCTTTCCTGGCCAAGACACTGAGTTATTGCTCAAGCAAAATTAGTCCCAAAATTCGGTTCTAATATTGTGAGTGAGAGAGGCCAAGAAAGAAAGAAGGGGCTGGTAAATCGTTGCCCACACAACGTCCATTCCAAGGATAAGAATACAACAGAAGATCAAGAGGTTGCTGATTTGTAGAGTTTGGATTCTCAGAGATATCACAGCTGATCAAAAGGTATGATTCCTAATCAAAATCGTGAACACCCTTATTTCGCTACGCATGGGTTTTCACAGTTTGTAAACAATGACATGCAACCATAACGGTTCCTACAATATGAGTCATCACTACTACAGAATGACACTTATACCACTGTTTTTAAGTGTGGTATAAATATATTTACCACTGTTATACAACCGTGACAATAAGTGGTGTGGTATATAATAATAGCAAAACTGTGGTATATATGTTTAATGGATACCACGGTTTTTCAAAGAAATCGTGGTTTGTATGCCCATTATATACCACGGTTGTCAATGCGAACCGGCATATAAGCTATTGAAACCGTGGTTTTATATTAGTGTATGTGTTATAATACCGTGGTATATAGTTATACTAAACACTACGGTTTATGCCAAACTGTGGTATATATTTTAATAATAATGCTAGTAACGATCTTCCCACTTAAAACCGAACCTACATAACAAAATTTACACGACTGCCTACATACAACATTTTCATCTTCCCAACAAATTCCAAAATGTACAATAAACTATCAAACATTGCAAAAAAGATAATAATAATAAAAAAAAACTTCCATTAATTTTTTGAGTGCACTAAGAAAACAAACTTCAAATTCCTTTTCATAAATTAAAAGGTAAGACTCATAAATTAAATTGGAGGGTCCAACATAGCTAAAACTCATCCTCATTAAACTTCCAGGCTAAAACACCCCATTTTCCCGATGAACCGAATAATATCGAGTCGAACACCGTCAAATTCATCTTTGGCGTGTATGTCTCCTTCAGTTCTAAATTTGTTATCTGGATGAGTCAAAGCACAAACATGTGGAGTTACTATATAAGAATAAAGGCGAAGTCGTTGAGCCAAATAAAGTGTTTGTCGAAACTTTTCGAATACCTTATTTTCAAATGATCCAGTTGAACAAGCTTCTACTATTTCCCTCATAAACTTCATTGTATAATACCCACACTCTGCCCACCTGGTTGATATGGGCCTTAACATATAGACTCACAACATATGTAAACATATACTTTTCAAAGAAAAAGACAATAATGTGTAGGATTTGTTTACCTTGATCTTGTCCCACTTCAAATGGAACTCATTTCCCATCAACCCTTTGCAATGTGAGGACCGCGACTTCACAATAAGATAAATGCAAAACATTTAATTCACATATATGGTATCAATGTTGGCATGAGGATAAACTCAAACCTACATGAAACAGTCACATGCTCCAAGGATGGTGCTTAGATGACATACAAAGAACCAAACTTAGGTACATGCATAAACAAGCTAGGCCAACCCATCCACAAAAAATGCCATGTATGTTATAAAAGTGCATTAAAGAGCCTCTCTACTGCCTCAAACAAATCTTTTGATGGATTGGAGCTATTTACATCACCTTGGGCAAGACGATGCCAAAATGCAAATTTCAAGAAATTAATCCTTTTTCCTAATCCTAGAGCACAATTCAAGTGTATATGAACATTTTCTTTTCGCACCATCTACACGACAATATAGTCTTGAAAATACAATTTCCTCATAGCATAAATCAAATGGCCAATATTATCGACACACCCATTTTCAAATATGTATGCTCAGTAGCCTACTAAAAATCACTACAATAGATGCAAATAAATAAAACCACGTAACATAATTTCACTCTGAATCATTAGTGGAAGCTGAAACATATAAATCAGCAGACTTTACCTAAAATGGAAAAAGGATTAAAAAAAAATCACCCAGTAATTGTCCCATCAACATCGAAACAACTATCACGAGTGTCCCATTTCCATAAATAAATTCTAGCATCCACCGAAAAGAAATAAATAAATAAACATAAACATATATTTTATTTTGAGTAATCATTAATAAGTCAAGTCTACAAAAGAACTGAAAAGTCCAAGCTAAGATGCAGTAGAGACCATGATGATAATAAAAACAAGAACTACAAACCTGCTTTGCTTGCCCAACATAGCGATTGAAAATGTGAAGGTTATAACATTCCGACCTTCCTTGATTCAAGGTTGCCGGTTGCTCGGATGTTGGAACAAGTGATTTCACCTTCTTTTTAGCAACTTTCACTATCTCCACACTTTTATTGCCTGTAGCATCACTAGTTCTAACCGAAGCATTCATACAATCGAGTTAGTGGTGCCGTGAGGAGGTGGTAGAATAGGACTCCACGGATCTTGATCTTCCGAAGTTGAAAGGCGGAGACTCCGGCTTCCACCGATGGGACATTGGTTCTTGTTAGTTGCCCTTCAACAAATCTTCTTCTCAATTTGGTCCACATCTATCATTCCTTACGGCACAATGCTTTGGTCATGGCCTAGTGAGAGCATCTTTGATATAATAGATGCGGCTGAAGATCCCATGGGAAATAAGCGGCCCCCAATTCTAACAATAATATCATTATTCTTCATGAGTTGGGGATCCGAGAGAAGTAAAATTTTCCAAATCTACTTTCCCAAAGATCAAATACTTGAGAAGTGCATCAGCTCCCATACCTTCATAAAGCAAGCGTTTGCATAGAGATATCTCACGAACAAAACGGACAAAATAAATAAGATTCCCATTCTTATCTTTTCAGTTCTTTTAGTGATTAAAGGAGTATAAAGAAGTCACGAGAACCAAAGCCCTCTTACCAACTAAACCTGGCTGTTTGACATGTTTTTTATTTCCTCCCAAATCCGTGTGTCCTCGGCTCTACGATGTTTGCACCCAAGCTTACACTTTCGGTGTCTAAATTAGATAATGAAGAGCACGAAACATCTTTCCTCGAAACTCCCGCTCAAACTTTCGAATGTAAATCTAGAGACTGGCTCGGCCGGATGAATTACATCATACATCTCCAAATTGTCTATGTGAGACCGAAAATTGGGTAAAGATTCTATCATCCACTCAACCTCTTCTTCTCGCACATTTTCGATTTCTAGGGATTTTCATCGGGCCGGATTTCTTCATTAAGTCTTCAAGTAGAGGTTCAATATCATCCGGGAACACTCCTCGATGAGCTTAATTGAAGACAATTGTGACCGATGTTCCCTATTTGTTTTATCATTCCAGTCTTCAACGTCATTCCTCATCAAGGGATTTTCATCTATTTCCTCGAATCGGGAAAAACTGAATCCTTGCATTGAATCCCACCGGGTTTTAGTGATTATCGATGTCAATCGAAAATAAATTGAGCTTCCCCTAAATTCTCTAACGATGGATTGCTTTCGAGTCGTTGCCCTTATATATTCAGTGTTTGATCCCTGAGGGTCACCAACAAAGTCTAATGTGTCATATAAGCTACTCACCTCATCTTCTTCCCCCAAATGTACCTCTTCTTTGACTAGACTAACTGAGTTGCTACCACAAGAAGAAACGCGACACCCCTTGTGACTCTGCTTCTACATCAAAATGAGCTACATTATTAGCACCCAATATTAGATCAGAGGATCCAGATAACGTAGAAGGCTCTCCAAGGCTGTATGTGGCTCACAATTAACACTCTTTACTAATTATCTTCAACACAATTAACACTCTTCACCAATTACCTTGACATCTGTCATAGGTGTTTTAGATTTGAGTGCTCTTGAAAAATTTATGTTCTCGGATAGAAATTAACTAAGTATACAAAAGATTGTAGAAATATAAAATGAAACAAACCTGATTGAGGATCCCTTGATTGGCCTTTTAACCCGAAACAAAAGAATATAACGAAAACAACAAATAATAGATTCAATTTTAGCACTTTTTTAATAAGCAACCAAACTCTTGTTCCATCTCTCTATCACTTACAATCTCTATTGAACAATGCAATGCAATCGGATGAAGACATCTATACAACAACAATTCTCAAAGAATAACAACACATTAATTCGAGTTAAGCAAATTAGGGAGTCGGGGAACAAGACACGCTACCTATAGAGAGTGCAATCCAAGTTTCGGACTAGAACAACTAGAAAATATTTTCCCAAACCAACAAGGAAGAAAAGAATGAGGGGTCATTCAAAGTGTCCGACCCTCTCAAATTTAACACAAATAGTTTACAAGCATCAAACCCTTAGTATTTCAATACTCTTCCTTATGTGCCCTATAAAGGTTATAATGCCAACAAAGAGGAAACACAAAGAAAATGAAAATATATTGCATAATCAATGTGACATCTACGTACAACATAATTCACCATCAATTGAAGTAAAAAGATATTGAGTACAAAATTCAGTTTGAATAGCCCACTTTCGTAGAGCATAACTTCGTGACTCGATATCCAAACGCAACAAAACAAGATTCATTAGAAAATAGGCGTAGGGCACTGACTATTTTGTAAAGGTCATTGAAGCTAAATGTGACTCTAACCTTGTCAAAACACAGCTAGAAAGCAGTCCAGTCTTTGCTTCCCACTAAAGCGAAATCTTGCAGCCCAATGTTCTCAAATTCTCACTAATAGAATTTATGAGGCTCTCTCCATGTGTTTAGCCTACTCAAGAATTGTGCTTGCATTGCTCACTCCCTTTTGCCCGGGTTCTATTACCCTAAAACAGAAAAAGTGCTAATTTCAATGCTTACAAAGGCAAACCATAAACTAAAGGAAAACTAAAAGAAAGAAAAAAAGAAAAGAAAAAGAAAGACAACTTAAAATGCTACATCAAAGAGGGACATAACAAAATGGATAAGAAAACCATTAGTTTGTTCCACATTAGTGTGAGTTGTTGTAAAACACTCTATCGATGTAAGCATTTTATAAATAAAATCTGAACGAGTTGGCCTATTCTTTCCTATTTGTTGAAAAACCCTTTATTATATTAAAGGGCTCATGATCACCGGTGGTTTGATGCTTTCACCGATTAAAATGGGGTAAAAAAATGAACAAAATCCAAGATTTGATCGATGTCGGTTGAAGAATCTGTTGATCTACCGGCATCGAAGGAGGAGGCGAAGTCGGGAACGGGAGGTTTTTTCACTTTTGGATGGACCGGGAAAAGAGCGGGAGCAAGAAATGCTATAACCAAGTCGGACTTTAACCGCCAAATTGACCCTTTCTAAGAAGAAACCAAAACATTAGAAGAGCCCGGTCGTTCTAGCGGTGGCAAGAGATCAATAAAACCAGCGGCGGGAATGACCCGAGAGAAACAAGATTAACCAAACTGACTATTCAAGATTCAATTTACTTAGTGAGACAATTGAGGAGCTCAATGATATCTATTATCGACCGACTTTAGTTTCTTTCTTTTTTTGAGCTAATGCTTGAAAGGAGAGTTCATTCTATCACTCAAAAAGTGAAAGACTGCTTTGAAATCACGCTAGTGGAATTTGAGAAAGGAAGGAAACTTCGTACTTGTGGGGAGAAGGTCCCGCCCGGTGTCCCTCGTTTCATTTCATTTGAGGCCTCCGTCTCGGTTCGGCTTGGCGGTTATCCTCCCAGTCCCTATTTGTTCGGGCGGGCAGCGTGAACTCCTCTCGAAAAGGGAGGGACGAGAGGGACACCATGCAAGAGAGCAGAGGGCACGGATCCATTCCAAAGATAAGTGAAACCAATTCACCTTTGTCTCAACTTTGCCACCATTCTATTCCAAATACAGGGAGCTTGAAGCCCGGCCGGAAATTCGATAAGAGGCATTTGTGTTGTACTTATAGTTAAACCAAGCCACGTCCGGTGGTAAATGGTTAATGAGAGAGACTAGAAAGCTTCCTGAAGCTTCCGGGAAGAAGAATGGTTCTCTTCCAGTGACCAGATTAGATCCAAAGATCACCGACCACTTCTTCAGACGTAGTTCTTCTTGATACTTCCAAGAACGACGTAGAGATGTCTGTATCCAAGAACCTCCAAGTCCTGAACCTAGAGGGTGCTACTTGGTCATTGTTTCCTACTTCAAGACCACACCAGCCAACCCATACATTCATTCCATCGAAAGCATTAAGAGCAAGACAAGCGGCTATTTAGAGAATAACCAACCAACTACAGTGAATCATCACAAAGAAACAACACAGAGAGAACCTAAATTGCCAAATATCCAACCCTCTAAAAAAACCCTCTTGAATTTAATTCGTAAAAGTTTTTAATGCCAAGTAAGACTACTAATTGTTAGTATTGTGCTCGGCTACATGAAATTTACCACAAAACTTAAAAAGAAAAGTTTGGCTTACCTCTTCCCTTGAAAATGGTTAGTGGGTAATTAGGCTTACATGGATATCTAGTCGGTCCGAATTACCGGTCGTGACAAACGCAACCATTGATATCCACCCGACCTCGTTAAGTGAATCCCCCACAAACATCAGACTCTTGCCTCTCAATTTCTCCTAACATCTCAGTTGCATTCCACCTAAATGACACAAGAAATACTGAACTTCAATCTCATTTTATAGCACCTATTAGGTATCCAGGTAGGCAATATTACATGCGTCCAAAGAACACAAGCTAAAAGCGAGAAAGCAATTTTCTGGTATTTAGCATAAGACCGCTAAACAAATGTAACTAATACCTCTTGAGATTGTAGTCATGAGGTTCCCATCTCCAATTCCAGTACTCTAAATTTGTCCTCCCATGCTTCCAGCATGCTAACTGAACAAAAATATACGGGCAATCCGATTCATTGTAGAGTGGATATGAAGCATTGTCAAATATCCATTTCACACTTCTCTAAAATAAGAAAACCAAACTTCCCAAAATCAAATAAAACACCATTGTCAAATATCCATTACTGGAAAAGTTTGAAGAAACTGATTAAATTGACGACAAACAGAGCTTAAATACTGGAAATTTTAAAGTGGAAATTATAAATTCTAACTAATAGATTTTACATACGTAATTAAAGGAAACACACTTTCAATTTCGAAGTCTAATCGAGAAATTCTTACCAAATGAGAATGAAGAAATTTAAAAAAAAAAAAAAAAAAAAAAAGAAGCGGCACGATCTTGTGAAGTTCGGGTTTGAGAATTATGCCCTAGAGTTAACGAAAAAGCTACTGGGTTCGCGGAAGAGAATTGCAGCTTGAGCACCGACGGTTTAGAGCAAGTGGAACTTTTTTTTTTTTGGTTTGATATAACTTCTATCCCCACGTAATTATAATTTGCCGAAATATAAACCACTGTTCGCCAGAAAACAGTGGGATACTCCTTAACTGATTAGTGGAAAATGAATGTGCCGTGGTATAAACCATGGCCCAAAATATCGCCGAGATATCCGATATCTCGCCGATATATCTCGGTAAATTGGTACACCGATATCGATATTTTCGATATATATCCACCGAATATTGAACCCCTTTTTTCTGAGATATATCGGAATTTCCGATATAAAAGTTTATATCGCCGATATAATCGATATTTCCGAGATAATTGATATATATCAGTTGACTTTTTGACCAATTGTTAATAATTTAATATTGAAATTTCCGAAATATCCGATATATCCGAGATATCCGAGATATATCGGTGAGATATCCAATATTTTAGAAACTTTGGACTGGTCACCAAAAAAACCGAGATATCCGATATATCCGATATATCTCGGTTTTTAGGTACACCGATATATTAACCGATATCGAAATTTTGGGCCTTGGTATAAACTATCAATATGCCACGATTTTTGTAAATTAGTGGTATAAACTAAGATCTCAAAAATCGGATCAATTTCTACCGTGGTATACAAATATTAACCACTGTTATTACAAAAACAGTGGTATATAAATTCATACATACCGTGGTATATGTGTCTTATCCCACGGTTTTCATGTAACTGTGGCATATACTAGTAAACCAATGACCAAAGAAATTTCCGCCGTGGTATATAAGTATTTCCCACGGTTTTTGGAAGAACCGTGGTATAAACGTTCTTATTGACCGTGGTATATGTGTCATTCTGTAGTAGTGCATGCCCGGATTCTGACTACGATTCCTAGTGTCCGTATAGTTGGATCTATTTATTTTTATGTTTTATCTTTACGCGTATGACGTAGTCTAAGTTTAACTTTATGTTTAATATTATATGTGTGTTTTGTTTTGTTTTGTTTTTCTTGTGGAATTTGGTTTATGAGTAGAAGGTAAAACAGATACATTATGCCAAAATTTTCCATTTTTTCTTTCATGCATGTTTTTTTTTTAAAAAAGATACAAAACCTCAAAAAGATTTTATAGTAGAATAAATATTTTTAGTATAATAAATCATGTATTTCTCGTTCTATATCAAACAACCCATGCCCCAAACTTATTTGTGGGTGACATATTTTCATCATGAAGAACAGAATACAGGTGTGTCGTCGTTTTTGCTCATGTTTTTTTGATAATCTTTTTTCTTATCTCTTCATATTTTGAGGACAAGCATAGTTCTATCATAGAGTTAGTGTAGTAACATTTTGCAAAAACTATGCATTTTCTATATAGTATATATAATATTATATTTCTTCCTTTTTAAAAAATTTCGAAAAAGACCAAAAATATTTTTCCGTTTATAATTAAGAAGTCTTGCTTTCTTTTTCTATGATGAATACAAAGTTTAGAATTCTCATTTTAGCAATAGAGTAAGGACTTGTTTTTCGTACTTAGACTAATATACGTACAATAGTTTCTACATCTTTTCATGAATGGCATGCATCAGCATTTGTTTGTATATAGCAGTGAGTTTTTGAAGCTAAGATTAGAACAATTAAGTTCTATATCCTGTGAGAATCTAGTCAAAAGCCTCATCTGAATGATTATTGCGTGATGACACAAAGGATGTCCGGATAGAAAGACCACACGTCCACTTGTTTGATCACCACGCCATATCTTATGAGACAATTTATACCATTTTTGGATCGATATAGCCAAATAAACGTTAAAAACCCAAAAATATAATTTTCCTCTAGTTACCCCTCTTAAGCATTCACCCTTTCTAAATGCCTTTTTATTATTCACCAATAATTCCTAACCCATCATAACACATAATAAAAAGCTTACCCAACTGATGAGTTGAGAACTAGATGGTTATCAGAAAAAGAAAAAAGAAGACCTTGTACAAAAATAGAACAGTTAATTGCTTCAAAAAGAAAAAGAAAAGAAAAAGATGAAACGAAAGAAAGACCCATCCAAAACTAAAACTCCAAAAATCCAAAGGAGTCAAAAATTGAATCTCCTAAAAGTTCAAAATCAAAAGGAGACAATATCATAAACAAAAAGAATCAAAAGCAAAGTTAGAACTCCCAAAATTCAAAACCATATGGAGTCACAAAGCCAAAAGGCTAAAAGAATGTATCACAATTAGGAAGCAAAAAAACAAAACGAGGTTCTTCTCTGGTTACAAATATCTTGAAGACCCAATTTCTCAAATTATCAGATTTTGTTTTTCCTTCCTTTTTCTTTCTAAACCATCACCCTAGCCCCGTAACTCATAATAAAAGACCTCTAGCTCGATTAGCAATAGGATGGTCTGATAGTAAGTGGTAAACGTGATCAATCGACCCCAGTTTTTTTGGACGTCATTTGAGTATGGGAGGAATATAAGTGTCTGCTGCACTTGAGAGAATGAACCTTGAGTGAATCTATCAGAGAGTTGTAATTTTAACACACCCTTGTGAGACCTACCTTAAGGAAGCTCTCCAAAAGCCTCGAAAACAACTCTGATTTTGCATATCATTGCTCATGTTTTGTACATTTATCTTTAGATGATTAAATTACTGTATATATGTCATTATGAGTTCAAAGGAGCTTGTCCTTATTCACTACTAATTAGATGTATATTATGAACTTCTGAGAATAAATAAGGAAACAAGACCCTTTGTACTAAATAGAAGAAGTTTGTGAGTACCTTCACTAGAAAACTCTCACGAGGCTTAAAACTCGTCCACTAGAGAATTCATAGTAATTTAAGGCCTTGTTGCATATGGTTAATGCAATCGCACTCTGCGAAACAAGATTAGTATAACATATAATAAATCACTCATTTGTGATCTTAGTTTTTTCTCTAATCCTTACTTGAGGACAAGCAAGATGCTATTTGGGGGTGGTGATCAGCTCCCAAATGTGCATTTTATTACCTGCATATTCTTTGTATTACAGTCTCTCTTACGCTTAACAAAAAAGAAACTCACAGCTTTTACTGTTTTTTTTAGGTTAAAGAGTGTTTTGGACCACTTATTATAAAAGCTGCGTCTTAGCACCAAAAGGAGCATTAATCACGCTTATTATGAAGACCAGTAACTGTTATGGAAAAGTACTGAAAAAGTCAAAGTCAAATATCAAAGTCAACAGTCAAAGTCCTCAAATTAGAAGACCAAAGATAGAGGCCCTTATTTCAAATTATGAAGATTTTCTCCCTAACCTACCTTGGTCAAGAAGGCACCAAAAAGTAAAAGCAAAAGTGAAAGGGTAGGGTGTCTAGTTTATAATGGATGAGGGCAAATATGTAAAAAGCAAAAGTAGGGGTATATAATCAAAAACAAAAGAAGAAAGAACTCATCCATTGTCTTAGGATCCAAACCATTTGGTTTGTTTATTTTTCTTGTCTTGTTTTTCAATTCATGTTTTTAATTTCTTGTTGTTTTATTTTATTTCAATCAACTTGTTATTTCATTTTCTTTATTTCAATCAAACTTGTTACTTGTTCTTTGTTTTAATCTTCAATCTTGTTTGTTGTTTTCATTTCAATGTTTTAATCAATCTTCCTTTCATGTTTTCGATCAAGTTATTTCAATCAACAATCAAAGCTTTCAAGTTCATTAGCTTAGAACCATTCTAATCCTATAAGAATCTACCTTTCTTCTTCATATCTCCCTCACTCAAACTCTAAACAATTTAGGAGGAACCTCAACTCTTAATCTATACTATTTTGAAGTATACTCACTACAATATTAAAGCTTCAGTAAGACTAAAAATAAAATATACAATACTACATTCAATATTCTAATAAATAAATATTACAATATTACCAACCATTTCAATTTGGAAGACAAGATAGTTCCGTTTTCCAAAACGGCGTATAGTTTCTTCACAATTAAGATTCAATCCCAATATCTAGTAAATTAATTTAATTAAAATTTTACTTATAACCGCTTACGTATTAGGGTAGGACAACGTCTCTGCATAAAATTTTTAATAAGTCTACCCTCTTGCAAAACAAAGTTAGATTTCCCAAACGTAATCCTTTAAAGTATACATTGATTTCACTCTCACTGCAACCATCATGGGTATACATAATCCGAGAATATATAAGCCAATATTAACATTCATGTCACATCACCATATCTATTATATCACGCTAACTATAATCACATTCCTTCGTAAGAAATTATATGCATCCTATCATAATACATAACCGATCATATCCAACAACTCACTCATACACAAAACCAATATTTTACTTAAAAATCATTCGTTTACTTATGGGAATGAGAAAATATCACAACCCGGGAGTACCTTCATCCCTCGTGAGTATCAACTCACACAAACCACGTATACATTTCTTGTAAGAAATCATGTACATCATAGTATATAAATATTCATATCCAATAACTTAGTCATACGTAAAATCAATATTTTATTGTTCTTATTAATTATCTCATTGACTAATTTATTAATAGACATTGCCCAATCTTTAGTTCCTACTCCACTATTTGCACTTCATACATTTGTCAAATCACACATACCCGTGTGCCTCACTCACACCGAGTACCACTATAAGACATATGTCCCAAGCGGAGATATCGCCTCCAAAAACATATTTCCATCTTGTAAACTCGTAACGTGTGAATCACAGCCATCTCTGGACTTTTCATACGCATAAACAAAGCCTCTTTTGGGCATAACAAAAATAACAGGTCATTCACGTACACTCAAGGAATCCAGACCTACATAACACTAACATGTCATTCATGGCACATTCAATGAATACCTTGGGTCATTCTCGCTACATTCTAGGAATACCCATTATAACACTAACAGGTCTTTCATGACACATTCAATGAATATCTTGGGTCATTCTCGCCACATTCAAGGAATACCCATCATACACTAACAGGTCATTCATGGCACATTCAATGAATACCTTGGGTTATTCCCGCCACATTCAAGGAATCCAGACCTACATTCCTGTACACTCATGGAATACAGCCAGCCCGCAAGGCGAATGCCTTAGTTTCTCTTTAAGGCGGTTTTTCACATGACATCATTAGTCATAAATAATTTATTAATTTTTTCTTTTCAACAAAGAAGCGTGGAGAGATCTAAAGATGTGGGCGACACATTAAATTTTCACAAACACTTTTACATCGGATTTTAACACTCAAGAGTTCTCATTTATTATAATACTTTTATTATAAAATAAACATCATCTCAAGCAATAGAATCATTACAAAAGATTCCAAACACAATAACCAATCAACTCACCTCATTATCAATTATATATATCATAGATATTAAAAGTTTCAATCATGAATAACGCATTAGTTAAACTAAAAGACTCGTAATGCATTCCACGTAAAACAAAACAATATTAATTCTACTATTACAAGATCAAACGAGAAGAAACTTAAAATCTTTAGCTACCAATATACGCTTTATACATACAATATTCATCAAACAGTTATGCATGCAATCTTTATTCCAATACATGTAATAAAACTCTTTAGACAAATAAAATAATTACTCCTCCAATCAATACACATTTATTTGAAATATTAATACGATACAAATTGCATGATCATTACATTTTTCTTGTACAACTAAAGCCTACGCTAATAAGTTACGTATATTGTTCTATGCATGAGAAATTGGTTAGAACAGTTTGACCTTTGTCAATTCTAAAAATCCTAAAGAATTCATATAATCAAAGTTTTGAATCAATTATACCATTCTGAAAATTAGATAGAAAATCCATTTCAATACAAAAATTCCTAAACACTAATTCGTATAGTATATACCCTAAACTATGTGATGGATCAGACCCAACAACTTAAATTATGCTATTCAATTTTCTGATGCACTTTCTTGAAAAATTCACATCAAATAGAATATAAACTGGAATCAGTCAAGGCCAATTGGAAATGAAAGATGACTCAGAGAAATAAAATTGTTTAGTTCTGTCGAAAAACTAGTTACATCATCTAATTAGTCGAATTCAAATCGCAAGTCAGTACTTGTGCAAAATTTTGTAAACATATCATCGTTCCAAACCACTATTAAAATTACAAAACAAATAACAAACGTTCATAATTAAAGATGAAACTTTTATAAAATGATAATGAAGCATTTATGAAGCAAACAAGATAAAATCACATAAAAACGATTTATATATATATTTTTTTATAAAAATATGTCTATTCACTTTGGATTGAATGCTAGTAAATGAATATCAATGCTTCCTTTTATCTAATCCATTATCTTATTCCTCTTATCTTTCTTTCAATAAAAAATATTTTTATTTTTAATGGAGGCTGGAGCTTTGTTTTTTAATGAAAAGATTTTTACAAAGGAAATTCGCATGTTTGTTTACTTTAAAATTTTTAAGTCTGTTTAGGTTAGCATATGAGCCTCAAATGGATCTAAAACACCCAAAGTCCATACCTATATAAATGGGTACATTTTAACAATATTTTCAAAAATAATATGACTCTTAAATACTCACAAAAGTTCTAACAACCAATTCCAATAATATATATCATAACATCAACAACAATAAGAATATCAAGTATTATCGGAAAAAAAATAAGAATATCAATGTTCCACTATAGAAAAAATAAATTTTGTAATATGCTAGACTTCAAAATAATTAGTTTAAATTTGAATAATATTACTTATGTTGTTTAAAAATTAGAGTTGTTATAGTTACTATGACTCGATATATATGAGAGGTTTTGGGTTTCAATATGATCTCAGTGACAATACATAACCAAGACACGAAATAAAAACAATGATATGTATATATTAGATTTTGAAATATTATTTTTTCTATTTTTTTCGACTATGGGATTTTCGAATCATCATTGGATATATCACTTGCCTGCATGCTCATTGTACGGTCTAATGGGATCTGGCAATCTGTGTACAACGTATAGATAGAATCCGTGAAAATGAAAAAAACCAAAAGCTCTAAAATCTTGCAGGCTTGCGGCATGTGTCATGGTGATTCTACATTAACTATCAACTCCCAGCTGAATTTTATTCTAATCGGTTAATTTTACGCTAACATTAGGGGATTTCCAATGGAGGGTGTAAAATATATAATATGTGAAATTTATACCCCAATTTGAAAAACACACTTCCAATAGAAGGTGTAAACCGTACACAATAGCTATTAATTGATATAATTTGGTAAAAATTCCCCTCTCAAGTTATTAGCTATTAAGAAACCCAAATGTAGCTTGTAATCTTGTTTGATGGTTTAAGTTATAACTTTTCATTTGTGACGGCCCATGACCGTTGCTATTTCTTTTCCAAATTTTTTTAAACACAAACGTGAGTTAAACTGTTAAAGTGTCAGTTTCACTTTTAAAAGCTTAGGACGCCATTGTTTACTCTTTGCTTCCAGGCTACAATTGGAATAGCCGTGGGGGTGTATCTTTACTGACTTTAATTTAGAAATGAGGGCGTAAAATTCTAGTGGCCTATATGGAGCCATGTAGAGGTGTAGTTTTACACACTCTATTGGAGATGTCCTCTGCTCACAAGTGAGTCACAAGTTCGCAGCTGTGGTAGGAACGTAAGATTCCGTCAAAAGTAAGTAGAAGGTTCGACAACTAAAACGATGACGATGATGATGACGTACAACTGACGCTCACGTGGACAGGTCTGCCCCACATTAAATTTTGTCGTATTTACAGCTCTGACCATCGACCTAATAGACAGGCCATTCTTGCTTTTACATCAAAGCGTTTTCTCTTCATCAACTTAGATGAGAAAGACACCTAATCGCGAACTTGTGGCGATGCTTTTTAGTGGATTGGAAAAGGCATAATAAATCAAAGGGATTATTAGAAAGCAGCGTGTTTTTCGTATACTAAACCAACTTGTGTATGTCGTTTGTTAGCAAAACTAACATGTTAATTAGGATCCTCAATTTTATTTATCTTGTATCAATTATCTTATTCCATGAAATCACGTCTTGATGAGTGGTGACATAAGAAATGGAAAAATATCCCCATAACAACACAAGATTTGGTAGTTGTATTGGATAAGAGTCGGCCTGGAGTGGAGAGGTAACAAAACATGGGGACATGCCGACATGGAGCCATCGAGGTGGACTAAACACTGGTGAGAGAGAGAGAGAGATACAATAAGTGTTTTACACTTTTAAGTAACCGTTAGTTTGTATTTAAATGGGCGGGATTGCCAATCTTATTTTTATAGGATTGGCACTCTTTTAGCAAAAAGTAAAATAATAATGATTATTTTTTATGTTTTTTTACATTTCATATGTCCAATAGTTTTACGGCCATTGGATTATTGCGAGATCTTATATCTCACGGCAGACAGTTGTCGCGAGATCGCTATAATCAACGGCATCGGGCTGCCGTGAGATTCTATACTCCACAGCAGACAGTTGTCGCGGAACATGTTTCTTGTGTTTTTTGTTTTTTTTCACTTCAA
The DNA here is from genome assembly GCF_015680905.1 of Coptis chinensis. NCBI lineage: Eukaryota > Viridiplantae > Streptophyta > Magnoliopsida > Ranunculales > Ranunculaceae > Coptis > Coptis chinensis. Next base: position 38,484,322 of record NC_141456.1, on the reverse strand, counting down.
ATTTTACATATTGAACACACACGACATATAGATACCTCATTTTCTTCTTTAAAATTTCTTTATACACTCTAAGAACACCACCGAAACCATGACAAAAAAAATGAACAATCGAAGCATAATTTTATTATCTCGCGACAAATATTTTCATATGCTATAAGAAAAATTTGTAATCAAATTAATGAATAAGAGTTTTGATAATTAACACAAGTAAAGACTTCATTTTAGTGAACACAACCATCTCGTGACTACTAACTTTTTTACAGTAACTATTAAAAAAAAAATTAAAAGAAAAAAAAACCTACGGCAACCACTTTCTGTAGGATATGAGATCTCGCGACAATCCAATGTCGTAGATTGTGTGATCTTGTAACAACTGCCTGCTGTGAGTATTTTGTACGTAATTAATAGAAGGGTGCCAATACTTTTGAATTGGTCAAAAGGGTGCCAATTCCATAAAGTATAGTGTCAATACCGCAACCCTTAAAATCTTGTTGACGCTCAAAGAAAAAAATAATCTTGAAGACTGAATCTCGGTTGTGTAATAATGTTGGGTGGTTTGATTTTCAAACAATTGAGTGTTCCTGGGCAGATTTCAGTCATATTCACTTATTCAGGTGTTAGTGCGGCTACCTGTGCTGAATGCTGAATCACACTTTCAAAATTTAGAGGCGCTACAATAACAAACACAAACCTACCAACTTCCCTTTCAATAATAACAAAATAAACAATGCGAGCCGCAAAATTGTACATAAATTACTTCTTTGATTAACTTGATTCACATTAATTTTAAAGCTTAAACAATACAACTGAAGACATCAAGAACACATTAGTATCGCACTATCACATCATGTTGCGAAATCAATTAAGCAAGTGACTAGTCTCTTTTTTTTTTTTTCGCTAAAGATATTTCATTATCTGGAAATTTACTTTCCAAACTTCTTCAGAACATATAGATCCTACACTCCTACCACCAAAAAAAAAATATGAACAGTAGAAGATGTGGAGTCTATGATGTTGAAAAAAATGATTTTTTTCTATTTTTAAATGATGAAATTACAATTTTGCCCATACAAAATTTTTTAAAAAAAAAACACTCCATTTTAAATAGTGAAATTGCCAAATTGCTCTTGAGACTTACACCAAAATACTGTTCATCAGAATTCATATTTTTCTATATAATAAAAATAAAAATATGAAAATGAGAGCATCCTAGAGTTTATTACAAGGATGCCATAAACCTAAAACACGAACACGATGTTGCTGCTTTGATGACGTCCATTGGACTTGCAGTTTTTCACAGTGAGAAACATTATAGGGGGTATTGGATTTAGTTGGATTAGGCATATGTTAATTAAACGGAACCTCGGCCCCGAATTGGACACTCTCAATCCTGCTGGACCGGGGCCTACAGCAAACTCTGTCCGAAGTTTCTGATACACCTTTCAAGGAGGAAAATAGGCAAATAGCAAAATACCAATCCGAGTTTCGAAAATAACACAAATAGTAACATTTGTGAGTTGCATAAATTCATAAGACCATGATTGTCACATCGACACATCCTGAATTTCGACAGAATTTAGAAAAATAATATTTGTTTCCGACTCTTCGATCTTCGAGGTGTGACGCACTCTTAACTCCCAAAAACCCATAAACAGTTTAAATATGCGGATAATTACAAACCAATAAATTTTTTAACTTAAACAAAAGTCTTTTTCATTACAAAAATTTACAAATAAAATTAGATTACAAATCTATTTTCAATAACTCTTTATTTAAATTTACAAATGAAAATACAAATAACCTTGTCTCAACTGAAAATCTATATCACCTCAAGAGAAAACAAAACATATCCCGAAATGCAACGCTTACGCGAAAACCACAAGCGGCAAGAACCAACCTTCTTCAACACTAAACTGCCAAGATTTATCAACTATGTTCATTTAATGAACACACCCGATAAACAAACATGCAAATCGGTCGATTATAAAAATAATGGTGTGAGTAGCTCTCTAAAATACAACATATATTTATACATATACACACACAATCCATAAGCCGCTTAGTTCCTCCACCGTTAGGCCTTTAACTTCCAACAACTAATACAACATTCTTAACTATAATAAGTAAGACAGGTAGTTCCTCCACTGAGACGCCTTAACTTCCCACTAACCACACAACAAACCATACGCATAATAAAAAGACATTTAGTTCCTCCACGAGGCGTCTTAGGTTCTAACTAAACTAATAACCAGTCAAACATATTCTATACTTACCGCATTTCATGCTCAATTACAGAGTAGGTCGTCTCTGCACAAATAATTAGTTTGACCCACCCTTCTGCAAAACCATATACAATCATCTATCTAAAGATATATCATTAACCAACATATTACCATAATTATATTAATTAAAGCTTTCTTTGGGTGTCCCTAAAATCACGTCGTAGTCTTACCTAATTTCCCTGGCTACTACAATTGCTTCCCAACGCCAAACATGTACATCCACATGCATCCCCTTACATAATGAATCACTCCGCGTAAACTATCCCGAAATGGGGATGCCGCATACACCGTAACCTTCACACGAAAGCCATTATGTAAATATCGCCACTATTCGACATAAAATATCGCGCATCTCTCGCTCTAATTTTGCGAACGTAATAATCAAGTCACCATTCGGGTTAATGCCAGGAAGGTCATTCAAATTTCACCGAACGCCGAAAAGGCCATTTAGATTCATTTGAAACGCCTCGGGCCAATCATATCACATACCATCACAAAAGCCAAATCATATGAGTTGTGGTAGCTAGGTTCTAGGATTTTCGTTCGTAATTTATTCAAGTGTCATACATTTATATCTCGAATAATTCTTATTCTATCTCATGCCAAGATAATTAATCAGATCGAGCTCAACGTTTCTCGTTATAATACAATCCACATTATCACGTGCCAATATTATTCATTGCACGATATCCAAATATCTCTATATCAAATCTCGAAACTTATTATTTTACGTGCCAATTATATATTGCACTACACCATATGGAATATCTCAGCCTTTATACATACTACAATTCATTTCAGTAGCAACTCATAATAATAATCAATCATGAAATCTATTCGTTCAATATATTTATGTGAACTCAAGTCACCCTCAAAGGCACGCATTATTTCCATTTGTGCATAATATAAATAGTATATAAATAATCAAAATATAAGTCCGTTCCACCAAATATCAAAATGAAACGACTTTAAAAGAAAGAACAACTCAAGTCCAAATATCACGCATAATTATTCGAGTCCAAATCACAAGTCAAGTCAAACTGATCAGCCGTCAAAAGCCCAAAACTAAAGTCTATGAATCTAAGTCCGTATGTAGTTTAATTCTCATAAGAACGTATATATTTAAGTCTTATAAGAATTCCCCTCTTGTTACGTGCCAATCTTATATTCTTTACACCCTACTCACGTCAAATCTTAATTAGATAATGACAAACAAAGTTATACAATTTTCTACAATATTTTATTATTACATTTGTCCATATTCTTAAATATGTGAAAAACTGGAAAAAGTCAATATTCCACAGTCAACAGTCAATGGTCAACGGTCAAAGTCAAAGTCAACACGTCATTTCCATGTTCAACAAGTTCATGGTTCATGGCTAAGGTCAAAGGTGCATGGCTCGTGGGCTTATGACTAAGGTAATGGTTCGGACCCAACTAGCCAAGCCCAAACCCAAACCTTAGAACCCTATCCTAAAAGTCTAAACCAACTTATTATTCAACCTGACCCAATTGGGGACATAAAGACCAACCCACACAAAATTAGAAACCGGCCCAAAGAAAACTAATTAGTTTTGGCCCAAACAACTTAAACTAAACCGGCTCAAAAACTTTGAACTGAAACCGGCCCAAAAACTTTAAACCAAACTGTCCCAAACAAAACAAATAGAACTGGCCCAAAATAACTAATGTGGTCTGGCCCAACCAACAAACCAAAGAAATTGGCCCAAAGCCCAAAAACTAAAACCGATCTAGTGTATCTAAAATACGTTCGGGAGCACCGAATCGTGCTCTCGGTTGTCTTTCTCACCAGCGCATCTGTTTCCATCACCAGCCACCATGAGCTCCTCCTCCTCCAACTTCATCACATCGGTTTGACTCCTTTTGAAAAACCAAACAACTTTAATTAACCCACCACCCCCTTTCAACGACTATCGAGATCTCTCCCCATTCAAGATCTCGACCGCCATTAACAACCTCTCCGAACTTTGTCAGCCCCCATTCGACAGCCCCACACACAATACACTAGCTACCCAACTACAACCAATCATCAATTCACCAACACAAACAACCGAAAAACAGTTCAACATATTTTACTGGAGTGTTTAGGCAAGTCGCCATTAACAGTTCCTTCAAGCTTCGAACTCACCCAAACCAACATCAATACCACATTCCCAACACTTCACCACAACCACCTAACATCATTCAATCATAACCCCCCTCAGTAAGGGTTCAAAACCACAACTAGGAGAGTTCAAATACTAGACCTGATCGATTCTCTCTTTTGGGCTTGGCGGCGCCATTAATCGGCCCAAACAAGGTTCGATTCAAACCTCCATTTTTCCTAATTTCAATGGAGTTTTAACAACACACGCATTAACCTACATCGAATAAAAAAATGGAATAATAAGCGATCAATAGGTCAAACCTTAAGATGTAAAAAATATGTCGATATACACCGATACACGGAAAACTATAGCTCGGTGAAATAGCAAAAATAACTACTCACCTGTATTAATAGCTCCTACGAATTCATCATAGTTTGAATCGTCAAGGCTCCAACACTCTAAAGAATCCAAACTTTTATCTGCGCTCCCATTTTTTATTATATTTTATTCTCAAGAACCTATTTTCCGAACAATATGAATATATATCCTGGTTCAAACCCAGCCCATTGATATGACTCGGGCCGTAAAACCAGGGGCACATATCCCAAATCCAAATCCAACAAATTTTAAATAAATAATTAAATTAATAAATAAATAAATATATATATATTTTAAATACGGGTATTACAATGATTACATATGAAAATTGAGTACTCATGAAAATTTACCAGCACCAAGTTTTGTCAGGTTGTCCCAGAAAAAGACAAAAAGATGTATAGGTATAACCGTTACACAAATGACGGTGGAGTCGAGCAACTTCGACACCAAGTCTTAGCGTATTACTTACAAATGCTTATGTTGTTTAGGAAAACATTGGACTGACGCCCATAGGTCTCGGTCTTTCTACTACCCCTCCTCCCTTATAAATCAAAGACTAAATTCAAGAGCAGCCAGTGGTACATTGCACACTAAATTTCACAGTACTTCTGTTGTGCAAGATTCTGAAGTGTCATGGATGTGTATATACCCGAGGAGTACGTCAAGATCCGTAGAAGAGAGAAGGCGGCCGTTGCTGATGCTCGGAGATGGTCAGAAATGGTGTCAGATTCAAGTAAAGTTAACCAGGAGAACAGGAAATTTCAGTCATCGTCGGTGTTTATGTCTCAAAAAGAAGTTTTGGTTTCAGGTGGACAAAGCGAGAACAATCTCTTCAACTTTATATCAGCATGAAGAATGTGTCGTCCTGCTGGGTGTTTCTTCCTTATTTGGTTGTTTTAGATTTTCAACTCCACTACATCAGCTTCGTATCAGAATGAAGAATGTAAACAACTTGTCTTTCTCAGTTCTCACTAACATATTTCTGCATGTTAATGCAAACAACATTACAACTTATATTCTTCAGAGATCGCAAGGGATGAAGTCCCTCTAATTCCCAAAAGACTTGGTTTACTACCTAAGCAGGTACTTATCCTTTTCTGGCCATTGGCTAAACATCACCATCAACCAATGAAGTTAGTTATTCACTTCTCAGAGCATCTCCCAGAGCCTAACTAATCATGCTTTCTTGAAGAGCATAGACAAGCCCTCCAGTAATAGTACCATGAATCTTTGGCTAAGGTTTTAAGAAATTTTGATTTGCTCTGTACTCCAGCTAAGGATCAGCCAAACATTTGTGACTCAAACTGGTTTTGGTCAGAGGTCACTTTTTCGGTTCCTCCAAAAAGAAATACTCCTCAAAACAAAACCTAGGATGAGCAATTTTACAGCATTAAATCATCCTTACATCTGATCGAGTGCAGGTTACAAATAACGTGTACATAGCGTATTCACGAAATCTCCATCACCTTTACAACATACATTACAATGTGCTATATAGATGAATAGCTAAAATCGTCCACAACTCTGTCCGGTGTAACTGCTGAGAATACTACAAATGCTCCATATAAAGTGGTTACGATGGCAGTGAAGTTGACGAGGAAAGCCTCTGGTCCATACTTATAAAGGCCCGAGTTTTCCAGGAAGGTAAGTTTCTCCAGAAATCCCAAGACAGCCGAGCAAACAGCCAATACGTACACAAACATACCAAATAACACGTGCCAAGGAAGAGAATCGCTTCTAAGCGCAGTTGACCCACCAGGAAAGAAGAACACAAGGAACCCATATAGCCACTGTAGATTTGTTCACAAGTTCAGGTATATAATATAGATGATTTGAACAAAGGAAAGAAATCTACAAATATGCAAAATGAGTAGTTCTGGCCCTCCCCCGTATAAAGCAAACTACTGTACAAGGATATGATGGAATACTGAAAAGAGATGCAAGCGATTTGAAGGGTCATTTGTCTTGCTTCTTGATTGGTTCGAGTAATTAATAAACCTGCTAACATTTAATTTCACGCTCCAATAGGGAACCTTTTAGCAGTAAGCATAAACTTCCCACTCAACACAAAATAAAATCCCTCTGAACATTTTACATGCTTTGCTTCAAACCGAGAAGGCATATAAAATAAATAAAACAAAACTCTGATGCTTGGTAAACTATTGATGAATTTGGCAAGTTTAAATCAATAATGAAAGTGAAACAGATAAAGTGGTAGGCTAAACTAGTATAAAGCAAAGATTTAGGCGATGAGGGAGTAGGATAGGCTGATAGGGCCGTGTCTCGGGTATAATTCTCTCTCAAAAATCATGGCATGTAAGGACATTCATAATCAACTTTATGCAGTTTAAAAGCGACATCAATTTTTGTAAGAAACTAGTACTAAGAATGCAAATAAAACTTATCACTGAGGATTGTGCTTAGCACAATTTCCTTAAGACGAAAAACGCCGCCGGTATGGTTGCTGCCAGCCTCCCAGGATAGGTTTTGCCTTTACTCGCACCCACGCGAAGCCCAATTAGGTGGATTTGCCACCCCCCCCCCGTCTTGGACGTGTGTGGGCACACACGCACTAAGGTTTTCTGGAGCTCCCACCTCCCGAGAGCCCCAAACCAAGGCGGCGTTGTGTGCGCGCGAGCACCTCCTTATATCTCTCTACACTATCCCTCCATAAGGACACAAAGCAATATAAACTTAAGAGACTTAAGTTTAGTAACCAAGTTGGGACTAAAGCCCCCCACATTAGAGAGTAGTAGAGACATAAGGCCATGGGTTCAAACCCATGAGGACACAATTTCATTCAAGATTCCAACAATTTTTTCATTGAATATCATTCTGGGACAATCTATCAAGATACAATCAAAGGTATCTAGCACAAGTGTAACTTATACTTTACACAACAACTTTTGGCTGAATTTGCATTTCTAACAGTTAGTCAATAATAATAATAGGGTGATGCACTAATGCTGCATATTATGGATAAGTTTGAAGTTGATAGTTGATACTGAAAAAATAAGGTGATAAACATAAAGGAAGCAAATTATGCAAGGCAAGAAGAATAATAATATACCTGTACACCATATAGGCAAATGGTTCCAATTCCAAGCCATGAATGCAAGCTGTACAAATTTGCTATGCCGCTTTCATTGTGAAATTTAAACGCAGTGTATACACCGATGATTCCAAGTATTAATGCGATAGCATGCAGGACCAAGTGTATTAGCTTCTTGACATCTTTTCCCCATGGCAGAGCTTTGTAACTTATAATTGCTGTATCAAACAAAACAAGTATATATTAGTCTATTACCATCATAAAAAGAAACTAAATGTATATAATGCCTAACTTAGTAAGTCACGCACCTTCACCGCCGAGGATTATAAAGCCAATAAGCATTAAAACTGGATGAATCTGCAAGTTAAGAAGAATAAAAGTAAATAAAACATAAAGAATTCAATACTGGGTTAAAACAAGTAGAAATAAAATCAGAGGGAGAAAGAGATCGAGTAGTAAGTAGTACATTGAAGATGAGATTCTTGTTGGTGGCTTCCCAAGCTAATCCACCTCTAAAGTGGATACACCATACTAACACCAATACCGCTGCCACTACTCCCAACACGTGAGACACGTACGTGTATGTTTGTGCACTCACTCTGAATGCCATCTTCCTTCACTCTCTATCGAGTTTTTTTCTATCTGTTTTTTCTGTTCGCAGTTAAACGACTTTCTTTCATCTATATCAGATTGATGAGTAATACGTGGCGGGATATGATTCAGGGCTTTTTTTTTCTCCTCATCCCACGTGCTTTGGTGTCGTTTGTGTTCCTGACGTCCGTTTACCATTAGCCACATGCTTTTTCTTTTTCTCTTCCGCACGTGAGACAGCTCTTAATTTCGATCACGAAAAATATATATATATATAATAACAAAAGAAATAAATGAGGCTCTTCTAGAACCTACTCAATCCAGATTACACTCTGATTCTGCGGTTAAACGATGAACAAAGTCAACAAACAAGCTTTTCGTAATTTAGTTACCAGAAGAAAGCTTTTCTTACTTTAATAATGGATGTCCTTTGCTCTATTAAATATCAAAGATGATGTCACTCATGACGTTTTGGGGCATGTGGGTGGATCAATTCCTCGACCACATTTTCAAATCACAATTCCCAGCTTGATAATGATGTACAGTGTATACAAACAGAAATGCTTGACAAATCTCGTTAAATGGCATGGCTGGGTCAGACCCAAAGCCCATTTACATTTGAACTGCATATTAAGAGTCCAATAAACCCACCCAATAGCATACTCAACCTTGTGCATATGGTGCTTTTTAGCGGGAAGAAAAAAATAAAAACAAATAGGAATTTGGGTGGAATCCTCGAGCTTTCTGATTAAACGTTTTCATATAGGAAGAGAGTTACGAATAACACAGTTGTTCCCCAAAGAAGTTGGTATGATTTTTGATTGGTTTCACACTTTCGTGTCTAAATTGTATACACGATTTAGATAAATTCATAGCGGGCTTGGTATTTTATAATAGTTGAAAAGAATAGGGCCTTAAGGTCCAAGTCCTATTGGGCCTGGAAGTACAAGTAAAGCTCTATTCCAGCCCATTATTAACAGCACTGTGCATTTATGAGCACAAATTATGAATTTCCAAGTTTACTTAGAGCATCTTTAGGAGTGATATTAACCTAGCATCAAACACCAAATTTATCAAATATCTAATAATTTGGTGTTTTTTCAATTTCAGGAGAGTCACACGTTGATGAAAACACCAAAAAAACACCAAACCAAACACCAAATCAGCCAATATTTGGTTCCATGTTTGGTGTTGTATCAAATCACTCACGCGGTTTTGCCAACACCGTGTGGGCTTGGGCTTCTAATTGGGCTTATATAACGCGGTTTTCACAAAATCGCGCCAAAGATTGGGAAAGAAAAAAAAGAAAAAAGTTTATGTGCGATAAATGGTGCGGTTTTCTCAAAACTACGTGGACTTGAGCCTGTCAGTTGGGCTTTAGTGGCGCGGTTTTAGAAAAAACGCGTGAGCTATATGATGCGGTTTATCCAAAACCGCTTAGTTTGATGTTGAAAATTTAATGTTGCTCCTAAAGTTGTTTTATGTTTTTTTGGTTTGGTGTTTTTTTGATAGCTCTCCTAAAAATGCTCTTAGGGGTGGAACTTGGATCGGGTTAGCCCATGCCCAATGGACTAAAACCCGATTTTTGTTGGTTCTAGGCTAACATGTCAGATCCATGGTCCAAACTTGGTTTTGTAAAATCAAAACCCGACTCAGTTTTAGGTTGGGCCGAAAAATCCGACCCCGTATGCATATATGTACGTATATATTTCATTCATTCTATTTTTGTAAAAAATAAAGTTGAGAATCTCAATTTTATAGAGAATAATATAATCAACAAAGTTAGTTTCCCTTTCAAATAATCAAATCTCTTTGATTTAATTAGAAGATTTCAATTTCGGTGTTTTTTATCTCATAATTCCAAAAAAAAATCCAAAAAAATTTCACCAACCTGACATAACCCGACCCAATCCGAATTGGTCGGGCTAGAGCTTGGGCTAAAAATTTAAGGACCAACTAGGGCTTGATCCCAGGCTCAGGTTGAAACATTTGAAACTTGGGTTAGACTCCGACCCAACCCGCTCGAATTCCACCCTTAAGTTTACTAGATATTGGTTTGTAGAAAGGAATGTCCGTCAATTTTTTATTTTATTTGTAATTTTATGGTTGCATTTTAATTAGTTCTTAACCTTAGAGAATTGGAGAAGTTTTTCAATTGTAAGCACTTTATGATCGGAAGAGAAATTCCGACAAGAGTTTGATATAAATGTGTTTGAAACTTTGAATTAGAAGTGCCAACGGTCTGGTTCTGGTCCAATTCTTAGTGTTGTAAAAACTAATAATCATTTAATTTTACGGTTTCGGTTCTGGTTCTGTTTCTTTACCGTTCTTAAAATTGTGGAACTATACCCATAACCATCGGTTCCTAGCAGGTATTCTCGGTTCCGGTTCTTAAGATATTTACTATTTACACTATTTTTTATTGGTTTTATTAAAAAATGTGTACTAAAAACACAAAAATATCACACAAATGAGTCGTTTTTTAAAATATTTATATAAGTATTATGTCATTCAACAATAAGCTAAATAAAACTATATATTTAAAGTTGTAAACTATATTTTTATATTATTTATAACATTAAATACTATAAAAACTACATATTACGTACACTAATAAATAAAATTTAGTAATATATAAATGAACGTTTTTAGTTTTTATATTATTTATTTCGATATTTTTTTGTTTAAATAAACGGTTCTAATTCTGGTTCGGTTTTTTTGTTTAAAAAACCATTCGGTTCCGGTTCTATATGGTTCGATATTTTTAATACTCATTTTTAAACTGTTCCTAAAATTAAGAACCGAAACCATAATTTTTTCTACAGTTTCAATTCCAGTTCCAGTTCCAGTTAAACGATACCCATCGACACTTAGTTTGAATGTCAAAGAAACAAATATGGAAAAAGAAGAGGTCAGTCGTTTACATTCATCCTTATATTAACTTCAAAATTTAGATGAATAAATAAGAATAATAATAATAATAATTTACTCAAACGGGTACCCATCGATACCCTTAGTTTGAATGTCTAAGAAGAAAAAGAATAGGTCAGTCGTTTACATTCATCCTATCCTTATATGAACTTTAAAGTTTAGATAAATAAATAAGAATAATAATAATAATAATTTAGTCCATGCTTATGTTCAACACAAAGCATACACGTACAATTGAAATACAGCATTTCTTCTTACAAATTACAATCTGAAAGTACAGTTTTTCAGCTGGAATAATAATGTTACGGTGCTGACTGCTCAATGCACTCAGCCATCAAATAATGAAGTCAGACAAATATAATATAAATTCATATTCCCTCCACAACCATTTCTTCTCGATTAACCAGATTGGCGGTTTCACACCCATTAGAAGAAGACACCAAGGAAACAAGGAAGTCGAAAATATCAGTCGATATAATAGCAGCGGCAACATCTTCTTTGTGCAATGTCCTTCTTTTTCCTTTAAGTGTCACCATCCATGACCTTACAGTTAATTCTTCTATGAAGAGTTCACATGCTTTAGAAAATACAATTGGTGCTTCACCAGATATCATTTTACGTCGTCGCCAGACTTCTTCATGATCTTTTTTATCCTTGCTAAAGGCAAGGAATGAGGTCCAGTCCTACCTGAGATCCCACCAGAAAGAATTCCGGAATATGTTCCAGCTTGTCTCATTTTTCTGTTGTGTGCACTGAATGTGTATTAGGGGCCAAGAAAAGAGTGAGAGAGAGAATAAGTTTGATAGATTGATTTTAGAGAATGGAAAGAGAGTTGCTCGCATTGTGTTACTTATATAGTGATGTAGAAAAAGAATCATGTGAGAAAATGACCATTAATTGGGTGGCCGGCCAGCCATCTCTTGAGCCGGCAAGTCAAAGAAACTAATGAAATAATGTCACGAAGATAACTTTTTTATTATGTGGAAGAATAGAAGATCCTATTTTCAATTCATTGATAAATAAATCCCATTAGAATTAAACTGTTATGAGCATTACATGATGTGGCTTAGTAATTAAACTGTTATGAGCATCATAGTACAAAATATCCCGATATATCACGATATTTGGGGATATCTATCCAGATTTTAGATAAAGATATATAAATATCACGATATGTTTAGAAATATATACGACTATAAATATCGGTGATATTTTGACGATATTTGTGATATTTGAGGATATTTTGTGATATTTGGTGATATTTGGTGATATTTTGTGTATATAACAATTTTATTTAATATTTACCATTATATTTCAAATAAATATAAATAATTTATCATGATATATCAATAAATATCTACAATATCCATGATATTTGTCAATATTTTGGATATATCTACGATATTTGCATGTGAAACAATGTCAAATATCCCCAAAGAGGAAGATATATCCACGATACATATCCAGAAATTGAATATCGATAAATACCTATATCCTGATATTTTGTACTATGATGAGCATTACATGACTCTATGAGGCTCTATCTTAGTGTTTTTTTTTTTGGTAATCAACTCTGCATTCTTTAGGCTACCATGAAAAATGCCATTGAATTCTTTTATAAATAATGTGATGAAATGCATCTTCTAAAGAATTTGTCTTGTACATCTCCTGCTGGATTGTGGCTTTATCAATTATTGCTTTCTATTTGTCGCTTGTCTTAATCTTTTTGAGAATTACAAAGTATCTATATAACAAAGAAGGGTGGTGCTGGACATCCAACACCACCTCCTAACTTTTGGATCTAGCTTATGATGTGGCGAATCTAAGAGCTTATGAAGTATGGGTCGTTTAATAGTGTGGAACAAGAGTGTTGTATTATTATTAAAGCCAACAAATGCGGCTGGGCTCTACTGGGTTTCAATTGGAGTTTTTTTAGTCGGTTTGGGTTAGGTTTTTTAGTGTCGTACGACACGGGCAATATACTAGAATTTGACAAAAGAGAGTTACACTTTTACTTGGTGTCGAAGGTAATACGGAAAAAAGAGTGGTAGCTAACTAGCTAAGACATCAGCTATAGCAAATGTTGGTGGTGCAGTGGATTGGAGTCAATTCCATGTAAAGAAATGAACTTCCCCAACTGTATTATATAATTGGATGATCCGTAAGGACAAGCTACTAATTTGCAACCCCTCGCATACAAAATTAACAAAGACAAATGTATTACGAGATTATCATCATAATCAGACATAAAGTTACGTTTTAATATGGTTCTTTTTGTTTTGTTTTTTTTTTTAAAGAGGTTTATAATTTGATATGGTTCTTTGGTTGTTTTCTTTTCAGTATCCAATGATAGAAGGTGGGTCCTCACTCCTCAGCCTCATTTGGGATTAGTTAGAGCAAATCTTAAATTGATCATGTTTTAGAAACTAATCGGAAGAAGAATTGAATTAGCCCTTTCCTAAAATTGACTAATCTGAGTCTAAATTGAGAAGAAAATGAAGCTGATATTCATTGGGCTAGCAATCGAGCAGAATCAGTTCGGGTTTGTGTGGACCAACTACTCAGGAGGCCCATGATATAATTTATTGGGGTTTACTGAACAAAGTTAGCAGGTAAAATAGAAGGCCCATAATATAAATGGCTTCTGGACTGGTATAGTTTCAGTTCAGGCCCATAATATGGTTCAATGGGCTTCTAGACTGGTCTAGTTTCAATTATAATTCGAAAGAAACAAATTAAAAGATTGTCTGACATTGCAGCAGTTTTAAGTGGTGCTTCAGCAGATCTCAATTTTACGCAGACTCAAACAAACAAGTCGCTGTTGGGTCGACCACCACGTGGGCATCTTCATTCGTTTTGTGTACTTGGTGGTGTTGTCTCTTTTTATTAGTCTGTGCACATGTGTTCGAACAGCAGTTTGTTTGCTGGCATTTTTCAGTGTTTGTTAATCTTGAGTGCCCACCATCTCGGAACTCATTTTTGCTGCAATATTTGGTATGCTTAGTTTGTTTCCGGTCTAATCATGAAGAGCCACGTGGCTAGTAAAAAGCACCAAACTCTTAACCGTTTCTCCCTCAACCAGTCAAACTTTTTTGTCCTTTTCACTGTGTAAACATTACAGATTACAATATCTAGGGGCGGAACCAGGATATAGTATCAGTGGTGGCAAGTTTAAAGTTAATTTCTATGATTTTTTTTTCTTAATAGAACCAATCAAATCAAACCATTCCATCTACTCTTTGTAATCATTTATGAACTACAATTGCACTTTATATAGTATTACATTCATTGTCTAACTGAATTCAAAACAGAAAACTAACTAACTAACAGAATATAGTTTCTTCACTAACAAACTTTTTTCTAGAGACTAGCTGACGTGGACTATTGTCTAATATACCCCCTCAAGCAGAAGTAGATTTAGAAACTACTGATAGCTTGGATTAGAGATAGAAATGACGTTGCTTTGATAAGCCTTTTGTCAGAATGTCTACTAGTTGATCTTGGCTGCAGGCATACTTTATTTGAATTGCTTTGCTTGTGACAAGTTCTCTTACAAAATGGTAATCCACTTCAATATGTTTAGTGCGTGCATGAAACACTGGATTTGAGGCTAATGAGATGGCATCGATGTTATCACACCACAAGAGTGGTTGAGTGTAAATAGGAATGTGTAGATCTCTCAATAAGTTTTTAAGCCACGAAAGTTCTGCGGTGTGAGCTAATGACCGGTACTCGGACTCAGACTTGATCTTGAGACAAGAGGGTTGTTTCTTTGTTTGACCAAGAAATTGGAGTATTTCCATAGAATACTAGGTAACCACTTGTAGATCTTCCGTTCGACAATCGATCCAAAATTGATCGCCTTTTAAAAGCTTGAATTTGTGATATCTTATCATTATTCCATAATCTAAAGTACCTTTGAGATATCTTAAAATCCTTTTCGCTGCAGCTAAATGAGTAGTTCTTGGAAATTGCAGGTACTGACAAACCTGATTTACTGAGAAAGAAATATCTGGTCTGCTCCATGTAAGATATTGCAAGGCTCCAACTATTTGTCTGTATTTTGTAGAGTCTTCTAATAAATCTCCAGTGATATTATCAAGTCTTGAATTAGTAGCAGCTGGGGTGGAGACAGGCTTTGCTTCTGACATATCATGCTTTTGAAGAATATCCAAAATATATTTAGTCTAACATAAAAACATATAGTTTTTAGTCCTTGTAATCTGCAAACCTAGAAAGTAACTTATATTCCCCAAGTATTTCATTGCAAACTGTATGCTCAACCTCTGAATTATTGTTTCACAATGCGACAATGAATTTCCTATAAGTAAGATGTCATCAACATACACCAAAATGTAAGTAACTAGGTCTTGATGAATTTGTACAAAGAGTGAGTGATTTGCTTCAGACGTCTGAAAACCCAATGCAAGTAAAGCTCCCATAAGTTCAGAGTACCAGGCACGAGGAGCCTGTTTTAGGCCATACAAAGATTTGTTTAACTTACAGACAAATGTTGGCTTGTCCTTATTGATAAAACCAAAGCAGTGCCATGCCATAAAACTCTTCTCTTAAGTGACCATGAAGGAAGGCATTGCTAACATCCAATTGTTTGATGACCCAGTCATTTTGAACCGCAATGGTAAGGACCAATCTTATTGTAGCAGGCTTTGCTACAGGACTGTATATTTCACTGAAATCAACTCTAGCCTTTTGTTGAAACCCTTTAGCCACCAATCTAGCTTTCAACTTGTCTAGTTTACCTTCAGCAGTTTGCTTGATTCGAAATACCGACTTGTTCTGCACTACATTTTGATTCTTATAAGGAACCAAGGTCCAAGTATTTGTCTTGAGTAATGCATTGTATTCTTCAGCCATGGCTTCTCTCCACTCTTTTTGCTTGAAAGCTTGACTAAAACATGTTGGAAGTGAAGGTAAAAGAGTTGAAGCACTATAACAGCGTGGTAAAGGATGCTTAGTAAAGTGAAGTGTCTTTTTCCTTACAATACCATCCTTTAACCTTGTGTTCATTGTATGAGTATTCACAACAGAGGGGACTGGTCTTCTTCGAATTATTTTTGATTTTACTGGTTGTGTAGGTTGTGAGGTAGAAGGTTGAGATGATTGAGGTTGAACAGAGGTAGAAGGTTGAGATATGATAAGTGTTGAAGTTGAATTTGCAGGAATATGTGAAACTGGAGGACTGTAAGTGAAATTTGGTGTTTGAGGTGTGGCTGAGTAGCTTGAGGATGAAGGAAGTATATTGTTGGAAGAAGGTAAAAATTGAGAAAAGGGAATGATCAAAGGTATTGTGAAAGTTTCAGATGCATTGTGGTTGGAAGGAAGACTTTTGAATGGAAAATGATTTTCATTGAAGACAACATTTCTTGAAGTAAAAACTTTTCCAATTGAAACGTCAAGACACTTGTAACCTTGATGATTTAAACTATAACAAAAAAAAACACACTATTTACTTCTTGCTTGAAACTTATTTGATGTATATGGGCGTAGCCAAGGATAGCATGCACACCCATAACTTTTGAAGAAAAGATATTTTGGTGTTTTATGAATTTTTTTTTTCATAAGGTGAGATGAAGTTAAACCTCTTTATTGGAAATCTGTTTATAAGAAAAATGGACGTTTCAAATACTTCTACCCAGTAATGAAAAGGAATAGTACTTTGAGCAAATAAGGTTTTTCCTAACTCAGAGATATGTCTGTGTTTCCTCTCCACAACACCATTTTGTTGTGGAGTGTGAGGACAGCTGAATTGATGTTTGATTCCTGAATTTGACAGAAAATCTTCAAAAACATTGCTTGTAAACTCACCACTATTGTCTGATCTAAAATTTTTGATTTTGGTGTTTAAGAGATTTTCAACTTGAAGTTTGAAAATTTGAAATACTTTTACGTAAATCAGATTTGACACATAGTGGAAAAATCCAACGAAATTTGAGAAATCATCTATTATTGATGCATAGTACTTGAATCCTTTTACGAGAGTACAAAAGTGAAGGACCCCATAGGTCTACATGTAAAAGCTGTAAAGGTTTATTACACTTGGAAGTAGACAAAACAAAAGGAAGCTGAGAACTTTTGCCAAATTGACATGAAGTGCGAAAGTATGCTTGCTAGTCGTGTTCAAGGGAAAGTCATACCGATGAACAACTTTATGCAGAATAGAACTAGTGGATGTCCTAATCTTTGGTGCCAAGTACTCGAACTTGATCTTTCACCAATGAATGTTGTATGCAAATGTGGGTATTGACCAAAGGATGATAATGAAATGGGATAGAGGCCATGCATAGTTTGTCCCCTAAAACGGATCTTCTGTGTTTTGTTGTCCTTGACAAAGAAATGAGATGATGTAAATATAATAGTGCAGATCATTGTCACTAGTAAATTTGTGTACAAAGAGAAGGTTTTGTGAAATCTTAGGAATATGTAAGATGTTGTTTAACCGAAAGTAGATTGAGTAGGAGTTTTAGAAGTGCTTTACCGGTGTTTGCAATGTTAAGATTGAGACCATCTCCAACCTTGAACTTGATCTCCACCACAATAAGGTTGATGATAATTCAGATTTCCAACATCGGTCATCATGTGGTTGGTTGCACCACTATCCATATACCAGCTTGAACTTGCAGTAGGATCATATTGTCCATCATGTTGAGAACTGTATTGAGTGTTTCCATAACCTGATGTTGATGTTTCATTGCTCCTGTGGGCTATCATAGCCTTTAAAGTCTTTGGTGGAATCTTACCTTGAAAGGCAAAATTCATACGGTCATAACAATCAATAGCATAATGACCTAGCTTTCCACAAATTTGGCAAACTGGTCTTGTACCAGCAGGTCCAGATTGAAAACACTTGTTTGTAGTGTTGATTTGGTTATTAGACTGCTGTGGAAAACCACCACCATTGTGACCACCAGTATAACCATTTCCACTATTATAAGTAGTGTTATTATGTCCTCCTCTATTAATTCTTCCTCTGCCTCTATAATATCCATTGTTACCTCCTCTGAACCCACCAGTATTGCCGCTATAACCACCTCTGTTATTGTTATAACCCCCTCTTGAATATTGATTATGATTAACAGCCGAAAAAGCTTGATTCACAGTATTATTTTGCATTAAACTGAGATTCCTCAATTCAATATTCAATTCTTCTGTTAGCAACAACCCATGTAATTCATCCAAACTTACTTGTCCAGTTCTCATTCTCAAAGATGTACCAAACGTATCATAATTAGAAGATAATCCATTCAAAACAAACATTATCAAATCTTCTTCTTCAACAACACTCTCAATAGCAGCAAGATTATTAGAAATTTCTTTTACTTTCTATAAAAATTCAGAGATAGTTGAGTTACCTTTCTTCAGGTTTTGAAGCTTTGATTTGAGTTGAAGCTTATGCGAACGAGAAATTGATGAGAAACGTTTTTCCATAGTGCTCCATAGAATTCTTGCTGTTGGAGCTCCAACAACATAAGGAAGTAGTGATTCGGAGATAGTAGCATTTAACCAGATAAGATTCGGAGATAGTAGCATTTAACCAGATAAGTAAGTTTTGATCCTTCTTATTCCATTCAGTAGACTATGGATTCACAGTATCAACTCTTGATTCTTCATAACCAGTGACTAAAATTTCTCGTGGACACACTCCTGTTCCATCAATGAAGCTTGTTAAACCATTGCTTCTTAGAATTGGAAGAAATAAAGACTTCCATAGTAGATAATTGTCTTTGCTTAGCTTGATTGGAACAAAATTAGCAATATTGGTTGAGGTATTCATGATGTTTAGTGAAATCGATGATTGATGTGAAAGAAACCTCAAAAAATGAAATCAAGAACTTGATTTCGTGGTTGATTGAGGATAGATCTTAAATTTGAAAAATGAAATCAAAAGCTTGATTTCGTGGTTGATTGAGTAAAGATTGATTGAATCAAAGGTTTGATTTGATCAGAAAACTTGATTAGATAAATTGATTTTTGAGGATGAGGAAATTTATTGGAAAAGGGATCGAGATCACCATTTGGTTTCTCTGCTCCGATACCATGTTGAATAACAGTATTCTCATTAATCATTTATGAACTACAATTACACTTTATATAGTATTACATTCATTGTCTAACTGAATTCAAAACAGAAAGCTAACTAACTAACAGAATATAGTTTCTTCACTAACAAACTTTCTTCTAGAAACTAGCTGACGTGGACTATTGTCTAATAGTATCAAACGAAATTTCCACGTGAATATCTATTTGAGATCATAATTAACTAACATTGTAAACGAAAGAGCGCCATTTTCATTATAATACTCAAAATGAACAAAAGAGTGAGTGTCGTCACTACAAATCTAGACAACTATAACAAAGATATTTAAACAAAGTACAAAGTATTGCACTATCGAAATTTCGTCTTACGTGGCTTCTTAATAAATTCATCTACTATCCCATCCAAATCGACTTCTTCAGCAAGCTCTCGTTTAATATAGACAGTCATACAATCGGCAAGAAACACATCCCCCATCTTGTTACGAAATCCTATTTTGACGATTTTCATAGCTGAAAATGCTCGTTCTGTAGTTGTCGTGGAAACAGGAAGTGTCAAGATAAGATGAATCAATCTATCAATAAAAAAATAGTGTTTTGACTTTTTTGTTTAAAAAAATAGGGAAATGCTCAACTTCATTGATCACTACCGATTGGACTTGAAAAGAAGGTTCACTTTCTTCTATTACAACCCTTTGGACTTTGGAAGGACGTTGCTCATTGCCATCAACTCTTAAAATATCAAGATTAGGCATAAGACTTTCATCACTTTCCGATGTAGCAGTTTTACGCTTAAAAAACGATAATAGAGTTTTTGTTTTATTTGGCGCTTGGTGTTGTGACATGGTAACCTAAGATAGTAGATCATTATTAATAAATTGGTTCTATACATGAATACATACACTTCAAAGAAAAGGGATTGACTTACATAAAATCATTTGTTTTTTTCAATTTATTCTTCGACTTTGAGTTCTAATGTAATAAACAAACATGAAATCATACAAGTATAAATAACTAGATGTTTGGTGTAATGGTGTAGACGTGTAATAGACATTAGTGTTATGATGTTGTAAAGTTATCCACATCCCCACAAATAATTTTTTTTTTTCTATTCAACAAAGTCATAAGAATATAAATTTAACCCCTACTAATAATAAAACTCATAATTGAACTAACCTTTAAGCGCTTTCAACAATTTCGCAATTCGACAATCAATGAATCAAGTGATCAATAGTATGGATTTGGTGTGTGCAATTCAACAATTTCGCAATTCGACAATCAGAAGGTTGGTGCGCGAAGGTAAAAAGGTTGGTGCCAGTGGTCGCGAGCTCAATGCCTCAATGGCTCAATGAGAGAGAGGGAAGAAACAAGCTAGGGTTTTGAATTCCGAAAAAGCAAAAAGTCAGTGTTTGTTTGTTTGTTTGTTTTTCCGCTATCCTCGTCTGTCTT
Organism: Coptis chinensis; assembly: GCF_015680905.1. Classification (NCBI taxonomy): domain Eukaryota; kingdom Viridiplantae; phylum Streptophyta; class Magnoliopsida; order Ranunculales; family Ranunculaceae; genus Coptis; species Coptis chinensis. The sequence goes on along the minus strand of NC_141456.1, from coordinate 38,463,479 downwards.
CTTTTGTATCGGTAAGTCAAACTTCTCTCTTCTTTTTTTTTTTTTTTTTTTTAATTTATTTATTTATTTATTTATTTATTTATTTTTATTTTTTTTTTAAGGAAATTGTGTGTGGGGGGGGGGGGGGCGGGGTTGCAATATCCCCCTGTTAGCCCTCCTGTTGGTCCGCCCCTGACAATATGTGAAAGATGAAAGACGGAGATAGAAGAAATTTGAATTCATGAAGTGATTATCTCATTGATTCTGGACTTCACCACTTGCAAAAGCTCGTGACCCAATTTCCTAATTTTGAAATATTTTTATCTCCATAAGATTTTACATATTTTATTTTAATTTTTTATTCCTAAAAAAACTTTTACTCTATAATTTTGAACACAAATTTTTTCGTTAATAATGTCATACCTCCGCCATTGTTATGTAAGAAGAAAAGTGGGTATTTGATACAATAAGAGAGTTATATTTCCAGATTGAAGGAAATAGGAAATAGATATAGAACAAGTCAACAAGAAAGGAGAGAAAAATAAATAGGGAAGAATAAAATAGTGAAAGAAAAAGAGTTTCATTTAAGGATGTGTTTGGTAACCAAGATTTTAGAGTATAATTCTAAGTATATTTTGAAAATTAAGAATCACTCTGGCAACATTTTCTCTATTGGAATGGAAACCTCGACTCCTCAAAATGAAGAAAGGGTTAATTTGTCCAATCCCCCCACATTTGTCACTAGTTTATAATAAACCCCCCCACATTTGTCACTAGTTTATAATAAATCCCTCACATTTGTAAACATCTCGATCTCTCCCATGCCGTCTAATTTTCATCCTAGTTATGTTGGTATTTCACCTAATACTAAAAATACCCCTAAAAAAAGCCGTTATCAAATTTTACAAATGTGAGGTGTTTATTCTAAACTAGTGACAACTTGGGACATATATGTTTGTCGTACAAAATCACTCACCTGGACAACCACATGATCTTAAATGTTTAAAGGCTGAAAGATTGTCACGTGTCGAGCCAAAAATGGTGAATCTCTTGCTTTCTAATTCAGCTCGAGCCAAGCTAAGTGATATAAATCCACACACCTGTCCCACCTCTCACTTCAGTATTGAAGTCTTCTTATTTCTTCCTCTTCCCAGATTTCATTAACTCATATTGAATAGATCCTTCCAATCTTCTCAAAATTCTTATCTCTTATAAAACTTGGGAATCTTCTCAATATTCTTATCTCTTAGAAAACTTAAATAGGTAGTCCATTTGTCTTCTTCACTACACAACAGAAATTCAGTCACTTCAAAACCATGTCAGGCAACCTCATCACCACCCACGCTCCCACAAAATCAATGAGCATAGAAGAAAACCATATACCCATCTCTATTTTTCTCATGCCCCCTATTTTTCATAAGTTATTTATCATATTCTTTTGAGTTTCCGTGAGATTTTGACGAAGGGTTGTGTTTATACTTTATATAGGCCTGACAAAAAAATGGATTCCCAAAATCAATAAAAATATGAAAATAAAAGGGTGATTGAGTAACTTTAATTAGAGTGATGATTTCTTTGTACAATCTAGCAATTAATATAATATTGATGAGGTAAAAAAAAATGAGCTGTGAAACTTCTTTGTGATCTAGTTGCCGATTGTTGGTTGTGATGCTAGCATCGCCACTTTTTTAAGGAAGAAGTGACAAGAAAAGAGAGAAGGAAGAAGACTTATGTACCAAATTGAGTGGTCGGACAAGTGTGTGGATTTACTGCATTTGGCTTGGCTCGAGCTGAATTAGTAAGCAAATGATTCAACCATTTTGACTCGACACGTGGCAATCTTTTACCCTTTAAACTTTCAAGATCCTGTCGTCCGGGTTAGTGATTTTGTATGTCAAACAGATATGTCCCTAGAACCCCAACCTATAAGAAAAAAACAAAATATAATAATGACTTTTTTTTAGGAATAATTTTAGAATACTAACGGAATTGTGGGATAGAAGTCAGACGGCACGGAGGGAAATCGTGACGTTTGAAAATGTGGGAGTTTAGACAAATTAACCCATCAATAAATTGTAAGTTTCAAGTTTGGTCCATTATTAACTTCTCACGTGGCACTTCTTGATTAGACCATAAACAAACTCCGCATACAATATTCCACCAAAAATGGGCTCCACCATCTCGTGAGCAACTTGCCATCTTTTTTGCTTAAACTCATGAGCATTTATAAAACTCATGCGCATCTTCTGTTTTCGGTACTGGATCACTGGATGTACTACATGTACTCTTTTATTCTCAATGATCATGATTTTGAGTTTTTGACTTGCCAAAGGCAGCAGGAGAAAGTCGAAAATATTCAAATATGGATTGTATGCCAGTATGCCACTAAGTTTATGTCAAATTAAAATACCCATCATTATCGAAAAAAAAAACAAATTAACATAAACATTATGATATTTACTCCACATGCAGCAAGGATGCAAGTTTAGAGCAACAGAGATATCCTTCTGGTTTGATTTCTGTAGAGTCTTATAACTCCATGTACCGATATATAGCCTTCGGGGTTGGAGATTCGTCTTAGAGGTTATGGTCTTGTGGGATGTGAAGGCGATAGGATTACTTTGTTTTCTTTATGGGCCCTTGAGACTTAGCACTCCGGGTGCCACACTGCCACATCCAGTATCTCAGAAGTTCTGCAGGCGTGTTAACTGGAATCATGAAAACCACTATATTTTCATTGCCACTGAAAACTTGCCAGTGAAGCCTTCAGAACTATTAAGTGGGCCACCAACTAAGGCCCAATAACAGTGCAAGGTAAAAAGAAATCCACTTTCACAACCATGTGGTATTCAACTTCTTTTGGGCACCAGGCATGTGTTTTGGTTCTTATTTTGCCAACGACCCTACAAAGAAAGTGAGCGTGTCCTACACCTACCGACAATGGTGGAGGGAAAAGGGAAGCACACACACACGAACACAAAGGCAGTTGAGATGCCAGTTACCAGTTAGAATTGAATCAAGGAGCTCTGAATTCGTGATGGTGATCGGGCGATCACCTTTCGTTTGTTGCATTTGTGATTTCCTAGTCCCGAGAGCTAGTTTCTAACTGACTACTCCAATTATAATAGTCAATAGCAGTCTACCACAATATTTCCAGCTCAAAATTAAATAGTGCAGGTCACAGTAGAAAATGCTAAAAATGTGTTTAACAGCAAAACAAGGGAAAAAACTATTGAGTGGAACTTCTATTAATTAGGGAGCACCTAGATCGTTTATTTTCTTCAGGCTGAAAAAGGCATACCTGCACAGGGAGAGGAAAAAAAATGAAAAATGAAAACATCAGAAGTGACAAAATCAAGCTTTCCCATAAAATGCTATTGTGCCATCAAATAAGTGCATACAAGAAAATCGAAGCCTCTGAAATGCATGATCAGCAGAGACAAGCTTCCGTGTGGATCGGATCGAGGATACAACTTGTGGCAGTGGCGGAGCCCTTAGAGGTTTTGTTTCGATAACTCGATAACCGATTCGAACCAAACCGATAAAAAACGGTTTGGGTTTTGGTAATTTTGTTTACTTTCTACTGATTCGAAGCCGAACCGATGAGATATTGATTTGGTTTTGGATTTGCCCTCCACCGAACTGATAAGATGACATTTTAGTAATATTTATGATTAATTTTGTATATGTTTATCAATTGTGTGGTTGAAATTAATTGATTTAATTTAAGATTTAATTGCTTTTATAGTTTTCGGTTCGAATTGGTTCGGGTTCGATTTGCAATATATTTTATCAGTTCGAGTTTGGATTTTTCCGAATCCAACCCAAACCGATCCATTGAAAACCCTAGGTGCACCCTCAACTTTTTCTTACAAAAATAGTTATCACTTAACAAACCCAAACACACAGGAAGGCACACACTCCTATCAAAAAAAAATTAACCAATAAAAAAATGCCACACGTACCCTTCTCCTTAACATGTGTAATCGGGTTATTGGGCTCAATAGCGTGCTATGATAAAGTGTCTGTGTCAACAGTAAACATGTTATTAGTTGGAAAGACTTTTGGAATGCCAATTTTCTTATTTTCTTTCTGAATATATGTAACTTCTTAAACAATGATTAGAATAAAGTTTACAACAACTAAAACATCCGAAGAGGTCGCATGTTCCAGGTGCATTTTCCTTCTGAAAATATGTAAGTTCTTAAATAATGATAAGAATAAAATTTACAACGGCTAAAACATTCGAAGAGGTCGCACGTTCCAGGTGCATCAAATGTTACGTAATTTGGAACACTTGAATGAGCTCTTCATTTCCGCACAAGGTTGGATGGTCTTGTCATGGAATTGCAGTGTCTTGGTTTATAAAAAAGCAGATCATCCAAAGAAGAAATGGTCTATCATTTCTTATGAGTTTCCTTAAAGAAAAAGAACACATGCACTTCCTACCAAGTATGCATCCCTTAATTACTATTATAATTGAGATGACAAAAACATGCACGATGAATATGCCATTTCAACAATAACTTTGTTACTACATAATTACTATTATAATTACTATTGCCTCCATTGAATGCATACTATATAATTTGTTTTTATTTTTATTTTTTTGAAATATATTTGTTTTGTGATTGGGTTTGAATTATTAGTTTATTTATTTTATTTTTTATTATTTTTTATGTTTAGTTGTTTGGCTAGTTCACTCTCACTCAAATTCCTGCCTCCGCCACTGACTTATGGTACGGCACAATTGCACAAATGTACAATCTATCATTGCAACCTAATTCTCAACTCCCTGGAGCAGTGCATGATTTTACTCAACCTTCGATCAATTCTCTGAACTATCCCTCAATATGCATTCTGAAGTCTGAACCCGCATGCATGCTTCAATCCACGTGGTCTTCCGGGCCAATACATGCTGCTTTAAAGCCAAGCAAAGCAAAACAAAGCAGAAAGCCAGGAAACAACTAACCCACCTTACACAACCAACTCCCTAGCTTTTCTCTTTGTGTACCTGCTACAACATCTTGTGCCCAACCAGATATGTCAAATATGTGATATATTAAAGTGCACCCTTTTCCTGACCAACTCTTCTGTTGTTATTACTTATAGGCTTAATTACCAGAACCTTTCATTTATACTATTTGCGTATAAGTAAAAGTTTAGTGTTAATCATTCAAACCGTTGATCCATCTCCTTCACACTTCTCGATCTAATCGGTTAATTTAGTTATATGCTAAATAGTTACTATTTGGTCACATACGTACTGATCTGATAAAATATTTGTCTTGTTCTTATACTTTAATGTTTAATTTGCTTGTATATATGAGAGTATCTTATAAACAACTGGTATACTAGCTAGATCGTGAAATTTTAAAAACAGGTGTGACCGCATGAATTGAATGAAGTATGAAGCTATCTAGCAACAGCTGCTGTTGGACTTACAGCCAATGTACCAGATGTTTCTGTTATAAAATATCCGCTCATTTGTACAAGAGCAGGGGGCATGTGTCCCATTTCTTTAAACTTAATGTATTATCAGACATGTAAATGTACGAATTTAGCCAAAAAAAAAAAAAACTTTGGAGCATTACACCACATATGATCTTAGCTTGGTAGAGATTTATTTGAGAAACATTTGATTAGTAGAGATTGCACATAGTAAAGATAAATATGCACAATAATTTAGGTGGTTCAGCATAGTCGTTGTCTACGTCCATAGGAGTTAGGTAGTTTATTGATGGAGGTAATTATAGTGGTGGTGATTACAATGATTTGAGTGTGTATGAAATGTGTTATAAGTTACCACATTCCATATACATATAAAGCCATTAGAAGCCATTAAAGAGTGAGGAAGAAGATGGAGAGGAAGCAGCCCCCTTGAGAGTGTGTAGAGGTGTCTTTTATGTAGTTGTGATTGAGGGAGTAGGTGACAACATATGGTACGGGTGACACTTATAAGAGTAGGTAGAATATGTTAAGTGCACTAGTAGTTGATAGTACAGTGACAAGTCTTGAGGTAATGCTGGGAGATTAGTTAAATGTGGCACGCCACGTGTCGTCAATGATAGACTGAGCATGTGGTGCTATTATGTAGTATGAGGATACTTGAAGTCGTAGGTCGTATGCCTGGAATCGTTATGAGTTGGTGGAGTCGATATAATCGACTTGGAGTGGTGGAGTCGATCAGGGACGAAACCAGGATTCAATGTTTGAGGGTGCAAGAGTATATGTAACCCAGTAATTGAACTAGGAGGTGCGGTAATGGAGCTTTTGTAAAAATTTGGCGGGTGTGAATCTATCCTTATAGTCTAGTCATTTTTCTAACAAATTGCTAACACACTATGTAACTTTTACAATTGTTGGTGTGACTGTCCCCACACGCACCCCCTAGATCCATCTATGGAGTTCATATGATCGACTTGGAGTACGAGGTTGTAAATGTCTATTTTTATCCTAAGGGATTCACAGGACATTACACTAAAATGTTTATGAATTAGCTCTAACCTAGATGAAGGAAGGGGATGATTTTGCTGAAGGGAAATGGAGTAAGAAAATGCCTACGTATCTAGCACTTCTTGAGTGAGACTGGAATCAAGCCACCATAGTTATGGGGTTGACTTTTATAGGTGTTGTGAGCAAGCAGTTGGTAGGACACATGTGGTGGTATGGACATGTGTGCTGCTAGGATGAGCGACACGCCTTCACAAGCGGCACGTGTGTAGTGGTTCTAGGTATTATGTTGTTTGAGCTGATATAGAAAGAGTGTGGTTAAAGATGTGATGATGGTAATGATTTGAGTGTTGCAGTGGGTAAAGGCCTGATGCTAATGCTAACAATGATGAGGGTGGCAGGTGATGATGTCACGAGATGAAGTCGAGTGACGAGTCATTGAAACTAAATAGGTCTTGACGGGTGAGCGAGTGTTTGTGTTCTTGAGATCGAGTCAAGCTGGCGGGGTAGGTAGTTGTTGTGTGTGGAATGCGTGCACATTACGTGCTTGATAGGATGTCCCTTACAAGGCACATACAATAATATTTTGGATGAAGTGTGTGTTAAGAGTTGAGACTGAAAAAGAACACATGTGGTAATACATGCATACAGGGCTAGCTCAAGCCAAGATGTGGCCTTTATTTGCAAGGCAATCTTTAATCACCAACAAAATTCACTATATATTCACAATTTTATTATAAATTAAGAGCCAAAATATAGTATCAAGACTCAAACCAAACGAAAAGGACGAGAAGTAAGTGTTTTCTAGCTTAGTTGGTAAAACCTTTCGGTGATGATACCAGAGCTGGGGTTCGAACCCCGCTACACACAATTGAGTTACTGATCTCTTTAAAAACAGGTTTGCCCACACATTTTTCTGATAAAATAAAATGACGAGAACGTAACTAAATAAACATCAAAACTATAAATAAAAAAAATAATATATTCATATTGAAATTTAAAAAAAAAAAAAAAAAAAAAATCAAGTTTCACAAGAACTATGAGTATTAGATGATGAATTGATGATTATCCGTTTAGAACTCAAAGAGTAAAATTGACAAATGATTAAACTTGAAATTTGTGAAATATAGAACAAGTGAGAGAGAAAGATTTAATGAGAGAAATGTAATGACAATTTCTTTAATTAAGACAGTTTAATTAAGAGAGGGAATAAGAAAAAGTAAAAGCATAGAATGTGGAGATTTTTTCACTAAACTTAGGATTTCCCCATTTGTTTTTATTCTTCCATTGAAACAATTTGATTGAATGAGCACAGTACTACAAAAACTGAAATTATTACGCGCTTGTAGCCATTGGATTAATATTAATATTTCGAGATGTCATTTGTTGGGTGGACTATTGGATTGTATACACTCTAAATTAATCCACTCCGAATTAGTGTGTGGATAGAAAACCCATTTGTAAACAAATTGACTATCATATCCTTTTTTTGGTGTTTTTTTTTTCTTTATAAAATTAGGTAATAATAAACAAATATGTTGATAAATTAGGAAATATGAGGCCTTAGGCGGCCGCCTAACTCGCCTAAAGGTGAAACCAACACTGCATGCATACAAACCCATTTGATGATAATGCCATTGTGTAATCCTTCAAGCCCAAGTTCTAAGAGCATCTCTCGGTGGTAGTAGTATCACCAGCACTCCAAAATTTGACAAAACTTTTATCAAAATCGCCAACTCTAGTGGCCGCTATTTCACCCGTGGCGTCATTGGTAATTGTCGTAATACTTAAAAAAAAAAAAAAAAAAAAATTTAAAAAAAAACACACACGTAACATTCCCAAAAAAAAAAAAAAAAAAAAAAAAACCCCACGCGACATTTGGAATGGCAACGACATTACCATTGTAGCCAAGATCCACATCCGGAATCGAAAAATTTGCATCCAGGGATACGGCTAGACATGTGATACTACCAGATTTGCTTCCACTTAAAAGTTGGTTTTTCGCAAAATTCCAAGTTTTGGAAGCAAATTTAGAGGTGATACTACCACCTAAAGATACTCTAAGTATGTGGGCAGACTTTTTTGCCTTGAGCAGTTGGACTTCAGGTAGTATAGTATTTTTTGTTTTGTAGCTAAAGGACCTCGGGCTGAAGCCTGGTCCAGCCCTCTCCTAGGTCCGCCCCTGCATGCATAGTATAAATAAATGTGAGTAGCGATATCACTTTTACGACCAATTAGATATACAGTATGCAATTGTCCTTTATAGTTTAGAACCTTCATCACCCAATATATGTCACTGCGAAATATATTGAAATTTTGCACAAATATCGATAAAAAATTTGGTGATAATTTAGTGAATGCAGTTAGAGAGCGATCAAAAAGAAAAGAAAAACACGAAAACTAAAACTGGTTAGTACCGGTTTGACAGTGTCTGGGTTCTTGGTGAATTGGGTGGGGGTGTATGGAAATTTGTGTAGTGCACAATATAAATACAGACCCTAAATTGGATGGGATATGCCCAACACAATGTGGAGGGTGTTAATAGTAGGACCCGTATTTTATTGTTGTAGCCTTTTCTTTTCCCGTAAACCTTTTCTCACCAAGTCAGACTCCTCCAAGTATTGTCTAGACTCTTTAATAACTTCCATTATTCTGTACTCTACCGTCTACACAAGAATAATGCGATTCGAATCTCGTTTACAATTTATTAAATTCTGATCGATGTGTCATTTATTTCCAGAACCAAAAATGGAAAAAAATCAGTGAATTAAAAAGTCATATCCATCTCACCACGTTATGGCATGCATACTGATTTAGGGTAAAATTAACTAATTAATAGTCGTAATCAAATATTCCAAACCACACTACCATTGTATCAGGTTGTCTGCTGATTTAAGGTCCCTATCAAAGTAAGCATAATACTCAAAGTCTTAAAGATAATACAAATTCAACTAATTAGTGGACAGAAATATGTGAATGATGGAGAAAGTCTTGCAACATTTATCATGAAAATACCTACCAAATCTTAAGAGGCTCCATTGTGGAATCTATGCAAAAAGTTATGAATGATTTCAATTAGGGAGAGCCAACAACAGATTTGAATAACAGGATAAATGTTGTCGAAATCGCTTAATCTGTACTTGTAATTTTAGGTACAGTGTCTCCTAATCACCCGATCTCGAAACATACCTACCATCAAAAAAATATCGCCAAATATCTCAACTTTTCCATGTTGGTTTTATAAGGTGGATAACCATCACGTGAGTCCCACTTTCTTGGACGCACCATACGCGTGTTTTTGCTTTTTCACTGAAACAAACTAGTAAATGTGTATATGACATACATTTTAAGTTCCAAAACTATGTATAAATCGCAGTCTGATTTCCACGATGTCCAAAAGTTGTTCACTGCATACTCATATTCTGAGATTCAAGTACCAAAATGTTTTTAATTGAAACTTTAAATGTCTGTGGTCCAAAAGATCACGATAATTAAGTTGTTTTGGTCCCAACCACAGGGACGGATCCAGGGATCTGTAGCACACCCCAACTTGTAGCAAAAAAAAAAAATACTAATATTAATAGTGTGTACAACTTATCTTAAAAAAAAAAATAGTGGTGAAGAATAATAGCAGTAGCCCACTAGCTTGAGGATCCTAGAATCCGCCCTGCCCAACCAGCCAAACTAACTCCAATTTCTACTGATTGAAGAAATAAATAAATAAATAACTGATCCATTTCTCTAACTACGGTTCTACGAACATCGTAAATTCGTAATGTACAGATATAAATTTTGTAGAGTACGTGTACATTTAGGACCACCAAACTACCAAAGTAATTGATCACGGACAATATGAGCAATACTCATCAATGCTTTAAGGAGTAAGGACCCCATGGTGAGCTTGGAGCCTTGGTATACATGTTATTGTTTTTGTATTTGTCGAATTGGAGGAGTTTAGGCTCACATTCACAGTACAACTTATCCATCAGTACTTTCGGTCACTGAATTAATATGCAGCCAAATCGGTAATTTGATATATAGTTTAAATGTAGAGTCATTTTATCTTAAAAAATGTAGGAGTAAGTACATTTTATCTTAAAAAAATATCGTAAATTTGTTTTCAAATGTAGAGTCATTATATTTTTTCTTGTCTTCTGTGGCATGTATCGTTGCTCCACATTCCTTTCACATAATATACTAGTAAAAAACAAAATTGACATATATGACTTTTGAGAGCGTGGATCATGCACACTCCGACGCTCTTTCGATTTTGACCAGAATTATTGTTAGCATGTCTGATCACTTAATTAAGTAAGTTGTAAGTTAAGTTTTAAAAAAAAAATAAAACTTGAGGTTAGAGACCCTTTCTGTTCATTAGTTTAAAATCTGAAATACACATGATTTGTTTTGTCCTCATTCACAATGGCTTGAAGTCTAGTTTCAAAAGGAGGTACAAAGTAGTTACAGCCATTATAAGATTTTAGAGCTGCCAAGTAATCAGCAGTCCTATTACATTCTCGAAATACATGTGTAAATTCTACATGAAATATTCTAGAAATTACATCTTTAATGGCAGCGTGAAGATCTCAAAAACACCAAGGAACCATTTTCTTACCCAATAAAATATGAATCACATTCAAAGAGTTTGAAACAACTAAGATATGTTTTTTTTTGTAATATCTGACAACCAAGTTGTAAGTTAAGGTACAATGCAAGTAGATTCTAAATTTGCTATCGACGCACTCAGCTCTATAATCTTTTACTATTTAAAAAATCCTTACTCCTTTTTTGTGACTGTTTTACTTTTATAATTATGTGATAAGTACAAATTTATCTCTACACCCAAAGTAAAATCAATAAAATAAATACTACATACAAAAAATTTAAATAAGTAATTCAATTTTTATAGATTATTTTATAGAAGAGGCAAGAGGTTTCGTAGCACCTGCATCAAACTAGTTATTTTAAAAAGAATTGTACTTTTCATTTTAGTGTGATTGTTGCTGAGGTCGATCCGACCTATTTTATTGGAAAACAAAGACGCCCTTATGGGGAAAAGATATATATATATATATATATATATATATATATATATATATATATATATATATATATATATATATAAAAGGAACATTCTTCTATAAGTTTCCATATTAGCTCTAAGAAAATTTTCCTCGTCAGACTCCACAAGTAAAGAAATTTGCTTACAATAAGAATGGATTAGGCGTAACTGAAAAAGGCAAACATTATATGAAAATTTGGACATAGCCCCAAAAGAAGGGTATACAATGACATCTGGAAGGACATATTTGTCAAATGAAAAGACACTATATGCTTAGTGTTCACCTTACGCAATCAATCAGAGTATCCAACAACACAAATATTTTTTTGTCTAATTTTGGATTTTAGTAATCAATAAATATTACAACAGAACCTTCTCTTTCAACTCTCTTTGTATTTTTTAATGTTATATTTTTTTAATGCATCCATCAATATGATCTGTTACAAAATATGAACATCTGGTGAAGTACTCCTTTTTAGATCTGTTTTACTTATATTCTATTCTTTCTCTTCACTCCACCATTTCTCTTTTCTCCATTCATTGATTTTCAGTCACATGCATTGACTGTTATATAACTCATTTGATCACTACATTTTTTTTTTTGAATTGTAAAAGTTTTTTCTAGTGCTATAGCTGTTTCTTTTTAATGTTACAAATAGATATAAAGTGTGTATAGAGCAGTGGTGAGTTTTGCTACGTATGTCAGTGTAGTAATTCATGTTTTGAGTGATACCCAAGTTGAGATTCTTCTTTTTGAGTGTTGGGGAACTTTCTTTGGACTAAATGGAGTTGATGGTTAAGTGAAGCAGAGGAAATTGAGTAAAGATGTTTAAGTCAAGTAGATGGAGAAGTGAGAAGAACAAGATCAAAGTTGTATTCAAATTGCAATTTCATGCAACTCAGGTAACATTTTTTTGTATTTGAATTGAATTTGCCTCTTGCATTGTTGAATCTGAAAAGGGCGTCTTCTAATTTGTTTAGATTGGTTAGAATGTAGTTCAATTTGAATTTGTGAGAGGTGTTTGGTGAGTAGTCCATTGGAAATGGTAATGTGATTGGGTAAGTTAAGATCTATGGAAGTGTTTTTTTTTTGTTTTTGAATTAAATTTTTATTATTGTTATATCAGGTGCCTCAACTTGCAAAGGATGCTTTGATGGTATCTTTGATTCCTGTTGAGGTTGGGAAACCAACTGTGAGACTAGAGAAGAGTGCAATTCATGATGGAACATGTCGCTGGGAGAATCCGATATATGAAACTGTTAAATTCATACAAGAGTTGAAAACTGGAAAGATCAATGAGAAAGTATACCAGTTCATTGTGTCCACTGTAAGAAATTAGTACACTTCTTTTTTAGCTTCGTTCGCTTTTTTCATATTTTTTTTACCTTAGTTTTCTGTTGTGATATTTAATTTGGGGGTTCTTGCAGGGATCATCAAAAGGTGGTTTAGTTGGAGAAGTTACAATAAATTTTGCAGATTATATTGATTCAATTAAACCTTCTACTGTTTCTCTCCCTCTCAAGGCATCGACTTCGGGCGCAATTCTACATGTTTGTACCTTTTCATTTACTGACTATTTATGTTGTAGTTTTATGAATATCAAAGTTTTTGTTCTAATTGTTTGTTGAATCTGCATTCTTGTTTTAACGGCATTCTTTTGACTGAAATATCTTATACGTAATTTATAGCCTATTTGAGATTTGTGATGTAGTCTTATTTTTATCTTGGACAGGTTATATTACAGAGAATGAATGGAGCTGAAGATCAAAGGTTGGTATACATGCCATGATGTCAAACTGGGTTCATTTGTTCAATTTCTTTATTTGTGATAAAATTTGGATAATAGTTTCTCATATTCTGCTTCATTTTTCCCCCTTTGAAGAGATGTTGAAGGAAACGGAATTGCAACAGTTAAGTCTCTGGATAGAAGCTTGAGAAGCAAGTTTAGCGATCATGAAACTGATGAAAACAGAAACTGCAATTCTGTTGAAGTAAGGTCACATCTCATCTTTCCTAATATTTGTCTTTCTTATATTCCCCTGAATGAAATTCTTGCATGGCCTACTATGTGAAAAACAAGGGTTAAAATATCAGGAATTCTTTGAACAATTCACCTGGTTATAACTAGGTTCTGGTGTTTCTTAAATATTTTACTAATTTACATATTTCACAGGATGGTACTATCGACATTACTTCATCTCAGCAATCTGAACCGAAAGAGATCCTCATAGTACGTAAAGGTTCTGATGATGTATCAGCTTCAGGTTCAGAGAGCAGTTCCGAGCGAAACACCCCACAAGAACTTGGATTGAGGAGCAATATCCATCGGGACTCGGACAGCTTCTTATCACCTCTAAGACATAGCTCTATGCCTCATAAGTCCACAACCAATGCTATTATAACAAACTACCTAGAGCACCAGAGATCAAATACAGAGTGGTCAGTAGGTTCTGCTCCAGATGGAAGTATTGATGATCTAACAAATAGCTCGGAAGACAGTACTGTGAAAGAAAGGTCGCCACATGCGTCAGAGGCCTCTGTTGAAAAGCTAAAAAATGATCTTGTCATTTTCGCAAGGCAGGCAGAGGTATCAGAGCTTGAATTGCAGACTCTAAAAAAGCAAATTGTAAAGGAAAGCAAAAGGGGACAAGATCTCTCCAGAGAAGTCATCAGCCTGAAGGAGGAAAGGGATGCTCTGAAAGAAGAATGCAAACAACTCAAGGGATCGCATAAACATACTGATGGTGCCAAAGTATCAAGCAAATTGCAGTTTGAGAGTGAGGACCCACACACTCTACTACAAGAGCTCAGACAAGAACTGAATCATGAAAAAGACCTGAATGTGAATCTGCGTATACAACTACAAAAAACTCAAGAATCAAACTCCGAATTGATTCTTGCTGTGCAAGACCTTGATGAGATGTTGGAGCAGAAAAATAAGGACACATCCTACTTTTCTAACAAATCTGCAGCCAATGGGAATGCAAAAGAACTACAGGATATGGTCTCCAATCAGGAAACAGATGAGGATGAGGAGCAACATGCACTGGAGTCGCTAGTTAAGGAGCACGATGATGCCAGGGAAACTTACTTGCTTGAACGGAAGATCGTAGATCTGTATAGTGAAATTGAAGTATACAGGAGAGATAGAGATGAGCTAGAGATGCAGATGGAACAACTTGCCCTTGATTATGAGATTCTGAAACAGGAAAATCATGACCTCTTGTCAAAATTAGAGCAAAACCATCTGCAAGAGCAGCTGAAGGCACAATATGATTGCTCAGACTCTTTGCTTACTATAAGCGATCTTGAAACTCAGGTTGAGAGCTTAGAGAAAGAACTAGTGAAGCAGGAAGAAGATCTTTCCACATCTCTGATTACCATAAATGAACTTAAATTCCAGGTTGAGTGCTTAGAGAAAGAAATGGAGAAACAGGCACAGGGTTTCGAAGCAGACTTGGAAGATGTCATGCATGCCAAAGTTGAACAGGAACAAAGGGCCATTCGAGCAGAGGAGGCATTGAGGAAGACAAGATTAACTAATGCTAACACAGCTGAGAGGCTTCAGGAGGAATTTAGGAGGCTCTCCGTACAAATGGCATCTACTTTTGATGCAAATGAGAAACTCGCAATGAAAGCAGTGACGGAAGCCAGTGAATTGCGACTTCAGAAAAGCCATCTTGAAGAAATGCTCGAGAAAGTTACTGAAGATCTTGATATCATTAGAGATCACTATGAAGACAAACTAAAAGAGCTTTCAGACCAGTTGTCTTTGTCAAAGGAACACGCAGAACGATCATTGTCAAAACTTGAAGAAAAGTCTAAGAAGCTTGAACATCAAAAAGAGCAGGATGAAGAAATGTGTCGTGCTTTCTCAGTGGAGATACTAATGCTGAGAGATGAGATAGAGAGACTCACAGAAAATAAAAATAAATTATCTAAGCAGGTTGAGGAAAATGCAAATTTACAGATTGAGATAGAAATATTGAAGGCGTCACTTGCTGAATCGGAGTTGTTGGTTCAAAGAGTGGATGGGGAGAGAAATGAACTGGAGAAAACAGTTGCTTTAGTGAGGAAAGAAGCGGACAAGTTTCTGGAGGAACTTAACAGTATGAGATCTTTAAAGGATGAAAAGGAGACAACGGTTGGAATTCTATTATCAGAAGTGGAAACCCTTAAAGCTGAGTATAATAAGTTGAAAAATATTTTATGTGAGGAGGAGTTGGAGAAAGAAAGCCTGAGTAAACAAGTATTTGATTTAAAGGGTGATCTAAAGAAAAAGGAAGAGTTAATCACTAGTACAGAGAAGAAGTTCAAAGCTGTTTCTGATGGAACAAAATCTTCTAAAAACAATAAAGTTGCTCCAGGTCATGGCTCCAAAGAGGTTACTGGTTTGCGGGAGAGAATGAAACTGCTTCAGGTAAATTTGCTACTACAATGACTGTACATACATGTCTAGTGACTATAAGCATTCCAGTGTGTTACTGTGTCATACTATTTACATGAGAGGGCACAGCATTCCTAATTGCTTCCGTAGTGCACAGTACTGACTGTTAGCCTTCACAGGCACAGATAAAGCTAAAGGAAACAGCTCTAGAAAACTCAAATGTTGCATTTTTAGAGAAGGAAAAGGATCTGCTGTACAGGATTGACGAACTAGAAAACAGAATGGTGGTTTTCAATTCTAGCAGTACAAGTTGCTGTGATGACCAATTGCAAAAGGTTAGCATCGTCTCTGACATATATATATATATATATTAGTTGGAGTGTTTGTGCAGTCATTCTTATAGCTGTTTTGGTAAAAAATCTACATAAAGCACTTCGAATGAACAAAAGCATTGTTGATATTGCAATGACCTTTCAATACTTTCTGTAGCAAATAATGGAGAGTTAAAGAGCTGACACACAAGATGTATAGTGGTTCGGAGCCATTGCGGCTTACTACGTTCACTAGAGAAGAAGGGTGTTTATTGCTTGATGGTTGATTAGGGTTTATTACAGAGATTTATACATGCACAATCGTCTGAAGTGCTTCTAAAAAAGGTGGAGTCTCCCTTATAGAAACAAATCTGTAAAGAACGTATCAAACCAACTAGGGGGCTTAATTCCTAGTTCATGCCCAACTGAATGGCGCACGCCCTTTCTTCTCCCATATTTTCTTTGCCTAAATTTGTTAGAATTAAGACACAAAGTGGTGACCAACACTCTCTGTCATACTTGTCATACTCCTAATACTCTGCTTGAAAGGAACCTATCCCACAGAGTGAAGATTGTGCTTGGAGTTTCGTTCCACATCAGTTAGTTCCGTCCATTCCCATGCATGAGCCATCACCTCAGTAATTGGATAAAATAGACAAGGAGGAAATATAGTGCATGATACATGAATTTTTTCCAGTAACTTTCTTAAGTTGTTTTATTTCCAACATTTTTGCACCAACTTATAAAGTATCTCCTGCTAATAGCATCATGTAATTGGCATTAACCCATTCAAGGATTCGTTTTTAAGATACAGGAAGTCAAAAGTGTTGAAACCCCTGAAATTTCTAGTAAGGATGAAGGAATAAATACAGAGAAACTTTCATCAGATTCCGAGGTTGGAGATAATGCAAAATTGCCTGATCAAAATGGCATAAAAAGGTACGAGTTAATTTTTCATTCTGCCAAAAGCAAATTGAAGAAAATGCAGTTGTTATTAGTTAAAGACACCTTGCAATGACTTTAAGATCCCATTCCCTTCTAGTGATAACTATGTTGCCTTTCCTTTTTCTCCATACAGCACCAACAAACTTTCCTTGAATAAACTGTTGATAGCCACTTCCGTTAGTGGTGATCACCGCGACCTTGATGAATTGCTCAGTGAAATGGCATCAATGAAGGCAAAGAACGAATCCATGGAAGGTGAACTGAAAGATATGCAAGAGAGATATTCAGAGATAAGTCTGAAGTTTGCAGAGGTAGAAGGTGAAAGGCAACAGCTCGTAATGACTGTTCGTAACCTGAAGAATGTTAAAAGAACCTAATCAGTGTTATATCAAGACGAATAAACTGGATTCCACGCACAGTTGAAGCATATGGATGTCATAACTAGCGATCCTGGTTTAGGGATCACAGTCAAAAGGTATAAGTTGTATATCTATAGTATTCTTTCTTTCTGTTTTTTCTTCCCCTCATGGGATACAAGTTACCAGTTAGTGTCCTGAGCTAGAATGTTGTGAAGTTGCAGATTCATGTCCTGCACTGGCGTCAGAGTTGTCATCAAAATGTAACATAGCTGTCATTAATATATTCTTTCTCCTCTTATGAGCTTAGAATCCTTAGATTCTTAACATATTAATAAATTAAAAAGAAATTTGATGATTTAACTGTTTAGTAACCGGAGGATGATTGACAAGTGCTCGTAACTTTAAAAGACTTTTTCAGGCATGTATAACTTACAAGGGATCCTTATTATAAGCTCGTGGGATTGGGACATGCTGAAGCCTGCTACGGTGCAGATATGAAGTTTAGATGACCAGAATGAGAAAAATAAGCTTAACTCAAGCTCTTCGTTGAAGGAGAAATACAAAAAAACTAGATATGTCAAGAAGAGAAATATACTTTTCTTGAAGTTTACCATCAAGAAGAGTATGTAGACATCCCTTTAAGACTAAAGAGAGAAGCATATAGTCGTTAACAGAGCCACTATTTTTTAAGGACAGAGACATTATCACCCAATCTTTTAGATTCACAGTCCGCACAGCAGAACCTGCTTACCTGCTGTGAGCTACTAATGATAGTTGACACTAGGGTTTTCTTAGTGCAAGAATCCAGGTGCTAGTGCAAGAAAACTTTTATGTATATATCAACGCAATTGGAACGATCAGGAGCTGTACCCGTCATAACTAACATTTTCCTGCGCTCCAGTTCAGGAACTTTTCCTCAGAATTTAGAACTTATCAATTACTCAGATCCAATCATGAGTCTAGGATGAATTAATAATTGCTCTGGTCATTGGTAATTTATGCAGATATTATCCGAAGTCAGAAACAACATAACAGTAAAAGATAACTGAAGAATTGGGCCGTTGATTTATTTGTTAATGGCCGAATGGAGAGAACTGATAAGAATTTCGGCTAAACCAATGCATCAGCTTCACTATAAAAGTACTTCAATCAATATCCAAACATCCTACAACCCCATGTCAATTAAACATTTTGGCCGAAATGTCACAGCATGTCATGTTTGATTGAAAGCCATCTTGTACATATACCCCATAGTACCAAAGTTCGGATTAGGTATTAATTTGGCAAGGCCCCTAATTGGATAATTCGGAATTCAGAAGTAAATTTGGAGAATTTTGTTTAAGAAAAAAAAAATGAGTTGTAAAAAGTGTATATAAATCTCACAAAATATGTTAAAAACACTAGTTAATGCCCGTGGGCCCAGATTCTATCAAGAAACATCATTGATAATGTGATTTAAAATTCCACATACATTTACTATTTATTGTGATGGGAAAAAAAATTAATAATATTTATTGTGATGGAAAAAAATAATAATAAGTAGGCAGCTCGATAAAAAATCTAATTAATGTGCTAAAAAAATTATTCAATGATTGTATATTAGTTTACTTTAATAATTTTTTTGCCAAATTAATGGGAAACATTTTGAAGTAGGATAGTAACGTGGAACATTTTGAAGAAGGAAATGCACGATACAAAATTATTGGAAACCGTAATAATTACAAAATTATTCTTGTAGGAATTGTGTGGTAAGAGATTATCAAGGGGATTTTAACTCGTGAGAGCATTTCCAATGGGGGGTGTAAGCCGTATAGAGTGGAAAGTTTACACCCGAAGTGTCAAAAAATCTTTATCCAATGGGGGTGCTAAACCGTATGTAATAGACTATTAGTTGATAGTGGGAAATTCCTCATCTTCCTATCAGTTGATAAATAGCCCAGGCGACACTTGAACACACGTATGAACAAAAGAAATGTTCGGACGTCACTCCATCTATTTCTAAAGTCACAATTTGAAACTTTTAAACTCGGACGTCACTTCAAGTGTCATCCGAGTTTAAAATCAAACTTTTTACACTTCTCCGTTGGGAACAATAGAGAGTGGATATTTATAGACCATACAATAATTTGTAATTAGAGTTGTAAAATCCTAATCCCCCCCCATTTGAGATGCCCTGATGTACAACAACTTAATCTATATCGTCCATAAATATAATTCAGTATCCGCCTTCTTTTTCAGGGTTTTCTCCAATTGTGAGTTTTGGTTTTAGGTGTGCTTTGTAGATGTAGTCATAAAGATATAGAAAAACTTTATATCTTGAGATAGTGTGAGTCGTATCAATTGGAAATTAGTCTTCAAAGAATGCAAAAATAAAAGTTGCCGCTGAAAATTTTGTATCTTGTGTCCCACATGTGATATAGTTAGAGCCTTAGAGGTCATGTGTTGATGACAAATATGTGATATGTTTTCGATAATATATACACTTGAGTTGGGCATACTTTGATGGGAATTAATTTGAGCATACTATAATGAAAAACTTATCAAATACGGTTGTTCAGCAAGATGATGCAGGTCCATCTATGCATTTGGCAACATGTGAATGCTTTAAAAGCATGTGTAGTCTTTACATTAGTTAAAATAGTATGTAAACAAGGTAAATATAAACTAAAATAAAAGGATTCAACAGAAAAGTGAATAAAATAGTTTTATACTAAGTTGAAGAATCGAATTATCATTATTTTCTTCAAATCAGTTGATAACATGCTCAAGCACTACTAAATAGAAGTTGCTTGGTATTAGGTTTAAACTTTCAAAACCTTGAGGAGATCTCCACTTCGACCATAGATAAATCTTTTACTTCTGCAAGGAAACACCAAAGAGCCTACTAAACTCCATCAACTACAGCCATACGAAGTTAATATATGTAAGCGGTAAGCAATCCAATGACTATAAATTCACCAGTAAACACATGCATTCTAGTCTAACTATCATGCCAGTAGCTGCAAAAATAATTAGAGAGAGGGATGGGAAAATGAGATGTTTAACAGCATAAGATTTGAATTTATAACTCACATTATAGACAAAAGATTTGCATCAAAGAATAAAAGCGGTAAGTTACCAAGCAACTCTGCTTGTTGTTATTACTTGTAGACTTTGCTGTGAAAGAAGTATGTGCTTATTTGTTTTTGATAGATCCTCGAAGGGATTCAATCCTGTCCACTATAATAACTAAGAAATGAGCCATACGACTTAATGACCTAATCCAATATAAAAGTCAACTAATACAAAATTTGACATTGAAAATACCTCTCTCAGCGCTCTTACTTCTTATTAAAAAAACCTCAAATTAGACCAATATATGGGGATACTAACAGAATATAATTTACAACTCCAAGGTATTATGTTATTGGTTCATACATACTTAAGAAATGCATAAATGATTAGTCCATGGCCTGAGTCACTAAAGCAGTAATAGTTAAGCTGCAAGACCAAAATCATAAATGTACTGCCATACAATAATTGCACAGACATGAGGAAGCAATGTTAAAGGATACAGGGAACTAACTCGTTTGCATACAGTACGCCTTGGTGCACCAATAATTAGCTGGAGGGAATGGGTTCTCTTTCGACATTTTTCCCATACGTACTTCCTCCATTGACAATTTGCCATACATTAATAACCGGAGGTCCATATTTTGGACTAATTAGACAACAAATAACGATGCATGCAAATGAAATTTTTTCCTACATATTACTTACCAATGCTACTTCATAGTGTGCTCTAATGGAGACTTGAGACCTCCTCAAAGTGGCTTTGGTAGCTTGATCGACACTCTTTGCATCAGTTGACTTTAAAATTCGTTTACGAACCCGACCTTGTGATCCATGATCTTGGCTCTATTCACTGCAAGCTCTTCATCTATCATTATCAAAGGCTACAATATCATCGTTGCTACCATTACTATAACGCCTATATTCCATTGACAGAAATTCTACATTGTTAGGTTGTGATGTTGAGTGGTTACTGCTTCTACCCCAAGAAGTGGAGTTGCACCTAAAAAAACTATAGAGATAATAAGTGGACAGTGGATCTGGTTTACAAAATGTACAATATACTACAAATTCATTTACCAACAGATCGAGCGCATCACAGTGAAGTTTTTAGAAGGATAGGGAGGAGCGACTACACTGAAATCCCCTATTGCAAGATAACACATGTTGCCTTTTTTGGAACCATCCCTGTCGCATTCAGCACAAAAGTACCAAGTCTTTGTTCTCGAAAAAACTTGGTAGGGCTATACATTTCACTAACTTACATTTTGCAAACCTTCTATGGGCAACAATTAGATAATTGAAAGCTTCAAGCATGAATAAATATCAACGCAAGGACATGAGAAACCCCCAAATACATAATCATATTAGTGGAATTGAGAATCTTGTATTAGATCAAAGCATTAGAAATAAGATGAAATATTTCTATTGAGAAGCGTGGAGAAAAAATTAACCAAGTTCCTATTGAGATCCAAATAGCACATAGATGAGTCTATTTAGGGGTGTGGTGGAGTTTGCTTTGTTTCATATTGGCCTCATGACCAAATGATTAATCAATTAGAGATCATTGAAGAATATACATTGCACTTAACTAAGAAATACTTAAGAAAAAGTTGAATGTTCTCGATGGTGTACATTCAAGAAATTAAGGTCTTTCTAGCTAATAACAAAGCAAAAAAATGGTGTTAAGAGCATCCAAAAATTAGAACTTTAGGCACTATAGAACCATGCAAAATAATAATAATAATATATTAAATATATATATATATATATATATATATATGAAAAAACTCAACTCGCTCCATAAGCAGTAATGTTGCGGAAAAAATCCAAATCCACCCCAAAACCCTAAAAAAATTAGAACTATCGTGCAGTGGCAATGAGCATAAATAGGAAGCATCAGAACGCAAAAGATTGGGTACTAACACCGTACCGCACGTATAGATGAAATCAATGGAACCTCACCTCAAAGCCAACACATTCTTCAGGATCGACCACACAAATAGATATGACAAAAAATTTATATGTAACCATGCTGCGTTGAGTTCTCTCATTCTCTTTTCCTTTTTTTTTCATCAAACGTTCCATGTATTTTTGGTTCATAGAAATGATGCTCCAACCATGTTTATTCTCCAAACTATTCAAGGGTGAACTGACAATTTGAAAAGAGATTTAAAAAATGGAATAGAGCTTGAAGCCATAGAATTCACAACACTTAGTTCGCTTGGCCGCGAGAAAACAAATGCATGGAATCAGTGTAGAATTCAGAACTTTAGGAAAACGCGATTGTCTATGCATCATTATATTTCCATAATAGTTGTCCATAAGAAAGGTAGGCTATCTAAAAAGATTGTTCACAATTCATTATTCTATTTGATACAAATGGATGAAGATGATAACCCAACAATTATATAATCTCAACATACCTTTGAAAATTGCACAATTTTAGCAGCAGTGCGACAATTTGATGAAGACTCGAAACATAGGTTACACAATTGGGCAATCCTTCTTTTCTGGGCTTTACTGCCAGCATAAAAAACCAAAGTTTGGTTAAGCTCCTCTATCCTTAGCCACCCTTCAGTCGAATATCAACAGATATCAAATTAATCTAAAATTAATAACTAAAGAAATACTTTATAGTCAATATTGTTGCCTTACAGTACGTACATCTTAGCAACGGAAAACAAATATCGTGTATATATATATATATATATATATATATATATATATATATATATATATATATATATATATATATATATATATACTAGAAAGTAGACCCGTGCATACGCACCGGTATTCTTAAAAACTTGTTCAACAATCATAACATACATATAGAAATTTTCTAATTAACTAATTCGTGATTCCTGTTTTCAGTGCTAACCCGTTTTAATTTCATAACAAATTGTTTTAATCAAGTTTTAATTTCTCAACAAAATTTTTTAATTGAGTTTTAAAAACCCATTTTTAATTGGGAGAGAGACCCGATTTTAATTTAGAAGTGTGATTTCCGTTTTAATTAGAAGTGCTAGAATTTATCTTTTCAATAGGAGAGGATTTTCCGTTTTAATAGGAATTGATGATGTGGAATTTTAAGAGAGCTAAAAAAAATACTCATTGTGGGAGCTTTAGTTTCCTAACAAATTGTTTTTATCAAGTCTTAAAAATCTATTTTAATCTCTCAACAAATTATTTTAATCAAGTTTTAAAAGCACATTTTTTTAATTGGGAGAGAGATCCCGTTTTAATAGTTGATTTAATTTAAAAGTGTGATTCCGTTTTAATAGGAGATTATTGTTTAATCAGAAGTGCTAGAATTTCTCTTTTCTAATTGAGGAGGAATTCCCGTTTTAATAGGAATTGATGACGTGGAATTTTAATAGAGCTAAAAAAAATACTCCTTGTGGAAATTTTAATTTCCTAACAAATTGTTTTAATCAAGTCTTAAAAATCTATTTTAATCTCTCAACAAATTATTTTAATTAAGTTTTAAAAATTTATTTTTTAATTGGGAGAGGGATCCCGTTTTAATAGTTGATTTAATTTAAAAGTGTGATTCCGTTTTAATAGGAGAAAGATTCTTGTTTTAATCAGAAGTGCTAAAATTTATTTTTTCTAATAGAGGAGGAATTCCCGTTTGAATAGGAAAATGATTCTCGTTTTAATTAGAAGTGCCTAACATTTATTTTTTCAATATGAGAGGAATTCCCGTTTTAATAGGAGATGATGATGTGGAATTTTAATAGAGCTCGAAAAATACCCTTTGTGGGAGCTTTAATATTAAGATATATATATATATATATATATATATATATATATATATATATATATATATATATATATATATAATTCTTTAGTTGTTAGCTTTAGAACATACTGGACTCGCCGAGATTACCCATAAGAGGTTCAATAATTCTTTTATTTTCTTCCTTCATTTCTAAACATAGAGCAACAAAAACTTGATCAGTGAAATCATCAACACACCATATTAGTAAAAAAAAATAGCAACAACTAAAAACTTTGTTTCACCAAATCACCTAGTGTTATTCCATTCCAATTACTTGAATAGAGCATGCAAAAGAGTACCACCAATCGACAAAATGAATCCATTTAAGTATCATTAACATTTCCTATTTTCTGTCATTCTTAGTTCGTTCGCCAATAAACCAATGAAAGTAAAAGGAAAATTAGAGAGCTTGAGAACAAGGCCCAAAATATCGATATATCACGATATATATCATATATATATTATTTTTGGTACAATCGACATGGATATATTCGATATATCTCAACCTAATATTGAATACTTTTTTTTAATATATATCGTAATTTCGATATAACGATATATATCAACCGATATATATATCACGATATAAATTATTGACTTTGACCGATATCGTTGACTTTGACCAAATATCGTTGACTTTGACCAATATATCAACGATATTTTTGATATAATCGACGATATTTCCGATATATCGACATACAAAACAAAATTTTGACTAGTCAACAAAAAAATAGATATCTCTGATATATCTGATATATATCGGTTTTTTGGTACATCAAAATATTCACCGAATTCGATATTTTGGGCCTTGCTTGAGAAGAGACAAGAAAAATTACCTGAAATATTAGGGTTTTACAACTGAAAAAAGATAACGATGAAGAGAGAGGAAGAAATTATTTTTAAATAGAAAGGATAATAAGACACTGGCTTTTGAGAGAGAAGAACAATATCTGAGCAGATTATAGAGGAGACTAACTAATGTTGAGATTCGAGAGAGATAGAGCTGAAGAAGAAGAACAGTAGTTAGGGGGTGGGGAAATGAAGGGTCTTGACTCTTGGGATAAATTTTTTTTTCCAATTCCTTGATTGTGAAGAGCGAAAGATTTTCTCTTTGTTCGGTTTCCATAATTAATACTGATAATTAATATATAATCCAACCGGTTGGGAAGAAGTATCAAAAGTGAGAACCAAGGGTTTGCATTACGAAGAATTTTCACAAATTAAGACTTTTAATTAATTCCTAATCCATATGGTGGAATGGTGGCCCTCGATTTATACCCCTCAAATCAAATCCCAGCCGCGAGTCAGGAACCAAACTGTTTTGTTAAGTTTATGTTAAATGTGGGTAAGTTAATTCGCCAAGTAAATTCGGCACACACCTAATTCACGTAACTTCGAAGACTTTGTAAAAAAATTGAAGAATTTTGTCACTTTGATGGCCAGCCATCGTTTGATAAATATTTTCGTCTCATCATTCCATCAATTGCTCTAGCCCATGCACTCCGTGGGCAGCCACCAAAGAAAACGTGCCCCTCGCTTCCGTTTGTTCACTTGTTGACTTGCCTCACTCCATAGTCCCACACTTGACAGCATACTTTCTACCTTATAAATACATCTCTCACCTATGCATCTTATCTATATCCGAGTTGACACCAAGTTTTACACTTGAAAGAAACTAGAAAAGAAATAACGCAAATATCACTAAGAGAATTAAGATGGCTTTCCATGGGAAAGATGATGCTCTGGACATCAAAGCTCAAGCTCATGTGTGGAAAATCATCTATGGTTTTGCAGATTCCCTAGTCCTCCGATGTGCAGTGGAACTTGGAATCGTCGACATCATTGATAACAACAACCAACCTATGGCACTTGCCGATCTGGCATCTAAGCTTCCTGTTTCCAATGTGAATTGCGATAATTTGTATCGGATATTACGATACTTGGTGAAAATGGAAATACTGAGAGTGGAAAAATCTGATGATGGTGAGAAGAAGTACGCGCTTGAACCTATTGCAACATTGCTTTCAAGGAATGCGAAGAGGAGTATGGTTCCAATGATTCTTGGAATGACTCAAAAAGATTTTATGACTCCTTGGCATTCAATGAAGGATGGCTTAAGTGACAATGGTACTGCTTTTGAGAAGGCCATGGGAATGACTATATGGGAGTACTTGGAAGGACACCCTGATCAAAGCCAATTATTCAATGAAGGCATGGCCGGTGAAACAAGGCTTCTCACGTCTTCACTTATATCTGGAAGTAGAGATATGTTTCAAGGTATTGACTCACTTGTTGATGTTGGTGGAGGAAATGGTACTACTGTCAAGGCCATTTCTGACGCATTTCCACATATCAAGTGCACCCTCTTTGATCTCCCTCATGTCATTGCCAATTCCTATGACCATCCTAATATTGAACGCATTGGTGGCGACATGTTTAAATCCGTGCCCAGTGCCCAAGCTATCTTACTCAAGGTGAGAAACGTTTCTTTCTTTCTTCCGTTTTTTTTTTCCTTTTTCTTTTTGAAGCCCTACCAGTCTACCACTAACTGAATAATTGGTGTATGCAACAAACATATTTGCCGCCTTTTGACAACAATTGTTTTTACAACTTAACTTAGCCCAATGAGTCTATGATTATGTTTTGCATTAACCACAGTTCTAATATTTAAACCAAAAAGTAAATTGAAATAACCAAAGACTAACATAATAACAAAATCAATTAAAAAGAGGTTAGTGCCATGAGTTTATTTCCTAGCTTAAAAAATGCCGTTTATTTTATAGACTAGAAACAATGCAAATCTCGTGGAACAAATCCATTGTAGCAAGTGATGAATTTGAAAATTGTGGGCTGTTTAAAGGATTGGCCCCGAATTATATTGTAAGCCTATCCTTCTTTACGAGCTTATAAATCGGGGCTAATTCTCCACTTAAAAGGTAGATAGTCAAGTTGGACGGTAGGTAGCTTCCAGAATATGCTTTTGATCAAGGCTTTGAGGGCATTTGAAGAACGAATTATAATGGTCCAATCCCACGGGAAACACGCCTCCTGTTCTAAAACAGCAGTTTCCAAAATTGTTGAGAGACAAAACAAATGAGAATTGAGCATAAGCAAGTGTAATAAAACCCCTCAATGCCCCTCATCCACCAGTCCATGTTGTAATGAGTACAGCCCAATCCAAATCTCGAGAAGGGTTGTGTGTATCAAAAGCCTAATGTCGTGTCCTTCTTGTGGAAACAGTATGTGGTTATTACTTATTTATTTATGTATCTTCACTTTTATGTTATCTTCTTGTATTCAATTTGAGACTAATGAGTATTATATTTGAGTCGAATGCAGCTAATTTTGCACGATTGGAATGACGAAGACTCGATCAAGATTTTAAAGCAATGCAGAAATGCAGTGCCAAAAGATGGAGGAAAAGTGATTATAGTGGATGTGGCATTAGATGAGGAGTCAGACCATGAGCTTAGCAGCACACGATTGATCCTTGATATCGATATGTTGGTGAACACTGGTGGTAAAGAGCGGACTAAAGAGGTTTGGGAGAAAATTGTGAAAAGTGCAGGATTTAGTGGTTGCAAAATCAGGCACATAGCGGCAATACAATCAGTCATTGAGGTTTTTCCATAATCATCTGTGGATGATTTTGCCACATACGATCCTAATAATGGTGTTCCAAGTCATCCCTGCTGCAAGTTGTTTGTTTTGTCACATAGCTGATTTTGATGTGATAAGTTCTTAGTCACGAGTATTGATTGGTATTTCTTTATGGCCCTCTTTCTTTATCTCTAATGGGGAAAAAAAAAAAAACAAGTTCATGTAACAAATATTGTGGTTCAATATTAATTGAAAGTCGTGTTCCCAGTAACGCTATCTTTCACCATGTTTCTTCTGTGTACATCGCCGATAATACCAGTACTACAGTACTACTAGTACTATGTAACAAATAACAAGAAGGGTAATCTGTAATATCTTTGACCGCTACCGGCCACCACATACACAGTACCTCTTTCATTCTACATAGGACAATTGAACAGTTTCAAGTTTAATCATCACAGACGGGGAATAGGAGATTAAGGAGCTACTGAGTGGTATTTTTATGTGCATGCTTAAACATATATACATAGAATTGAAGAGGGTCAGAGGGTGTTCATCAAGAAGAAGCAAGACGATGATTCAAAAATGAGGAATCGGGACAAAAGGACAGGGTTTTAGCATTTCATCCACCATCCAAAGCGCTGCCAATCATTTGTCATAGTGTCATACTACTCTTGGCTCACGCAATGATGATAAATGTAATCAGGCAAAACTAGAAAAGAGAGTAACAAAAATTAAAATGAAAGTAAAAACTTTTTTTTCCCCCTTTTTGATGCATATATAACAAAAAGCAGTAGAAAAGCACACGCTACTTCTGGTCTTTTCACCTTGACTAAATTAAAGCAGTAAAACCGACACAAGTACTAAGCAGCTTGAGGGCATTTGTGCATAATCATTCCTAAGAAAAACTTATGAAGCATGAAAAAGGCTGGAGAGATTCAATACTTAATTAAGTTCGTGACTCTGCATTTCGTCAAGTTTTATAGCTACCCAAAATAATCAATTACATATCTGTTACTATTGTGCACTTGTGCCGCCTCTCATAACATCACAGGCTCAAGCAGCAAATTAAACATAACAACCCATGCAAGTGATCTAGTTTTTTAAAAAATGCTGCAAGACAACGTGTTTATAAATAGGGTTAACTAGTATTACCCCCCATTAGATGAGCCTATTAGGATTTCCTTCCCACTAGATGGCCAATTAGGTCTCCCTCCTAAACACACACTCCTAAACACACAGTCAATTTGGATTGACCGTTAAATTTCAAGTCAAGCAACTGAAAATTACACAAATGCTCTCATTATTTTCAAAAAACAAATGTTCAATTTTAATTAGGTGGGGGGGGGCAATTATGTCATTTTCAACTATTTGACTTAAAAGTTAATAGTCAAACCAAGTTCACGGTGTGTTTGGGGGGCTGTTTATAAATCTGAAAATGCAGAAGGCAGTCAAGGCACCATCACAATATGGACGCTAAAAACTCTCCAGTTGAAATTCGGAGCAGCTTGGCTTAAGAAATCCAATTCGACGAGGGGTCAAAATTCCTGACCAGTAGCGGAAAAAATTGCAAAGAACAGACTAGGAGACATCTATTAAATACCTTTTTATACCCGTTTTCTCACTAACATTCATATGAAGACATTCGAATCAGTCTCTATCGTGTGGGGCGGTGGGCAAGCTTGACTAAGACTCGTGTAGTCCTATGTCATACTAGACGCACACATAACCCTTGGAACTCCTTCCAAACCTTCTACAATTCAAAGTTCTAAACCTTTTTTGCAAGTTTCCAAAGCTTCATTCACTTACTTCTTCCAAGTCCTCAAATGGCTCAGGTTATCTTCTCTACTATAACTTTGTTCATATGTTTTTAAGGTATTAATCATATTGCACTACGTTAGTTGCTAATCTTCTTTTGCCTTTTTCGTCATGAATTATTAGAAAAAAGCGATTTTCAAGCTCTTAACCATGACCGATCAGAAGACAAAACAAAAGGCTATGGAGGCTGTTGCGGATATCTTTGGTAATCTTCAAGTTCTTCATATGTTGATGGTGGACAATAATAGATATTTATCCGCATGAGGATAGTTTTATAAACATTTTCATCCAATTTGGTTAACAGGAGTGGATTCCATTGCGGCAGATATAAAGGAGCAGAAGATGACCGTAATAGGTGAAATGGATACTGTTAAAATCGCGAAAAAATTGAAGAAGATAGGAAAGATAGATATAATATCAGTTGGACCAGCTAAGGAAGAGAAGAAAGAGGAGAAGAAAGACGAAAAGAAAGACGAAAAGAAAGATGACAAAAAGTAATTGTGAGTAATTAACTGTAATATAACATATATTTAAGAAATATATATTAGTAGTGCTACAACTATAGCTAGTTGGTTTGTTAATTTTGTATTTCACTATAAAATTTTAATTCAATATTTAAATTATTCCTTCGCTTCTTCTCAAAAGTATATCTAGTGAATATTATGCTCGTGTTCTTCAGTGCAAGCTCACCATATCCACATTGTGTTCCAGAGTTTCTGTTTTGAATGTCAATCATTTGCAAATGATGCACTAAGTCAACAAATATCCATTCTTGACTAACTTTAGGCGGCTATTACTCCTAGCCAGTCCCCATTCCTAGCAGCCTCTCTTACTGTGAATACAGATGCTTCGAAATCCCTTGGTTCATTGATCAGTGGAACTAATGGTTGTCCATTGAAAAGAAAGACCAACTGTGACTATCATCTAAAGGTTGATCAAGGTTTAATTGCCTGTAGTATCGGTTTCATTATGTATAGTATAGTAGAAACAAGTTCGCTACATTTCATTCTTGGAATCAACTGAGAGTCAAATCTCCACATCTTAAATACACTGTTTGGCATCCCTACTTACGAAAAGTGAAGCTCACTCGGCGTGTCTGGTACCAAGTCTTTGCAAATATTTTAATTAGGAAAATAGGAAAGAGATGATTACCACACCGCATACAGGAGCCCACACAACAAAGAAACTGAACAAAGTATATATCCTACTTCCACCGCTAACGCTGCATTTGATAGAAAGATTAAGTAGTTACACTGACCTCCTGGTCCGGTAAGTTTTTGGAATTATATTTCCAAAATCTATAGACTGTAAAGAATATCTATTCTCAGACAAATGAAATGTGCTTCATTTGATTGTATCTTTTGTTTGGAATGGAGGAAGGTGGATTCCCACAGCATTCAATTTTATTTGCGCAACAAACTAATTTAACTGATAATGGCAGTATGGGGTACTAAAGTCACTTGTTAATGTTAAACAATATCGCCATAAATTTGATTTGCACGTTGCACTTTATAGTATATATATATATATATATATATATATATATATATATATATATATATATATATATATATATATATATCTATTTTCAATTATTTTTAAAACTACTTGCATACATACTGAATAAAAACAGAAACCACTACAGTGATATTTTTTCCCCCCAAATAAGTTCTCTCTGTTTGAAAAAATCACACAATACAGTGATATATTTTCTATCTAAAATCACACAATATAGATTGAAAAAAATATCAATTTGCGAAAACCTACAATGGTTGTAGTTCAAACGTAGATAAACAGAAGTGACATAAGGGCTGAGAACATATATCACGAGCTACAAATTCAATTTGGTATGAAATAAATTTTTTTCGTATAATAATGCAGCAATTATAGAATGAAGTAAGCTGCAATGCTACATTCACTAAAACTGATTAGGATTTTGGTGACAATCTACATGTACCACCTTAATATAAAGAGTGCCACCACCAATGCTGACGTTAAGTTTTGCCTTTTATAACTAAAAGCACATTTTGTCATTCACAGGCTCACATCAAGTTGGGGAAATCCGAATAACAAACATGACCATAATACAAAATATCAGGATATGGGTATTTATCGATACTCAATTTCTGGATATATATTGTGGATATATCCCTCTATTTGGAGATATTTGACATTGTTTCACATGTAAATATCGTGGATATATCTAAAATATCGACAAATATCGTAGATATTGTAGATATTTTTTGATATATCATGATACATTATTTATATTTATTTAAAATATAATAGTAAATATAAAATAAAATTGTTATATATACAAAATATCATTAAATATCTCCAAATATCGTAAAATATCACAAATATTGCAAATATCATCAAAATATCACCGATATTTACAGTCGTATATATCTCTTAACATATTGTGATATTTATATATCTTTTTCTGAAATCTGGATAGATATCCCCAAATATCGCGATATATCGGAATATTTTGTACTATGAACATGACACATGACGCAAGTTTAAGATAATCATTTGATTTTTGTTATCACTATTCACTGAGCATAAAACAATATGTCCATGTCTACCTATCATCATGAGTTGGTAGCATGAATAGATTACGTATCTTTCTTGTTTGATACCTAAAATATATAATAAATAAAAATAATATGATACAGTATTCCTTAACCTATATTAATAGAAAGGAGCTCGACAATGAACGTTTTATAATCTACAAAATACAAATACTAGTCTCTTTCTTTTTTTTTAAGAAAAAAAAATGATAAAACATATGTTAGCACGCTCATTTCATTTTCTGTAAATATAGATAATGATAGAATAAGTAATAAACTACTGGATAATGGACTGGCCAAAGAATGGTTGAGGAGCCGGCCAAACAATGACTGGAAAACTAGCCAACTGGATTGAATCCTACAAACTGCAACTTGATCACCATCTTCTCCACCAGTTAGATAACCATCTTCTCCACCATTCCCTTGTCTCCAAGTCAGGCCTTCGACCAAAAATACAATTCCCTAATAGTGCATTCGAAAATCTGACATAACAGAGAAGAAACTCTTAGAGTGCATCAACTCACATCAGCATCTTCAAATGGAGAAGGCTTCAAGATCCAAAGGCTTCAGAAGCCAGTTGCAGAATGGGGAGCTTTCTTTGAATATACTGGAAGTTAACCTATATTCTTGAGCCCCTGCCTGAAAAGTGAATGTAAATGCCTCAAATAAATATTTCTACTCAGAATTAGACGATCAACAGATACTAGCTGCAATTCAATTGACTTGAAATGACTGTACTTGATTAACCAGCATCCCAATCAATTCAAATCAAAATATAATCTCAGTGCTGAAATTCCACGACAGATCCACAATCGTCCCATCATCAAATCAAATACTCTATCTGAGTATAGTTTGCTCAACAGGCACACGCCTAGGGCTCGGGAAAACCTCGAGCACACAGGGAAACCACCTCCAAAATTCCCATGTTATACAGGAACAAGGAAACATAATATGAAACACTACTGAGAATAAATAGGAATCTATGTATAATATTCTTCCAACATGACAAGGCTATAAAGGAAACAATTTCCTAGTAAAAGAGGAATAAGCTTCTGAGTAATGTCATCCATTCACACAAAACAAGGTTGCCAATAACTATCTCTTAGTAGCTTTACAGGCAAAAGAACCATCAATTCTTTCAGCTCTTAAACCTCAAAAAACCACCTTCCTTCAACCGCTTACATGAAGACACACACACAGCCAGAGAAAGAAATCAAGCAATGGGAGATAGCTCTGTGAGCACATCTTCAGTTTTGCAGATCAATTCGAACAGGCCAAGAAGCAAGAAAGCACAGAACCCACCACTGGTGACTACTACTTCGGTAAAGGTCACCCAATGAAATCCCACCGTAAAATTATGGCCCACAACCTAATCACTCACTACTCTTTCCACCGGTTCATGGAAACAAATTGCCCTTTCCCTGCTGATATGATGGTTCCAATACTTAAGAATTTTTCGCTTCCTTCACACCAGAAACCTTCATTATCATCCAGTCGCATATTCTTAAACGATTTAATGTTGGCGAAGATTGCTCCTTTCTTATGGTTTATTTGATTTCTTCGAGCTGTCCGGTTGTATGCTTAGTCACCTAAAGCGTGCATATACCCCACCGTTCCCCCTCAAAAACCACGGTTTGACGGCTGAAAGCTAAAATTGTGTGAAAATTGCGCTCTGATATTTTGAAATCGGCGCTCTGAGTTTTGAAAACCGCGCTTTGTCAAATCTAAAGACACATGAGTGATTTTTAATGGCCAGCAGTCCAGCACATTTAGTACTTACGGTTTTGTCTTCCATTGCATTTAATACATTCAATAGTGGGCCAGGCTTTTAGAACTTTGAAGTTTGACAAATTTTTGACACCTTACTTCAACGTTGAACCGCTGATGATTCTAGATAACTTCACATATCATAATTATGAAGGATTGATTAGATATCAATTCAATAACGAAAATACTATAAGTCACTTCCAACTAAAAAAGGGTAGCTGGTGGTTCAAAAATTAACAAATGATAATACGTCTAATTGTAAACATATATAGTCTTATAGTCTTATATGTATTTATTTTAGGAATTTATTATAAAATACATTTCATAATTTATTTATAATAAAAAATATAAATAAATTGACACTTTCATAACGCTGTATATAGTGGAGTTTCTCATGTTAAGCCCTCTTCCGCTCCCGCTCCTCGCTCTGGTGACTAAGGTACATGCTTGGTGCTGTGAAATTTAATCCAAAAGATGCCGATATCTTGTTGAATTGGACTTACGGGGTCGCACCATGCTAAAAAATGTGAAGCTTCTGGGTTTTCTATGTCAATGATAATGTATTTGAGTTTTGGAGCTGCTTAAAGTTCACCGGGTATGATGGGGTTGAAATGTTGAATTGTTTTTTGCTTTTGATTTTTCACTTGATTAAGAATAAGTGTTCTTGCAGTTTACTACTTCTCTTTTGGGTTTTAAAGCTATTCAAGTTATGGTTACCTATCCAAAAGACAGAGGAAACATAAACTTTATGCTATGCCTACACAGGCACACCATAGAATTATCTCAATCTATACTAAATACTCCCATACAAAACCACAGAAAAGAAAAAACCTGTGTGTGCGTGCCTTTAAGAATGTAAGAGGAGAAAATTATCATATTTGGCTTAGCTATATTTTCCACATTTTTAGCACAATTCTGTGACAATGTCACCGTTTGGCAAAGACAAATATGCCCCACACAATACAATGCTGAATGTATCAAAATAACTTGAGATATAAGTATGCATATAGAATACTGAAAAACAAATTAATGGAAAAAATCATTCCATACCTTCAATCTCTGATAAGAAATTTCGTCATCTTGAGATTCAGTAGGACATTTATGCCTCAACAACAAGAAAAACTCCAGAAGTCGCTTTCTAGAATCAGAAAAGTGTATTAATACAATGATACAAGAAGAAAAGAGTTTCATGCATGCCAGATTCAATATGCTTATAAGATAAGCTCATGCAAAACCATGTTTGATGCTCTCTGGAAAATATTTCTGAAAGGAAGCATGTTTGTTTACTTGCATAGAGATGACTCGCTGGATGGGTACATAGCTCCTTTTGCAGAGGTTCCTTGCTTTCGACCAGTAGTTCCAAGAATAACTTCATGCAGTCCCGACTTGTTCCAGCAGATAGAATACCTATAATAGAAGCATTCAGCACTATTTAACTAAAACAAAATTTACAAGTTGAAGCCGAGGATCTAATACCCGCAAGTCAAAGTCAGTGATGCAGATTCGGATTGCTGAAACTCCTCTGGGGGCATTGGAGCCTCCAAAATCTGAGGCTGTCAATAGCCCAAAAGTAAAGTAAAGACAAGTACACAACTTTGCTCAATGCATATTGATCAATGTATAAACATAGAGGACCTTATTCACTCTAAAAGGAGACATTAGCCTGTTGGCCAATGGAAGAATGCGCTCAGTAACGGCTCTTCTCAAATGATTTTCCAAGGGAACTGCAGCACTTTGCCTAAGACACTTCCCAACAATCATAGATGATATATACACTGGTTGAATAAAGTAAGAAAGCAGAGCTCCTATAACGAGGAACAAAGTTAGCATCATTAATTGTTTCAATTAGTTCAAAGGGAAACTGATCTAGCAAACGTTATGTCACAGAACAACCATGTATTTTTATTTATTTTTAATGTCTCAACCACCAAATCATATCAGTGTCCTAACATGAAATTTTCAACGGGTGTTTAATAAAGTTGAGTAGAATATACGTACATAACTATCCAGCAGTTGTTCTTCCAAAATGAAACAGTGTCCACCAGCACTGAATCTCGTGAACTTATCTCAATTACATATAGGCATATAGCTTCATTAATTCTTGAGGGGAAAACATGTCTATTGGAGAATGAGATAGAGGTTCCCACAGATATCTGAAACTGCCTTCAACCCTCATGTTTCATAGCGATATGCCGATACCACAGATACGAAAACATGCACAATGTATCAAAATGAACAATCAACCCCCCCCCCCACCCCACCCCCAAAAAAAAAAACAAAGATAGTTATATAGGTTGATAGACTTACAGACAAAACAGGTGATACATAAATTAGACATATTTGTTGAGACGTTTAGCATAGTCCCACACGGGTCATTTAAAGCCTTGCATAATAATATATAAATATTGGGTCAACTCCACTCATTGCCAATTGGTTTTGAGTATGACGCTCAAAATTAAGATGGTTGAACACGATATTGTATTTGGGCAAAGATCTCGTCTACTCTACATCACCCAAGTATGTTAGTCCACGTGTTAGGCACAAATAACGCCATGAGATGTTAATTACTTAATTAGTATAGTCCCACATGGGACATTAAAGTCTAGCTTAACAGTATATAAGTTCCTAGGGCCGCTCCACTCAATATTTTTGAGGTGTTTAAATGTCCCATGCAGAACCATCTAAACATCACAACAAAATTAGCTCATTGTACAACCAACTTAGTTGTGGACCTGGAAAATGATACATATAAATCTAATTAAAAGGAGGTTAGAGCCCATCCCCTTTCACATAAAAATGAGTCTAAATGATGCATATCTGCATCAATCTTCCTGTACACCTTTTTCTAGCATGTCCGAAGAAATCTCTACTGCTATAAATGAAACAAACTGTACTAGAAGCAATAGCTACATGCTAACATTTTTAACAACTAGACTTGCATAGTTAAAAACCCTGAATAGAAATTACAACCACATAGAGTAATAGTAGTAGCCACGACTGCAACTGACCTTGAACACCTACGGTGTTCCAGCGAGCTATTTTATCAGAGCAACTCACTGACAGAGTAGTCTCACCACGACCAGGTTTTCTTTGAACCATGCCAATGGTTTGACTGCACTTTCCTGGAAAAAATAATTGTAAGAAAAATGAAAAGTGGTCTATTGAAATTGAAATTGAAATTGCATCCTAAAGGCAATTCAGTTGTTCTAACAGGTCGGAATCAAACAAAACCATATAACAGGTCATTCATCCTCATATAATAATTGGCTTGTAAAATAAATCAGATATATGAATATATCTAGAGATCTTATTCATTATTATCGGGAAAAAAAATAGAGATCTTATTCACACATGCCAATAAGTATGTTTCAATTCACAACTTTGATAAAACAATTTCATACTCCATAATAATATAGAGAAATACATCTGGCTTTGTTTGTATCATAGTAAAGCCAAAGTAAGAAACACATTGTGCTGCATTATTAACAAATAGAGAAATAACTAAATCTAATGTTTATACTTCAATTCTTCAAATGAGCACAATAAGAGTTCCATACCCTCCATTACCGTCATTCTTTACACGTGTTTCCAAATGCTCATTAGTAGGATCCCCGAGGTTGGTCATCGACAACTGTGAATCACTTATCTCAGCAACCGGGGAAGTGGAAGCATCCCCACCTATGAGATACAAAAGGAAAAGTAAACATAATCATTCACAACCACAAAACTGAGCCATTATATCCTAACGGCGATAACATAAGAGAAGCAGAAAGCACAAAAGGAATTGGTAACGTACATGGCAACTGTGTGATGTACAAATGCAGTTTCCAACCTGGCCTCATTACATATTTCACCTGGCCAGAAACACCCACGTCCCTTTCGAAAAGCAAACTCATACCAACATCATCATTAAGACATTTAATCTCTGCATAGAAGAAGCTAACACAATTTCATAGGAAAAACATTCTCTTAGCATTTTTCTATTAAAATGATCTCAGAAAGTTACCTGATAAGTGCTCTTCTCGCGATGACTTCAGCATGCGAATCATTGAGTACATCACCACGAGAAGTCAGTAACGAACGTCCAAGGCATTTAGTTCCAGTTCCCAACGACACAACTTTAAGATCTACACAAATAAGTGAGTCATACAGAGTAAGATTTATTATGTATGGTAGGGTAAAAGAAAGATGAAAATACCGTGGGAAGGAGAAGAGATGAGAAATGCTGCGAGAACTGTGATTTCTCGGCCTTGAGGTTTTCCTTTCTTTGGGAGAGAGTTATAGAGTGAGAATACTTTCGAGGATACTATTTCTCCCCATTCTGAACAATTATATTCATCTTGGGTATCCATAATTACGAATTTATGGGCGGCCTATTTGGGTAAATAATGTACGAAAATAGAGAGAAGCCGGAACAAGTAGAGTGAAAAGAAGAAGAAGACTAGAGGCACGTCCCCACGTGAGTCAGTGAGAGCGATTTGTGTGTTGATGGATTGGGTTTTGGACCTTTTTTTTATAGACCCACCGGGCTTATGGACTTTGCGTGGACTTTGCGTTTTTCAAGTTAGCAGAGCGAACTTTCTAGGCCGACAGGGGTATGTGGCCCAAAAAGTATTTTGGTTGGTTTCTGTCTATTCTCGTTCTCGAGCAATTTCTCCCTTTCCCTCTCCCTCCTCCGTTCTCAACCAAATTCAACTCTCTCTCCCCACTACAAACCCATCTCTCCCTCTCTCTTCTCCACCTCTGCTCACGTTATCTAGTCTTAAGCGAACTTTATATATTTTTTTACTTTGCAAATAGTAAAAAAAGATTCCACTCGGTGCGTGGTCCCTACGCTAGGTCGGAGTGAAAATTTTAATACGGTCTAGTGGAGACGAAGAGAAGAGATAAGGACAGATATAAACCAACCAGATGAAATTTTGGCCCAGAACGTTCACTCCGCTCAATTGATAAAAGAACTGTTTGGGCTTGGGCATTAGAGAATCAAACAAGGCTCCATGGGCTTGGGTATCAAACAAAGCGGTGCGGACTGTGGATTCTCGGGTTTACTTAATTTTTAAGGTATACTGGTATAGCTCGATAACACTCTAGTTTGGTTTTTTGTTATGGATTTTAGGTAACAGGCTACAACATGTTGACTCGATGTTTAACTCTGCATTAGTCCTTGGAAATATTCAATCTCCTTATTACAAGCTATTATGAAGATGTATGTTCCTAATTTCGCACACTTTCACTGTGGTTTAATATGTTTGCTTAATTCTCAAAGTTTCATCTACACATACATGTAGATTGCAAACCAATGCCGGGGCACTTACAAATTTCGAAGTTCTTGATTTTTTACGATTTAGAGGCGCATCAACGGACCCCACTCGAGTTATTGCCAATGTAGCTCCATCTGAGTTCCAGGTGTGTTTTAGTAGTAATAAGAGTTGTTTTTTTTTGTGATTCTGTTGTTAATTAAGTTTGTTTGAATGGTTTTTCATGTTAGGTTTATGATTATTTGGTTCAAAGTGCTGCTCGCAATCAAACAAGAGAAAGTATTGATGAGTTTTTGACAAGTTGCGCAAAATTTGATCTTGCAAAAGCTGAGAAACTTAATCTTATTAATATCAGACCTTCTTCTGCTGCTGAAATCGACTCGGTAAGCTTATTCCGATAGTGTGCAAGTTTCTTTTCTTTTTGTCATATTTGTTAGTGTGTTATTGTTTTGCAATATTATGGACTAAGACAATTTTCATAATGCTACCACATATGCTGATTCACCGTTGCTCAAGTCCAACATAGACCACTTCTAATTCACCGTTCACTTCAATTGATTTTTTTCAAAAGTTACCACTTACTCCTATAAACTTGGGGGAAAAGTCAAGTTCTAAGGTGTTGCTTTCTTTGTTATTAGGTCAGCAAACCGCCATCACTTTTTGTTCAAATTGTTGTTACTTGGAATTTAGTTGTTCATAGATCCAAGTTTGTCTACACGAGTGTGGTGAAACTTATGTTATTTGGACTTGCTGAGCATACTCTATCTGTAGCTATTCATTGTATTGGGCTATTGGCCAGAAAATCCTGATGACCTGCAGCTTATATAAAAAAGTGCTGTTTGTCCTGTTTCAAGTAGCCAAAGTGAGAGTCTTAATTAGTGATTCCTAATGGTGCTTGACTGTTTATCATCATAAGCATCTGATTGTAAGGTCATATTGTATTTTACCAGTTAGGATCTGGATATAAGCAGGGCCATTGCAGTTGCTAAAAATTTAACAGAGAGTACATGTTCCATAGATTTAGACATAGTACTAACTTGATTGCCATTCCTACTGAGACTGACATGAAAATATAACAAGAATTGAAAAGCTGAAGAGTTTGATAAGTCTTTTTATATCATAGCCCAATTAGGAGACATTCAATTGAACCAGGTTTTTCATGTTGATAAATTAGGGTATTTAATAGGAGAGATAGTCTGGTATGTAATTTCTCCAAGTAATAAATCCTTCGAATCAGAATTTGTCCTTTATGAAATAGAAGATTTCAAATCACCATATCCCTATTGTTGTTGTTGTTGTTGTGTGTGTGTGTACTACATGTGTTCAGCCATGTGGGAAGCTTACTTTCACTGAGTTTGTGATCCTTCCCTGTCTTCATATAAAATTTCTGATATGTTTGTGTCCTTGCTGGCAGATTGTAGAAAACTGTGAACAACGTATGGGCAATGAAGATGAAGCTTTGGTGAAAATGATAATTGAGATGTTGCCTGCTCCAGGGAAACCTGAAGGGATAGATGAGGATCCTACGGAAGATGTTGCTGATCAGGAAGCAATGGAAGCGGTGTTGCCCTCTTCAACAAAGCCTGGAGGGACAGATGAGGAGACTGTAGAAACTGTTGGGGATCAGGACTCAGTGCTTACTCTATAAGGTTATCTTTTCTGTACTGTTACTATATATCTTTATGTGGTGTGAAATTATCGCCACGCTTGCAATTGATGTGAAATGTTTTTGTACAGTTTAAGGGCGATGAAAGTGAAAGTCCCAGGTTTCTTGTGTTTAGTTATTTTTCAGGTATAGAGAACGAAGAAGCTAAACTTCATGTTAGGTTAAGCCCGATTTTGACCACATCAATTGTTCTTTTAACCTGTTAAGTATATCAATTAATTTCAAGTTCAGTTTTACTGCTGCAACTCTTAGCTATCTGTATGTAATGTAAAACCTGTATGCATTTATAAATACGACCTAACCAAAGGAATCTTTGTATAGTCTGAGAACTTCATAAAAAGCTTCCTTTTATCATGTCGGCAGTGGAAAACAGACCTTTTAATGGCTTTTAAACGTGGGATTGGATGTAGCTGCCATAGTTGAGATAATATCCTGAAGCTGAAGCTGCATTGCAAAATACGAAGGAGCAGCTAGTGTTGAAAACACAATGTCTTAAATCTAGACAATATTTAGCCCTCCACGTCACCACCACCTAAAATGGGTTTTAAAGATACCCTGTACGTAAAAGCTCAAAACCGCTGTCATTGCATGATAACTGTGGACCATGTACACATCTCTACACTATATGATAGCCGGGTCTATGATAGCCGGGTCTTTAGGAGTCCCACTTCTCAACCGAACAGTGTATTTCCAATCTCTCTATTTTAAGATTTTAAAACCACCTCCCTTAATTATTTTAAATTTCTAATCAATTCTTTTCTTTTTAAACAATTTGCAAAAAACTCCCCCACTTTACTGAAATTAAAATTAATTTCATATTATTTAAAATAATTTAAAAAACCTCCTTCACATTACTGAAATTATATTCAATCCCTCCTAATATTTTTATATTATTTTTTAGATTAAAACTAAAATTCAAAAAATCATACTATCGGAGACATAGGTTAGAGCGACAAAAATCATACTATCTGAGAAATATTAGAGCGACGAGTTTAAAGCACGGTTTGCATACTTGTTTAACAACTATATGCTTGAAACCCTCGTAATGTAGAAACAGCACCGATCGCCAAAAGTGAAGTGGACTTTGGTCAGATCAAACAATGTAAAAGTGCAAGTTCACATAGGTTTCTCAACACTTGCACAATTTTATCTGTGAGTTTTGATTTGACAAATTGCACCCTTTTATGGAAAAAACAAATTTGACGAGAAACTACTGATACTTGAAAGAAACCTAAACTCGGTAATCGTTAAAACCTAAAGAGACTTGGAAGACAGAAAAACAAAATCCCGTCAAATTGCAGTAACAAACATTTTATTACATTTGAACAACACACAGTTCGATCAAATTACTTAAAAGAGTATGCGAGCGCATATTTAAATACATAGGTTTACAGCAATAGGTTCCAACATACATTCAATAAAGGCACAACAAAAATTAAAGAGAACATCTTGTCTAACTATTATTTATGAGACCTTCGTTCTCAGAACCATTTTATCGTCTTCCACTAATTTATCGATTCTTGAAGCCTCTTCTGCCCCACATTCTGTTCTGCACCTGGGATGCCCTGATCTCCCATTGGGCCTTCTTGAAGCCTATTCTCCCCCACATTTTGTTCTGCACCTGAGATACCCTGATCTCCCGTTGCACCTGTAATCAAATTCACAACACTAAACAAGTTAACATACAAAATCAAAATATTTAGAATGGCACCGCAAATGTTTGGGTCAAATCAAATGGATTAAACATACCTTGAGATGTATTGGTGTCGTTAAAAGCTTGAGAAGGATTTGTTTCACCACCTTTTCCAAACCAAGAAGTGAATGCTCCTTTGAACTTGTCCACCACACCTTTTCCAGGGCTATCATTACCAGAAACATGACCCCCCTTTTCACTCTCTGAACTACCCAACCGGTCAGCCACCTTCTCTGATTCAGTCACCTTACCCATAGGCTTGTTCTCTCTATCCATTTCTTCTTCACTGTTACGCTTGTGAAAAGCATCTGAAACACCCTGACCCATTGCCTTCTTCTCATCACTGTCCACAACCACTTTCGGCTTATGGAATGCACCAGATATAACTTCAGAAAGTGCTTTATCTTCTTCACCAGGTTTCAACTTCTCTGCAATATACCCCTTAACTGAAGCAACTCCTTTATCTGTCTCTCCAACACCCCTTCCTTTGTCAACCTGAGAACCAGTACCCATATCGGTGTCAGCACCAATACCTTCATCTGTCTCTCCAACACCCCTTCCTGTGTCAACCTGAGAACCAGTACCCATATCGGTGTCAGCACCAATACCTTCATCTGTGTTTTTTTGGGTAATCATACCTATACCAGGGATCTTGGAAATAACTGCACTCCCAACCCCAGCTTCTTTACCATATACTGGTGCATTCTCTCCACCTTTATTTAATTCAGCTCCGGTAGACGAGGCAGAATCAGGACTGCCACCATATCCAAGCTTGGAAGCTGCCATATTTTTCGCCGAGACTGCTGCTGAAGAGATCTTCTCCGTGTAGCTGCTTTGCTGTGTTGTGGGCTCTTCAACAGACTCGGCAGATGGCACATTTTCTCCTCTGTCAGTTTGGGCTCCTGCAGTTTTGTCATCTGTTTTATCACCATACCCAATCTTAGATGCCACAACGTTTTTTGCCAAAAGAGCTTTATCGGCAATTGCCGAGTTTACTGATGGCATCTTGTCTGTGTAGCCACCTTGGTTAGGCTGATCTACGTTCATGTTCATGTTTTCTGGCTGATCTCCGTTCATGTTTTCTAGACGATTTTCATCGGACTCGGAAGCATCGTAGCCTTTTGGGACTGGTATAGTGTTTTCTGCAGTAGTATTTGTTTTATCGGAACTGAAATCTGCACTTGGAGTTGAAGAGAACTGATCGTGACTTCCAGTTTCTGGTGGTTCACAAAGGTTGGTGTTATTAAGTGTATATTGGTTAGCTAATAGTACCAGGCTAATGCACAATGCAAATTACCTGCCCCAAGATCAGGAACTCTAGTTTCGTAATTTGCTGGCTCTTCATGTCGTCGTTTTGGTTCAGTTAACTCCTCAAACGGTGATTTTCCACCCAAGTTAACCTCAGTTTGCTTTGGTTGCATATCATGGCCTTGGCCTGTGGTTCTGTTTCTCGCTGCTGCCGCTGACTCGTGTACTGT
This sequence comes from Coptis chinensis, assembly GCF_015680905.1. Taxonomy (NCBI): domain Eukaryota; kingdom Viridiplantae; phylum Streptophyta; class Magnoliopsida; order Ranunculales; family Ranunculaceae; genus Coptis; species Coptis chinensis. The sequence goes on along the minus strand of NC_141456.1, from coordinate 38,419,291 downwards.
AAAGTTGAAGTGCATTTCCATCAAATAATACAACAGTTACATGGAAAAAAGCCATTTCTCAATCTTCAAGGACAATGTGAATTACCTGCTCCTGAGCTGGGAACCGAAGTTTGGTCATTTGCTGGCTCTTGATGTCGTTGTTTTGGTGCACCAAAGTCCTCACCCAAGGGAGATTTATTGACACCGGATTGCTTTGGATGATCGTCCTGTTCATTGGTTACGTTTCTCGCAGGCACTGACTCGTGTACTGTAAAGTTGAAGCGCATTTCCATCAAATAGTACAACAGTTGCATGGAAAAAAGCCATTTCTCAATCTTCAAGGACAATGTGAATTACCTGCTCCTAAGCTGGGAACAGAAGTTTGGTAATTTGCTGGCTCTTGATGTTGTTGTTTTGGTGCACCAAAGTCCTCACCCAAGGGAGATTTATCGACTCCAGATTGTTGTTGTTTTGGTGCACCAAAGTCCTCACCCAAGGGAGATTTATTGACTCCGGATTGCTTCGGATGCTCGTCGTGTTCATTGGTTACGTTTCTCGCAGGCACTGACTCGTGTACTGTAAAGTTGAAGCGCATTTCCATCAAATATTCAAATAGTACAACAGTTGCATGGAAAAAAGGCATTTCTCAATCTTCAAGGACAATGTGAATTACCTGCTCCTAAGCTGGGAACAGAAGTTTGGTAATTTGCTGGCTCTTGATGTTGTTGTTTTGGTGCACCAAAGTCCTCACCCAAGGGAGATTTATCGACTCCAGATTGTTGTTGTTTTGGTGCACCAAAGTCCTCACCCAAGGGAGATTTATTGACTCCGGATTGCTTCGGATGCTCGTCGTGTTCATTGGTTACGTTTCTCGCAGGCACTGACTCGTGTACTGTAAAGTTGAAGCGCATTTCCATCAAATATTCAAATAGTACAACAGTTGCATGGAAAAAAGGCATTTCTCAATATTCAAGGACAATGTGAATTACCTGCTCCTAAGCTGGGAACAGAAGTTTGGTCATTTGCTGGCTCTTGATGTCGTTGTTTTGGTGCACCAAAATCCTCACCGAAGGGAGATTTATTGACTCCTGGTTGCTTTGGATGCTCGTCGTGTTCATTGGTTCCGTTTCTCGCAGGCACTGACTCGTGTACTGTAAAGTTGAAGCGCATTTCCATCAAATAGTACAACAGTTGCATGGAAAAAAGCCATTTATCAATCTTCAAGGACAATGTGAATTACCTGCTCCTAAGTTGGGAACCGAAGTTTGGTAATTTCCTGGCTCTTGATGTCGTTGTTTTGATGCACCAAAGTCCTCACCCGAGGGAGATTTGACTCCGGATTGCTTTGGATGCTCGTCGTGTTCAGTGGTTCCGTTTTTCGCAGGCACTGACTCGTGTACTGAAATTTAAAGAGCATTTATAGCAAATTATGCAAGTATACAACAATTAATTATATGAAAACTGCTTTTTCTCAATCAACTCTCAATTACCAAAATTTAATGGTTTCCAAATTCCATGATTCGAGGTTAACTCATTGTAATATGTAAATAAAAAATGTAGAACTATCTCTATCAAAAATAGTCGTTAGTCAACTTTAATATCAAAGATCCCCTAGATTTAATAGAGTCAATGAGTACTACAGTTTATATTTTCACAAGTTTTGGTGATAATTAATTTACCACTTCCCACTACCTGATTCACTTTATTCAGTTCAACACAACAATCAATATCAAACCAGAATTTGCTCCAATAAAAAAAAAGCTAGAAAAATTAATTAAATGTGGCACATAGTGTGGTGGGCATGACTTGGAGTCTTTTTGTTCGAAAGCAGATGGTACGGTACGGTAACACTCATGACGTTCAATTTGACTCCTATGAGTTGGTGACTTTACTAAAAGAAGCTTACTTGGTGCACCATGGACTTCTGGGTCTTGAACAAGTTTTTCGTAGTCATTTTCAACTTCCCCATCAAGCTCATGATCATCATCGTTTTCATGTTGATCATGACCTTGACCATAACCATGTGTTTTAGTAACAAGTGTGTCCTTAATCTTCATTGCCCTGGCCTTCACTCTGTTCATTACTGATTTCTTCTCATGGTGTTCACCTTGATCACCTTCAGCTACATAAACATATACCAAACAGAAAATCAAAACAAGAACGAAAAATAAAGTACGTTCATAAAACATGAAGAGTTGGCAGGGCTATTACCAGGGTGAAGTCCTACACGTGTCGTCTGTGGATCCATACTGAGTTCAAAAAAAATTTGCAGACTGAAGTTTCTTAGTTTGATAAACTTTGTAGTCTATATAGAATGTGCTCTTAGTTTTTTTTTTGTGAAGAATTGAGATAAACTTGAGAGGTTTTATATGCGAGAATGAGCTCTTGTCCCATAAAGGTTCCAGTCATTCATTCGGACATTTATCGACAAAAAAAAAAGTACTTATTCGGACACGTGTAATTTTTAAGTTTAATACGTGTCTCTTTTCTAAGGTAAGGCCGACATCGACTAAGTGCGACACGTGGCCCTATGTAATGGTGTCGGTACCGGCCATTGAAGAAAAAATAGATTTTGCTCTTCATTACCTCATGTCGGTAAGAATTTTGTCGACCAGTGCAGCACGACACGTGGTTTGTTCTTATTGGTTCTTTGGCTATTGTACTTAGCTACGTGGCACTTTGTAATTGGGTTTTGGAGTCTGAACGATACTCAGTTTGGGCAGCCCGAACTGTTGTGGGCTTAGTAGAGTGGACGGGTCATTCACCAAAATCAGGTATTTAAGTCCGAGCTAAATGGAGACACCAATCCATATGCAAACACTAGATTTTTGAAAATTTGGTTAAAAATCTTCTTTAGTGGAGACACCAATTCATATCAATATCAAAAAATCAGCAAACTAAACACCAAATGTACAATGCGGTTTTCCAAAAACTGCGCAGCATTTCGAACACTGCTTAAGCTATGAATGTACTCCTCTGTGGGCTTCTTTGAGCAGTTTTTAGAAAACAGGATGCGCTTAAATTTCATGCCCACGCAGTTTTTCACTATAATTTCATGCACTCTATATTGTTATACTCACTTCTACTCTCTACTCTTACAAACTCTCTACTTTCCACTCCTTAATTCTCAACTAAACCACAGTGACTAGTGATTAGTGAATAACAAAGATCCAAGTTTAGAGGGATTTCATGGACAATTAAAGAATATATATCCAACTAAACCAAACAATGGTTGGCTAGTTGGTCAAGATGGTGTAGTGAGAAATTAGCAAAAGTAAAACGAATTTTGGAATAGGGTTAACTCTAAATGCATTTCATGCAAATCTATGAAGAGGGACCGAACGCAATGAACTTCAATGGCATAAAAAATCGGTGGACTAACGTTCAATCCAATATCAATGCATAAACACTAATACCTGATGTGTTTAGATCAATACTCTACTATCTCTTTATACTATCAACTTTATCAAGTAATATAGATCTAGTAAAAGTTCGTTTCACTCTTAAACTATCAAGAAATAATGAATTCAACTAATTTAAATCGAGAAAAAAGGTGAGAGTAATAATTTTTTGAAAGATGAATCAAACTACGAATATAATTATCTATTATAATAAGAAAGTTTAACTCCTCAGAATAACCGCTTTTTGGTTCAACAAGTTTGGTTATAAAATTATACGCCTAATATTTCACCGAACTTATTACATATATTCTCCAAAAATATCACTCTGAAAAGGCACCTCTCAGCTCTTTCAAAAGATAAACACTTTTTCACCAACTTATTAGTTATTACAACTTTTTTTTTTTTCCAAACGCCACTTCTTCATGTTTTTTTTTTCTTCTTCTCTACTTTTGAGCGATGCACTCGAAAATGGTAAATATTACCCCTTACTCTTTAATTCTTTATATGCCTTTTAAAATTACCTTTTAAACTTTGTTTTATATTCTTCATTGTTGCAATTGTTTCCTTACCAAAAATTTCAGATTCGTCATTACAAATGTCACTTTAATTTGCTCTCCCTCTTATGATCAGGTCGATTTCTTTCAATCATTTCTTCTAGGTATTTGTTATTGATGAACCCCAAAAAAAAGACAATTATTACAAGTGTGTCATTGGTCCCAAAAAGTCCAAAAAACAATTATTCAAGTGTATTGGTGGTCCCAAAAATAATTTCGAAACCCCAAGCTTAAACGAATCGGTAGGTTGTTGTTCATTATCAAAACCCAATGATATGGCCACATCGTTTGAACTAAGTCTCCAACGATATGACCACATCATTTAGACTAAGTCCCAAACGACTTGGCCACACCGTTTGGACTAAGTCCCAAACGACTTGGCCACACCGTTTGGGACTTAGTCCAAACGATGTGCCCACACCGGTCAAGAGGCAAAGAAACAAAACTTTATATTTTTTCAAAGTTCAAATGCCACACCGTTTGGGACTTAGTCCAAACGATGTGCCCACACCAGTCAAGAGGCAAAGAAACAGAACTTTATATTTTTTCAAAGTTCAAATGTTACACCGTTTGGACTAAGTCTCCAACGATATATATGGTCACACCGTTTGGACTAAGTCCCCAACGATATGGCCACACCGTTTGGGATTTGAACTTTGAAAAAATATAAAGTTATATTTTTCTCTAGAGAAATGCCGTGTGGGCAATATCGTTGACTAAGTCCCAAACGGTGCCAAGTCGTTTGGGAAACGATATGGCCATATCGTTGGAGACTTAGTCCAAACGGTGTGACCATATTGTTGGGTTTGCATAATGAACGACCTAGACGGGTCGTTTAAGTTTGGGGTTTTCTAATTCAATTTTTTGGGACCAATGACACACTTGTAATAATTTTTTTTTTTGGGTTTGCACAACACAATATGGAGTCCATGAGTAATAGGACTCTTCTTCTATTGTTATTGCTCCATTAGATTTCCTATTTTTTTGGGTCAATGAGATACTCCAATTTAAATAAGAACTGTTTTGGGTACGTATCTCACTTTAAGGCTTTAATTTCTTTTATGGCGGTTCAATCAATAAATCTTTTCATGCTTTTTAAATTTTTTCATTGTTACTGATTTAACTTTTTTTGTGAGTCGTCCATCTTCTTTTGTTTCAACTGAATTATTTAATTTTTTCATTGTTGCTGATTTGTATTCATTGTTATTTTATTCTTCTATCATTACCAATTAACTTTTAATTTAATTTCTTCATTCATCTATTTATTTATTTGAAATTACTCCGACCTTCATTACCTTCATTTTGTTTCAATTTTTTATTATTTTTTTTTTTTTGGCTAAGTGCGACTGTATTGTATTAAAAACAGAATAAAAAGGAAAAAAGCTACAAGGTATACAGAAGTACAAGGTATACAAAAGTAGAGAATTCAATCTCTTAACTTCCACGTTACAAACTCAATCAAATCTATAGTAAGTTAGATCAGACACCTTCCATGCCATTTATAGAGTCATAAGAGTTTACCTTCATATACTAAAGAATTAAAAATAGGGTTTTAATGGAGGGGAAAGTAGAGAAGAGTTTTAAATACACCTTTTAGCAAATCATTGATATGTCTAATTAGTTTTATTGTAAAGTTCTAATCTTTCATATTTCCCACAATGTTCTAACACAAATTTCCGAATTTTGTTAAATCCCCACCCAACCAATCTTTATCTCTATGCCAAAGGTTAATTAGTATGAGAAGATAATCAATCCACCAATTAATCTCTTGTGAGGATTAATTAACTTCTATCATAATAGTAACATCTCTTATCTATCTATCCTAATAGTAACATCTCTTATCTATAGAACAATGAAAATATTAAAGCACAAACAATAACTAAATTAAACTAATTAAACATATCAACTCCTCACCTTGGATTCATTATAACTCTCCCAATAGAATAGAATAGAATAGAATAAACACGGCCACGAATATAAAAACTGAAAAATAGTTTCTTTGCTTGTTCAGAGACTTCAGACTTAGAGCAGCGACCCAAAAACCAGGCTGAAGAACTTATTGAAACCAGAAACTTCTCTCTTGCCTTTCTCATCCACCATATCCAAGTCTGAGCAGCGGCGTAGAGAGGAGGACAAAGAACGACTCACCTTCAAATCAGAAGCTTCTCTCATGCCTTTCTCATCCACCATATCCAAGTCTGACCAACGACGCAGAGATCAAAGAGGACGAAGAACGGCTCACCTTCAAATCAGACAGTTCACTCCTGGCTTTCTCACAATCTCACCATCCATCTTTCTCTTCTTTTCGACGATTTTGTAGAGGCTGTCGGCACACCTTTCGCAATCATCCCTCTTTCTCGTCGCCATGCATGGTGTTTTTGCAGAAACAAAAGAAATTATGGATGATGAATTTGAATAAATTATTATGATAGAATAAACAAGGGTTAGCGTTTTAAAATTTAAATACAGATGAATTGGAATTTCTTTTTGCTCTTGGAATTTCCTTTTGCTCCTAACTATAGCAAAATAAAAATAAAAACAAGTTAAGCGTTGGGCATGGTAGTTATATCCATTTGAATATTAGCTGCGGCATCGCTGCATTCGCTTCATGCAACCTTGACACTGGCTCAGCTTTGTTAGCTTGTTGATTGTTTTTCAATTGATAATTCGGAATGATTGTATCAAGTACGTTGTTCCTCCACATCTGGTTTTCTGAACACAATGGTTAATACTTAATGGTATGAGACAGCTTGGATTGCTTTGCATAGAATCTTATAGGACTCTCTTGTTAACGCTTTAATTTACTCCTAACTGGTACCCCTAGAACAAGATCATTCTTTTAGAGTTTTCATGTTCAGTAGTGTATATTTTCAACATGAGTATGTTCAATTTTAAAATTGATATCTCAGAAGTCAGAAAAAAAAAATAAGTAAATCATTTTGATGCACTTTATGCTTCCACATTACCCCAGAATATTATATTGTTATCTATCGTATTCAAGAAAAAAATAGGATCGGGACTCCAACTCCGTGGTGTATTTGTAGTCGTTGTGGAATTTCCATTATATTACAGACATCATCTGGTCGTACGATAAGAAGATATGTATTTAATCTTCAAAAAGAAACAAAGAAAGAATAGTTATACATACATCAATCTCGCGCAACCTAAGACACAAAGAATGGCAATATGATATCGAATCGTGTTACATTCCACCAGAAGGATTAAGAATTGAAGCAACACAAAGCCAGTCAAAGTCGAAAAAATGAATTAAAAAGGAATGCTTATAAGATTGAGAGAGCCTAAAATGTTTTCTTAAAGAGCTCGCCCTTTAACGATGTCCCAGCTCATCTCGCTAGGATCTGTTGCCTGCAACTCGACCTGAATTCCGTCCAATTCTCTTGAATCTATCCTTGAGCTAGCATACACCATCTTACTCCTCACCCTTGATGTATCAGGAGACCTACACATGCACAAAAATACAAAATCATGATTTCCCATGAACTTTTTTTTTCCTTTTGCTACATTCTGGAGCTCTGGACACTACAATGCGTAAATCAAGTGCAGGGCTAGTGGTTTTGAAATTTGAAGTGAGATGATACAAGCCCATATCTCTATTGGGCTTCAAAGGAAATTCGCTAGCTTATTATAACGGGCCGGATTGGTTGTCTTACTCTTCAACGGGCTTGAGCAAAGTCTAGTCCAATACATATAGACCCAAAATCATTATGGCACAAATGCACAATCTGTTGCGCACCTTCTAGGTTGCAGCCGACATAGCTGAGAGAACGATGACTATTGTGATGGTTAGACCTAAGTAAACATAAAAAACATGGTATATCCTAATATACTATATAGTGTATTTCTTTTCCGTTTTGTTTTCATCGTTTTTTTTTTATGGTTTCCAATGGCATTTGTTTATACGCATTGGAGAACTAAAATAATAATTAAACGTGTTTATATACCGACTTTTTGTTATGCATGGTAATTTATCTTGCTAATGTAAGTAACCATGAGGGCCTTAAATTTTGATGACTGAAATGTAGAAGAAACAAAAGGAGTTGATGGGTTCATTACCATGCAATGAAGAATATCTTGCTTTTCTGGCAGTTCTCATCAGTAATGAAATCAAGATCAAAACAGCATAGCGGCATTCATTGGCTGGTAAGCTTGCTGTGAACTCATCATATGTGGCATCTGGTTCACCCACTGTTTCGACGACTACCTGTTGTATTTTTTCCTCGATTCTGAATACAATGAATCGGAATTGACGTTTGGTTTTCAACTCTAAAAACTTCAGCTTACAATCATCATGCACAGCCATTCCAGACGCCGCATTCGCCTAGTCCATGATTTAACAAAGGGATAAATAAACGCCATGCATATCATAATTCTAAGAATGAACCATTAATTTTAATTACATCCTATAATTCAAGGCACCCAGTAGAATATGTCTCATAAGTGATAGAACAACCATGAGTCATCAAAACAACAAAATGAAACTATCAACATTGTACTCTATATGTTGATGTACCTTAACAATATAGCTCAAAGATGGATTGCACAAATGTATAGACCATTAACGAAAACTCCACCATATAACATCTGATTAGTTTACCTTCTATTCCTCATTTGCATCTTTTTGTCTCACCTATTCTCATACAACAATGCTAAAATATAACAAAGCTATACATGCATGCATGCGTTCAAATTGAGAAATATTTGCAACATACCATATTGTGCTCCAAGGGGTTGTGAAAACTGAAATGGAAAGGAGAGAAAGAAGAATAGAGAAAAGAAGGATATGGCACTAAGGTGATATTGAAGATCCTTGAATTTGGGTGGATGAAAGGTGAGTTTTGAGAGAGGAGAAAAAGGTGGGAACGAGAGCTTTTAAGGGAGCAATTTCGTCCAGATCATCTCCTGGTGTTGTTACCAGGCCTTGTTTTCTCAATTTTGGTCGAGAATGTCGTTTGGGTAGTTTAAACTTAGGCCTACCTGGTTTGTTTAAGCATTTTGACCAATTTTCCCCATTTTTAGGACTTCCGATAACAACATTTCCCCTTCACTCGCAAGTTAGTTATGACTATAAGGTCTACAAATAACAAGGATAATTTTGTGTTGAGACTAGCCTTGTGTTTGTGTATAGCTTGTTAGCTACTACATCTCTGGCTAATTGTCCATTGTTTCAATTGGAAAAGATAAATCAACCAATCGCAATATGGCATGATATGTTCTACTCATGGCGGCCCTGGCCCTATGTTGTCGAAGCTCTTGGGCCCCAAAAAAAAAAAAAAAAAAAAGGCCCTGTTTTGCTTACAAAAACCTACTATAGTATTAAAAAACCAATTACAAAAGCCCAATCTAAGGGCGGGGAACAAACAAACAGTCTCATATTGTATAGGGCCTATTGGAAGTTAGGGCCGGACCTAGTTCTACTAACCGCAGACAGCACGCCGCATGATATATTACTGGTTGGAAATATATTATCAACAAAAAATAATAAATACATAGCGAAATAAAAAATAATCAATTATATCTCCAAATCGCGTAATATCATCAATTATATTTCGAAGACATTCTTGTGCAATTTGTAACTTTCTGCCATCGCTGAAAATCTACAAATCCACGTCACCACTCTACCATGTGATCAAATTCAACTTATTGAACCCAGGCCACTGAGATATAGTCTGTCCAAATACCCATGGGCCATGGCTAGACGGCTCTGCATAGTCCAAAGGCCAGGGCAGCAACTATTTAAAAACTATACTCGAGATTAATCCAGTTAAAACAACACTATTTATCTAATATTTTAATTAAAATAACCCTCAAGTACAAAATAAGTTGGTCCGGTATTTTTTCTTTTCTTTAAATATCATTTTTATCCTTATGTGTTTTATATATAATAAATCACACATTTTTTATTGCTTTAATATAAAAGAGAGTTAGAAAACCAATTTTCGAGTGAAAATAAGCTGCAAGGACAAATCACTGTTCATACCTGTATAGACCCCCACTTTGTGGCTCATTAAGCCCATGGATCTAGCCCAGTTCAATTAAGCCCAAGGGCTTAATCCTAGCTACACCCAACAACCGGGTTACATGTAAGATATATCCGTGTTTATTATTGTAGAATATAAAGATAGAGGTTCAAAGAGATAAGAATTCTTTTCGACAAAACAAACACAAAGGCTCGTAGGGTCTCAATTTCTTCATTCATATAAAAACTACTTATTGAAACTTGATCCCTAAAGAATAGATCTTAGATATGTAGGTAGCCATTATTTGGTTCGGTTTCATCTCCCCAAACATCAAATTCCTCTGTTTTTAGCTGCTTCATCACCATTGCTCGCCAGGTGTTGAAGCGGTTACTACCAAAACATAATTGGCGCCGTCTATGGGGAATTTAGAATCCATTATCACGTGAAAACAATCAAGATAGTAAGTACAAGAAGTAGACCAAATAGTCAACATATTCCTCCTGCTAATAGGAATCGCAATCCTCGAAATTCAAATCGGCCAATGCAAGAACCGTTGAACAATCAAGTTGCTCCTAGTGGTAGGATCAATTCTCAACATCCACCCACCACCACCGCCACCGCAAACGGAAGTACAAATGCCGCCGCCACCACCCCTAACAGTCTTGCAACAAGAAAACATGTAAGTCGGTAATCCCTCATGTGGTCCGCCATCCGTCCGTGTCAATCCTTCAGTTGACATGGATATGGACGTGGACATTACTCTCACACCAACTAACGAAAAAGGGGATAGTAATAGCCAATACACCCCTAATACGGTTGAGCGTGAGTTAAGACGAGTTAAAAATTTAAATAGGAACTTGAGAAGGAAGTTGACAAAGAGGCAAAGGACGGTGGACGATGTTGCCAATTCAACTACATCAAGGCGACCACCACACAGGACGTAGGCCATTCTAGTGTATGGGACCGCCTTTGAAGATCCACCTCATCGTCCTCGAAGAACGTGTTACTTCGCGCAATACCAAACAAAGGCATGCTCACCCTATTACCCGCTTATATTGGGAGAATCGGATTGGCAGGGATAACTACTACCCTAGACATGTCCGATCTCAAAGGGAAGATTTACCTCTGAGAAGCAATTTCAGGGAAGACCGCCATCCGAGATATGTTCGACATGACTGGGAAGGCATGTATCCTAGACAAGAGCAACAAAACATGGAGAAGCGGTATAATTATACCAGCAGGGTGACTACCGGCCTAGATAGGCTGGTTACAGGGATAGACAAAGACAATCACCGGCCTGAGTCGATCGTATGCATCGCCAAAAGATCTCTAACTCCAATAAGAGATAATGGAAGGTATCCTTCTCCACATGGGCACGACCGGGCGCCCAAATGTTCGAGCCAATACTTTAACTCTAACGAACAAATAAAAGAGTTGATTGCAAAAAGAACTTAATGATAGAGAGTGAAGGGATGTCGAATGAAAAACTTGATACCAATGATGGCGTACTTGATAAGTTTTCGCTCGACATTTAGGAAGCTTACCACCATCCCGACTTCAAACAACCTGATTTTAAACTTTATGATGAGTCGGAAGGAGATCCTGGCTTGCATGTTCTATCGTTCAAAAATAAGTTGGTGTTATAGGGTGGAGATGATCCACTCATGTGTAAGCTCTTTCCATCCACTCTAAAAGGAGAAGCATTACGCTAGTTTAATGAGTTGCCTTCAAGATCAATTCACCAATACAATGAACTGGAAAATCAATTTGTTAATCGTTTCTGCCATAATTGCAAGACGCCAAAGGATGTCGACTCACTTCTGAACATCAAGCAACAACGTGACGAAAAGTTACGTACTTTTGTTACTAGGTTCCGAAATGCAGCAGCAGATGTTCTAGAAGTTTCTGATGGAATGCTTCTTTTTGCCTTTAAAGAAGCATTATATTATGAAAGAGACAGAAGTTCGAATTTCATTGTAAGGGATCTTTACCACTCTCTAATTAAAGATGTCCCTAAAACCCTGCGACGATCCGTCTGTTAGGGTCAACAACACATCCGTGATCGAGGAAAACCTATCGGGCGAAAAGCAAAAAGAGACAAAGATATTCGAGTAAAGATTTTTCTCGACAAAGAAAGAATTCTAAGCCGGGCAAGGATGACCGGATCAACAACATAATGATGGAAATAATGACAATCGGCAAGTCAATTTCAATCGTGATGGAAAGACTCTACCGAGCTAAAACCGACCCTTCCAATGCCAAGTACTTTGTTATATATGAGAAGTTAAAAAGTGGGAATCTTTTTTCCCCGCCTTATCCACTTTCAGAAGATACCAAAGGTACAAGGGACAAATCCTTGCGGTGTAAATTCCATAATGACTATGGCCATGAGACAGAACTTTGTCGCCATCTCTCCGGGGTAGGATTCAGAAATTAGTGGAGAAAGAACTTTTAAACGAATATCTTACTAAAAACTCTCAACAAAGTATTCTTTTAAACTTATGAGCATGTCATTAATGTTTCTCATTCTCATGTTGAGTCTCTTTCCAAAAATTAGAGTAAGAATCAAAAGCGTTTGAAAGTTAGTTATGTTGGTGAGTTTAACCGTGTCAACAAAGTCGATTTTGTCAAAGGAATCCATACCGAAACTTGTGAAGAAGAGCCCCTCCGATTCACCGATGATGATCTCCTTGGTGTATATCACCCTCACTATGACGCAACATAATTATTCGTGGTCTATAGGTGCTTCTCGTGTTCAACGGGTAATGATCGACCTGGGGCCACTTCCAACGCCATTTTCAGTGGATGTTATTCTCGATACAACTTCACAGGGGTATGATCATCGCCAAAGACAATCCTATCATCGGTTTGACGGACAACATCTTCGCCGGTTGGAAGAATTACCTTACCAATCAAATTAATGAACAAAGAAGTTAAGCTCGATTTCTTATTGATGGGACCATTTCCCACTATAACGCAATTTTGGGTAGAGATTGGATACATTCCATGGGGTCATGTCACCACATTTCATCAGTGTGTCAAGTTCCCATTCTCTCGGCATATTTGCAAGGTTCGTAGTGACCAAGTATCTGCCCATGCCTGTCATGACAAAGCAATGGATGACTATAAAAAATCTGAAGTTTGTGGTAATACCATCCTTGTAAGTGCCCCACCCAAGTTGAGTTACCTAGTGGCGTGCCCTCCATCTATAATATTGAGACTCATGTGAAAGGGTCGCATATAGTGGATCGCCTTTTGGAAGTGCAAGTAGGAGATTCAACAGAAGAAACCACTTTTATTTCTGCCGAACTTTCGAGCGTGGAGCAAAAAGAGTTGGTTTCCCTTTTACAGCAAAATAAGCGTATCTTCGCTTGGAAAATTGAGGAAATGCCGAGAGTAGACCCTTCTGTTGCCTGTCATAAACTTGACATTGATCCAAGTTTCAGGCCAGTCCGCCAAAAACCAAGAAGAATAGCACCTGATCGGAAGCTCAAAGTTAAGGAGGAGATTGATAAACTACTTGCGGTTAACTTTATCCGACGAGTTACTTACCCAAAATGGCTTGTTAATGTCGTTGCAGTGCCAAAAAAGAACGGACAAATCAGAATTTGTATTGATTTTACAAACCTTAACGAAGCTTGTCTGATTCATCCGTATCCATTGCCACGAATTTCCGAACTGGTGGACGCACTTCGGGCTTCCAACGCCTATTTTTCATGGATGCTTCTTCCGGGTACTACCAGATCTCTTTGAATGTGGATGACCAAGAGTTCACCGCCTTCATCACCGACCAAGGCATTTTCTGCTACATTGTTATGCCTTTTGGTCTGAAAAATGCCGGTGCAACCTACCAAAAGCTTGTCAATACAATTTTTTCCGATCTACTGGGGAAAATAATGGAGGCTTATATCGATTATATAGTCGTTAAATCGAAGCTTACTAGTGATCATCTTTCCTATCTTCAACTTGTTTTTTATAGGCTTAACAAGTATAACATGAGACTCAATCCCGCCAAATGTTCTTTTGGCCTCTCTTCTGGAAAATTTCTGGGATACCTCATGACTCGTAGAGGTATTGAGGCTAATCCCGATCGATCTGCTTATTGATATGTCATCACCAAAAATAAGAAGGAAATTCAACGGCTTACTGGTCGGCTTGCCGCTCTTCATAGATTTATTTCTAAATATTCTGATCGTTGTCATTCCTTCTTCCAGACTTTAAAGGGGGCGGCAACTTGGAACGTTGATTGTGAGATGGCATTGCAACAACTGAAGAAATACTTGGTTAGTCCTCCTATATTGACAAGTCCTTCAACGAGTCAACCTATTGGCATATACCTAGCAGCTACAACTCAAGCGGTTAGTGCTGTTCTTTTCATCGATGATGGTAGACCCGTCTTTTTTATCAATAAGAATTTAACCAGAGCTGAGTCTCGTTATTCAAAGATGGAAAAAATTGCACTTGCATTGGTTCATGCCACTCGTCAATTGAAACCATACTTCCAAGGGAGGTTGGTCAGAGTTTATACTAAGTATCCTTTACGCAAAATCTTTCGTAATGCATAGGAACCAAGCAGATTAGCCAAATGGGAAAGTTATCTTAGTGCATATAGCATTGTCTTTGAAAGTCGTACTGCTGAAAAAGGACATGCTCTGGCTTCTTTGATAGCTGATTTTCCGATTGATGATTCTCCTATTGATGATTTCTTGCGCCAGAAAGAATCTATGGAAGACATTCTATCGCCAATAACTGGGGGAGACGAAGACCAACTTGAAAACGCAATTCCTAATACCATTGACCTATGGATTATTTACTCAGATGGCTCCCATAATAAATCGGGGTCTGGAATTGGATGCATTTTTGTTACACCCGACGGAGAGAAGATTGAGAAATCTGTTCGACTTGGCTTCACCGCTTCAAATAACGATGTCGAATATGAGGCTGCCATTTGTGCCTTGAGAACAACTTTGAAACTGGGGGCGCGAAAGCTCCAGTTATACACGGATTCTCGCCTTGTGGCCAATCAGTTTGGCGGTTCTTTTGAAGCAAGAGATGAGCGTATGACGGCTTATCTTAGTTTGATATATAGCCTTGCCCGACAATTTGATAGCATCTCTATCATTCAAAGACCCCGAAATGACATACGTCATGCAGATTCGTTGGCTTATCTCTCCGTCGTAGTTAGAAGCGAAGAGTCAAGGCATATCACTGTGGAGTTCCAAAAATAGCCAAGCATTGCCTTTACCGAAAAAGAGTTGCATGACTTGTATGTACATGAAAGCAATTACCTCTTTTGCTTGTACGCACTAGCGAAATACGACCCACGTATAATCGCACCAATCATGACTCGAAAGCGGAAAAGGAAGATGGAAAATTCACAACATGACTGTACTTTGGATCTTCCATCAGAGTCCATAGATCCATTTGTTCCTCCTGAGTTCGCTCCAGAAACAGATAGTGAGTTGGTACATGAAGCAGATGGTAGTCCTGAACTTCCCGATACGATACTATTAGAGCCAGTGATGATCTCCGATGAGCAAGATTGGCGTCTTCCTTATATCCACTACTTGCAAGTTTCTTCACTTCCGCCAGAACCAAAACTCGCTGAAAGAATCAAACGCGATGCATGGAAGTTTTTGGTGATATCTGCTGCTGACAGAAGTTTGCAATTATATCGCAAAGGCTCAGACTTAAACCCTATGTTGTGATGCCTCTCAAAACAGGAAGGACTTCAAGTTTTGGAAGAGATTCACTCCGGCTTATGTGGAAGCCACTCCAAGGGACGAAGTTTAGCTCATAAGGCTATGACACAGGGCTATTGGTGGCCAGAGATGCAAAAGGATGCAAAACACCTATCTGAGAGGTGTGAGCCATGCCAAAAGCACGACAATATGAGTAAACTCCCTATTACTGCGTTGCATCCCATGCTTAGCCCATGGCCATTTGCCAAATGGGGATTAGACATTATTGGCCCTTTACCTAAAGCTCCAGGTAATATACGTTTCCTACTTGTGGCAACAGATTACTTTACCAAATGGGTAGAAGCAAAATCTTTGGTTCAAATCCATGCTTCCAATGTCAAGATGTTTTTATGGAGAGATATTGTCTGTCGTTTTGGCATCCCTACTGCACTTGTATCAAATAATGGTAAACAGTTTGATGCTGAAGAAATTCGTCAGTTCTGTACTAATTTGAAGATACGACATAACTTCTCCGCACCTTATCATCCATGAAGTTAATGGGCAGCCGGGGCCACCAATAAGGTGATTTTGGCCAACCTAAAGAGACGTTTGACTGGCGTCAAAAGAAATTGGGTCAAGGAGTTACCAGCTGTCTTGTGGGCTTATAGGACAACGCCAAAATATTTAACTGCATTATCACCTTTTAACCTTGCATATGGTGCTGAAGCAGTCTTACCTACAGAGCTGATTTCCAGTACATCTCGGTCAGTTGTTATTGAAACAGGTTCCAATGACAATACTTTGGCTCAGTCAAAAGCTCTTATTGATGAGGTTCGCTCTGAGGGACTACAACAGCTTATTAAGTATCAAGCTGACATGAAACGGAACTACGACAAGAAGATCCGTCCTAAGTCTTTTGCTCTTGAGGACTGGGTTCTCATCTGTAGAAACCCAAAGCTTATAGAATCAGGAAAGTTTGGAGAAAATTGGCAAGGACCCTACATCATAGATCGTCCAGCATCTAAGGGTCATATTTCCTCCGTACTGTTTCTGGAAGAATGATAGAGAAGCCATGGAATGCTTACCACCTTCGTAAGTTTTACCGTTAGGAAATCTTTTGCATTTTTACATTACTCCATCAATAACAAATTTATCCATCTATGTAGTTCATTATATTTTATCCATCAATAAAGGCATTCAAATTGCATTCTCATATGTTTGGCTATCATTTTATATTACTCTATTAGTCTGTACTTTTCCTTTCAACAATGTCATTCATTAACATTAATTTCGGAGAGGTCATCCATATTATGCCTTCTTCGGTCCGAGTAAGTCGCATTCATGCCTACTTGAAAGAAACCCGAGTCAATAAGATGGTTATTCTTGCTCGGTACAATTATTGATATACTCCTAAATTACAATATCCGTGCGCATTCCACTACTGAGGCAACGACGTTGTGTTTTAGTTTGGTCCCAGTGCATGGGTGACGATCTTACACCTGTGCAACTCCAACAATTGTCAGGCCTTGCCTAACGTTCGGTACAAATATTTTGACACCTGAATAGCTAGGTTCATAGAGGACGATCATGGCCCTTTTGCTTTTCAATCACACTTTCTCCAATGGATTTTATATTGGGGGCGTCTGCTTTCCCCTCGTTATATCTCTACCATATTTTTCTATCCATACTACGTATCGACATGCAGCAAAGAACGCAAGATCAATAGCAAGATGATATATTATTATCAAATTATTGCCGTCGATGCATGTTCATTCAAGGTTGGTAGTATTTTTACTATATTTATTTCAATATCAACAGTCTATTAAGTTCCCTCCGGTAAAGGCACCCCTTTCGGAGCAACTTTAACAATCTCCATATACATTAGATATAATTTATTATAGGTTTTCTTTCTCTCTTCATTCTCTTCTAGAACATCTGCCTTTTGCATAACTGCTTGCATCATTTCCATCTCTTTATTTCCTATCTCTAGAGAAGCTTGTGTTAATAATTTCTTGTTTTCCACATTCTCTTTCTTAGCAGCACTTAATTCTTTTTCTAACCCCAATATTTTTGCAGTCATCTTTTCGTTTTCTTCTTCCTGCGTTTTCACCTGGGCTTTTAAATCTTATAATTTTTTGGTCCTTATAGCGGTGTTCCGCTCCTGTTCTTCCATCTCATTTAATTCTTCCATTATTCTCACTACCTGAAACATTAACGTAACCTTAAAACGCATGTTACCGATAAATAATAAACAAATGTAACCATAATTTACCTCGTTCCTTTTCTCCCGTTGCATGCTAGTTGTCACATGGATTAAATTGTTGGATTCACCTTGCGTTTTGTGATTTTCCATCAGTGCTAAAATGCCAACTCCAACATGTACAGTATCGTCTTTCTTCTCTAAATTTTTAACCACAATTTTTTCCTTTTCTTTTACGCTCTCTTATCTCCCATAACCATCTTCTAAAAATTTATAAGTTTCACCGTCGTCCTTCAACGGTAACTTATAATCTTTTCTTCTTAGCGTTCTCATCTTTTTTTAAGTATTCACTCCTTCCTCTGTATCACTATTACTATCTTCATCTTCTACGATTATTCGCTTATTCCTAATAATATTATTTTGATCTTTGACCTTATTTTGTCTAATTAATTGTCCATTCATCACTTCAAATTCTTTAGTTTGTTTTTCCTCCACACCTCTTTTACTATTTTTCCTTCCTACAACTTTACAACTCGATCTCATCTTCATCCTCTCCTTCAAAACTTCTTTCTTCTTCTCCCTCATCACTTTCTTCTTCACTCTCTTGCCCTTCACTCTCATCCTCTTTTTCCACCCCTTCCTCCACCTCACATAAGAAGTCCACTATATCATCTGGGAAACTTAGGTCAAATACTTTAGCTGGTATTTTCCCATGGAAGTAAAATTTTAAGTTATCCTGTGTTTTGCTATCCATGTCTACCATGTCAATCGGCGGAATTTCATCTACAAATACAGCCACCACCAAAAAAACAATTAGTAATTAAGTTATTACAAAATCTTCCTTTCCTAACACAAATATAGTATCGACCTATGTGTAAACACAATACAGTTTCTTACCAGTAAAATTGTTTGGAATGTCCCTTCCTGTCGTGTTCCACTTCCCTCGTATGCGATACGGATAATCTTCCTAATGCTTGTAGCTATCAGGAAGACCACTAAATCTCTCCCTTCTTTTTTTAAAGTGCACGCCGAGCATTATGAAATTGTCTTTCGGAGTGACACGAGGCCTTGCAATTGTGTAAAGCTCTTGACACCCAAATCTTCGTTTGTATCGTAATTGTAATCTTTGCATCCTTGAGACTATTAACCAAAATAGAACTGACATCTGTGAAGGTGTAACATGCCACCATTCTAAGATCCTTGCAACAGTATTATCTAAGGGAAATTTCAAACCATATGATAATTGGTGCCATGTTGCTACTACTTCATCTTCTTTGGCTTTTTGTAAAACACTTTTCACACTGTCCACATTGAATTCTTGTAATGCAAACCGTTTCTTCATCTCCGTTATTGAAGTCTTCATTGGTTGACCTCGTATGTATAGAGTACCTTTTGTTTTGGTCCATCTTCTTTGAAGTTGAATTCTCGTCATTACCGTTTCAAATTTTCGCTTCCACTTCACACTATATACAAATAATAATAATAATCTTTATTACCGGTTTTGTTCTCAATTTTTTTTTTCTTTTCTCTCTTTCTTTCTATTTAGTTTGGTTCTCCAACCCCACCTGGTGTGTTGTATTTATAGTGGTTTCTGATAGTTTAGCTAAACAACAATTCTAAATACTATTCCCTTGTGTATTAGGACTCCTCAGCGTGCCCGCCTTTTCTTGATTCCCTTCCTTGTTTTGTTTTTATTGACAATCTCAATATTTTGCCAACACCAAACTTTTACGTCAACTTAGTCAAGAAATTCGCATGATAAGAGGGCCCTACACTTTCATGGGTACTATTGCTATTGTTTTTTTCATTCTCTTTTCACATGGGTCCCGGTCATACTCTTTTTACATGGGCAATCTTTTAGCCCTTCTTACTAATTAAAGGCGGTCTTACGTAATATAACTCTTCTTCCAACAAACATTTTGTCATAAAGCTGGTCTACCAATACCAATACCAATTCTTTTTGGTTTTATTAGCACTCCAACTTTTTCAACTGTTCTATTCCTATTCTACTCACGTTTACTTATCAAGACCGGTCAAACAAGAGTACACAAAACAAATCATCTAGGCCGGTCTTACTACTCTTTTACCTATTTCATTTGTTTTTTCTTATAACCAAACAAGTTCCAAACCCATATTATTACTTTTACAGTTCTATTATTCTTACCTTTTTAGCCGACCTCACACAATTAATTAAGTTAGGACATTATTTCCGCCAATAACTTCCGCCCTTCCGTCAATTATTTCCGCTAATAATTTCCGTCAATTATTTTCGCCAATAATTTTCGCCAATAATTTATGCCAATTATTTCCGCTGATAATTTTCGCCACTAACTTCTGCCAATAACTTCCGCCCTTCCGCCAATTGTTTTCGCCAATAATTTTCACCAATTATTTCCACCACTAACTTCCGCCCCTTCGCCAATAATTTCCGCAAATTATTTTCGCCAATTACTTCCGCCATTAATTTTTGCTAATTATTTCCGTCCTTTGTCGCCAATAATTTTCGTCTCCTGTCATCGCCTACTATCGTTTTTGACAATGAGATTACACACACCAATACTTGATAACATTTATTCTATTTTATTTTTTTCTTTTAAATCGAGGTTCTTCCATTCTTTTTTCTATATTAACTTCTTTGCCACATGGGCTTTGCCCATCCACCAAAGAGAGGGCGATGTATAGACCCCCACTTTGTGGCTCATTAAGCCCACGGATCCAACCCAGTTCAATTAAGCCCAATGGCTTAATCCTAGCTACACCCAACAACTGGTTTATGTAAGGATATGTCCAGGTTCATTATGGTAGAATATAAGGATAGAGGTTCAAAAGGATAAGAATTCTCTTGACAAAAACAAACACAGTCCTCGTAGGACTCAATCTCTTCATTCATATAAAAACTATTTATTCTAATAATGTGAACTACGTTGAAACTTGATCCCTAGAGAATAGATCTTGGAGTGCGTGAAGCGACCATTATTTGGTTCGGTTTCATCTCCTCAAACATCAAATTCCTCTCGTTTCTTAGTCGTTATTCACCATTGCTCTCGTTGTGTTGAAAACAAAAGTTGCGAAAAACAATACTCCAATAGTTGTTCTTATTGATCATACACTATATTGAGGTATGAACAGTGATTGTTCATACTCCAAATATGTATGAATAATTATTCATACTCTAATATGTGTTCTTATTGATCATACATTATGTTGAGATATAAACCGTGATTGTTCATACCATAAATAAGTATGAAGTCTATGAATATACACCGAGTAGTTTGTGTTGGGGCAGGCTGTTTATTATTTCGCGTAAGGAGTAAACTTTACTTTTTATCTATCTAATCTGCTTTTTTATTTCGCTTCAAGAGTATGTTTCACCTTTCATCTCCGTAGTCCTTATAAGTGATTAAAAAAAAATTTGATTTTGAGAGTGATTTTTTCTTCCAATTAATCTGTACTTGAGAATTACTCTCTATTAATCTAATATGTCAATTAGCATTCCCCCTTCCAGAGTTTGAAGCCATCAATCTGGAATTCTAGATGCACATTCCTTTGGGTAATTCCATAATTCAAGGGGAAATGTGTATAAAAATATAAAATCATACTTTTAAAAGAGTGCTAAACTACATTGCGAAAAAACTATACGAATCAATTTTTGGATAAAGTTTTATAAAGTTCACAATATGATTTAGAGTACGACTTAATGCATACCCATAATTCGTGATTCCGAACGAAACTCTGGAATTCTGTTCGGAATTTCGGTTTTTCAAAAAACTGGAATTCTAAATATAGTGTCGAAATATTTGAAATTTTGAAATTTTTTTGAAATTCCAAATGTAATAGGGTCGAAATTTACTGGATTTCGGTTTTTGAATTTATCGGAATTCCAAAAATTCCGAAATCCCGAACTATGCGCATAGCAGAAACTCAAGTATCCTGGTGAATTTTTGGAATATGTATTTTTTAAACATTTTTTTGGTAAAAGCTACACGTATGAGTTTTGTCCGAGTGAAGGAAGTTAAGTTCAAGTGATCTTTTATTGGGTTTCAGAAAGACTAGCTAATGGAAAATTTTGTTCAAACCCACCCGAGACCACCCACATAGCAAGCATTTATTTTTATTCTTTTTTAGATAAAGGAATTTTCACTTGCACCAGCCACCAAGTAGTATTTTCCAATTCCTAGGCACCTGTCGTGCGTCATATTATTTTGGGCAAATTTGATGTTCCTAATCCTAATATAGTAGAACCTCGATAATTTAATACCATTGGAACTAGACAAATCTATTAATTAAATGGGGGTTTAATTAATCTGTAAATTAATAATGATATTAATTAATCGGTAAATTAATAGTTATTAATTTATTCAAATATTTATGATTTTTCAAAATGTATTCTAGAAATATTTTCAATAGTATTAAAGATCATATTATATTATCTTAATATATATTTCATTATACCTTAAAACATCTCTAGGTGGTAGTATAACGGTATAACCTGTCAAAATCTTCAAATTTGAATAAATATTTTGGAATTTTCTGGAATATCAATTCTAGGTGGCTTCAAATTCGGTCGCATCACTTGTTCGTTCGCATTTTTATTCGCAAATTTGGCAATTTGGATCTTGATCTTGGGCGACATTACAAATAAGCGCCCGATGGTATTATTATCGTAGCGCCCACTCCTAATGTCGTGGGTTGTTGTTTTGGATTTGTCTTTGTGACACTCCAACTATTAGCGGCGATGGTAATGTCGCCAGATGTTGTTTTTTTGCTAATGAAATTTGTGACCACCTAGAGTTGGTCGAAATTTGCGACTAGATTCTCCAAAAAATTTCTCAAATTTGAAGAGTATACTACCACCACCTAAAAATGCTCTTAAGAATTTGTTCTCTTATGTTTTAATATTTTAGAAAATAGTTATGTATCAAAGTGATCTTATATGATCCTTGTCATTTAAGATCCAACTTGACTTAAATTTCACAAGACAAGCAACACTAGACTCATATTTTAAGAAGACATAATATTTCACTTTATTTGTATTTTTTTTTATTAATTTATGTAATAAATTGACTCCACTAAACTCCATAGAAATTGTTTTGAAATCTATTATCTTATAAATTAAATTTTATTATTTAAACACAATAATTAATTTATCGTGTATTAAATTATCAGAATTTTACTTTACAAATAGAATAAACTCCACTCCAAAGAACTCGGGAGCTAGTTTTGTAGACAATTCCATGCTGTAGTGTTGTTCCAAGTGAGCCAGAATCAGAAAACGATTGCTCCCAGCCTTAGGTTCTGGAGCTCTTATAGTTATATCAGTTACTCGAGTTGCAATAGCACATGGCATGATGCATCAAATAACAAAGAGTCCAAGATTATATTTATATATGAAAGGGGGAAAAGACCTATGAAATGGTGGGTCGTTTGCTTTGCTAGCAAGCCATCACTGATAGTAACATTTTCTTTCAGTGGATAGAACCCTTGCATCTTGCAAAGCTGTCATATTACAAGTGAGGGGTCATCTGTCTCTGTAGTCTGTATGTTCAAGACTCGAGTAGAAAGCACGCTACACCGTTGGTGTCATGGTGTGTAATATACACCACTTGGAAAAAGAAGTAGTTCAGCTACAGAATCATCTCTCTTTTGGAAATGATAGAAAAAGAAGCACTTTGGATAATGAGACCGTGACATTATAACTAGAAGTCTAGAACACCATTGCAATTTTGTTTTTTTACTCTTACAGTGTCGTCGTCTTCTTTCATTTAATCTGGAACAGTTGGCAGAACTAAATAATGAACAAATATACCGACATATATATGACAAAAAAAAAGGGTTGCTGTGTTAACATTTATTGGACCACAACTTGTTTTGACAATATAAAATATCAACTACTCCGACTGACTTAATATGTTCTTTATGAGTGTGGCCAGTATGTCGCTCCTAAGGGCATTTTCAATAGGGGTATAAACCGTATAGAGTGGAAATTTTACACTCCAAATATAAAAAAATTCTCTTCAATGGGGGTGCTATACCGTAGGTAATAGTGTATTAGCTAATAGAGAGGGTGGAGAATTCTCTTTCTCGCTATTAGTTAATAAAAATCCCGGGCGACACTCGAACTGATGTCTGAGTGAAATAATTTTCGGACGTTACTCCAAGTAACGTCCATTTCTAATTCTAAAGTATTTTTTTACACTTCTCCATTGGAGAATCTATTTTTTTTTTTACACTTCTCCATTGGAGAGTATAAAGTATGAATATTTATAAGCTATATAATAGTATACAATTAGAGGTGTAAATCTTAATGACACCTATGTGGAGTCTAGGTGGAGGTGTAATTTTACACCTCCCATTAAAGATGCCCTAATAGCAAGTCCAATGAAGTATTGTTAAAAAGAGATGTTAAACTCTTGCCACATAGGATTTTAAGGGTTTTTATTTTATTCGACCAAATATGGCAAACCAAAACTTGAATTTCATTTCAATTGCTTTTTTTCTGTTTTGAAGTGCTAAATGAATACGGACGACACAATTTATGTCGTCTGTCAATTAGTTTGTAATTTGAGTTGAATTTTTTTTGGATGGACGATACAATTTCTATCGTCTATCGAAATTTAACACATAGATAGCAAAACTTGTGTCGTCTGTTTCCCAAAATTTATTATGGCAACTGCTAGACAATGCCACAAATTTGGATGGACTTATCATACCAACTAAATTTACGAGCCTTCTAACAACCCCATTAGAATGACATTTTGGTTTTTGGGTTCTATATGGCCTTTAGACCATATAACACTCCATTGAACTTGCTTTAAAACATTTGTAGTTGTTCAGGAATTTGGAATAATCGAATTCCAACTACTCTAAAAAACCAGAAGTCTATATAGTATTTCAGAAAACTCCGGCCAAGATTTAAGATTATTAAATTCTGACTTTATAATATTATTTTGATGCAGTTTTATTTTTCTAAATAAACAAAATATTTGTTAAAATTTCTGACACTTCATTTAAAAATTGCGAACGAACATTGGTTGAGTTTGAGCTCAAGTTCGTACTTATATTTGACGATAGAGATTTAGGGGAGAAGACAACAATTAGTATTATTAATAGACCAGACTTGTTTTTGTAAGGCAACACAATTTTCAGCTTGCAACACTAGACGGCGGAGCACGCCCAAGTGCTGGAAGCTTAGAACCAACGCACGGTCATGAGGCTAGGCACCAATACCCGTCCGATTGTTTTCTCCAACTAACAATTTGGGGAAGAACGAACTTCCTTGGTGTGTCATGTAATCAAAACATAAACATGTCTCACCTTCGTATAACGTACCAACATAGTGTCGAAATGAGAATATGAGATCTTTAAAACCAAAATTTTAGAAATAAACAACATTATGCTCAGTTGCTTACTATCAAAAAAAAAAACAAAACAACAACATTATGTTTATTTCCGTAATTTTACTTATAGTTGTCAGATGATCATGGCCAAGAAGAACATATGATATCAAAGAATACTATCATAAATTTATATTTATACATATTGTAAATTCAGGCAATTGATTTCATATATATCCCTCTTTTACAATTTTACCCATAGATTGGGATTTTGGAATTACCAGAATTATCAAAATCTGGAAAACCGAAATTTATAATATTTCAACCATATTATATTTTGATTTCGGCTAATTTCAAAATCATCAATATTTCAACTCTATATTGTTTTTTTTAAAACTGAAATATCTACTGAAATTTTGACATTCCTTTTGGAATCATGTCATTTATGGGATTGTGGTAAAATTTTTATCACAATCCCATAAATAACATGAGCAAATTGGACCGAATTTTTGTGACACATTAGAGACATTTGATATTAAGATTTTAAAGTACTAAAATTCTATAGTAACTGAATCTTTTGAATCGAATTTGTGAACACACTGACGTAACACTCATCAGGCAGGCAGGGAGTGCGTGTGTATTGGTCAAAGAAGTACTGAAAATCAAGGTCTCTCTGTTTGCCACGTCATTGTGTTCACAAATTCAGTTCAAAAGTGTGAGTTGGTGTAGAAACACTCTTCAAAGTATTGGCGAATGGCGAATATCGATATAAATTTTGGGTCTCTTCCAATGACGTTAGATGAAAGAAAGAAAAGAATCCGTGTTTCCTCGTGATCTGTCATAATTAGATTTTTTTTCTTCATTTTTCAATTCGAAAATATTCAAAAAGTTGAAACTCCCACTCCAAAACAAACGGCACCGTTAAAATACTAACGAAAGTCATAACCCTAAATGAAGAAACCGTTAACTCCCCTTTATTATAAGACCCCCCTTCATTGTTTTCACTCTCAAGTCTCATCACACTTTCCCTCTCTCTTCTCTCTTCACCAACTTTCAATCTGAACCGTCAAGAAGCAGAAATAATGAGAGAAATCCTTCACATTCAAGGTGGGCAATGTGGAAATCAGATTGGAGCAAAGTTTTGGGAAGTAGTATGTGCAGAACATGGAATAGATTCAACTGGAACATACCATGGGGACAGTGAACTACAACTGGAAAGAGTTAATGTTTATTATAATGAAGCTAGTTGTGGTAGATTTGTTCCAAGGGCAGTTTTAATGGATCTTGAACCTGGTACTATGGATAGTCTTAGATCTGGTCCTTATGGTCAGATATTTAGACCAGATAACTTTGTTTTTGGTCAATCTGGTGCTGGTAATAACTGGGCTAAAGGTCATTATACTGAAGGTGCTGAGTTAATTGATTCTGTTCTAGATGTTGTTAGAAAAGAAGCAGAAAACTGTGATTGCTTACAAGGTATATCATTTCTAAAACATTCTAATTTGTATTGCTTTGATGAAATATGTAAAGTTATGATTTTTTTGTTGTTGTAGGATTTCAAGTGTGTCATTCATTGGGAGGAGGGACTGGATCTGGAATGGGGACATTACTGATATCAAAGATTAGGGAAGAGTATCCAGATAGAATGATGTTGACATTTTCTGTGTTTCCATCACCAAAGGTTTCTGATACAGTGGTTGAGCCTTATAATGCTACTCTTTCTGTTCATCAACTTGTGGAGAATGCAGATGAATGTATGGTTCTTGATAATGAAGCTCTCTATGATATTTGTTTCAGAACCCTCAAACTCACTACTCCAAGCTGTAAGTTTTCATTTCGTATTCGGTAATTGGGAGATGGCTTTTTAAATTGTTTGAATAGAATATTCGCTTTTCACATGGCGGGACAGCTAATATCACGTGATATTGTTGATCTGTTTTTTTTAATCCTTTTTCCAGATTTCGTCTTTTACTTGTCTTTACTTAAGCCAAAGTAGTGGAATAGGGGTTTTTAGGGTGGTCCAGGAGGCATGATATTTTTTTTGGATATGTCCTGATCGCCAGTACAGGCTTTTGTCACATGTTATGTTAGTTGTTTAATGCAAATGACATCACGTGTTTCATTGAGATTGGTTCGGTATGCCAATGTGAACATTATGAGCCATTTCTGCTTATTTTAATACTTGGTAAGAAACTGAGAATGACATTTATGTTGATTGAACCAATTTAATGATGTTCACTTGTGGTGTTATTAGAACTTAGTGGACCTTGTTTTCAGCTTCAATTTTATTTAAATGATGTTATGTGCCATCATTTAATAATCCCTTTTTATTAACATTGAAATAGAGATGGTAATTTAGTAGTCCATTTACACATATGTGATACATGGTAGTATTTCTAACAGTAATTTGTGATTTTTCTGTGATCAGTTGGAGACCTGAACCATCTGATTTCTGCCACCATGAGTGGGGTTACTTGTTGTCTTCGTTTCCCTGGTCAGTTGAACTCTGACCTTCGCAAGCTTGCTGTCAACCTTATTCCATTCCCCCGCCTCCACTTCTTTATGGTGGGTTTTGCTCCTCTCACATCCCGTGGATCCCAGCAATATCGTGCTCTCACTGTACCTGAGCTCACTCAACAAATGTGGGATGCAAAGAACATGATGTGTGCTGCTGATCCTCGGCATGGTCGATACCTTACTGCATCTGCCATGTTCCGTGGCAAGATGAGCACCAAGGAGGTTGATGAACAAATGATCAATGTGCAAAACAAGAACTCATCTTACTTTGTTGAGTGGATCCCTAACAATGTGAAGTCTACTGTTTGTGACATTCCTCCTACTGGTTTGAAGATGGCTTCTACCTTCATTGGAAACTCCACGTCTATCCAAGAGATGTTCCGAAGAGTTAGTGAGCAGTTCACTGCTATGTTCCGCAGGAAAGCTTTCTTGCATTGGTACACCGGTGAGGGAATGGATGAGATGGAGTTCACTGAAGCAGAAAGCAACATGAATGATCTGGTGTCTGAGTATCAACAATATCAGGATGCAACTGCGGAGGAGGAAGATGAATATGAACAGGAGGAGGAATTTCAGGAAGCCTAAAAGGAGCATAAAGTAGTCTGGTTTGTTCAGTAGGTTATATATATATACTGTTGTGTGGTTGGTTTTATGTTTGTGTTTGGATGTTATAATGTTTGGGATATGGTCTGTCGCAATGCCCCATTGCTTATTTCTGGTCTTTATCTTACTTGTTTTGTGGGTTTTACTGTTTAAGAATTTACTGCTATACTTTTGGTAACAATTTGAGATAGGAAATTATGATCATATCTGTTTTTTCATGAGATGATTGGTCTTCTTATGGTAGTGTAGCTTCATTCGATTTCTATCATCTGCACTGTCCTTTGGGCTTTGCCTATTACTGGGTTCATACCTTTCCTGCCCCAGAACGGTTTGAACATCTTTCAGTTCTAGCCTTCTAGGTGGCGGTAGAGGCTGATCTCCACCATTATCTGCGTCAATTGGGACTCAGAAAGAACAAGAGTTCCTGTGCTTGAACATTAAGCACAAGCGAGATACCCTAAAGTTATTGTGGTGTTTGCCATTTCAGAACATGGAAAAGAAAGAAATGGAATTTGTAACGCAACTGTCTGTTTAGAGTTTTGTGATCTTCCCGCTCTGACTAGGAATTTGGAACTCTATGCAATAAGAAGGTTAGAGACTGAACCTTGTGTGCATACATACTCACATAGTATATATTAGAGACTGAACCTTGTGTGCACACATACTCACATAGTATATAGTACTAGCGTCAATAC
The DNA here is from genome assembly GCF_015680905.1 of Coptis chinensis. Classification (NCBI taxonomy): domain Eukaryota; kingdom Viridiplantae; phylum Streptophyta; class Magnoliopsida; order Ranunculales; family Ranunculaceae; genus Coptis; species Coptis chinensis. The sequence continues at coordinate 38,390,349 of NC_141456.1, read as the reverse complement.
TGCTGGGTTGTACTTCGTACTGCAAAACCACGGCGGTTGCCAACATATTATATTCTGGTTTAGCATTTAGTTTAATGACATCCCATCTTCCAACTTATATGGCAAAGATGTTCTGGTTTGGACTTGGGAGCAACATCGCCGAACTTTCCCATATTGCAAATCCAAAAGAGAGTGTTGATAGCAAGCGAATGGATGCTCCTAGCCTCCTACTACTTCCATAAGCTCCCATCAAAGCAGAGAGGAACAACTTCATGAACCTACTTTACGTTAGGCTGCAAAAGAAGCCTCTTGAGTAACTAATCTTCTGGTTTCTCACATACTCAGAGTTGGTTGTATCGATCTATTGGTTTTTTCCAAACCGATTTTGACCACATAAATGAATGAAGTATAGTAACTCAGTGAGTCAGTGAGATCCCAAAACAGAAAAGATCACATCTCACGAATTTAACTGTAAACAGAAGAACTAAAAGGCACGGACTTAAAAGATTAAAAACAAATCATTGCCACTCAAACTAGGAATTTTTTTTTGCTAAAGACTCGAGCTAAGAAATAATAAACGCATATAAGAGTTCTTCCTCCGACATCGGTCTCCTGTGGTACAAACATTACCAGAGTACATTCTTAGGGGCTCCGCAGTCATTTTTGCTGCAGCTTCTCAATTTGTTTTGAAATACAGTTTCTTTTTTCCATCTTTATTTGGAGATCATTGAAAATTGAAAGAGCGGTTCTGGACTCCTTATTTTGTGGCCACTAGGTAGAATATCACAAGGTATGTGTTTCAGGAGGCAAATTAAGCTGCTTCAGTCGTACCCTTAACAGAAAAAGAAGGCATGAAGGGCTCTAATAGAGATGCTAGAAGATAAACTAACCCTGCTGAGGTTCTCATAACAATAGAATTCCGAGCCTGATCTTCCTTGTAAAGATCCCAGAATTTGCTATCTTGAAGATACCCATTTCCCACATGACAAATGTTCATTGCAGTTTTCGATACCTTCTTTAGCTTAACATTGTTCATGGCTTCTAGCTATTGCTCAACATAGTTGTCAACTTCTTCTGCTACTGTTTAACATAGTTTTGGGGTCTGATTCTACATCTGGAGCTTCAGGAATGACACGACCATAACCATATCCATTTCCTGAATCTCTCGCAATGAAACTTAAAAGTTAAAACAACCCAAAATTTCAGCAATTATGTGCTAACAAGAGTATTTGTAATTAACCAACTTTGGACTACATGTAAATGGGAAACAAGAATCCCTTTGCTTACTTTGGCTCCATATCTGCAAAATGACCCAAAATATCAGCTCCCAAACCGTCATAGCTTGCTTACTCTTGATAGAAGTAATGAACGAATGTGGAGAATCTCAGTTGAAAAGGCAGCCGACAGTGCTATAGCCAGAGAGTGGTCCGTGGGTCCTGCCCAGAGCATAATTCAATCCCATGCTATAAAGCAGAAGAAAGCAATTAAACATAGAGCATAATGGGTTCGATGAGTAAAGATAGGTTCCTGTTTTTACATTCTTTGCTAGAACACCAAGAGAAACTGTTCATATCAAAAGAACTAAGAAAATGTGACTAGAATTAATCAAAACCCTAACCACTACTCACCTGAGTTAACAACTAGGACCTACGTATTCACCATTCCCAGGACAGCACCTAATAAGATCAACAAACGCTACATTGATGGTCGACTTGAAAATCCATAATGTTAGTATCATAGGTGTGCAATCAATGTATGATGTGTATAAATAGATCAGACCTTGAATAGAAAGAACTTCTATATATTAATATATTACTTTTAACCTCTCCATGTATCAGAAATATCGTGAGTGTATTTATAGTTCCTGAGCTATTCCAACCTTAGGACCCTAACAGAAAAATGAATTGCCCATTAGAAGCCCACTCTTTAATTGCAGATACTCTAGGTCCCATTCACTATAATAAGCCCTCAGCGGTGCTTGGAGAGTAATTATTAGCGCAGCCTCGTAGAGGTGGCACTGTCTGGCATCCTTCTTTATACACTGAAGCCGTCGACCAAAATGTAGACAAGACCAAAGACAATTTTGTAAGAGGAGGATAAATGCACTTGACGCAAACTACAGTTACCATTCTTATATAGAGTAGAGAAAATGGAAAAACCTGCTTTGATTAAAGTACGGGTCATCAAGGATATCTACGGAGCGTACTAGATGCAATACCATGAGTATGAGAGCCAGTAATATCTGAATATAGTCACGTGAGGGATTAACCAACTCCGCTAGGCGCTAGCACTTGGAGATGTTTGCTCTCCCAATAATCCTTCAGCAAAGTTGTCACAATTTCCTTAGGGTCAAAGTTGTCACACAATAATGGGATTGTGAGGATTGGAAATATCACATGATCGAAATATCACATGATCTGCAGCATAGAGTTCATTAAGAGCAACGTGATATATTTCATTAACCTACTTCAAAAAACAAATAGACATAAAAACCTAACTATTAGTGCGGTGTTCATAAACAAATAGTTATCACACTTCAAGCGAACAGACATAAACGAATAATGTTTATTCGGAATGTAGGTATACAACTAACGACTTAAAGCGAAAAGCTGACCAACATTCGATAGCAAACACAAGTACATCGCACACGACTTAAAACCAGTTGGCCAATAAGGGTATGGTGTGGACAACTCTGCAGCACAAGCAATTAACTTGCAGTCAATACAGAAAAAGAGAAATTCACCAGAATACAAGACTTCTCAAAGAAGAAAACGTCATAAGAATAAAGTAAAAATTAATATCAATAGTATGAGGGTACATCCCCCGATTCAAGCACAAGTGGACATTTAGTAACTCCATGCTCCATGCTCCAGTTTTCTTTTCCGTTCACTCAAAGAAAAGAAGTTCCAATAATAAGTTGGTAAAACCTTTGGGTGATGATACTAGAGGTCTGGGGTTCGAACCCCGCTACACACTATTGAGTTACTGATCTCTTTAAAAACAGGCTTGCCTACACATTTAGCCTTCTAGCTTAGTTGGTAAAACTTTTGGGTGATGATACTAGAGGTCTGGGGTTCGAACCCCCTTTGGGTGATGATACTAGAGGTCTGGGATTCGAACCCCGCTACACACTATTAAGTTACTTATCTCTTTAAAAACAGGCTTTGCCTACACATTTTGCGTCTGTGACTAGCAAAGTCGGTAAAACCTTTGGGTGATAATACAGGTCCGACTCGAATCCCGCCAAATATCAAAGAGTTACTGATCTCATTTAAAACAGGCTTACCAAAAAAAAAAATAATAATAATAATAAGGCAAAGTAGGGTGAAAGCTTAAGTGCTACAATAAAAGTAGAACATCCCCAAAATGTATCATGTAATCAACCACTGTCCATTAAACATCAAATTCCACCTAAGACAAAGTGAAAAATAAAAACAAAACCACATAAAAAGAAACCATGTAGATAAAATAATGCAAATTTATGAACTGAAACAAGCACACACATACAAAGTGATTCTCAAGAGCCGAGCTGCTCTATTTGCGAAATCACATGTAATAAAGTAAATTCAAGAGTTTGAAACTGAAAATTCGTGAAAAAGTAGAGAAAGGATAATAATAGGAAATTAAGAATCTGATAACCCAATAATATAAAGGGAACTGGGACAAAAACAAACATCAGTAAAAATACCAACTACTGGAAAAACAAGGACATTAAAAACCACAAAATTAGAAGAAAAACAAAAAAAAAAAACTATTCAAGAAAATAAATCAACGAGTATAGGAAATCTAATAGTTATAAAAACGCGTGTAGTAGATAAAGGAACCTTACTAACTAAAAGAAAAGAACGCATCACAAAAAATCAGGAAATCAATGTAAATGTGAGAGCGTTTAGAGAAGTAACAACGGGGTTGTGTTTGATGGTATGGGAGAATTTCAATTGGTAATCGTACTTTGTAGAAGAGAATTCCCATGAAACAGAATTCTCTTATCTTTTTGCTCACTGCCCTGTGAAATTTTTCCTTGAGGGTGGAAAAGCATATTATGTAAATACCTTCTACATCGGGAAAAGCTTCACTACAAAGTGAGATGTGCACACAAGCATTCTTCCATGACATCAAGTACACCCTTCATTTGAACAAAATATATATAGCAAAAAACAAAACATAGATTATGATAATTTGGAAAAAAGGAAAAAAAAAACAGTATTGTTCAATATAGAAAAAAACCTTTTCCAAACTTTGGAGAAACACGGGCAAAATAAAACGCAACACAGAATTCAATCTTTGTGTTTTGAAAACAATGAATCGAGGTTACCATTACTCCACACCAAGTATAACTGGACATGTTTGTATTCACTTGAACCATGTAAACGCACAAGATTTTTGACAGCTAACATTACTGAACTATGTTCCGGAGTCCGCCACTAACTTCTCACTTTTTTCACTTCAACACTAACAACAAAGACAATTACAGAAGACTTTAACAAACTAAGGTTTCACCATCCCAACAGACAGCAAACTCAGCAAATGTTTTCTTAACATCTACCCCAAGAAATAGGTGAGCAATCACTATGAGATATGTATAAATATAGATCATACCCTGAACACAAAGTATTTTACTTTAACCTTTCCCAGCTATTACAATAGTCCTCTGAGTTATTTCCTACCTTAGGACCCCAAATAGCAGGCGCAGGCCCCCCAGATACACTAGGCTGCATAAACTTTAAGGTCTCCCTCAGCCTTGTACACTTGACGTAATGTGCCATCAAGGATATCTAAACAACATAGTCGATGCAATAACATAATCAGAAACTCTAGATTTGAAGGAAATCTAGAACATAGATTAGAACATAGTTGCCGATACCAAATAGTCGAACTTCAAATTTGAGATGGAACTATAGTTGGTGTGATCCTCTGTTGCATGGGTACGCCCTAATTTCCTCTGTATCGCGTACCCGTGTCATGCGGACACGGATACGGACACGGACACGGACACCCGGACACAAGCAAAACAGTACCTAATTCGCAGATCTCGCCGTGTCCAAATCGTCGTACCCATGTCCAAACCAGACACTCTGTCCTGTACCCATGCAACATAACTGTGATCTCTTTGTGGGTGGTTGTGGGATGTGATGCGCTGGGTAATGAAAACAACGAACCGATGCACAATTACAAAATTAGTATAATTATTAGACTGATATTACGAGTTATTTATATCAGAATTTAGAATTATTAGGTTTACTTCTTTTTGTTGGTAAGACAGACCTCGAATAGTGGAGAGCATTGAGGTAGAAACCCTAGAATACCATCACTCCTTTGTGAATTGATCATCATTGCAATATCACCACTCTTTCTATCGAAGAAAACCCTAACAGCAAAAACAGCACAAGCCTAGAATTCAGGGTTGTGAATTTCTCCAAGTATATGGAGGGGTCAGTCCCTTATTTCTACAAGAAATTGGCCCCAAGGCCCAATTTTGGGGAAAATGAAGTCTAGAGGACCGCGGTTTTTGTGAGTAACTCACAAGGACAAATTTTGGAGAAAAGTAACTCACGGACCCACTATTTCAAAAATTAGTAACTCTCAAGGACAAAATAAGTTGGCCCCGCCTTTTTACATTTTTTAAAATGTCAGTTATACTCTTCCGTGAAAATAACCTTCGAGGACAAATGACCCGGATTTAAAATAAATATTTTCCAATTTTACCCTTTCTGTCATTTTACTATGAACAATGAATGTTCATACCTTCTGCTGGTGTATGAACAATGATTGTTTATATCCAAATAGGTGAATGTACCTTATACAATATATTGATGTATGAACAATGATTGTTTATATCTAAATAGGTGAATGTACCTTATACAATATATTGATGTACATTGAATGTTCACTATGAACATTGAATGTTCAATACCCAAAAGACTATGAACATTGATTGTTCATACCTAATCAATGTTCATACCCAAAGACTATAGACATCAAATGTTCATACCCAATCAATATTCATACCCAAGGACTATGAACATTGAATGTTCATACCTACCAATTGAAAAAAATTTAAAAGTAGTCATGAACAATGATTGTTCATGTTTGATGTATGAACACTTTTGATGTATGAACAATGATTTTACATACTCCCAAATAGGTATGAACAATCCATGTTCATAACTGGATCAATGTTCATACCTATTGGATTATTGTTTATAGCTCCAATAGGTATGAACACTCATTGTTCATAGCTAATATTTGTAATTGGGGGTATGAACAATGAGTGTTCACACCTGCTTAAATGTATGAACAATGATTGTTCATACTAAATACACCAGGTCGTTTCGTCTGGGCCGGGCCGTTAATTATTTCGCGTCAGGGGTATACTTGACATTTCATCTACCCGATCCGTTTTTTATTTCGCGTCAAGAGTATACTTGACCTTTCATCTACCTGGTCCTTATGAGTTACGAAAAAAAAAAGGTGTCCTTTAGAGTTACGTTTTCGGCAGTTTTGTCCTTGAGAGACACTCCCTGTTATTTCTAAGTATCGGGGTCGGTTGCATAACATAACATCGATAAGCGTGAACCTTTACGACACCAATGGTTAAACATGTGACAGTTAACAAAACACATTTTGGACACGGAACAAACACGTAATGCTGGTCCCCAAGTGTGAAACACGCTGCAATAGAAATTTAGAACCATATAAAAGCCGACCATCGTTTGGGGAGTACACTAACGCTAGACATTGGGTGCATAATACATTACCTTAACAAAATACAGAAGTTAAATAAACAAACCATATCATAAATCAACTTACAGTGATCTCCCACCCTAAAAATCTACTCTTACCAGCCATTAAGACTCCAGCCTGGTCACAAGATGCACGTAGACATTCAATCATCCGAAAAAGGTAGGGCCTTACCAAATTTCAGTATGTATGCGATTCCATAAATTGATGGCAGCTGCCAAATGGCTTAAATGTCTAGATATGTGTCTGTGACCACAAACAGGATAAATGTAAAAGTCAAATAGAAACCTTCTACTGGCATATGTATGATACAAAAAGAGAACACAGAATAATGGATAGTCGGATACTGGATCCCTATAACTCAATGCCAGAGAATTATGGTGCACAAACATAACCAGTTCTTAGCTGTAAGCTATCCATTTTTAATGGCAGAACACTATAGTCTATGGTGCTCAACGTTCAACATCTATTATATTTGTGAATAGTTCATCAGATTTCCTTTCATACTTGGATCCAGATGGATTTGAACCATCAACCACTTGACGAAGAGTGCTCTAACCATTTTGAGCTAATGAATCCATTAGAGAGCACACACTAACAAATATAGTTGCACAATTTATGTACTGAGGAGAATATTTGTTACCAAACAACTTTTGACTACTCGTAATTGGGGACATTTGTCCTCAACTGGTTTTGAAGTTAATAATTCACCGTTGCCTTTGCTTACTTTTGCTCCATTTCTGTAAAATTACCCAAAAGATCAGCTCCCTAAACGTCATAGCTTGCTTACCCTTTGAGAGAAGTAAATGACAGAAAGTTGAGGACCACAGCTGAGAAGGCGGACGACATTCCAATAGCCAGAGAGTGTTCCAGCGCAAACCTGTAAATAATATAAAGCAGAAGAAAGGGATAAATCATATAGCATAACAGTGATTGTTCCTTTTGTAACTCAAGAGACAAGATCAGTTTCATTTTAACCTTTTGCTATAACACCCAAGGAAATTTTTCACATCTTAAGAACTAAGATGTGACGAAAATAAATCAGAAGTATGTCCTTCTTATTCCAAGGATCTCTAAGATTTTTTTTTTCTTGTTATGAAATTTGAGATCACTCCAAGGAGAAATGTTCCTAAATTTATAATTATGTCAAATACACGATTAAAAAAGAAATCTTAGGGAAGAATAGATATGTTGGAGGCGAACCACTTTTAAGTAAGATAAAAAATTGTCTTTTTGTCGTACCTTTGTTCCCCCCATCAAGAAAAACTGGATCTAATATTTTTCATGTGGAAGTCTTACAATGGATGCCCATCTGACCCCTTCCCTTTCTCTTCTCTCCTTTTCTCTCAATTCACAATTTCTTTCCTTCCTTTGAGATTTTTTTCCGTTTACAATCTAAAATTGCTCCTGCTATTTCTCCTTCTCCTCCACAACCATCACTATTGAGCACTTCTCCTTCTCGGTCATATTGCTCTTCTCATCGTGATTTCTTTTCTGTTTCGCTCATGAACACCGCATCGCAGTATCGTATACTAGTATATTCCTAGCTAAGTCTGTTCACCTAATTAAAGTCTGCAAGAGCTTTAATTAGGAAATCACTTGGTCACGTATCACAAAAAAGATTACCTTAGAAACTGAGGCATATATGTTATCTTAGAAAAGCCTCCATCAATGACAACATAAACTCCATTGGTAATGGGAGATGGCCTGGCAGTGCTCTTTTAGATGCGATGTTGGTAGGTTATCAATAAAAACTATTTAAAAGGAAAATATAAGCAAGGATCAAGAGTAAGAATAAGGGCAAACGTTACATATTTCTCAATACTAAAAGTGCGGGATTTACCAACTCCATAGCACTTGGAAATGTTTGCTCACCCAAAAATCCTTGAGCAAAGTCGTCACAAATTTCTTATGGTCAGAGTGTCACACAATCATGGGCCTGTGAGTAGTTGGAAATATCACATGTTCTGCAGCAAAGAGTTCAATAAGGGCAAACGTTTAGATGTTCAAAAGAGACATTACTTGTAAGGAAACATGACATGGATCCAGTGTTCAAACTTTTACAGGCCACAACTCAATATTACATTATTGAGAACGCTAGCGCCAACTGGTGTATCCAGGTCAATGAATGGTGTGAGATCGCAATCACCCCAACTGACTCTTGCGACACAGTTAAAGTCCATTTCCAGGCAAGTAACCTAAAAACTGGGACAAACGTGATAAATACAGTTTTAACAGGCCACTCCCTAAATTATATTATTAATAAATGTTAAAAAAGCGGATTTACCAACTCCGCTAGCACTTGGAGATGTTTCCTCTCCCAAAAATCCTTGAGCAAAGTTGTCACAATTTTCTTAGGGACAGAGCCTCGTGTGATCATGGGCTTCTAAGGAATTGGAAATGTCTCACATAACCTGCAGCATAGAGTTCACTAAGGACAACTGTTATATATTTCATTAATCTACTTCAAATAAATAAATAGAATGTCAATTCATACAAAAGAGATACTTAGAAAGAAACATGGCATGGGACCAGTGTTAAAATTTCACAAGTCCAAACTCAATATTAGATATTAAGATTGCTATCAGCCTATCACCAATTGGTGTATCAGGGCCGATAAATGGAGCGAGATAGCTATCACCAACTGACTCTTGCAGTACAGTTAAAGTCCATTTCCATACAAGATAACCTAACAAAGTGGTATAAAATGTGACAAAAACAGATTTACAAGCCACTACTTAAAATTATATTATCAAAAATATGAAACAGAGAGGGTTTTAGTCCCAGAATCAAGACCACGGCAAGTCCTAGCAATACTCATGGAAGTTCAAGATTCTACCATTCTAAAATAATAGATTTAAGTAGATTCCAAGATACATGCTCCTCTATTAGATTTTAAAAGCACAGACCTGCATCCACAAAATCGTGTTTTCAGGGTCCGTGCTACCTCGGTAAAGGGGTCACACTTTTGTTTTTCTAACATTTAATAGTTTTTAATCTCAACCAACTTATATAGATATAAGTACAGAGATGGTAAATGCGTGTAGATGTACACACCATAGCTGAAGGCAAGTTACCACAAGACAACTGAGTAACTGACTCTCCTCACTGCAACCTTTGCATCATACCTGTGTGAATCTTGTTCGTACCTTTTAACCTCACACCTCCAATCTCCTCTGTCTCTTCTCGAAGATGAGACTCTCTCTCTTGTGAACCTTTCAGCTGAACCCGTTTAGGGCTGCCTACGTACCCCCGACTCTCCGGGGGATCAAGCTGTGCCGCCGTAGTTCTCTCCTCTCTCTCTTTTTCACATCTCCTTCTTTTCTATCGTAACCGCTCTCCTTTTCTCTAACTGTCCACCTCTCGCATTACTTATCGCGGACTGGATATTGTACACCTGACCCCGGTTTCACTATCTTGCATCTTCTTGAGTCACTGAACCCCTCCTTGCCACTATGTCTCTCTGGAGTCCACGTCCTTTAATGTTTCGCGGATCGATCCTATGCTCTCCCTCTCCCTTGTGCCTTATGTTACCTCCGCCCCATGAGGCGTGTCATCCCGATAGTCATGAATTTGGCCGATAGAGATGCCCCCTCTCGACCCCGGAACCACGCGACGAACTCTGTTCAGGGGTCCGAGATATCCTCTACTTACTTGATTCGCGATTCCTTACTCTAGTTCGCGATGGGTCTTTTCCCCTTGGCCCTCACTCTTCACAATCAATCATCATCTCTGCAAAGTGTCTCAATCAATCGGTTCTCGTACATAGAACTCATTAGAATATCCGCGAAGGGTCGCATCCCCTTCGCTCTCACTCTTCCAACTCACCTATTGTCCACGAAAGGTCTCACCCCCTTCGCACTTACTCATGGAACTCGATATCACGTCCTCAAAGGGCCTCATCCCCTCCATTTCTCTTTTGTAGAGCTCAACAATATATCCGCGAAGGGTCTCAACCCCTTCGCTCTTATTCGTAACAGTCAGCAACTCCATAAGGGTCTCATCCCATTCTCCACAGCGCTCTGTAACACTCCATATCATGTTCGTGAAGGGCTTCGTCCCCCCCCCCGCTCTTTGGCTTAGAGGCAATTCATTTTGCCCCAAGTTCGGAGGATTCCACGAGAGCTCATCCCCATCTCGGCTGGACCCCCAAGCGAAGGCTCATCCCCCACTCTCGGCTTATAGGCTCATTTTGCCCCAAGCTTGATTCGGACACCGCGGTCCACGAAGGACTCATCCCCGCTCTCGGGCTTATAGGCATGACTCATTTTGCCCCAAGCTTGATTCGACATCTGCGGGTCCACGAAGGGCTCATCCCCGCTCTCTCGGCTTATAGGCGCTCATTTTGCCCCCAAGCTTGATTCGGATTACTGCGATCCACGAAGGGCTCATCCCCCGCCTTTGGTTAGTCAGGTGAAGCTGATAGGGCGATTCGGCTTTGTCCCCAAGTTTGATTCGGACATCTAGCCCGCGAAGGGCTCATCCCCCCCGCTGTCTTTGATCAGCTGTGAAGCCTGATGGGGCAGCTCAATTTGCCCCCAAGTTATTTTCGTTCATATCCCAATACTCATGAAACAACTGGAAGAAGTATGCTCTCTATTTCATTGATATAACATTCAACCCAAACTATCATTCCTCAGCTCACTTAGCAATATGTAAAAGCAAGCTTCCTCTCTTTTAATTGAAAAACTAAACAAAGACTCCGAGGTTCTCCGTATAGCTAGTACGGGGCTCGACTCTGGTCTTACTCAATGTTATATCATGCAATACACATTTAATGGAGACAGTAAACTTTTTGACGACAATATAGTGTAGGCAAATAAGGTAGTAAATGAGGTGAGATGGATCCATCTCCCAATACCAGCTCAAACTCCGCTCGGTTCCATGGTACCGCAAGTCTTTCTCTTTCACTGTAACCTGAAACTTTCATGTTCGAGTATTGCACAAATAATACGTGAGTTTTAACGAGGAACATTAATTCAGCATACGTATTTGCATGCAAAGATAACGGTGATCATATGTTCCAAACGGTGTACAATCTGTCTTACCTGCGGTGTATAACCACGTTTCTCATTCATGGTCCGCGACCTCCTAGAAGCGACTAGGTTCGCGAATTACCACGAGGTCAGGGGACAACCCAATCTGTCCCCATATACATCTCTACCCAAAAACGGGACAAGGCTTGCTTGCCCCAATGTAACTTCCGACGGCCGAAACACTTCCGCCTATCGATTATGTACATGACGGTAAAATAAACCGGTTACTGCTTAATGTGTCTCTCTGCATCTCTCTGTAATTATCTTACTATTAAGTATTCGGACGCCTCAATCACGTTGATCTTAGTCTCAAACTCTCGGATCTCCTTGTTCCTTTGCCTCGAACAATGCATACTCGGCAATCAATTCTTGTTGGAGTAAAGCTTATTTCGAAAAGTAGGGTAGACACTATCAACACTATTCGCGTAATCAAGTTGACCTCTATCCGTTCCATATAACAACGGCAAAGGCGAAATGCTATCATAATCGGTTAAGCCTCAAGTATGTACATTAGTCCATGTATCGACTTCGATGTATGAACTATCTTAACACCACCTAAGTGCTTTCGACATCGGTGGATAATTAAATAAGAAGCTGAAATTGCTGCTTTACTTCCCTCTGATCGTTGCCGGATGTGCAAGAATGAAAACGGCGAAAGATACGATCAGGAATGACCATGTAAAAGCTTCTCTTAAGGTTTCCCTTGTTCTTGGAAAGATAAGCAGAAATCACGCGCGCAGTGTACCAGGACGCTGATATTTATCTCCTTGATGACCCTTTCAGTGCGGTTGATGCTCATACAGGCACCCAACTATTTGAGGAATGCCTGCTGGGAATTCTCAGAAACAAGAGCATCATTTACGTTACACATCAAGTGGAGCTTCTTCCTGCAGCTGACCTCATTCTGGTGATGCAAAATGGAAGAGTTGCACATGCTGGAAAGTTTGAAGAAAGTTGAAAATACAAGTAGAATTTCGCAAACACCAATATCAGACAGCGAAGCTGATACAGACACCACCACTAATATAGAACTTCTAAATAGTAAACAAGACTCCAAACATAATCTCTCTCCGGACGGCAGTGCGAGGAATGATCATGTCTCAATGTGCATGGCAAGTATTCGCCATTTTTGTTCCAGTGACTACAGTATGCGTATGGTACCAGCGATATTACGCACCCATTTCTAGAGAACTTGCTCGCTTTGCAGAATCACTTTCAGGAGCTGCTACAATCCGAGCCTTTGATCATGAATGCCGGTTCATCAATACAAATTTGGGACTCATCGATAACCACTCAAGACCATGGTTTCACAGTGTATCAGCTATGAAATGGCTTTCTTTTAGACTGAACCTCCTATCAAACTTTGTGTTTGCTTTCTCACTGGTTCTGCTTGTGAGCCTCCCTGAAGGAATAATCAAACTCCTCCAACAAATTTTCACTATCCACCCTTCACTCCTCCGTAACATAGCTGTTGGCCGTAAGTAAACATTCCCACCAAAAGTCAAACAAATTCCCATCTTCCGGAATATTTCGATTCACTCCACAAACAGAAAAAATCTCATTTTTGTTTCCAAACATATCAAACAAAACACAGTGAAATTAAACATAACTGAGTTAAGAAGAAGAAGAAGTTTTGCAGTCATTAGGAGTGAGCTGTCACACTCGTCTCTCTGTTTTAGTGAGTGAGTCGAGGAGAGGAAGAACAAAAGATAAAAAGGTCTGTTTCTGTGTTACCGAAGTTTGAGGAATGGAATCTTGAGCGGAATAGGAAAAATAGCTCTCTTTGTAGCTGGTCTCTTTTTTCGTTCATCTCAGAATGTGAAGGAAAGATCATAATCGTTCCCCACAGACGACGCCAGAGAGTCTCATCTTCGAGAAGAGACAGAGGAGATTAGAGGTGTGAGGTTAAAAGGTACGAACAGGGAGATTGGAGGTGTGAGGTTAAAAGGTACGAACAGGGTTCACACAATGGCGTCGTCTGTGGGGAACGATTATGATCTTTCCTTCACATTCTGAGATGAACGAAAAAAGAGACCAGCTACAAAGAGAGCTATTTTTCCTATTCCGCTCAAGATTCCATTCCTCAAACTTCGGTAACACAGAAACAGACCTTTTTATCTTTTGTTCTTCCTCTCCTCGACTCACTCACTAAAACAGAGAGACGAGTGTGACACCACTCCTCTAATGACCGCAAAAAACTTCTTCTTCTTCTTAACTCGGTTATGTTTAATTTCACCGTGTTTTGTTTGATATGTTTGGAAACAAAATGAGATTTTTCTCGTTTGTGGAGTGAATCGAAATATTCCGGAAGATGGGAATTTGTTTGACTTTTGGTGGGAATGTTTACTTACGGCCAACAGCTATGTTACGGAGGAGTTAAGGGTGGATAGTGAAAATTTGTTGGAGGAGTTTGATTATTCCTTTAGGGAGGCTCACAAGCAGAACCAGTGAGAAAGCAAACACAAAGTTTGATAGGAGGTTCAGTCTAAAAGAAAGCCATTTCATAGCTGATACACTGCGAAACCATGGTCTTGAGTGGTTATCGATGAGTCCCAAATTTGTATTGATGAACCGGTATTCATGATCAAAGGCTCGGATTGTAGCAGCTCCTGAAAGTGATTCTGCAAAGCGAGCAAGTTCTCTAGAAATGGGTGCGTAATATCACGGTACCATCACGCATCTTTTGTAGTCATCGGAACAAAAATGGCGAATACTTGCCATGCACATTGAGACATGATCATTCCTCGCACTGCCGTCCGGAGAGAGATTATGTTTGGAGTCTTGTTTACTATTTAGAAGTTCTATATTAGTGGTGGTGTCCTCAGACGCCTTCATTTCCGATATTGGTGTTTCGCGAAATTCTCTACTTGTATTTTCAACTTTCTTCAAACTTTCCAAAGATGTGCAACTCTTCCATTTTGCATCACCGAATGAGGTCACCGCGCAGAAGAAGCTCCACTTGATGTGTAACGTAAATGATGCTCTTGTTTCTCGAGAATTCCCGGCGGCATTCCTCAAATAGTTGGGCCCCATTATGAGCATCAACCGCGACCGAAAAGCGGTCATCAAGGAGATAAATATCGGTCTGGTACATCATCGTGGCGTGATTTCTCTTATCTTTCCAAGAACAAGGGAAACCTTAAGAGAAGCTTTTACATGGTCATTCCCCGACCGTATCTTTCGCCGCTTTTCATTCTTGCACATCCGCAACAATCAGGGGAAGTAAAGCAAAGAATTTCAGCTTTTACTCAATTATCCACCAATGTCGAAAGCACTTAGGTGGTGTTAAGATAGTTCATACATCGAAATCGGATACATGGACGAATGTACATACCGGTGCTTAACCGATTATGATAGCATTCTCTTCTTTGTTGTTATATGGAACGATATAGAGGTCAACTTGATTACTGCAATAGTGTTGATAGTGTCTACCCTACTTTCGAAATAAGCTTTACTCCAACAAGAATTGATTCGCCGAAAGTATGCATTGTTTCGAGGCAAAGGAACAAGGAGATCCGAGTTTGAGACTAAGATCGACAGATTGGAGTCGTCCGAATACTGAATAGTAAAATAATTACGGAGATATCGCGAGACACACCGCGTAACCGGTTTTATTTTACCGTCATGTACATAATAGATAGACGAGTAGTGACTTCGGCATCAGCCAGAGAAGTTACACCGGGGGCAAGCAAGCCTTGTCCCCGCCTTGGGTAGATGTATATGGGGACAGATTGGGTTGTCCCTGACCTCGCGTGGTACTCCGCGAACCTAGTCGCTTCTAGAAGTCGCGGACCATGAATGAGAAACGTGGTTGTACAATCGCAGGTAAGACAGGCATTGTACACCGTTTGGAACATATGATCGCCGCTTATCTTTGCATGCAAATACGTATCTTTGAATTAATGTTCCTCGTTAAAACTTACGTATTATTTGTGCAATACTTTCGAACATGAAAGTTTCGTTCTGATGAAAGAGAAAAGACTTGCATGGAACGCGGAACCGAAATGGAGTTTGAAATTTGGTATTGGGAGATGGATCCATCTCACCCTCATTTACTACCTTATTTGCCTACACTATATTGTCGTCAAAATATTTACCGTCTCCATTAAATGTGTATTGCATGATATAACATTGAGTAAGACCAGAGTCGAGCCCCGCACTAGCTATACGGGAGAACCCCGAGTCTTTGTTTAGTTTTTCAATTAAAAGAGAGGAAGCTTGCTTTTACATATTGCTAAGTGTTTTGAATGATAGTTTGGGTTGAATGTTATATCAATGAAATAGAGAGCATACTTCTTCCAAATTGTTTCATGAGTATTGGGATATGAACGAAAAATAACTTCAGGGGCAAATTGAGTCACCCCATCAGCTTCACACCGGTGACCAAAGACAATGGGGGATGAGCCCTTCGCGGGCTAGATGTCCGTATCAAAATTGGGAGCAAACTGAAGCCAGAGAGCGGGGGGGATGAGCCCTTCGTGGACCGCAGTGTCCGAATCAAGCTTGGGGCAAAATGAGTTGCCTATAAGCCGCAGAGCGGGGATGAGCCTTTCGTGGACCGCAAAATCCGAATCAAGCTTGGGTAAAATGAGTGCCTATAAGCGGAGCTGGGATGATGAGCCCTTCGCCGACCGCGCAGGTGTCCGAATCAAGCTTGGGCAAAATGAAACCTATAAGCCGAGACCGGGGAGGACGGCCGAAGCCGCCGCCAAACATGATATGGAGTGTTACGAGAGCGCCGTGGAGAATGGGATGAGACCCTTATGGAGATGCCGACCGTTACGAATAAGAGCCGGGCGGGTTGAGACCCTTCAGCGGATATATTGAGCTCTACAAAAGAGAAAACGGAGGGATGAGGCCCCTTTGAGGGCGTGATATCGAAGTTCCATGAGTAAGTCGCGAAGGGTGGTGAGACCTTTAAGTGGACAATAGGTGAGTTGGAAGAGTGAGAGCAAAGGGGATCGACCGCTTCATGCGGATCTAATGAGTTCTATGTACGAGAACCGATTGATTGAGACACTTTGCGAGATGATGATGATTGATTGGAAGAGTAAGGGCCAAAGGAAAAAAGACCCATCGCGAACTAGAGTAAGGAATCGCGAATCAAGTAAGTAGAGGATATCTCGGACCCCGAACGAGTTCGCCGTGGTTCCGGGTCGAGAGGGGCATCCAGATCGGCCAAATTCATGACTATCGATGACACGCCTCATGGACGGAGGTAACATAAGGCACAAAAGGAGAGAGAGCATAGGATCCAAATCCACAAACATTAAAGGGACGTGGACTCCAAAGAGACATAGTGGCAAGGAGGGGTTCAGTGACTCAAGAAGATGCAAGATAGTGAAACCGGGGTCAGGTGTACAATATCTAGTCCGCGATAAGTAATGCGAGAGGTGGACAGTTAGAGAAAAGGAGAGCGGTTACGAGAGAAAAGAAGGAGATGAGAATAAGAGGGGCGGTTACGAGAGAGAGAGAAAAAGAGAGATGGGAAGAGAGAGAGGAGAGGAGGAGAGAACTACGGCGGCACAGCTTGATCCCCCGGAGAGTCGGGGGTACGTAGGCAGCCCTAAACGGGTTCAGCTGAAAGGTTCACAAGAGAGAGAGTCTCATCTTCGAGAAGAGACAGAGGAGATTGGAGGTGTGAGGTTAAAAGGTACGAACAGGGTACAATACCCATTTCTTATGTATCTCTTGCCTAGTGTGGATCATTACCATCTCAGCCGCATCCAACCTAAACACATCAGTCTTAACTCTCCTCTACATTTTGAATGTTCAATTGATATCTTCTCTGAAAAGCCTCCCTTGTCCCTTGCTATAATATTTGTCTAAACTTGGTGCTTGATTGCGTCCAGTTATATTTGTAAGAAGTAAGAGGTTCATGTTTTATCAAATTGAATAAACTAAAAACCATGAACTCAAGTGAGAGGGGAGGATATTAGCAATATTCTCTGTCAAAAGTATATATGATAACTCAAGTGAGTTTTTTTAAAAAGAAGCAGAAAAACACGCAAAAGTTTTAGAAAAGAAGGCAAAATTTTAAAACAAAGGAAAAACAATTTATTTGTATGTAAGAGGTGCATGTTCCAAACCAGTTGATATACAAAGGACATATCACTGATTAGATTTCTAAAAGGAAGTATCATGGATTTATTTCATTTGCAAAAAAATAAAAATAAATAAAGAAAAAGGGATGAATTTGTCCAGACTTTTAAAAATTGTGAATTTCTGTTTGAAAACAAATATTACTTAGCTTATATTCTCTGTCAAATGTGTTTCAGCAATAGGTGACAAAAAGGTTTTCAAACAAGAAGCACAAGAGGAATATTTTGAAAGTTTGGTGTTTACAAGTGACTGATTAAGATAGCTTTGACGAGCAAGTCTCACATGACGCAAAAAAATTCCATGAAGTAGGAAAGCAAAATATTCCTCCACGCCCCTCACGCAATGAATTCTTCCGTAGAAAAATTTACAAGCGTAGAAAATACCTTTGCAAATGCTTCTTATTACTACATGAAAATATTCTACTACCAAGGGAGATGTACAAGCAAATATCCCCTAAGGAGTAAGTTGTAAAAGGTAAGAGGACTTTTGAAATCATGGAGACTATAGATTTCTTTTATTTTATTGAAGAAAACATTTTTTGGAAAACATAGGCAGAAAACAGTGAGTTTCTTTTTTGTAAACATTGAGTTTTTTTTTTAAGAAGTCTCTTTTTCGATAATATTTTAGTAGAGGAAAACCATTGGTCAGCATGATATAGAAAAATATATGATTCTTTTTCAAAAAGCAAAATATGTATTGTAAAACAAACTGAAGAAAAAAAAACAATGGATCCTTGTTTTGAAATCATCAGATTAAAAAAAATTAGCCTTCACAAAAATGAAAATATATACAAGACTGATTATGGGGGCAGGGAGCTAATCTTTGTTTCAAAAGAAGTATGTGTGGCTGTAACCAAATTTTCGTGCTCTCTGAGATGTTTGCTCTCCCCACAATCCTTCAATAAGATTGTAAAACGTTTCCTATGTCTTAGGGCATTAGTATTCTTTCTAGTATTATGGGCTAATGACGAAACTAAAATAATCATAGTATATATACAGCACATGATGCATTAAGTAAGACCCTTATATAGTTCAATTACCCACTTATAGCAAACGAAATGTGAAAACATACCAGAATGGTGGTAGATTTTGAAAGAGCTGCCACGGTCTTCAAAATCCTCCATCTGACATACCTCGAGTACATTTTTAGGCGGGACAAACTAATGAAAAGGAAAAACACAAGTAAATAACAACCAACAGTTGATTACTCTATTATTATTGAGAGAATTATGACGGGCAAAACAAGTTACATGAAGTAGTAGGAAAGCCAATTGCCAAGTTGAATCCTTCCATAAAAGAAATTCACATTAGGAAATGCATGTAAGTATTCTACTACCAAGTGAGATGTACCTGCAAAAGACACCTTAATAAGAGTAAGTTGAAATATTTCAGAAGCACACGTAAAACGTTTTCTTCTCGCTTTTTAAAAACAAACAATTGTACTAGTATACTGCTATGCAGTGGGGGCGTGAGCGGAGAATTGAAGGCGTGGAGAGTGGAGAGGGAGGAGTGGAGAGTGGAGAGGGAGAGATTGAAAGGGCGTGGAGAGGGAGAGGGAGAGGAAGACGAAGATGAGGACAGACAGAAACCAACCAAAAACATTTTGGCCACATACCCCCCCCCCCCCCGGCCTAGAACGTTCGCTCCGCTCACTTGAATATAGGAGAATATATTAGAACATACCTTAACTTATTTCAACTTTTCAAGATTCAATACAATGTTTTAGAGCCACCGCCTGAGACTTCCTTCTACCTTTGTCAGCTCGGAATTGCCCATAAACTAACTTGCATGTCAAACCATTTGGCATAAAGCCAAGTTTCAGCATTTTATTCTGTAGCTCTAGGGACTTCAACACATCACCTTCCTCACTGCATACTTCTATTAGTGCATTGTAACTTTCAATATTCCAGACCAAAATAGGTCAACATTGACTCTGCAATGTGAAGATTCCTTTATTTAGAACAACCACTTACAACGCCTTGCAAATAGCAGAATTTGGAAGCAGATCAGTTCAACAAGCTCTTTCATCATTAACTCTCTTTAACACTTCTATGTAGTCAACACAAGGAACTTCTCAGAACTCTGTAAGTCAACAAATCAGGTTTCAAACCCTTTTCGATCGTCTCAGTCTTCAACGATAGTGCCTCAGTCAAAACCATCATATTTGCAGAAGCACTATATCAATTCATGATCATACATTTCTAAAGAAGGCTCAGTGCCTCAGTCAGACCATTCTTCTGATTCTTCTCAAAAGACTCTTTGCTGCATGCTGCTTGTTTTCTTGACACAAAGCAACTCCAAGATAGTTGTATACCTCCAGAGGTATTAAAACCTTTAATTATTGAAATTCCACAACCAAACATGAAGAGGAAAACAACTTGCCCACTTTGTAATATCCTTCGACAAGCAAACGACAAGTGTTACTGTCCAGTAACAACTAACAACCTATGCTGGATAATTTCAACATACAACTTGGCTTCTTGCATTCTCCCTTCCTTGCAATAGCCAGATATAAGAGAATTATACGCCAAAACATCGGGACTAAGCGTCTAACAATCATCTCAAATATAGTAACTGGTGAGTAAAGGCCAACACGTTTGAATAAGACTAGCTAGGTATTCAAACATGTTAAAACATATCAAGGAGACTGATGCAGGGTGAATAAAGTAAAAAAAATGAGTTTCTGTTTTAATTATCTTTCCGAGTCCAAGACCTCAATAAGATTTTATCTTTTGGTAAACGGGCAATGTATTACCTTTATTTCTTACTACTAACACCGTAGGGAAATAGAAAATGCCCAGCTACAGGTTTCAAACTTTCTTTAATATAAGTTTACAGGGTAAGCTTAAAGGGAATGTTTAGCAACTGGTGAGATGATTTAGAAAAATGAATAGACTAGATGATAACTACAATAATCTAACTAAAAGGAGATTAACATCTGTGACTAGCAAACCACTAACCTACCAAATGCTATCACAAGCCAAAATAAGAAAATGGAACTCCCAATTGATATGAAAATAAAAACCAGGGGACACTTGAGAAAGTTCAGTAACTATGGGTCCCCAATCAAATACTTCAGACTCTGCCCAAACTTTATAAGGATGTGTTAACAGCTTAAAAGCATGTGCTACCAGCTTGAGCTTCCCATGACATTACCCACACCCTAAATCGAGTTCTCAACTTGATGAAAATGAGGGAAAGAACAGCAATAACTTCCAAATTTCCCCCAAATAACTTCAGAATTCTACTGATGAGACTATTAACACCACTCCACACTTTGAAACCAAAATGAGAGCAACAAGCAAGCTACAAATGTGAAGAACTAACTGAAAAGAAGATGATGCGAATTTGGGATTAAAATCTTAAGGCCAATGAGAAAAAAAGAGTTATAATAGTAGGAGAACTCAAAGTCCCCTTCAATCACTTTCTTTTGATAGATAAGACATGCTTACTGATATAGCCAAGGCTAAAAAAAAAAATTGCATTGATCCCCTTCAATCACATTTACTTTGAGCCCACATAACTTCTTTAAAGATTACAAAACTCCCTATTAGGTTCTGTTTTGAGCATTAAAACACCTCATTCTATTAGGAATTACAAACTTCCATCATCAAATCAAATCCCATTTTTCCACATTCTCACTTCTTTTATTTTATTTTTTTTGTTTTGTTTTGTTTTTCTAATATTATTGTGGCTTAAGCCTCAAGCCGCATAGAGGCAGAGAGCCATGAGGCTTTGATGCGTTTTTTTAAACCCTAAATATAACCAAAAGGATTACATCAACCTTAACACATTAGCAATAGACAAAACTCTTAAACCACGTATGCACCCAAAAATACCCACCTAAACTAGATTACAAATATAAGACCACCACTGACCCCCACTCTGCTGCAAGTACAGCTAGATGAAGGAACCTCAACAGAGCTTCCTTCCACCTGCACTCCATCCCCGTCCTCATAAATACTCATAATCAGGCTGTTGTCTTGTTCCCCAGCAGACCAGTATCTCCCTGAATGCTCTCCTATCCACATCCCTCTACACCTTCTCCTACATTGGTTCAACCATAGTCACGGATAGAGATGACAAAATAAAAGTTACTGACCCCCTACCTACAAATTGCCTCATTTAATTGTATGGGCCAAGCCCATCAACATATCCTCTACTTCTTAAATTTGACGTCCAACTAATATAGCATAGCATAGAATCTCCTTCAGTCATCGATATCCGTCTCCTTTGTTTTCCACAAATGAGTCCCCACCAATGATTTTTGCTTCAAATTGGATATCTACAAATCCATGTACAAACCAAAATTTTCACAAACATGTATAACGGGCAGTAGGAGCTCCAAACAACAAGAAATTGACCCAAATCTCGAATCAGAAAGGTAGACTCAAAATCCTCAACTAAGGGTCTAAAGTGCAATGAAGATATGGCCTCACTTTTCAGTTTTCACTTATACATAGAGATAGGGAAACTGTAAGTGTAAAGTCGAATACTGTGGTAAGGGTGACTGTAAATGTTGTATGCGTAATGGATTTCCACCCTTTGGTCACTACTCTTTAACTTTCAATTTAATTGTCTTAGCATAAGACTTCCAATCAGACTTGTCTTAGTCTTTCTTCTTTCAGTTGATCAGTTCTCTTTCATGCTTGACGGTTGTTGTTTTACTAAGGCTTTATCTAGAGTTCATTGATACACATACTCACTACTATAATCTATTTCTAGCAAGTATTTTGATTTAGAGTGAATTTCTGTCACCAACGTCATCATCTCACTTTATTCCATCTTAATATCTACTCTTCTGTCAGCAACTCTAAACCACATTTTTACCATCAATCAACAAACTTAATGTGTGAATGTGTGTTTTGCTAAATATCCATATTCCAATATCATTTAAAACCAATTATATAAATCAAACTCAATATACAATGATGTTTTCCTAATATGATATTGCATTGAGAAATCTAGAGCACAACAACACATTAAAAAATAAAATAAAAATCAGAATGTACCTTTAGCTCCTTTCAAGATTTAATAGGAGTTTCTACAGACACTACTTCAACCTTCCTTTTATCATTGCAGGCTCGGGATAGCCCATAAATTAAAGACTTGCATGTCATACCATTTGGAACAAAGCCAAGTTTCAGCATTTTATCCTGCAGCTCTAGGGATTTCAGCACATTAACTTCCTCACTCCATACTTTTATTAGTACATTGTAACTTCCGATATCATAAATTTGCAACTCCAGGGCAAAGTAGATCAATATTGACTCTGCATTGTGAAAACTCCTTTCTTTACAATATCCATTTACCAATGCCTTGCAGATATCAGAATCGGGAACCAGATCCGTTCCAACCAGCTCTTTCATCATAAACTCTCCCTCAGCAGTTCTATGTAGCTTACATAAAGAACTTATCAGAATTCTGTAAGAGAACAAATCAGGTTTCAAACCCTTTTCGATCATCTCATCCTTCAACGAGAGTGCTTCAGTCAAACCATCAGACTTGCACAAACATTGTATCAACTCATTATACATTTCTAAAGAAGGCTCACACCCATCTATGACCATTCTTCTCAAAAGGCTCTTTGCTGCATGCGGCCTGTTTTCTTGACACAAAGCCACTCCAAGATAATTGTATACCTCCAGAGGTATTAGAACTCCTAATCTTTGAAATTCCACAACCAAATTCAAAGAAGAAAGCAACTTACCCACTTTACCATATCCTTTGACAAGCAAATGACAAGTGGTACTGTCCGGTGACAACCCTCGCTGAATCATTTCACGATACAACGACTTGGCTTCTTGCATTTTCCCTTCCTTGCCATATCCACAAATAAGAGAGTTATATGCCAAAGTATCGGGACTGAATCCTCTATCAATCATCCTATGGAATAACTGATGAGCCTCTTTCACCTTCCCTTGATCACAAAGACCTTTCATTAAAACAGTATAAGTAACCAAATCTGGTGGCACAAACCTCCTATACATAATCTTATACAAATAAAATGCGTCGTCCAACCTCCCCTTCCTACAATAACTTTTAATAAGTGTATTATACGTCACAACATCCGGCTCAAATCCTTCTTCCTCCATCTTTTCCAAAAACTCATTTACCTTTCCAGCATCCCCATCTTTACACAACACGTGAGTCAATATATTAAACGTATATGAATTAGGTGTAATCTCCACTCTCCCCATCTCATTATAAACTTCCCAACACAAATCTACACGATCCGACTTCAACAACCCATTCAAAAGACAGTTACAAGCACTAACATCAGGAACTAATCCCATCCCAATCATTTTCTTATAAACTTTCAAACCGTCTTTCACATTACCCGTTTTAACATAAGCTTTTATAAGCATGTCGAAAACTATCACACTCCAATTACATACTTGAGAACACAATACCAACTTGTCGAAAACATCATCATCATTACATTCTATCTCAATCACTTGACATAATAACTTCATTGCCAAATGGAACTTTCTAGACCAAGTTAAAATATGTAGAATGACACAGTAGTTAGTAACAGTAAGTCTAATATTTAAATAATTTCTTACCCAAGTGAAAAAACGAAAAGAAGTTACAGGGTCAGACTGACATCTTAGCAAAACCCGAGTAATTTCATCACTGCCCAAGTGAGGAACAACCTGTTTTTTAAAGTCAAGGGAAGTGAGTTGAGTGTTGTTGTTGTGTTTGAGGTGTGAGCATATAAGGTTGACTATTTTGTTTGGGTTTTGAGTTTGAGGGAGGAGATTGTAAAGTGGGTTTGTAATGAGCAGTGGTTTTGATAGTGTGATGGTTTGTAGTGAACAAGTGGAAAATTCAATAATAATTTGAGGGAAAAAGGGAAATGGGTTTTTCCTTTTAATGAATGAAGGTTTATACATAATGGTAGTGCGAGTGAACTGGGGTTGTTAAAAACTTTTTTCTGTTGCTGCTCGAAAAACCTGTTTATGTGCCCAAAATAGTTTGGACTCTCTTAACCAATGAAGGTTTAGGTGCCGGCCTATTTTTATTTCTTTTTTCGAGAAAATACACAAATCATAGTCCTGGAAAACGCTTGCTCCTTATAAGAGCATTTGCAATGCAGGTGATAGTTTTCACCCCTCTATCACCGATTCACTTTTCATTTATCACCAACCCAGTCAATCTTGGGCCTAAAAATCTCTGGACGGGGATGTTGGATTCTGGATAAAAATGAAAAAACACTCGAAAGAAACATCCATGACCATTTGAAAAAAAACCGAAAAAATGTCTCTAACATCCCAAAAACATTTTTAAAAAAAACCTAGGCTTAATCCAACATCCCGTCCGGCATCCTGAAAACTCATTTTCTCCTTGTTTTGAAGTCCTATCACCGATTTATCACCCAAAGATGCATAATAAAGTAGGTGATTAATCACTTCCCCCCTCATCGCGCGTGCATAACAAATAGAATCCGCCCTATCACCGCATTGAAGAAACATTACCAATAGGTGATAAACAAGAGCCAGAACAAAGAGATAAAAATATCCATGTTGGATTCCAGACCCATAAAATTGAAAAAAGATCTCGCCGAAAATGAAACATCCCGTCCCTCAAATTTAAAAAAAAAAAAAAAAAAACCATACAAATCATGCGAGACGGAATCTAACATCCCGGCCCAAAAAAAACCCAAAAGATTTTTAAAAAAAACACGCAGAAAATCCAACATCCCGTCCGGTTAATAACAAGTCGATGATAAACTATGGAAGGTTTCACCTTGTTTTGAACTAAGTTACTATCACCGAAGTTTATCACCCAAAGATTGCATAAAGACTTTTAGAGGAAAGTAGGTGATAGTTATCATTCCCCCTCTATCACCTGCATTGCAAATGCTCTAAGAACTCAACCAAATTAGCACGGATTCACAATTTCACATAAGTCAATCTTGGGCCTTCTCTAACGATTCTGGATAATGAAATTATGAAAGTATGTAATCCATGACCATTTGAAATTGTCTCATACTAACCGTTCTTAAATCTTAAGAGGGCATCCTATGACCATTTGCTCCTTGTAAGTCCAATCCTAATTCCCTATGCATAATAATATGCATTATTGCTAGTTCATAACAAAGAATCCGCCCGCATTCCCCATTGAAGAAGCATTACCAATAGGCAAGACACAGAACATAGAGCCAAGCATTCCACATTGAATGTCAGACCCTAATATCACAAAGAAGATCTGCCGAAAAACTCAGACACATGAAAACCCTCAAGTTTAAGACGAGTTTGCTCACCATACATATATCAGCACGTTTTGGAGTCTTGGACTATCTAGCGCCATTTGCTTAACTTGAACAGCCAAAATGTTTAATTGGTTTAAAAACTGAAACTGATAAATAAGTCACCTAAATAAAAGAGTGGATGAGAAACCAATCCCAAACCAATTTCACTAGCCCGAAGTAAAGGTGCTAACACAGTCCAATATTAATCATCTCCATTTGCAAAGCAAGAATGATGACCACGGATGATCTAGAGGAATTGACTTAAATTGATTAAGTTCTGAGTTAAACTTGGAATTCATTTATCAAAGATCACTTGCATGACTCACTCACTTATAATCGTCATCAATTTCAAAACCCAAGACATTTTAGCAACTTGAAAAACCAATATTGTTAGAAACTTCCAAAGTATACAAATTGAGCTGCTCTGTGTGTTGCCGTCCCAATCTAAGTCACGTAGCAGATTCATCGTCATATTCGTGTGAAAAGTTTGTACAGGATCAAAGCAGCAGAACTTCAAATCTATCGCAGATTCGCAGTAATCAGCAATATCTATACTGACCAAACAAAAAGAGCATGAAGCAAAGAAACATTACTACTCCTAGAGCTAGGTGGATTGTATTACGCTTGACGATCTGCCCTCATCCAATATGCAGCCTGTAACCAAAGAAAAAGAAAAGAGATAAAAGGGTAAAAGAGAGAGACATCAAAAAGAAAAGGAAAACCAAATTCCTTCTTCGTCTCTTCGACACTTCTTGTGTAAGTGCGTAGCTATCGTTAATAGTGTGCGAATACATTCTACATTCTACATTCTACATTACTTTCACAAAATACAAATGTTAAATAGTCAAAACACATCGTAAATCAAATTACAGTAATCACTCGCCCTAAGATATCACATTGTGTGGTTCAATAGTCTTATCAATTACCAGCCATTAAGACTCAGCCTGGTCAGAGACGTATGTAGACATTCAATCATCCTAAAAGGTAGGGGTCACCGGATTTCAGTATGTGGACGGTTTCATAGATAGATGGCAGCTGCCAAATGGCTTGAAAGTCAAAACATACATCACAAGAAAGCACCAAACAGATAGATCACTGTGACCAAAAACAGGTTAAATGTTAGTCGCATACAAATCCTCTACAGGCATATGTATGATACACAAAGAGAAAGTAGAATAACAGATAGTCGGATACCTATAATTCAATGCCAGAGAATGGTTTCTTTCCTGATAATGCTCAAGCATGTGCTTGTTAATTGTTATTGCTTCGACTGAAAAGGATGTCTATGCAGCACAAACATAACCAGTTCTCAGTTTTAAGCTATCTATATATTAATGGCAGAAACAGTTATAGTCTATGGTATCTAACAGACTTTATTTTATTTGCAAAAGCTAATCAGATTTCCCTTCATAATTGGATCCAGATGGATTTGAACCATCAACCTCTCAAAAAAGAGTGCTCTAACCAATTTGAGCTTATGAATCCATTAGAGAACACAGACTAACAAATATATTTGCACCAAATATGTACCAACTACCAAGGAAAATTCTTGTTACCAAACAGCTTTGGACTACTCGTAAGTCATAACTGGATAAATAATGTTAGTATAATAGGTGAATACTAACCTAGAATAGAAAGAACTTCTTTAATATATTACTTTTACCTCTCCATGTATCAGAAGTGTCGTAAGTATATAGTTCCCGAGCAATTTCCTACCTTAAGACCCCCAAAAGATCAGGGTGCATGTCCCTCCCATAACAGGAAATGAACTGCCCATTAGTAGCCCACTCTTCAATTGCAGATACTCTAGGTCCCATTCACTTTAACAAGCCCTCAGCGGTTCTTGGAGAGTAGCGCAGCCTCGTAGAGGTGGTACTGTTGGACATCCTTCTTTATGCGCTAAAGCCGTCAACCAAAATGAAGACAAAGACCAAAGACAATTTTGTAAGATGAGGATAAATGCAATTAATGTAAACTAAAGTTACCATTCTTATATAAAGAAAAGAAGATGGAAAAACCTGCTTTGATTAAAGTAGGGGTCAGCAAAGATATCTACAGAGCGTAGTAGAAGCAATATCATGAGTATGAGAGCTAGTATTATCTGAATACAGTCAGGTGGTGGAATTAACCAACTCCGCTAGGCACTACTGCACTAGCACTCGGAGATGTCTGCTCTCCCAATTCCTTGGCAAAGTACTCACAATTTCCTTAAGGGTAACGTGATATATTTCAATAATTTCATTAACCTACTGCAAAAAAATATATAGCCTATTATTTGGAAATAGCAGGACACGGTCGGGAAGACGCATCGGGAGACACAGGAAAGAGAATCAGAAACAGGAGATCTCCGGTAGGATATTCGGGAACAGACATGGCGGACATAACTGTAAAGACACTCACTACATTGGTGGGAAAGAACACCGTAAGTAATGCCTGATATTTGATTCCATTCCCGTAGCTTTCTCCCAAGTCTCTGGATGTTAAAATTATTGAGATCACTATCACCAACTGGTGTATCAGGGTTCAATAAATGGTGTGAGATCACTATCAGCCTATCACCACCAATTGACTCTTCCAATGCAGTTAAAGTCCATTTCCAGGCGAGATCGCCTGATAAAGTGAGAAAAGCATGATCGATAAAGGTTTTACAAGACACTACTCAATGTTGATAAAAAATGCTAAATGGGTCTGGTTTTATTTACTGAAGAAGATCACTGCAAGTCCTAGCAATAAACTGGACATTCATGGAAGTTGATAATTTTACAGTCTAGGTGGTTCATATATGTTAAATGAAGAATACTAACAAAGGGAGAAGCTTGGAGCTACCATTCAAAAATAGTAGATACTTGTAGATTCCAAGATAGATGATTATATTAAATTCTGAAAGCACGGGAATCCAGAAAATAGTGTTTTACGGGAGCTCCGTGCTACCACCTTAAAATATTATTATATATTTAGCATTTCTCACATTTAATTGTTTCTAATTTCATTTTAGCTAAACCAGCCAACTTATATAGATAACTAAGATAAGTAAAGAGATGGACCAGTAAATTAGAAACTGAACAGAAATGCATGTACAAGTAGTATATACCACCGCTAAACATAAGTTACCGCAAGGCAGTTGGCTCTTCCCCTCATTGCAAGCTTCCCCTCAATCTTTGGATCAGACCCATTTCTTCTATCTCTTGCATAGTGTGAGTCACTACCATCTCAGCCACATCCAACCCAAACTCCTCAGCTTTAACTACCCCCTTAAAAGTTCAATTGATATCTTCTCTGGAAAGCCTCCCTTGCTTTAATAGCTACTTAAACTTGGTGCTTGGATTTGTAGAGTGTCCTTCTAGCTTGGAAGTTTGGGACATTCAAGAAACTAGAGTACCAGACAAGAAGTAAGCTGCCAGTTCTCCCGAATCACACAATGCTATGTTCCCTTTCACCCTTCTACTTGGTGCCCATCCTTCCTTTTGCTATATTTACTATTTTGATTGGCAGGCTTACTTTGATGAAGAAAATTCCCATGAAAAAGATAACCCTCTTATGTTTGCTCAATTTCTCCCTCTTGAGGGTGGAAAAGTATATTAATCGGGAAAAGCATTCTTCCACGTCATCAAGTACACCCTTCATTGAACAAAATATACTCCTTCGTGTATCAATCATCACTCTTTCTACCAACCTAGAATTCTGAGTTGTGAGATTTCTCCAAGTGGATGAAGGGGGTCCCTTATTTATAACTATCATTGGTTGCGTAACATCTACGATAGCGTGAAACTTACGACACACGGGATAAGCACGTGACAGCTAACAAAAAACGCGTTTTGGACACGGAACAAACATGTAATACTTAGTCCCATGTGAGAATCACGCTATTGTCGTTTGGGCTATACTTTGGGCCTTAAAATAAGGACCAATAGGCCCATTTAAAGTTATATTTCTCTCCAAGTCTAAACGAGCTCCCTCTCTCTACCTCTAGTAGTTTGTTTCTCATCTTCCAATCAACACCTCAAGTTGCAGCGAAGACGAGCAGGCTCACCCATACATACATAAATTAACACGAATTGGAGTCTTGGAATCTAGCGCCATTCGACTAGAACAGCCAAAATGTTTAAATGATTAAAAACCATAACTTATCCAAATAAAATAAGGGTTGAGAAACTACCAATTTCACTAGCCGGAGTAAAACTGCTAACACTGTCCCACATTAATCATCTTCACTTTCCAAAGCAAGCATTATGGCCCAGGACGATATAGAGAGTTTGACTTAAATTGATTAAGATCAGAGTTCAACTTGGAATTCTATTATCATCACTTTGCATGTCCGACCAAACAAGAAAGATCACTTTCGACAATTTAAAAATCTAAGAAACTTATGCGAGTCAAAAAACCAATATTTTTACCAAAACTTCGAAAGTATACCTATTGTGCTACTCTGCGTTGTTATCCCAATCTCAGCCACGTAGCAGATTCATCGTCCCAATTGTGTGAAAAGTTGTTATATGATCAATGAAGCAGAACTTCAAATCTATCTCAATAGTCAGCATATTCTGGCCAAACAAAAAAAGCCTGAAGCAAAGAAAGGCTACTACTCTTGGACCCCAGGCGAATTGTATTACGAACAAGTAGCATGGATGTTTGACAATAGGCCCTCACCTCGGTGTTGTCCAATATGTAACCTGTCACCAAAAAAAATCAAAGAACAAACAATTCTGAGAGGAAAGGGGTAAAGGAGAGACAACAACAAAGAAAAAGGAAACCTAGTTCTTCTCCGTCTCCTTGACACTTCTAGTGTAAAGTATCACTAGACATCGGGTGCACATACCATACATTACTTTCACAATATACACAAGTTGCATAATCAAACCACATCATAAATCAACTTACTGTTATCTCCTGCCTTAAGAAATCTACTCTTACCAGCCATTAAGACTCAAGCCTAGCCACAAGACACATGTAGACATACAATCATCGGGAAAAGGTAGGGCCACACCAAATTTCTGTATGTGGGCGATTTCATAAATAGATGGCAGCTGCCATATGGCTCGAGCATCTAGATAAACATCTGTGACCAGAAACTAGATAAATGTAAAAGTTGCAAAGAAATCTTCTACTGGCATAAGTATCATACAAAAGGAGAAGCGGAATAACAGATAGTCAGATACCAATCGTTTCCTTCCTGATAATATGCTTGTTATTGTTCAGCAGTAAAAGACATCTTTTTAGCAAAAACATAAGCACTTCTTAGCTGTAAGGAGTGTAAGCTATCTATATTTTAACGGCAGAAACAACTACAGTCTATGGTGTTCAACAGAATCTATTATATATACCTCATCAGATTTCCTTCCATAATTGGATCCAGATGGATTTGAACCATCAGCCTCTCAACAAAGAGTGCTCTAACCATTTTGAGCTTACAAATCCATTATAAAACACACACTAACAAATATATTTGCACCAACTATGTACTGAGGAGAATATGTGTTACCAAACAACTTTTAACTATTCATAACTGGGGACTTTTGTCCTGAACTGGTTTTGAAGTTATTAATTCACTTCTTCCTTTGCTTACCTTTGCTCCATTTCTGCAAAATGATCCAAAACATCAGCTCCCTAAACGTCAAAGCTTACTTACCCTTGACAGAATTTGAGAGAAGTAAATGACAGAAAGCTGAGGACTACAGTTGGGAAGGCAGACGACAGTTCAATAGCCAGAGACTGTTCCAGCGCAAACCTATAAATAATACTTCTACCCCACACTACTCCAATATAAAGCAGAAGAAAGCAATGTATCATTAGGATAACGGCAATTTTTCCTTTTGTAACTCAAGAGTCGAGATCTGTTTCATTTTAAACTTCTTTGCTAGAACACCCAGGGAATTTTTTCACATCTTAAGGACTAAGAAAATGCGACGAAAATAAATCAGAACTGTCTTACTTATTCCAAGGATTTCTTTTTTCTTTTTCTTTTCATGTTATGAAGTTCGAACACCACTCCAAGAGCAAATTTTGCTAAATTTATAATTATGTCAAATACATGATTAAAAATGAAACCGAGGGTGAGATAGATATATAGGAGAGGAGCCACTTGTAAGATACAAATTCTTCTTTTGTAGTAACTTTGTCCCCACCCCATCAAGCAAAACTGGACAACTGGATCTATCCTTTTTCACATGAACCATGTCAGCAGACAAGGCTGGCTAGCATTATTTTATTTTTTTGCTTCAACCCCGACCCCGACCCCCCCCCCCCCCATCAAGCAAAACTGGACAACTGGATCTATCCTTTTTCACATGAACCATGTCAGCAGACAAGGTTTTTGGCTGGCTAGCGTTATTTTCTTTTTGCTTCAATACTAACAACAAACACATATACAGACGATGTTAACAAGTTAGCATTTCACTATCCCAACGGAAAGCACCTATCAAGCTCAGAAAATGCTTCATGCCTTCATTAGCATTGACTCTAAAATCCACATTTGTTAGTAACTTAGTATGATATGGGATATGTAAAACTAGTCAGACCTTGAATATAAAAAGTACTAAGATAGAAAAAATATCTTACTTTCATCTTTCCCATCTATCAGAAGTGTCGTGAGCAGTTCTTGAGCTATTTCCTGCCTTAGGACCCCATAAATTCTAACAGATAATGATCAGACCACTGGAAGGCCCACTCTTCCGTTGTGGATAGTGGATACCCTAGATTGCATTCTCTTTCATGTCTCATGAGCGCTTCTTGGAAGAGGTATTTGTAGCCCAACGTGGAACAGGATGTGGTGCTGTTCTGCATCCATCTTTATACCCTGAAGCCATTAACAAGAATGAACCAAAGACTACTTCGTAAGAGTACAAGTACACGTTACCTAAACTACAAGTACCATTTTTTTAAGAGAAGAGAATAAAACCAGTTTTGTTTACAGTAAAGGTCATTAAGGATATCTACGCAACGTATTAGATGCAATACCATTACCAAAAACATAAATTTGAATACTGAATAATAAGGATGGATAAAAATCAGGTAAAGAGATACGACATGTTTAAGTTTGATTACAACTGATTGAGAGAACTTTGAAGAGCAAGTATATCACTTGTCACTTGATACAAAAGAAATTTCATGAAGTAGGAAAGCCAATTGCCAAGTGAAGTCTCTCTATGCCCCTCACGCTATGAATTCTTCCGTACAAAAATTCACAAGCGTGGAGAATACCTTTGCAAATGCTTCTTACTGCATGAAGTTATTCTACTGCCAAGTGAGTTGTACCCGCGAAAATCCCCTTATAGCCTTAAGATTAAGTTAAAATAAGTAACTTTGAAATAATCGATAGATACAGGTTTTAAGGAAGAGGTAGATATGCAATACCCTTATCAGAACTTTTGAAAAAAAAAAGTGCCATGATGGAAAAACTAGACACTCGGATAGTAGCAGTTTAGTAGGTTATCGAATTACATACTTCTTATAATAGTTTCAGGCATACCTATGCTAAACTGAGTCGCAACATGAATAAAAAGATAAAAATAATGAGAAATAATGTTCGTAAAATAAATAAAATATTAGGTAAAGAACATTGATTTGTGCACAGTGTCTTAACTAGCAAGGATGCTTAAAAAACACAAACTATTAGCAAAACAATATGTTCAATAATAATGGTAGGTGAAGAACAAGGAGATTTCCTCCCTCTATTTCAATTGAATAGTAAATCTTGATTACAGAATGTATTGATAAGAGCGGGAAAGAGAAATGCCTCTGCATGCGTAGTAACAAGGGTGTGTGAACACACTAGGAGCATCAAACCCCATATGGTTCTTTAATAGAAGTTAGAAGTAAGATGAAAAAACCAATAAAAAAGCCCAGCCAGTTGACAAATTACATTCTTCTTATACAAGTTTAGCACACCTATTTCAAAATGAAGTCATATAAAATCCTGACATAGCATTAGTTATATAAAATCAAGCTCATAATTTATATTAAAATGAGTAAAGCTAACGTACCACTGGAAACACAACTTAAACATCTAAACAGTCAACCACAATCAAATTAAGGCATCCTTTACCCCACAATCAAACATTTATAGATGAAGGTTTGGTCATTTGAGAGCGGAGTGGTAACCCATACGGGTGATGTGTGTTTTTGGGTATGAAATACCAGTATGATGCGCTTCTGATGATTTGTGAGAAAATGGATAGCCTACGACATATAGTTCATTAAGGCAAAGTTTTCAAAAAAGGAAAAGCATTTTTTTCTCAGAAGTAAGAGGTGCATGTTTTATCAAATTGAAGAAACTAAAAACGATGAACTCATTGTTCCAAACCAATTAATATCCGAAGGACATGATACTAATTATTTTTGTAAAAGGAAGTAAGACTTTATATATCATGGAAATGTATTTCTTTTGCAAAAAATAAAAGGGAGAGAGAGACAGTTTTGTATTTACATAAGAAAAACTGGATATTTCTGTTTGAAAAGAAAATGCTTCTGCATTTTGAGGAAATTCTTTACTCACCCATTTTTTGTCAAATGTATTTTGGCAATATTTGTGAAAAGTTTTCAAACAAGAAGTGCAACAAGATTGAAGAGAAAGTTTGGTGTTTACGGGTGACTGATTGAGAGATTTTTGACAAGCAAGTATATCACTTGATACAAAAGAACTTACACGAAGAACGAAAGCCAATCGCCAAGTGATTTGTCTCCACGCCCCTCACGCCATGAATTCTTCCATAAAAGAACTCACAAGCGTGGAGAAATACATTAGCAAATGCTTCTTACTGCATGTAATTATTCTACTACCAAGTGAGATGTACCTGCAATGATCCCCCTTGCAGCCAAAGACACCTTAAGAGTAAGTTGAGTATCAAAAGTTTTAAAAGAAATAATGGAGACATACATCGTTTTAAGAAAGAGATGTGTTTTTTAACAAACTGAAAAATAACAAACAAGAACTCAAGTAAAACATTTTTTTTCTTTTGGAAAAACAGAAGCACAAAACATTGAGCTTTTCAAAACAAACTGTCGAAATAAAAAAAAAGCAACAAACCATTGCCTCGAAATCAGACATATAACACCTTTGGCTTAAAAAGAGGTGTCTTTTGAAACCAACGCTCGAAATAGAAAACGACAAATCATGGTTCTGAAATCCATTAGAATCATTGTTAAGAAATCAGTTTGAACAATTTTAACTTATAAATTACCGTTTTCCAGATCATTATTTCAGGCTAACGGTGTATTGTGTCCACTCAATTTTTTTTAATTTTCTAGTGAGAAAGACAACAGTTGTTAATGAGTTGATTAAACCAATAGAGAATAAAGAACCGAATTATTTTAAAAAATACTAACCCCAATTAAGAATTGCTGTGTAAAGGAAC
Organism: Coptis chinensis; assembly: GCF_015680905.1. Lineage (NCBI taxonomy): Eukaryota > Viridiplantae > Streptophyta > Magnoliopsida > Ranunculales > Ranunculaceae > Coptis > Coptis chinensis. The sequence continues at coordinate 38,354,888 of NC_141456.1, read as the reverse complement.
GAATTTCACAATCGTTGCTAATTGATAAAATACTAATTAATTAATTAATCCAGTGTATGGCATGGTATTTTTTTTTCTGGCTGTCTACGTGAGGCAAACTTGTGAATATCCTCCTTACAACCCAAATCACCCTTCAGAAGAAAAAAAGATGTCAAACAAAGAAACAAAGTTTTATTTTGAAAAGTAAGAACAACGCTCAAAACGATTAAAACAAGAACTCAACAACAAATAATCCAAGAAGAAAATACTCCACACTACACAATATTTACATTTTTCATAAAAAGAAAAAAAGAACGCAAATGAAAAGATAGGCCAACATATGTAATTTGTTCGAAAGAGTCAAGAACCTAAACGAGTAAGACCTTCTATTGTGACTAGAACTAAATTCAACCTTAGGACAAGCTCAAATCCCAACCAGTGGACCAAGTAATCAAACCCAAGAAACCGATTAGTAACTGTGGAACCCCTTAACCATGTGGATATCCCAGTGGCCTCTAATTTCAGCTAAGTATCGCATAAACAGAATCCCATACGGGCATATAGATTTTATATGAGAATAAGACATTAAGACCTAATAAACCTATAAACATGAATTTATTTTCATCATATAGTAATGAATTCAGGATATGCAGCTTAATACGTACAAATATACTTCTGAGGGTAAGACCAAAGGTATCTACCAAAGCAGGACTAATAAAGATTTCCTTGTCCCTAATAAAACAAAAGGCAACTATAGTACAGTACAGGTCAATCAGAACAAATAGTTTCCACAACAGTACCAAAAAAATTGATCTGTTACAAATTGATGAGAACAGCTTACCTTAGTCTTTAGTAACCAAGTGGTATATCTCTTCTACATCATCTCTGTTAACGAGTACAAGGGTTCACAAACCACATAGTTTATCTATAACTCAGTATCTACAATGCCACTAGTAAGAAAATGAAAATACATGCAAGACTGGCTATGGGAGCAGGGAGCTAATATTTGTTTAAAAGAAGTATGTGTGTCTGTAACCAAATTTGCCTGCTCTCTGAGATGTTTGCTCACCCCATAATCCTTGAATAAAGTCGTACAAAATTTCCTAAGCCTAGGGCATGAGTATTCTAGTATTATGGGCTACTGAGGATACTAAAAGAATCATATTATATATACAGCACATAATTCGTAAAGTATGACCCTTAGATAGTTCAATCGCCTACTTATATAAGAAGCAAATAAAATGTCAATACATACAAAGGAGAGAGTGAGAGACCATCTGACGTGAAATATGACCAAGGTCCACGAGCCAGAATGGTGGTATATTTTCTTGTTTCTACTTATAACTTCTGTGAAAGAGCTGCCACAGTCTTCAAACAGGGAAAAAGAAAGTAAGTAAGAAACAACAGTTGAACACACTATCATATTCTGCATACGATCGACAGAACAAGGGTTAAGACATTTTTTTATTTACAAAAGAAAAACTGTGATTTTCAGTTTGAAAAGAATATACTTTTAGGTTGAGGAAATTCTTAAGTCGGCCTATATTCTCTGTCAAGCGTGTTTTGGTAACATTTGCAGAAGATTTTCAAACAAGAAGCGCAAAAAGATTAAAAAGGACATTTTGTGGTTACGACTGATTGAGAGAAATTTGACAAGCAAGTCTCATTTGATAAATAAGAACTGCCAAGTGAATTGTCTCCACGCCCCTCACGCCATGAATCCTTCCATAAAAGAAACTCACGTTAGCAGACGCTTCTTACTGCATGTAATTATTCTAGTACCAAGTGAGATGTACTTGCAGCCAAAGACACCTTAAGAGTTTTCTTTTTGTTTTGGAAAAACATTGAGCTTTTTAAAACAAACTGTGGAAATAAAAAAACAGAAGAGCAAACCACTGCCTCGAAATCAGATATAACATCTCTGGCTTATAAAAAGAGATGTCTTTTACAACAAACTCTCGAAATAGAAATCAGTTAGAATCGTTGTTGTGAAATCAGTTAAAATTTACCGTTGTTTTTATATGCTATGGTAAATTAATCACGAGTGGGATAAAAAAAAGACATGCTTATTCTTATTCCCACAAAGTAGAACTACAAAATCCTAGAAATCATCATCCTTCAATTGTTAAAAAATAGTAAAGATAATAATTTAAAACTTAGCTAGTTAGCTTTAGGAAGGAAGAGAGAGAGAGAGGGGAGCAGTTCCACTTGCGTGTTTGTTAAGCAAACCGCGTGAAATTTCGTCTAGCCTTAACAAACACGCAAAGTACAAGCCCATCAGGTCTGTTAAAGAAGGTTCAAAGCCCAGCCCAGCCCACTGTTTCGTACTTTCACAGTTTCACGTTGTTTTTCATTTGATATATATATGAGTTCGTCTACCCCGAGGATATCCTCATAGGGACGACATCCGATACCCCGAGATCCAACGGTCCGAAAATAAAAAACAAATTCATATTCTTTCACGTTTTTGTTTTGATTTTGGCCGTTGGATCTGGATCCAATATATTTTTTCCCTATAGGGATATCCTCGTGGTAGCCCAAATCTATATATATTTTTTCCGAATTTCCTATTTACTCTTTTAAGGTGATAAATGTCCTTCTAAGGGCATCTCCAATGGGGGTGTAAAATTACACCTCCACATAGGCGCCATTAGGATTTTACAACTTCAATTATAAATTATTGTAGAGTCCATAAATCTCCACTCTCTATTGTTTCCAATGGAGAAGTGTAAAAAAGTTCAATTTTAAACTTGGGCATCACGTCAAGTGACGTTCGAGTTAAATTTTTTCAAATTGTGACTTTAGAAATAGATAGGGACGACACTCCAAGTGACGTCCGAATGTTTTTTTACTCCGACGTTTGTTCGAGTGTCGCCCAAGCTTTTTATTAGTTGATAGCTAGAAGGAGAATTCTCCACCCTCCCTATCAACTAATACTCTATTACCTACGGTATAACACCCCCATTGGAAAGAGTTTTTTTATATTTGGGGTGTAAAATTTCCACTTTATACGGTTTACACCCCTTATTGGAGATGCCCTAAGTGATGGTAGATAAGGACTAGAGGATTTGGTCCACACTTGTTACTGAGAATCTGATATGATTATGAACATGAACCAACTGTGAGTATGTCTCCATTTCCATGCCCACTTCATATGGTGGATAAGGACTTAAGGATTTGGTCCACACTTGTTACTGGGAATCTGATATGATTATGAACATGAACCAACTGTGAGTATGTCTCCATCTCCATGCCCACTTCGTATTGTTTCATTCATTTATCCCAATTTACGGCATCAGATCAAGAATTTGCTCATTTCCTAATACGAATATAAGTATATATATAACACCAACTTTTTTCCCGCCCTTTTTCAGTACAACTCCAAAGTTTATCATCTAATATATCTCTGATAACCGTTTCAATTTTTTCCCAAATTTTTAGAATCTTTGTATGTAATTTACCGTTTTTGAAGAGTATTTTAATATAGGATGTTATTGTTGTCAAGTGGATTGAAATAAGGTTGGAGGTTAGTTACATAACTAGTAGTCTGATGAGACTTCTGAGAGAAGTAACATCTGATTTGTTGTCTCTGGGAGTTGATATGATCTTGAAGAGTGCGATGTTGTAGGCATGGATGCAGACCGATCTGTTAATTAAGAATCGATAAGTCATATGCATCTAATATGTTTTCAAATGGAAATACAACAATGGTTTATTTTCTAGTATAAAGAGGTTATGTTCTTCAACTCAAATTGTGTCTAATTCTACAGAAGCTGAAATGTTCTCTGCATTGGACTTGGGAAAGAAGATGGGGAGACTTTCACAAGGCTGTATCTTCTTTTGAAGGAGGTGGAGGGATTTTTCCTGAATGTTTTAAGTAGACGCAAATCTTTGCTTTGCAGTCTTAGATCATGGTTTCTATCTCTGACACAAAGCATGAGAAATCTGTTTAAACTTTTCGTCGAAATCTAGTAACAGAATGTTCCTTATTGTAAACTTAAATAGCAGCCCTTTTAACTTTTCCTCCTAAGTTTGAAAAGTAGTAATAACATGAAAGAAAATGCATTAGATAGTGATTTTAATTTAACAAAACCTTCATGCTTCAGATAATGATTTTAATCTAACAAATTTAAGAGATTCAACTAATTCACCAAACTTTTCAGTCAAAATAGTGTGATCCACCAGTATCTATGCATTAGCTGTTGCAAGCTTTGAGAAAATAATCAGAATTAACGTACAATAGAAAAGCTATAAGCATTAAGATAGGGAAGCAAGGAAGTATATCTATTTTTTCTCATCTATTTACTGTATAAGTGGGTTGATATCTATTATTTTATCAGTTTCTTCCAGTAAACCTAAATTTTATTTTGGGCATAATAGGACCACAAAAGAATATTGCAGTCCTTGTCAATCAAAATAGTCCAAAGCAAACTCTATCAGGAGATCACTTTCCTTTCTTTTTTTTATCAATAAATTCCAAATTCAATCACTAGCTCAAGTTGTTAGCTTATGCGCCAGATTTAGGGACCTTGGCAACAGATATTTGAGAAAGAAAATGCTCAGCAACAATTCGCCTTTGAATTTTCCCAGTAGCAGTCTTTGGCACAGTATCTGTGATGAAAACCTTCTTCGGGACCTTGAAAGATGCTAAATTGTTTTTGCAGAATCTCAGCACCTCTGCCTCGTCAATCTTTGTTCCTTCCCTCAGAATAATGGCACAGTTTATCTGTGAAGCCAAGTGAACATAAATCTTCTAAGCATGATGTAGACGAGAGTGGAAAATCAAATCAATATAAAGGAAAAACAAATAGAAACAACAAGTACAACAACCAGTTATCTAAGAACTACAATTTAGCATGACCAGTTAACGAAGTTATTATCTTATAACATTAATGCTCTGGGCATAGATCCATATTTTGAAAACCAAACAGCCAATACAAAACACTTAATCAACTTTCCATAATTCATCAACAATCAAGAATATACTTCAAACCTATCATCATTATTGCGAAAGAGCATAGGTTTTCCTACTCCTAAACTTAAATGCGCTATGAAGATTCTCCTGGTAGCGAAAACAGTCATTTTCACATGAAATCAACTTACAGTTTATACATAATGTGTAATTTGAGACTATTCAAATGTTTGTCTGTATGAGGAAACTAATACACGGGGTTTGTTAGTTATGGCTGAAGTTCAAAGTTCCACGGACAAATATAGACATGCAACTACTAGTAGCCCAAGAAACAACAGTTTGGAAGTTAGATATTAGAGGACTGGAATCGCATGATCTTCAGTAGGAACATATCGAAACAGTGTAGCAATTCGTCTAATGTCAGAACTTTGACATCAGTGTAAAACCATGGCCACTTAATACAGAAGGTAATCTTCTTCTGGCACTTTGTTTTTGTTGTTTATATATGTTTACCCACCATAAAGCTGAACGTGATTGATGATAGCAAATAAAGGTAGAGAATGCTGAATATACCTCCTCGCCGTATTTATCATCAGGCACTCCAAAAGAAACAGCCTGCGCAACATCAGGATGTGATAGAAGGACTGCATCCACTTCAATTGGCGATATCTTTTCCCCTGAAATAAGTCAAATGGCAAACAACCAGTTTATATCTTTAGCAATATCTCTGTTTATACAATAATTGAAGTATGAATAACTTGGTGAAATCTGTATCAGAGATTTCACCTAGAACTTTTCAATTCCGATTCTTTTCTGTTAAGCTATTAATTACCTACCAGTCAATAACACCAATCACTCGGCTTACAGACTACAGAGGAACCAAGCAAAGAATGTTATGAAGCAAGTCTAAAAAGAGTTGTCTCAAGACCACCCCAATGAAGTCCAATTTTGTGTCTTCGGACTAAGTAAACTTGAAATAATCAACTCCCAGGAAAAAACCATGTACTCAAGTAAGATTATTGCACAAAAATATAGTTCAAGAATGTTATCATTCCAAGCTGTTCAAAATTGATGAAGTAAGTCTTGGGAAATTATTTTTAAGGGATTGCACAGAAAATGCAGTTTAAAATTCACTTGGAATTAAGACGTGGAGATTCAAATCAGTATGGAAAGAAGATGAATCAAAGGAGTTATGTATAAGTTACCCAATATACAAAGAACAAGTTGGGTTGCTGTAGCTCTCAATACAAAACAAATGGAATGCTATTGACAGTTTAATGTAAATTTAATTCTCATACCGAATATCACTGTTGACTTGTTCATGTACATTTTACACATAATTATCATACTAAATACCTATATTACCGGAAGTTCATGTACAAACCCACGACATTCACTTGACACAACACTTCATTGTCACATACTGAAAACACAAAAATATATAAGAATAACACAAGCCTTCTTTTGGACGCAAGACATAGGCAAAATACGGGTAAATTCTGCTAGGTTGTGCTGTAAGTAGTCTGCAATTACACAGTTTTGGCTGACTTGAAAATAGCGAAGGAGGCCCTCCCTGACTAGAGAACAAGATTTTAAATTAATTTTGATTAAAGCAGGTCCCTACGAATGCATATATATTTTTCTGTTAACTTTGCAACGGGACAACATACATTATCTACACAAATGTCACATTTTAGCAAAAACCTTGGTTATTCAATGCTCATAACATAATTGTGGTGAGAAATTAGTATTGTGACTTTCAAGATAACATACTCCAGCTTTAGCTTTCAAAGACATAGATATTCACAAAATACTTGTACTTCGTGGGGACTCTTTAGCACTTCGTGGTGAGAAATATTTTTTTAAGACGGCAAATGCTAAGAAGCCTACCCACTAAAAGACCAAAAGATGTGTCTATTTTAACATGTCAAGTGCATTCGCTATAAAATATCGAAAACACTGATTGTATGATTAATATACAATGCATTTCACAATTAAAATAATTACCTCCACGGTTGATAAGCTCTTTGATCCGACCCACAAGATGTAAATAGCCATCTGAATCCAAAAATCCCAAATCTCCAGTATGAAACCATCCAAACTGAAAAGCTCCCTTATTAGCCTCAGGGTTATTTTTGTACCCCTTGGTAACATTTGGCCCTCTTATACACACCTCCCCACTAACTCCAGCCTTTTGTTGAACACCATGCTCATCCAATATAGCCATCTCTTGACCCACTGGTATACCAACTGAACCCGGTTTATGTACACCAATTTCTGGTAACGGGTTCGTAGACATAAGATGGGACGCTTCGGTCATAGCATATGCTTCCAAGACCGGAGCACCAAATGCCTCCTCGAGCTGGCTCAGAATAGATGGCGCGAGCGAGGCACTACAGCTCCGAATGAACCGGAGCTTAGGGTAACTCTGCTCAGGTTTGCTGACATGGCGTTGTAAAATAATCTGATGAATTGTAGGGACAGCAGTGTACCACGTGGCATTGTACTTTATCATGTCAGACCAAAATGTCGTGGCAGAAAACCGTCCTGCCGCAGGCAGCGTAACCGCCGCTCCAGCAATGAGTGAACTCAGTAGCCCAGCTAATAATCCATGTACATGAAACAATGGTAACACGATAACAGTCGAATCCGATTCAGTGAGTTTATAAGCCGATTTAATGTTCTGAACCGACGCAGCGAGATTGGCCTGAGTCAGAGGTACTCCTTTGGGTCGACTCGTCGTGCCGGACGTATGAAGAAACAGAGCTATATCAGATGGTTCATTGACTATAGCGTCGACTGAGTTAACAGATGAATCTGTTTTTGCAGATAAAGTAATCTCATTATTAGAAAAACAAGTAGCGGTGTGTGGGATATTGAGTTTCTTGGCTGCAGACAGAGCTGAGTCGATTCCTTCAGGGGAAGTAAGTAAGAGCTTGGATTCTGAATCAGACAGATAGAACTCAAACTCCTCTGCTGTGTACGCTGCATTTAATGGCACTGCTATTCCCCTTGCTCTAATCACCGCCAAGAACATAATCACAAACTACAATAACAGATAATCATTTTATTAATCCAAAAATCTAAAATATTAATTCTTTTTCAATAATATAAAATGCAAATTAATAAACCAACCTCGATGGTGTTAGGATAGGTGAGAGCGACGGAATCACCGGGCTTTACGCCAGCCGAAACGAGGCTTAAAGTGGCTTGATCAATAAGTTGTTGAAGCTTCGAATAGGTAATATCGAATTTACCAGAAAGTGAGAGTGCACGGTGAGATGGAAATTTTACTGCGGCTTCTTTTAATAAAGCGGTGAGTGTCATGTTCTCCATGCTGCTGCAAAATATTTGAAAACAAATGCATTTAGATTTTAATAACTTGGTTTCGTTAAATGATATAACGTGGTTCAACGACGTGGAAACAATAGAAAAGGTGAAGACAGATTACAAAATAAGTACGAACAAGAAGCGTTAAATAGTATATTGGATATTTTCTCACCTAAAAATAGTAGGGTACCCAAAATAGTATAAGAGAAGAAGAAGAAGAAGAGAGAAAGTTGTGAGAGAGAGAGAAAGAGAGGTGGGCTTTAAATAAGGAAGTTAAGTTTGGGGTTGTGGCGCGAGAAGATCGAGGATATTCGGTTAGGGGAAGGTTACACTTGGGAAGGTGTGTTCGTCCACGTGTCGCCGCCTGCCTCACTGGTCAGTTTCAGTGTGCGCTCTCCCCTAGAAGCTGTCACTTTTTGCTTTTTTGGACTTCTCTACCTTCAAGTACACGTACCACCCATAGTTCGGGAAAGTGTGTCGACATGTGTACGTTTCAAAGGGTTAAACTTATATATTTGAGGCTTAAGTGCTTAACCCACATTAACCATAAGATAAATAAAAAAATAAAAAATAAATCTATACCCCTGTTTCAAGCCGTATTTGACTAGATTTGACCTTAAGTTAAGGGAGTGTGACTAAAATCAAAATTTTAAATTTTGTGTGACTAAATTTAAAAATATATTAATATAATAGTGTATGACGTAATACAAAAAAACCCTATTTTTTAATTAGACCACATTGCCATTCAATATTCATTGATTTTAGTTCTTTTTCACCCGGACATTAAGATATTCAGCATATCTCATATTCTATGATATTGATATCCTTGAAATTTGGATGTTTGTTTTGGGGTGGGCCGGATGCTGTCGGTGAGTTTTCATATTTTCACACATATAGTGGTGGGTTATTGTTCTGAAATGGAATACATCGAACGAAAACTGTGCAACAAAATTTGAATACAAACTATTTGAATACATCAAAGGAAAACACTGGTCAAAGTTTGTTTTAAATGAATATACCTTATTTGAGGGTCTCTTGAGTCTGGACCACAGGATCGCATACATCAGTTTCTTGAGGTGATCCCCTTGTTATTGAGATTTAGTAACACGTGTTAGCAGGCATTTAGCTCTTTTGATCGAACTTTGATTCTGAATTCTTTGACGCATGGATCTTTCTCTGTTGCTACCTCATGTATGGAGCTACGGATACGTAGGACTAGTTTATTTCTGTTTTATTTATTTATTTTCGATAACCAGCCACCACCCCTCTGTTTTGTTTTAAAGACTAAACCTTTTTTGTTTTGTTTTTTTCGTAACAACAAAAGACGTTTCTAGTGTGCGTAACTTGAAACATGATGGAAACCCGATGGAGAAAAAAAGATATGTCCATTCACCATTAAAAATGTATTTCCATGTGAGTATGTGACCATGTCTCAAGTCTCAACTAAGAATTACTACTTCATGTTTACTTTCCATCCTATCTTCTTCTCTCTAATCAAAATTATTTTAGTCAGACATTAAGATTGTCTTAGTGGAAGTTGGTAAAGACTATCAGCTACCGTTCACTTGGCAAGACCTGTCATCAACTAGATAGTTACAGCCACAGATGTTGATGGACATTATGGTAATATGATCAACAACACCACACTTTTATTGGACCTCAATTCTCAACTGGGCGATTCGAACGTAAGGGACAACAATAATTGAAGGTGTTAAATGAGCTGTATGCCGGCATTGGCTTAAGCACTAATTGGGGTTTGCTTGATCGATAGGGATATACCCCTATAATAGATTATTCCAATGATTTTTCAATATAATAAAAGAAATATTTTCAAGGAACTTTTGTGGTTTTAGAAATTCTGAAAAATTGGTTCTTCATGGAACATTTCGTCGACTCGATCTTATACGCAACAATTTATGTATGATGTGTAGTGATTAGTGAGGCATAGGGAGAGAAAACTCTTGGAATTTCACTAGTGGACGGTTAAAAAGTCAAAAAAATCCAAAACATTATCTAACTAAACATGACCTACATGTTACCTATATTTTTTTTTAGGATCCTACCATTGCCATTCCTCAAATTGTGTTGGGCAGCCCCAACGCAATTTGGGGCTTGTAGTTATGTTGGACACTATACAAGATCCCTTACACCCCCCAATTCATCAAAAATCGATAAACTGGTACTAACCAATTTTAGCATTCGTGTCTTTCTTCTCTCTTCTGTTGGGTTATGGAATCGTCGAGCTTCGCTCCGGTGTCCGACCAACATGCTTTGAATGACCATGATGTATCGTGGTTGAAGCTCCTTCACGATCTGACGAGGTCGCTTGGAGGGAAAAACTCCTGGAAATAACTCGAGCGACCTGTTGAAGTCGGTTAGAAGAAGTGAACGATCTGCTTGGATTGTTTAGGCCCATTTTGTTTGTTTTTCCGGAATTTCGATACTTGCTCAATATTTCGGCCCAAAGCCTATTTTTCTCACATTTTTCTATGTATCTATATAAAGTAAATAGATTAGGATTTTGAGACAATTTGAGAGATTTATTTCATGGGTATTGTGGGAGCTCTATTGAGTTAGGGTTTGAATGAGCCTCTTGTTTTTGATTCTTGCTACCTCTTGTAAACTCTCCAATCTTTACTATAAAAGAAACTCGACTCTTGTATGGATGTAGGTAATATTTACCGAACCACCTTAAATCTTTGTGTCTCTTTGCATTATTTACTTCCATGTTTATTGTTGCTATTAATTGTGATGATAAACTAGTGGTTTTGCTTTGTTGAGTTTGTTGTGATAACTACCAAAGTCTTGGGTGGGTGATTTCCTTGGTGTGAGCTTCAAGTTGAAATCATTTGGGAAAGAAAGTAACTAGATTGAGGTGTGACTTTCTAGTGAAATCTCCCAACAAGTGGTATCGGAGCCACGGTTTGAATCATTGGAACAAGGTGTGTGAGGAAAGACTCCACCTTTAGCAGATAGGCTAGGTGTAACGCCCGTATTTTAAAATACGTTTTTTTTCTATTTAATTAATTAATTATTTATTTATTTTCAAAATTATTCCGGATTGGATCGATATCGTGGGCTGGTTTTGGGCCGAATTCGGTGTTGGGCTTGGTTTTGAACCCAAGTATATAAACACATTTTTCTAGAAAATAGGGTTGAGAGAATAATAAAATAATGAAAATGGAGGCGAGAGAGAAGTTTCTTTGGAGAGGTGGAGCCGATGGCTCGGACTCACGAGGGATTCGTGGAGCTTTGGGATTAAGGTGAGTAGTTAGTCTTCTACCTCACCACGAAACAATTCTGATCTCATGTTTTCATTCCATTTCTTCGTCCATTTTTCTTAGCCATGTATCGTATTATTAAACCGGCTAAATATTAAGCCTATTGTTTTGGTTATCTTTGAAACCGTCGGAATCGAACTGGGGTTTTGGTTGAAATTTTCAAGCTCAAAGAAAACATTTCGGCGGCACCAAGAAATTTCCGACACAATATTATATAAATTGTTGGTGGTAGTAAGGGGATGAAGGTTGGGTTGGTGTCGGTCGTCGAAGCTTCGACAGCGTTAATGGCTGGCGTGGAGAGTCGTGAGAAAAACTTCGGTTAGGCTGTTTTGGGTTAGAATCGGGGTGGCTAGTGATGGTGAGTGGAAGGTGGTTGTCGATTTGTTTGGTGGTGGTTGTGGGCTGGACGGAGGTGCTGCGGGAAGCTTGGAGAAGCCATGAATGGCGGCTTGCCCAAACACCCCAGTAAAACAGTTTAGTCGGTTTGATGTATTGGTGTTGGGATAACGAACTTAGTTGATGTATGGGGTAGTAGGGAGTTTGATGGGGGCTGTTGGAAGCTTGGGGGAAGCCATTAATGGCGGTCACGATATTTAGATCTAGATTTGATGAAGTTAGGATTTGAATGATTTGAGGAATGTGTGTTTGTTAATGTTGTTGGGTTTGTTATGGGGATTAAAACCGCCTGATCAAAATGGGTGGTCGATTAGTGCTTGGTGGTGGCCGGATTTGGTGGTGGTGGAGGAGAGAAATGGGTGAAGGTGATGAACAGTAATTTCGATTTCGGGCTTGGGCCGGACCAGTTTGGTTCAGTTCAATGGGCCGGTTTATTTTGGTTTTGTTTGGGCCGCTTTTGTTTGGGCCAGTTCTATTATTTCATTTTGGGGCTGAAATCTAATTTCAGTGGTTGGGCCTTAGCTAGATTAGATTGTTTTGTTTGGGCCCGATTTCGTTAAGATTGGTGGACCAGTTCATATTACAATTTTTGGACTGAACCACTTAACTGTTTGGGGCCAGTTTCTAATATTGCTTGGGGCCAGTCTATAGGACTTAAAATAGACCTTTTTGGGTTTTTCTATGTTTAAACTTTCGGGTTCTAAGGTTTGGGCTTGGCCAGTTGGGTCCGAACCATGACCTTGGTCATGAGCCCATGAGCCATGCACCTTTGACCTTAGCCATGAACCATGGCTATGATTATGAACCCTGTCGAACATGGAAACGCATACCGACTTCGACTTTGATAATTTTTGACTTTGACGGTTGACTTTGACTTTGACCAGGACATGTTGACTTTGACCATGACATGTTGAGTTTGACCTTGACCATGATGTGTTGACCTTTGACCGTTGACCGTTGACTTTGACCGTTGACCGTTGACTTTGACTGTGGAATGTTGACTTTTCTAGTTTTTCACATATTTGATTATATAAAATATTGTCGATATTATATAACTTGGTTGGTCATTATCTAATTTAGATTTGGCGAAGAGTGTGTAAAAAGCATATATATATTGGGCTTTGATTGTGGATCGTGGATTTGCTTTATTTGTCTTCACGCTTTATGTGTATATTATATGGACAATAGTAATAAAATAATAAAATGGAAGCTTGTAAAATTTGGTGGTCATTATCTAAGAAAGATTTGACCTTGATGTTGTGTATTTTGACACGCATGGCGATATTGAGATATTAGGAGATATTATATTCCTAATAATGTTATAATAAAAATGTATGTGATACGTTGAAGCATTGCGACATGAGATAATATCTTTGGGATATTTATATTAATGCAATATCTTGGAGAAATGTATATACACTCCATTATTTTATATGTGAGATGCTAATATAGTATTGGTGAATATTTGCCACCTGAGTGTGGTGTAGTCTGAATAATATATTGGCACGTGAAAGAATGAAAGTGACTATGAGATATAATTGAGATGTTTCTAGATATTATGGCTTAGTGCAATAAGGTAATTGAATTGACCGCATGATATATAGAAAATGTTTATGAGTCATTAACGATATGACACCGAATAAATTACGAACGAAAATCCTAAAACATGACTACCACAACTCATGTGATTGGCCCTCCGGCGTTTGATTAATCCGAATGGCCTTCGGCCCTTCCTTCGGCGTTTCGATAAAAGCTGAATGGCCCTCTTGGCGTAGCCGAATAGTGGCTGGATTATTCCGTTCGCAAAATAGAACGATGATGCGCAATATTTTATGCCGAATAGTGGCAGTACTTACATAATTGCTTCCGTGTGAGGATTTACGGTGTCGCGGCATCCCGCCGAAAGGTTACGCATCGAGTGGTTCATTATGTAAGGGAGGCATGTGGATGTACATGTTCGGGCGTTGGGTAGCGATTGTGGTAGCCAGGAAACTAGGTAAGACATAGATACGAGGTGATTTTAGGGACACGCAAAGAAAGTCTGAAATAATCTTATTATGGTAATACGTTTGTTTAGTTGAACCTAAGACGCCTCGATGGAGGAACTACATGCCTTATTCATGATGCGTATAGTTTGTTATGTGGTTAGTGGGAAGTTAAAAAGCCTCGATGGAGGAACTACCGCCTTTAATTATTGTACATAAGGATGTTATATTAGTCGTTGAAAGTTAAAAGCCCTCGGTGGAGGAACTAACCGCCTTATGGATTGTGTATATATTTGTATAGTTATATGTTGTATTTTAGGGCTACTCACACTAGCATTATTTATAATGCTGACCTGATTTGCATGTTTGCTTATCGGGTGTGTTCATTAAATGAACATAGTTGATAAGTCTTGACAGTTTAGTGTTGAAGAAGATCGGTTCTTTGCTTGTGGTTTTGCGTTAAGCGTTGCATCTCGGGATAAGTTTTGTTTTCCCTTGAGGTGATATAGACTTTCACCAGATAAGGTTATTTGCATTTTCATTTGTAAATTGTTTTTGGTAATGAAGATGACTGTTGTTTAAGTTAAAATTTTTATTGGTTTTTAATTATCCGCATAGTTTAAAACTGTTTATGGGTTTTTGGGAGTGGAGAGTGCGTCACACCTCGGAAATCGAAGAGTCGGGAACAAATAATGTTTTTCCGAATTCTGTCGAAATTCGGGGTGTGACACTAGGTGTTTGTAGAAATTTCTCTGAGAAATTCTCCACCGTTGTTTTGGTTTAGTGGAAGTCATGACGACCAATAAAAAAAACTACAAGATAGAGAAGTTTGATGGTACAAACTTCGGCTATTGGAGGATGTAAATTGAGGACATACTCTATCAAAAGAATTTGTATGAACCTTTGATGGGAGAGAAGCAAGCGAGTTACGAGCAAAGTGAATGAGATTTGCTAAATAGAAAAGCATTGGCGACAATTCGATTGAGTCTCTCAAAGTCGGTGGCCTTCAATATTAAAATGATAAGACGACGTCTCTCCTTCATGAAGGCACTCACGTGCATGTATCGAAGAACCTTCGCCCGCGAACAAGGTCTATTTGATTACCAAGCTCTTCTATGAGAATGTCGGAGAATGATTCCTTCAAGGATCACTTAAATGAATTTAACCAAACGAAAAGACCAATTGAGTCGGTTGAGATTACATTTAGTGATGAAGTGAGAGCGTTGGCATTAATAGGACAAATGCCTCCAAGTTGGAAGGCTACAATTGCGGCTATTAGTGGCTCGGCGGGAATAAATAAGTTGAAATTCGACGATGTTGCTAGTATGATACTAGCGGAGGAAATTCGAAGGAGTTCGGATGGGGCTTCGACATCGGGTTCAACTTTGAGCACCGAGAGAAGGGATGATGTGTGCACAAGGGTCGTGGTAGACCGAGAAATATAAGGGGGAGAATGAACTCTCATGCCCCTAGCGATGAGCTTAGAGATGATAGTATCATTGTATGTTACAATTGTGATTTGCATGGCCACTATAGTAACCGATGACAAGCACCAAGGAATGACAACTACAAGAAGAATCAAGAAGCTAATGTAGTTGAAGTGGAAGATGATGCTTTGATATGTTCGATGGAGAACAATAATGAGTCTTGGTTTTAGATTCGACGATCATCATTCCATGTGACCTCAAATCGAGAGTTCTTTGAGAACTACACTAAAGGTGACCATGGAAAGGTCTTTCTTTGTGATGACCAATCTTGTGCCATTGTTGGCAAAGGTGATGTCCGTGTCAAGTTGAAAGACAGGACATGGTTATTGAGGGATGTTCGACACGTTCTGGATTTGAGGAATAATTTGATTTCAGTGGGTCAATTGGCTAGTGAAGGATTTGCTACAATCTTCACGAGGGATACTTGGAAAGTCTCTAAGGGTTCTCTAATAGTCGCTAAAGGCGACAAGGATGGTACTCTCTACATGACCGCACACAGGTATGGGTCGAATGTCGTGGCAAATGGCAAAGAGGATCCAAATATTTGGCACCGCAGACTTGGTCACATGAGTGAGAAAGGAATGCAAATCCTTTACTCCACTGGTAAACTCCCGTTAGAGTCGACGGACTTTGATTTCTGCGAGAATTGCATGTTTGAAAAGCAGAGAAGGGTGAGTTTTCAGGAGATGGGTCGAACTCTGAAAGCTAGGAAGCTTGAGTTGATTCATATAGATGTCTAGGGGCCAGATAATGTCTCTTCACTTGGCGAAAAGTTATATTTTGCGACTTTTATTGATGACCATACTAGGAAGGTGTGAGTCTATTTCTTGAGACACAAGTCCGAGGTATTGGAAGTGTTCAAGATGTGGAAGACCATGATTGAGAATGAGACATGCTTCAAGGTGAAGAAACTGAGATCCGATAATTGTGGAAAGTATGTTGATTCAGGTTTTGAGATGTATTGTGCTAACAGTGACATCAAGATGGAAAAGACTTTGAGAGGGACACTTCAGGAGAATGGGGTCGCAAAGCGAATGATTAGAACACTGACAGATAAGGCTAGGTGTATGCGTACACTAGCAGGCTTGCCTGAGCAATTCTGGGTAGAGAGTGTTAGCACAGCAGCTTACCTAATCAATCGAGGACCGCCAGTACCTTTGGATTTTAGGATTCCAGAGGAAGTGTAGAGCAGGAAGGATGTGAACTTTTTCTATTTGAGAGTGTTTGGGTGTGAGTCCTATGTACACATTAGTGACCAAGCTAGGAGTAAGCTTGATGTCAAGTGTACCTTCATTGGATATGGCGATGATGATCTTGGTTATCGTTTTTGGGATGACCAAAACCGGAAAATTATTCGAAGCAGAGATGCCTTGTTCAGTGAGACGGTTTTGTACAGGGACAGAAAAGAAGCATAACCCGTGGAGCCGGTTACAGATAGTTGCACTGAGTATGTTGAGTTGGAATGCTTTGACGTGAGTCGTGGTGTTGTAGAAGTTCCACAGTCAGATGATGATAGTAGTGACTCGGGTGAAGAGACTATGCCACCAAGTCCATCTCCATCTCGTGCACTAAGGAGGTTATCCAGGCAAACTATACTGAGCATGAAGGTCCTCCCTCCACCTAGCTATTTATTTACTGATGATGGTGAACCTCATTGCTATGATACAACATTGGAGGTTAGTGATGCTAGCGAGTGGGAGCTTGTTATGCATGATGAGACAAAGTCCCTCGTTTTTAGTGTCACTTGGGAGTTGACCAAAGTACCCAAGGACATGACTCTACAAAGCAAATGGGTGTATCAAGTCAAGAAGGAACATGATGGTTCCAAGAAATATTTGGCAATGATATTCTCCCCAAATACTTTTCAGTCAATGTTTAGTACTGTTGTAACGGAAAATTTAAATCTTAAGCAGTTAGATGTGAAAACTATTCATCTCCATTGTGACCATGTTGAGGAGATTTACACGCGACAACTGTTGGGTTTCCTACAGAAGGATAGAGAGAATATGGCGTGCAAGCTTACAAAGAGCTTGCATGGTTTCCAACAAGCCCCTAGGCGATGGTACATGGTCTGCACGCACCCGGATATATCCCATGCTGTGGGAGTTGCTTGGAGGTTTATGGCTAACCTTGGCAAACATCATTGGGAAGTGGTGAAACAGATATTGTGTTATTCATGAAGTACCATGGAGACATGTCTATGTCATGTTAGAGGTGTTGTGAAGATGAAGTTGAAGTGTTCAACTTCGTCAGGTTTTCTTGCTTGAAGACCATGTTGGATGAGCCGAGTGTTTCAATAGTAAATTGAATTTGGATTGAGTTGTTACAATTGAGATATGATGTGCATGTAGAATCTCGAAGGTTCCAAGTGGGAGATTGTTGGGTTATGGAGCCATCGAGCTTCGCTCCGGTGTCCGACCAACATGCTTTGAATGACCATGTTGTGTCGTGGTTGAAGCTCCCTCACGATCTGACGAGGTCGTTTGGAGGGAAAAACTCCTGGAAATAACTCGAGCGACCTGTTGAAGTCGGTTGGAAGAAGTGAACGATCTGCTTGGATCGTTTAGGCCCATTTCGTCTGTTTTTCCGGAATTTTGACACTTGCTCAATATTTCGGCCCAAAGCCCATTTTTCTCACCTTTCTCTATGTGTACCTATATAAAGTAAATAGATTAAGGTTTTGAGACAACTTTGAGAGATTCATTTCATGGGTATTGTGGGAGCTCTATTGAGCTAGGGTTTGAGTGAGGCCTCTTGTTCTTGATTCTTGCTACCTCTTGTGAACTCTCCAATCTTTACTATAAAGGAAACTCGGCTCTTGTATGGATGTAGGTAACATTTACCGAACTACCTTAAATCTTTGTGTCTCTTTGCATTATTTACTTTCATATTTATTATTGCTATGAATTGTGATGATAATCTAGTGGTTTTGCTTTGTTGAGTTTGTTGTGATAACTACCAAAGTCTTGGGTGAGTGATTTTCTTGGTGTGAGCTCCAAGTTGAAATCATTTGAGATAGAAAGTAACTAGATTGAGGTGTGATTTTCTAGTGAAATCTCCCAACATCTTCGGCGTGCTTGTTGAGTTTGATTGTGTTTCGTCTCCACGGAAAATTAGTGATACCCTTGGGGTCCAACCCAAATAGCCACAATTAGGCTTTACAAACTCAATAACTCTTTGATGTTCTTCTCATGTGGGACTCAATGTTTTTTACACTTATTTCTCAATAATTTCATCATCTCAAGTGGGATAAATTTGGAGACAAATTACTCATTCATTTCTCAATGGATTTGTGTAAATTCAAGTTCCATGTGTTCACTACACTTTGAACTTTTAATTACACACCCATTTTTCTATCAGTTTATGACTTAGGGTATAATTTTTTGGAATTAGGGTTTAGTACGTACTGGTTTAGTTATAACTCGTGAGTTTTAAATG
Source organism: Coptis chinensis (assembly GCF_015680905.1). Taxonomy (NCBI): domain Eukaryota; kingdom Viridiplantae; phylum Streptophyta; class Magnoliopsida; order Ranunculales; family Ranunculaceae; genus Coptis; species Coptis chinensis. The sequence continues at coordinate 38,336,080 of NC_141456.1, read as the reverse complement.
TATGGAGTAAAAGTGGGGGGAGAAGGGCTATGAGAGGTTGTCAACAAGTTTAACTTTATGTAGGGGGGGCATGTTTTTTAGCTCAATGAATAACTTGTAATAAATCTTTTTTTTTTTTGAGTCTGTCCAACACGAAATGGAAGGTGCCTGCAGCCAAAGCCTATTTTTAAATTTTTTGTTCATTGCTAAATCCTAAAGGTGTTTACCGACCTTCGAGTGCTTCTACTTCCTAGTCGAACACCATACCACGGAGTCCTTCCAACCCACAGGGCATTTCTCAGGGTATAAGCCAAGGAGTAGATTATCGCTCTTGCATGTTAACTAATGACTTTCAGTAGTATTGCAATTTGCAAGTGAAGGACTCTAATAATATGCGTCTTCTCTAGTTTTTGTCAAATTTCAGGTCGTGTGGTGGGGTGTGGGAACGTGATTAGATTTTTACCAAAAACGAACAAGAGGAAAATAACCTCAAAACCCATCTCTTATCCAAATCCGTCTGTATTAGCGATGCATTTTTTCTTTTGCTAACGCAAATTAGTGCTTCAAAAGTCCAAATATCCAACGCATAACTATATATGAAACTACCAAATGTGCTTCAGTCTATAGCCAAGTTAACTTGGAATTCAACTAGTGAAAAATTATATGGGGAAGAAAGACTATATCCAAAACACGAAGTAGAACCATAAAGCTAGCTTCTAATAGCGGCATAGCGTTAGTTTAATAACCTAAATGCGATGGGAGAGGCAACGCATTGGTTGCAAGACTTGTTTTATGCCCTTTGATAATGTTTTAATGCGCTATCTCACAAATTGTGTTTTGGACCCTTTAACACAACCGTTACATTTAACAAATTAAACCCAATAGTTAAGATATTCCAACTTAAATTGACATTTTTACATATTAATGTGTTTTAAAAGACTACTCAAAGATGTTTCAAAACGACTCAGAGCATACACCTATTCTCCATCAAACTCAGATCCCTACGTAATCATGCCCACTCTTTGTCTTCTCATTTTGTTTTGTTATAATAGATATTGAATTCCCAATAAATACAACCATAGTAATGTCTACAAAAAGATAAATAGACACCAAAAAAATATTAATTACATATATTTTAAGAAAGTGAACTTGTTTAGATCAACTCATATTACTTGGATAGGTTATGTATAAGAGACTAGATCTTCTCCGCCGGATGTAAAACTTGCCCCCTACACCTTACAAAGAAAACTTGACATCTAAACAATTAATTAACAACCATTAGTAGGAAGTTAACAGATCGGAGGTTAAGTTGTTTTCAAAACTAAAACAGTTAAAAGGAAATAAAACGAAACAGAAAAGGAAAGGAAAAGGAAGGAAGCCAAGAATGTTCGTGGCTTAATCTATCAATTTTCTCTCCCAATCCCTCTCTCTTTTAATGGTGGTTGAAGAAGAAAGACTCTAGCTCAGAGTTCATGTAGGGTCTTATTTTCATGTTTTCTCTTCTCTCACCTAGATTGGGATTTCTTTTTAATAATTGCAAACTTGTGCAACAAATTGTATAGTAGATTAAGTGAAACTTTATGTTTAACTTCAATAGGAGTAGGGCAGGGATCGGATCGGATATGGCTATATCCGAATCCGAATTGTTTCATAATATCCGAACCCGAACTCGATTATATCCGAAATTTAATATCCGAACCCAATTATATCCGACTAACCCGATCGGATAACACTAAAAATTCAAAAAAAGCCCAAAAAATATATCCGAATCCGATAGACCCGACCCCGACCCCGACCTGAATAACTAAACGGATATAAAAATCGACCCGAACCCAAACTATTTGGATTTGAGTCAGGTCAAACTCGACCCGATTCCCTGCCCTAAATAGGAGGCAATGCATATTGCAATCACAATTAAATAAGTGTTTTGCAATGCCATTTCTTCAAGGTTAAAATCTATAATTTTTTTAAAAGAGAAGGAGAGGGAGTTTTGGGGAGAGAAAGATGGATTATCCGATTATGGGGGAGAGAGAACTTCTTTACTTCCTTGTATTTAGTAACTCCGTTTGGCTTTCCTACTTTTTAGGCTGTTAATTAATTGTACAAATGTCAAGTTTTCTTTGTAAGGTGTAGGGACAGATTTTACACCCGCGGGCGGAGAAGATCTGGTCTCTATGTATAACTAGCCATTTGGCCCGGCCTATAGCCGGACTTGCTTCATAGATAGCTAAAGACTCAAAAGCCGAAAATCCCCTTGAATAAATATCTAATTAGTAGAATGAGCTTTGATGAATTTCTAACATAGCCATTACTGATATAACATGTCAAGTACAAATCAAATAATTTTTTATATATATAGTCAAATCACTTTTCTTAAAAAAAGATAATACCAATGTCGATCCCGTGATTGAGTGTGTTCGAGGCATACCACTTTTGAGAATTGGGAAAAGACGTTTCATATAATCGGCCTTTAAAAACAGGATAAGCAACATTGTTAATAACACTACTAAGGAATTTTAAAGAACCCAGAGTTCTTTTGTTTTCTCTTGGGCTTCCAAAAGGTCTCTACTTGCCAGTAAAGTGCTTAACAGATGGTTTAATTTCCAAATCTCTTGTGGCTTCATTTGTATGGGGACAGTCCTTCACATCTAATGCTTCATTCTCCACTTTTATGAATTCTCCTTCCGAAGCATTTTCCTCTTCTGGCTCTTTGATGTCTTTTTCCTCATGCTTCAATGCCCCATTGGCTAAAACTTCGTCTTTCCCTGCATCAACCTGTAACAAAATATCATTATCAGAGTCAATATCACATAACATATCAGTCCAAAAATAGGATGAAAATACAACAATGGATACACAGGACATGCTACTTGTGAAGTTTGATATGCAAAGCCCGAGATAAGGTTAAAAAAAGCAGCAGTCACAAAGATAGACGCATGGTGAGGACACACGAAACGGTGCTACAGAAACATAGAGTTATGCAGCAATCACTTACTGAAGCACAATTTAACGACTGCCATTTTTTATGTAAACATAGACGTTAAAAATGTTCCCATTGGCTGTCATTTTTCAAAAAAAAAAAAAATTACAACCTTGTGTAGGGAAACTAAGCACGACATAATACTATATACATTAACTTAGACAACAATTTAGTCTAAACAACAAAGATCGCTAAACATAAATGTAAAAGTGAATGGCCATAAACGAAGGAAAAAGTTAAATAGGCTACGGACTATAAAAGGTAAAGAAGGGGAGGGGAAGGGTTTGTATTTATCAGTCTGTGTCAATCAAAGGTTCAAAAACTGGATGGCTGACAATGTCAAGGAATTGGGGAGCTAATTGGCAGTCAAATTCCTATCTCAATGATCAATCACTCTCCTTCAAGGTCATTACTACTGACGGAGAGACTTGATTCTTCCCTAACATTGTTCCATCTAGTTGGCAATTTGGTCAGACCTTCTCTAGACGGGTGCAATTTTAGCTCATTGGAGATCTTAAGTCAGCAGAGGCATGCTTAATATTTTTTAAATGAAGTAGCCCGCCACTCTTACATGCTCTACTTGATCATGTAAAAGTGAAATTTCTGTATTCTTGTTTAAAGCTCGAATTGAACCTGTGAACCAAAGGCTATCATAAACCCAGTGTCGTCCAAACTGAGGACATGGGTTGATCTCAAAATGGTTAACATATGTGAATTAAATCTATTTTAAAAACACAATTGTAGATTAGCTCACACAATATTACCCTACTCTCCTCTTGTCCATTAAACACCAACCACGACCAATATTACGAATATAATAAGTGACTTCAAACCTGAAGGAAATAACGCCCATCAGTCCACAAAGCTGCTTTATCCTTTGTGACAACAGCAGTGCCAACGCTACCAGTAAACCCCGATATATATGCCCTTCGCATGAAACATTCGGCAATAAACTCACTCTGTATATCAAAATCCAATCCAAATGATCACAAAACCTGAAAGGTTGAAGAGTTGAGAGGACTGGTTTTCATAATATAGCATGTAACATATTTTGCGTGATTATGGTTTTGTTTCATGCATATATAGGAGCAGTAGGTAGATAATCATGTCTACTTTTTCTGGCGTTTGTACCAACAAAGAACGAAAAGGAAAAGTGATGTTTTGTGTTTTTACATTTTTGATACGTGCTGTGGTCAATATAATGCTTGTTTTACACTACGCGTGATTAATCAAAATCATCAATGCACCTGTTAGCTGCCAGTGTGATATTGTAACTGGATATGCATGTTGGAACGCATAGTTAAAGCACTTGAGCTTAGCTATTTACAATAGAAAAAAAAAAAAGTCAAACCTTGATGGGCATCTTGAGAAGGGACAATATAAGCATCAATACCAATTCCAGGCTTAGAAAAAAGTTCTCTTATAGCACGAAGCTTCTCTTCGGGCTTCTTTGTATCTACAAGACGGGGTTTTTTCTCTAAAGAAGAAGGTTGTGCAGTAACTCCAGTGCAGTTTCTCACAATGAAAAGACGACAACTACGACAACTATTAGTTTGCTGACTGGTTTTGAACAGGAGGAAAAAAAAAAACAAACCTGTTTTCTGTGATTGCCTGCAAAAGGAAATCAAGATAATTGAAAGTGGTTTCCAACAAAGTGGAAACAGAGAAAGTTTAACTTACCTTATGAAATTGCAGTATAGAATTGTTCATCATCTTGAAGTTTTTGACTTTGTTTAATTTTGGAAGAAGGGAAGAATAAGAGAGAGGGTTTGAAGAGATCAATTTTTTTTGGAGAGTTGGGAGTGTTTTGTAGAATTGAAAAAAGAGTATAAAAAAAGATTTTTATCTATTTTGGGTTACGAACAATTGAAATCTGCAAAAAAATGGCGTAGAATTCTTTTTTTTATGAAAAATCTGATGTGTCAGTTGCAGAGAAAAAAAAGTACTCAATATTAATGGTCTTTGATATGTTTTGCAAGTAGGTATAGTCCTAAACCAAAAAAAATAATAATACAAGTAAACAATTATAACACCCCGTCTTTTATTTTATTTTTCCTAATAATAATAAAGATAAAGATAATAATAATAATAATAATAATAATGTAATATATAAATAGATATAGGATATCCAGTAGTTACGGATAAAAGCCCGTAAATAACTAGATAAGAGTTATCCTTTTTTTTAGAAGTTTTTAAAAACTAGAAAATAGAGTTTCTCACGTAGAGTTTTTAGGGAAAAACAAAACGAGAGTTTGAGAAAAAAAAAAAAAAGGAGAGTTTTACTGAGAGAAAAAAAAAGGGGGGTTTGAACAAGAAAGATCGTCTAGTTTCGCACGACAGTATACGTTGGGCTTTCGGGGTTTCGCTCTTGGAGAAGCTGTTCGGTTTTAAAACAGTGAGTAGTCATATTTTTTTTCTATTTCACCTCACCTTGAGTTTTACAGTTTTATGGTACGAAGAAAAACTTAGTTTTCCACTTAGTATTTTTTGTTACGATATTCTTCCGTTGTTGTTTTCTCATCGAATTGATAAACATGTTAATCATATTGATTTGCGTGAGACTATGAAATGGTATTGGTAAAGTTTTGTGTGTCTTTGTTAATGGCGATGCCCAACAAGAGAAATCGCCTAGGATTTCGTTTGAACTCTTTATTGTGGTATTGAATTTGTATGGTAGTTGTTTTGGGTTATATGCGAATTGATTGTCGTGAGGGATTGAGTGTAGATTCGGTAGGGGAGGGCTGTGAGTCTTTGTGGAAAGCTCCAAGCGACCATTAATGGCGGCACGCCCATCCTCCGCGAACTATTCGAACCGCTTTTGTTGTTGTGTGGTGTATGCTGTTGAATTATCAAACTGTGATTGGGATGGGTGCTGTTAATAGGTGCTATTAAAGCTTTGGAAAAGCTTGGAAATGGCATTAATGGCGGCGGGAATTCTGTCTCAGATCTAGTTTTGGGCGAGATGTTAAATTCAAGAGTTGAGGTTTTGGCGTTTATTAAAGTGGTTTGGTTTTTCAAAAGAAGTCAAACCGATATGAGGGAGAAGGGAGATGGTGGTGGCCGGAAATTTGGCTGCTGGTGGTGGAGGAGAAGTGTAAAAACTCAAATTCTTGTTAAGGGTATTTTTGTAAATTTCATAATAAATCTAGGGTCATTTATGTAAATTGGTCGTCGGGGTTATATTTCAAACGTACGTAACTTACTGGAACTTAACTCCGACTCCTAAGTCACGTTAGGTAAGCGACCATATACGAAAATTTGACCAAAAATGGCGGTTAGCGGTTTTCTGCGTTCGGAAGGCACGAAAATGTAACAGCTTACACGCATGAGTGGGTTATTGTTATAGCCTGCGGTGAGATAGAATATAGAAGATTAAATTTAGCGGGATGGGCCGGAAAAATGATTACGACGCGACGTCAAACGAGTTGGTGGTTAGGAGTATTAGGATCTTAAGCCCAATTGGGTCACATTGGGCTTGGCCTTGACCATATCGCGACTAAACCAAAAATAGGCCCAAAACAGAAATCACGAAAACAGAAATCGCACCTCTTCTTCCCCACCGCATCCTTTAAACCCTAGGTGAGAGAAACTCAAATTCTCTCAAATTAGGTGATTAAAACCTCAATTCGAGCCAATCCTCCTCCACAACAAGAACGCTTGCGAGTATGGAGATTCGAAAATTTATTTGACTCGGCGTCGTGTTTTTTCGAAGGTGAGTAATTTTGTTTCAAACAATTAGTTTAAACTTCGTTTCAATGGATTGGATGTGTTATCGAAGATATTAAATGGGGTGGTTGTATAATTCGGCAAGAAAGTTGGAGAAGCTAGTGAATTTCAAAGCATACCAAGCTTAAATGAAGTGAAAGGTGAGTGATTTCGCCTCCATCAAATAATTTAAACTTCGATGTCGATAACTTGTGATGTATTGATGGAATTAATTGAGTTGGGGGTGATGTCATCGCGGCAAGAGTTTTCGGTTGGAGGCGATAGAGTGGAGCGATTTTTTTTGGAGCAAATGAGCTAGGAGCTTATTTTGTCACGACTTCGGTAAGAATTTTAATATTCAATCTATTTTAGAGCATTGATGCTAGTTCACACTTGTTTAAGATCACATCGAGTATCGAGTGAGTGAGAAAGAACACCCACTTAGTATTATTGGATTAAATGTGAATTGAAGAGTGGAATTTGTTGCAGTTGGAGTTGGGAAAAATCGTTATAGTTAGTAGGATTGATAGATATGATTGGCGTTGACGTGCGGTCCTACAGTGGCTGTAAATGACTCAGAGAACCCTCGTCGAATAACGCGTGCGAAAATGGCCCTCAGAGCTCTGAATCTAACGGTAGTTAGATGGAAATTTAACCGAAAACAAAATTTTAACATTGAGAAAGAATTGGATTTTGATGCTATCTACAAAACCAAATCCTTAGCGTCGAGATTCTTTTCGACGTTCGTAGATAAGAATTTTCTCGTTAGTTTGATAAACTCTAACGACCGACGTATACATCTGATGTTATAGGAGTGATCTCGAGTGAATTTGATTAAGTGGGCTTGATTCGTTAAGTGGGCTTGAGGAGAACGGAGCTTGCTAAGGTAGGAACCTACATACCAAGATATAGCCCTTGCTTTATTTTCATGCATGATTTGAATTGTTTAACTAGGAAATAGATAGTTGTGTATCAACCATGCATGTATATATGATATTCATGTTTTTCATTGTATTTCCTCGCTATAAACTATATATATAGATAGCTTTCGCGTGAAATGGGTTTTCTGTAAAAATCGGGTAGCGAGGGATTGTTTTCTTTGTTAAAAGTGAAAAACTAGTTTTGGGGAACGTTAAGCTCTTTGTCTCGAAGGAGACGAGAGATGGATTTTTTTGTAATGCGGGAAGGATTTCCCGGTTGTTTGTAACTAGGTGGGAGGTTCCGGATTGTTCCCTGGATGGTTGTGTTATTTACGATGATTAGCCGCTTTTGGGAATCATCGGTTGTTATTTACTATGATCGCCCGTTTGGGAGTCATAGGTTGTTCTACTTTCGATTTGGAAATCCAGAACTCACACCTATATAATCAACAGCTTTAAAAGAAAAACTAGATATGTAACTAGAGTATTTGAAAACAAACGGTAATAATGAAAGATATATATATATATAGATATTACTATGTTTATCACGAGGGATTTAGAAAAAGGAACCGTGAATTCTATAAAGAAGGAACTGTTGTCGCATTTCGAGAGATCGTTAGCTTCTAGATTCAAAACTGGGTGTACACCTTTTCGAGGTGGTGGGCCACCTTTAAAGGGATGCATCACTGGATGTAGTCCGGAATTCCTTTTCTACTTTTCTAGATAACCATGCTTATGCGTGTCACGCCAGTATGGTGATTAGCTTGTGTGGGGTTACATGTTACCTCGATGAGGTTTAGGCGCCGGAGAGAGTTTAGTCCACTGGATGTGTGTCGATCCCGAAAGCGTCTGCGGTCGTCGAACGGTTGACCACCGTAAGTTAGGTGACGGCCGTGTATGGGGTCGTGGGTCACAGGGCCCACCGAGCCCTAAAAGCTTTTGGGATTTTGTGTGTACGAATACAACAACGGCATTTCAAATCCCCTCGCCGGTAAAATCGAAAAACAACGGTGCATGGTTCACACCGGGAAGTATCTTGAACCGAGATTGCCCTGCGATCGGGTCGAGTACCGGTCGTACTCTCACCATTCTAATAGGATGCACGTGCCACAATAGTTGTATGATGATTGTGAAAAACTATATTTTGTATATCAATGAAGCATGTCGAGATGATTTCTCGCTAGTTAGTGATGTATATATACATAGTCACAATATTTGAATATTATTATAGAAACCCCGCATGTTTTAAAGGTTTTCTATAAGTAAACTATTTATCGGTTATGTATGTTTCTCTACCGGCATAGTTGTTTGCTCATCCTACTTAACATTTCCACGACGGCGGTTGCGGAGGAGGAGGGTTCCCCCTAACCCTAGTGATGACGGTTATGGTGATTTGGGAGGATTCCCTTATGCTTGACGAGACAAGAGTCAAGTTTATATTTTGGGTCACATAGAAATAATCTAGGTTATTCTTTTGTCTTTGTATAAATGAGCATAGCTCTTTTCTTTTGGTTGTATAGTAATAGTCTAGTCATTTTGATGTAATATTTGATGTATTCAAGTTGCAGTTACACTTACACAGTGGTGGATGGATGTAATGTGGTTTAGAAGGTTGGGTTGTATATATATGGTTGTTAGAAGGTTGTAGTTAGGATTTCCGTGTTATGGCGACAGTTTATGACGTTTTAGTGGTTTACTTAATGTCGATCAAACAAAGGAAACTCTGCCGAAATTTCGGTAGAATCGGGATAGGTGTCGGCCTCGAGATTCATTCCACATCCTCGGGATGTGTGTTGGGTCTCGGGGCGTGACAAGAAGAGTGAAGAAGATGAACAGTAAAGTCTGATTTGGGATTGGGCCCGAAAATCGTGGGTTGGGCTTAGGCTTTAACTTTTTGATTTTTATTTTTTTGACTTAAGTTAGACTATGGGCCATAGTGCTTTGGGCTTTTGGGTTTTTGGAGTTTAGGCATGGTTGACCAAGGTTGGCTGTTGACCAGAGTTGACTTTGACTTTGACCAGTTGACCCGAAAATTTGACTTTTTCCTAAAATTATGATTCAGTCTATTAGGATAAGTCTAGGACTTTTAGCATGTTTGACTTAGGCTAGGACCTTTATAAATATACTTGTGTACGTGTATTTACTGCTTTGTGATTTTTCAGTCTTTTACGATACACAACATTATGACACTTATACATTCATGAAATTAATAACGCGTAAACCAAAAATAATTGAATCAAGATTTTTCCTTCGTTCTCTAAATAAGTTATGCAATAAAATTCAATAATGCGTAAACAAAACTTACCGCACCCTTTTAGAACTCTCCACGCCTCAAGTTTTGGAATTGAGTTTTATGACTGATGATGTCATATGTTAGGTGGGCATTTATTGAATGTGCCATAAATAGCCCGTTAGTGTTATATAAGGGTATTCATTGAATGTGCCATGAATGACCCGAGTATTCATTGAATGTGCCATGAATGACCGTGTTTGTGGACCCGCCCCTAAAGAAGAACTAAGGTATTCGCCTTGCGGGTTAGTTGTATTCCTTGAGTGTACGGGAATGTAGGATTGGGTATTCCTTGAATGTGGCAGGAATGACCCAGGGCATTCATTGAATGTGCCATGAATGGCCCGTTAGTGATATGATAGGTATTCTTTGAATGTGGCGGGAATGACTTAAGGTATTCATTGAATGTGCCATGAATGACCTGAGTTTTTGTGCCCAAAGAGGCTGTGAAATATGTGTATGAAAGCCCAAAGATGGCTATGATATTGTGGTATTCGGTGGGAGAGAGGCACACAGGAATGTGTGATTTGGCAAATATGTGGAGTGCAAATCGTGGAGTAGGTACTAAAGGGTGGGTGTATAAGAAAAGTAATTGAGTAATTGACAAGAGAAATTGATTTGTTTATACGAGTGTGCTTGGGTTTACCTTTGAATACATATAGAATATCTACATATGTTATATATACAAGTTCTAACTTTCTTTTGCAGGAGGATAGGACTTAATAATATTTTGTGCAGGGACGCGGTCCTACCCTTATACCGCGACGGATATCGGTAAGTGTAATTCAATTATTTATATATTAAAAGGAGTTATTAGAATGAGTTAATAAAATGAAAGTTAATAAAATGAAAGTTTTGCTTGGGAAGAAACTATGCCGGTTGAGATGACGGAACTACCTGTCTTCCAAGCTGAGAATGATTAGGTTATGATAGATTTAAAGTGTTAGTTGGATAAGTAAAGTTTGAAATGCTTATATGTAGTTAGTCTACTCATACCAGCAAATTCCATTTTGTCGACCCATGTTTGCTTTGTTTTGGCAACGTGGGTGTGTTCTTGGGAACATAGGTGGTAGGCAGTGGAATCGCGGCGTGTGATTGGGATTCGTGCCTGGAGCAGTCCGTTAGTTTTCTTTTAGGTCTGATTCTTTATTGGAAGGATGTAATAACGTAGTTTACCTTTTTCATGGCATGAGAACATGGTAGTGAGGAATTTTATATTGAGAGTTTGTTTGATGTTTTATTTGGAAGGATGTTATCTTAATAAAGAAGTTGCGGATAATTATTGAGATTATATTTTTTTTTAAGTTGATTCTTTTATAACATGGCTGTTAGGGTTTTGTATGTGTAGTATCCTCTGTCATAGTCTGGGTTTCTAAACAAGTGAACCTAGTGATGTTTAAGATTTTTATATTTCAAATATTCACTTTGTTATTGTTTAGAAATTCGGGTTGTGACAACAATCATGAATGATATTTTTAGAAAAAACAGACACGGTAGAACTTAATTATAAATGTTACATAACAAATTCTATGTTTTATTCACTACATAACAATTGTTTACTAACAAATTCTATGTTTTATTATTTTGTTAGTATTGTTACTATTGTATGTCATCCAATTCTATGTTGATTATTTCATGTGACTAACCAATAAAGACAGAAATCTAGATAAATTTATAACTATGGTGAGCAAAACTAGGTATATATAATTTCTCTGAATGAAAAAGCATCTGGCCCCTTACAAGAATGGGACGATACATTAGATAGGCATGTTTATGAATTGTATTCCAAAATCTTTATGCCTATTTTACTTATTTCAATTGAAAAAGGGACCATCAACCAATTCCTCTAAAAAAACTTGCAACATATAAAAGAAATTAGAGGCATCGTGTTGGTCTTCAAACACTACCATATAACCTAAACATAGGGAATCATCGTCCATTTTCAAAGAACATATATAGTCCTCCAGACTCTTCACTTTCAGAAGTGAACAGATCGAAAGCAGAAAGAAGTTAGCCATTAGTGGAAGATTTATTATAAATTAGGAGTTGCCCGTGCCTACGGTCCGGGGATGAACAGTACAGTCACAAACCCTTTAAGCCTTTTTACCCAGAGGCCCAAACCCAATAGTCTTTAGCTAACCATCACACTATTTGAGCTCACTTGAAAGTATCATGCTACAACTTGTGATATATGCGGGCCCCACACCAAATATTTTTATTAGATAGATAACATATATATTCACATTTCAATACTATCTCAAACATAAATGAGGTCTAAACAGAAAACGTGACAAGATCGATGGAGTTAATTAACCATTTTAATCGGTTGCTGAAGCACAAGTTCACCAAACTCTATAGTAGAGAAATATTCTTCATTCTCAAATTTTCAACTGAAAACAACACCACCACAAATTAATGAAAAATCAATCAAAATCACAAAGTTAAACTAAATTATTAACATAATTAAACGATTTAAACTCAAATTAATTACAAGGAATTCATAGTAAATGGGGACATATTGCACTGTTACGTCTTCACCATATATATATTTTTTTTGGTAAAACCACTTTATATATATATAAATATGCACTAAAGTGCGTCAGGCACCTGAATATTACATGTTATAAGTTCCTCCTGCAATAGTCCTAGTAACCAAGTGGGTGCTTCCATCTCCCAAAAATGCAGTCTCTCGAGATCATGAGCACCGGGTCGCTAACGGATGGGCTTAATCTTATTACACGATCTATCTACATGTGTTATACTTAGGGAATCAAAAGAGGAGATGTAGTACTGTGCATCTATAATTATATTAGCGGCTATCCTCCCGACGTTAGTAGCCTGGTGATTCCAAAAGTCAGCTACTGTTTTGCAATCCGTTTCAATGATAATCTTGTTGTAGCCTAAGACATACGCCCATTGGATGGCGCATTTGAGCCCTCGGCTCTCTCCCTCCTCGGCGTTTCTTCCACATGCTCTGCTGGTACCTGCTACTAAGAAAATTCCATTGTCATCTCTCATAACATAACCAATATCAACAGGTTTAATTTCCGAATAAAAAGCTATATCCATATTAATCTTGACAAAGGATGATGGTGGAGCAAGCCAAGTTTTGGTTATAGGTAATTAATCAACCGAAAAATCTAGATTCCGCTCATATTAAGTAGACTAGTCAATGGCACGTGTAGCACGTGTCTCTAGCTATTTCTCTCTCTACTTTACGGTCTCTCTCTACTTTATGTAGCTATTGTTGACTTTGGAAACAAAAAGACAAAAGGACGAAGTGATTGCCCCTGTGGTTGACGATATTAACGATTTTGCCATATCAAAAGACAAAAGGACAAAGTGATTGCCCCTGTAGTCGACGATATTAACGATTTTTGCCATACAAAAAGGCCAAAAGACATGAGTTTTAGAGATACATTAAAAAATATTAAATCATTATTGCCCTACTTTTTATTTTTTTTTCCGATAATCAATCACTATTGCCCTACTGTAACTGAGGGTCACGAGAATTAAAATATTTTAGATATATGTAGAAAATGAGTTCACCCAATACAACCATTGAAAACCTCCTAAAAAAATCCAACTGGGAAAATCATCTCCATTGAAAGTAGAATGTACAACAGACTTTTAACAAATAAACATCAATAACATACTAAAGTATACTAAAAAGAAAATCCAAATAAAGTTTAATTTTCACTTTTTCAACTATATATGATGCTTGCTTTTTCTTAGGTTATTTTAATCTTTCACAAGACACATGACCAAAAAAAACCCGCATCACCAACTATAGTTTTGTTCAATGCCAAAAAATATCATCTGATATATCAATATATCGGTGATATATATCAGAATATGGGTACATGATATAGAAATAATGTGATATTTCGGTGAGATATATTAATTTATTTTTGGACCGATATATATATTCCGTTTACCATACTTTTTTTATACCATAGTTTATACCACACTCCACAACTTTACTTACAACATGAATTATAACATAGTTTTTTGTGGATGTGTTCAATTAACCATGAAGATCACCTCTATAAAATTTCACCTCATTTTATAATGTTTAACTATGTCAAAAAATGATTGCAAAATCGAAAAATATGTACCGTTAAAAAAAAATCAAAGTTTACAACAACTTTTAACTAGGTTAGAGATTTCTAAATGAGATAAATTTTTGTGAAGATGTTATCTATGGTTAATAAATCATATCCACAAATTATTATCGCTTAATTCATCTTGTAAGGGGGTGTGGTATAAACTATGATATAAAAAGTATGATAAACGAAATCTGCTCTACAAATTATGTATCGTATTTTCCGATATATATATTGGTGATATATCTGATATATTTGATATATATCGATTGACTTGTTGACTGTTTGACTGATTTTTTTGACTGTTGACTGATAATTTCGACATATGTCATTATATCGGTGATATTTTCGATATATATTGAAATTTTAACTATTTCACAAAAAAATTAGAATTTCTGAAATATCTTGATATATCGATATATCCCGATATATTTCGGTTCTTGGGGGTCCGAAATATCGGCCGTTATGGAAAATTTGGGCCCTGGTTTTTGTTAGCTTTTTAGACCATGTTTTAGTAGTGAAAAAAACGGAAAAAACAATGCAAAAGGGTTACACACGTTGACACGTGTTTGCCTTCTATGGTTAAAAATGTAATCACTTTTGGTAACACAGATTAAATTATTGGCTTATGCTCTAAGCCCAACTCACTATATAGGATCCAAAAATAAAAGATTTATATGAGTAAGCCCGGCAATATATGGGCCTGAAAATAAGCAAAAAGAAAAGTCTAAAACTAAAAGCATCTAAATTACCAAGCCCAACCATAAGCCCAAAACACAAGTATAGCCGAACCTTTAAAACATGCTATGTAACAATCCCGGCCATAGGCTGGCTCAAGGGCTAGTTTTAACTTTTAAACGCTAGGCTGTGGGCTAGCCCCTAGGCCTTCTAGGCGACTAGGCAATGCCTAGACGGGCTAGGCGCTAGACGATTGTTTTTTCCCTAATATATATAGTAATACACACATATACTACAAGAAATGAAAAAAATTATTTTCCATAACTCAAAAAATAAACACAAACAAAGATATTTATTACAAAAATGCGTAATAGTTGAAGAATATCGACTTCATATAAAAACATACTATTTGTTATAATGCATATAAATTTACATTAGGACTTTAGTATTTTAAACTCATTCAAATCTTAAGCCTACACGGGCTTTTAATTTTCGATATTTAATCATTCAAAACAAAATAAAATAATAATAATTGATTGGACCGCCTAGACCCGTCTAGTCGGTCCACCGATTTTTTAAACGACTTGGGCCTAGGTGAGTCGGTTGGGCGCCTAATAAGATAGAGACGCTTCAAAGCGTCCCGCCTTAGACCGATTTTTAGAACAGTGTTTTTAAGTAGAGAGTTATGTACTGTGAAACAAAAATTGCACAGTACATGGATTATTTATTTGAGATATTTTGTCTTTTCCGTAATAGGCTATTGGCCCTGTCCAATGGAATATTAGCAAAATCGTAAGTCCAACCTCGGTCCATTGACTAGTCTGCAATTTTTTCTACCAGTATTATCTTTGAAAGTTTGTTTTTCCGAACGAACGTAGCCAGTTCTCTTGCGCTAGCTAGGGACCCAAAAAAATATTGTCCTGTGTCCGATTGTCTGACTGCTTCTCTCCTTTATTAGTCTCCCTCCACCAATTTTTTCATTGCTCTCATACCCTCATTTTTTCTGAATTTTTTTCTTTCACAATCACAATATGCAAGCAGTGGCGGAGCCAGGGGGAAGAGTACGCCCTGGCTCACCCTCAACTTTCAGCAAAACAATTTTTTTTTTTATTGTTCGGCAAAAACTAAAACCCCATAACCGAAAACTTTACCAAAAAAAAGAAAACAGACTCAACAGTATAAAGTCCATCGTACAGGACATCTTTTAGACTCAACAATCAACACACAAACCACCGAAACCAAACAAAGAAACAAAAACCAATACGTACTCCACTTTGACTTTTTCTCTCCTTATCAAAAAGTTATATAAAACCACGACCCAGGTACTCCACTTTTTCTCCCTTCTCTTTATTATTCTAGTTAGCTATTTATAAATCCTAAATTCTTCTAGGTAAGCCTAATATTATTAAATTTCTTGTCTAAATTTTTTTTATCTTTTTATATTGATTCCTAAGCCATATTTTTTTAATTTTTTTATATTCTTTTTGTAAATTCATTAAACCACATATTTTTATTTAATTTAATTTTGTGAATATCATAATATCATTGGTGGTTTATTTTAATTGGTGCAATTTCAATTCAGTTGATTAATGGTTTTTTTTTAAAATTATTTAAACAGATATGTTAAAGTATTTGATCAAAGGAAAGTCATTGCCTGCTCAACCTACTCAACTACCTAATAACACAAATAATGTTGCCAGTGTTGAAGTAGGATCCTCCTCAAAGCGAAGTCACCAAGAAACTGATGATGGTTGTGTTGAACAACCCACGTTAAAACGGGTTCAACGTGAAAATCGTGAAGAACTTGACTTGTCTAGTTTTCAGGGAGACCCTGCACTGAGGAAAAATATTTCAGATTATCATCCTAATGATCAAGACTTGGTAAGAAGAACATATTTGCTTAGGGGTCCTTGCCAGCCTAATCATGCTTTTCCTCTAAGAACAAGAGGCAAGAAAATCCGACGCTTTCAGAAAGAGTGGTATGAGGAGTTTAATTGGTTGGAATATAGTATTCACGAAGATGCCACATTTTGTCTATATTGTTATATCTTTAAACCTAATAACGGGGCACAAGGAGGTGGGGATGTTTTTTCTCACATGAGGTTTACTAATTGGGAAAGGAAAACCAAATTAAAAGAGCACGTTGGAGGACCGAATAGTGCTCATAATATTGCTTACAGGGCAGCACAGGCTTTGTTAAATCAAGAGCAAAGATATCGGAGACATTTCTTCACGCATAATCGACCAAGTTTGAAGGGATTATCGAATACACCTAACCGCAATAACCGGGTTGCATTAGGTTTCTTTTGAGACAAAGTTTAGCTTTTCGTGGCCATGATGAATCAGATGAGTCGATCAATAAAGGTAATTTTCTTGAACTTATACAATTTCGAAAGATCATAACGGCTAATTAAGAAAGTTCTTGATAATGCTTCCAAAAATCAGAAATTGACCTCACCGATATCCAAAAAGATATTGTGAATTAATTTCCGTAGAAACTACAAATGCTATTCTAAAAGATCATGAAAATTCATTGTTTGCTATTTTAGTTGATGAAGCACGTGATATATCAATTAAGGAGCAAATGATAGTTGTTTTGCGTTATGTCGACAAGAAAGGTTGCGTGATTGAGAGATTTTTTGGAGTTGTGCATGTTAAGGAAACTAGTGCAGTAACACTTAAAAAGGCAATCGATGAGTTGTTCTCTAAGCATAGGTTGAGCATATCTAGACTGTGTGGACAAGGGTATGATGGGACTAGCAATATGCAAGGTGATTTGAATGGCCTAAAACCACTTGTAATGAAGGAGAATAAGTCTGCATTTTATGTTCATTGTTTTGCCCATCAGCCTCAGTTAGCCCTTGTATCAGTTGCAAAGAACCAGGAGTCAATCGCTAACCTTTTTAGTATTCTCTCTAATGTGGTAAATACTGTTGGAGCATCATGTAAGAGACGAGATATGTTGCGCGATGCAATGAAGGCTAGAGTTGTTGCAACGTTACAAAGCAGAGAAATTTCAAGTGGTAAAGGGTTGAATCAAGAGACTAATCTTAAACGATCTAGTGACACTCGATGGGGCTCACACTATTATACACTTCTTGGCATGATAACCACTTATGGTTCAGTAGTTGATGTGCTTAATAATATAGTGGAAGATGGTTCAAGCTCGGAACAAAGAGGTGAAGCTTACAGATTATTGGATTCAGTGCAGTCTTTTGAATTTATCTTCAATTTACATTTGATGAAAGCGATACTAGGAATTAGCAATGATTTGTCAAAGGCTTTGCAACGTAAAGACCAAGACATTGTCAATGTCATGGCTCTTGTTAAAATAATAAAGGTACGCTTACAGACGATGAAAGATGATGGGTAGGATAGTATCCTAACTGAAGTTTCTTCACTATGTGCCAAACATGAAGTGGTTGCTCCAAATATGGAAGAGAGGTATATGGCTCGAGGGAGGTCTCGACGAAGAGCAGAAGGAAACACCAGTTTACAATTTTACATTACTATCGTGTTGGATTATTCTATCACTGTATTGATTTGCAACTTCAAGAGTTAAACAATCGGTTTAATGAAGCAAACACAAAATTACTTCTTTGTATGACATGTTTTGATCCTAGTGAATCGTTTGTTGCTTTCAATAAGCAAAAGTTGATCCATTTTGCTCGACTTTATGCCGATGATTTTTCAGAGATAGATAAGATGGAATTAGCGGATCAACTTGAGAATTATATCATTGATGTGCGTTTCGACACTAAGCTTGGTGAAGTAAATGGAATTAGCGGCCTAGCCAAAAAAATGGTTGAGACAAAGAAAGACATTGTGTATCCACTTGTTTATTTGTTGATTAAGTTGGTGCTGATTTTACCTGTTGCTACTGCCACTGTGGAGAGGGCATTTTCTGCTATGAATATCATAAAGAATTGTTTTATGCTAATCGGATGGCGATGAATGGTAGAATGATTATTTAATAACATACATTGAAAAAGAAGTTTTTGATAGCATTGATACCGAGTTGATCTTACAACACTTCCAGAAAATAAAGAAATGTGACGAAAAAGAAGGCCGCCGAGGAAAACTATGAATTAGTACTTGTTTAGATTTGATTATTTTTTTTCTTTTCTTTTTTTCTAATACATTAATATATATATTATTATTATTTTGTATGCTTGGTTTTTGTTTGGCTGGCTCACCCTCACTTACATTCCTGGCTCCGCCACTGTCTACAAGGGCTATTTTCTTCTCATCATTCTTTTTCCTCTCTAATCTTCTATTTTATCTTGTGAAACCTATCAATCCCATTCAATTCATTCTCTCCACTTTTGAAACGACGAAGATTCGCGAGTTCGACACCACGGTATACTAGTAATTACTTCGCCTTTGAGTGCCAAGAACCCAAACCCGTGTTGGAATCTCTATGAGTATTTCGAAATACTAGTGTGTGTGTGCAAAGTGGAGGAGATTAACAAAGTGTGTTCTCTCCACTTTAGTGCATTGTGGATAGTCCCACATTGGTTAACCACCACTAGCAAGTGAGGTATATGAGGAATTCCTCTACCATAAGGCGTGCCCTTAGGTACAAATGCTTTGTGTTTAGGAGGAGGACTCATCCAAAACCACATCGCCATGCTACCCGCACCGAGTCGGCATGGGCTTGGGCTTGGGCTTTCATCGTCTAGTGGGTAGTGGCTATCCAAAAGCCTAAATTTGTTCTGTTTTTTGCAAAGTTTCAAAGTGTCCTATCTCTAGTTGGTTTCTTCTTACTTATCTGTTTGCAAAACTGACTTAGAGTTTGAGGATGAGTCCTTCTCCCATCTAGAAACCGACTACCTTCCTCTATATATTGAGGGTTGTACGTCCATGGAGAGGTATCCAAATCCAGACGCAGAGAAACACTTTTCACTTCTTCAGAACTCGTGAATTCCAGAGACAGACCTTCACACCACACGAAATCGAGAAAAGCGTAACTCGAATTCCCATCTTATTCTTCTTCTCTTCTTCCGCCAACCGCCGAGGAGAGTTATATTCTTGCTTCAGTAGGGGTATGCGTTCTAGTGCAAAGTCGATCATTGCTAACCATTAAATCCTGTGAGGAAGACATCACTGCTGCCTTTCTACACCATTGAAAGGGGCGAAATCTTTTCTTAAGGACAGCCTAATATGCGCTTTGGTTATTACCTATTAATTCTGTCCTTGTCTCTTTATTCTTTTCTTTATTCACATCCAACAACCCGTACATAATGACGTTGACGCATTAAAAAGAGACTTCCTACTAATCAGTGTTTTCCATAGTCAGTGTTTTCCATTTTTAAAATCATGTATCTACATCTTATCAAAAAGTGGCCAAGGCATGTGTTCACTTTCATCCCTTCATGCAAACCAAATGTAGTGATTTAATTTGTAAATCTAAAGTTTGGTCGTGGATTGTGCTATGAACTCATAAGCATAACTCCAACAACGTCACATTCTAACAAGCATATGGGGTGACATCGACCCCTTGAGTGGATTCTGTATCCGCCCATGCATATGAGACGAAAGTACTTGGGTTGTTTGCGTTTGGAGCAGTTAAGCATATACTACAGATATAAGGAGATCTTATGTAGAAGACAACAATAAAAATGTATAAAATGGGAAGAAGAACGAGTCAAAGATTTAGAGAATTTTGACGTATATAAGAGTAATATGAATAATATCACCGATTCACCGACTGGCTTTATTTTATACTGAAAATTATAGAGTGGAACTCTGAAGTCTCAACTCATGAATTATTAACGTCAGTCCGGTTTGTTTTGAGCCGAAATTATTAATGAAAATGTGTACTTGAGCCGAAATAAGTAAAAAATGATAGTCGACAATCCAATTTTAGACTTATTGGCAAAATTAAAATTGAAGACTTATAGCAAAAATATTATTGGGTTTTGTCCTTTGGGCCGTAATCTCTGAAAACACAATTCCCTCATCATTAGCCCATAAGGCTTTTGGCCCGCATCCACAACTACATACAATTTTCTGTAGGTCTTGTTCACAATAAAATTAATAAACAAGGAGTGACTCTCAATGACAAAAATACCGAAAAAGTAACTCTCAAGGACACTTTTTTATTTTTGTAACTCAGAAGCACCGGGTAGATGAAAGGTCAAGTATACCTTTGACGCGAAATAAAAAACGGATCAGGTAGATAAAATGTCAAGTGTACCCCTGACGCAAAATAATTAACGTCCCGGCCCAGATGAAACGACCCGATGTATTTAGTATGAACATTGAATGTTCATAGTCCTTGGGTATGTTGAATGTTCATAATCCTTTGGGTATGAACATTGAATATTCATACATGAACATTCAATGTTTATAGTTCTTGGGTATGAACATTGAATGTTCACAGTGAACATTCAATGTTCATAGTCCTTGGGTATGAACATTGATTGGGTATGAACATTCAACGTTTATAGTCCTTGGGTATGAACACTGATTGGGTATGAACATTCAATGTTCATAGTCCTTGGGTATAAACATTGATTGGGTATGAACATTCAATGTTTATAGTTTTTTGGGTATGAACATTCAATGTTCATAGTCTTTAGGTATGAACATTAATTGGGTATGAACATTGAATGTTCATAGTCCTTTTGGTATGAACATCAATGTTCATACATCAATATATTGTATAAAGTACATTAACCTATTTTGATATGAACAATCATTGTTCATACACCAGCAGAAGGTATGAATACTCATTGTTCATAGTAAAATGACAGAAATGGTAAAATCGGAAAACATTTATTTTAAATTCGGGTCATTTGTCCTTGAGGGTTATTTTCATGGAAGGGTATAACTGAGATTTTAAAAAATGTAAAAAGGCGGGGCCAACTTATTTTGTCCTTGAGGGTTACTAATTTTGAAATAGTGAGTTCGTGAGTTACTTTTCCCCAAAATTTGTCCTTGTGAGTTACTCATAAAAAACCGTGTCCTCTAGACTTCATTTTCTCCAAAATTGGGCCTTGGGACCAATTTCTTGATTAATAAAGTTGCAGTGGTTGTAAGTTGTGACTTGTAAGAGTCTGTGAACATGCTTTTGCTCTACATCATCGCCTTTCAGGTGGAGATTGAAGAGTTGAAAGTTGAGACCTTATATATAGTGTACCATGTGTAATGAGGTGGTCTAGCTAAATATAGATTTGTTATTATGACTTCACCTATTCCATTTTTGTGTAAATAAAGTTCTTTCTTATATCCATACTCAGGGGCGGCTCTGAGTTTATTGAGGCCCTAGCTGAGCTCTTAAGGTGGAGGCCCTTTACTATGCATACAGACCCTAATGAAAAAAAAATCACACGCAAATAGAGATAATAGGGCAATAGTCGTCAGCGAATTTGAGGCCCTAGTTTTGGGCTAAATTTTTTGGGCCCCAGCTGGTTGCCTCTCTTGGCTACCCCAGAGCCGGCCCTGTCCATACTGTACTGTGGCTGGCCGGAATATTGTGCCAATATTACCAAAACAAGCCTCAAAAACTTTTGTGGCGTGCACATTTCTAATGAGATACCGTTCAACCAAGTGCATTGGACAGACCCCTTTGATCAGCTCATGTTATACTTGTGGAGAAATTGCCGTGGATATGATGTGTTTTGAACGTTTGGGTTCAGACATTTTCATAGTATAGCCAATGAAGACATGAACATGAAGTATTCCACATTATCTTTAGTAATCACAACATCAATTCCTACTAAACGAAAAAACAACACCAATGAATCTCTACTACTAGTATAGCCTATAATGATCGTGGCCTCTTAAATTCATCCGGGACTTTTTCTGACGCATAATACCCTTGATGAATAATAAAATCAAATGTCTAGATATTTATTAATGAGGACTATTTTGTCTTTTTATGTGTTTATAAATTTTCAGTACTGATATTGTCCTTAAATAAAACAATTGATTAACACTTTTAAATAGGGCCAATCAATCTTTTCATGTGGGAGTATATTAGAAAACCAAATCCACGCCATTCTGATTTGTACGCATTACTATTAATGCCATTTATTTAGCAATAATTGCGTTATTTAATAAACTAAGACTTTAATTACCACAAATAAATACACGAAAACCTTTCCGTTTCAATCTCGACTCCACGTCTCCCACCTCTTTTGCAAACAGTAAAAGAGAGCTCGCACCTAGATTTTAAACTTTTTCCCAACTCTTTGCTTGCAAATCCCCTGAAAAAGCCACTCTCATTGAAATCGATAAAATCAATTTTTTCTTTACCAGATGGATGCGAATTGGGTTAATTGTCGAAAAAGAGGGTTCTCTTTGAATATTATCAAGACATTGATGGTTGTTTTGACAATTCGTGAACCTCATCCAATGTTGTAATGAAAGCTTAAAAGAATATATTCATTCTTGAGTTCTGAAGAATACTGATGAACGAGACAAAATGAGTTCCAAAAGAGATTCATGTAGAGGAACCCACATATCCCATCTCAAAAACCTTCCCATGTCTTTATCCCTCACTCATCATAATGGAGTAGAAACCACATCATTATTTTCTATTATTGGTTTTGTTCGTTCTCATTATTGGTAAGATTGTGGAACCAATACTACTCTGATTCTTCAAGTTTCTCATCATATTGTTATTTGCAAATATATTCAAAGAAACTGTGTATGTTCTTTGACTGTTGACAAACCATTCTTCCTTCTATAACAAATATAATCACGATGTGTTTATTGAATGTTATTTTGCTTTCATTTGTCTCTGTTTTCAATCATTCCCGGGTGCAAAAGTTTGAGCGGCTAATGATGGAGAGAAGATGATCTATTAACGGGCGCAATGCCCGTACTAGGAATGGGACATTTCAAGTGCAAGAGATTTGTAAAAGACAGAAACTATCATCTGAAAATGAGTTTAGATTTCATTCCTGGTATAAAGTTAGATTTAATTTCTCTGTAACTTTCTACTTTAACTCTCCATGTATACGACCTGTTTAGTTTGGTGTGTGCATTTAACATTTCAACGTCTAGGTACTGGACTAGATAACTTTGCTCCATGTCTGTCGTGCATATAAGAGTTTTCTTTTTAATTTTATTTTTTCTATGTTTTGTTTTCGTTAAATTTTTTGGTTGCTGTTCTTTAAAATAATAACAGGCTCTAACTTCATTGGGTTCATACTGCTTGCATTTATATCGCATATATAGGACATCATCCATCATCAAGAAAGCATGCATGTACTCTGTATCTAGGCTGGTGTTACCGTGTTAGGCATACATTTTTGTTTACAAGGAGGTATGTCTTTTATATGAATCATTAATGTGGAACAGTGGAAGTTCGTATTTAAGTATGTCCCCATAATGTGATAAACAACCACCCACCCCCTGTCTTGGTGTTGTCTTGGTGTTTTATGATGCTTAGCTTGATAGTATATTAGTATGAGGCTGTAAAGATGTCTTAATTTTAGATTCACTCGAGTTAACTCTATATTTTAGTCATGATCTCTTTATCTCTCCTTTTACTTTGCATTGTAGTTGATTTCCGGCTTGAATTTACACATACGTCCTTAAGAGTACTATATCATCTTAAGAGTGTGGGCCTCGGGTTCTCGAAGGTGTGCTTAATGATCAATGTGTTTTCTATTCGACTGTAGACTATTGTATTTTTCTTTTATTTGATTTTATTTGCTCTTTTTATTTGTTTTGTGTGTGCTGATTTCGTATAAATACTTGATCATTCGGTTTTTCTAAATTATTTCCTAGATTTATTTTCTTATGCCTCTCAGGAAAAGTCATGTGAGAGTTCATCTCTTATAAGCGGTCATGCAAGTAAGCCATGGACTTCGTTTGGCGAATGTTAGTGTACTGTACTCTAGGTGTTAAGAGTTTTTTTTGTGTAACCCGTTCAAGAATTTATCTATTTGCCCACATATGTGAGATCACTATTCGAGGATCTGCAACTATTCCACTCATATTGATTCTATATAAGGTCTTCATGGGATGATAATGAGTCATAATGGGGCTTGGAGAAAGTTTGGTACACCTAAGCCTATCAATAATTCAGATTTTGTTGGTCTGCCTTATTACAAGCAAATGGTGATAGAACAATGGTACCGAACAACCTTATTGATATTCAATGTTACTTCCCAGGAACTTGAAGCTTCGAATACTTATTCCAAGCATTCATCAATTATAAATTAATGGACTGGAAATTTCGAGGTCAAGTCTGTCCAGGATTGCATTAGTACTTAGAAGTAGTCCTGCCATTCGCATATCCCACGACATACACTACACTATATATTGCTGAGGCTTCACTAGAAGCATCTATTGTTGCGTAGTCTTCTGTATATGTTGCTGAGGCTTCACTTGCAAACAAGGAGCTCAAAAAGAAATTGAGTAATATAGAAGGTATAATCCTTTACTCCATGATCTTTCTATTTTTTTTATTTTTATTTTATTTTTGGACAATTTAATCGTTTATTGTTGTTACATTAATGTAAAGAGGAACTCATAGGTGTGTTGTACTGCTTTACTAAAATTTGATATGGTTGGAATTAACTTTTGAAATTCCAAGTACTTAAGTGTTTCAGAAATCTTTTTTAACTGGAAAGATTAAAAAATAAAAATAAAAGAGATTATTTACCAAAAACGGTTTTAGGTGTTGAATTTGTTGTTAAAAGTCTTGGTGCACCGAATTTTCCGGGGGGCTTTGAACTGAATTTCTGGTTATAAGGAAGTGGCTAATGGTGTTTAAGCAGTGTGTATACTTTGCCTTCGTTGTCGCTTCTAAGGATATGTTTTGTGTTGATAGAGAAAGATTATTAATTTCATCTTATTAATTGACATCCTATGAAGTTCCGCGGCAAAGTATGTCAGATGAAGGATTGTAACATAGCTTTTTCATAGATGTGGCCTAAGAATGATAGTTTGTAATAGAACCATCTTCCATCATTCTCTTTGGCTTTTATGCATCCTGCTGCTTTTGATTGAGTTTGACTGTAATATGCATTTCCTTTACCAAGTTACAACGATGCTGTAAGTGTGAACTATCTTATTCTTTATTTATTATTTTATGAAATATAATCTCTTCCCTCCGTGAAGGACTTGCTTGAAAGGTTGAAAGTAAATCACGAGAAAAAAACCCTCAATCATCAATCAAAATAAAAAAAACATGGATGAAGAGTACGATGTGATTGTTTTGGGGACAGGTCTCAAAGAATGCATCCTCAGCGGTCTTCTCTCTGTTGACGGCCTCAAGGTCCTGCACATGGATAGGAATGACTATTACGGCGGAGGGTTGACTTTGCTCAATCTCATTCAACTGTGGAAAAGATGTAGGGGAGATGACAAGCCTCCAGCACATTTAGGCTCTAGCAGGGACTATAATGTGGACATGATACCAAAGTTCATGATGGTAAATGGTACCCTGGTGCGCACACTCATCCATACAGATGTTACGAAATATTTGTCCTTTAAGGCTGTCGATGGAAGTTTTGTCTTTAACAAATGAAAGGTTCCAAAGAATGCATACATGGAGGCCCCGAAATCTCCTCTAATGGGTTTATTTGAGAAGCGCCGTGCTCGCAAGTTTTTCATTTATGTTCAAGATTTACAAACCACAAACACACGAGGGAATGGACCTTACAAGAGTAACTACAAGACAACTTATTGCGAAATACGGTCTCGATGACAACACAGTGGACTTTATTGGTCATGTTGTGGCACTTCATAGAGATGACTGTTACCTTGATGAACCTGCACTTGATACAATGATGAGAATGAAGCTTTATGCAGAATCTGTAGCACGTTTTCAAGGAGGATCACCGTATATATATCCTCTACATGGCTTAGCAGAGCTTCCTCAGGCTTTTGCACGGCTCAGTGCAGTGTATGGTGGAACGTACATGCTAAATAAACCTGAAGGCAAGGTAGAGTTTGATGATGAAGGAAAGGTAACGGTGTTTGGTGACACTTCCGAAGGGGAAACTACCAGATGCAAGAAAGTTGTCTGTGATCCTTCTTACTTGCCCAATAAGGTTAGGAAGGTTGGGAGGGTTACCAGGGCAATCTGTATTATGAGCCATCCTATCCCGAATACAAATGATTCTCATTCGGTGCAAGTCATCCTCCCTCAGAAGCAATTAGGCCGCAGATCAGACATGCACCTCTTCTGCTGTTCGTATTCACACAATGTTGCCGCTAAGAGAAAATTCATTGCCTTTGTTTCTACGGAAGCAGAGATCGATCATCCTGAAGTTGAACTGAAGCAAGGAATCGACCTTCTAGGGCCTGTTGATGAGATATTTTTCGATGTCTATGATAGATATGAACCTGTCAATGGACCCTCCCTGGACAATTGCTTTATATCAATGAGTTATGATGCCACTACACACTTTGAGTCAACTGTTATGGATGTGCTCAACATGTATACCCTTATCACTGGAAAGGTACTTTCGACCTCGGTGTGGATTTACGTCTTTGCCAGTCTTTGCGGAAGAATGAGAAGCTGACGTTATACTTGGTTTAACCATTTATGCTTGCATCTTCTGTAATTTTATTAGATTGTCATGTTTCCAATGTCTGTAATGTTACAGTTACGGTGAATCTACTCAGTCATGAAATCCGATCCTACAACATGGATTTGTTTGATGCAAACTGATGAAAAGTTTCATGGCTTAAAAAAAAAAAAACGCGAGGTGAGGATGATGTAGAATCTCGAAGTAAGGACTTTTAAGGGGAGGAGGTGGTATAGACTTTCCACTCAACATACTTTACCTCCATTACCAACAAAGAAAGCTTTCAGCAGCTGCTGCAAATATACAACTATACGTACATATGATCTTTTTCTTTCAAATGTTGTGCCTATCAGAGTTACAAAACCTACCTCCTCTCAAGGTTCCATGTGCTACCCTATTCTATAAATCTGTATTGTTAATACGTGCATTGAGATGCACATGCATGATGCTAGTTTGAGTAAAGAGTATATATGGGACATAAAATTTAGACCACGAGGATATCCCTATAGGGACGCCAGCCGAGACCGTTGGATCCGAGATCTAACGGTCTGAAAATAAAAAACAAACCCATATTCTCTCTCTTCCTTTTTGTTTTTGATTTTCGGACCGTTAGATCTCGGATCCAACGGTCTCGAAACACTCATCCCTATAGGGATATCCTTGTGGTAGCCCAGATCTAAAATTTACCATATACAGTATATGTACTTTGTAGCTGTGAAAAGAAATGTTAGTATCAGATCCAAATATAAGCAAAATGATAGCAACAGTCGATCAAAATTCCAAAAACAATGGTGTTGTACTGAACTACTGATAAGCATCCAGATAATTAATGCCTACTGAACTTTTCGTGTGTACTAGCGAGGAAGCACATGCACGCACCATAAAGTCAATGTTAATTCGTCGTAAATTTGTAATCAAGCAATTAGAAAGTTAAAGCTAGTCATTGGCAAAGGGTCACACCAAAAACCTGGAACTGATTATCATAAATTACCTATCAAAATTTACCAGAAATCGTAAGAAAGAGTACAAGAAAGAGTATCTTAATAGACAAATTAAGGGCATATCCAGGGGGGGCTAAAATTACACCTCCACGTAGACTACACATACGTGGCATTAGGATTTTATAACTCTAATTGCATACTATTGTATAGTTTAAAAATATCCACACTCTATATTCTCCAATGAAGTGTAAAAAAAAATTAGATTTTAAACTCGGACGTCACTTAAAATGACGTCTCTCTTTGACGTCCAAGTTAAAATTTTTCAAATTATGACTTTAGAACTAGAAAGGGACATGACTTAAAGTGACGTCCGAAATTTTATTTGTTCGGACGTTGGTTAAAGTGTCGCCCAAGCTATTTATCAACTGATAGCGAGACGGGAAATTCTCCACCTCTATTAACTAATAGTCTATTACTTACGGTATACTGCTCCCATTGGAAAGAGTTTTTTGACACTTAGAGTGTAAACTTTACACTCTATATGGTTTACACCCTCCATTAGAGATGCCCTAACAAGGACCCGCGTACTCTAACAAGTCTCTTAAATCCCTTTAGGAGATAATATTTTGAGGCAAAATACTTACGTGCATCTCAAGCATAAAATAAGGTGCATATAATGGAAATTTGGTAATTGCATGTGCATCGGTTGCAAGAAGTTTTAGTTAATAACTTATGCGTTGATGATATTTCATTGAGAAATTTATGTTTTTTTTACAGTTAAAATTTGGGGTTAAAACAGACCCCCACCTATATATAACCAAAGTTTGAATTTTACATCCACTCTAAGAGTAATGGTCATTAGGGAGGGTGCAACATTATAAACTTGAATACCTACTAATCCCCTATTACATACTATATTGTATCCTCATTAGGAAACCCCTCAATGAGGAACAAGCATTAGAGAACCAAATTAATACATCCCAACATATCCATAGCCCAGCCCAGCATAGTCATAGCCCAACATAGCCAGGCTCCAAGTCTTTGCACAATACATCCCAACATTTATGTTTGATTGGTTGCCGGAAGAACGAACCCAAAAAATAAAAATAAAAATAAAATAAAATAAAAAAAAATAATATATAGCTCCTAAAAAGACCTTAAATAACGACCAAATCTAAAACAACCACAACTTCACCACAAAATGATTTAAAACCTAATCATTTGTACATATGATCTACTAACCATAAAAAACATCTCTACAAAAATTCAACTCGTTTGACAATTTTTAACATTGACAAAAGATGATTGCAAAAACTAAACATTTCTGGACCGTTATATATTTTTCAAAAATGAACAACAATTTTTATCTAAGTTAGAGGATATCAAACGAGTTGAATTTTTGTAGAGATATGATGTTCCAATTCTTTATGGCTAGTAGATCATATGCACAAAAGATTAGGTTTTAAATTATTTTGTAGGTGAAATTGTGGTTGTTTTAGATTTGCTCTTTATTTAAGGTCCTTTTAAGAACTGGGCTGTATATATATATATATATATATATATATATATATATAATTTTAAAAGTACATACTTATTTTAAAGTTAAAATAAGTACGTAAGTAAAACATCACATAGAAAATGAATTCAACTCTAATTTTTTGTGGGTAATACCTACATACCATAAAGACCATCTCCACAAAATTTGATCTAATTCGGAAACCTCTAATCCAGCTAAAAATTGTTGTCATCTTTAAAAAGAAATCTAACGGTCCAGAAAGTGGTTTTTTTGCAATCATCTTTTGTCTAAGTTAGAGATTTCCAAATGAGTTGAAATTTTGTAGAAATGATGTTTATGGTGAGTAGATGATAATCTAAAAATTAGGTTTGAATTCATTTTCTAAGTGAAGTTTTATTTTATATATATATATATATATATATATATATATATATATATATATATATATATATATATTTCCTAAAAGAACCTTAAATAAGGACCTTAAATAAGTACCAAATCTAAAACACCCACAATTTCACCTACAAAATGATTTATAGCCTAATCTTTTGATACTAACCATAAATAACATCTCTACAAAAATTCAACTCGATCGTTTGACAATTTTTAACATTGGCAAAGGATGATTGCAAAAACTAGACATTTCTGGACTTTTATATATATTTTCAAAAGTGGAAAACAATGTTATCTAAGTTAGAGGATATCAAACGAGTTGAATTTTTGTAGAGTTACTCTTTATGGTTAGTAGATCATATGCACAAAAAGATTAGATTATAAATCATTTTTGTGTAGGTGAATATATATATATATATATATATATATATATATATATATATATATATAGTCCGACTCCTAAAATGACCTTTAATAAGTATCAAATCTAAAACATTCACAACTTCACCTACAAAATGATTTAAATCCTAATATTTTGTGTATATGATCTACTAACTATAAAGAATATCTCTATAAAAATTCAACTCGTTTTAACACTGGCAAAAGATGATTGCAAAAACTAGACATTTCTGAACCTTTATATATATATTCAAAAGTGGAAAACAATTTTATCTAAGTTAGAGGCCGGATATCAAACGAGTTAAATTTTTGTAGAGATGTTCTTTATGGTTAGTAGATCATATACACAAAAGATTAGGGTTTAAATCATTTTGTAGGTAAAGTTGTAGGTGTTTTAGATTTGGTACTTATTTAAGGTTCTTTTAGGAGCCGGGCTGTATATATATATATATATATATACGTCGACATACAGAAATGACATACGGAATTGACATACGCAATACTACCTACCTACATAATAAACTAAAAGCTGATTTTATGGAGATGTGATCTCCACAACATGGAGATCATCTCCACAAAAAATTAGCTCCTTTGAACATGTTTAACCCTACTAAAAATTGAGTTCAAATTATAAATTTATCTGACGGTCTAAAATTTTAATACTCTTTTGACACTCTTTTGACAAAACTAGACACATCCGATTGAGCTGATTTTTTGTGGAGATACTATCCATGGTAGGGATATAATATCTACCAAAAATCAACTCTTAGAGTAATGTGCAAGTCTGCTTTTGGATTGCGTATGTCAATTCCGTATGTCATTTTTGTATGTCGACGTAGCCAGCTCCTATATATATATAGGGAGGGATAGAAGCACATTCATTATGCGCACATTATAGCCACATTTTTGACATACAAATGAATTAAGGCCTAGTTTTTTGTAGAAATGATCTCCCCACCATAAAGATTATCTTCACAAAAAAACATAATATATAGATATGTCTAATCACGTAAAAATTAGTGTTCATTTGTGTTCATTTTTAAACTTTTCATCTAACGGTCTAAAAATTTTGTGAGCATGTTCTAATGTTAGACTTTTTTGAATGAGCTTAATTTTTGTGAGCATATTCTCTATGGTAGGGAGATCATATCTACAAAAAATAAGCCCTTAATTCAATTTTTAAGTCCATAATTTTGTTTGGATTCATTTACAATTTGACTATAATGTGTGCATAAAAATATCTCTCTATATATAAAAGTAACTTTGGAAATGTACGTTTTTATATTTTATTCGTCAATTATGAGATTTATACATAATGAGTAGTTGATTGAGGCCAATCAAAAAAACAGTAGTTGATTGGTACTATTAAAATGAATATGTTGAAAAAAAAATGAATGCGAGTCTCGTACGTGTTATTATGTTTGGCTTGGTAAAAACTCATTATCATTTACAATGAAAAGCTTC
The DNA here is from genome assembly GCF_015680905.1 of Coptis chinensis. Lineage (NCBI taxonomy): Eukaryota > Viridiplantae > Streptophyta > Magnoliopsida > Ranunculales > Ranunculaceae > Coptis > Coptis chinensis. The sequence goes on along the minus strand of NC_141456.1, from coordinate 38,304,212 downwards.
AATTCGAATTCTACTAAAATAAACCCTTAAATAAATGAATTGGCACTAGCAAGCTAATAGTATTCATACAAAAGCCCATGTCATGGATTCTTTGTCTTCAGGCCGGGATCATAGATTCACTTGGAAAATAAATTAAAGAATCAAAGATTCACAGTATCCTCTATAAATGTAGGACAGATTAATTGTTTTCCAAGTTGTACGAAAGATTCCTTAATGTTTTTATAGTTTCCTTTCTTCTTCTTTCTCCGCACTGGTGACCGAGTTGCATTAAGAGCCATATTATATAAATCTTCAAGTTCTACGTAAAATTAGATTGTTTTTATGTACACCCGTTCAATCAGTACACTTATACACACTGAATATTTATAGATATATAACAAGATATAGTATAGTAGTATACTAGCTAGCTAGCTTAATTATGTTCCAATCTTTTTTGGGTCAAGTGTATGAGCATGTTTTAGATCCGTTGTTCAAGTAACAGCCATACAAGGGTTCTGCACCTTAAGCACTTATCCATGAACTTGTAAACTGATGTCATAATGTGCATAAATAAATAGGACTATGAATTTGTTTTTATTTTTGTTTTGTTTAGGTTGATGTCCGGACGCTTGTTTAAAAATTGAGAGTAAAAAGAAATGAAAGAGAAACTTCTTGGGTTTGTTATAGGTGATTAGAATCATATAAACTCACCGGTTGGGTTTTTCCAGCTTAAGCTTATGATGACTTTTGGCGGTGGTGAGTTGAGAGAGATAGGAAATGGACCTCAAGCCCCGGATCACAAATTTAATTGACAAAGGTAAAGAGAAACCAAGGTAGAGAGTGAGGCAAGTAATTCAGTCTTGTCGTGATGAAGTTGACATACAACATATTGTGTCTTCATGGACTGGAATCCCAGTTGAAAAGTATCAAGTAATGAGTCTGAAAAACTCCTCAAGATGGAAGACACACTCCACCAAAGAATCATTGGTCGGGATGAAGTTTGCCAAAGCTATTAGCCGTGCCATCCGCCCGAGCCCGTGTTGGTTTGAAAGAATCAAATCAGCCTATCGCGAGTTTCATATTTTCAGGTCCAACCGGTGTTGGAAAGTCGGAGCTGGCGAAAATGTTGGCTACCTATTACTTTGGTTATGAGGAAGCCATGATTCGGCTTGATATGAGTGAGTTTATGGAGAGGTATGTCTCCAAGCTGATTGGTTCACCACCTGGGCACCTGGTTATGTCGGCTACACTAAGGGTGGTCAGCTTACTGAAGCTGTTCACCGCCGGCCCTATAATGTGGTCCTCTTTGGCGAGATAGAGAAGGCTCACCCCGATGTCTTCAATATGATGCTTGAGATTCTGGAAGATGGTAGGTTGACAGATAGCAAGGGACGGACTGTTGATTTTAAAAATACGCTACTGATAATGACCTCCAAGGAGAGTTCAGTCTACTTAACAAGTCAAAGTTTAATTGAGGTGGATTCTATGCTCATGATCTCTAAATTTTCCTTTCCAATAGGTTTAAAGTATCACCAACTACAATGGAATGACATTTGCAACGACGCCACATAATCAAGAATGTCTCAAGAACCAGAACAAATTGTCAGGTTGGATAATAAGGTAGAAGAGCTAAATATACTATAACTTTCTTAAAAGTAGCATAGTGATAAAAAGGTGTATATGATCGATTTTTGATGAATTTTCAAGGTGCGTGTGGTGTGGTTGTTTGGCCTAGGCAAGCATTGCGACTATCTATTCACAACGACTTGGGTTTTATGACTTAGTTGCGCTACTTTTTATAATAAGAATTGGGGGTGTTCTTTTTATCTTTATAATCATTATTTTGGGAAGGCCAAAAATTGGGCTATTTTATGTTTCTTTCTTCATAATCAGTGTAATCACTTTTATTTAATTTGCTTTATATATTGTTGCACTATCACTAACTGTTTCCCATGTACAGTTTCGTTGAACACACTACGTCCTTTAAAATTCATCGGGCATGGATGGAGAGGTGATCGAATTGTGGTACATGTTCAGGTATGTCTATAGTTAAGATCAAATTTGATAAGCATATTACTTACACATTTCAAATTCATTCCACACACAAGTAGATGTCTTGATCTCCTACACAATATACATTGTTTGTCAAATTGCTTGAGCTATTTGATTGTTAACCGTTGCATTTAGTGGTTCAAGTGCTTATTGTTGCATGACCGTAATACTCTAATGTAGTTGCATAGGCTATATTATATGGTTGTTAAGGGTTTTTTTTCCAAAAAAATGAGAAAGAATGTTTTAGTAGCTTATATAACGTTACAAATTAGTTATTCTTTCTAGATGGCTGCGTTTTAATGGTGACTTTTTATTTAGGTTTGATTCAATGTGTACAAACCTTAGGTGGTCTCTGATAATATGGAGGATATAATGTTACAATATCGTTATTCTTTCTAGATGGCTGTGACTTTTTATTAGGGTTTGATTAAATGTGAACAAACCTTAGTGGTCTAGAATAATATGGAGGATGGCAATACACCCAAGACTTGCAGGTATGGCAATGGATCATTGTTCCTATGTCATTAGATGCAAATGTAAAGACAGTTGAATTGAAACTTGCATCAAGTTCCATTATTAAGGATATGTTAAAATGTGGGGACTTTGGGCACTACTTGAAGATATGGTTGCTTGTGATGACAAGCATTGCTTACAAACAAAATGCAAACTGGGCATCAAGAGGTGGATACAACATGCTTTGACTTTAACCAGCGAAACTACAAAAGATCAGGATGGAGATCAAGCTGCCCAAGTAGCTTTGTTGAAATAAATTCGGATAGGGCATCATTAGGTAACCCAAAATGGCCCAGGTGCGGGGTGATATACGAGGAATGAGGGGCGGGTTATGCGAGCACCTACTTGCAGGTTGCCAAAGAGTTCAAGTTACTTTGTTGAATGCTGGGTCATCCTTTCAGCGTATTTAGAGAGCAATGGAGCAAGGATAACTATATTTGGGCGTTGAGATGCAAAAAGACACGAGCTATGCAAATTTCATAGAAGACACTATGGTTAAATATGGAGCAGCTTAACTCTCCTCTTGATAACTATATTCATATTCTCTTCAATAAGAGCAATAGAATGTGAACATAGTTTCTTTAATACTTTCTAGCAAAATACACGTGTTGTGCACGTAGATGACAAATAAATGTTTTAAAAAAAGTACGCTAACATCCGTTTGTGTTTTAAGTTTTTTTTTCTAAATTCTTTTATAAAATTATGTTACAGTTATCAATTACTCGATTATAAATAAATTTTGTTGAAGACCCTATCTTATATGGCAAATATACGAAGTGAAGAATAACTGCTTTGTCAAAATCTTTGTAAGAAAAATACAATAATTACTCCCTCGGTAGAGATGTGGAAATGAAAAGAGAAAGAAAAATACAAACACGCTTCTATGAATATAAGCAAATCCCTTAAGAGTAACACTTGAGATCCTTGACTGAACTGCATTACTTTTAAGGCTCTGCAAAACATATAAAAGTTGGTTTAGAAACCATGTTATTGAAATTTAAAAGCTCGTCAAAGTCTCATAATTGTCGATGCGCTGAAGTCTAATAATTGCCAATGCACTGGAGCAAACAGAGTTTGTCAAAAACCAAGATTGCACTAAAGCTTTTGCACAAACCTTGCGTTGGACAAACAACCATAGTTCTACATAATGTTCACTACAGTCTGGGATAACATAGCCATCACATTCAAATTTGTATGTACTTTAAGTTTCTCCAAAGTTGCGCATCATAATCAAAAGAAACATTTTCTTGGAAAACTTGCAATGTATCAAATCCAAATTGCTATTTCATTGTTTAAACAGGGGACAATGTCGAATGAGAATTTTGCCTAAAGTGAAAAGGCAATAAGCCAATAACAACGCACCTCTGGAAGTACTCAACAGGGAAAAAACCAAGTAAGATGGTTCTCTTGTCCTCTATTGAAACACATGATAACATTACCAATATGTAGTGAAGTAATTTGACCAAACCGTCAAACATAGATGGAATGGGTCTCCTTAAGGGATGGATATCTAGAAGTACATATAGTTATACCAGTACATTGAGATAAAATTGTACAATATCTTGGCACCAACGCCGAGAGTATTTTTCGACCACCACAATCAAGAAGGCTTGGAGTCTGCAACTATTATCACTACCCAATCGACAAAAAAGAGGTTCTCATCACTTACTAAAAACGAGATTCAAGATTCATAAGGCAACGTTCAAAGCTATACATTTCAAAGTTTTAAATAGAAAGAAAGTAGACATTCTCTTGTATCTCAAAGTACTTAAGTTCAGCTTTTGACCCTGCTCAATTTTCAAGCGATAGATATGCACCTATAGAAATAGATGCCAATTATAATAAATCTAATAAAGTTTTTTTAGCTATTAAAACAAATTTTTTTTGCCATGTGATGGAAAATTAGAGCACGTCAGCAATTAAAGTGCAAAAGATGGACAACTACCTCTTATGCATGCATAAATTTCGTCACTAACTCTTCAATCTATAGGTGAACTGAACTATTAGAAGCAGAGTCACATTCTATCTATCAACCACTCTAAATTGCATGTTTCTTAAATTTGGCATGCACTATGAAGATTCCTAGATATATATATATTTTTGCACTTCAACTACATAAACACACGACATAGACACACTCTCCAATAGAAAGCATAGTTTTCCAAATTATGGAAAATGAAAAGTACAAAGCCTACCTTTCATCTCTTATACGCTCTCATATGTAACAGACAAATGTGCTTAATACGTTTACAACCATGTCCAAATGGTTCTAAACACATACTGATAATATAAACTTGGTCACTATAATCAAACACAATTGAACATCACATTAGGTTATGAGATCCGATAAGGAGAGATCATTCTTTCTAAATTTTGGAGAGATCAAGGCAAATAGTCGTTGGATGAAGAAATTTTTTCTTTAGATCGAGGTTGTTGCATGGCCCACAGTTGACAAACCACATCAAACCGTATGATCATGTCATCCAACGGCTGATATGAAGTGCGCACTAAATTTAGAGAGAATAATCTCTCCTTATCATTTGCCTTAGGTTATTCAAGTCTCCAAATGCCAATATATAATAAAAATAAAATGGAATAGAAGTGTCAACAAACTCTGATTTCTAGGCTTGCCAACGATGATCATGAATTAAACGTGTAGAAAAGGGTCAACAAAGTCTATCTAGTGCATGCACATAAAAGGTACCAATTGTTCGAACGCTATTACCTGTACCCAACAAAAAGTGGATAATACTTATACACAAAAAGTGATTTTGTTTTTTTATTAAGGAAGTCTTATGCATCATAAAACACAAAAACAAATCTCTACGGTGCTATGACTTCGCCTTCATACAATAAGATAACATGTGCACCATATCACCAATGTTGGGAGGATGATCCCATGTTCTACACAATAATTTGTTTAGACAAAATTCCAGCTCCCTAACACCTACAAGAGATCAGAAAAATGGACAATTGATTAGTAAACTACATATTCATGAAAATTCAGCCATTAACAACACAATTCATAATCAGCCTATAACAACAAACAAATCACAAAATTCAACCTTGAACTAAACTAAAATGTTAACTAAGATACAACTCTATATTCTTGCCATACCAATTGATATGTCCACATTGTGGCAGTTTCTTAATAGATTTATACATGACATCCCCATGTCTCAGGAGGTTCACACTTAAAATAATACGTCATGAGCTTTACTCTTGAACTTTATACCCACCAAAATAAGACAAATTAGTTGGCATCCCCAGTGGAAACACCAAACAGTTGTCAATTCTGCATAGTTGAGGGCTTGAGCTAGGCAAACTCCACATCACATTCTGTAGCAAGTAAACTCTAATTCCTTTGAACAATTTGTATTTTATCATTCATAACCAGAAGAATTAGCTTGTAACCTACCTTCTTCACCAAAGACTTGAATGGAATACACTAAACTTCCCCCACTTCTTCATACTATGCTAATAATTAACCCACTCGTATAGTAGTTGATCAGTTTCAGCATAATAATTTATTCAAGATGCTCATTATGCGCTCCATACAACAATTTTGTTAAAACTTGCAACTGGGGAATTGAAGCGCGCAAGCCATAGCCATAGCAATATATGAGCAATATCATTTTTTTTGCAGGCAAAATGTAAATATATTATATATAATAATAAGGTTACAAACTAGGGGTTAAGTACCACCCGGGATGGATTAAGTTCCCACTTTGAAACCAAAAAATAAATTCCATGAAGGTGATAATGCCTTCATTCTATTGTCTAAACCATGTGTATTTCCAAGAAAAGTAAATCATTTATATCTTCTTGGTCGGAATTTTCCTTGCCCCTGGTGGAAGAGGAGTCAGATCCATATCTTTCCCCTTTGTCTTGCTTCCTTTCTCCTTTTGAAACTGCCATGGTTCATCACCATCCTGTGAGTTATCATTGTCATCAACATGCTCCTACGACATCCATGCATGCTTATACTTTTTTATTGCTATCTTTTGCCATGGTTCTTTACCATCCTCGACATTTTTCATCATCATTTGTGAGGTCATTGAAATTAACCGATCTTAGCAGTGAATTTGCCTCATTCAATTATTTGAGCCTGTTTCCCTCTCCAGTAGTGGAAGAAGAATTGAACTCAGCCATTCTCATTGTTGAAGAGGAATCGGGCTCTAAAGCTCCACTCTTCATAGTCCTCGCAATGGGAGAATAGGAATCAGCTGCTCGACTATTCTCTTGCGGCACAATTGTATTTTCAGCCATAGTAACTCTTAGTGGAGGTGCAATGTAGTGTGTAAGACTACACAGAGTTGGAGAAACAAAATTTTCAACAGCTAGAGAGCAGTTAGTAGTTGTAACCTCCGCTTGCGGTGCATTCAAAGGATGCATTGATTGCATTTCCACAGCTAGTGGAAGCAATGAAACAACATCAGTAACTATATGTTCTGCTACCCCAACTTGTGGTATTGCATCAATGTGATCAGTTCCATCTTGTGTTTGTGCATCCTGCTCAACTACAATATCCACGGTGCCCACATCAATTGGAACCACCTCAGTTGGCGTTGTAGTAGGCACCTCAACGGGAACTGTACCCATAGTCTCAACCGAGACATTGTTTGTTGGTTCGATCGGTACATTTTTGTTCTTGTTTCTATTCCTCTTCTTCTTCTTCTGTTTTTGCACATCCTCAGCTTGTTTCTCGATCACTCTTTTGTTTTTCGCCTAAAAAGCCTTTTTGCAATGCCTTGCACTCTGCAACAAGGTGCCCAACAGATTTGCATGACCACAATACTTTGGGAGTTTTCAACCGACTTCTTGAAGGAAAGACGTGTGCTCGTCCCCTTCAACAAGTATCCGGGTTTGGTATCGGTTTCAATTCGCAAGATCTACTTCAACCAATCTTTGAAGCAAAAACCCATAGTCTCTTTGCGGTATGTTTGTCAACACTAACGGGATAGCCAAGTCCTCTACCCATAGACATCAAGATTTCATAATCCCAATATTGTTGTCCAAGTTTGGGAAACTTTATCCAAACTAAAGCACTAGATTTTACCTCGACGCGAAATCAAATCAAAGGCCCATTTTGTTAATCGAAGAGTTTGATCTTTGAATTTCCATGGACCGCCACACCATCTCTTCCTCCAGTCATCCTCGTAAGTTAGTTGAATCATGAAAAATCCTTTACCAAGAGAAATGATCTTCCAATCTCCCTTTGGCTTCCAAGTTTCCAATGCAATTCTACTTAACTTCTTCCACATTGAGCTTTCTGAAGTCTAGTCTACCAACAAGGTTGTACTTATAGTAAAGCTTTCCTCGTTCCACTGCTTGTTTTCTAATGCTTATACACATTTAGAAAATTTAGTCAAAACAGTTGGACCGTACCAAACCTACCCAAAACCTATGTAACAGCAGCATGGTATACTTCAAATTGTTTCATATCACCATGTATGGAGTAATCCAGTGAATCAAGCATCCACGTCAGTGCAACAGTCTCAACAGAATCAGTTTTCATAACAGAATTAGTTATGCAGTTGTAATAAAGTAGGACACTTGTCATTATCTTAGCAATTGTATGAAAACTATATAAACATGTAATATGTAGAGATTCATAAGAAATAAAATCATTTTCATTCTAAAGTTGATCATGGTATCAGAGCCATCAGCTCAAAAGCTAACAAGGCGATTCTGGAGACTCCATTAAAATGTTATTAAAGCTTCAACAAGCTAAGTTTTCCTTCTTCATTACTCTCATTATTCAAGTTGTTCACTCTATTCTCATTACTCTCTACTCGTTTATCTCATTTCTCTGTTCAATTCTAATCTGAATTGATCAAGATTGATCAGTATTCATCTTTCAATCTTCAACCAAAACAATGAATTCAACAACACCTTCAATGACTTCTGTTAACATAAATCATTTCATTCCCATTAAACTTACAAAAGACAATTTTCTACTCGAAATCTCTTCATGCCAGTGTTGAGAAGCAATAATCTTCTTCATTTTGTTGATGGATCAAGATCAATTCCAAATCAATTTCTTGCTGACACGACTACTATCAATCCTGAGTATCTTCATTGGCAGAAAATGGATCAAACCTTATTAATCTTGTTAAACGCAACTATTTCTGAAGGAATCTTGCAGTATGTCATTGGTTGTTCAACTGCAAGAGAATTGTGGATTCTGTTAGAGAAAAGATTTGATGTGACAACACGTTCTCATATTCATCAGCTTAAAAGTCAACTTCAAATGACCAAAAAGGGTAATTCAACCATGTCTGAGTTTCTACAAAGAATTAAGCACCTCTCTGATGCTTTAATGGCTGCTGGAAAGTCACAAACTGATGGTGATCTGGTTACGCATGTTCTAAATGGTCTTACACCTGAATATGATGCATTTGGTACTTCAATAAGGTTGAGAGTTGTATGGTTTGCTTATCAGTGAAGAAATCACAATTCTATCACGACATCAAGCTTTGGTTGATTCTGCTCCTCAAGCATTCTACTCAAATTACAATCAAATGAATCGAGGAAGAGGTTATCACAGAGGCAAAGGTCGTGGAAATAATCATTCTTATGGTGGAAGGAATAACAGTTTTGGACGCGGTTCTAATGGTTTCAATCCAATGCGAGGTTCAAGCTCGAATTCTGGTTCTAGTGAGCAAGTTAAAGAAAACAACTCTCTTGGTTCTACCTCAAAGCAAAGTTTGTGATTTGTGGAAAAACTAATCATACCGCTGTGGATTGTTTACAACCGCATGAATTATGTGTATCAAGGTCGAATTCCACCGTTGAAACTTCAAGCAATGGCTGCTAGGAGAATGGCATACAACAACTATTCGGATGCTTTGATTTCTCTTCTCGAGAATGCTTTCGAGTAACTATTATGATCGGGGTAATGTCTCTACTCCTAATGCTTCTAGTTACTCAAACGTGTATGGGCATGATTCTAGGCGGCTTGGCGATCTCGGTGCCAACAATCATCTTACTCCCCGATTTGCAAAATCGATGATCTCACATGATTATGATGGCCATGACAAAGTGATTGTTGGTGATGGACAAGGTCCGTCTATATCTCATGTAGGAAACTCTTTATTACACACACCACATTCCACTTTTTTTTTAAAATATACTTCATGTGCCAAATTTCACAAAATTTACTCTCTGTTCATAAGTTCACAAGTGACAATGACTGTTCAATCACATTTACTCCATTTGCTTTTTATGTAAAGGCCAACAAAACAGGAAAGATTCTTTTCCAAGGGAGACATAAGAATGGTCTCTATCCTATGCAGTTCAAGCATACTTCACAAGCATCCCTTCCTTCAGCTTTTCAGTCATCATCTACTGCTTTTCATACTACCTTCTTTGGTGAAAAGGCCTCTTCAACATTATGGCATCACAGAACTGGACATCCCTCCTTGTTCATTTTAAAGAAAATTGTCACTGACTATCATCTTTTACCATCATGTACTAGTGTTGATTTTTGTAATGCTTGTAAAATTGGAAAGAGTGCAAGACTTCCCTTTTCAATGTCTTTGAATAAAGCTACTAAACCTTTAGAGTTGGTGCATACTAATCTATGGGGTCCTTCTTCCATACCATCTACTCTTGGGCATGTATATTATGTTTCTTTTATAGATGATTTCTCTAAATTCACTTGGATCTTTCATTTGTTTAAAAAGTCTGATCTTCTTACTGTGTTTCAATTATTTAAAACCAATGTTGAGAACCTAACTGATTATCATATCAAAACTTTTCGATCTGATGGAGGGGGTGAGTACATTAGTCAAGTATTCAAGACTTTTCTTCAACATCATGGTATCTCCACTCAATATTCATGCCCTCATACACCACAACAAAATGGCTTAGCAGAGAGAAAACATCGTCATATCACTGAAATGGCAAGAACTCTCATTGCTCAAAGCAACATTCCACCAGAATTTTGGGTTCATGTATTTCAAACTTGTGTTTTCCTTATTAACAGAACTCCTACACCTTCCTTATCATATCTATCTCCACTTCAAAAACTTTTCAAAAAGACTCCTAATTACTCTTTCTTCAAAGTTTATGGGTGCTCATGCTTTCCATGGCTAAGGCCTTATACAACAAACAAGCTTCAAGCTAGAAGCAAAGAGTGTGTTTTTATTGGTTATAGCCCTCATCATAAAGGCTATCAATGTCTTGATCCCTCCACTGGAAGAATCTATATTAGTAGACATGTCATTTTTAATGAAAATTCATTTCCTTTTCGAAATTCAACGCCAACATCAATTCCTTCTATTCCATCTGCTACTAAAATTCTTGTTCCTTCTTTCCTACACTCTGACATGTCTTCATCCTCTGCTGATGTCACCACTGCACATATAACACCTTCTGACACATCACTTTCTCAACCACCACTTCTGCCAACTCCTCTTATTTCAACAGATCCATCTCACCAAGTTCAAACTAAACCAACTCGATCTAAACAAGCTCACCTTCCTCAGTTACATTCTATGAATACAAGATCAAAAATGGGAATTTCCAAAAAGAAAGTCTTCATTGCATCTAAATATCCTATTGGAGCTTACATATCACAGTCTAATCCTCAAGTTATAGTTCCTACATACTACACTCAAGCTGTAAAGGATATAAATTGGAGGCAAGCAATGGCAACAGAATATAATGCTTTACTCCATAACAATACATGGACACTAGTCCCATTTCATTCATCTCAACATTTAGTGGATAATATTCTGATGGTACTATAGACAAGTTTAAGGCTCGACTGGTTGCCAAGGGGTTTCATCAAATAGCAGGAGTTAATTTTTCATAAACTTTTAGTCCTGTTGCAAAGTCAACCACCATCAGGTTGATTCTTACTATTGTAGTTCAGAATAATTGGGGAGTTAGGCAATTGGATGTATCTAATGCTTTTCTTCATGGTGATCTCAAAGAAACTGTGTATATGAAGCAACCACCTGGCTTTGTTGATCCAAGTAAACCTGACTATGTGTGTAAACTTCATAAGTCCTTATATGGTCTTAAACAGGCACCAAGGTCCTGGTTTGAAAAATTGATGGGTGCCTTACTTGAGTATGGTTTTATTTCAGCCAAGGCAGATCCTTCACTGTTTATAAGAGCTGCAGCAGATTCAATCACCTATATTCTTGTATATGTTGACGACATTCTAATTACAGGAAGCTCACCTTCATATTGTCAAGATTTCATTCTTCAGTTAAATCAACACTTTGCTATGAAAGATCTTGGTGATATTCATTTTTTCTTGGGTATTGAAGTACTTAGATCAGCTCAAGGCATGTTTCTGTCACAAAGTAAATATGCTTTAGATGTTTTGAAAAAGGCAAATATGTTGGATGCAAAGCCTGTATCTACACCTTGCTCTAGTACAGTGAAATTAGATATACATTCTGGTGATATTATATCTGATCCCACATTATATAGACCTCTTGTTGGTTCTTTGCAATATTTAACATGGACAAGGCCAGACTTATCTTATGCAGTGAATCAAGTGTGTCAGCATATGCAAACACCAAGAACTACTCATATGGCAGCTGTTAAAAGAATTTTACGATTCTTAAAAGGATCAATAACACATGGTATCTGGTTAACAAAAGGATCACAAAAGATTACAGCATTTTCAGACTCGGACTGGGCTGGCTGTCCTGATACTAGAAGATCAACAAGTGGATTTTCTATCTTTTATGGCTCTAGTCCTATTAGTTGGTGTTCTAAAAAGCAACCAACTATTTCCAGGTCATCTACAGAATCAGAATATCGTTCATTAGCCTACACAGCAGCTGAGTTATACTGGCTTTGCATTCTCCTGAAAGATCTTCACTTATTCTTGTCAGAACCACCTCTCTTACTCTGTGATAATGTCAGTGCTATTTCATTATATCCTATGTTCCATAGTAGAACGAAACATATTGAGGTCGATTTTCATTATATCAGAGAGCTCGTAACAGCAAATTGCATCAAGCTTCAATATATATGCACACAAGACCAAACAGCTGACATTTTTACAAAAGGTCTCTCCTCTGCAAGATTTTCTATTCTTCAACGCAAGCTGTGTGTTTTACCAAACACAAACTTGAGGGGGTGTAATCCAGTGAATCAAGCATCCACGTCAGTGCAACAGTCTCAACAGAATCAATTTTCATAACAGAATTAGTTATGAAGTTGTAATAGAGTAGGACACTTGTCATTATCTTAGCAATTGTATGAAAACTATATAAACATGTAATATGTAGAGATTCATAAGAAATAAAATCATTTTCATTCTAAAGTTGATCATGGAGCAATGAAACTTATATATGGAAAATTACATACGGCTAGGCATGGTGGAGTTTTTTTTTTTTTACTGAATAGAACATTTTCTAGACCCCATTTTACTTGTTGGATTCTCTCTCCATTTCATTAACAGGATAGTAAAGACATCCCAAAGTAATGAAACAATCGGGAAAAGTATTTTTTGACGGTCTAAAAGAAATTTATTGTACAGAGACTCATGAATACATTCAACTAGAAAGGTTGGTTCTTCAATATTGAATCTTTTAACTGTCAGTGTTCTTGTAGTTTTGGCTATAGTAAAGTCATGTCATGTACAACGTAACAACACAAGAGAGATGATGATACCTTAATCTTTTTGGCTTCTGCAGCAAAAGCTAATGCAGCAGCTAAAATTCCAAGAAAACCAACTGTTACACACACCACTATAACCTTCTTCTCCATTCTGCTCTCTCTCTCTCTTCTTGTTTGACACTGTTTTGTAAAGTTTAAGAACAAAGCCGAAAGCGACAGTGAACTTTTTAAAGTGTAACAGCTATTACTACTTACTAATATCCCAAGGGCACCTTTGGGATTAAGACTAAATATTGCGTGGAAATGAAGTTATGGGGCCTTATGACGAAATTGTATGGTATTTCAGGAATATCGGTCGATTTTTCTGAAATAGACTACTGACATATATTAGTTGCCGCTGCATGTGTTAGGGTCGTCATTTAGTCATTACCTATCGAGTCAAAAATGAGGTTGTCACTCAAAAACCATGCCCACGTAATAAAAACCGGTATTTTCCAAACAGTTTTCACGTCCAACCAACTCATCCATCTCTACTCAAAAAATGGCTCCATACAAGAAGCTCATCGTCTCTTTGACGAAATGCTTGACAGAAACGTCTTCTATCATTAGTGCTCACATTCACAACCGTGATATTACCAAAGCTCGGCATTTCTTTGATTCTACTCCTTTTAAGGATTCCGTTACTTAAAACACCATGATATCCGCTTATGCAAACACTTCTTCTTTAGAGCTCGAAGGTGTTAAAGTTTTCAGTTCCATGCAAGATACTGGGACACCATTTGATGAGTTCACTCTCACGACAATGCTTAACTTGACTGCCAAGTTATTGGTATTGTCGTATGGAAAGCAACTACATTCGTGCATGGTGAAAACAGCTAATGACTCGAACTCATTCACTGTGAGTTCCTTGATAGATATGTATTCGAAATGTGGGAGTTTTGATGACGCGCTTCGAGTGTTTAAAGGGAGTAGTGGGTTGTTGGATTTAGTTTGTAAGAATACCATGGTTGCGGCTTGTTATTGGGAAGGGGATATGGATATGGCTTCGGAATTGTTTTGGAGATTTTCTGAGTTGAACGATACGGTGTCTTGGAACACGTTAATATCTGGGTATGCTCAGAATGGATGTTTGGGAAAGGCATTAGAGTTGTTTGTTCTGATGGGGGAGATTGGAATGAGATGGAATGAGCATACTTTTACCTCCGTGCTGAGTGCTTGTTCCAGTCTAAAGAGTCAAAAACATGGTAGGGAAGTTCACGCTTGGGTTTTAAAGAATGGGTTGTGTTTGAATCCATATATAAGTAGTGGCATTGTGGATATGTACTGCAAGTGTGATAATATTGAGTATGCAGAGTTGGTCAATGCGTCGACTGGGACTGAAAATGTTTTCTCCGTGAGTTCTTTGATTGTGGGGCATTCTTCTAGAGGGGACATGGTTGAGGCAAGGAGACTTTTTGATTCATTAAAGGAAAAGAACTCTGTTGTTTGGACGGCTTTGTTCTCTGGGTATGTTAGATTGCGGAATTGTGATGCAGTATTTGAACTTTTCTTGGATTTCAACACAAACAAAATACAAGTTCCTGATGCTTTGATTCTCATCAATGTGCTTGGTGGGTGTGCTATACGAGCAGCATTACATCCTGGAAAGCAGATCCATAGATACATGGTGAGAATGGGAATTAAGTTGGATGAGAGACTGAGAAGTAGTTTGGCCGATATGTATGCAAAATGTGGCGAGATAGAATATGCAGAAAGAATTTTTAAGCGAGCACCTTGTAGAGATAGGGTCATGTACAATTCGATGATAGCTGGTTATGCTCGTCATGGATATGAAAATAAAGCTATCAGACTATTTGAGGAGATGCTGGAGAGCAGTATCACTCCTGATGCGATCACCTTTATAGTGCTTCTCTCAGCTTGTCGACATGCTGGGTTAGTTGAACTAGGGGACAAATACTTTGCTTCCATGAAACAAGATTATGGAATATTACCTGAAATTGACCACTATTCTTGTATGGTTGATCTGTATGGGAGAACCAACTGTTTAGACAAGGCGGTGGAGTTGATGAAAGAGATCCCTGTTAAGCGAGACGCTGTGATTTGGAAACGTTCTTGAATGCTTGCATGACAAATGAGAGTATGGAGTTGGCCAGAGAAGCGGAAGAGGCATTGTTAAGAATAGAAGCGGACAATGGGGCTCGATATGTGCAATTGGCTAATGTTTATGCTGCAGAAGGAAACTGGAGGGAGATGTGTAGGATAAGGGGAAAGATGAGAGGAGGAGAAGTCAGGAAGCTTGCTGGTTGTAGTTGGGTGTATATAGAGAATACAAAAAGTATATTTACCTCTGGAGATAGATCTCATTCACAAGACGAGGCTATTTACTCTATGTTAACTAGCTTATATTTAGTATTCGTGAAGGGAAAAAGTCTCCAAATCCTGGATATAAATGCCCAGTTGTTATGAGAACATCTTTGACATATATTCGTGCTTTATGTATATTGATATTTTTTTTCTCATCAACTTCAGAGATGGATCATGAAATTGGCAAAAGATCAATTGCTTATGCAAATCCTTCAGGGGGTACACCATTTTGCCACATGCCTAACCCAAGATGGATGTTGTGCATGTTGTTCAGTCGCAGTGGTTTAGTTCTATGAAAAAGGAATACCTGAAATTTTCAGCTCCATGGTCAGGTTGGTACCGGAAGTTTTACCATACAGTCGCAATGCTTCAGTTCTATGAAAAGGTAATACCTAAACAGGGGTGGCAATCCGATTTATCTTTTTACAGAATCTCTTTGATATGGTCTGCAATAAAGAGTGCTATCCGTCTTGTACAATCGGGCCCAAAAAGTCGGAATGGATTGTTAGTAATGGAATTAAAGTGAACTATTCCAGATGATTGTTGGTTAGGACAAAGGATTATAGATCTTGCAAATACCATGATAAATTTTTCAGGCCTACAAGGATAAATGGGGATTTCATTGAAGATGGAATGGAAGATGCACTCCTGAATGATTTCAGTCAACATCTTCGATAGAATGATGGCAGTACCTAATCCTGAGTAACCTCGTATGATACTTCGCTATGGGCAACTCCAGCCAATGACCTCCTCTCCCTTTAACGAAGCTATGATGTAGCTAGTGAGCAGCAAGAAAATGTTAGTTGGAGCAAGATGGTACGGGAATCCTACATTCTTTCTTCTAGAACGCTCTCCACGTGGAAATTAGTTGTGCAGAAAGGTACCAACTGTTCATGTTCTGGAAGGCAGAGAGATCTTTAATGTTTCCTGTACGTTGTTCCCTCTGTGATTTTCTTTAACTGGTGAAACGTTAACTCAGTTATTTTTTTTATTGCAGATCAATTTGTTATCAGCTCAGAACTTACTCAGGCCATGGATAGTGGAGGTGAATGTTATATTGAAGGGAAGTATGTATAATGATGTTAATGAGCAGCATTGGTATTACTGATAGACATGATCTTAAAATTATTGACGTGATTTGGCATTCAAATGTACCTCCTCGTGTGAAAATTTATACAGATGGAGTAGCAATCTGACACTCTGCTTGTGGATGTATTCGGAATTTCATGTCAAGTTACTGGATCTTTTTCTTTGTATTTGGGAGTCACAATTCTTTTTATGCTGAACATGGAAGTAACTAGCAAAATAGAGGTAGCTTGTACATGTGGTTATAAGAAACTATGATCGGAGTGTGGTTCCAAGCTTGCTCTGAATTTGTCTCATATAGAAATGCCCAGTTTGACACTATCTATTTAATGGCGACTGAAAATGAGAGGATCTGTCTCACTTATGGAGTGTCACCAGCAGTGTGTGTCCCTATGTTTTTATATTTTGTAACAACCATGAACTCTTACATATAATACATTAGCGAAAAAACATATTTTACATATAATTTTATGTCCTTCGGTTCAATACTGAAATTTATATATTTCGGGAAGTATTTACAACCGTAAAAGCAGAACCAACATATTTTCAATGCAACTGCTGTTATTCAAATACAAACACGGCGTATATACACTACACCGTGAGTTTATTTATATCAAACTAGGGATGCATACATAGTGTTTCTAGGGGGTTTGGTTTCGGATACAACGTAATTGCAACAACGGCAGCAGCCATAACGGCACCCACCACGCACGGCCTCCTCCACCGTTGTAACCAACCCCCTCTACTGTTTTATCAACCATGTCTACCGTGGTGTCCACCGTGGTATCTCCCATGTCCACCGTGGTATTTACCATGTCCACCATGGTATCTACGATACTTAGCATCCTCCAAACTCTCCTTGTTCTCTGCCAACGAAATAGCACAGGAGTTGTTAATGAGAATGATTAATGCATTACTTAATTAATATAAAATTTTAAAGAGATAATGTATGTACTATAATGAAATTACAAGAATGAACATATAACTTATTTAGGCGTTACCACATATACTACTAGAAGGTGGCATTTCAGGTATGCTAAGAGCTAGGCAATGCTGATAAGGCTCAAGCACTGTCTTTCAGTGTGGTATGGTATGTATTGTATTATTGTGTCGCAACTCGAGTCACTACTGTTTTGCAAACGTGTATCTCACAACTAGATTATTCTTTGGTGTTCCTCGTAGACATATTTTAACATCATAGAAATTTCAAAAACTAGGTACAAGAAAGAAGGTAATTAGGTTTATTAATACATCACGTATATAATAATTAGACTCACCAGTTTCAACAGTTTGACTCTCGACTGCTGCTACTTCAGAAGAAATAACCAAAAGAACAGCAGTTAGGAGGAATCCCATAACAAAAAAGGCTTTTAAATGAGACATTTTTCTTGAAATGTTGAAAGACAACAGACACTGAGGATGAGAAGTTTATGTGTAGTGTGCTCCTAATTTATAGAGGATTGAATACCATGTGATGATGTGGGGATGTTGGAATTAATCTATCATCAATATAATTTATATCTTGTGGGTCTCCTTTGTGGAGAACTACAAGCAAAGCCAATCCGTACTAATAAGTACTCAAGACCGTAAGGCCAAGTCCAATGGTGCACTATTCCACCAAATATGACGAAATTTGTGATCCAATGGCGCATCAAAACTCCAACCTGTCAACGCTGTTACTATTAATTTACTTACATAGAGAGCGAGTTTTAGCAGAATGGCAGGGCCACTGACAATGGCATGCAGAAAATAAGTCCCCACATAATTGATTTTCAAGAATCTAATTTTGTCAAATTTACTTTCCTATCCATGAGGATGAGAGATGAGGTAAGAGAGAGGGGCAAAATGGGGAATTGGGAATTTAATTTAGTCAAAAAATGTCAATTTCCCCTACTCTTTTGTTGATGGTGGCTAGGAAGTTGTCAAATATAAAGTCTTTTTTACAGCCTATGGAGAAAAACCATTGGGTTGAAAAACGCAAATCCGCTAATTTCATTCACTATTCTATTGTGATTTGGTGCACCAAACCATGGTGTGGGTGATAATCTTGACATGCATAGTTAAGTAGTGAAGTTGTTGTGATTAGATAGATTGAAAATAGATTATGATTGAATAGGATATGGTTATATCTTGCCGACGTGGATCAATTGAAGTAATATTTCACAATTGAAAATTGTTAGCAGACGCCTTGGGTTGATTTTTTTTTTTTTTTTTTGGGGTTAAGCCTTGGGTTGACCGTTGACCTCTGCTCTCAAGCATTAATGCATTATTATCTAAAAAAATGACGTGACCCTCAACTCCACTTCATAGCTTGTGTATGTGAGTAGGGCTGGCCATCGAGCTATCCGGGTCGAGTTTTCCTATACTCGAACTCGACTCGCACATGCAGAAACTCAACCCGAACTCGCATTCGAGCTTAATATTGAAGCTCAAGCTCGACTCGCCTAGTTATACTAATAGCTCGAGCTCGACTCGGCTCGACTCGTTTTACTTTAGCTCGAGCTTCGGGTTGAACTTCGAGTTCGATTATCTTCGTTTAAACTTCGAACTTCGAGCTCAAACTCGAAAAAAATATATATAAAACATTAAAACTAGTATAAATTGTAAATTATAGTTGGGTATAAAGTATAAAATGTCGTATAAATTATAAATTATATACTACGTATGGGCTTATAAAGCGAGTAGCTCATGACTACTCGAGCTTCGAAGCCGACTTCGAGTAGGCTTCATGAATAACTCACGAGCTTTCTTCGAACTTCGAACTCAAACTACTCGCTATCTAGAATGAGCTTTAAATTAAGTTCAAGCTCGACTCATACTTTTGTGCGAACGAGTTTGAGTCGAGCCATCGACGAGCCGAGCTCGAGTTACTCACGAATAGCTCGACTCGATGACCAGCCCTATATGTGAGAAAATGGGACACTTATCTAACCTGTGAGAATTATTATTATTTTTTTCTTCAATAAAGAGCCTGTGAGAATTTCAACTTCTCTCTCTTTGAGAAAACAAACACTGCTCACCCAAAATTCCAATTCATTTTTTTTGATATGCTATCCAAACTCAAATTATCAAAATTTATAAATCGAATTATCAAAATTTATAAAGAGAAAAAGAGTTTCTTCTTCATCGGTTTATAAATAATTGTCAATATTTTCAGCAATATATTTAAAGTGTATAATATGTTTTAGAGAGTAGTTTGGTAGGTAGCGTGAATTAGACAACCCAACTGCTCCTATAATCTAATCTAGAAAAGCCGTACCAACGGTACCATGTTTTTTTCTACTTCATTAGTTTTGTCTCTTTGTGAATTGGTTTGTTTTTTAGCCGATATCTAGTTATACATTGGGGCTAGGGCACATGGCAACAAATAAAAGGGAGTTGGGCCTTCAATTTCCAGTGGTGGGTTACTGGGTTATGTACGTTGTTTTGACTTTTGCTTGTATATGTAGCCCTGAACTCCCCTGAAGGTTCCTTTCTCTGGTCCCCAAAGGAGAATTTGAAAGCCCTTCATTATGGTAGGCTAAGGGCATCACGAAGCCTTCAAAACCCAGGGCCATGTTAGTGTTTTGGAGGCCATAACGAGAAGCTAAAACTCTATTTTGATGGGTGTTCCAACAGAGAAGATAACTGTTCCTTTATAATACGTGAAATAAGATGAAAAAAATCATAAAATGAAGTCATGTACTGACTTAAGTGAAGTCATGTGCAAAGTTTCAGGCTTCGGGTCTTTTATAAACAATGGGAGAGCGCCTAGCGCCTAGGCCTTCTAGGCAGTTCTAGGCAATTTTAAAGCGATAGGGCAATTTTTTCCTAATATATATAATAATACACACATATACTACAAGAAATGAAAAAAATCATTTACCATAACTCAAAAAATAAACACAAACAAAGATACTTATTACAAAAATACGTAATAGTTGATGAATATTGACTTTATATAAAAACATACTCATTGTTATAGTGGTATATAATTTACATAAGACTTAAGTCTTTTAAACTCATTCAAATCTTAAGCCTACACGGGCCTTTATTTTTTGACATTTAATCATTCAAAAAAAAAAAAAATGACTAGACCGCCTAGTCGGTCCACCAATTTTTAAACGACTAGGGCCTAGGCAAGTCGGTTGGGCACCGCCTAGCGCCTAGAGACCACCTAGGCGGCCGCGTAGACCGATTTTTAGAACAGGAATAAACATCCATAGAAATGAAGACATATCTAGGATGATTAAATTGGAGTCCCATTTAAGGGCCACGTTGGAGGCATTTTTTCTTTAAGGTCCATTAAATTTGGAGATAAATGCCCGTATCTAGGTCCCATTGGTGATGCCCTAACAACCAATCACTTCGTTGGCACCTTTTGGCTGCCATCTATCGTTGTACATCCCAAGTCATATAGGTTCAATTCACTACTACATAAATACACATTAGCCACGGTAGGTCAAATGGTATATACCACTATTTTTCCAATAACGGTGGCTAATAGTCAATTCCCACAGTAAAAATGGCTTTTCTAATTTCGGTACAAGCAAATACCACTAGTCTCGTAAAATAGCGGTATATAATATGTCATATACTACGGTACAACATAAAATTCCTAATTTGTTTTCTCACATTCATTTACCCCACCGTTTCTACAGAAAAGGTGGCTAATGTTTTGCCAAAAAATAAACCTACAGTGGGTAAAGCAATCTAGAAAAAAAAAAAAAAAAAAAAAAAAAAAAAGGGGAAAACTGTCGAGCGCTAAAACTTCTATTGACACCCTCTTTTCAACTAGCTAGGGTTTCAAGTAGTGTTTTGTTTCATCTCTCCCCAATTTCAGTTATCGATCAGGTATTGTACGTGTTTGGTTGGCTCACATTAGGCGGCTATGTAGATATTCGAAAATTTGTAACCAAGTTTTTGAAAAATTGGATATTATTCGAAAATTTCGGATATTAGATTCTGATATGGCTATATCCGCATCGGATATACGATATATCCGATCTGATCTAAAAAACTAATATTTATTATGAATTATTCATTTATTCATTTTTATAGTAGAAAATATTGTATAAAATCTACTCTCTCATTTATTCATTTTTATAGTAGAAAATATTGTATAAAATCTCTCTCTCTCTCTAGGTGGAATTTTGTCTCTCCTACGGCACCCTCCTAACAAAGATAATCGTCACATGTAATTATATGGTTTAGGTGGAGACTCCTAGAGTTCCAGTTTAAGTGTAACACTTTCAACAACAAGCAAGGTGGATGTTAACTATGCATGGATTAAACCTGATTCATGATACTGTTAAATCAAGGTACACAAACACTAGATCTTTGTTTTTAGCATTTCTTTTGATTAGATCCGTGTTACAATGTTTGAGTTAATTTAATTTAATTTTTGTTAGATATGTTAATATTGATTTTTGGATCTGTTAATATAGGGAAGAAAGTTTGTAGATTTATTGTTAGAGGAAAATGGGTCATGGAGTGAGCAGTGGAGGGGGACAAAGTTCTTTGGGTTATTTTTTTGGGAGTGGTGAGGCTCCACCTCCAAAACCCTCAACTCCACTTCCTTAGAGTGAGGCACCACTACCTGCAGAACCTGTTGTTCCCAAGAAGTCTGCTTCGCCACCTGTGGATAATGCTAAGCAGATTCCAACAGGCATTCAAGGGAGTCAAGCGAATAATTATTTCCGAGCTGATGGCCAGAACACTGGCAATTTTATCATGGTATGCTCTTCATCTCATGCTTTCCGAATCATTCATATTATATCCATGTCTAGTGGACAATGCATTTATTGTATCTATAATTTAGTATGTTCATTAGTTTGTCTCTTTGGTTTCTTAAAGGAAGAACTCATTGTTTTATTTAGATAGAATAGATTGAGTTATTAGTGAGTGGATGGTGTGCAACAAGATCCATTCTTCTAGAAAATCAATTGTAAGGTAGCATGTGGACTTGAGATAGTTAAGTATGGGACAAAAATGTACTGTATCATTGAACAAACATGCATTACCCGCCTGTTTGAAGATAACTAATAGAAAATGTACTCAATAAAGATAACGCACAAAACGTGTTATACTTTTAAAATCACTCTTGCTCATCTTAAATTTGTTGTGTTTGATTTGATTGTGTATTTGCGTATTTACTTATTTGGTTGCACAACTTAGTGATGTTTTTTTCGACCGACCTTCAACAAAGGTACATGTTGCTCCTGGTGGGGGATCTTCCCTTGGTTACCTCTTTGGAGATGGTGCGTGGTAGTAAATGAGCCAAATGAGTCTGTTGGTGTTGAACCTGTTTATTATCCGGATTTCATAGATAAAAGTGTTTCATCTTATAATGTAATATATGATCCTATTGCTGTAAAACTGGTGTGTCATGATTTGCTTGATTGAAGAGACTTCTGCAATTAGGTGCAAGAATATTGTTTGCAAGATGCAATGATTATGAGTGGATCAAGTTCTATTTTCCAACTGTTGTCCTTTATGTTTCTTGCCAGTCTAATATGAGAAGTTGCATCGCCTTGCAAAAAAAACATTCAACTCCACAAACAACAGGTTAAGGCAAGAATTAATAATGTTTTTTCTTCAAAAAAGTTTTATCAACTCAATTTCATTTGATTTGTAATAACAAAAAAATTCTTTTAGGATTGCAAGGCTTTTGATGAAAGTGGGAACAAATACACGAAAGAAAGTTGCAATCACAGGGGGAAGCCAACAAATGAACTAGAGATACATATTCGTAGTTCTAAGAAGTCGGTAATAGTTTAACCTTTATAACATTATTTATTATTATTTTAAAATTATTGCAGCTGATTGACAATTTCATTTTTTTAATTTTAGGTCAACAACGTCGACGAATATGAGAATCAGGCCAGAAAAAGTAGTTAATCTTTTATAGAGAGGACAATAAAGGAAATCATGGAAAACAATGAAAACGTGAGTTACATATTAGCATATATAGAAGGAAAGGTAAGACTTTTAATTTTGAATTATTATTTTTTCAAACAATTTTTTGGTTTAATTGACATCAGTGTTAACTTATGACTTTTTGCAGTCATTTGTATATGATGATATAATACCAGTTCCATTCAAAGAGATGCTACAATACTTCATCAAGAAGTTCAAAATTAAAGACCACGCAATATATACCAGTATACTGGAAGATGGGAAATACACAACAACTATTACTCTAAACCTTCTGATAATAGAAGTGAAACATTTGGAATACAAACCACTGATATACAAATTTGAAGGGACACCATTGACAATACAAGAAACATCAGAACATTCAGCTGTCGGAAGAGCAATTGACTTCTTGCGTCATGCGTATACGCTTGAAGTAGAAGATTACAACTATGAAGAACTGGTAGAAAAAAGACAAAAGCTTATAATTGCAAAACGAAAAAGCAGTCTAATGAATCTATGTTTCAAAATTGTCCGGAAAGAAGTCATTAGTTTGCAGAAGCAGATTGAGGATTTAAACTCGGGCATAAAAAAATTACTTCTTACGCAGATGTTCAAAGAAATATAGGTTATATTATTCGTAGTAGAATATTACATTATATTAGGTTCAATTTATTTTTTTATCTTTTTGGAATAATTTCTTTCCATTGAGAGCTTTTAGTAAGTCAATTATGGTTGTCAGTTCTTATTCCAGTATGGCAAGTCAAAGGACACTTTTTCACAACGTGATCATAAGGTGTACACGTCTTTAAAACATAATAAGCAACTCCATTCGATATAATTAGCGCCTAATAACAAACCGTGCTGTAGGCACGGGTTATACCTAGTGAATTAAATGTGTCGAAAAGGGTCAACAAAGTCTATCTAGTGCATGCACATAAAAGGTACCATTTTTTCGAATGCTATTACCTGTACCCAACAAAAAATGGATAATACTTATACACAAAAAGTGATTTTGTTTTTTAATTAAGGAAGTCTTATGCATCATAAAACACAAAAACAAATCTCTACTGTGCTATGACTTCGCTTTCATACAATAAGATAACATGTGCACCATATCACCAATGTTGGGAGGATGATCCCATGTTCTACACAATAATTTGTTTGGACAAAATTCCAGCTCCCAAACACCTACAAGAGATCAGAAAAATGTACAATTGATTAGTAAACTACATATTCATGAAAATTCAGCCATTAACAACACAATTCATAATCAGCCTATAGCAACAAACAAATCACAAAATCCAACCTTGAACTAAACTGAAATGTTAACTAAGATACAACTCTGTTCTTGCCATACCAACTGATATGTCCACATTGTGGCAGTACTTAATAGATTTATACATGATATCCCGATGTCTCAGGAGGTTCACACTTAAAATAATACATCATGAGCTTTACCCTTGAACTCTATACCCACCAAAATAAGACAAATTAGTTGGTATCCCCAGTAGAACCACCAAACAGTTGTCAATTCTGCATAGTTGAGGGCTTGAGCTAGGCAAACTCCACATCACATTCTGTAGCAAGTAAATTTCCTTTGAACAATTTGTATTTATATCATTCATAACCAGAAGATCAATCAGCTTGTAACCTACCTTCTTCACCAAAGACTTGAATGGAATACACTAAACTTCCCCCACTTCTTCATACAATGCTAATAATTAACCCACTCATATAGTAGTTGATCAGTTTCAGCATAATAATTTATTCAGGATGCTCATACACTAAACTTCCCCCACTTCCACACAACAATTTTGTTAAAACTTGCAACTGGGGAATTGAAGCGCGCAAGCCATAGCCAATATATGAGCAATGTCATTTTTTTTTGCAAGCAAAATGTAAATATATTATATATAATAATAAGGTTATAAACTAGGAGTTAAGTACCACCCGGGCTGGATTAAGTTCCCACTTTGAAACCAAAAAATAAATTCCATGAAGGTGATAAAACCTTCATTCTAATGTCTAAACCATGTGTATTTCCAGTAAAAGTAAATCATTTATATCTTGCTGGAATTTTCCTTGCCCTGGGTGGAAGAGGAGTCAGATCCACATCTTTCCCCTTTGTCTTGCTTCCTTTCTCCTTTTAAAACTGCCATGGTTCATCACCATCCTGTGAGTTATCCTTGTCATCAACATGCTCCTGCGACATCCATGCAGGCTTATACTTTTTCATTGCTATCTTCTGCCATGGTTCTTTACCATCCTCGGCATTTTCATCATCATTTGCGAGGTCAGCCCAATTAACCGATCTTAGCAGTGAATTTGCCTCATTCAATAATTTGAGCATGTTTCCCTCTCCAGTAGTGGAAGAAGAATTGAACTCAGCCATTCTCATCGTTGAAGAGGAATCGGGCTCTAAAGCTCCACTCTTCATAGTCCTCGCAATGGGAGAATAGGAATCAGCTGCTCGACTATTCTCTTGCGGCACGATTGTATTGCATCAACGTGATCAATTCCATCTTGTGTTTGTGCATCCTCCTCAGTTGCTTGCTGCTCAACTATAATATCCACGGTACCCACATCAATTGGAACCACCTCAGTTGGTGTTGTAGTAGGCACCTCAACGGGAACTGTACCCATCGTCTCAACCGAGACATTGTTCGTTGGTTTGATCGGTACATTTTTGTTCTTGTTTCTATTCCTCATCTTCTTCTTCTGTTTTTGCACAACCTCAGCTTGTTTCTTAGCCACTACTGCTTTTTCTCGTCTAAAGCCTTTTTGCAGTGCCATGCACTCTGCAACAAAGGTGCCCAACAATTTGCGGTGACCACAATACTTTGGGAGTTTTTCAACTTCGACTTCTTGAAGGAAAGACGTGTGCTCGTCCCCTTCAACAAGTATCTGGTTTGGTATCGGTTTCAATTCGCAAGATCTACTTCAACCAATACTGAAGCAAAAAACCCATAGTCTCTTTGCAGAGTATGTTTGTCAACACTAATAGGATAGCCAAGTCCTCTACCCATAGACATCAAGATTTCATAATCCCAATATTGTTGTCCAAGTTTGGGAAACTTTATCCAAACTAAAGCACTAGATTTTACCTGGACGTCGGGGTCGAAATCAGGCATCCATTTTGTTAATCGAAGAGTTTGATCTTTGAATTTCCATGGACCGCCACACCATCTCTTCCTCCAGTCATCCTCGTAAGTTAGTCGAATCATGAAAAATCCTTTACCAAGAGAAATGATCTTCCAATCTCCCTTTGGCTTCCAAGTTTCCAATGCAATTCTACTTAACTTCTTCCACATTGAGCTTTCTGAAGTCTAGTCTACCAACAAGGCTGTACTTATAGTAAAGCTTTCCTCGTTCCACTGCTTGTTTTCTAATGCTTATACACATTTAGAAAATTTAGAAGCGGACAATGGGGCTCGATATGTGCAATTGGCTAATGTTTATGCTGCAGAAGGAAACTGGAGGGAGATGTGTAGGATAAGGGGAAAGATGAGAGGAGGAGAAGTCAGGAAGCTTGCTGGTTGTAGTTGGGTGTATATAGAGAATACAAAAAGTATATTTACCTCTGGAGATAGATCTCATTCACAAGACGAGGCTATTTACTCTATGTTAACTAGCTTATATTTAGTATTCGTGAAGGGAAAAAGTCTCCAAATCCTGGATATAAATGCCCAGTTGTTATGAGAACATCTTTGACATATATTCGTGCTTTATGTATATTGATATTTTTTTTTTTTCTCATCAACTTCAGAGATGGATCATGAAATTGGCAAAAGATCAATTGCTTATGCAAATCCTTCAGGGGGTACACCATTTTGCCACATGCCTAACCCAAGATGGATGTTGTGCGTGTTGTTCAGTCGCAATGGTTTAGTTCTATGAAAAGGGAATACCTGAAATTTTTCAGCTCCATGGTCAGGTTGGTACCGGAAGTTTTACCATACAGTCGCAATGCTTCAGTTCTATGAAAAGGTAATACCTAAACAGGGTGGCAATCCGATTTATCTTTTTACAGAATCTCTTTGATATGGTCTGCAATAAAGAGTGCTATCCGTCTTGTACAATCGGGCCCAAAAGTCGGAATGGACTGTTAGTAATGGAATTAAAGTGAACTATTCCAGATGATTGTTGGTTAGGACAAAGGATTATAGATCTTGCAAATACCATGATAAATTTTTCAGGCCTACAAGGATAAATGGGGATTTCATTGAAGATGGAATGGAAGATGCACTCCTGAATGATTTCAGTCAACATCTTCGAGATAGAATGATGGCAGTACCTAATCCTGAGTAACCTACGTATGATACTTCACTATGGGCAACTCCAGCCAATGACCTCCTCTCCCTTTAACGAAGCTATGATGTAGCTAGTGAGCAGCAAGAAAATGTTAGTTGGAGCAAGATGGTACGGGAATCCTACATTCTTTCTTCTAGAACGCTCTCCACGTGGAAATTAGTTGTGCAGAAAGGTACCAACTGTTCATGTTCTGGAAGGCAGAGAGATCTTTAATGTTTCCTGTACGTTGTTCCCTCTGTGATTTTCTTTAACTGGTGAAACGTTAACTCAGTTATTTTTTTTATTGCAGATCAATTTGTTATCACCTCAGAACTTACTCAGGCCATGGATAGTGGAGGTGAATGTTATATTGAAGGGAAGTATGTATAATGATGTTAATGAGCAGCATTGGTATTACTGATAGACATGATCTTAAAATTATTGACGTGATTTGGCATTCAAATGTACCTCCTCGTGTGAAAATTTATACAGATGGAGTAGCAATCTGACACTCTGCTTGTGGATGTATTCGGAATTTCAAGTCAAGTTACTGGATCTTTTTCTTTGTATTTGGGAGTCACAATTCTTTTTATGCTGAACATGGAAGTAACTAACAAAATAGAGGTAGCTTGTACATGTGGTTATAGGAAACTATGATCGGAGTGTGGTTCCAAGCTTGCTCTGCATTTGTCTCATATAGAAATGCCCAGTTTGACACTATCTATTTAATGGCGACTGAAAATGAGAGGATCTGTCTCACTTATGGAGTGTCACCAGCTGTGTGTGTCCCTATGTTTTTATATTTTGTAACAACCATGAACTCTTACATATAATACATTAGCGAAAAAACATATTTTACATATAATTTTATGTCCTTCGGTTCAATACTGAAATTTATATATTTCGGGAAGTATTTACAACCGTAAAAGCAGAACCAACATATTTTCAATGCAACTGCTGTTATTCAAATGCAAACACGGCATATATACACTACACCGTGAGTTTATTTATATCAAACTAGGGATGCATACATAGTGTTTCTAGGGGTTTGGTTTTAGGATACAACGTAATTGCAACAACGGCAAAGAGCCATAACGGCACCCACCACGCACGCCTCCTCCTCCACCGTTGTTGTAACCAACCCCTCTACTGTTTTATCAACCATGTCCACCGTGGTGGTGTCCACGTGGTGGTGGTGTCCACCGTGGTGGTGTCCACCATGGTATCTACCATGTCCACCGTGGTATCTACCATGTCCACCATGGTATCTACGATACTTAGCATCCTCCAAACTCTCCTTGTTCTCTGCCAAACTAAAAATAGCACAGGAGTTGTTAATGAGAATGATTAATGCATTACTTAATTAATATAAAATTTTAAAGAGATAATGTATGTACTATAATGAAATTACAAGAATGAACATATAACTTAATTAGGCATTACCACATATACTACTAGAAGGTGGCATTTCAGGTATGCTAAGAGCTAGGCAATGCTGATAGGAATCAAGTACTACGTCTTTCAGTGTGGTATGGTATGTATTGTGTTATTGTGTCGCAACTCGAGTCACTACTGTTTTGCAAACATATGTATCTCACAACTAGATTATTGCTGGTGTTCCTCGTAGACATATTTTAACATCATAGAAATTTCAAAAACTAGGTACAAGAAAGAAGGCAATTAGGTTTATTAATACATCACGTATATAATAATTAGACTCACCGGCTTCAGTTTGACTCTCGGCTCTTTGCTACTTGAAAAAATAACCAAAAGAACAGCAGTTTAGGAGGAATCCCATAACAAAAAGGCTTTTAAATGAGACATTTTTTTCTTGAAATGTTGAAAGACAACAGACACTGAGGATGAGAAGTTTATGTGTAGTGTGCTCCTAATTTATAGAGGATTGAATACCATGTGATGATGTGGGGATGTTGGAATTAATCTATCATCAATATAATTTATATCCTGTGGGTCTCCTTTGTGGAGAACTACAAGCAAAAACCAATCCATACTAATAAGTACTCAAGACCGTAAGGCCAAGTCCAATGGTGCGCTATCCCACCAAATATGATGAAATTTGTGATCCAATGGTGCGTCAAAACTCCAGCCCGTCAACGCTATTACTATTAATTTACTTACATAGAGAGTGAGTTTTAGCAAAATGGCGGGGTCACTGACAATGGCATGCAAAAAATAAGGCCCCACATAATTAATTTTCAAGAATCTAATTTTGTCAAATTTACTTTCCTATCCATGAGGATGAGAGAGAGTGAGGTAAGAGAGAGGGGCAAAATGGGGAATTGGGAATTTAATTTAGTCAATTTCCCTTACTCTTTTGTTGATGGTGGCTAGGAAATTGTCAAATATAAAGTCTTTTTTACAGCCTATGGAGAAAAAACTATTGGGTTGAAAAATGCAAATCCGCTAATTTCATTCACTATTCTATTGTGATTTGGTGCACCAAACCATGGTGTGGATGGTGTGGGTGATAATCTTGACATGCATAGTTAAGTAGTGAAGTTGTTGTAATTAGATAGATTGAAAATAGATTATGATTGAATAGGATATGGTTATATCTTGCCGACGTGGATCAATTGAAGTAATATTTCACAATTGAAAATTGTCAACTGACGCCTTGGGTTGATTTTTTTTTTTTTTTTGGTTAAGCCTTGAGTTGACCGTTGACATTTGCTCTCAAGCATTAATTCATTATTATCTAAGAAAAAGACGTGACCGTCAACTCCACTTCATAGCTTGTGTATGTGAGTAGGGCTGGCCATTGAGCTACCCGGGTCGAGTTTTTCTATACTCGAACTCAACTCGCACATGTAGAAGCTCGACTCGAACTCGCATTCGAGCTTAATATTGAAGCTCAAGCTCAACTCGCCTAGTTATACTAATAGCTCGAGCTCGACTCGGCTCGACTTGTTTTACACTTCGAGCTCGAGCTCAAGTTCGAACTCAAGTTCAGTTATGCTCGTTTGAACTCGAATTCGAGCTCAAACTTGAAAAAAATATATATAAAATATTAAAACTAGTATAAATTGTAAATTATAGTTGGGTATAAAGTATAAAATGTCGTATAAATTATAAATTATATACTACGTATGGGCTTATAAAACGAGTAGCTCGCGAGCTACTCAAGCTCGAACTCGACTCGAGTAGCTCACGAGTAACTCACGAGCTACTCGAACTCGAACTCGAACTACTCACTACCGAGAATGAACTTTAAATTAAGCTAAAGCTCGACTCATAATTTTGTGCGAACGAGTTTGAGTCGAGCCTTCGATGAGCCGAGCTCGAGTTACTCACGAATAGCTCGACTCGATGACCAGCCCTATATGTGAGAAAATGGGACACTTATCTAACCTGTGAGAATTTTTTTTTTTTTTTTTTTTTTTTTTTTTTCTTCTTCAATAAAGAGCCTGTGAGAATTCCAACTTCTCTCTCTTTGAGAAAACAAACACTGCTCACCCAAAATTCCAATTCATTTTTTTTGATATGCTATCCAAACTCAAATTATCAAAATTTATAAATGGAATTATCAAAATTTATAAAGAGAAAAAAAGTTTCTTCTTCATCGGTTTATAAATAATTGTCAATATTTTCAGCAATATATTTAAGGGTTAACTAGTATTACCCCCCCCACTAGATGAGCAATATATTTAAGGGTCAACTCGCCTAGTTATACTAATAGCTCGAGCTCGACTCGGCTCGACTTGTTTTACACTTCGAGCTCGAGCTCAAGTTCGAACTCAAGTTCAGTTATGCTCGTTTGAACTCGAATTCGAGCTCAAACTTGAAAAAAATATATATAAAATATTAAAACTAGTATAAATTGTAAATTATAGTTGGGTATAAAGTATAAAATGTCGTATAAATTATAAATTATATACTACGTATGGGCTTATAAAACGAGTAGCTCGCGAGCTACTCAAGCTCGAACTCGACTCGAATAGCTCACGAGTAACTCACGAGCTACTCGAACTCGAACTCGAACTACTCACTACCGAGAATGAACTTTAAATTAAGCTAAAGCTCGACTCATAATTTTGTGCGAACGAGTTTGAGTCGAGCCTTCGATGAGCCGAGCTCGAGTTACTCACGAATAGCTCGACTCGATGACCAGCCCTATATGTGAGAAAATGGGACACTTATCTAACCTGTGAGAATTTTTTTTTTTTTTTTTTTTTTTCTTCAATAAAGAGCCTGTGAGAATTCCAACTTCTCTCTCTTTGAGAAAACAAACACTGCTCACCCAAAATTCCAATTCATTTTTTTTGATATGCTATCCAAACTCAAATTATCAAAATTTATAAATGGAATTATCAAAATTTATAAAGAGAAAAAAAGTTTCTTCTTCATCGGTTTATAAATAATTGTCAATATTTTCAAGATATATTTAAGGGTTAACTAGTATTACCCCCCCATTAGATGAGCCAATTAGGATTCCCCAACTAGATGGGAAATTAGGGTCTCCACCCTAAATACACACAAAAAAAAAGTCAAAGTGGGTTGACCAAAAAAATTTTGTGTGTATTTAGGGAGGAGACCCTAATTTCCCATCTAGTGGGGGGGAAATCTAATTGGCTCATCTAGTAGGGGGGTAACACTAGTTCACCCTATATTTAAAGTGTATAATATGTTTTAGAGAGTAGTTTGGTAGGTAGCGTGAATTAGACATGAACCCAACTGCTCCTCTAATCTAATCCAGAAAAGCCGTACCAACAGTACCATGTTTTTTTCTACTTCATTAGTTTTGTCTCTTTGTGAATTGGTTTGTTTTTTAGCCGAGATCTAGTTTTACATTGGGGCTAGGGCACATGGCAACAAATAAAAGGGAGTTGGGCCTTCAATTTCCAGTGGTGGGCTACTGGGTTATGTACGTTGTTTTGACTTTTGCTTGTATATGTATCCCTGAACTCCCCTGAAGGTTCCTTTCTCTGATCCCCAAAGGAGAATTTGAAGGCCCTTCATTATGGTAGGCTAAGGGCATCACGAAGCCTTCAAAACCCAGGGCCATGTTAGCGTTTTGGAGGCCATAACAAGAAGCTAAAACTCTATTTTGATGGGTGTTCCAACAGAGAAGATAACTGTTCCTTTATAACACGTGAAATAAGATGAAAAAAATCATAAAATGAAGTCATGTATTAACTTAAGTGAAGTCATGTGCAAAGTTTCAGGCTTCGGATCTTTTATAAACAATGGGAAAGCGCCTAGCGCCTAGACTAGGCAGTGTCTAGACGGGCTAGGCGATAGGCAGTTTTTTTTTAATATATATAATAATACACACATATACTCTTAAGAAATGAAAAAAATCATTTACCATAACTCAAAAAATAAACACAAACAAAGATACTTATTACAAAAATGTGTAATAATTGATGAATATTGACTTCATATAAAAACATACTCATTGTTATAGTGGTATATAATTTACATTAGACTTAAGTCTTTTAAACTCATTTAAATCTTAAACCTACACGGGCCTTTATTTTTCGACATTTAATCATTCAAAAAAAAAAATGACTAGACCCCCTAGGCGGCCGCATAGACCGATTTTTAGAACAGGAATAAACATCCATAGAAATGAAGACATATCCAAGATGATTAAATTGGAGGCCCATTTAAGGGCCACGTTGGAGGCAGTTTTTCTTTAAGGTCCATTAAATTTGGAGATAAATGCCCGTATCTAGGTCCCATTGGTGATGCCCTAACAACCAATCACTTCGTTGGCACCTTTTGGCTGCCATCTATCGTTAATACATCCCAAGTCATATAGGTTCACTACTACATAAATACACATTAGCCACGGTAGGTCAAATGGTATATACCACTATTTTTCCAATAACGGTGGCTAATAGTCAATTCCTACGGTAAAAATGGCTTTTCTAATTTCGGTACAAGCAAATACCACTAGTTTCGTAAAACAGCGGTATATAATATGCCATATACTACGGTACAACATAAAATTCCTAATTTGTTTTCTCACATTCATTTACCCCACCGTTTCTACAGAAAAGGTGGCTAATGTTTTGCCAAAATATAAACCTACCGTGGGTAAAACAATCTAGAAGAAAAAAAAAAAAAAAAAAAAAAGAAGGGGAAAAATTGTCGAGCGCTAAAACTTCTATTAACACCCTCTTTTCAACTAGCTAGGGTTTCAAGTAGGGCAGGGAATCGGGTTGGGTTTGACCCGAACCCGAACCCGAATAGTTCGGGTTCAGGTCGATTTTTGTATCCGTTTATTTATTCGGGTCGGGTTCGGATTTGGGTCTGTCGGATTCGGATATATTTTTTGGGCTTTTTTTGAATTTTTAGTGTTATCCGATCGGGTTAGTCGGATATAATCGGGTTCGGATATTAAATTTCGAATATAATCGGGTTCGGATTCGGGTTCGAATATTATAAAACTATTCGGATTCAGATATAGCCATATCCGACCCGAACCCGACCCGATCCTTACCCTAGTTTCAAGTAGTGTTTTGTTTCATCTCTCCCCAATTTCAGTTATCGATCAGGTATTACACGTGTTTGGTTGGCTCACACATAGCTAGTAAATTCGTGGACGGCAAAAGTTCGATACGTCAATTATTCGCCTAAGATTCGAAATTTTCAACAATAATACTTTTAAATATTCGGTCCAATAAAACGCTAACGGTAAAAATACGATATACGTGTTTTAAACGGGTATAATACAAATATATTTCTTTAAAATTCGGCTATATATTTTATATTTAAATTTTTGATATATAAGTATATAACGTTTTTATTTTTATTTTTACAATTTTATTCATGAAAAAATAATACAAATGTCATTTTATTCACCAAACTTTATAATTAAATGAATAATTAAAGAAATAATTCGGCAATTATAAGCCCGACCTAACCAATTCGCGAATTAAACCGTATCATTCAAAAATTTAACGAATTATTCGTTTTATTCACCAAACCTTATAATTCGCGAATAATTCGTGAATAATTCAGCGAATTACTAGCTATGGGCTCACATTAGGCGGCTATGTGGATATTCGAAAATTTGTAACCAAGTTTTTGAAAAATTGGATATTATTCGAAAATTTCGGATATTAGATTCTGATATGGCTATATCCGCATCGGATATACGATATATCCAATCTGATCCGAAAAACTAATATTTATTATGAATTATTCATTTTTTATAGTAGAAAATATTGTATAAAATCTACTCTCTCTCTCTCATTTATTCATTTTTTATAGTAGAAAATATTGTATAAAATCTCTCTCTCTAGGTGTAATTATATGGTTTAGGTGGAGACTCCTTAGAGTTCCAGTTTAAGTATAACACTTTCAGCAACAAGCAAGGTGGATGTTAACTATGCATGGATTAAACCTGATTCATGATACTGTTAACTGATTCCTCAGGCAGGTTTTGTGGCGCATTCCGTGAGTCCGTGACTATGAGGGTAATATTCTATTGGCATTTAATGGGAGCAGTTCAGCTAAATGTATCCTTACACTAGAACTTTTGGCAATCAAAATAGAGTTGGAAGGCTGTATGCAAAACAACTTCAAGAAGGTGATAGTGGCGTCTGACTCTATGCATGTTGTGCAGAGTATCAACAAGATTGCAGCCCCTCCTTAGTACTGCTTAAATCTGGTTATCAGTATCCAAAAGCTATGTACTAAATTTGAGAGTATCTCTTTTAATCATGTATTTAAAGAAACTAATCGTTTAGTTGATCATCTAACATCTTTAGGTGGATGCATGGAAGAGAATATTGTGTATTTTGTGCCTTCTCTCGATCTAGAAAGTGATACCATTGTTAAAGAGGAGGCAGCTAATAGGTTGTACACAAGATTATCTTAATAAAACAAGTGAGGGTCCTCACAACCCTAGTTTAATCTTTAAAAAAGAAGAAGAAAGTATAACACTCCTTTCAATTCAATAAGAAAGTCTCCTAATCCAATACCAATAATAAGCACTCAATAAGGAATCAAAACCATAACAATAAGAAAAGATTTATGCAATCAGGAAACTAGATACACGTTAAATTGAGACATATTTTATTACGAATTGATTTGGGCTATACCTATTTCTAAAAGAGTTTTAGTGTTTTAGATTTGTTGTCGGTTCGGTTTACTACTTTACAAGAAGTTTCTCAATTTGCTATATATTTTGTCGCAATTCAATAGAGAACTTCTCCCACAAACTTAGATTGTAAAACGTCACAACATAATAAAGAACTCGCTAAAAACACTAGGCAATAAAACATCCACAAGCAAGAAAGTATTATTGACACACGACATAGCTAATTGCTGTGCACATAGTTTTACACAAGCAATAAGTTTTACATAAGCAAAACTTTTACACTTTGGGTTTTGAATCAGTTTGGATTTTTATTTTTATTAAGTTGGTGTATGTAAAAATGTGTATGGTATAGGTTTGAAATATAGCTAACAATTTGTTACATTATCTATTATTTAACATATCACTAACTTAATGAACTAATGCTTTACCGATAATATCTCAATTACTCGATACAAAGTAGTTCAACATGAAAGTATGTAGCAAAGGAGAACCCTATAGGGCTTTAATTCTTGGGTTCTCGATCATCCTGCAGAAAAATCCATTTGCAATGGCAGCACGACCGACAACGTTTAGAACTAAAGCAGGATAGCCATGTACTAGTGTACATGGGCAGCAATTAAAGCTAAATGTCGATGGACATGTACATAGGTTCTACGATCAAAAGCAAATACAGCAGTTGCATGATGAACTTGAACAGTGGCTGCACGACTGACGACAGTTAGAACACTTGCAGCATGGCCACGTGCAAATGTTGCAATTCAAACAGCTATAGGATGCATATGGCCATGAACAATGGCTGCAAGGCATGAGCAAAGTGTTGGAAATGTGAATGAATTTGTGTCCTCATGGGTTTGAACCCATGACCTTTTGTATCTACTACACTCTAATGTGGGGGGCTTTAGTCCCACATTGGTTACTAAACTTAAGACTCTTAAGTTTATATTGGTTGTGTCCTTATGGAGGGATAGTGTAGAGATATAAGGAGGTGCTTTCCTAGCGCACACAAGGCCTCCTTGGTTTGGGGGCTCGGGGAGGTGGGAGCTCGAGAAAACCTTAGTGCACGTGGGGGGCAAATCCACCCAATTGGGCTTCAGCGTGGAGTGCAGTCTTGGGCTTGTTTTTTTGCGTTTTTGGTCTTCTTTTTTCGAAGTCAAACAATAAAGGCAATAGCCTGTCTCTCCTGTTTTGAACGATATCACGAAAACACAACATTATTTTTTTCCTCCGTTTAAAACCTTGTCCGAGTATCTTTGGGGTTCTTGCAGAGTCATTGGTCGGTGACACGCTCATCCACCGCCAGTATCTGGGAGACGACGCTTTGAGGCGGCAAAGAACCATACCGGGCGGCGTTTTTTTTCGTCTTAAGGAAATTGTGCGAAAGCACAATCCTCGATGATAAGTTTTACTTCCTTTCTATTCTTGTTTTTTCGATACTAGATTCATACAATCCCCGATCTCTCAATATTTGAACCCTAAACAAACCCTCTAAGGGCTTGTTTTTATGCGTTTTGGTCTTCTTTCCAAAACTGAAACTCAGAATCTTTCCTTGATTCGAAATCAAACAATAAAGGCAATAGCCTTTGAAGTTGCGTTTTTTGATCTATAAAACAAGTCTCTCCCCGCTTTGAACGATATACGAAAACACAACATTATTTTTTCCTCTGTTTAAAACCTTGTCCGAGTATCTTTGAGGGTTCTTGCAGAGTCGGTCATTGGTGGTGACACGCATCATCCATCGGCCAGATCCTCGCGACGACGACGAAATTTGGCGGCAAAAGAACCATACCGGGCGTTTTTTCGTCTTAAGGAAATTGTGCCGAGCACAATCCTCAGTGATAAGTTTTACTTCCTTTCTATTACTGTTTTTCGATACTAGATTCATACAATCCCCGATCTCTCAATATTGAACCTTAAACAAACCCTCTAAGGGCTTGTTTTTGCGTTTTTGGTCTTCTTTCCAAAACTAATTTGGTCTTCCTTTCTATTATTGAAAGGACCAGAATATTCACCTCCTCTATCAGACCTAACTATTTTTATTTTCTTGTCTAACTGGTTCTCAACTTCAGTTTTAAAGGAAATAAATTTAGCTAAACTATCATCCTTACAATCTTAAGACGAAAAATCGATTGTGAACGATCTGTTATTATCTAGTATTGTGCTCGTTGTTGTTAATACTGCTAAGATGGAAAAACCTAGTGGTAAGTCTGTCAAGCCTGAAATTTTTGATGGCAGAAATTTTAAGCGCTGGCAGATGAAAATGAGATTTTATCTGACTACTCTGAAATTGGTTGAATGGATTTCGATTGAGAAACCCATGTACAATGAAAATGAAGATGAACCTGGTCGTTCTGGTGGTGTGGACAGATGGGAAAAGAAAGACTATTTGTGTAGAAATTATATACTTGATTGTCTTTCCCTTGATTTGTATGATGTTTATCTTTGTGGTGTGCGACTCAAGCTTCGAATTGTGGAGTTTACTTGATAAGAAGTATGCTACTGAAGATGCAGGTTCTAAGAAGTTTCTTGTAGGAAAGTTTCTGGAATTCAAGATGGAAGATGGGAAATCTGTTGTTTCTCAAGTGGAGGAGCTGCAAATAATTATTCATGAGATTTTTGCGGGGAAGGTTATAAAATCTGCAAAGGCTTCCGTGTTGCTTCCATCATTGAGAAACTCCTTCCTCGTGGAAGGAGTACAAAAAACAGTCTCAAACATAAGAAGAAAGAGATGACACTAGAAGATCCGATCGTCAACCTTCGGATCGAGGAGGATAACAGAAGGTTTGAACTCAATGTGGAGGCTTCAGAAAATGAAGGCTAAGGCTAACCCGTGGAAGGTAACGCCGCTAGTTCTTCTAAGTCTAAATCAACTAAATTCCCGTCAAAAAGAAACCATATCGCGAACAAGAATAAAACAGTCCCAACCTCACTTTAAAAAAGAAACCTTACAATCCTGAAATTCATTGCTATGTGTGCGGATCTCGAGGTCATATAGCCCCGGTTGTAAATTCAAAAAGGTCCGAATGATGGGAAGAAAGACAAGGCACAAGCAAATGTAGTTCGGGATGGTAACTTTTCTGCGTGGTTCTTGAGGTTAACTTGGTGAGTAACACATCGATCGGTGGGTAGACACCGGGCTACCAAACACATCTGTGGCACTAAAAGTGCATTTCGTCCCTTCACTCCTCCGGGAGAAGGAGAAAGTCCGTTCATGGGTAACTCATCCGCTTCTAGAGTTGAAGGAAAAGGGACTGTTAATTTGAAGTTCACTTCTGAAATGTTCTTAATTTGAAGGATGTTCTTTATGTTCCCGATATTAGGAAAAATCTGGTTTCGGTTCCCTTTTAGTAAGAAGGGTTCAAACTTGTCTTTGAGTCGAACAAATTTGTTCGACTAAGGGGAACCTTTGGGTAAAGGTTATTTAGATGAAGGCTTGTTTAAGCTCAATGTAACCGATTTTGAATTTAATAAAGCATCCGCTTCTTCTTATATGGTTGAAATATTTGATCATGGCATAGTAGGCTTGGACACGTTAATAATGTTTCAATTAAAAACCGATGCATCTAGGTAACATATCCAAGAATACTATTTCTGAAAATAAGAGATGTGAAGTATGTGTAGAATCTAAATATGCTAGGAAACCTTTCAAAAAGGTAGAAAGAAACACTGAGTTGTTGGCATTGATTCACACTGACTTATGTGATCTTAAAGGTTACATGACTAGAGGAGGTAATAAATATTTTGTTACATTCATTGATGATGCTTCACGTTTCTGTCATATTTATCTTCTTAAGAGTAAGGATGATAGTTTAGCTAAATTTATTTCCTTTAAAACTGAAATTGAGAACCAGGTTAGACAAGAAAATAAAAATAGTTAGGTCCGATAGAGGAGGTGAATATTCGTCCTTTCAATAAATTTTGTGAAAATAATGGTATTGTACATGAGACCATCCCCTTTATGCTCCCCAATCCAATGGGATAGCAGAGAGGAAAAATAGGACTCTCAAAGATATGATCAATTCAATGATCAATAGCTCTCGGGGCTTCTATGAACCTATGGGGAGGCTTTGCTAACGGCTTTGTTATATTCGAATAAGATACCTTTTAAAGACACAGATAAAACTCCATATGAGATGTGGAAAAATAGGACACCGACTTATAGATTCTTTAAAGTGTGGGGGTGTTTGGCTAAGGTATCTATACCAACACCCAAGAGGACTAAACTTGGCCCTAAAAACGTAGATTGTGTCTTTATTGGGTATGCACAATAGCGCGCCCCTCTGTTTTAGTTTTCAAATCTAAAAAATAGATTTGTTGATGATAATACCATTATTGAGTCTAGGGATCTTTGTCTTTTTTGAGGATAAATTCCCATTTATTGAGAGATCGGGAGGGACTCGAGTTCTTCTACACTTGCTCCTAGAGTTCGAGAAGATTCTTCAATAAGATGAAATTGAACTTCGGGAGGAGCAAGAGACCTAGGACTAACACCTCTTTTGGACCTGATTTCCTTACCTTCTTGGTAGAGGATGATCCTCAGACCTATTTAGAGGCAATGTCATCTTCTGATGCCATTTTTTGGAGGGAGGCCATTCTAAGTGAATATGAGTCCATAATAACCAATAACACTTGGGAGCTGGTTGAGTTGCCCCCTGGTTGTAAAACTATTGGGAATAAATGGTTATTTAGAAAGAAACTTAAGGCAGATGGATCTATTGATAAATATAAAGCGAGATTAGTAGCAAAAGGCTATAAACAGAGAGAAGGGGTTTGATTTCTTTGATACTTACTCTCTGTGACAAGAATTACATCTATCGAGAATGTTAATAGCCTTTGCTTCTACTTTCGTAATCTAAGTAATTCACCAAATGGACGTTAAAAACGGCATTTCTAAATGGGGAATTACAAGAGGAGATATATATGGATCAGCCAGAAGGGTTTGTCTTAGAAGGCCTTGAGAGAAAAGTTTGTAGGCTAAAGAAATCTCTTTACGGTCTCAAACAAGCTCCTAAACAGAGGCATGAGAAATTTGATAGTGTGCTAATCTCTAATGGTTTTAATATTAATGAGGCAGATAAATGCATTTATTGCAAATTTGAGGAACAATCTGGTGTAATTATCTGTTTATATGTGGATGACATGTTGATCATTGGAACCGGTTTAGAGACCGTCAATAAGACTAAATCTTTTTTTTGAGTAAGCATTTTGACATGAAAGATTTGGGTATTCTTTGATGTCATTCTTGGCATTAAGATTGTGTATAATTCTCGATGGAATTACTTTGTCTCAATCTCATTATGTAGAAAAATGCTTAAAAGATTTAATCAATTTGATCAGATACCCGCCGAACACCATATGATCCTAGTATACATTTGACAAAAAATACCGGATTAGGTGTATCTCCTTTAGAGTTTTCTAGGGTTATAGGCAGTCTCATGTATCTTATGAACCTGCACTAGACCTCGACATAGCTTACGCTGCCGTAAGCAAACTTAGTAGATACACCATAAATCCCAAAGAATGAGCATTGGGATGCTCTTATCGAGTATTGAGATATTTGAAATACACTTCAAATTATGGTGTTCATTATGGCGATATCCACCGTGCTTGAGGGGGTGCAGTGATGCCAATTGGATTGCCGATTCTCGGGAATCTAAATCCACTAGTGGCTATGTGTTCACTATGGCGGGGGGTGCAGTGTCTTGGAAATCATCTAAGCAAACTTGCATTGCCCGTTCCACTATGGAATCTGAGTTTATAGCTTTAGACAAAGCTAGTGAGGAAGCAGCCAGTGGATCGAGGGAATTTTTGATGGATATCCCGCTTTGGCCTAAACCTGTTCCACTGTCTCTATTCAATTGTGATAGCCAAGCTGCTATCTTGAGGGCCAAAAATACTTCCTATAATGGGAAATCTCGACATATTAAATTTGAAGACATAACACTTGTCGACGGAGTTGTTAAGAGATGGGATCATAGCTATTGACTTTGTGAGGTCAAAAGAAAATTTAGTCGATCCTTTAACTAAAGGCCCGCTAGAGAGCTGGTTTTTAGTACATCGAGGGGATGGGGCTAAAGTCTATTAAAGACTAATTGCCTATTTAATTAAATCACCGATAACCCATGACACCCAACCTTGGTGAATGGAGATCCCGGATCAAGGTTCAATGGGGAAACAAGTTATCTGCGTGATTTGTGGGGGTACTACACCTAGAGTGAAAACTCGTACCCATCCCTATGATGTAGTAGTACCTTCGTATCTTTTAAAGGATGAGTGAATACTCTTAATGCTTTCTATAGCTGGTTTTCCATGGGGGTGTAATGATACAAAGACACTCGATAGAGGCACCTATATGAGTGAGGAAGTAAAAGCCGCTTCCTATGAGAACTTATAGGCTTGTTCTCTAGAGCACTCATGAAACCCAGGAAGCTCATGGCTATCTGAGCACAACCGAGGGAACTCTATGATGATTTTTGAAGTTATGTGTGTTACCCGTTGACTTGGCTTACATATAGGTTGAAATCAGTTCAAGACTAAGGTCACTGGGTCAACTAGTAATCCCGACAGACAAACACCAAGCGAAGGTTCAAGTCGTATGACACCTTGACCCATTCATAACTTCTTCATACTCCGACATTCTTGTTTTGTTTTTCTTTTTCTTACGTTTCTTAATAATTCCATTCATGTGGGGATTGTTGGAAATGTGAATGAATTTGTGTCCTCATGGGTTTGAACCCATGACCTTTTATATCTACTACACTCTAATGTGGGGGCTTTAGTCCCATTATTGGTTACTAAACTTAAGACTCTTAAGTTTATATTGGTTGTGTCCTTATGGAGGGATAGTGTAGAGATATATAAGGAGGTGCTCGCGCACCACAAGGCCTCCTTGGTTTGGGGGCTCTCGGGAGGTGGGAGCTCCGAAAACCTTAGTCTTGGTGTGTGCCCACACACGCCGCTACAAGAGGTGCAAATCCACCCAATTGGGCTTCGCGTGGAGTGCGAAGTATCTTGGGCTTGTTTTTGCGTTTTTGGTCTTCTTTCCAAAACTGAAACAACGATCTTTCCTTGATTCGAAGTCAAACAATAAAGGCAATAGCTTTGAAGTTGCGTTTTTCAGATCTATAAAACAAGTCTCTCCTGCTTTGAACGATATACTGAAAACACAACATTATTTTTTCCTCTGTTTAAAACCTTGTCCGGAGTATCTTGGGGTTCTTGCAGAGCTGGTCATTGGTGGTGACACGCTCATCCATTTGGCGTATCCCCGAGACGACGCTTGAGGTTTGGCGGCAACCATACCGGCGGCGTTTTTCGTCTTAAGGAAATTGTGCCGAGCACAATCCTCAGTGATAAGTTTTACTTCCTTTCTATTACTGTTTTTCGATACTAGATTCATACACAAAGGTTGCAAGGCGTCACAACTATAACAGGAGCAAGATGGTTAAGAAGTGGTTAGAGAATTGTTTTTGATAGTAATCAATACGTTGAAGGATTGTTCAAGAAGTGGGTTTTCAGAGGTAAATCTAATTCCATATTATTTTCTATTTCATGCTTCCTTGAAGTTGATTTATTTGCTTCAACGACTTAGATTTGTTAACGTACTGTTATGAGTATATTATTTGTCACCAATTTTTTAGACAAATATATTTTATTTATAAGGTTAAAGGGATTTAAATATTATCAAAAAATCGCCGTTAATTACACATTGCACTAGCAACCAAGTACATGGTTTCTATGGTAGTGTCTCATATGGGATTATTTAAAGATTAATATAATGGATTATTAAGAGACTACTGGACCCACTGTTTCCATAATTAACTATAGAAATCACCTTTAAAGCATCAAATAGTTTTGTTCAATAGGTTTCTATTTGGTGTTTTTAATCCTAAGCATTTAAAATGTACATTTTACAGGAATCTGTGAGTGAGTTATCGCTGGCATTACCTAAAAGACATGTTTATCGATTGGGTTGATGTTCATAGGTCCCTCTGTGTGAATAATGGTCATCACCTTAAGAATGTGAGCATCAGCTAGCAGGTAAGATTATTGTTTATGGAGCTAGCCTAGCTTACGGTATTGGTTTAGAACTTTAGATCAACATTTTGAAATTCTAATGAGTAAACCAGATGAACTTCTAGGTTCCTTGAAAAATGGTCCAACGAGTTTTCCGTTGTATTATTCTATTATTCTAATGTAATTTATGTGATTTTAGGTAGTTGTTGTTAATGAGTTTATTAGTGCTTGATTGTTTGATTATTTGTGAATTTATTGTTTATCTTTGGGTGTTTGGGGATTCATGTCATTTGAGAAAACTGATAGGACTGAATGAACATA
This sequence comes from Coptis chinensis, assembly GCF_015680905.1. Lineage (NCBI taxonomy): Eukaryota > Viridiplantae > Streptophyta > Magnoliopsida > Ranunculales > Ranunculaceae > Coptis > Coptis chinensis. The sequence continues at coordinate 38,260,036 of NC_141456.1, read as the reverse complement.
CTTGTAATTAATATTGAACATTACATGTGCATATACTGTTAAAGAAAAAATTGGAATTAGACTTTTTTGTGCAGGAATTCTTTATTGCATTTGTTATGAAAGGGGACTTAGCTCATTGTTCCAAGAAAGCGAGGGTTTCTTTCATGTTAAAATTAATAGAAAAGTGCATGGTGGAAACCAAGTGAACTCTTAGGATTTTGTGTTGTACCTCAATATATTGTGTTGCTTATCAGTTTCTTCGGTTTGGTGGCAATGAAGACGAGGTATGCTACTGCATTTATTGGTGTGGTTATTATGGTTCTTATAGCTATTTAAATTTTATGGGTAGGAATTAGAATGTTACTCCATTCAAGTTGATTTGTTTGCTTTTCACTATTTAGATCGATGACTACCAATATGGATTCGATGGTTTGATCATCTTTGGACAACACATACTTGAGGAAGGTCAAGAAGAACTCACCGGGTATACTCGATTTTCTTATTGTCCTTTATCTATCATGTGAGAAACGTGCTTATGACATTTTTAAAGTTAGAAGTGTTGAAACTATATGTTGAAAAGATGGATTGAGTCGTAGGGAAGCACCTTGAAACGCATTGCCAATGCAAACAAAAGATCTAGGTAATTTTGCCATGCCATTGAGTTTCACTGTAGTTATGCAGTATAACACATGACGACACAATCTTGATTTTGCGCTTCTTGCTGTAAGTCCGGCATTTGCTGGTTCTATAGCTCCATTTACTGGATTTACTGGTGTGGTTATTATGGTTCTTATAAGCATAGCTATTTAAGTTTTTTGAGTAGGGATTAGAACTTTAGTCCATTAAAGTTGATTTGCGTGCTTTTCACTCTTTAGATAGATCAGATGACTACCAATATGGATTCTATGGTTTGATCGCCATTAGACATCACATACTTGAGGAAGGTCAGTAAGAACTCACTGGTACACTCTGTTTTTCTTATTGTCCTTAATCTATTGTGTGAGGAATGCGCTTATAACATTTTTAAGGCTAGAAGTGTTAAAACAATATGTTGGGAAGTTAGGAAGCACGTTAAAACACATTGCCAAGGCAAACAAAAGATCTAGGTAATTTTGCCATTGAATTTCACTGTAGTTATGTAGTATAACACACGATGACACAGTTTTTTGATGTAAGTCTGGATATCGAATTTTGTGTTTCAATATGCCTGCAAATTAAGGGATATTGATGGATAATGATTTTCGCTAAAATTTATGTGTGTTGAGTTCAAATCCAAATTTGATTAGTGTAAAATTAATATCTGAACCAGAAAATAAATGGATATACGATTGATTTGCAGCTGTTTTAGCCAACTCATCATTATCGACACAAGTCCACTTCCATGCACTCATCATAACCTTGCAAGAACTGAGGTCAGATTGAGACTAATATGTTGTTGTTTCCATCTGGTTGCAGCCAATAGAAAGCCATTTGTTGAATGGTTCCTATATGAATAGCTTCATTGTTTTTATCCTTAACAAGAATCCTATAAAACTAATGATTGTTTAATATTCCGCTTTGTGAACCCTTATTATCTTTCGCTTTTAGAAAACATCAATATAACAAGGGAGGGAAATTTTATGACCCACGGCTGGGATTCCATCTTACGGTCGGCTGAGTAGTGGTTAAGATGCTCTCGAACACAGTGTGAGCAAGATTAGGAAATTAGAGAATTAATTAGCACAATTATTAGGAATAAAGTTTTGAAACCTTTCGCCTTCCAAAGTCTCAAAAGCCTTCGGTTCACCAAACCGCCAAAGCCATCAGCTTTGTTAAATAGAGAATAGAGAAAACAATGATTAAATTTTTTTTTTTTTTTTTCCCATTTTCTTGGTTTGTCTTGGTGATTTTGATTTCAAAGCGATGATTGTTTTATTTTCTATCATTTTTCCCACAAAACAGGTGTCTATGGAGCATGGAAGCAGTAATTTTGGTTGGAACACTCCGACCGTGCTCCTAAAAGGGCTGGTACAAATGAGCTAGGTCATAAATATATTTCTCACTCATATTTTAAAAAAAGGTCAAATTTTATTGTGGTTTCTGCTGCTCAACATGTTTGATATCATGACTGTTAGATTTATGTGCAGGTTATATATGTTGTGTGTATAGTATTTTGATTGGTATTAGTTTTTTATATGATTGCCCAAGCATTTGCAACAATAATTCATATAAAGTATTATTTATGACATTGCTCATATATTGGCTATGGCTTGCGGGCTTCAATTCCCCAGTTGCAAGTTTTAACAAAACTGTAACTGTTGTGTGGAGCACGTAATGAGCATCCTGAATAAATTATTATGCTGAAACTGATCAACTACTATACAAGTGGGTTAATTATTAGCATTGTATGAAGAAGTGGGGGAAGTTTAGTGTATTCCATTCAAGTCTTTGGTGAAGAAGGTAGGTTACAAGCTGATTCTTCTGGTTATGAATGATAAAATACAAATTGTTCAAAGGAATTAGAGTTTACTTGCTACAGAATGTGATGTGGAGTTTGCCTAGGTCAAGCCCCTCAACTATGCAGAATTGACAACTGTTTGGTGTTTCTACTAGGGATGTCAACTAATTTGTCTTATTTTGGTGGGTATAGAGTTCAAGGGTAAAACTCATGATGTATTATTTTAAGTGTGAACCTCCTGAGACATGGGATGTCAGGTATAAATCTATTAAGTACTGCCACAATGTGGACATATCAGTTGGTATGGCAATAACAGAGTTGTATCTTAGTTAACATTTCAGTTTAGTTCAATGTTGAATTTTGTGATTTGTTTGTTGTTATAGGCTGATTATGAATTGTGTCGTTAATGGCTGAATTTTCATGAATATGTAGTTTACTAATCAATTGTCCATTTTTCTGGTCTCTTGTAGGTGTTAGGGAGCTGGAATTTTGTCTAAACAAATTATTGTGTAGAACATGGGATCATCCTCCCAACATTGGTGATATGGTTCACGTGTTATCTTATTGTAGGAAAGCGAAGTCATAGCAGTAGAGATTTGTTTTTGTGTTTTATGATGCATAATACTTCCTTAATAAAAAAAAACAAAATCACTTTTTGTGTATAAGTATTATCCACTTTTTGTTGGGTACAGGTAATAGCATTCGAAAAATTGGTACCTTTTATGTGCATGCACTAGATAGACTTTGTTGACCCTTTTCTACACGTTTAATTCATTATCGATCGTTGGCAAGCCTAGAAATCAGAGTTTATTGACACTTCTATTCCATTTTATTTTTATTATATACTGGCATTTGGAGACTTGAATAACCTAATGTGATGTTCAATTGTGTTTGATTATAGTGACCAAGTTTATATTATCAATATGTGTTTAGAACCATTTGGACATGGTTGTAAACGTATTAAGCACATTTGTCTGTTACATATGGGAGCGTATAAGAGATGAAAGGTAGGCTTTGTACTTTTCATTTTCCATAATTTGGAAAACTATGCTTTCTATTGGAGAGTGTGTCTATGTCATGTGTTTATGTGGTTGAAGTGCAGAAATATATATATCTAGGAATCTTCATAAGATTTATTTGTTTAAAGATAGAACTTCGCTTCAACACAACAAAGAAGAATGGTAAAAAACAACACACTAAACGTAGAATTTGATGTTGGGGAGATGAAATCAACCAAATAATGGTACTGCTTCACGCACCCAAGATCTATTCTCTAGGGATCAAGTTTCCACGTAGTTCCTTATGAAATATAGTTTGGTATTTATAGAAGTAGAGTAAGAGTCCTTGTAACTCAAGTAATCTTGTATCTTGAGTAATTGTGATAGAATATAACCGGCTAACCGATAACTATCTCTTTGATAAGAAATGAATCTGGACACAAATCAACGTACATACATTAGTGGCAAGCCATGTGGCTAAGGTTCAGCCTTAGACACATGAGTTAATGGGCATGTACATTGATCCATGGTATTGCAAATTGGGCTTTAGCCCCTGTCGGTCAACTGAATAAAATGGAGACCCCTACTAATGGGCGTTTTTACCCAATAGGTGGGGGTCAAACATATCATTAAATTTAAGAAACATGCAGTTTAGAGTGGTTGATAGATAGAATGTGACTTTGCTTCTAATAGTTCAGTTCACCTATAGATTGAAGAGTTAGTGACGAAATTTATGCATGCATAAGAGGTAGTTGTCCATCTTTTGCACCTTAATTGCTAACGTGCTCTAATTTTCCATCACATGGCAGAATTTTTATGTTTTAATAGCTAAAAAAACTTTATTAGATTTATTATAATTGGCGTCTATTTCTATAGGTGCATATCTATCGCTTGAAAATTGAGCAGGGTCAAAAGCTGAACTTAAGTACTTTGAGATACAAGAGAATGTCTACTTTCTTTCTATTTAAAACTTTGAAATGTATAGCCTGAACGTTGCCTTATGAATCTTGAATACTGTTTTTTAGTAAGTGATGAGCACCTCTTTTTTGTCAGTGGGTAATGATAATAGTTGCAGCTCTGAAGCCTTCTTCAGTGTGGTGGTCGAAAATACTCAGGCGTTGGTGCCAAGATATTGTACAATTTTATCTCAATGTATGCTTGGTATAACTATCTGTACTTCTAGATATCCATCCCTTAAAGAGACCCATTCCATCTATCTTTGACGTGTTTGATCAAATTACTTCACTGCATATTGGTAATGTTATCATGTGTTTCAATAGAGGACAGGAGAACCATCTTACTTGGTTTTTTCCCCTGTTGAGTACTTCCGTAGGTATGTTGTTATTGGCTTATTGCCTTTTCACTTTAGGCAAAATTCTCATTCTGACATTGTCCCTGTTTAAACAATGAAATAGCAATTTGGATTTGATACATTGCAAGTTTTCCAGAAAAATGTTTCTTTTGATTATGATGCGCAACTTTGGAGAAACTTAAAGTACATACAAATTTGAATGTGATGGCTATGCTATCCCAACCTGTAGTAAACATTATGTACAACTATGGTTGTTTGTCCAACGCAAGGTTTGTGCAAAAGCTTTAGTGCAATCTTGGTTTTTGACAAACTCTATTTGCTCCAGTGCATTGGCAATTATTAGACTTTAGTGCATCGGTAATTATGAGACTTTGACGAGCTTTTGAATTTCAATAACATGGTTTCTAAGAGAGAAGGAATAGATGAAAATCTTTCCTTGTGGCTCATGAAGCTATACATACTTGAACTATATAAAATACAAAAATTACCTACTTTTTCAAAGCCCTGGCCACGTACAGCTTCATTTTTCTCCTTTGTAATCTGTCTGAGCTCTTTTTCGAGTTCTCTGGCTTCCTCAGGGAGCTGTAAGGGAAAGAGCAGGTAATCCACTAAGTTTAACACTTCTGGAACAAAGCAGAAAAAAATTACGTTATGAGACATGACAAATTATACCTGTGCATTACGAAGCCGAACTCGAGAACCAGCCTCATCAATCAAGTCAATGGCTTTGTCAGGGAGGAAGCGATCACTGGTTTACATAAGCAGATATAAATATGAGAGTAATAAATATAAAAACCAGATAGGAAAAGAAACAAACAGTAAAGTGAGAAAGAACATGTCCCAACTCCTATAACCCGGTTGAAGAAACATAGGTGGGGTGAGATTTTTCTTAAATTCAATTTGGTATAGATTATCGAATATACGATGAATTTGCTATTCCATACACTTTATGGTCTGTATAGTTGAGTAACCACAACTTACAGAACAGCTTGTCAAATGGAAGCAAGGGCAGGGAACAAATCTCTACTCAACAATATGGGCTTTTGTGATATGCACCCCATATCTCCAGTATAGAAAGAAGACAAAAATAGATAAAATCTGCTAGTAAATACTATAAAGAAAAAGGAAAATGGGCTTGCTAACATTAAAACACTGCTTTTGATTCATATGAAATTAAATTATGGTTTAATAAATGTGGGGTGTCCACATTCGTAAGTAAATTCTAACAATTCATCAAGCAATAAAATTATGGTTTATGATAGAGAGGTGTGGTTCTAACATTGTGGTGTGGTTTGGTGGGGGAATTATGAGAAAATGCGGCGCGGAGTTTATTTGAGACGCTTGGATATTGTGAAGTTTTAACATTCCTTTTAAAAACTCTGTACCCATGCAAATGTATCTGATACATATTGGATTGAAAAACCTAATTGCACTCTACCACTTCATAACAAATTCATTCTTAGGAAAAAAAAACTCTTGATGAAAGTTCACTAAAGAAAAAGTTCAAGCAGTGTAATTAAAATCAATTACAAAATGCAAGTGCTCAATTACACATTAATAAGCAAAACAACTGACACGTGTTGTACACATCTAACTTTTCATAAAGATATGAGATGGTCCAGTGGCCAGTTGTTCACGGATCCTTCCTATTAAGAGGACATAAAATCTTCAAAGTTTAGAAATTGTAAAAATAACTCTTGTATTCCAACTGTCCTCAAACCTTTGCTCTTATTGCCTGGATGACAGTTCGTAATCCCCGCCAATACAAAATATACTTGGATGATGTTTCCATGCCAGGTTTAACTCCTACCACTCATTCACTTACAAATGGAAGGGGAATATTTTTGTACTCAACTGCCAGGCTATTCTTCTTTGACAACTGTAGTAGGAAAAAGAAAGAAAAAGTAATCCCAGCAACTTCAACTTTCAACACTTAGTAATTGGCGTGATTTTATTTAATTTTATGCTTCAAAAACAACCCATGACAACATTCACAGTTCAAAAGAATAGATAATGGAAATACTAACTTGTCATGTAAAACTTCTACTCCAAAATGAGTAATAAAAGGAATGAATTAAAAGCAATCAATCGTAAAAAAAAATGGGTGTGCTGAAATGAAAACCATGAATCCAATACATCTGAGCAACAAAATGATGCAATTGGGAAATGCATCGAGTTTCAAAAGAGAAATTACATTAAAAAAGTACAAATTTAGGCTTTGGACAGATCTGCTGGAGCCAAAGAACAAAATTGTCATACAAAAGAGAGACAAAAAGAGAAGGAGAAGAGAGAATTTGATGGAGAGGAACCCTTTGGGCTATGTGCCTTGAGAGAAAAAGGGAGTAAAACTGGTATACAATGCACACCAATCAAAACACTTACCTGCAATTAATTCAACCCCAAGAACTTTAAAATAGATTTGAAATTCAATAAGAAATAACCACGAAGCAAAGCCCCCAAAATCCTTATCAATTATTAAGCTTTGTAACCATTTGGTATGCATTACACACTCTGAATTGGCATTTGGTCGATTGATCAAAATGGTCGTTAAGAAATAACAAAATAATACACGTGTAGGGTCGTTACATTTCAATGGCACAAATGTTGGAAGCATATCAACACCATTATGGGTGTTGCTTGCGCCAACAACCTATTAAAGAACAATATGCAATAATTATTCTAGATAGCACAAATTGTAATGGACTCTTTCCTTTCTTTTTTTCTTGTGAAAATCTTAGGGGTTAAGAGTTACCTGAACATGCATTCAATGAGTTGTATCATAAATACATCCGATAACGTTTTTTTCAACTGCACTTTCAGTGGAGGGGCAAAGTACAATATAGCATCATCATCCACACTCGAAAACATTGCTAGCAAGTCAGATGCTTCACTCGTTACCCTGAGATGAAACATACAAATGAAGTGAATTAAGTTGCAACTTTTTACTTGTATACTCTACTAAAATTTTAAGAAAATACCAAGGTGCAGGTGATCTACCATTAACTAATATTGAGTTTGAACTAACGTCCACGTTAGTGCAACTCAACTTCAAACAATCATTTAGGCATGAAGCTCTTAGAGAATAGTCACAAACAGTAAAATAGTCACAAATAGTATTCCATTCATATGCCTTTTCCTAGAGAAAACCATTTGTGACAATTTAAGATCCAACGGTCACAAAAAACCTTTAAAAATAGTCACTAAAACCCTTTTCTGTAGTAGTGTCTTCCATGGTCCCTAATAATATCTCCAAAACCAGCAGAATTGCATATTATCGAGCCATTTGAATTTAGCTACAATGCCCCTTTTGTAGGCTTGATCCATTTGCATATGATGCATTATATCTCAACCTTACGCAAATAAGTCCTATAATGTTTCAGTTCATTACTAGGAGGTCCTTGTGTCTCTTCTAAAATAAGAATCATATTCAGATTTAAACAAAAAAAAAAAAAAAAAAAAAAAAAAAAAAAAACAAAAACAAAAAAAAAAAAAAACAACAACAACAACAACAACGCTTTGAATAATAAATTGAACCCCCACTTGAAAAAAAGAACACACTACTACTAAATCTTAGACCCAAAAGCGATAATGTCAGCCATAACCAAAACGATATTCCGAGAAAAATCACATAGTCAATTCTATCCTATTTTAAACTTAGCTTAACTCTTATATTACCAAACTATAAAGCATGACCATCCACATCCCACTCACTTGTATCCATATATGGATCATTCCCCACCTCATCATAACCAAGGAATATACTGACTTTAGTCTCTATTAAAGCCCTTTGAAGTTCAGAACCACTGTACTTAAGTAACATAATGTCAAAGGTACATAGGATTAAATGGCTCTAACTCTGATTCCACATACCCACAAATATGTTGTTTGGCTAGTTAATCAAAAGATTAGAATTAAATATAAAAAGAACAGATAACCTCTAATGAAGGTTTGGGAGAGAGAGATGATGAAGGGAAGGGAAGGTGGTACCATACATGATCAAGTAAAACATACGACAGTAATATACGACATTGGCAGGAAGCTAACATGATCGTCTATGTTGGTCCTGGTCCACACCTCGCACCAATCTAATTAGTGTGAGTAAAGTGTAGCCTTATGTTTACTCATATAATTGAGCAAATGCACCACAATCCCAATTTTCGTCATCTATGATCCAAATGCACCAAAGTTTGTGTGGTAGTAAATTTTGCAATTCGCATGGTAATAAAGTGCTGCTAATGTGTGTTATGATAGTAGGGCAATTGTATTTCTTTTTGCACTAAGTGATCAGAAACTTAAGTCTATTAGGTTAGGGCATCTAGACCAATCCTTTTCAATGCCGCCCTTTGATATTATGGTGCACGATTTTACGATCAATTGTATTCGTGATAATTTATCAAAAGATTTTCATTTCAAATGTCGATCAAATTAATTTGAGAGAAAAAAGTACAACTAAATTTACCTCGATATAGCTTGTATCAAAGAGATTCAAATTTTGAGCAAAGAATACATGAAGTCCCATATTATAATCTACTTCCTTTTTCACCTAAAAAAACCATCAAAACAAATCAACTTGAATCTGATCTGCACATGATAGTTGATGTATTTTGAGATTTTAACCAATCATTTGACGTTTGAAGAATGATCTGACCTGGCAAAAACAGAGATATATAAGAGCCAAAAATAGATCTTCCATTTAAAATACAACTAATTCAAATTGGGAAATGATATATACCTTTCGTCTTCTTGAACAGAGTTTTGGTGATGCAAGTAAAATCTTTTATTGCGAAACCCCCCAACAGATCAATTGAGAAGGCTCAATGATTTGAAACCATCACTCGTTTGTCAGATTGGCAACATCACTCGTTTGATATTACTAACAAATTGATTTGACACAAAGGAATTATTGAACATTTGAGAACTAACAAACCAAAATTTGATGAGTATGGAAAATTAGAACTTGGGTTTTTCAAGAGGTAAAAATCCGGTTGTTTTTTTTTAAATTTGCAAAAGAGTAGAGATGGAGAGAAAGACAGAAAGAGGTAAGAGAAAGGTTGATTCAATTATTGTGTCTAAACTTACATTAAGATAAACATATCTACGAAACAAAATCTGATTGAGAATATTGCGAATATATACTAAACTTACATCTCGATACTCCAACAATCCAATAAAAATCTGATTTGACACAAAGGAATTATTGAACATTTGAGAACTAACAAATCAAAATTTGATGAGTACGGAAAATTGGAACCTGAGTTTTTGAAGAAGAGAAATTTTGATTTTGATTTCCTTTTTCTTTTTTTCCTTTTAATTCTTTTTTAGTGGGCAAAATAGTGGGAGAGAGATTGAGAGGAAGACGGAAAGAGAAAGGATTTGTATTTACGGTAATTAAAGCCATCATTTATATTTACTTATGAGTAATAAATACATGACATACCATTGAATAGTTGCGTGTAGTTGATTTCTGGCTTGAATTTACACATACGTCTTTAAGGTATTATGTAATCTTAAGGGTATAAATGGTAGTAAATTTTGAAATGACGAAGTAGTCCTTCTTAAAGGCGTTGAATAATTTGTTTGAATATTTTATCAAGGATATTTAGTGGTAAAAAAAAAATTGGTCCAATTTAAATGTCCATGTTAATTATGGTATACTGTACTAATTGAGATATAACTAGATATGGTATACTAGCTAGCTTAATTATGTTCCAATCTTTTTTGGGTCAAGTGTATGACAGTGTGAGCATGTTGTGGTTTTAATTATGTTCCAATCTTTTTTGGGTCAAGTGTATGAGCATGTTGTGGTTTTAGATCCATTCAAGTAACAGCCATACAAGGGTTCTGCACCCTACGCACTTATCCATGAACTTGTAAATTGATGTCATAATGTGCATATATAACAGCATAAGTTTCTTTCTTGCAGAGGTTTGTTTCTTAAAATCTATAGCTTATCTCGAAAGAATTACCTTTCCAACTCACATATGTTATTCACTTATTTGACTTGCTTTCTTCAATTCTTAATTTAGCTAGTTTATCATTTCATATGCGTTTGGAATTGTGGAAATCAGCATAAGTATAAAGTGATTACCTATTAAAGCTAGATAAAAGGCGAAACTATTAGCCAAACCATTTCCTGATGGGGCTTAGTGATTCACTAAATCACCCAATCAAGGCCACCATGTCATAACACCTATGTTGCACGAACGCAGACGCAACAAAGGACGCAAAAATTAATTAATATTTATAATTTTATTTTATATAAATTGAACATTAAAAACTAAACTAAATGTATCAATATTCATAAATTCAAAACTATTAAAGATAACCTAGTAAACTGGCAGTGGCATTCGCCACGTGTGCGGTCAGATTTTCTTTATTTCTTTTCTTCTTTTTTTTTGGGCAGCAAAATACAATTTTCGGTCAGTTTTTTGGTCTGGGCAACACAAAAATATAAAACCCGGGCAGTGGCAATTTTGCAAATATTTGCAAAACTGAGGACATGTCAGTTGTTTTGGGCAGTGGCAAAATATTGTAATTGTTTGCAAAATGGATGGCAATGTGTTAAAATTGAGGAGACGCGTCTGAAATTGTCTGGTCAACTACCCATTTTACCCTTCACTCAAACACGTTATTACGAACCTAACCTCTAACATATGACCGTAATTATCGAAACTTTATAGGGGCAGTATTGGAAAAAGCTACTATTCACCGAACCATTCTCTTTAAAGTAGTAAGATAGTCACAAAATTAAGTTTAATATTTCATAATCAAACTTTAAAAACATGTCATAAGTCTTAACAAAGCAAAAAAAAAAATGAAAAAATTGAGTTTTTTAATATTATTTTGATTTATTTTTTATTTTATTTATGTCAAAATCCGCGTCTTGACCTGCGTCTGGTTTAGTTGATTGCGTCTTGACAATATTGACTGTTGTCCGATGCGGACAGCCTATTAGTAGGTGCGTCCTCACCACTCAATGAAAAGGAAAATCGGCGATACTGCTTTCAAATGCTATTATGTGTTGACATTTGACGAGATTTTGATTTATTTTTCAAAGATAATACCATTTTGCTCCAAAACTGTTTCTTGTACAATGGCCACTCAACAATTTCTTTGTTTCTTTATCGAAAAAAAAACAATTTCTTTGTTTTTTTCTAAAAAAAAAGGTCCTTTTTAGAATTTGATTGATACATGTATAATTTGTGTAATTTGGAAATTCCTACTGTACTAATTTATCTAAAACCGGATGTAAATCGAAAGGTAACACGTACACTTTAAAGTACTATTAACATTACAAAATAAAAACAACATCACTGCACCCTTTAAGAAGTTATTTTTTTGCAAAAAGTTCTGAAGTAGTCATTCTCTTATATCTATGGACTATGGGTACCCTTATCTATTATCCTTGAGATCTTGACTGCGAACTATGTGCAAATACAAACTTTGTTGTGTAGATAGCCTACCCTCTCCAGCCATTTGTATCTGTACAAATGTGCAATCCACAGTAAATGTGTTGCCTTTTTTTTTTCCGATAATTCAGTATATGTATTGCTAACTTGCTATACTACAGTTACTTATCTAACTCAAGTATACTTAAGATCTAGGGTACTTTGAAAAATCCGTAGTTTTGAAAATATCAACAAATAAATGACCATAACAGTATAACACAGCTTGAAATCGAAGTATTTCAAAATTTCCATTTATCAGTTAATTGAAATTCCAGTGGATACGTTTTCAAAATGCATCTAAAATAAGAAAAGATGTAATGTACTACATGCGAAATCTTGAGCAAACTGGGGCTGATTAAATAGTTTAGCGTACCACATTACCACCACACTTTCGGGCTTCGGCATTCATATACCAGAATCCAACATTTTTTGCACTTTTCATACTTCACACTTTTGGCACTTCTCATAATTTGTTTGTATGCCTTTGGGAACTCTATCTCATAGACTCATACCACTAAAATTCATGACTACCTGCCTGGGCAATCCCGTCTCACGATGGGTAAGGTATCTAAATCTAGATGCCCACTTTAAATGCTTGAAATCTTGGCATACACTTTTATGCCGAAAACCAAACATGTAGAACCAAGGCCCAAAATATCACTGATATATTTGATATATTATCGATATATATTATTTTTTTGGTACACCGATATGGATATATTTGATATATCTCAACCGAATATTGATTTTTTTTTATATATATTGTAATTTCCGATATAGCAATATATATCGACTGATATATAAGATATATTCAATATAAATTGTTGATTTTGACCGATATTGTTGACTTTGATTAAATATTATTGACTTTGACCGATATATTGACAATATTTCCGATATAATCGATAATATTTTTGATATATTGATATACAAAATAAAATTTTAACTGGACAACAAAAAAAATAGATATATCTAATATTTCTAATATATCCGATATATATCGTTTTTTGAATACATCGAAATATTAACCGAATTTGATATTTTGGGCATTGATATACTGGAGTACAGTACATAAAAGTAAAAAATATTTCAGCAGCAATAATTTGCGGCACTTTGTACGGTCTCTTGGAGTGTTGGACACAGCCAAATTCTGCAATATTAATACATGACAAATATCATTCACTCAAGTTAACTACTTCGTAATTTGGCCGTATCTAACAGATAAAACCTTCACGTTCAAAACTTGACACCAAAAGCTTTTCATGTAGGTAGCATTTAGTAGCAACAACCATGGCGAGCAAGTTCTTGGCGTTGTCATGCATTCGTAATGAAAGCACTACAAGAGATTTATCTCCAAGACCTCATTACCCATCCATGCCAAAATACCCAAAGGGTGTATCAGTTGAAAAAATTATTGAAGGATCAGAAGCCAAGGCTTTGTTTTCAGTCATTGGAATGACTTGTTCTGCTTGTGCTGGTTCGGTCGAGAAAGCAGTTAAACGACTTCCTGGTATTCGAGAAGCTGCTGTTGATGTTCTTGGTAACAGAGCTCAGGTTCTGTACTACCCCGATTTCGTAAATGTAAGTCTTCCTATTATAGTTTAATGTGAACTTCTGCTCTATATATGATGCATTCTCAATTTAAAACTAACAAACATAGATGAGAATAGAAATGTTATAGATTGGTAACTTTTGAGTTCTAACTTGATTCTTGGAGTGATTTGGTGACTTATTCATGGGAACTTTGGAGAAAAATTTAGTAATTAACCATGCAGTTCAATTTTTTCAGTTCAAAACATGTTGCAATAAACGTTTTAGTCTGGGAAAATGTATCTTGAAGCAAAGATGCAATAAGTACATTTTTTAAAATTCGCAAAAACGGGTAGGTGAGAAACGGTATATCATAGCTAGTATATTTTACAAAAATTTTGATATATAAGTATATAACGCTTTTTATTTTTAGTTTACAATTTTATTCGAAAAAATCAATTATTTTATTAGCCTAAGATTAATTCAAATTTTCAACAATAATAAACTTTTAAATATTCGGTCCAATAAAAACGCTAATGAAAGGATAAAAATACGATATCGATGTTTTAAACGGGTAATATCTGACGCATATTTCTTTAAAATTTGGCTATATATTTTACATTTAAAATTTTGATATATAAGTATATAACGTTTTTTTTTTATTTTACAATTTTATTCATGAAAAAATAATACAAATGTCATTTTATTAAAAACCTTATAATTAAATAATCAATAATAATTCGCGAATAATTAATTCAAAAAATTATAAGCCCGACCCAACCAATTAACCTCGAATTAAACCGTATCATTCAAAATTAAAACCCGAATTATTCGTTTTAAAACCAAAATATATGAAATAAAAGTTAATATTAAATCTCTTCATCGTGAACGCCATTTTCTTATAATTCAAGAAAAACCTCTTTTTCAATTAATCAAAAGTCATTTCTTTTATCGGATTCGATCCATTTAACTTTAACATGAATAATCAAAAACAATTACTAGCTATGGGTGAGATGAAAGGATAAGTTAATAAAATTATTTGAAGAAAAGGAATGCTGATTTGCTGAATAAGTTTGCTTTGAGTTAATGCAAACGTGTTTTTGTCCCATAATTTATCTTTAGTAACACTAAAAGTATGATAATAAATGTGATTATGACGCACATGTTTTGTTTTTAACCTAATGTTTTGAGTTCGGGTTTGGTCCGATATGGTTTCGGCAACCCAACGGTGAAGGGACTGGGTTAGTGGTTTTAGATAGGAACCAAACCAGTGGTATTTCGGTCACTTCGGTTTTGGACCAGTAGTTCGTCATTTTTTCGGTTTTGGGCTTTCGGTCCGCATCATAAATATATATACAATGTACTTGTTTAATTTTTATAGCAAAAATATATATACAATTGATATTGTAAAGTTGATATTGTAGCGTAGTGAAATGTTGTCTATTAGTGATTTTGGAGGTCTTCGGTTCGAATCACAATAAATACATAAGCTTTTGAAAATTTACAAATAATTTGTCTTTAAAATTTTTGTAAATATATTAAAATTAACTTAAAATACAAACGCAAGAAGTGAATTGGCATGTTGGCGAGCGTGTACATCGATGACTTATTGACCCGTGGTTAATATTTAATGACCCAACCCAGTTTGGAAACCGGTTCACCAGGTCAAACTGCCCAAAACCCAATTTGGAGACCGGTTCACCGGGTCAAACTGCCCGGGCTAGGCCAGGTCTGATAAGACTGGTTTTTAAGCACAAATCAAATGATTAAGACAATGAAGGTAAATATTGTAAATATAAGAAAATAATATGACCAAAACAGTCTTAAAAAGTGTGACCAATAGTCACAAATCACAAAATAAACAAATATTATAGTATTGTAGCTCATGAGTCAAGGTTTTTAAATTAGTAAAATATATAGATGGGTGAGAGGTTGGAAGAGTCAAATGGTATTTTAACAATTATACTTTATAGTATTACTTATTGATCACAATAAGGAAAAAAGACTTGATCACAATATCAATGAACAATAAAGAAAAAAGACTTGATCACAATATCAATTAACAATAAGGAAAAAAAGACTTGATAAAAAAACTTGTAGTTATAAATGGATAAATAGTACTAATTGCAAAATTGAGCACTTGATTAAAACATAACAACTAATATGAGTTTTTTACAAAGCCGGCTCGACCCAACTTGAGGCATAAGGCGGAAGCTCAAAATGTGGCTTTTTTTAACTATAAAAGAAACTCTACAAAGTGAAAATTATTAACTGAAATAAATAAGAAATACTTTTTTTTTAGGAATATTATGGAAGAAGGCCTATTTGTTAGGAATATACTAGTTGTAAGCCAAATATTTAGGAATAATTCATAAGATTATGTTCACTTGAGAGTCTTACTTTTGGTAATTTCTTTGGGTTTATAATATGAGTAAATTGAGTCCTATTTTTAAGGAAGTATTTTGAGATTTTGTAAAGTTATATGAGATTACGAGGTCTTCCTTAAAGTGAGGCCTTTTAGGTTGTTGCCTTTTTGGCCTTAAGGATAAGCCGGCACTGGTTTTTGATACTAATGGAAACCGTTGCTGACTATTATTAGCGCTACAGCTACTACATACTACCATGATGACTAGCAGTACTTCCTACCAAGCTATTATTCCTATCACTAAGTGTTGTGAATAACTAACAGCGAAACAACGTTATCCACTACAAATAAATTAATCATACACAATGATTGATCATTCTCTCTAGACAAGACTTCAACACCCTCCAAGTACTATCCCAACACTTTTCAATGTCAATTAAACAAACATATAAAGTAAAACAATTAATGTAAAAGATAACACACCACAAGACAAGGATATATCGTGGTTTGACAATTTGTATACTTCCACACTGCGAGTTCCAAGCTTTACTAGATGTCTAGAGTAACAGATTACAAGAGCTCTCAATTTACTCACAAAAAATAAACACTCAATTTACTAAAAATTGCTCTCTTACAATCTATCTTTCTTGGTTTTGGTTAGGTTTAAGTTTTAACAGAAAACTTATATTTATATCTTGTTTCAAAACAAATAAGTCCTAATAAATATGGTGAGGGTGCTTGGTGCGCCTTGGCTACATAAAAGTCGAAAGGCCACCTAACAACTTGTTCGTTTGCCAAAGAAAGGAGCGCGGGGCTCCCTTGTCCAGGCATACTTAGAGACGGGCGCGCCTAACAACCTGTTCGCCAAAGAGTCTCTACACTAAGGGGGTGTTTGTTTTTCCGCTACTTATAAGTAGGTCCTAAAACATGTTTGTTTTTTTGCTACTTATAAGTACTTATAAGTGGTAGGGGTGTTTGTTTTTTCAAGCACTTATAAGTTGCGACATTACAATTTTACCCATATTTTAATAACATATGTACTCTCTTGTTGAAGTTAATGACAATCATATAAGAAATCAATTTAATGGAAGTAGAAATAAATTCATATAGACCATGCATTAAACAATCCACAATAGACATACTGTTTATTATGATAATCATGATAATCATGAAGTGCTATTGGAAAGACATTAACTTCTTTTCATTTGCATCAACTCATTTGCTATTTGGTTAGTTATATAATTTTATATGCATCCATGGGTAGTTATGTAATTTTATGTCTAATCCCAACTTATAAGTTGGCGTAAGTAAGATTTTATCGCTTACAACTTTCGGCCCTACTTATAAGTTTTTATGACCATTGGCTACTTATAAGTGGGAAAAAACATATGGGTAAAACCAAGTGGTCCACCACTTACAAGTGTTTATAAGTAGTCTAACACTTAAGTAGTAAAAACAAACACCCCCGAGACTACTAACTCTCCACATATGCCATTGTTATGATGTTATTGCTTATTTTACTGAACAGAGATTCACCACGTTGATACTTGTTTGACGGCATGGCTTCATCTGTTAACAAATCCATACTAATACCACTTCTATATCATTCTCGTTATAGAAGGAAACAATTCGAGAAGCCATTGAAGACGTGGGGTTTCAGGCCACATTGATTGAGGATGAGGTGAATGAAAGAGCTGTGCAGACTTGTCGAATAGGTATTAAAGGGATGACTTGCACTTCTTGCACAAGAACTGTTGAATCGGTTCTACAAGTTATTCCCAGTGTACAAAAAGCCCAAGTTGCATTAGCAACTGAAGAAGCCGAAATTCAATATGATCCAAACGTTGTGAGCCATACACAGCTGATGGAAGCAATTGAGGATACTGGTTTTGAGGCGATACTAATTAGCACAGGGGAAGATAGAAGCAAGATAGGACTCAAAATAGATGGAATACGCACTGATCGGTCAATGAGGATGGTTGAAAATTCTCTTCAAGCGCTACCAGGCGTTGAAGCTGTAGACTTTGATCCAACATTTCAAAAAGTTTCCCTCTCATACAAACCTGACCAAACTGGGCCAAGAAACTTCATTCAAGTGATTGAGTCAATGGGATATGGGCGTTTCAAGGCAATGATAGACCCCGAAGGAGGGGGGAAAGATTCTCATAGGAAGGAGGAGATTAGTCAATATCGTAGATCTCTCCTATGGAGTCTTGTCTTTACAATTCCAGTATTTCTCACATCCATGGTGTTCGTGTACATTCCTGGTATAAAGGCTGGATTAGATGCTAAAGTTGTTAACATGATGAGTATTGGGGGGCTGTTGAGGTGGATACTCTCTTCCCCCGTACAATTCATCATTGGACGTCGGTTCTACACTGGGTCGTATAAAGCCTTATGCCATGGATCTGCAAATATGGATGTTTTAATTGCCTTGGGAACCAATGCTGCATACTTTTATTCAGCCTATTCGGTACTCAGGGCAGCCACTTCACGTGATTTCGAGTCTATGGATTTCTTTGATACCAGCTCAATGCTTATATCATTTATTCTTCTAGGGAAATATTTGGAGGTCCTAGCCAAGGGAAAGACATCCGAGGCCATTGCAAAACTTATGGACTTGGCACCCGAGACAGCTTTACTGCTAACTCTTGACAGTGAAGGAAATGTGACAGGTGAACAAGAAATAGACAGTAGGCTGATACAAAGGAACGATGTAATTAAGGTAATTCCTGGTGTGAAAGTAGCTTCCGATGGAATTGTTTTATGGGGTCAAAGTCATGTCAATGAGAGTATGATAACAGGAGAAGCCCGACCAGTGGCAAAGAGAAAAGGTGATGCCGTGATCGGAGGAACTTTGAATGAGAACGGAGTATTACATGTTCAGGCAACACGAGTTGGCTCTGAAAGTGCTCTGTCACAGATTGTTCGACTTGTGGAATCTGCACAAATGGCAAAGGCTCCTGTTCAGAAATTTGCTGACCGTATCTCAAAATATTTTGTGCCTATGGTTAGTAACGCATTGCCCTTTTCTCCCTTTTAATTGTTGTTTCTACTGCATTTGAATTGCTTCTCATCAAAGGTTCTGCTATATTGAGAAGTGTGACCATTTAGAACATTGTTAACAGTCTTTAATTAGTTTAAGCTATTATCTGATTTTGTGAGTGGATCAAATGATCAATACTTTTTCAACATGAAGTTGGAGAGTTTTAATAGATCAACTGAGTAGAAATTGTAAAAAGAGGACAGTTGAGCTAGACTATCAAAACAATTATTAACCTTTAATCAGATTGTAATAAATTTAACTACTTCAAACGATTTATAATCTCAAACCCTTTTCAGGTTATCATCTGTTCACTATTCACTTGGCTCACCTGGTTCTTAGCTGGAAAATTCAATACATACCCCAAATCATGGATACCATCTTCAGTAAACAGCTTTCAACTTGCTCTTCAATTTGGCATATCTGCCATGGTCATAGCTTGCCCCTGTGCTCTTGGACTAGCAACCCCCACAGCCATCATGGTAGGTACTGGAGTTGGTGCTTCTCAAGGTGTACTGATCAAAGGTGGCCAAGCACTGGAGACTGCCCATAAGGTAAGCATGGCAGAATTCACCTCAACCTCTTGAATTCTAGTTTCTACTATACCAAAACTGTAGTAACTTAAATTGTGTTTGATTGCTAAATATTTGAAGACAAATAGCTCTGACATTAGCCATTGGCAGTTCCAAACAATATTTTCCAGAAACAAGCATGGCGATCATGGACCACATCCCTTAGAGCATTTGCAATGCCTATCACCTACTTTCCTCTAAAAGTGATGTGCAATGGCAGTTCAAAACAAAAACAATAAAAAAATGGGTTTTTTTTTTGACGGGATGTTAGATTTTCCAGAAACAACATCCCGCATATTTTTATCACCTTTGGCAATCATGGAAAACTATCACCGCCAAATGCTCTTATTGGTTGGACAAGTAATTGCCCTACACCTTCTTTTCCAATTTGGAATGGACTTGAGGTGTTCTGTTATGAGCTAAATGTGTGGGAGCATGGGGTAGTGGGTAATACTTGTTGTAAGTGGGTTGTGGTCATTATGTGTTAGTGGGTAGTTTAGTGGTAGTTGCAAATTAGTATACAAGTCTTATAAATAGTTGTAACCATGGACTGAATGAGAAAAGAGAAGAATATTATTGTAGTTTGCACTTGTGTGTGGATGTAAGATCAAAGGCTCCTCAATAAACCTTAATATTATGTGTTTTCAATACAATCACTTCAAGATTGTATCATGTTCCTATTTGACGCCTTCTACAAGTGTACTCTCATTTTATGAACGCAACAAATTTGGAAAAAAAATGTAGTATAAAATTAAGGGTTAACAAATATTACCCCCCACTATATGAGCCAATTAGGATTTTTCTTTCTAGATGGGAAATTAGGGTCTCCTCCCAATACACACACAAAAAAAAACACAGTCAACCCAAATTGATTGATTTTTTTTTTTTTTTTTTTTTTTGGGGGAAGAGCTTAATTTCCCCATCTAGTAAGCTAATAAGGGGGAAATCCTAATTGGCTCATGGGGGGTAATATTAATTGTCTAGTATTGTCAGCGTTTTTGTAACAGCTAATTTTGAAAAGGAAGAGTTCTACTCGTTCAACTTATAAATGCTATTCCAGTTGGAGTTTTGTAACATCAAATTATGTCTTCCTTCTTGTAATGGTATGACAAGTCGGGAATCCCAAGTGACAATCCTTGTAGATTCCCCTTCTATTTTGAGCTTGATTGACAATTAATTTAGTAAATGAGTGTTTACAATCTACCTCATTTCTGTAGGTGAATTGCATTGTGTTTGACAAAACAGGGACCCTTACCATCGGCAAGCCAGTAGTTGTCAACACAAGGCTCTTGCAAAACATGGTTCTTCGGGATTTTTATAAACTGGTTGCAGCAGCAGAGGTATGTTTGCTTGTTTTTGTTTTACCTTTCATAGGACTGACCAGCTGAGATAATTACTTAATATTTTGTACTGCCTTCGCCGGTTCTGATTTGAGTTGAAATCTGACTATATTTCCTTTTACATTCAAGCTCAAAAATAAGCAATCTTATCATATTCTAGTTCCTTGATTTTTTCAGGTAAACAGTGAGCACCCTCTAGCCAAGGCAATAATCGAGTATGCCAAGAAATTCAGAGAAGAAGAGAACCAAGTCTGGCCAGAAGTACGAGGCTTCGTCTCCGTAACTGGACATGGTGTGAAAGCCACAGTCCAAAACAAACAGATAACTGTGGGAAACAGGAGCTTAATGTTGGAGTGCAACATTCATATACCAGTTGTTGCTGAAGAAATCTTAGAAGAAGCTGAACTCATGGCACAAACTGGGATTCTAGTGGCAGTAGATGAGCTAATTGTTGGAGTGATTGCCATATCTGATCCGATTAAGCCGGGTGCGGAAGAAGTCGTATCAATACTCAAGTCCATGAAAATCGAGAGCATTATCGTGACAGGTGACAACTGGGGCACCGCAAATTCCATTGGGAAGGAGGTTGGAATTAAAACTATCATTGCAGAAGCCAAGCCTGACCAGAAAGCTGAGAAGGTGAAGCAATTGCAGGTATGAATCTGTATATCCTTATTGTTCTATTTTTGTGGAAATCGCTTACCTTCAACTTATATGATTGGAATGCCACATCACTTGATCTGTAGAGTATGGGAATGATTGTGGCCATGGTTGGAGACGGCATCAATGACTCACCAGCACTAGTTGCTGCTGATGTTGGGATGGCAATAGGAGCAGGTACAGACATCGCCATCGAGGCAGCTGACATTGTCCTCATGAAAAGCAACTTAGTGGATGTGATAACTGCCATTGACCTCTCTAGAAAAATCCTTCTCTCGCATTCGTCTAAACTACATTTGGGCTTTGGGTTACAATCTTCTAGGCATACCAATTGCCGCAGGGGCTCTTTTCCCATCAACTGGATTCCGTCTGCCTCCATGGATTGCTGGTGCAGCAATGGCAGCCTCTTCAGTTAGTGTTGTCTGCTCTTCTCTTTTGTTAAAGAACTATAAAAGGCCCAAGAAGTTGGACCACCTTGAAATTCGTGGAATCCAGATTGAGTGATGATCTATGGTACTTGGGCATGGTTGCCTTGTGTTTTGCAATACACACGTGTGTATGGCCCAAAATAAATGTCGTTGACGAATAAAACTGTCAATCAATGCCCACAGAGAAAACAGCATGAATTGTAATCAATTGGAAATTTAGACGGTCTAGACATCCATAAACAGGACAAGCAACTTTTGCTGTACACAAAACAGCAGTTGGTGATTGGTGGATTACTGCCCAAAAAACTGTTAAACTACCTAAAAATACTCTTAAAACTGCTTAAAAATACTGTTAACCAATAAGAAATTGTTGTTTGTGGACAGACTTGTCCACAAATTCGGACTCTAAACAGAAAATTAGGCTAGAGGGATTAGTTAAGAATATTTAGTAGTCTTAAAACTCTTCTTAAATTTTTTTAGAATTTAATACTCCAATTTGACCAGAATATGGAACTGACCACCTGTTATCCAACTTTACTAGGAATAGATGAAAATATCTTCACTTGGAAACAAGCATAACCGACATAGTGAGATGCAAAACAAAAATTTGAATTTCACACAAAAATTTCACTTATAAATATCCTCTAATTGTGCCATTAAAATTACACCTCCACCTAAACTCCACGTAGGTGCCATTAGAATTTTACTCATCTAATTGTATAGTATTATATAGCTTATAAATATCCACACTTTATACTCTCCAATGGAGAAGTGTAAAAAAATATATACTTTAAACTCGGACGTCACTTAAAGTGACGTCCCTCTTTAATTTAAGCTGGGACGTCACTTAATTTAAAATGACGTCTAAGTTAAAAAATTACTTTAGAATTAAAAAGGGACGTTACTCTAAGTGACATCCGAAAATTATTTCACTCAGACGTCAATTCGAGTGTCGCCCTAGCTTTTTATTAACTAATAGCGAGAGGAGAAATTCCCCACCCTCTCTATTAGCTAATACAATATTACCTACGGATATAACACTCCCATTTGGAGAGAGTTTTTTTATATTTGGGGTGTAAAATTTCCACTCTATACGGTTTACACCCCCCATTGGAGATGCCCTTACCTTTACATTTAAAAATGTATATAATGAAAAAACTAAAAATAGTATGTCTCCACTATTTTGTGGAGGCATTTGACACTAGTCATTATGTCTAAACCCTAAACCTTAAAATACTAAACCATAACCCCTATAAACTAGACCCTAAGCCTAAACCTTAAACCTTAAGACACTAAACCCTAACCCCTATATCTTAAATTTCTAAACATTAAACCCTAAACCAACCCGTTGCATTTAATAGTAGTTAATCAAACCTACAAAATAAATAATCAAATGCATTTTATATCTACATTTTAAAATGTGTGGTGTGTATGCATTTTAAAATATATAAGTTTATAACGTGCTGCATCTGCATTTTAAAATATATAAGTTTATAACATAATGCATTTGCATTTTAAAATGTATACGTTTATAATGTGGTGCTTCTGCATTTTAAAATGTTTGCATTCAATAAAACGTTTTTCATAGAATCTACAAGTGTATCCATACAATTCAAAACCACTAATTTTAAGATTTAAGATGGGGGATTTACAAACCTATAAAATAAGGGGAGAGTCATGTGCATCAAAACTAACATGGCAAACATCAGATATACGAGGTGTTGAGGAAGAAGTACAGTCAAGTAAAAGAAAAGAATACACCATTAATATCATTGATAATCACAAACCGAAACTGTTGAACATCAACCAGGTAAAAGTAAGGTGTTCTCCTACAACCCCTAAAAAATTACACACTCCCACAACTTTGTCAAAGTAGATTCACATTTTTTAACTCTGTATAATTCTATGCCCAAACAAAGTATAACACCCCGTGTTTTTATTTAATATTTTCCTAGTACAATAAATAATACTAAAAAAATTAATAATAATAAGAGATAAGATAAAAATAAAAATGATAAAGATTAGAAAGAGATAGGGTAAAGAGGATAAACCCCATTCCTTATTTTTAAGGGGTTTTTTTTTTAAAAAAAAATGTTTACACGGAGAGTTTTAAACAGTTGAGAAGGAGAGAGTTTTACTGAAAAAAGAAAATGAAGGTTTCTTGCTGGGGATTTGCTGGCAACAGGAGCGTATCACGAGTGAGTAGTCTAAACCTTATTTTTATATAATTGATTTATTACTGGGATTTAGATTAGTTGTGTATTTAATAGTAGTTAATCAAACCTACAAAATAAATAATCAAATGCATTTTATATCTGCATTTTAAAATGCGTGGTGTGTATGCATTTTAAAATATATAAGTTTATAACGTGGTGCATCTGCATTTTAAAATATATAAGTTTATAACATGGTGCATTTGCATTTTAAAATGTATAACTTTATAACGTGGTGCTTTTGCATTTTAAAATGTTTGCACTCAGTAAAACATTTTTCATAGAATCTACAAGTGTATCCATACAATTCAAAACCACTAATTTTAAGATTTAAGATGGGGGTTTACAAACCTATAAAATAAAGGGAGAGTCATGTGCATCAAAACTAACATGGCAAACATCATAGATACGAGGTGTTGAGGAAGAAGTACAGTCAATTAAAAGAAAATAATACACCATTAATACCATTGATAATCACAAACCGAAATTGTTGAACATCAACCAGGTAAAAGTAAGGTGTTCTCCTACACCCCCTAAAAAATTACACACTCCCACAACTTTGTCAAAGTAAATTCACATTTTTTAACTCTGTATAATTCTATGCCCAAACAAAGTATAACACCCTGTGTTTTTATTTAATATTTTCCTAGTACAATAAATAATACTAAAAAAATTAATAATAATAAGAGATAAGATAAAAATAAAAATGATAAAGATTAGAAAGAGATAGGGTAAAGAGGATAAACCCCATTCCCTATTTTTTTTTTTTTTTTTTTAATTTAAATGTTTACACAGAGAGTTTTAAACAAATGGAGAGGGAGAGTTTCTTGAAAAAAAGAAAATGAAGGTTTCTTGCTGGGGATTTGCTAGCAACAGGAGCGTATCACGAGTGAGTAGTCTAAACCTTATTTTTATATAATTGATTTATTACTGGGATTTAGATTAGTTGTGTATTTAATAGTAGTTAATCAAACCTACAAAATAAATAATCAAATGCATTTTATATCTGCATTTTAAAATGCTTGGTGTGTATGCATTTTAAAATATATAAGTTTATAACGTGGTGCATCTGCATTTTAAAATATATAAGTTTATAACATGGTGCATTTGCATTTTAAAATATATAAGTTTATAACGTGGTGCTTCTGCATTTTAAAATGTTTGCATTCAGTAAAACGTTTTTCATTGAATCTGCAAGTGTATCCATACAATTCAAAACCACTGATTTTAAGATTTAAGATGGGGGATTTACAAACCTATAAAATAAGGGGAGAGTCATGTGCATCAAAACTAACATGGCAAACATCAGAGATACGAGGTGTTGAGGAAGAAGTACAGTCAAGTAAAAGAAAAGAATACACCATTAATACCATTGATAATCACAAACCGAAATTGTTGAACATCAACCAGGTAAAAGTAAGGTGTTCTCCTACACCCCCTAAAAAATTACACACTCCCACAACTTTGTCAAAGTAAATTCACATTTTTTAACTCTGTATAATTCTATGCCCAAACAAAGTATAACACCCTTGTTTTTTATTTAATATTTTCTTAGTACAATAAATAATACTAAAAAAAATTAATAATAATAAGAGATAAGATAAAAATAAAAATGATAAAGATTAGAAAGAAATAGGGTAAAGAGGATAAACCCCATTCCCTATTTTTAAGGGGTTTTTTTTTTTTTAAAAAAAATGTTTACACGGAGAGTTTTAAACAGTGGAGAGGGAGAGAGTTTTACTGAAAAAAGAAAATGAAGGTTTTTCTTTGGGAATTTGCTGGCAACAAGAACGTATCATGAGTGAGTAGTCTAAACCTTATTTTTATATAATTGATTTATTACTGGGATTTAAAGTTGTGTATTTAATTTTCTATTAGTGGAACTTTGAGATTAAACAAAAGAATATTAATTTGATCGACATAGATGGCACTGTGTTATTGGGCTGCTGGCGCCACAGTTATATATATATATATATATATTTTGAGGAGTATGGATGTTGGTAAACATACACGTACAAAGATTTATACATTGAAGTTTTAATTAACAATAGTAGCTTTAAGGGCTAATGCTTGATTGATTTGCATTTGATTTTTCTCTATGTTCCATGAATCTATTCAATGTTATCTTAAATTTGACTTGACCTACCAGATGGTAGTGTGGCATTAGTGAAGTTGTGATACTGTGTTGGCACCTAAGAGTTTATTCTTGTGGAAATCATTGTCATATGGATTGACAAGGTATGGTTAGAATAGATATTACGGGTATTGTTTGGAACGGTCTCATGGGTAGTAACTAGTATGGATATATCTACGTTAGCTTCATGTTGTTTAAATTTATGTGTGTTAATATACTAGATTGATGGTGGATTCTCTTTATATAGATCAAACCTACAGATTATGTCATAATAGTAATTTATTTCCTTTTGTCTAAGGTTTGGTCCCTTAATTTAAGGATGAAGGAACTTGTGTTCACAAATATTTCTAAGATAAGAAGACATGAATGTATGGTTTTTGATCGAGTACACAGTAGGTACTCACATCCTTGAATTTTTGATCACTTAATAATTATATAAGGTTAAGGCTAAGTCAGACTTTAATGGGCATGCGCCTCACTTGTATATTAGTTTAGAACTTATCTATTAATTTTTGTATATTGATCATATTTGAGCAAGAACCCTTCCTTCTATTAATCATATTTATAAGTACTGACATGGGCGTACACTTTGTTCCAATATTGGTGTTGTTTTGTTCATGTTCGAGTCAGAAATTTTGTCTAATTTGGAGACGAATTTTGTCTTAATTTGATTTTGGTTTTCTTTAAAGGATTTTAACTAAGTGTTATCTGCCCTCTTTCAAACTCAAAAATCCCCATTTATGTAGAAGGATTGATTTTTTCTAACTGCAGAAATCCGGCCTGTGCCTGGTTTGGAATTGAGTTTTCAAAGTTAGAGTTTTAAAACATAAAAAAATAAGTTTTATGTGTTATCTGCCCTTGCATTCTTCTATGGTGGTAGATATGATGTTTGAAGTTTGGTTGACAAAAACTCAAAATCAGTTTCCCCTAGATTTTTATGAAAACATGCCTCATCACAATTGGCCTTCCGCATTCCGAGGCCTGTAGAATTAATTATGGTGTATGGAAGTTTGACTGGCAAAAAACAGTGCGTCAGAAATCAGTTTCTTTGCACTGTGTTCGAGCCTATCTTTGACACATTTAAAATGAGATTGGGTATTTTTGTAAAACATAAGAAAGTAATTTATGTGTGTCAGCTTTTCAACACAAAAAGCTTCGATGCGTTTGGATACCTGTGGAAAAAGTGGTGTCATTCGAAGATAGTCCGTCAGAAATCTAGTTTGTTGAATATTAGGATTTTTACCATTTTTTACCTAAGTTTTATTCTAGATAGGCTGAGGTTGGGACTTCGAGTTCTACATGAAAAAGTATATCTACATATCTTAGTTTCTAAATAATTAAGTTACATATCATTTGGATGAATGTAGGAAAAACTATAGCATTGACTATGTGGCTGATAAGAACTACGAAGGCTTGATTCTAATCTTAAAAGATTTGGATACGTACGCAGCTTTGAGCAAAAGTGCAGCCACTACACTATACTATATTATATATTAATTATTAGTTATTGTGATAATTAACTAAATATATACAATGTTAGTACTTAATGGTGTACGTGATTGTGGTTGTTTAAAATGTATTCACGAAACATTTAACTAATACGTTATTCCTGATTGAACATTTTGATAAATATGATTTATATAATTGATAATGAGGTGAGTTGATTAGTTATTATATTTAGAATCTTTAGTAATTATTCTATTGTTTGAGACGATGTTTGTTTTGTAATGAAAATATTATAATAAATGAGAAATCTTGAGTGTTAAAGTCCGGTGTAAAAGTGTCCGGTGAAATTAATGTGTCATCCACATCTTTAGATCTCTCCACGCCTCTTTGATGAAAAGAAATGAAATGAAATGTTTATGACTAATGATGTCATGTGAAAAGCCGTCTTAGAGAGGAACTAATGCATTCGCCTTGTGGGTTGGTTGTATTCCTTGAATGTACATGAATGTAGGTGGGTATTTCTTGAATGTGGTAGGAATGATCCAAGGTATTCATTGAATGTGCCATGAATGACCTGTTAGTGTTATGGTAGGTATTCCTTAAATGTGATGGGAATGACCCAAGGTATTCATTGAATGTGCCATGAATGACCTGTTAGTGTTATGATAGGTATTCCTTGAATGTGGCGGGAATGACCTAAGGTATTCATTGAATGTGCCATGAATGACCTGTTAGTATTATGATGGATATTTATTGAATGTGGCAAGAATGACCCAAGATATTCATTGAATGTGTCATGAATGACCTGATATTTTGTTATGCCCAAATGAGGCTTTGTGATTATGTGTATGGAAGCCCAGAGATGGCTGTGACTCACAAGTTACGAGTTTACAAGATGAAAGTATGTTTCTTGGAGGCGATATCCCGCTTGGGACATATGTCTTGTAGTTGTACTCGGTGTGAGTAAGGCACACGGATATATATATGATTTGGCAAATGTGTATAGTGCAATTCGTGGAGTAGGAACTAAATGTTGGGTTGTGTCTTTTAATAAATAAATCAACGAGATAATTAATAAGTAAAGTAAAATATTGATTTTACGTGTGATGGAGTTATTGCATATGATGTATATGATTTCTTATGAGAAATATATACGTGGTTTGTATGAGTTGATTCTCACAAGGGATGAATGTACTCCTTGGTTGTGATATTTCCCCGTTCTCATAAGTAGACACATGGTTTTTAAGTAAAAGTATATGAATTGTGTGATGTTATGGATGTGAAGTGTGACTGTGAATAATATTAGTAAATGATTGTGATTTCTATGTGACTGCGAAATAACTATAACTTGATATGTTATTACAAAAATATTAATGACTTATGATTGTCTGAGATCTATGGTTATGCACGCAAACTTTATGGCTAAATGGTATTCCCCGAATATGCGGGACGAACCAGGTTATATCAATTAGACTTAAATGTCTTAAATGAGGTTTGGTTATGAATGGAAATTTGACTGGCTGAGATAAATCATTTTATTGTGATGTCTAACTCTGTTTTGCAGGAGGGTAGGATCTATTAATCTTTTCTGCAGGGACGTAAATATCTTACCCTAAGACGATATGTTGACTTAAAGGTAAGGTATACCAAACTCATATTTAATTAGGTTATCATATGTGCATTTAATAAATGGAATGTAAGTGGTATTTATGTTGTGAGTTATTTTGGCAAGTGGGAATGATGAGTACTGTTATATGAGATTCATGGAATTTTTATATTGGGGTGAAATCTTACTTGGGAAGAAACTACACGCCGTTTTGGAAAACGAAACTATATTGTCTTCCAAGTTGAAATGGTTGGTAATGTTATATTTATTAATTTGAAAGATTATTATATATATTTTGTTGTTAGTCTACTCATACCAGGCCAAAAATTTAATTTTGCTGACTCATGTTTGCTTTGTTTTGCAACGTGGGTGTGTTCTTGAGAACATAGATGGTGGAGTGCAGTGGATAAGAACACGTGATTTGGAGTTGCTCTTGGAGTCTTCTGGTTTTAAGATTTTCTGAAGGGTATGGTTTTGTTTTGAGACAAATGTAATAGAGTTGGTTAGTTTCTTTGTAGTTTAATAATGTGATTTAAGGATTGTTCCTTTTAGTTTTCTTTAGATTTCAGTTTTGTATATATCGTGTTTGATAACAGGGGTTTGGGTTTTGTTTCACCCCGGGTTTTCAGATAATTAAATATAATTGTTTTAAATATTGTCTGAAAATTTGGGGTGTGATACAAAGGGTAATGCAAAGAAATTTAATAAACTCAGACACACAAATGTAGTTTTTCAAACAATACTTTCCCATTCATGATTCTCGATCGCTCCTACAAACCATTAAATCTATATCAGCGAGCCCAAACTTGCTGATGTGAACCCAAAGAAAAATTAGGATATGATATATCATTGTGGGTTTCACTGCTGCCTCTACTGCAGAGATTTGTTCATTGCTCTCCAAACAGTGCCTTGCTCATTAGATGATCAAGAATTGTTTTGGCTCATGGATTAGCATTATGCGTTTTTAAGAAGAGATTAAATTGAGAGGAGATTAAAATAATGATAATTGCACAAACTAAAAAAAGTTATGTAAAGAAGAAGAACAAAAAATAAATTAAGGGTGGTTATTATTTATCTGATAAGTAATTATATTTTGCAATGGCGAAAAAATAAAGAAATTATCTCAAAAAAATCACAGGTGGCGGGCCGTCTCGAGTCAAAAGCCCAAATTCTAATGTTTTTCTATAAAACAATACTTATGCCGATGAAAAGAAATTAGAGAGTATTAAAACCCAAAAAAATTATTGGTCCGGCTTTTAAGTTGTTTTTTTTTAAAACCAGGCTCTCTAGCCCAATTTCTTGCATCCATAAATACTTTGTTTTTTTGCAACTCCAATTGCGTGAACTTTACCAAAAAAAATAATAATTAGTGGCCTAAATGCAATGGGCGGCTGGAGATGGATTCGTTGTAGAGATGGTAATGTGGAGTGGATATGGATTGTTGGACTCGGGCTGGGTTTGGCTGGCTGGACGTCCAATGGCGTGGAGTGTTGACCTTGGGGCTAGATTTCGCTGTCTGGACATGTCAGAATATGTTATTTTGGTCCAATGAAATGGTCCAAAATGCAGTTGGCGGCTGGTGACGTTTGGACTTGGGTTGGATTTGACGGGCTAGACATATTAGATTGTGTTTATTTAGTCTTACGGAAGGCCCAAAATGACATGGGCGGCTGCAGATCCAACAATTAAAAAAAGAGGTATGCTATATGAACCTACATTTTAGACCTACTATTTAAATCAACTAGTAGGACTCACTATTTGAACAACGTTGGTTTGCATTTTATTATGAAGACTTTTAACACATCAGTAAGTTCAAATAATAAGTCAAATAAGTAAGTCGGTATAATATATTTGTTAAAAAAGTTTGTGTGGTAGAGTGTTAGACTTGGGCTTCAAGGAGCGGGCTGAATATAATATGTGAAAGAATACCTTAAAAAGATGGCGTGTATGGCTGCATTTGACGGGCTGAAGTTTTAACAACAGGTTAAAGCTGGCCCAAAATTGAGCGGTAAGTAGGATGTGCTAATCTTAATCAGTTGCCATCTTACTCATACGACATATAATAAGATCGATTAACAGAAAGTCAGCTTTAAATAGTTTTAATCTTTATTTTTTATCATTTGCGTTTAGCCTACTTGCAACATTTGATACACATACATGACACATTCACAGCAAGAGTTTGTGTTATTCTTAGCTTAAACAATATGAACGTGGACATTTTATGTCATTTTCACTAATTCAACTCAAAATAGTTATAGGAATATAGAACCCAACATGATTCCTTTAGATTCTTAAAGAGTGTGTTGGCGTTGTTGAGGCTGATAATCTCTAGGACGATCAGTAATCCAGAAGCAAGGTAGCTAGAAAAGTGGTGGCAACATGCAATATATAGCTCTCCTCAGTGCGAAACAGCAACAGATAAATAAAACCTAGGATTTAGTTTTTAATACAAACTGTTTACGTAACTAATTAACGACAGACATTGAGTTAATTGAAGTTAGAGTAGTCAACAAAGTGTGGTAGTTGCTGTGTGTCTAGGCCTCTAGCTTTGAAGTATGCAGTAGTTTCTTTGGCGCAAAGGTGATGTGTTTACTCATCTTCGTCCTTCATTCGTTTAAAGCTTTCCTAAAAAAAAAAAAAAGAATAATTTAGCCTCTTCATTATATATATTTAATTTATCTTTACTTAACGACTTATTTCTTTTCGCACTTGAGTTTTTGACTTGCATAATTTGGCCATGCACACAATAGTTAGTTCGATTAATTGTTAGTCTAATCAGTGATAAATTTGGTTTTCTTCATGTTAGTTTCCACTTTCACACACACAAATAACCACTAAAAAGGTCGCCATGTAACTATAGCTAATTGTGCATGGCATAAAATGTCACAACATATATATATATTTGTAAGAATATATTTGCAAGAATCAGGTAACTTTTATTGATATTTTCGGTATACACCCGGATGATTTTTCCTCCTCTATTTTTCTTTTCATTTCCTAACGCACTACATATCCTATATTCTAATTTTTATCGAAATACATATATATATTCTAAGTTTCTAACAGTATGTTTGGTATATTTTTATGTACATTGGAAAATATGGCCGGACATATATATGGATATCGATATTTATAAGGGTATGATTCTTTGTTATTACAATTAAGTTAACTGAGGCAATTATGGTACTTTATTTGTAATGTTGATTAGCGACCTTGGTATTGGATCAAATGTAGCAAATGTATGTAGCTCAGTCCAAATATAATTAAGCAAAGAAAAAGGTATCTATCTAAGCTACTTAATGATTAGACTTGGCTTCCAAGACAAGTGATATACTTACCTAGTTTGTATCACTCAGTGATGTCTCAAAGGCAAAATTATGTGATGTCATTCTTCAGCAAAGAGTTTAACACAAAACGATATATATCTATGCAGTCATGTAGCAACAGCGTGCGTAAGGCTGGGTGCAATGGCTCTCCATTCCCTCAAAAGTAGAAGGAGTGGCGGTGGTTTTTGCTCTTTATCTCCATAATACTCTCCATATATAGAGAGTAATATTGAGGAATAGTGAGGAATAGAGAGTGTATTCCACGCAAGTTGAAATGGCAAGGTTTGTAAAAACTCAAACCGCCAACTTAAAATGGCGTGGAATGCATTTTTTTTTTTTAAATTATGCGCCGGTCGAAGTGGCGTAGAATGATCCAAACCATTAGACACCAAAATTGACTCCCCATCCTCAAAACATTATTTTTTGGTGGAATGGAGATAGAGGGTGATGCACCATTGGACTCAGCCTAAACAAAACAATGTGCTTGGAGCCCTGGATGGTCCAATTACTTCCAAACTAAGACTCGATCTGCACTTAAACGTGAACGAATTTATATTAGTTTTCAATTTAATTATTAGACCATACACGAATTATTCAAACTAGATTGATGCATGCACAACATATGTTTTGTTTAAAGCATAGAATGGCAATATCATCAATTGACTAAAAAATAGGGGTACAATAGTCAACACAATAACTTTGCTTAAAGCATAGAAGAGCAATATTGTAAGAGTCCAATGGGGGTTATATGAGCTGCTAAAGGCAAATATAGCACCCCAACTACAAAAATGTCATTTCAATGGGGGCTGCTAAAAGGGTCTTAAATTTGGAATGAATCAAAAATCCAGTCAAAATTAAGACCTTCGCTAACCGGTAGCTGTCATAATAAGTTCGGGAGACAGACGACATAGTTTTTGCCGTCTGCGTGTTAAATTTCGATAGATAGCAGCAACTGTGTCATCTGTCCAAAAAAATTCAACTTTTAAGTTACAAAATAATGGACGGACAGCAGAAACTATGCCATCCTTATCATTTAGCACTTCAAAATAGAAAATGTGATTGAAATGGTTTTTTAATTTTGGGGTGCCAAATTTAACTGGAAAAACTAAAAAATCTACGTGGCACCTTTTAGCAATCCAATTTAACAACTCTCCATTCAACTGGCTCTCAATCGACTTAAAAATAGAACATACCATAGTCAAAACATAGATTAAGAGATTTAGAGTTACATTTTAAAAAAAAAAAAAAAAAATTAAAAAAAATACTGTAGAGCTGATGGTCGCGATCTTTATAATAGTTTAGACTTATCTTTAATTTATGTTTTGCTCTTCACTGCGGCGGACAGCATTCTTTTCCTTTTTTAATCAAATCGCAGAAGTCAAACTTCTACCTGAGTAACATTTGCCTAGGAGAAATGCTCGTCGTTGCAATTGATTTCAAAACTTATTTAGTATGATACGCTATTATAAAAAAAAAAAAAAAAAAAAAAAATTTAGTATGGGAGGGGACAGTAAGAAGTAATAATAATAAAAATAATGAACATTTATTTCCAATAAAAATGAGTCAATACATATTCAATCAATCTGGAAGCAAAATTCCAAATCTAGTGCAGGAACCAGCGTATAATTGTTTATTTGATTCCATGTTAACCGCTTAGTGATTTGGCTTTATCTAAAAACAAACAATATAAGAAGCTTAAACTTTCAAACCTTTCCTCGTTTCTTTCATTTCAAGGTACGTAAAAAAAACCAACAATGGCGAGCAAGTTCTTGGCCTTGTCATGCATACGAAATGAAAGCACTAGAGACTTAACTCCAAGACCTCATTACCCATCCATGCCTAAATATCCAAAGGGTGTTTCTGTTGAAGAAGAGAACAACATTCAAGGATCAGAAGCCAAAGCCTTGTTTTCTGTTTATGGAATGACTTGTTCTGCTTGTGCTGGTTCTGTTGAAAAAGCTATTAAACGATTACCTGGTATTCGTGAAGCTGCTGTTGATGTTCTTGGTAATAGAGCTCAGGTTCTGTTTTATCCCAGTTTCGTAAATGTAAGTTCGGTTATACAATTCAGTTTTGAGATAAAAGCTCGATTTGTGAAAGTTTACGCTATTTTTTGGAATTTTGAAACATGCCATGATCAAAAAAATATGCAAGAAGAGAAATTTTCTTTGTTTGCATTGGTTATTGGCTTAGGTGCTTATAATAGTTTTAGAAAATTTTAATTAGGAGAAAGATTGGAACTTGGAAAGGAAAGTTGATTGACCAGCACTTACTTTGTAAAAGAGTAGAAATTAATATGAAGGTTTGTTAATTAAGATTTTTAAGCTAAAGAACAAACAATTCTAGCAATTATTGTTGTATATTGAATCATTTGAGTCAGTTCAGTATGATGCAGGGTTAATTTAGAAATTTCAGGGAGTATGCTTGTTAGTTACCCTTACGTACTCTGAATGCAAATAAAAATTACTTCTAGGTAAAATCTATGCAAAAGCACCCCCAGGTCCGCCTAGCCTCGGCTCAACCCGCGCCCTAAGGTCGCCTACAGTCATGAACTCTTTCGCCATCTCTTTTCTTCATTCGAAGACAATGATTGACTTTATAGTAATTGTTTTATGGAAAAATTTATGCGTCTTCATATTGCAGATCTGGGCATATATAATAGTATATTAGTATGATATAAGTATTTGTCAACCTGAAACCTACTCCAAAATTGTACTATTTAGTTGTCCCAAATGACCAAACCCAACAATCCATATAATTGGCACTCTGATGCCGATTTGCGTGTCCTTGGAGCCATTTTTCAAATTATACAGATAAAAGTATTGGTGGATTCATGACAAAGTTGATAGTCTTTAGTCTTTACTAATACTAGCATGTAAAGATTGCTCTGTGGTAGTACTACTAGAAGGATAGCTACGGCATACTACCATCACGATTACTATTACCTCCTACTACTGCTGCCCCTAATGGTATTATTTCATAACACATTCATTTTTCTGATGTTGCTGCTGCTTGTTGTACTTGAAATGAGGATTTAAAGGTGGATGGAGAGTTCAGCATATGTATATTTGTTTGATAGCAGGGATTCTTCTGTTGTACCAGTCCATACTAAGACACCAGTTTGATGTAATTTGATTTTGTAGGAGGAAACTATTCGAGAAACCATTGAAGATGTTGGCTTTGAAGCTGCACTGATTGAGGAGGAGGTGAATGAGAGGTCTTCCCAGATTTGTCGGATACGCATTAAAGGAATGACTTGCACTGCTTGCACATCAACTATCGAATCTGCCTTACAAGGTATTCGAGGTGTACAAAAATCCCAAGTTGCGTTGGCAACTGAGGAAGCAGAAATTCTATATGATCCAAAGATCGTGAACCACAACCATCTAATGGAAGCGATTGAGGATACTGGGTTTGAGGCTATACTTATTAGTACAGGGGAAGAT
Source organism: Coptis chinensis (assembly GCF_015680905.1). NCBI lineage: Eukaryota > Viridiplantae > Streptophyta > Magnoliopsida > Ranunculales > Ranunculaceae > Coptis > Coptis chinensis. The sequence continues at coordinate 38,223,753 of NC_141456.1, read as the reverse complement.
CGAAGCAAGATACAACTCAAAATAGATGGAATGCGCACTGATCGGTCAATGAGGATGGTTCAAAATTCTCTTCAAGCATTACCAGGTGTCGAAACTATAGAATTTGATTCCATGCTTCATAAAGTTTCCCTTTCTTATAAGTCCGAGCAAACAGGACCAAGAAATTTCATTCAGGTGATTGAGTCTACGGGATCCGGGCGTTTTACGGCAATGATACACCCTGAAGGAGAGGGTAAAGGTTCCTACAGGCAGGAAGAGATTAAACAGTATTACAAATCTTTCCTTTGGAGTTTGATTTTTACGATTCCAGTATTTCTCACATCCATGGTGTTCATGTATATCCCTGGTATAAAGCATGGACTAGACACTAAAGTAGTGAATATGATGAGTATTGGGGAGCTCTTAAGATGGATACTCTCTACTCCAGTGCAATTCATCAGTGGGCGACGATTTTACACTGGGTCCTACAAAGCATTACGGCATGGGTCTGCAAATATGGATGTTTTAATTGCCTTGGGAACCAATGCTGCATACTTCTACTCAGTCTATTCAGTACTAAGAGCAGCAACTTCTCATGATTTCAAGTCCATGGATTTCTTTGAGACCAGCTCAATGCTTATATCATTTATTCTTCTTGGGAAATACTTGGAAGTGTTAGCCAAGGGAAAGACGTCGGAGGCCATTGCAAAGCTTATGAACTTGGCACCCGAAACAGCTATGCTGTTAACTCTTGACACTGAGGGAAATGTGACAAATGAAGAAGAAGTTGATAGTCGATTAATACAAAAGAATGATTTAATTAAGGTACTTCCTGGTACAAAGGTAGCTTCAGATGGAATTGTTACATGGGGACAAAGTCATGTCAATGAGAGTATGATAACAGGAGAAGCCCGACCCGTGGCAAAGAAAAAGGGTGATGCAGTGATTGGAGGGACTTTGAATGAGAATGGTGTATTACATGTTCAAGCAACACGAGTTGGGTCTGAAAGTGCCCTGTCACAGATTGTTCGACTTGTGGAATCAGCACAGATGGCCAAAGCTCCAGTTCAGAAATTTGCTGACCGTATTTCTAAGTATTTTGTGCCTCTGGTTAGTATTTGCTTTTGCCATTTTCTTCTTCCCTTTCAGTTTGTTGGAGACTTCTCTCTTTCTTTTTCCTTTTTTTTTACTCGCAAAGTTCGAGAAATTTGTTCTTGGATAAATTTAGCCAATTCACTTTGTTATACATTTCAGTAAATGGAAAGACTAAAAGGATAACAGACCATTTTTTTTCTTTAACAGCTTATTGTAGGCAACATTACAATTCAGTGTTCCTCAAGTGTTGGACCATTTGGGGATTGGATCAATAATCTTTATTGTGAAGTTAATAATTTTCATAGACCTACTGAGTTTAGTTAGACCGTAGGAATAATTTTGTCTGCTATCTGTTTTGAATCAGTGTAGCTCCATTTAGAATCTTATGATATCTTATAATTTTGCAGGTCATTACGCTTTCGTTGTCCACTTGGCTCGCCTGGTATATGGCCGGTAAACTTAGTTGGTACCCCAAATCTTGGATACCTTCTTCAATGGATAGCTTTCAGCTGGCTCTTCAGTTTGGAATATCTGTTATGGTCATAGCCTGCCCATGTGCACTGGGCCTGGCAACTCCCACTGCAGTTATGGTTGGTACTGGAGTTGGTGCTTCTCAAGGTGTATTGATCAAAGGTGGCCAAGCACTTGAAAGTGCCCATAAGGTCAGCTTGACAGTTTTCTATAACTTCCTGACTACTATATACTAGAATGGTGGGAAAATGTTTCCAAGTAACTATCGGATGTTACTTGACATAAAGATATGTTTGCTACTGTTTTTTCTCATCTGTCAAACTAACTCTTGGATACTAAATTGTGCTTTTAAATCCAAATTTCTTCTGAAAACTCAAAATTGGTATGTGATGACCAACTGCATAACTTATTTTGACTACTTATATTTTCAACTGATATCTGCATCTAGTTTCCATCTTTCGATGACTTGTTCCTTGCCTAATAATGATTTTTTGCTGACGTTGCTGATTCAATGATGCTTTGAGCTTGAATTCAGCAGACAGGTTCCAGTATTCAATTTGATCTTATATAAGCATGGGTAAACTTGTGAATCACCAATAGGTGTTGTCTTGCATACGTTTTTCTGTTAAGACTGGATTGTGTTAACAATTCTTTGGACAAATGTGACTAAACACAACTAGCATGTGTATCTGATTTATCGACTATTAAAGTAGAACGGAGAATCTGTACATGTTAATAAAAAGCATTGTGTAGTACTAATATTTTGAAAGACCCTTTTTCTTTCTGTTGTCGTCCTAGATATGGTATTGGCACTAACTCCATATTTCTGTAATGGAGTATTTACCAAATAGCTCATCTCTGTAGGTAAACTGCATTGTTTTTGACAAGACTGGGACGCTTACTGTTGGCAAGCCAGTCGTTGTCAGCACCAGGCTATTGCGAAACATGCTTCTCCAGGATTTCTATGAACTGGTTGCTGCGACCGAGGTACACCTTGCTTTTAAGTTGCCTTGGGTTTGCTAAACTTGATACTCTTTTTTCCACCTTTTCTAAGCTAACAAGATAAGCAATGATTTTGACGAAATCGTTAAATATGATAGGTGAACAGTGAGCACCCTCTGGCTAAAGCCATTGTCCAGTACGCCAAGAAATTCAGAGAAGAAGAGAATCAAGTCTGGCCAGAAACGCGAGGTTTTGTCTCAATTACTGGAAATGGTGTGAAGGCCACAGTTCAAAACAAAAAAATAATTGTGGGCAACAAGAGTCTAATGTTGGAGTCTGACATTGCTATTCCAGTTGAAGCTGAAGAAATCCTCGAAGAAACTGAACAAATGGCACAAACTGGGATTCTAGTGTCTATAGATGGGCAGGTGGCTGGAGTGATAGCCATATCTGATCCAGTAAAGCCTGGAGCAGAACAAGTCATATCACTTCTCAAGTCCATGAAAATCGAAAGCATTATGGTGACAGGTGACAACTGGGGTACCGCAAATTCCATTGCCAAAGAGGTTGGAATCAAAACCATCATTGCTGAAGCCAAGCCTGATACAAAAGCTGAAAAGGTGAAGGAGTTACAGGTATGTTGTTCTTCTTGGAGGCTATTATTTGTGCATTAGCTCTTGTTTGTATAGCATTATGGTGTAAACACAAAATTTCATACGTCTCTTAATTATGTTCTTGTTCTAGCTTTCTATCCTGATTATATTTCAAAATTTTCATTTGATCCCCAGAGCAAGGGATTGACTGTGGCTATGGTTGGAGACGGCATCAATGACTCACCAGCACTAGTTGCTGCTGACGTTGGAATGGCAATAGGAGCAGGTACAGACATCGCCATCGAGGCAGCTGACATTGTTCTCATGAAAAGCAACTTAGAGGATGTGATAACTGCCATTGACCTCTCTAGAAAAACCTTCTCTCGCATTCGTCTAAACTACATTTGGGCTTTGGGTTACAATCTTCTAAGCATACCAATTGCCGCAGGTGCTCTTTTCCCATCAACTGGATTCCGTCTGCCTCCATGGATTGCTGGTGCAGCAATGGCAGCCTCTTCAGTTAGTGTTGTCTGCTCTTCTCTTTTGTTAAAGAACTATAAAAGGCCCAAGAAGTTGGACCACCTTGAAATTCGTGGAATCCAGATTGAGTGATGATCTATGGTTGCCTTGTGTTTTCAAGTTGGTTTCTGTTGGTCTTTCTATGTACATATTCCGTATTTAATAAAGCTCGTGTATATAAAATAAAATAATAAATGGTTTGAGAAAGATTGGAATATGGATGATTAATTGTAAATTTTGTAATTTATTGAACAAACAAACCAAATTACCAAACGCATTTTTTACCTTGAGTGGTGAAAAACGTCATTATAATTGCAATAAAATGCTTAGCGGCTTTTATCTTATAGAACAATAGTGCAAAAGAAACAAGGGAAGAAGAAATGACGCTAAAGATATATGCTGATCGTATGTCGCAACCGTCTCGGGCTATAATCATATTCTGCAAGTAATGTTTTAAGCTCCATCTCACTCTCATTTATTTTATCTTTATTTCAATTGATTTTTTCTTTTTTTCTTTTTTTTTTATTGTGTGTTGTTTGTTTTATTGGGTGTTCAGAGTGAATAGAATTGACTTTGAAGAAATTAAAGTAGATTTAGCCAAACGTGATCATCTCAAGCCTGAATATCTTGGTAAGTTCACCAAATTCAATCCAACTTCAACCTAGTGGCGTGAAAGCTCAAATTTTATGAGAGAGAGAAAAGACTGTTCCCATCTGTTTACTTGAGTAGTTGAGTATATAGTTAATTGGTGTTGCTAACTGTTGGACATGTTATATGGTTTCAGCAATCAACCCACTTGGACAAGTTCCATCGATAGCTGACGGAAGGTTTAAACTTTTCGAGAGGTATTATCTTATTTTGTGTTTGGAGTAATGATAACAAACTAGTTCCTTGTTGTGGAAAATCTTCTTTTGAAAGTGATTAATTCACACTGCGACACAATCAACTTGGCTATTATTTTTCAAATAACAATCACCATCTGGGGTCACAGTGAATTAATCTTCTACAATGATCATTGTATAAAGAGAATCTCAATTATATATACGAATAGATGACTATGCAAGCTATTTCTTTTACCAATCTCCGTTGCCTTTTGTTGCTTTTCTTGTTGCTACTTGTTATAATGATTCTGTGTTTACCATTTTGATTGTGGCTATTTTTCAGTCATGCAATTCTAAGTTACCTTGCCTATGCATTCCCAGGTGTTGCCGACCATTGGTAAGTTTAACTTATATTCATCAGCCCTTTCTCATCACCTATAGTTAGTTTGGTATAAATTTAAACATTGCAAATCATTTCTTTTTTCAATGATAAAATTAGCTTTTAGGGGTTTAAGACTTAGGGTGTGTTCACAATCAGGTATGTACCTCGCTGACATGGTCAGTGAATCCGATCAAATTTTTGTAGAATAATCTATATTGATTTAGAAGATTAACACTGAAACCAAAATGCCCTTTAAATCATCTAACCTGCTCCTCAAGATCCCATAAACATACTACTGGATCATCTATGAACTGAAGACGATATACAAGGTTATCGCCCCTCTCAAATTTGAAACCTTCAATGGGCCCTCTATAATTAGCTTGTGAGATTATTTTACCTACGACCAAGGCCACCAAAATGAACGGAGAGGGGAGATAGAGTCGTTTGTCTGAGGACCCCAAAAACTCTTGAACAAGCTGGCTGGGGAATGGGGAAGTATCACCGAGGCAGATGAAGCCATTCCTAATCCAATGGTCCTCCACAATCCACACAGCCCCAGGACTCATCCATAAAGTATCTCCATTGTTGTATCTTGCTATTTTCCATATAAGCTTTTTATTTATAATATTTGAAATAAGAAATAAAATAAGAAATTTGATAAAGAATACTGCATCTTGTTTCTCCTTTTATTAGTAAAATATAGCAACCTATCTATTTGATATTGTTTTTGTTACATAGACTGATAGACGATAGATCTATACGACTATGCTGCAATCTCTCTCTCTCTCTCTTCATATGCATTGTGGATTTGTGGTAAATAATATATGCTATCTATTTATTTATCTAGTTGTGATCGTTATCTTTTATTTACTTATTTATTTGTTTGTTTGTTTTGGATATCATCCCATGCTATCCCGTCTCCAAAAAGGCTTTTTCTGTATTCCTTTTGTAAGGTATCCAGCTGATCTTTTCAAGAGGGCCAAAATTAACTCAGTCTTGGACTGGCATCATTCCAATTTACGCCGTGGTGCAGGTGAGGTAAATTCCAACTTGTGTATCTGACTTGCCCTTTTTACCAGTGTTATTATCTTCATAAATGTATTTCTCAGCCTCAGCTGGGCTTCAAATGTATGCTGGACCGTTGATCACGATGTGATTAATCTCAAAAGATCTTGAATTCTTTTAAGAAAAGTGAAACCAGTTTTCCATAGATGCGAAACAGGTTACACGCTTTGTTTTAATATGTGTCTTGATGCAGCCATGTTCTCTTTTTCTTTCTAATAGAGAGGAACACAAGAATAATAATGAATAAATCACACTGATGTATTCAGGAAAATAGTCCGACCAAGCTTGTTTGGCATGGCTACTATAATTTTTACAGCGTTCTATCCTTAAGCATACCAATTATAATGAATTGACATTGTCCTATATTCTCTTGAACTCTTAAAGGGGTATTTAAGTGAGCTTGTATCTAGCATTTCTTACCTGGTAACATGTTCCATAACTAACCAACTTTTCTTTCCCTTAATGTTTCTAATTAGATTGAATTTGATCAAAGGTATCCATTTTATCCTTATTTTGTCATGGAAAATGTCAGAAACTGTGTAATTAGTACACCATTGTTTTGGTTTGGTCTTTGGCAATTGATTGTTTGATTCTATGGATTAAAAACTTGAAAAAATTGCAGCCCATAGTATCTTATTCTTAAAATTTTAATACATGCATAGTGTTTTTCACAAGTGAATGGTGCATGCATAATGAATTATCCAGGTGGAGCACTCTGCTGGTCACCAAATCTTTATAACATTTATGCATTTAAGTGTTCCAACTCGTGCAAGTACTTGTGGTCCAGAAGCTAATCCCATATAATTGTGAAGTTTCCGTGTTGAAAATGTGCTCCAAACTTCCTAGTGACTTGTAAATGTATCCATGCAAGCGTCACTAGCCACTAAGTACTAACTGTGGAGGCTTCATCCATATTATTAAGAATATAGATATTGAGTACATAATTGTCTCTTCCTGTAAATTTGCTGTCACATAACTACTAAATGCTGTTTATATCTCTACAGCTACTTACGTACTAAATACTGTACTGGCACCTGCACTTGGTCTCCCTCGGAATCCAATAGCAGCTGCTGAAGGTGAAAAAATCTTGACCTCATCCCTGTTAAAACTTGAATCCATTTGGCTCAAAGGGAACGGGAAGTTCTTGCTGGGTGGCTTTCGACCATCCATTGCAGATATCAGCCTTGTTTGTGAAATCACGCAATTGGAGGTAAAAGTTGTCTGTTGAATTATTGGTATACATAATAATTCCTCTTTGAACCTTCTGCTAAGTTAGTTTTCTTGGTTTATAGAGCTCTAATAAGCATGACGTATTCTGGAAACCAAACTAGACATAGGAGACCTTAATGGACATCTCTCTGATTAGCTATTTCTGTTTCATTGTTGGAATTGAAATGGTTCCATATTAGTTGATTCAACTCTCGGTGAAATGCAGGTGCTGGATGAAAATGACTGCAATCGATTACTAGGCCCACATAAGAAGGTCTTGCAGTGGATTGAGGATACCAGGATTGCAACGAGTCCTCATTTTGATGAAGTTCACGCAGTTCTCTTCAAAGCTAAAGCAAAATTTAACAAAAAGTCTAGTGTAGCAAACTATGAGGCTGGGTCAAGCATAAAGGCTATGTTGTCATCAAAGCTGTAAGGTGGATGTCCTGTGTTCCTGTAATCTTTTAACTGGACTCTGAAGGATTTTAGTATATTCTTTTAATGCCCTGAGTAGGATATATGGATGCAGAATTGCACACTAATAATTCTATCAAATAAATATCTACTTCAAGCTTCTGGTGTTGGTGCTTATCTTTAATACATATAAAAATGTGGGGTTGAGTAACAGTGTTTTGGTGCACGTCTCAGGGGTAATTTGGTAATTCTCAGTTTTTTTTCTTTCTTTTTGAGGGGTAAAATAGTAATTTAACGTTTATAATATTTTTTAAAAACTCAGTGGAGCCCACGTAGATACCACGTGCACAGTGGCTAGTTGTATATTTATAACTGTTGTTGTGAGGGACTAATATACATAACCAATATATATTATATACGTGTCCAACATAAACAGAAATATCCTACCGACTTCATGTCATTGTCCTCCGAGCTCGCTTCATAAGCAGCTCGCCTCATGTAGGTGATCTCCTTCAGCTCACTCCAGAGTAATGCAGGTCGAACAAATGACCTTAAGCAGAACGCTTCACCTGATGACACCATCTATTATCCAAATGCAATCATTACCAGAGTCGTACTGGCATAACCCAACCACTCCCCATTATTGCGGGATTCCTACTAACACCAGCCATACACGCATCCTAGATCTCAACCACACAACTGTACTAATCTTTACATGTGTTGCGCAGATCTTCATACTCAACAACTATAAATACCACCTGCATGAACTATGTCAAACCTGATTCTTCTCTCCCCCCAGAATCAAGAGAAGATACGTAGGCAGCTCGCTACTTAGCGAACTCGGTCTTTACCAAATCCAATCCCTTCTTCTTCCTCCTATATATGTAAGGGAAAAACGCTCATTTACATTGGCGCCGTCTGTGGTCTTGATTACTTGAGAAACCACATTCACACAAATCAAAAACCAAAAAACCAAAAGTCTCAAGCCCACGAAGCATGGCAAGCCTAGAAGCTCAAGTTCAAAGCCTCGTGAACCAGCTAGGTTTGACCAATGAGAGCATTTCCTTGCTCCGGCAGAAAAATGCTACTCTTCGTGCACAAGTAGACGCACAACAACAACTAGCTGGGAACGTTGCTGAGAACGACATCAATGAAGTTAATCAGCAAATTAACGAACTATCACAGAGAATCGGTCAAAGCGCAGTGAGAAAAGACGCAACCCAGATCGTTCAGAAAATGCTCAAGAAGTACCGTGCATCGCCATTCACCACGGATGTACTAAATAAACCCTCTCCTCAGGATTTCGTTCAGCCACGTTTTCCGATGTACGACGGCAGCACATGCCTTGGGCAATATGTGGCTCGTTATATCCAGAGATTGGCATTATATAGTGCACCAGAGTTCGATCATCTCCATTGTCGCTTGTTCCCTGCTAATCTCAAGAATGGAGCACTCGATTGGTTCTTCTCACTCGAGCCAGACTCGATAAAGACCTTCGAGCAACTTACCGATTCATTTGCTAGCCAGTATATGCATAACATACGAAAGAAAGCTGATCTAGACTCGCTGTTCCAGCTCTCACTTGACGAAGACGAAACAATTCGTGAATTTTTAGGTCAGTTCAAAGCCGAACTACTGTGCATGAAAGCAAGATTGAAAGAGTATTTCGCCACCTTGGCATTTTACAACACTTGCCGTGTGCGAAACACGGCACTCGCCAGATCGCTGATGAAAGAGCGCCCCGAGACGTTATCTGAGCTTTACACTCGAAGTCCACAAATATATAAAGTTGCAGGAAGGCCTGAAGCATCAAGGCCTACCAGAAGAAGAAGAAGTCGCAGCAATATCCGACGACCACTCAACTTCAAAAAGCGACAAGCTACCAAAATTAAAAGGTCGGCCACACTAAATCGAGCAAAGAAGTCGCCACTTTCAATTCAGGTTCTATTTCCAGGCCCAGGAAGGGTGCGGATTGTGGTGCTGAAGAAATCAAATACGATCAATCAATCAAAGAAACGCTCGTTCATGGAATCGGTACATGAAAGATAAGTTATTCTATTATCACTACATATTTATGATCGAGCTGGCCCCCGCCAAAAGATTTGAGCGACCTAGCTTCCTGCTCAAGATCTTCATTTTGATCTTCTACCTATCTCTGATCAACATCTTAGTTTTCTTTGATCTTGAAATCTTGTTGTTTCAAGATGGAATCACTGATCTTGGAATCTTTGATCTTTGATATCAACATCTTGCATCTTGCTTTGATCGCATCCTGTATCTTGCATCACTAATTACATCTTGCATCTTACATCACTGATCTTGAAATCTTTGATATTTGATCTCAACCTTTACATCAGACATATCATTATTAGCCTGATCTTATGATTTGCATCTCGCCTTACCTGTGACATTTATATGATCATTTCAACCTGCTTATTTCACATATCAGGGTGCTTGAGACAATGACGTCTGGCAACCAAAAATATTGTTAATTTCGAGGACTCCCTGCCTCTTTTATTAGGATCTCTTTTGTATAAATGTCAACCTGTTTATAAGACGTCAATATGCTCACAACGTTGATGTATCAGTGAAAAAGGTCGAATGTGGTGGACAACAACACCAGATATGAGTCTCCTATCTGCACAAACTCGCATGAATAGGCAGAGTCAGGAGCAACCTCCAGTTGTTTTGGAACACGTTAAAGGCATGAGGGGATACTTAGTTGGTCTCCTGGACAGAGAGTGTATTGCTCTTGCTTGCAGAGCTGTAGTAACCCAACAATTTCTAACTCTATTCTCTAATAAGCTGCAAGGAAAGAGCTCTAAACCACAATGAATATATACCTGCCAATTATTTTTGTGGAGTTTGGATGATATGCCGAGGAATGTTGACATTGATGTCCAAGTTTTCCTCCCTGTATTTCATGTGATGCAGTGGAGCAATTTACAATCTATCTTGGTCCATCATCTGCTTACTTTTGTTTGCCATTCTCTTATACTTTCTCTGGCGGTATTATTCCTTTGGTCCAATCTATCTTCTTTTGTTAACAAGTCATGACTTCAGGAGAAACTCCTAGCAGGTCGTGCACACAGCTCGCCTAATGTCAGTCCAAGACTAGCAACAAATATCGCCTAACTGGGATTGGCTACAACCATTTGCCGACAGATTCATTATGAACTGACTCGATCATGTAACTGCTTGCATTTTCAATGACTCATATTGCCGTCTGTCATTTGATATTTGGCATTTTTGAGTGCCACTTTGCAGGACCTCTACGCCCAATGGGCACGGGTTTGACTAAAATCTCAACCTTGCATTCTACTACTAATTTCTATATCTACAGCTTCACTTACTGCAGGACGATTACACTCCGAGCTGAGGCTGGCTATAGCGATAAGTGCAAATCTAGAATCGGTCAATCAAGCTCCTAACTGGGGGCTAGCCACAGCCATCTCCGGATTAGGGGCTAGTTTACCATAACAATCTCCGAACTGGGGCTACTCACATTTTTATAGGGCAATTAAAACTTCAAAAATAAACTGGGGCTAGCTATTGACGACGATCTCCAAATCAGGATGCCCACAGACTCACTCAGGTCACGACACCCAGCTGAGTATAACGCTCACTAGAGCTCAAACGCTACATAGCGTCATCGCCTCCGCTCTTGTTGACAAGACACCAGAGATCGTCTCCGCTCTTGTTATCAAGACCCCAGAGGTTGCCTCCGCTCCTGTTATCAAGACCCCAAAGGTTGCCTCCGCTCCTGTTATCAAGACCCCAGAAGTTTCCCCAACTCCTGTTGACAAGACCCCAGAGGTCGCCTCCGCTCCTATTGTCAACACCCTAGAGGTCACCTCCGCTCCTGCTATCAAGACCCCAGAGGTCACCTTAGCTCCTGTTGTCATGACCCTAGAGGTCGCCTCGCTCCCCGTTCTCAAGACCCCGCAGGTCGCCCCCCGGATCCCGTTGTCAAGGCTAGCTATCAACCGCAATCTCCAAATCGGGGCCACTAGAGCCGCCGGCACCACTTCGTCGCATGCGAGCAAACTTCACTTGGGTCCTGACACCCACCTGAGTAACGCACTCTCTTGAGCTCATAGGCTCCATAGCCTCTCCAATTTCCACTAGTTGAGGACCTACAACTCTAAGATCAACTCAGTGAGAAAGCTCTCCGTTAGCAGTATGCTTTCATAAGCTAACACGCTCTCCGTGAGCAGAACGCTCTCTTGAGCTCGCAGGCTCCTTAGCCTCTCCAATTCTCGCTAGTTGAGGACCTACAATTGTAGGATCAACTCAGTGAGAAAGCTCTCTGTGAGCAGTATGCTTTCATAAGCTAACACGCTCTCCGTGAGCAGAACGCTCTCTTGAGCTCGCAGGCTCCTTAGCCTCTCCAATTCTCGCTAGTTGAGGACCTATAATTCTAAGATCAACTCAGTGAGAACGCTCTCAGTGAGCAATACGTTTTCATAAGCTAACACGCTCTCTGTAAGCAGAACGCTCTCTTGAGCTCGCAAACTCCTTAGCCTCTCCAATTCTCGCTAGTTGAGGACCTACAACTGTAGGATCAACTCAGTGAGCAAGCTCTCCGTGAGCAGTACGCTTTCTTAAGCTACCACACTCTCCGTGAGCAACACACTTTCTTAAGCTAACATGTTCTTCGTGAGCAATACGCTTTCTAAAGCTAATACGCTATCCACGAGCAACAGACTTTCTTAAGCTACCACGCTCATTCGAGCTATCGGGCTCCATAGCCTTTACAATTTGTATTAATTGACGACCTACGATTCTAGACTCCAATCAATTCTCACAAGTTGAGGACCTATGCTTCTAAGATCAGCTCAGTGCAGAACGCTCACTAAAGCATCCGACTCACTCGAGCTATAACTTTCTTACTAACTGAGAACCTACACTTCTAGGATCATTTCAGTACTTGTCAAACCAGCATCACTTGCATCTTCAATTACTACTCTGCGTGCTTTCCACATATGGAATTACTCTCTCATCAGGTCGCCCCGACAAAATTGGAACAACCTAATGAGAGGGGGCTCTGTGAGGGACTAATATACATAACCAATGTATATTATACACGTGTCAAACCGACCTCATGTCATCGTCCTCCGAGCTCGCTTCATAAGCAGCTCGCCTCATGTAGGTGATCTCCTTCAGCTCGCTCCAGAGTAACGCAGGTCGAACAGACGACCTCAAGCAGAACGCTTCACCTAGTGACATCATCTATTATCCAGATGCAATCATTACCAGAGCCGTACTGACACAACCCAACCACTCTCCATTATTGTGGGATTCCTACTAACACCAGCCATACATGCATCCTAGATCTCAACCACACAACTGTACTCATCTTTACATGTGTTGTGTAGATCTTCATGCTCAACAACTATAAATACCACTTGCATGAACTACGTCAGACCTGATTCTTCTCTTCCCCCAGAATCAAGAGAAAATACATAGACAGTTCGCTACTTAGCGAACTCGGTCTTTACCAAATCCAATTCCTTTCTTCTTTCTCCTATATATATAAGGAAAAAACGCTCCTTTACAGTTGTCACTTTGGTTTGTGGTGTTTGGACTCCTTGGAGTACTTGTCGGTGAAATTCACTGGATAGTTCTTCCCTTATAATGGCAAGTTCAGGTCGATGAATTTTAAGGACACTGTACTATTAGTGTTTGTCAAATAAAGTGGCGCTTTATTAATTTTTGCTGTAAAATTGAAAGACAGTGGCTGGAAACTTGCAGTCGAATAAACGCTCTTTCACCCACGTGGCAAGCACCTTCTTCGTCCACGTGGCATTTTGATAAGGGAAATAAATATCTTCCTCAGTATTCACCCAGCACCATTCACGTTTTTTTTTTTTTTTTTTTTTTATGTGAATGGAATCTCAGTTATTAGTCGGTGACTCGGTGCCCCACATGTGGGCCCATTTTCAGAGCTTTATTGATAGCGAAAGAGACCAGCATTTTTTAACAATTTTCCCAGAAACTATTATCCTTCGGTTTTAGGTTCGTTAAAACTGTACGAGCTCGCTTGGGCTTTGAGAAACCTGACATTTATTCGAAAATTCACACACACAATGACACAAATGTCTATTTGATTTTGTTTCAGCCTATTTCTTCAACTCTTTCTATTATTCTAGGTGTATCCCCCGCCATGTCTATACTTCTGGGTTATACAATAAAAAAAAACTGTCCTCTCTATAAATCGGGCTTCTAGAGTAACAACAAAACGAAATAATAGCAAAAGCCCGCACTCGCAAAATTGTAGGTTCAGCACCTAACAATATGCAACCTTGAGACTTTGATCGAGTCTCCACTGTTCACAGTCCAAAAAAAAAGGATAGAACTAACACACATGACCCAGCACAAAAAAAAACTTTCGAAGTCGATTCTGATTGGTAGATAGAAATAAAATAACGACTCAAACTCTTTCTCTTCTCTTTTCTCTCTCTCCACCAGCGATCACGGCAGATTTTTTTTTGTGCAAGAAATTGGACGGAAGACCCAATTTCGGGGAAAAGAAAGTCTTGAGGACACCAATTTTGTAAAGTAACTCACAACACTAAATTCTAGCAATTATTAACTCACGAACCCACGATTTCAAATTTAGTAACTCTCAAGGACAAAATAAGTTGGCCCGACTCTTTTATTTTTTTTAAATGTCAGTTATACCTTTATGTAAAAAAATTCATTTTTTTAAAATACCAGTTTAACTCCTCCGTGTTATATTAGATTATGAACATTGAATGTTCATATATTGTGTACTGTGAATATTCAATGTTCATACCCAATCAATGTTCATATCAAAGGACTATGAACATCGAATGTTCATATCCAATCAATGTTCATACCTAAAACTATGAACATCGAATGTTCATACCTAATCAATGTTCATACTCATTATTCATATTTGATTGTTCATGTTTGATATATGAACATTGTTGATGTATGAACAGTGATTTTTCATACTCCCAAATAGGTATGAACAATCTATGTTTATAACTAGATCAATATTTATACCTATTGGATCATTGTTCATCGCTTTAATAGGTATGAACACTCATTGTTCATAGATAATGTTTGTAATTGGGGGTATGAACAATAATTGTTCATACATGCTTAAAGGTATGAACAGAGTTCTTAAACCCTAAACCCTAAACAATAATTGTTCATACTAAATACACCAGGTCGTTTTGTCTAGGCCGGGCCATTAATTATTTCACGTCAGGGGTATACTTGATATTTCATCTATCCGATCTATTTTTTATTTCGCGTCAAGAATATACTTGATCTTTCATCTACCCGGTCCATGATAGTTAGGGGAAAAAAAAAAAGTGTCCTTAAAAGTTATTTTTTCAACAATTTTGTGTTTGAGAGTCACTCACCCGGTACCAAGGCCCAAAATATCGCCGATATATCCGATATATATCGGTAAATTGGTACACCGAAATCAATATTTCTGACATATATCCACCGAATATTGAATCTTTTTTTTTCGACATATATCGGAATTTTCGATATGAAACTTTATATCATCAATATAATCGATATTTCCGATATAATCGATATATATCAGTTGACTTTTTGACCATTTTTTAATATAAAATCCGATATTTCTAATATATTTCTGATATTTCCGATATTATATTTCTGATTTATCTGATATTTTTGATATTTTAAATAGTTTGGACTGGTCACCAAAAATAGATATATCCGATATTTTTGATATATCCAATATATATCGGTTTTTAGGTATACCGATATATTGATCGATATCGATATTTTGGGCCTTGTCCGATACATGTGAGTTACGGAAATTAAAAAAAAAAAAACATTAGACAATCACTAATGACGTCAATCCCCCTTTTTTGTGCTGGACCATGTGGTGTAAAAACATTAGAGTCCATCACTAATGACGTCATCAAATGTACTTGGTCGGCTTATAAAACAAAACAAGTAATCCATCCGACAATCATTTCGAGTATCTTAAAAACTCAGAACACGAGTGAAAGAAAAGAAAAAATGACGCTGAACATATATGCCGATCGAATGTCACAACCATCTCGTGCAATTATCATTTTCTGCAAGTAATCTTCATTTCCTTCTCACTCTCAATTTATTTTCCCAATAATCCAACTGTTTTTACTTAATGTATTCTTGCTTTTCAGAGCAAATGGAATCGAATTTGAAGAAAATAAAGTGGAAATATTCAAGCGTGAACATAAAAAGCCTGAATATCTAGGTACCTTCATTAATTTAATCAGGGCTTTAAAAGATTTTACTTATGTATTTCTATGGGTGTTTCTAACAGTTGGAATATGTTATAATTGTTTCAGAAATCAATCCGATGGGACAAGTTCCATCGATAGCCCATGGAGAGTTTAAACTTTTCGAAAGGTATAATTATTATATTTGTATGAGTGTGTGTTTTCTAGTTTGCTCTCATATGAAATAGTGATAACAATTTAATTCCTTGTTGTGGAAATCTGGTTTTGAAAATGAGTAATTCACATTATGAGACCATGCTATTCTTCTTGTGTCACAATGTGAATAGATGATTATGCTGTTTCTTTCACTAATATACTTGTTGCCAGCTGTTGTCGCATTTGTTTTTCCTACTTGTTACGTCGATTCTGTGTTGACAATTTCAATTGTGGCTATTTTACAGTCATGCAATTCTAAGCTACCTTGCGTGTGCCTTCCCAGGTGTCGCCGACAATTGGTAAGTTTAATTGCTTTTTGATGAGATCTTTCTCATTAGCTAAAGTTAACTTGGTTTAAACCAAAACATTGCAATGCAATTTTTGTTTTTTATCTTAGAATTAGCTTTGAGTGGTCTAGGGTGTGTTTATGATCTGGTATAAATCTCACTGGCATCGTGAGTGGATTAGGTTTAATTTTTGTAATTTAGTGGTGGAATTTGATTTAGGTGATTAACAATCGAATAAAACAACCCAAAATGCTCTTTAAGCAGTCTAACCTGCTCCTCACGATTCCATACAAATACTGCATTATCATGTGTGATTTGAAGATGATATACAAGTACATCATCCCTCTCAAGTCTGAAACCTTCAATGGATCCTCTATAATTAACTCGATCGTGAGATCATCTCTGTACGAGCTCAGCCATCAAAATGAACAGAGAGGGTCGATTGTTTAATGACCCCAAAAACGTTTGAGGCAGATGAAATAGAGAATCATTTCCTAATCCCCAGATCCTCCATGTAGTCCCGGAACTCATCCATTAAGTATCTCCATTGGTGTATCTTACTAATTTTCAGGATTCATAATCAATTTAATAAAGAAATTAAATTTTGTATCTTGTTTCTCCTCTTTTTAGTAAAATATAGCAACCTATCTATCTATTTGATAATGTTCTTGTCACATAGACAATAGTCGATAGGTCAATACTGCAATTAATATCTCTCTCTTCATGCATACTTGGTCTATGTTATTACTTATCTATTCATGTAACTTTATCTCTTTGCTCTTATCACATGCTATCTGCTATCCCGTCTTTATGAAAGTCCTTTTCTATATTCTTTTGTAAGGTATCCTGCTGATCTTCGCAAAAGAGCCAAAATTAACTCAGTCTTGGATTGGCATCATTCCAATCTACGCCGTGGTGCAGGTGGTGTAAATTCCAACTTTTGTATCTATATTCCAGTTTTTACTAGCGTACGTTATATAAGCATACCATTATGATGAATCGACTTTTGCTTATAATCTCTTGAAGTCTTGAATGGCATTCTTTTATGCTCTTTTATATAGTATGACAAGCATCATGCTGTCCTTAACAATGTGTCTCTTGGCATGTCATGCAAGTCAGCTTTGGCATGCAGTAAGTTTGGTATTTGTGCCTACTCAAAAGGGTTTCTAAGTGATGTCACCAATTATTTATAACATTTATATGCACTTATAAAGTGTTCATACTCGTGCAAGTATTGGTGGTCCAGAAGCTGAATCCTTATAATTTTGAAGTTTTTTTTTACAAATGTGCTCCAAACATTCTTTGTAAATGTAACCATGGAAGCCCTAGTAGGCAGTAGTCACTAACAGTGAAGGTTTTATCTATTTATTATTAAGAGCACTTAGTAATAATTTTCTCTTCCCGTCTCATGAATATTTAATGCTGTTTATTTCTCAACAGCTACTTACGTACTCCATACTGTGCTAGCACCTTTTCTTGGTCTCCCTCAAAATCCAATAGAAGCTGCTGAAGCTGAAAAGCTCTTTACCTCATCTCTGTTAAAACTTGAGTCCATTTGGCTCAAAGGGGAGGGGAATTTCTTACTGGGTGGCTCTCGACCATCTATTGCAGATATCAGCCTTGTTTGTGAAATCATGGAATTTGAGGTAAAATTCGTCTATTGAATTATTTTTATTCGGGATATTTACTCTTTTAACCTTCTGCTTAGTTTTCTTGGATTATAGAGCTCTAATAAGCATTACGTATTTTAGAAACCAAACTAAACATAGGATATCATCGTGGACATCTCTCTGACTCTCTGACTCGCTATTTATGTTTCAATGTTGGAATTGAAATGGATTTCTTATTTGTTGAGTCAACTCTTGGTTAACTGCAGCTTTTGGATGAAAATGACTGCAAACGATTATTAAGCCCGCATAAGAAGGTCTTGCAGTGGATTGAGGATACTAGGATTGCAACAAGTCCTCATTTTGATGAAGTTCATGCAGTTTTGTTTAAAGCTAAAGCGAGATTTAGCAAACAGTCAACTGGGGCAAACAATGAGGCTGGATCAAGCATAAAGGCCATGTTGTCATCAACGCTGTGAGAAGGTCAACCAGTGTTCCATTAATAATTAGTTGAAAAGATTCTGGAGGATATATTATAATATGCCAGTGCTCCCAGTCGAATGTATGGCTGCAGACTCTGGTACTATCCAATAAGCCCGATCTATTTCAAACTCTTGTTCGTGCTTAGAGTACCTGGTCGAGGAAAATTTCTCTTATATGTGCAAGTGTCAAGTGTGTGACATTTTCAATGAACTTATATATTTGCTTAATGGGGATGGTTATATAAACTCCACCTTATAGTGACTCCAAAGTTACTCCACTCATAATAGTGGACCTACAAGATGAATTGAGATCTAAAGGATATACATTAATGGAGAACACCACTCATAATAGAATGGAACTTACAAGATGAATTCAATATATTTAGAGATCTTTTAAATTTTTGTTAAGAGGATATACATGACAAAATAAACTGAATGGAGAATGACTTGACCAGTCACTTACTTTAAATTTTAGGCTCAGTTCTTTCTTGGTAATTCAACCAGAATTCACGTTTATGCTCACCATCCCCACAAAAGTTGCCGTAAACCCAAAATTAAAAGCATAATACATACATGTTGGATAATATTTATTTGAACCCAAACAAAAGATATTATAAACGTTGATTTTTGACTTTGTTTTTCTTGATGCAAGACTTGGTTTGATGATATATTCAAATGAATTGATATTTTATGAGGAAAATGATCTATTATTCGTTTCATGGATGAATATCTATACAAAAAATTGTTGGTGGAGTTTGGAACTGTGGCTAATTCAATATATTTAATAGTGGTTAACAGGATTTTATGTTTTTTCAGGACCGTCCTATTTTAAATGGCAAATCTTTTTTGTTCATATAACCATCCCCCTGCTTAATTAGTTACATTTGTGTAGTAAGTTGAGAACATGTGTACGAAATTGCGTGGTGGTTTTTTGCCGTAAAGTTGAAGAGGCAATGGCTGGAATCTTAGCTCCCGGGTACAGATGATCAATCTCTTTGGCACATGTATCCCATGTGAAAGCTACCAAGTACCAACAAAACAAAATGTTGTTCGGTCGTAGCTCTTTTAATTAGCTTTAAATCTGAGATTCTGAGTTTAGATCCTGGAAAGTCGCCACACTTTCTATTCCTTATCTTAATCTCGAAAAACGCTGACTTGGCGCAAAGCATCCTCGTCTACGTGGGATTCTGATAAGGGCAAATAAATATCTTCTTCACAGCAGCACTTTCACATGTCTTTTCTGTGAAACCGGAAGCTTTTTGTGGAGTTGTTGTCAGTGTCCCACACTACTCCCACATATGGGCCCATTTTCAGACCTCCACATGTTCGCATTATTGACTAATAAGAGTCCAAGACACCTTATCGGTGTATCCGTGTATGCCGCCAGGTCTGCATATCAGGGAAACAGTAACAGACATGTACAATGTCGGTTTATAATAAGGGCGCCCTTATAATAACTGATATTTGCCAGAAACTATTTTCCCTCGGTTTTGGGTTCGTTAAAATTGCTATGGCTCGCCCTGGAAACGATTTTCTGAACATAGAGACAAAAATGGCAGAAAAAATAGTCCCCACAGCATTTCCCATGCAAAGAACAACTTATTACCTCTGCATAGGTGGCCACATAAGACATAGTTATCTTCTTGGTGAGAAGGGGTTGGCTAATGCAAAGGTGTTAAACGGAATGAAAGTACGAAACATTCCGTCAAAAAATAAAAATAAAAATAAAAGTTGCATCCCTATTTCTGTAGCAAGTACATTTAGAGTGCACATTTTATCAACTGTCAAAGTGGATATTTGGGTTATATCTTGAGATGTGAGTTGTTCACGTGTATTTCAAAGTAACCCACTAAACTTCGTCACTTGTGGAGTTGTGGCTCTTCTTTCTTTCTTTCCTAAAAGATTATAAAAATAGTCGTACATAGAAAAGTAAAACAAATTAATATTAAGAAAACAAGAGTTTCGAGATTCTACTTCTTCTCTTTCAATGAATGAAATTCCCCATCTATTGTTTTTCCATATTCATTAATCTCAATGTATCCATCCTCATAAACATAAGCCAAACTCAAAAAAAAATCGATATCTTCCTTTTGTATTTGTATTTGGACCTTTTGCATGTTCACAATTTCGACATAACAAAAGTCATTTTTCTCTCTATTTCTACAAATTTCTAGCCATGGCTTGCTTATCTATACTGGAAAATTTAAAATTCTTTTAGTTTTGAACATACTAATATTTCAGTATAATTTGCATACCAAAAGAATATTTGAAAATTTCTATCAAGCTAGTGTTGGGGAGTTTTTGAAAATCGTTGTTGTCGATTGTAGATAAAGAAGACAGGGATTTGAACTTGTTTGTGAGTTCTCTATAACACAAATTTAATTGGGTTTGAGTTTGTTCTTGATTGTTAATGAATTAAGGGTTTAAAAGAATAAAAAGGGAAAAAAAATGTAGAAAAAAAAATGAGAAATGAAGAAATTAGTAGAGGCAACTCATGGAGTTTAGTGGGGTTAGCTTGGTATACAGGTGTTAGCTGATCTTTTTTTTTGTTTTTGGTTAAGAAAAAATCACTCTCAAATCTACATTTTTTTTTTATAATCACTCACAAAGACAGGTAGATTTTATGATAAGTATACTTCCATGAAATAAAAAAAACTATCCGACTCAACCAAAACGACTCGACATATGTAGTATGAATAATCGTTGTTCATACCTCAACATAACGTACGATTAGTGAGAACACCTACTAAATTATGAATTTCAACATAATGTATATAAGTAAGAACATCTATTGGAGTATGAACAACAATTATTTTTATCTATTTAAGGTATGAACAATCACTGTTCACACCTCAACATAATGTATGATTAGTAAGAATACTTATTGGAGTATAAACAATCATTGTTCATATCTCAACATAATGTATGATTAATATGTAAGAACATGAATATGTTCATACATATTTGAGACAACATAAGTTATGAATAATTTTTGTTCATATCTCAACATAATATATGAGGTATATTTACTTATTTGGGTATGAACAAATATTGTTCACACGTGAAGAGATATGAACAATACCAAACCAACACAAAAAGTAAAATCATAATATATTAATTTAAAATTCGGAATATTTGTCTTTAATAGTTATTTTCACCCGAAAAATTGGGTTTGTAAGTGATTTTGAAAAAAATGTTTCTTTGATAGTGATTTTGGCGCAGAATTGGTCCTCTCATCCTTTTCTGACCACCTTACGAAACTATTCTTCAATGCTCATTCAGGCCTATTTAAACTTTAAAGGCATTCAAATCCTTCTAAGGATATTTCTTTACCAGTGGTGAAATTTGAGTGTAATTCGATAGACACACAAAGATGTCCAACATTGCATAATCAACGCAACCTCAGAATTACAATCCAACGTCAAAAATGTACTGGTGTAAATGTGTAATAGAAATGGTTACTATCAGAGAAGTAACTGATCTGAAGACTCTTTGGTTTAGACTTTTGGTACAATACTACAATAGTCATTACTCATTACGATAAAAATGTGGGTCTCTTTCTAGGTTCGCACACACTTTTTTTTTCTTTTTTCTCTCCCAACGTTCAGTATGGGAAAAGACGAAGAAACTATATAACCATTCAACGCTTTCATAATTTCTGTGGGGGTGGTGGGGTGACTCCGTTTTTTGCTTTTCAACGGTTTCATAATTTCATTAGATTATTGCGACCAACTTGCAAGGATATGGACACCTTTTAACAAATAACGGAGATGCACATGAGTTTTTTTTATTTTTTTGATAAACCACATGAGTCTAAATTGAGCTGTAAATATGATTATCAAGAAAGCTTAAGGATTTCCAAATCTTTCGATTTTCCTTCTAAAGTACACAGTAAATAAATAATAACATCATTCAAAAGTGATACAATTGTATTTTGATAATAAGAGATCCTTTACTATGTTTTTTTATATCATGATTTATACCACGTTTCTTTACAAAACGAGTTAAGAGCTAATATTTTGTGAATATGATCTACTACTAAAATTTGGTTAATTTGGAAATTTCTAATCTAATTAAAAAATATTACTAATTTTAATTTTTTTTTAACAGTCTAAAATTTTTCAAGTATTTTTTGACATTGTTAAACATCATCAACTGAGATAAAATTTTGTGGAAGTGATTTTCATAGTTTATTAGACATATTTACAAAAAAAAAAAAAAAAAAATTTAGATTCTAATTTTTCTTGTAGGTGAAATTGTGGATCCCTCCCTCATATATATATATAAATACAATGAATTAGAAGCTAATTTTTTGTGGAGATGTTCTCTACATCATAGAGATTATCCTTACAAAAAATCAATTCATTTGAAGATGTACAATCTCGTCAAATATCATTTATAATGTTTTGAAATTATCCAACTACTTATATTTGTTTAATTTCGCATATAAACTTTGACAAGGTTAAACATATTCAATTAAGTTGATTTTTTTGTGGGCTCTTCATCATATTATGTATATTTCTACAAAAAATTAGCTCTCAATTCATCTTATAAGTCCACTATTAGAAGTGGAGTAACTTTGGAGTCACGATAAGGTGGAGTTAGTATAACCATCCCCATATATATATATAACACCTTAAACACACAACAGGATTAGCCAAGAAGTCGAAGATCACATCACAGTATTCGACGATCGGGTCACATCACCACACCAAATCGTTTATTGCTAAATAATTGAGATACTTGATTCCTTAAAAATATTCCTTAAAAACAAAAAACAAAAAAATGTGAAACCTGTTTGACATACTCGTGTGATAATGAGAGAAACCAGAGGTGAAATCCGTCATGAACTAAAACCTGACCAACTTATCCGTTGAAATTTGAAAAGTAAAAATTGAATTTTGCCTGACGTTAAGTTGATTTTTTAAAATCCTTAAAATCAAAAACAAACAAACAGAGAAAAAAAAAAGTACTAATGGCGATAAAGAAATTTTGTCACTCCCAACAACAATAACACGTCTTTCTTTCCTTCTCCGATCCATCTCACTTTCTTCTTTATACTTTCTCTTCAAGTTCCACACGTCGTTGCTCTTTTTTTTCTCTCTGCATTTTGACAGGTTTCAATGTTTAAGTCCAAAGAGTAAACCACTTCTTCCTTGGCCAGCATGCTACAATAAATCTTTTACAGAGTAAAATTAAGGTGGGCTCTTCTTCTTCTGCTTTCTTTCTGTTAAAATGCTTGTTGGTGTTCACAGAGCTTGTTTTTAGTATAATTTCTTAGTTCTACTTCTAAAGAGTATACAATATTCGAGTTAGAGATCCTGTTAAAGTAATTAAACATAAAAATGTGTTCTTTTTGGCTTTTTATTCTCTTTAGTCAAGCAAAACGTGTTTGATTTGCTATGTTTTTGTTATTTTTTAATTACATGCATTATCTGAAAACATTTTGATTGATCTTTGAATAGTTTGTTTCTTAAATGAGTATTAAGACCTTTAAGGATTATGAACTGAAAAGTTTTATATAATTTTCTTGGTTTTTGATTTTGAGATCCCTAAGTGAGTTAGTTTGGTTTTGAATATCTGAAGATCCTATTATGAATAAGAAAATTCAGAAGAGAGAGAAAGGTGGATTGATTTTTAACTAGGGTGGCCCATCCCCACTTCTTTGTGGTGGTTGTTGTTCTTGTCTTGAAAAGTTGATCAATACCAATTACCTAACTGAACTTTTCAATATTTCTTTTGAGATTCCAAATGTGGTTTCTAACTTTCTATGACTTGTAAAGTCATTTTAATTAACAACTTCTCTAGCCACGTTTCTTTTTGTCGCCTTTATTGAATCTTCTCAACCATTCAGATCTTAGCTTCATAAGGGAAAAAGGAAAATGGATCTTTTTTATTCATAGGAATAGGACCTGCATTATAACTTTGGATTCCCTGCATTATAACATTGGGGTTATCTTTATGTTATTAGGAATTTGGTTTACTTTCTTAAGCTTTCTCATGTTTTGGATCAAGAGCATGGTCTGAGATATTCAGTGTATAGGCGATTTGTTGGTTTTTGGGGTACCTAATATTTACGACAATTGGATACTTTTAGCGGTCGGAAATAATTAGGATTATGTGTTTTATAAGCATTTTTGTGAATACCAAAAATTGTGATTGCTCTATGGTATTTAGTAATCTGGATACATTTTCTTAGGTCTCCATAAAGGTCTAGATTGAGCTTTAGACTTGAAGGACAATGCTAATGCTCCTACCTAAGTAACAATCTCATCCATTTATCAACCTATAAATGTTACTGCGTAATAACTTGAAGTATATGTCGTTTAGTTCTGCCTGGCATACGCGTAACATTTTCAATTGGACTTGGATAGTTGCCTCAAGGGATCATTCGATTTGCACGTGACTGAGATAGTAGACATCGTATATAATGAGTGAACATTTGGATCAATGGTGGCAGGGTTCATCTGACCATTAATATGACTTTTATGGAAAGAGTTTTAGTGCTATCTCAGTAAACCTGCTTCTTTGTGATGATAATACGGACTATATGCTATTAGATCAAAAGTAAATCTTGTGATAGCAGGGTATACACTATCTTTCCCAATATGTGACAAACTTATAGACTCTGCATCATGATGTGTTCTTATCTGCCTTACTCTTAAATAAAGTATTTTGTTAGCTACTCATCAATTGTTTTTCTTTTCTGCAAGTATTTTGTGTCTTGTGCTTTTTTGGTTTTATCGTAAGTGTCAAAGTGTGTATGAGTTTGTGTTTTTCTTTTTCTTTTTGTTATGTTTTTTGTTTTTTAGACTCCTACTTGTGTCTTTAATATATATTTTTTCCTGTTTTTCAGGTATCAGTGAGCTCCTCTCAGGTTTTTATCTTTCGGTATCAGTTGAAGCCTTTTTACCCAGCAACTGAATAAAAAAAGAAAATTGTTCATCATGAACAACCTCAAGCTAGGGGTGGAAGTGGCGAGTGCTCACAACCTCATGCCCAAAGATGGTCAGGGATCGTCCTGTGCATTTGTCGAGCTTTACTTTGATGGCCAGAAGTTCCGAACTACCACCAAAGATAAAGATCTTAACCCCGTTTGGAATGAAAGTTTCTACTTCAACATCTCGGAACCAGCTCATCTTCACAGCCTTGTCCTTGAAGCTCATGTCTACAATAATGTAAAAGGATCCCACTCCAGAGATTTCCTTGGGAAGGTTCGGCTCACTGGAACATCTTTCGTTCCCGACGCTGACGCTGTAGTATTACACTACCCTTTGGAAAAGCGTCACATGTTGTCACGTGTAAAAGGGGAGCTTGGTCTGAAAGTCTATATTACTGATGACCCATCTATAAAATCATCTAACCCACTTCCTGCAATGGAATCCTTCACAAATACTGACACACACACAAACCATGCTCAAGCGCCGGTCCATCAAAATCATAATTCGGTTCCAAACACATCCTCTAATGACAAAGCAGAGAAGAGGCACACTTTCCATCACCTTCCAAAGCAGCAGCAGCACAAAGAGCCACACTTTGCAACAACTATGAATCAGCAACCGGTGAGATATGCAGCTGATGAGATGAAAGCTGAACCTCAACAACCAAATACTGTTCGTATGCACTCATCCTCATCATCCCAACCAGTTGACTATGCGCTTAAGGAGACTAGTCCCTTCCTTGGTGGGGGACAGATTGTTGGTGGTCGTGTAATACGGTCTGACAAGCCTTCTAGCACTTACGACTTGGTAGAGAAGATGTTGTTCCTCTTTGTTCGAGTCGTTAAGGCTCGTGAACTACCTTCGATGGACATCACAGGGAGCCTTGACCCATATGTTGAGGTGAGGATTGGAAATTACAAAGGAACTACCCGGCACTTCGGGAAACAGCAAAATCCTGAGTGGAACGAAGTGTTTGCCTTTTCTAGGGAGAGAATGCAGGCATCTGTACTCGAAGTTGTGGTCAAGGACAAGGATCTTGTCAAAGATGATTTTGTGGGAATTGTGAGGTTTGATCTCAATGAGGTTCCAACCCGAGTTCCTCCAGATAGTCCACTGGCTCCAGAGTGGTATCGGCTTGAGGACAAGAAGGGAGAGAAGTCAAAATCTGAGTTGATGCTTGCTGTTTGGATTGGCACTCAAGCTGATGAAGCCTTCCCAGATGCATGGCACTCTGATGCAGCAACACCAGTTGATATCTCTGCATCTGCCTACACTCATATACGGTCAAAGGTATATCATGCACCAAGGCTTTGGTATGTACGTGTTAATATTATTGAGGCACAGGACTTGGTTCCAACTGAGAAGACTCGTTTCCCAGATGTCTACGTTAAGGTACAGATAGGTAGCCAGGTGCTGAAAACAAAGACAATCCAAGCCCGTACACTGAATCCACTGTGGAATGAGGATTTGCTATTTGTTACTGCTGAACCGTTTGAAGACCCACTTGTCCTTACAGTCGAAGATCGTGTGGCAGCCAACAAAGATGAAATCATTGGGAGGGTCTACATACCATTAAACTCAGTTGAGAAGCGTGCAGATGACCGGATGATCCACACCCGTTGGTTCAACCTTGACAAGCCCATTGCCATTGATGTCGATCAGTTAAAGAAGGAGAAGTTCTCTAGTCGTATTCACTTACGTGTCTGTCTCGATGGTGGTTATCATGTGCTGGATGAGTCTACACATTACAGCAGTGACCTACGTCCAACAGCAAAACAGCTGTGGAAGTCTTCAATTGGTGTGTTGGAGCTTGGTATCCTGAACATTGAGGGGGTGCACCCAATTAAAACACGAGATGGAAAGGGCACATCAGACACATATTGTGTAGCAAAGTACGGTCACAAATGGGTGCGTTCACGTACTATCATCAATAGCTTGAGCCCAAAGTACAATGAGCAATATACTTGGGAAGTGTATGATCCCGCTACGGTTCTTACTGTAGGTGTTTTCGATAATGGCCAACTTGGGGAAAAGGGTTCTAACCCTAGCAGAGATTTAAAGATTGGGAAGGTCCGGATACGTATTTCAACACTTGAGACAGGCCGTGTGTATACACACTCTTATCCACTGCTGGTTTTACACCCTTCCGGTGTTAAGAAGATGGGGGAATTGCATCTAGCAATACGTTTTTCGTGTACGTCTTTGGTGAACATGATGTATATATACTCACGTCCCCTTTTACCTAAAATGCACTATGTACGACCATTAAGTGTAGTGCAGCTTGACATGCTGCGTCACCAAGCTGTGAACATTGTAGCAGCACGGCTGAACCGTGCAGAACCCCCACTTCGTAAAGAGATAGTTGAGTACATGTCTGATGTGGACTCGCATCTTTGGAGCATGCGTCGTAGCAAGGCAAACTTTTTCCGTCTAATGTCTGTGTTCTCGGGTTTGTTTGCTGTTGGTAAATGGTTTGGGGATGTTTGCATGTGGAAGAACCCTATTACTACAGTGCTTGTGCATGTGCTCTTTGTGATGCTAGTGTGTTTCCCAGAACTGATATTGCCCACTGTCTTTCTGTACATGTTCCTTATTGGAATATGGAACTTCCGCTATAGGCCAAGATACCCTCCCCACATGAACACGAGGATCTCCTATGCAGAGGGGGTGCACCCTGACGAACTGGATGAGGAATTTGACACGTTCCCAACATCCCGAAGCCCAGAACTTGTTCGTATGAGATATGATCGGCTTAGGAGTGTAGCAGGGAGGATACAGACAGTGGTGGGTGACATAGCAACCCAAGGGGAGCGTATGCAAGCACTGTTGAGCTGGCGGGATCCACGAGCTACAGCAATTTTCGTCACATTTTGCCTTGTCGCTGCACTAGTATTGTATGTAACTCCTTTTCAGATAGTGGCGGTTATAGCAGGGTTTTACTTCATGAGGCACCCCAGGTTCCGCCATAGGTTGCCCTCAGTCCCAATTAATTTCTTCCGCCGGCTCCCTGCAAGGACTGATAGCATGCTGTAAATGAGTTACTGTTTGTAAACTGGCCTGTAAGTTTGTAGATCTCCTCTGATTATTTCTTTCCTATGGCTTGTTGCTTGAGAAAGTTGAGAGGAAGATGAATAACTTGTTAACTGTTTCTTTCAGTGACTAGCCAATCAGCATATATGGAGTAAAAAGTGTGGCAACTGCGGGTTTAAACAAACCAGCCGTTTCCAATCTTCGTGCTGAAACTGTTTTCCAATTTCCTAAATGTTAAGTTAAGACAGTAAATCTTTACATTTAATCTGTAGCCATTTCCAAAAACTGTATCAAATTTTCATTCAAACAAAATTTTGAGATAGAAATTACAGCTATAAGAGCACTCATTCATCATGCTGGCATCTTAATGGATAATCACAACATCATTTGGGTGCAGTAGTGCAATAAGAGCAAGGAACAAGTATAAAAGATAGGAACAAAGTTTAAAGCCAGTAACCATGGGTCGACGTAGAGTTGGCAACTTTTCCTAACCAAGTATCTTTATCAACACAAAGATAACAAAGTCAACGTTACATACACCTTCACGAACGAGCCACATGTGCACACATATAGCATTCACGTGTACTTGGTATCTCCACATGAAGATGAGTACAGAATCTCTTGTGTTGTGAAGGCTATATATATATATATAAAATGTTCGTGTACAACAACACTTGTTCATCCATACGCAAAATTTTCACTTGCAAAAACACAATCTTTTATTGTCTTTTATCTCACAGCAAGAATCTCTCTTTCATATCCTATAAACCCCATTTGTCGTCTCACTTTCTTTCTTTTTTCTTCTTCTTTTTTAAAATATCAGGTTTCCCTTTGAGATCAGTTTCTTCAATGGCTTCTAGTCAATCATCCGTCCATGATTTCACTGTTAAGGTTTGTTCTTTTTAATCAATCATTAATCCTCTTTTGTTTTAACAGAACATTGATTTTAACTTTTATTAGTCTCAAGTTTAAAAAAAAAAATCTTTTTGGTAATTTGATTGTTTGGGGTCTGAATAAACTGAAGAATAGTTATGTTCAAGAATTTAGAGTGAGAGTTTAATGTACAATGGATTGCAGGATGCTAGAGGAAATGATGTGGACCTTAGCATTTACAAGGGAAAGGTTTTGTTGATTGTTAATGTTGCTTCCCAATGGTAATAATTGAATATAAGGACCTTTAAGTTTGATTAAGTTTAGTTAATACAGTATTTAGTTTTTGTCCTTGATCATATTTTTTATTCTTTTTCTTTTGCAGTGGATTGACCAACTCGAATTACACTGAGCTGGCTAAGGTGTATGAGAAGTACAAGGAGCAAGGTTTGGGTTTTATCTTCTTTGTTTTTCCTGTTTGTATGTGCATTTTAACCAAATTGATTGTTAAGGAAATAGAATTTATTTGTTTGTATAGGTCTAGAGATATTGGCATTCCCTTGCAATCAATTTGGTTCACAGGAGCCAGGAACTAATGAGGAGATTGTGGAATTTGCTTGCACTCGCTTCAAAGCTGAGTATCCTATCTTTGACAAGGTAAACTTGACCATCCTTATGGTGCATTTCATAACCTTTTATGTCTACTACTTTGCAATTTAGCATGATTTCTATCTGTATACATGGAGCAGGAACAATTCCATTATCGACTATGAAACAACTAGGTAGTATAAGGGTCAATGTATCATCTTTTTGTTTATCAAACAAAATAATGATTGCTCAATGAATATGTGCCCTTGTTGACAAATGAAATGATCAACTGAGGCCACTGATAGGACTTACAGTTTAGAACAGGTCATTTACCCTCATTATAATGGTGAAGATGTGTCAGTAATGGATTGGTGGTTTGGACTGATTTTTTCAGTAACATCAAACAGATGATGAATATACAAAGTGATATTTATCAAATGCTTTGAAAAAATATATGCAAAGCTGGTTTCAAATGATGAAGAGCTAGGTTCGTTACTGGGTTTTACATCTAGATATGATTACTATGTCCAAATTATTTGTAAATATTGGTGAGACTCCTTTATTCTAAATTTCTAGTGATGCCTCTATGTTATGTGTATCCCTTTTGTACTTAAGTCAACTTGTACTGCAACAAATAGTAGTTTCTAATTAGTTGTTCGTTGACAAGAAAAGAAAAACTTTGTTTTTCAATTTCGCTATGAGGTTTTGGCCTTGTGTGTTGTGTAGTGGAGAAAGGAGATGAACTCACTCCAGTTTATTATGTTTGTTTTAGGTTGATGTAAACGGGGCCACTGCTGCCCCAATATACAAATTCCTCAAGTCAAGCAAAGGTGGTCTCTTTGGAGACGGTATCAAGTGGAACTTCTCCAAGTTTCTGGTTGACAAGAATGGCCATGTAGTGGAGCGTTATGCCCCTACAACATCCCCTCTCAGCATTGAGGTAACAACCACTCTCTCTTGGTCTCTTGGTCGTTGGCCCGAGTAGTTATGGAGATGTTTTCACTTGTTTTTCATCTTTACCTTACATTACGGTTTTTATGTGCTTGCAGAAGGATATAAAGAAGCTGTTGGCTGCTTAAGTTCGGGTTCTCAGTGGTTCTTCGGTACTAAATAAATGGTCACCCAGGAGGAGAGGCCAATGTATTTGAGTTTTTTCTAGCTTGTACCAGTGGAAAACTGTTATTATGTAGCTGTTAAAATATACCTGGCCCCTTTTTTTAAGGTCTGTTACCTTTAAAGATGTGGCTTTAGCCCAGACTTCTATGGATCTCATTTCTCGAGTTCGCTGAGTTTGCTTCTTAGTATCTGCTGGTATGCTGATGAATATATACCCAGGAGTTCAGGACAATGCTGTAAGCTTGACTTTCCTGTTCCGAATTTAATGGTCCAGATGTTTGCATTTGGTTAAGTAGGCTTTGTTGAACCGGTCCAAAAGGCATTTGCTTATAAAACAATCGTGATGGCTCAATTCTCTCAGCCTACTCTGGCCTATTCTACATGAAGCCATCTAAGCCTCATATGATTGCTGCATTGCAGGCATAACGGGCGAGTTATGACAAGAGTCTAACTGGCTCGAATAAAAAAAATTGGGAAGAATTGGACTCGATTGTAGGTCTTGTTTCTTCCCTAGGACATAGCTTTGTTACGTGAAATTTTATGGCAAGATAATTATTGTTAGAAACTCAGCTCCAAATTGACAATCACACTTACAATCATGTGTTCGTTGTTTCTGTTAAATCGTGCAGTTTCCTGCTACTTCCCAGAAGTAATCCCGTAGTCCTATTCTGGCGTCTGATTGACACAATTTGGTCGCTAGAATTTGTTTGGAAACAGGCAGAATGATCAGAATTTCAGTCTTAACCAATTCATTGCAACGATCAAACGATACATGATCAATGATTCAGTTTTCAATCATTTATTTCTCAAAACGAGAGGAACAAATGGTATTGGCCTAATTACATGATAGATGATCAATGATTCTGCGATTACGCTTTAGATATCCACCCTCAAAATTTCCCTCGAGGGAAATGTTCCAATATTGATGAAATATTCAATCAAACTAATGGACTAGGTTGAAATCAAACTACAGTTGGAAATTGGCCTTAACACAGAACGCTGTACCAACAACTCCCACCAGTGATTTCACGAACTACAGCGGGAGAGACAAGTTGGATTACAGAACTAGATGTTACAACAGAAACCTGTTATCAAACCTACCTCTCTAAACTCTTCACAAGGAATTCTTTAAATGAAGATGAAACACCTCTACAACATTAAAGGAAAAGAGAAGAAAAAGTGTGCCCCAAAAGCTCATATGACTCTCGAAGTTATCAATGTCACAGATGCTTCACTAGCACAAGGGGCGAGATGAGTCAAATGTCTTTTACAGGCGCACTAGCTTACTGTGCATACTGAATGTACAGATCACCTGTCTGGAGCTTCAGATATCATCAGCCGCGGGTTAGGTCGATATCAATCTGGACAGCACTTCTCATATCTATAGGCCTCGAACCAGGCCAAGCACTCGTTGCGGAAGAGGGAGTAAGATTTTGATTAAGTGGAAGGGCTGTTGGAGTTGCAGACTTGTCACCGGTTGGATGGCTGGATTCTGGATCTGCTGCTCCTTTGTTCTTGGTCTTAGAACCTCCATATAAGAAACTCCCAACAACGACCTGCAGTAGATTGTCAAACAAAAGAGGGATACTTGAGATAGTAAAACAGAAGGTAAGAAAGAAGGTTCACAATCTCCTTTGTTTGAGAAAAAACTATCTACCCGGAAAAAAAAATTAAAAACAAATCACTAACACTTCACAATTTACCTGCACAGGAGTGGCTGCAATAAGCATTCCTCCAACTCCACCACCAATGACACGGCCATCAGGGCTAGATAGAGAAACAGTGAGACCGCCTGTTCGACTGCGAGAGCCACCATTATCAGTAAGCATGTATGACCCTGATAAATGTAGTATCTCGAACCGGCCCTGTATGAGATATTATAAACATTGAGGAAAGAAAATAAATCTTTACTACCTTAAAAATCACACCCTTGAGCTACAGTCCCGCAATAGTAGTGAAATAATATTTTTTTATGCAACTCTTCAACCATTTTTTTTTACAGTTTTGCCCCTCCCTTCTATCTTAAATTTCAATGATTACTTTTGTTACATATTGTAATATGTGTGGTATTGTATGGGTATAGAGGGAATTAAACTATCTGCTCATGTAATTGAGTTGACTTATCACCATCACACCAGCTTTAGTCAAGACGTGTAAAGCACGTGGCATCAGTCTAGTAATCATAAAGCTTGAGCAATGATGACCAGTATACGCAAAGAAAACAAAAAAAAAATGGAAACGATTATTGACATCGGTTCTCCACATATGGCAAGAGTTACCCTTCAAAGAGAGGCTGAAGTGCTGAACTACTACTCGAAGACAAGATTTCATGCCTTGAAAGCTAGACATTAGACCAAGGTGTGGCTTCATATGAAAAATATAACAACTTATTTTTTGAGACAGATAACAAAAAGATCAAATAAAAATATAACAACTTATTATGTCAGGTAAATCTTCACGGATAACATGAGGAATTTAAGATTATAATTTTTCATTGAAATGAAAATGGAGGATCAAGTATCCGACCTCGTATGTAACTGTGCCACCAGAAGATGAAGGCTGACGAAGTGTGACAGTAGAAACAGCACCATTAGCGGAGAGGATGCAAACAGCCCTTGGCCCTTGTTGCGAAAATGACATTACTTTCGTTGCAATATCCTGCTCAGAAGAAACACATTCAACTGAATGGTTTGAGACGAGGAACACATTTAACATAAAATTTTAAATCTCTTCTGAAGGAGACTATACAATTTGGGATCTTAAAAAACATATAAATCTGTGCTAATATAAATACATAGAAACAAAGGGAACTTGTTTGGATTAACGTACTTCTCCTATTGCTATGGTAATAATATGTGGAGTAAACCCCATTCCAGCAGAACCAGAGATCCATTCACCTGGGATGAAAGTAGACCATTAGTGAATTCAATCCACTAAACCAAGAACATAATGTATACTCTAAGAATCAGTCGCAAACTATAAAGAGAAACAAGTAGAAGCACCAGCAATACAACTTAAACATCCACAAGGGAAGAGGAGACATTCATAAAACTTGGACACAAACATCTTACTCTTATACAGCTGACAATGAAAAAATGTCATGTTGTACGTTGTAAATAAGATATATCAGTCCCATTTTACCATCTTTGATTCATCCAGTTACTATTTCATGGCTATGTTTTTTTTGCATAAATCTCGAACAATTTACTAGATTCTTCGAAATTTTGTAGTCGATTTAATTAAGTATGAAATCAAATGGTTTGGAAATACAACAAAAGCATATCAAAGACAATTCAAAGTTTACTTATCAAAAAAAAAAAAAAAAAAGACGATTCAAAGTCCCGCCCATTAAGATGCCAAATTGCCAATACATTATTGTATCAGCAGTTCTTGAAAAGCAATCTGCTTGAAATTCTAGTTCTCTCTTGTTCACTCTTTTAAAATAATAATAAAGAAGACAATAATCTGAATAACACGGTATTGCTGCCAGCAACAGTATCTACACCAATGGCCTTCGCTTATCACTAAAGCACACTTTTGCATACGAAAGAGCAATTAAAAAAAATAAAATCTAAAAAGAAAAACTACGATTTGGCTTTGTAGAAATACTGGAGTGTTTTTTTTTCTTAAGATTTTGAACTTGCAGTGCACTATCCATTCCTAATGTCAATCATCTAAATTGCAGTCCTAAAACAGATTTTTCTAAAAGTTATAAATACAAGCTTCTTCAAAATCATTGTCTGAGTTAAATCTACACGTTTGAGTCTAATAAATGATGGTATGCAATTTGGTATAAGGTAAAAATTCAAGGTCAAGGCACTTATACAGTATCACAGGTGCCAAATGCAAACTACACAAGGCTTTCAACCAACCAATGTACTTATTTGACTGAGCAAGTGAAATACTTAATAATGATAACATAAAGAACCAGAGAGATGTCAATGAAAGTGAGCTTAAAACTGGAGTTATATACAATCATGAAATCACAGTCGAGGGACAAGGAATTCTTTATAGTTGCACAAGTTACAAGTTATTAATAACTAGAACATTAATAATTTCAATACTATAAAAACTACTAAGCATAGACTAACAAACACCACCTATAGCCACCCAGTTTCATTAGTAAACTTTATTGAACATCAATAAAACCTAAAGACAGACATAATGCTATTATTGGGCTGGAATGAGATGATAATTGAGCAGTCTATATCCTTTGAATGCAAATACAACACAGTATAGTTCCTTGTATCTTAGTTATTGATATTATTGATTAAGATAAATACTTTGGACAAATTCATGGAATAAAGGACCTACAATTTAGATAAGGACAGCAAGAAAACTCACCAAGTGAAGCTAATTGTTGCTTTCTTCCAGTCCCTGGCGGCCGCCCTCTGCCCCGTTTCTGATTTGGTGAAACTGAAGACGGCGCCGGGGGAGTAGAAGAGATAGGAGACAATGCCAACGACACTGCTCCATCAGGGCCGTATTTTCGGGGCCTCCCTCTTTTTCTTTTCATGGGCTCCCCTGATGGCATTCCTGGGGGCATAATTGTATTGACACCATGATGCAAAATGCCCGATTGTGGCTCTGTCGGAAATGTTGCTCCGGCAGAACTACCTCCAATATTCGACTGAACTGGTAAATTTGGATTAGCTAATTGACGAAAGGCCTGTGGTGGATGCAATCCAGTCTGTGTTCCATGCCCTGATGTAGGAACCCCTCTGGGCATATAATAATTTGCGGATCCAGTTAACGCCATAGCTTCCCTCCCATCCATGCATTTACTGTGAAACTTGTCACAACACTACTTTTCCTTTACTTGAGGAAAGCACCAAAACCTTCTAAAAAGACCTGGAAAATGTGCTTGGAATCTTCCACCCAAATCACAATTTTTTAGAAGAAAATGCTTAACTCCCCCTGGATCTCAAACTTACGAAATGATCAAAATGTACTAAATCTTGAACCTCGCAGACTTCAAAAACAGTAAAACCTCTGAATTCAAACTTCTCCAAAGTATTTTTTAAGCACTGCAACAGAACTTCAGCTTAACCTCCACAAAAGCAACACTAAAATGTCCTCTCCAGAGCGAACAAGGCACGAGGAGTTTGAATTCCAACACACAAAAAAACACAACTCAAGAGAAAAAGTTTGGATCTTTTCACAACTCACAAGTCCCTAGACTAAAAAAAAGCTTCGTTGACAAGACAAGAAACAAAGAGACAAAGAAAAATAAGCTGAAATTTCACAAAATGAGAAATACCCATTAAAGCTACAACACTCTAGTTTGAACTAAGCAACCCAAAAGAGGTTTTTTCTGAAAAAATGCAACAACCCACCCCATGACAGCCATTAGAGCAGTAACTAAGACATAATAAAAGCTGAAAACTTGAAAGAGTACCTCTAATGCAGTGCAGCAGAAGAAACAAAAAATGGGTAGTTGAGACTTGAGATCAAACACTTTATTTTTTAAGTTTCTGACTTTATAATTTGTGGACAAAGCTTATACAGGAGAAGGTAATGGAAGGACAGTGTGGGGCTTTAAAAGGGTGTTCGTTTCTTGTATAACGTCCTTATCAGCTCTAAGCGCTTTCTTTTGGGCAGAGAGCCTTTTTTTTTGCTTTTAATGGCTGCTGCTGAAACACTGTTGTGTGTGAAAGAGAGAGAGAGAGAGAGAGAGAGATGGTGGACAAGAAAATTTGAGATAAGTGGAAAATAAATAGATTTTTCGAAATTATTATTGATCTTGTGGTCCAGGAACTAGATAAGTTTATGTTAA
The DNA here is from genome assembly GCF_015680905.1 of Coptis chinensis. Lineage (NCBI taxonomy): Eukaryota > Viridiplantae > Streptophyta > Magnoliopsida > Ranunculales > Ranunculaceae > Coptis > Coptis chinensis. The sequence continues at coordinate 38,187,131 of NC_141456.1, read as the reverse complement.
ACACGTATTGTTTTTTTTTCCATTTTAATTGACATAATTAATTGGTCAAATTTGGTAAGACAGTTTACCACAAAAAAAAAAAAATTCATTGAAGCAAGTAAGTAAAAGCAATAAAGAAGGAAGGAAGGAATTTATACGGGTGGTGACCATAATATGTCAGTTCTTCACCAGGAGCTTAATACTATTCTATATGAAATGAGTGGTTGTCTATACAATCTGATTTCTTTATGGCTGTTAATCTCATTAACAGAAGAGTTGAAACACCATGGAGTTCCTAGAACTTACTATGACATATACAATCTTTATGTATTAGGTTTGAAACACCATGTATTTAGATAGTACAACTTTGCAGCAGACTGCCTTGTTGGACTAAGTACCTCTCTTGAACATTATGTTATTTACTTTGTCTCTCTTCTAGATAACAAACTCACTACTATTGTAAGGGAGGATGTTACAAAAAAAGTGTACTTAAGGTTCTCATTTTAATATAGGTAAAGGTCCGTCTGACCCTAACTCAAAAAAAAAAAAAAAAAAAAATTAACATATTGAGCATGAACGTACGGTTAATTATAGAGTTTTGATGAGATTTGATGAATAGCACATTAGGCATTAAGCATTCTGAGATGAATTAGTTTAAGTTCCTCCTATATAGAATTTGTGTTTACTTTTGGTAAACAAAAAAATAGACATTTGAGTTTTCACAAGGCAAAATTTTTCAAAACTTCAAATTAGTTATTAGTCTGTCTTATAAAAATACAGTCCAACTAAGTTGCTTCTCTTGATATATCACGGTAACTTGGATGTCAAGATTCCTTTGTGAGGTAGCTTGTGTAGCTATTGGACTACACGAATACCCTGCGGCCTTGCCAACAATGGATATGTGTTAGTAATAATGTAATATACAACATCCAGCTACAGGTAATCATGGACTTGAAATAGTTACTGAATATTATGGTTTATAAATTTTCTGAATTCCGAATTCTCTTTTTGGTCTTGATAGGAGAAAAAGCTTTCTGCTCAAACTTGTCGTTTTGTTTGCAGATTCCTCCACATTCAAAATCCCACATCAAGATACATTCGACGACTATAATTACATCTTTATGTAAATTCCAATATATCATGGTTTAGATACTTTGTTTTGATAAGATACGTTGATGAGAGTTGCACAGTCTCTGTTTCGGAGGATTAACATGACACGTGGCATGCAACCAGAGGCTTGGAGTTGAACTATTTGTACTTGGGAGGGTCCCATGCAATGGATCTTCTACGTCAAGAATCTCACGCGAGCAGATACACCACCTTATCCAAGTTTGTGGAGAAAAATAATGTTGAGATGTTTGTGAGTTGTGACTGGCTAATATTAGGGACCGAGTGGGTCGGACTTGGTGGGATTCTTTGATTATTACGTTTGCCTAAAGAGAAAGAGGAGCATTTTTCTTGGAACCATTTAGTAGTTGCACCAAGCAACGCACGAAATTAAAACATTCAAAAACAAGCAAGTTTAAAGCACAGGCAGAGATGTTAGCAAGTAAAGAAAATGCTTGTTACTCTCTGATGATTCAAGTATTACGTAATTACTAACACAAACTCTCCAATCATTTTCTTCTTTTGGTTGAGAAATCAGCGTGAAGATCCATTCCTATTTTGTTGAGAATCTAGAGTTAGGACCCCTACGCCTAGGACGCCTAGGCATTTCTACTTACTGATTGGATTTAATACTAGAATAGTTGTTTCACGGACTGTATTATATGAAGTACCAGTACAACACGTACATTAGCTACAGTTGTAATAATCCGATAAACATTAATAATTGATATTGATCTGCTAACCAAAACTTTGGTTGATTATATGAACTCTGATTCCATTTCCATTACTAGTATTACTGTTTAACTCAAAGGATGAGTTTGGTGTTTAGGATTAGGTATCGCTGACTCGAAACACACATTTTGGTTGTACTTTCTCTTGGATTAACCGCTATAAGGAAAGTTGGATGGACTGTAAAATATGTTGTTGGGTTTGCATAAAGCGCCAAAACAATCCGGTTGTGGAGGATTGGTTGTTATTGGTCAGGTGACAGAACTATGTCACGTTGATTATTAATGGGTGGGTTGTGATAGTTATTATTTACTTAACGATACCTCTATTAGTATTATAATTATTATTATTATAATTATTATAATTTCCTTGTCCTTGTCCTTGTTGTGGTGGAGCTTGGTTGTAATTGTTTGTTGGCCTAACATTTTGATTATTATACCCTGGAGGTGTAACTTGTTGATTATTTCGGTGAAGTTGAGGTTTTGCCGCCAAGGTGCATTAGGTTCGCTATTAATGGAACAAACATTGTCCGCCAGCGGATGGTTGTTCATAGACTAGAGGATAATAGAGCCGGATGCCAGACTAAAACAGAAATTACATGGAATAGAGTTGACATTCATGACGGAGGTAGGCTTTTGGTGAACGTAAATAGCTTCTACCTTTTAGTGAGGGACTCATTAGAGTTTTAAGCTCATGATCGGATTTAACCTCAAACATACTGGTAGCCTTAATTGTTGAAGAAGAACTAGCGGAGCGGGGGATATTGTCACTACCCCCCAGTTATTATTACTCTTTGTTTGATCTTCTAAAAACCTATAAGCCTATGAGGCTCCTTTTATCGAGAAAACTACCCCATTCATTATATCAAGGACCTCTTTGTGATGGTGTAAAAGCCCCTTGAAAAAGGCACGAACTAATGTGTCTTTCGCAAGGTTATGATGTGGACACTCTATAAGAAGATCAGTGAAACGATTCTAGGCCTCTGAAAAGGATTCATGAGGATTCTGGCAGAAAAAATGAATCTTGGAAAGAATTTCATCCATCTTCGATGGTGGGTAAAAATATTCCATAAATAATTGAACAAGTTTGGCCCATGAGTCCACAAAATTAGGCGTTTGGCCAGTTAACCAAGACTCCGCCTTATCGGCTAGGGTGAAAGGAAACACCCTCAGTTTAATATGTTCCGCACCTACCGTAGGATGATAGAATGTGGTAAGAATTTGTTCAATCCTACGCATATGCTGATAAGGTTTTTCATGGTCTAACCCATGAAAAATTGGTAACAAATTAAATATATTCGGGGGGATTCGGAAATCCCCCACTGGGTCTGCAAGAACGATGCAAGACTTAGGGCTATCGTTCAGGGATTTGTAAAAATCAGAGAGAGGAGACTCTCTTTCTTGACCATTATTTGGTGTAGTGTGTGGTATACTAGCTAGCTGAGTGTGTTGACGTTCACGATATATTACATTAGTCGTTTTTCTCTACCTGACATTAATCTCATGCAAGGCTAAGTCCAATATTAAAGAAACATGACAACAGTCAAAACAACCCTGATATGCTAGTATAAATCCTCTGACAGGAGATGCGAAGAGTGGAAGAAAGAAGTACATGAATGCCTCCTTGCTTCACTTATAAATAGCGTCTTGTATACGCGAGCTCAGTGTATTTAACAAGTTAGAAACACTTAATAACTTGAAGAAATGGAAGTTTGTACTAACCTATGGAAATCAGGCTATTCAGAAGAGGGCACGTGGCATGCTTAGATTTTGCCTTTTCAAAGCGCAAGTCGCGTGCTCTTGCCCCTTCAAGTCCGGGCACTTTAGCATGGGGTGCACTTCAAATTTGCCTAACAAAGGGGAGTGCGCTCTTGCCTTGGATGATGTCCATGCACTTTAGCGCGGGGTGCACTCTGAATTTGCCTGAATTTGCCTTGAGGCGCTTCGCCGCGTCTTTCGACGATGTCTAGGCACTTTGGCTGGAAGTGCTTCGGTGTATTTCTACTAAAAAATCAGTTCTGAATCAAACAATCATAGTTAGAACCAAACAAGGGTGGGTGGGTTTAATGGGAGTTTGGTAGGATTAACACTACTAAGGGAAATGTAACTAAACACAACTAAGATATAAGCGCCATTTGATAAAAAGGAAAAATGATAGTTTTACCTCTGAATAAGTGATGAAACTTAAATGTAAGTAAAACTAAAACTATTTTCGCGGCTTATATATCAAAGTTATCTACTCTCGTTATCAATGCAATATGTTTGGAGTAGAGAATTCGTTCCACTCCTAGTTCGTTTAGATGTGAAGTTTCCTAGTTAGGTGTAAAGGTAACAAAGTCGGTGAGAGTAATGGAATTGAATTTAACTATGATCGTGAATTAACTAATCAATATGTGATAACTCAAACGACGACAATTCAATACTAAATTGACAATATGAGAATGAATTAGGGGAATTTGATTCCACATTGATTCGACTTAATAAACTAGCATAGAATACATTGTAATCCTAATCTTTACATTTTCACGTAAAGGTTGAGTATTTCTAATCCCTAATTATTCATGGTAATCTCTACCAACTAATAACTAGCATGTGAAGTAATCAAATTCATTCTTATGGTAAACTAATTACTTTTTAGAGTAGAATAGAATAGTACAACTATATCCAAGCTAATAAAAACTCAAATCATCATCAAGGCTTCCTCAAACCCCTCTAATAGAGGTTTTAGTCTTGAGTCATTAAACTATCATTTCTAAAACAAGAACAATAAGAACAAGTCATTATAGAATAAGTAATTAAACTTTATAAATCTAAGAGAACAATAATCTAATGATTCGAAATGAATTAATATTGAATTAAAACTAATTTAGAACTTGAGTTTATGACTAAACTAATTATGAAATTAAGACAAAACTAAAACTAACTAAGTATTGAATTATAAACTAAAACTTGAAATATAAACTAAGTAATTGATTCTCAAAACTAAATTTAATGTTCTAAAACTAATTTATTGATAATTAACTAGATAAAAACTAAGTTACTTAAGAGCTAAGTCTTAGTCTCTTTATATAGAAGATGCTAGATCCACAATTTCGTGCATGGGTTAGGAGCCATGTTTTGGGCCGGAAAATCGAGCCCAAAACCTCATTACTTCAGTCTACAAAGGGGTTTTTAGCTGGAAATGACTTCAATAGTCTTTTTGTCTACTTTTGCTCCTCTAATTGGGTCAAGGTTTAAACCATTAGAAATCTTTTCCCGAGCTGGTCGTTTTGACATATGGTAGGCCCAATTCCGAGGTCTGAGTCCAAATATACGGCTTTCGAAAGTTCTGCTGACTTTTATGTGCTATTTCTGCCCGCGTTGACTTTGCCTTTTCTATTTTGACTGGGCTTTAAAAAGGCTTTTCTCCTTGAATCTTGGCCTTTAGTCATAAAACTTCTTAGCAACCAACCTTTGCTCCTTTATCTAGCAAAAGGGAAGCCTTTTTTGACATATTCGACTCCAATGCCTGAAATACACAAAAGCATGATAATAGTACTAACTCTTACTTATTAATCACATAATTTGTCTAAAAAAAAATATTGTTAAAGGGTTAAAACTACAATTTTCGCTCTTATCACCAAGCACCGCAAGCGAGAAGGTGGATGTGCACGATCCAGGGTTGCCAATCTGGGTAAGATTGTGGACCGCTCTAATGGTAGTGGTTCCAGTCTTCGCACGTGAGTAAACTAGAGGTAAGAGGAGTATGAGGTCGATGAGGGCTTGACCGAGCATACTCGACCTTGACAGATTTTGAAAGCGGATTGAGTCCGGTTGTTGATATGGAAGGTAAAGGGATGGGAAGGTCCATGCCATGGAAGTAGGTAAGACGACTCTCCCGAAGGGTGGGGATGACGATCCGGATGGAACCTTGTATATGTTAGTTCGAAAACCCGAGAAGAAGACGGTGAAGAGGTTAGATTGTAGTTATAAATCTGCGCCTATTGCTGTATGTCTACTAGATGGGGTTGTTTTGGATGGTGACAAGAAAGATCTTGATGCTAAGGAACTAGATGAGAATCTGAGGGTGATGGATCTAGCCCATTGCTTGGTACGTCTTTTCTCGTAGTTGGCTAGCCATGTAAGTGGTTATCAGAAGCTGAAACTCTTTTTTTTGTAGCTTCTAGTTTGTTATCAGAAGCTGAAATTGATGGCTCAAATAAGCGAGTTTGAGAAGGGAGAGCTTGAGAATGTGAAAGAGGAATTAGTCAATGTGCGGGATGTTATTCAGGTGGCAGAGAAGAAAGAACTGGAGGAGGTGAAGAAGATGTATAATAGTATCGTACTGGAGAAATCGGTGATGGGCAACTCTATGGAAGAGCTAAAAGAGAGGCTGGTTACTGTTACAGAGTATGCCAAGATATGCAAAGGGGTTGCTCAGATAGCTTAGCAGGCTTGTGACGCTTTGGGTCAAGACTATGACGAACTGGAGCAGATGTACTTTCAACTGAAAGAAGAGCAAGAAAGTGGGGCTCGAGGTACAAGTGTGATTAATATACCTGGAGATGCTAGTAATGCTCCGTCCGCCAATGTTGTTGTTCCTGTTGAGCAACCTGAAGAGGTTGCCGATGTCCTAGAGACTCCTGTTGCCGTTTTTCCTACTGATGTTGAGACTATTACACCTGAGTACTTGGATCCTCTACAGACAAAAACTTTAAACAATGTTGTCTGATTTCTTTTTCTTCTTGAGAGTTGTGAGGTTTTTCACTGTTTCTCTTGGTAGTTTATGCTTGTTCTAGAAAGTGGTTGTGATACAATAGAGCTGGTTTCCTGGGCTTGCCCAGGCAGCTTGCTTTAATATGGTTGTGGCATGGGCCAGATACATTAAGAGCACCTAGGGCGACCTGGGCAGTTCGCCATTTTGTGAATTTAGAATTGGTTCCTGAGTTGGTTCAGGCAGTTTGGGTATGATGATACTTGCGAGCTGGTTTCCACATATGTATGTGGTAGCTCGGTATATTTATGGAATTGGTTCCCTGAGTTGGTTCAAGTGGTTCGTGTTTTCCTTTTTCTAATATACAAATTTACTTTATTGCTTTCCTTTTCTTCTGCGTATTGCTTTTGCTTATTGCTTTGATTGATATACAACTCTGCATTGTTCATAGAGATGTATGGCATGACATCTGAGTGGATTGTGGCTCTAGGGAGTTCTGCAGCTATTTGTTTGGGCCAAGTTGGAATCTTAGGTTCTCGACTTGGTGAGGCATTTGTATGCCAAGGTAGTGTTGTGGCTCGAGAAAGCGTGCTTCTCTAGTGAGCTTGGGAATCGAGTGAGTTAGATGTTCTAGTAAGCGTTCTGTACTGAGTTGATCCCAGAATTATAGGTCCTCAACAAGTGAGAAGTGGTGGGCTATGTAGCCTTTATGCTTGAGTAAGCGTTTTGCTCTAGAGAGCGTTCTGCACTGAATTGATCCTACAAGTGTAGGTCCTCAATTAGCGAGAAGTGTTTGAGCAATGTAGCCTTTGAGCTAGAGTGAGCGTTTTGCTCTTGAGAGCATTTGAGCTCAAGTGGCGTTTTGCTATAGAGAATGTTGTGGCTCTAGGGAGCATTCACTTGTAATTTTAAGAAAAGCATTTCACGTATATATACAAACAAGGACTGTGTGGATGGAAATAGTGATAAGAGTAAGAACTCAAGTAAATGAAAATCTTTATTGATAAAATTTCTTCAATAAATAAGTATTCCAAGGACGTGGTAATGGTTGATGATCAGCTCTCAAATATGTGTTTTATTACCCTTATATTACTTCATTACAACCCTTCTTACGTTTAATGAAAAGACAACTCATAGCTTTTATTATCTTTTTCAGGTTATAGAGAAATTTAGACCATTTATCATAAAAGCTGTATCTTAGCACCAAAAAGAGACTTAATCACGCTTATTATGAATACCAGAAGCTGCTATGAAAAAGTGTTGAAAAAGCCAAAGTCAAAGGTCAAAGCCTTCAACTAAGAAGACCAGAGATAGAAGTCCTTATAACTAAATATGGCATTCTCCAAAACCTATCTTGATTAAGAAGAAATCAAAAAACAAAAGCATAAAGTAAAGTGTGAGGTGTCTTAAATGTAATGGAGAAGGGCAAATCAGTAAAAGACATAAAGTAGGGGTATATAAACTAAAAGTTAGGGAGAGAGAATGCACCTAGACTTAATCTAGTGTCATGTAGGATTTATTTTTTAGTCTTTTTTCTTTCAAGTCATTTTACTTTATTGTTCTTCATTTCAATCTTGTTATTTTGCTTTGTTATTCAATCAATCAATCTTCTTTTGTTGTTCTTTATTTCAATCTTCATTTCAATACTTTCTTTCAATGTTCATGTCATTTAAATCTTCAAAACAACTTAAGTTTTCAATGTTCTTCACAAACTAAAAACTAAACAAGTCCTAAACTAAAAGTTTACCTTCCTTTCTTCAACTCCCAACATTCAAACTGTAAACAAGCTATGGTGAACTACATCAAAATCTTTTAGATACTCGAAACTAGTCTACTTTAATTGACCGTCCTGAGTTTGGATCCAATACGCTCCATTGCCAACGACTCGCTCCACTATGTAAGGGCCTTCCCATGTTGGCGCCAACTTTGATTCATTATTGGTTTTCTTCAGGACTAGGTCACTAGGTTGGAAACATCGAGGATTTACTCGTTTGTTAGAGGACTTCCTCAAAGTCTAGTGGTAAGTTGCCACTCGAATAGCGGTGAGGTCACGACGTTCTTCCAATAGGTTAACTTTGCGAGAGAGAATGGACTCGTTCTGCCCAGATTCAACGATCTCTGATCGAGTCTTTGTAATTGTCAGCTCGAAAGGAATGACAGCCTCTGTGTCGTAGCATAGTGAGAACGGTGACTTGCCTATACTAGAGCGAGATGTTATCTTGTATGCCCATAGAATGTTCTCCAGCTGCATTGGCCATTGGCTTTTGTTTCTTTCAATCTTTTTCTTTAAATTCTCCAAATTTGCTTTGTTAGTTGCTTCTACTTGACCGTTGCTTTGGGTGTACTTGGGAGTGGAGAACGTGTGCACGATCTTCCATTTTGCCAAGAACTCCTTCACTATTTTGCCCTTGAACTGAGAGCCATTGTCCATGACCAGCATGTGGGTAGATCGAACCAGGTGATTATGTTGGTCCAGATGAAATTCCTAATGTTGGACTCTTTGACATGAGCCAATAGGATCGTTTCCATCCATTTGGTGCAGTGATCCGTTGCAACTAGTATGAACCAAAAGCCTGTGCTTTTTTGTGGGATGAATGGACCCATGATATCCATTCCCCACATATGAAAATGTTGATCAGTTTGCGAGTTGGCTGGATGATGTTGTGGCCAAATGTTTTGCACTTTATGCATTTGAGTACATACTTTTTGGCATCGATCTGCATTATTGGCCAGAAGTATCCTTGGGAGATCGCTTTGTGTGCCAAAGAGCGACCTCCTGCGTGATTCACATTGTCCCTCATGGATCTCTGCAAAAATAATCTGACCCTGTTCTGGGCTTATGCATCTCAGATAGGGTCCTCTAGCATACTTTTTGAAAAGTTTGTTGTTTACAAGGCAGTAGCGACCTGATTGGTATTGAACCTATCTGGCCTTGATACAATATGCTGGTGTTTTCCCTAGCTGGATATAATCTATGATAGGTTGCATCCATGTTTGACTCATCTGGGTGTCAGAAAGTGGGCATAAGTTACCGATTTCTAGGACGTGCTCAGTTGATAAGCAGGTCGGTCAATTATTTCGATGAGTAATTGCCTGGGCTTGCAGTTCAGCATTTGGGGTAGCAAGGTAAGCCAAACTGTCAGCATGGCGATTCTCTTCCCGTAGGAAATGGTGTATGGTAGCTTTCTTAAATGATGGAAGAATTTTATGCACAACTTGAAGGTATTTAGAAAGATTACCTTCATTAGTGGTGTACTCCTTAGCGATCTAGCGAACTACTAGCTGTGAGTATCTAAAGACTGTGATCTCCTGGACATCGAGCTGTAACGTCATTGGATCCCCATGATTAAAGCTTCATACTCAGCCTCATTGTTATAGGTCGCAAAATCTATGCAAACTGACTTCTCAACCATAGTGCCATCTGGTGACACTAGGACTACTCCGATTTTGCTTCCACGTGGATTGTTGGCTCTGTCCATGAAAAGCGACTAGACAAACGTGTCTTGTGGTTTAGTGGATGGGACGTCGATCTTTGGCTCTAGTTCAGGTCGTCAACAGGAAAGTCAGCTAGGAAATCGGCAACGACCTGGCCTTTCTGAGAAGTTCGCGGGATGAACTCAATGTGATGTTCCCTGAGTTCTTCTACCCACATTGCCATGCGAGTTGTTTGTTAGCTTTGAGGAGGAACTTCTTTAGTGGGAGTTCGGTGAGCACTTGGAAGTAGGGTCTGAACTTTTTTGCTGAGTATAGTAATGCCAGAATGGTTTTTTTGAGGTGAGAATAGTTTTGCTCAGCTGGTAACAGTGTTTTGCTTGTGAAGTAGATTGGTTTTTTTGCACCCTTATCCTCTTTGAAGAGGACCGAACTGATAGCGAAGTCAGATACGGCTAGGTATAGCCCTATTATTTCACCATCTGTTGGTTTCACCATAACGGACGGGTGGTGTTGACAGGTAGTCTTTGAGAGTGGAGAACGCTTGGTGGCATTGCTTGTTCCATGAGAACTGTTCTCCCTTTCTGAGAATATGTAAGAAAGGTCGGCATTTATTTGAAGCTCTCGATATGAATCGGTTTAGAGCTGCCACCATTCCTGACATTGTATGTATCTATTTCTTTGTCTTTGGGTCGGGCATGTCTAGGAATGTTCGGATATGGTCCGGATTAACTTCGATCCCTCTTTGTGAGACCTGATATCCCAAAAATTTCCCAGAGGACGCTCCAAAAAAGCATTTCTCGGGGTTTAGTTTCATCTGAGTTCGGCGTAGCATGGAGAACGCCTGCTCAAGGTGATCTAAGTGATTTTCTATTTTCTTTCTTTTGACGACCATGTCGTCTATGTAGACTTCTATGGTGTTGCCTAACATGTCCTGGAACATTTCTGTGACGAGTCGTTGGTAGGTCGCTCCAGCGTTCTTCAGACCGAATGGGAGGACGTTGTAGCAATAAAGTCCTTGTTCTGTTACAAATGAGGTTTTCTCTTGGTCTTCCTCTTCCAATGAGATTTGGTTGTAGCCGCTGTAGGCGTCAATAAATGACAGAAGCTCATGGCCATAGGTTTGGTCGACAAGTCGGTTGATTCTTGGTAAGGAGAAACTATCCTTACCGGTGTCTTGATTCATATTGGTGAAGTCAACATAGAGTCGAATAGTGCCATTCTTTTTTGGGACTGCTATAATGTTAGCAATCCACTCGGGGTACTTAACCTTCCTAATGAAGTCAACTTCTTTTAGATTGTCGATCTTGTCATTTATTGCTTTTTGGAATCTATGGGATAGTTTCCTGGGTCGTTGGCGAACTGGCTTGGCATTTGGGTTGACATTTAATTTATGACATGCAATATTAGGATCTATTCCAGGGACATCGATGTATGACAAAAATAATCTTTATTTAATGATAAAAAGCTTACAAGTTGTGCCTTGAGAGTAGGATTAAGATTAGCTCCTACGTAAACATATTTGGGGTCTTCCTCAGTTCCTAGGTTGAATTTCTCCTTGAGCTCGGTCTGAGTTGCCATATTAGTGGGCTAAGCGACCTCTGGGGTCGTGGTCTCTTATGATGCCTCCTTGACCTGAGGAGGTTAGGCGACCTCTGGGATCTTGGCTTGTGAAGCGACTTCCTTGACCAAGTCCCTAGTGTTAGCCTTTGGCAAGTCGGTGCGAGGAGCCTTAGGTAGGGTCTTGACTTCAGCGATGAAGTCCTCTGTCATCTTGACTTTGGCGATCTCTCCCTTATTTTTGATTGAAGCCCTAGTGGGCTTGTTGATTGAGAGTATCTGATTGCAGTTGTGAGCATCGAGCTAGTTGCTGTGAAGCTCCATCATACCTCTGGGGCCAGGGAAGTGCAACACTTGATGGAGTGTTGATGGCACTGCTTGCATTTTGTGGATCCAACGTCGTCCAAGGATGGCAGTGTAGGATGAGTTGACATCCAGAACGTTGAAGCGCATGTTGATGCTGACTTTGTCTTCATGCGGCCCAACTGAGATAGGTAGAAGGATGTCTCTAATTGGGTCAGCTTGAGATCTGTTGAAGCCATATAGGGGGGCAATTGGATGGGCAAGTTCATCTCCTTGAGAGTCTGGTAGAACAAGATGTCGCACGAACTGCCTGGGTCGATCAGGACGCGTTTGACTGTCCAGTCGCTGATTTTGATGTGGACAACCAGGGCGTCATTGTGTGGTAGGAATACCTTGTTCATGTCGGCCTCTATAAAGGTTATGTCTCCTGAGCTACGATCAATTGTGCGTGGGATGGGGGCCGCTTGCAAGGAGAACTGGTAGATTTCCTGGAGGGTGCCTACTCATCTCCTTTTCTCCCTAGAGGACGTGACATAATCGTCTTGGAGGGTGATCATGTTGATGGTTCTATTGTTATCTCTGTCAGAGGAGTGCTCGCAACACTCATGATGGGATCGCTCTCTGGAGCGACCTCTAGCCTGAGAGCGAGCTCTGTTGTTGTTGCGAGGTGGAGTTCGGCTTCGCTCTCTACGAGCCATCAGCTTATGACGGAGGTCACCATCAGCAATATCAGTATAGGGTTTGATATGCCCCGCTTCAACGAGGTCTTGTAGATAATGCTTTAGCCCTCGGCACTCGTTGGTCTCATGACACTTTGCTTTATGGAAAACGCAATACAGCTTCCCTGGGGTGTCCTCTGGCTGTTTTACCTCGGGTCGGTAATAGGAAGCTTTTTTAATTTTCTCCAGTATGTAACTTGGAGATCTGGTGAGCACAACGAACTCTCTTCTAGTATGAGTTCTGGTGTTGGGTTTTGACCCTACTGCCTGGTTCACTTCTTAGAAGATGGGGCGACGCCTGAGATCGCGGCGACCTCTTCTTCTTCTTTCAGGCCTTCACGCTCCATGCATTCTTGTAGCTTAATATATTTCTCCACCTGGGCGTACAGCTCGGCTAGTGTCTCAGGACGCTCTTTCATTAGAAACCGGGAGAGACTAGTGTTTTTTCGGATCGCATTGGTGAAGGCGAAGGTGGCGAACGACTCCTTCAGGTCGCTCTCCATGGACAGTAGCTCTGTCTTGAATCGCCCTAAAAAGGAGCGGATTGGCTCATCACTCTTCTGGGACAGCTAGAAGAGTGAATCAAGGTTGACTTTTTTATGTCTATTGTGGACGTACTGGCTGGCAAACTGATCAATTAGCTTCTGAAAGCTATCTATCGAGTTCGGCTCCAGGGAGTAGAACCAATCGAACACTCCGTCCTTCAAGCTTGCAGGGAACAAACGACATTGCAAGTGGTCGAACTCTTGTGCACTGTAGAGTGCTAGGCTCTGAATGTAGCAAGCTATTTGCTGACCAGGGCATGTGCTGCTGTCATACATTGCAGACCTTGGCGGAATGAAGTCTGGGGGTTTATTGAGTACCTCAGTTGTGAAGGGGGACGCTCGATACGTCTTATGCATCTTCTAGATGACTTGATTGGCGTCCTTCTTCACAGTGCTCTGTTCGATCCGCTAGGAGAGGTTGTTGATATGTTGATTCACCTCGTTCATGCCGTCCTCAGTGGTGATTCCGTTCAGGTTCTGAGTTGCAACCTAATTTTTCAGTGCAACATTTTCATGCTGGAGCAGGGAGATGCTGCCGCTTATCGTACCAATCTGGCTTACCAAATTCTTCACCTATTCTTGGAGGCTTTCCATGTTTCGTGGGCTTGAGGTTTGTTGGTTGGAAGATTGGTTGTGGTTTTCTCAAGAAATTGAGCCACAGACTACGCCAATATAAAGGTTTGATTTTGTTAACCTTATTAACGTCGGCAATTTGGGGAGAAGGGGATTGTTAATTGGATATGACCGAGTTCATATGGACAAACTGCCTACGTATCAAGCTCTCTCTCTTTGGGGGGGGGGGAACTTGAATTAGGTCAGACGTAGTTCCTTATCCTCTTTATATAGGCAAGATGCCCACGCCTCCTGCTCTCCCACGTCAGGTTAGGTTCAGGTCTCCACCTTATTGGCGAGCCATGATGGCGAGTTATGGAGAATCAATGAGGTGCGTGCCTGAAGCTTCGGTCTTGAAAGCAACAATAAAGACATACGTTACAAGCCGTTATGGAACGGGATGAGTGAGGGCTATGGAGGTCGCTTCTGGGCGAGGTCGTCTATCCGACCCGAGTCACTTTGAAGCGAGCTTGTAGATGAACACTTGAGATCGGTTGGTATCCACTTGGTTGAACATATCGTTTGCCTGAGTCGAGTCACTATGAAGTAAGCTCTGAGGATGAGGACTTGAGGTCGGTTGGTAGTTCTGTTTAAGCTGGACACGTGCTTGATATTCATTAGATGTGAATATTACTCCCTCACAAGGCCTCCATAATCCGAGGGTCCAAGGTAGCCCTTACTAGCACCATCACAATTTAGTTTGGATGGTAGCTTGAGGATTGTGAGGTCAGAGACAATGTGAGTATAAACAATATTGGTTGGCATGGTTGTATTCTCAAATACTCTTTTATTACACCTTTTCCAAATGTGACAACAAGTAATTATATTCTGCAATTTATACTCTTCACTCAAGAACCACTTGTTGAAATCATGAGTTTCATGAGGTGGTGGTTGCTGGGCTATGGGAAAAGAGTTCCAGACATCAATGGCATTAGTACAGTGCCAAAACAAATGGATTAAGTCTTCACTTTGGTTACAGTTAAAGGGACAGACATGAGATTAAATGATAGAATGATGATGGAGGAATTCTGTGGTTGAAACCGAGTTTCTAAAACACAACCACAAGAAGAAGTTGACCTTCTTAGGTTAAGATGGGATTTTTGGTAAGTGAAGAGGTCCAGCATTATCAAAGTTTTTGGCTAGATGTTTATACATCGTTTTTATTGTGACATTGCCATCATCCGAATAAGACTAGACCATGGAGTCTTCCCCATATATCTTGCGGATTAGAGAGAAGGATGGTGTGGCGAAGGTTATAAACAATACTAGGTGGTAGGAATTGTTTTAAAAGATTAGAGTTCCAGTCCATAGTAAAAGTTAATGGTTATAAAAGAAACATACTTCTTTCTTAATGAGATCATTTGGGGGTGTAGCATGGCATAAGTTTATGAGGTGTTCATGTGAAGTGCAAGACTTTGTGTCAAGTCCACTTTCAATGTGGCAATTTAAGCTACCTGTGAAAATATCTTTTCCATGGAGAACGTTTTTCAATGCCCAAGACCCCGACGGGTTTTTTTTCTACATGAGAGAAAGTTTTTGTTTCTTTTCAGGTACTTTGATTTGAAAATAGAAACCCAAATGGAATCTTTCATTTTATAAAATCTCTAGGCAAGAAAGGCCAAGCATGCATCATTAAGAACTTTTGCATATTTGACACCAAGACCGCCAATATCATTTGGGAGGGTGACTGTATCCCAATTAACCATGTAATTAAAGCTGTCTTTTCTTCCAAGTAGATCCCTAAATAAAATCCCTTATGATTCTATCGATCACTTCTGACTAGCGTGGGTTTTATGGATGTGGAGATGGGAAGAGAATATGAATGATGATGGGTGTCGTTGGTTAAAACCATACAAGATCAAAACTTAATATCCATCCAAAGTAAAGGATGAGTAGGGTATCAATCTGATTCTGATTTATATTACTTATGAAGGACGAGAGTGGAAAGGTTGTTTTGAGGGATTAAAAACTAATACTGTAGATATTGAAGATTACTAACTAAACTAAACTAATTAAACTAAATACTAAAGAATTTGAAAAATAGAGAGAGAGAGAGAGAGAGAGAGAGAGAGAGATTCAAATCCACCAATACCTTTGATTCACAAACCTTTTGTTTCATGTTGTTCTCACAAGTAGACTACAATCGGGCTATCAAGCAAGTATTGATGTCTTTTTGGGTGAAAGATTATTAAACAATTATTTCTACTTCGATGTTGTTATTCCTATGCATGTGTTATTAATATCTTCTTTCTTTTTATGTGAGTTTGGGCAGATATTCAATGAATTACCATCTAAAGTAAATACAAGGAATACTTCTCATACTCTAAAACATTACACAACTAGAAAATAATAATAATATATATATATATATATATATATATATATAGAATAGTAGCATAATATTTAATTACAATAAATAAAACTCTATTCTAGCATTATATTCAATTGCAATAAATAAAACCCTAATCTATACTCTCATTCCCTGGTTTGGGTAATGGAACTAATAACTAAACAAAGATAAAGAACTAACCTGATTGGAGAACACCATGAACCAAAAGAATCACCAAACCCTAAGCACTCGCTTCATCTCCTCTCTTGAAGGAGAAAATTAGTCTTCCATAGAAGAGGACGAACAAGAATAAGAATAAAAGAATAACATAAGACTAGAGAGATTATTTTATTAAGACTTGGCTAGTGAAAACTAAATATTATATTATTAACCTCTATTTGCCTCAAGTTCTAGAGACAAGAATAATGTGA
Organism: Coptis chinensis; assembly: GCF_015680905.1. Taxonomy (NCBI): domain Eukaryota; kingdom Viridiplantae; phylum Streptophyta; class Magnoliopsida; order Ranunculales; family Ranunculaceae; genus Coptis; species Coptis chinensis. Next base: position 38,170,693 of record NC_141456.1, on the reverse strand, counting down.
ATTGGCAAGTTACGTTTGGCACTAAGGTGCTCTTTATATAGGGGTTACAATAAGCTCTAGAAGCATGTAAAACATAGGCTTTTAGGTCCAATTTCCTATTACATATTGACCTTCGTCAGATTCCAACTTATGTTTCCAAAAGCAATGAAGAGGTGTAGTTATAGTGTGGTTCAGGCGTTTGGACACATTGACTTTTTCAAACTAGATGCAAATCTGTAAAGCTAGCGTATCTTTTGAACCGTAAGTCCATTTGAGACATGTGACCTATCAAAAGAATCTCCGCGACGAGCTCTACACTACAGTATATGACATTACAATGTTTTATGGAGAACATTTGGACAAATTTCTCATCAATGTCTTTGGCATCCAACAAGGCTTTTAAAAAGATCTAGTTTTGTGGGTTTTGTTCCAATCAATAAGTCCAATACATTGGGCTACCAAATAAGCTTTAAAACATGTCCAAGTCCATTCTTTTCATAAGTTTGTAAACCTTGGCCTTTTCCATAATAGTCCATGAGCTCCATGTCATCTTTAATTCTCCAAATTGCTCTCTTTTACCCCTTTAACTACAATATTTTGCAATTATCTCGTTTTCACATGTAAAGTAACAAAATCTAACTTACAAGCATAATTAGTTCACTAAGTGGGACTAACAAGGGATGTAATTAAAGGTTAAAATACACTTTTTAAACACTTTATCAGTTTAGTGATGCTCCTAGGAATAATAAAACAATGCATATGGTACATGGCAATAGAGTTAAGAACATGTTTCAAGAGGGTTACCCGACCTGGTTTAGCTAGATAAAAGTTTGCATTGCCATCCATTTAATTTATCTTCATATTGGTAAGGATATAGTCGAATTCACTCTTGAGAGGTCTTCCTGAGAAGAGAGGGATGCCTAGGTATTTATCATTTTTTATTAAACTTGGCAATGTTCATTACTTTTGTTTCCCTAAGGCATGTTAGGTTGCTACATTGACATGGGGGCTTATGATCATACTAGATTTATTGATGTTTATATGAAGTCCCAAAGCTAGACTGAAGTGGTCAATAATAACATGCATTTGGTAAATTTCTTCAAGTACTAGTGTAGCTGTACCAAACAAAAGGGAATCATCCGCAAACAATATGTGACTAACTAGAGGTGTATCTCGGGCAATTTTGATACCCAGTTCATTGGTAGGGAAGATCCAAGATGTAAAGAGGCTAGAGAGATATTCCATAGCGATGATAAACAAATATGGGGACAATGGGTCCCCTTGTTGAAGACCACGAGTGGGTTTAAAATAAGCACTTGGTTTACCATTGATCAAAATGGAGAGATTATGTGAAGTAAAAAACTTTGTCATAAGTTCAACCCATTTTCCTTTGAATCTTAATTCTCTTAGGCAAAGAGTAAGGAAATCCCAGTCAGGATGGTCATAAGCCTTTTCTAAATCAAACTTAACACCTATCAGGCCATGTTTGCATTTGGTAGATCGGATAGTGTGTATGATCTCGTGAGCAACAAGGACTTGATCAGTGATATGTTTCCCTTGAATAAATGCTCTCTGAAAAGGCCTAATAATCTTTTTGAGAATGGGCTTGACTCGATTAACTCGAATAACTACGTTGCAAAGACCAATAGGTCGAAATTGAGTACCCGCAATCGGGTGTTTAATCTTAGGAATCAGGACAATGTTTGTTTGATTCAAAAGAGGATGCAGGTAACCAATTTGGAAAAAAAATGGTTAAAAATTGCATGGATCTGTGGGCCAATAATGTGCTAACACTTACAATAAAACAATCCATTGAGGCCATCCGGTCCGAGAGATTTATTGGGATCCATTTTCCAAAAAGCATTCCGAGTTTCTCTAAAACTGACATATTTATTTAAGATGACAAGGTCACTATCAGTAACTAGAGGCGTTATGGGAATGAGATCAATGCCTGAGCCATTACAGTCTTGGCGAGTATAGATTTCTTTAAAGTGATTGAAGATCAAATCCTGTATGGTATCCCTATCTGTGGTAGAGCCTCCACCTAGAAGATTGAGATATGAAATCTCATTGTTGCACTTTTTAGCATTAACATGTGTGAAATAAAATTTAGTGCAACATTTTCCAAACTTAAGCCAATTGGTATTGGTTCTCTGCACCCACCATAATTTTTCATCATGAACTTTTCAAGCATAAGAGCTTCTTCTCCAATGTGAATGAAATATTATTTCTGGGATGAGCTCGCCCTACATACCTTTTCAAGTATTGTTCTGACCAACTCATTCATTGATGCATTCTCAATTGGGAACACAACGAAGTGTTATCCTTCTGCCATGAACAATCTTGTGATGGCCATTTCAGTGGCAAGAAAATAGTTGACAAAGTTCTACAATGTGGTCTTTACTAGCCCACCTTCTTTCAAGATGCACACGAGCATTGCAAAGCGTGCATTAGATGCCAACAGCTTGGACGTATTACTCAGCTTCAAATTTTCTACATTATACATGATTTCAAAAATAAATCCAAAAACCCAAAATTTTCATAGTAGAATAATTACGTAACTTACTATTCATATAAACCAGGTATATCTTGTTCTATTTCAAGCAACCCACGCTCCTAACTTGTTTTGGGGTGGTAAATTTTCAACAAAGAACAACGTACAAGTGGTACTGCCAGTTTTGCTCATGTTTCTATGGTAATCTCTTTCCTTATCTCTTCATACTTTGAAGACAAAACATATTTCTGTTTGGGGGTGGTATAATAATATTTTGTAAAAACTAGGCATTTCTTATATTAGGTATATTAAATATATTTATTTCTTTTTAAAAATTTCTTCGAAAAGACCAAAAATCTTTTATGTTTAGTACTGAAAAGTCTTGTTTCCTTTTTGTTATGCATGAATAAATAATCTAAAAGTCTCATTATAGCAATAGAGTAAATATTCATTTTTCGAACTTAGACTAATATACATACAATAGTTTTTGCATCTTTTCATGAATGACATGCATAAATATCATTGATTGTATAAAGTAGTAAGTTTTCGAGACCAAGGTTTGAACATTTAAGTTCTATATCCTATAAGAATCTAGCCAAAAACCTCATCTGAATGATTATTGAGTGATGACACAAAATATGTCTGGATGGAAAGACCACACATACACTTGCTTGATCACCACACCATATCCTAGGAGAGAATTTAGGCCATTTTGGATCGATATAGCCAAATACACGTTAAAAACCCAAAAAATTATTTTTCCTCTAGTTTCCCTTTTTTAGCCTTCAATTTCATATTAGCCTTTTTATTTTTCGCCATCAATCCTTTACCTGTTGTTACACACAATAAATTAAAGGGCTTACCCAGCTGACAAGTTAATAATAGGATGAACAACAAAAAAAGAAGATAAGACATTGTACAAAAATAGAACAATCGGTTGCTTCAAAAAGAAAAGAAAAGAAAGATCCATCAAAAATCAAAAGGAGTCGATATCAAAAGAAATAAAAGCAAAGTTATAACTCCCAAAAATCAAAAACATATGGAGTCACAAAGCCACAGGGCTAAAAAATGAAACACAATTCGGAAACAAATGACAAAACGAGGTTCTTCTCTAGTTACAAATATCTTGAAGACCTTATTTCTCAACTTATCATATTTTGTTTTTTCGTTCAATATTTCTTTCTAAACCACCACCTTAGCCCCATAACTCCTAATAAAAGATCTCTAGCTCGATTAGAAATATGATAGTGTGATAGTAAGTGGCAATTGTAATCAATCGACCCCGGTTTCTTTGGACATCGTATCATTTGTGTATGTGAGGAATATAAGTGCTCGCTTCACTTGAGAAACTTGAGTAAATCTATCAGAGAGTTTGTGTTTCAACACATCCCTATGAGAACCCAACTTAAGGACGCTCTCCAAAAGTTTTGAAAACAACTCTACTTTTGTATTTAATCGCTCATGTTTGCGCATTTATCTTTACATGATTAAATTACTTTACATATGTTATCATGCGTTCAAAGGAACTTGTCATAATTTCCCGCTAATAAGATGTATATACTTCTGATAATAAATAAGGAGACAAGACCTGTTGTATTAGATAAAGGAAGTTTGCGAGTATCTTCTCTGGAAAACTCTCATGAGGCTTAAGCTCGTCCACTACGAAATTTCTAGTAGTTTAAGACCTTGTTGCATATGGTCAATGCAATCGCACTCCGCGAAACGAGATTAGTATATATAATAATCACATATTTGACTTTTTCTGTTTTAGTTTCTCATATTTGCTTGAGGACAAACAAAATATTGTTTGGGGATCCGACCTCAAATATGCATTTTTACCCAGTTATAATGCTTCATTTTAGTCATATTATATGATCAATAATATGGGAAACTTATGTTCTTATTGACTTTTCAGGTTACAAGCCTATTTCAGATCAAATATCTTAAAGGATGAATTCTAGCACCAAAAGTAGCCTAAATATGACATCTTACGAAGACTAAAACTTATTGGAAAAGAAGACAAAAAAGTTAACTGTCAAAGTCAACTAAAGGACCGAGGACCAAAGACTAAAGATTAATTCTCAAAGGCCTAGAAGACTTTTACTCATCTTAAAAGTCTACAAGATGAATTCATTTGATCTTATCTAGTGTTTGTATTTGAAAAGTAATCTATAAAGCAAAAGCAAAAACAAAAACAAATAGATGTGTTCTCACAAAGATGATGGAAGATGGCAAATCTGTAATCATGTAAAGGTTCCTTACAAAAAGGAAAAATATGGAGAGAGAAAATAGTCTTTATATTTTTAGGAGTAGTGTAAATTAGATAGGAGTAGGAGTAGGCCGGTTTAGAGTAGATTTAAGTTTTATTTGTTTTCTCTTATTTTCCATTGTTATCATTTCAAGCTTCAAGTTTTATTCAAATACAAAGTTCTTTTCTTTATTTCAACATTGCTTCAATCATTAGTTCTTGACTACAACTTGTTTTCAAACATTTTTTCTTCACATAACACATGTTCTAATCATTTGCAAATCCATCAAATGATTATAACTTGTTCTTAAGCATTTTCTCATTCATTACAACCATTACTATTATGTTTTGATTACTAGTCTTCCATACAAACCATTCAAAACATGTTTTAAATCATTAGTTTAATCTTTCAAACATCATTCAATATTTTCATTTAGTTAATCATTATACAAAGTTAAAACCACAAAAAGAAAGTTTCACACCCTAATATTTCATAAGAACCATTCATAGTTTATTAGGACATCATTGGCGAATTTCTATAAATCTCACACTAAATTAAAATAACTCATCAAATGGCGCCACCGTCACAGATCTACCTCTTGAACAGATAATGATTCAAATCTAAGAAATGGAGCATCCTTCTCACCCCTTCATATTTTTTTCTTGTTCTAAGTTTTGTTTTCTGTTATACTCACTACTGATTAGTGTGTTTACGAATACAGATACGAAGTTGGAATCTACTCATCAAGATGGGCCACCAGAGAAAAGCTGGAGGAGTTTTGCTGGATCACGATGGGCGACCACCCCTTCGAGGCACACGACCGGCCATCTCAAGTGACATCCAACAGTAATTCTTTCAGTCATCAAAACCCGAAACCTTAAACCCTAAACCGAGAGAGGCTAGTAGTTGGGGCCCCATATTTTTTGCTCATAACTAGGGCCCCAAATTCAGTGACAATTATTACTACACATTTTATGTTTTCTCACTACCGACTAAGAAAACCACTAGTTTGCTCACAAGACTGAAAGCGTACTGCACAAATGTACTTTCTTCTTTTCCAACCTATCAATTCAGCTCATTTGAATCAACTCTCTATATAGGTTTTTTGTTAGATCTCAAAGGTAGGGTCCTCACATTAAGTGTTTGGCTAGGGCCCTTAAGAACTCAGGGCCACCCTTGCTTCTATTTGTCCTCCGTTTCCAAATACTAAATCAACAACTATTGCGTAGCGATTATAGTAATTATACGTATGCCTCCTCTTTTGTAGTGTTAAACTCCATCCTAACTTTGGAATCTTCCTCTGCCAAGATGCTACTTTCTAAGTTATATTCATCATGCTTAGCTGTATCATCACCATATATTCCCCAAACATGTTATGTCAAAAGCCTCGGGACTATTAGCAAAATTAAAGAGGATCTGGAAACCTTCACCATCCATCTAAAAAAAGAAGGTAATATATCAATGTCAAATATATTTATTTCATTTACAACACATTGAACAAAGAAAAAATTAATAATAATAAAAAAAAAAGTTGTAGTTTGAGAAAAAAAAAAGGGAAAATTTACCATAAAGATCACTTACAAAGAAACTAGCTCGAAAAGATTATAGGGTAAATTGATGGGAATTGGCAATAGTGAGTGGAGATGTCTCAGAGAGATGAGGATGAGTGTTGATGAAAATTCAATAAAACCAAACTAAAAATAATGAAGAATGCTAAATTGCTAAGTGACGACACACATAATGGAGGGAGAAAACTTTTATCACTTTTTTTTTTTTTTTTTTTTTTTTTTTTTTTTAAACGATTATTTGGGGTTAGGTAGACCCCAACCTGTATTGATCAAACTCTTTGGTACAACTTACCAATAGCATCTTCCTCCACTATTATATTAAGCTCATACGTGAGTGGGGGAACGCTAACCAAGGTAACTCCTGGATTTATAATTCTATCCAGAGTAGTACTAGACTTAGCCAACAAATCTGCCACTCTATTTGTTTCCCTATAAACATGGGACACACTAACCAAACCAAAATGGCTCATGAGCCTCCAGATGGCTTCAACTGTATCGAGACAGTACCAATGACTTACCTCCTTTCTGTTAATCACTTGGACAGCTCTCATAGAATCGGACTCAACCAAAATCATATTATAGTTCACACTGAGGGTTGCCAGAAGACCTGCCTCTATACCTTTTAATTCTTGGATAATCACCGATCGTAGGTTAGCATTACCCATGTATAATAGTATGGGAAAACCCTCATGGTTCCTCAATATACCGCCATAACCAGCACAGTCATCAATCACCGACCCATCAACATTTATTTTGATGAACCCAAGTTGTGGTTTAGTCCACTTAACTAGTTCGTGCACTCTCTACTTTAAAATGATATCAATACCGAGTCTTGTAATCATTCTACTACTCGCAGGAGAGGAGTCATCAGTGATCTTGATAACTCGCTGCAAATAAGTTCTCATCTTCTTTATGACATACCTGTTTATTGACTTAGCATTGTGATCTTTGTTCCTGAACCTCCTGCTATTCCGCTCGTTCCAAATCCCATACACAGTTGCACAAATCATAGTTCTGACTATCTTACTCGATATCAAGTTTGATCTAGTTAAGCGCAGAAGAAACTGCCACTCAACAGAGGACTCACGCGCCACTCCCAGCCCCAATCTTTCTTTTACTACAACCCAAATCTTTTTTGTGAATGCACAGTTGAAGAAGAGATGCTTTGAGTTTTCTGGATGATGATCGTCACACAGACAACACTCTGAATGAGAAAGAACCTTCCTGTGAATCAGTCGATCTTGGGTAGCAAGGCAGCTCGAAAATAGTTGCTAGGTGATGAAAGAGTGTTTTGGAACATTGTACTTACCCCACACCAATTTGTACCATACAACCTTTTCTCTCATCTTTTAGATGGACATATAAGTTGACTTTGTGGAGAACCTACCTGAGCTTGTAGCAATCCACACTACCAAGTCCTGGGCCATGTTGACATTGATGGAAGTCTGCAGGATTTTAGTTTTTAATTCACCGTCTGGAAAATTAAGAACCATATCATTCCATGATCCGTTAGTAATCAGATCACTCACTTTAGCACCATCTGGAACATGAATGAGATTTCTAGCCTGTTGATAAATGTAAAATGATAGTTTTACCTACGAATACAATTACGCATAGATAAGTAAAACTAAAACTATTTCCGTGTCTAATTTGTTTATCAAAGATTTATACTCTCGATTCTATTGAAATAGAGTTGGAGTAAAAGATTCATTCCACTCCTAGTTCTTTAGAATTCGTGTTTCCTAAAATTATCAATCTATCCAAAATTAATGAGAGTATGATGGGAATTTATACTACGATGCAAATTCTAATACTAAACAAGATACGAATAACTCAACTACGAAATGCTAAATTGATACTAGATAAAGAATTAGGGGGGATTGATTCCACCTTAACTCGACTTAATTTACTAACGAAGAATCGTCATAATCCGAATGGAACTGCTTTCGCATAACAATTGGTTCTTCCTAATCCCTAGTTGTTCATCGTAATCTCTACCAACTAACATCTAGCATGTGAAACAATCAAACCCATTCTTATGGTGAACTAATCGTTTTCTAGAATGGAATGGAAAATCACGACTATTCTACGCTAACACAAATCAAGCTTCATCAAGGCTTCTTCAACCCCCTCTAATGGAGGTTTAGCCTAGAATCATTATGCTATCATTTTCAATTGAATTCAAACAAGACATAATATAAAGATTCTAACTTTACTAATTTGAACTAATCAAGAATTCCCCCTAATAACTATGAAATGATTAATAACTAAGATCAAAACTAACTCTAATGAATTTAATAATTAAACTAGATTATGATTAACTAATTATGAAATAAAGACAAACTAATTTATGAATTTAACAATACTAAAACTAAATAAAACTTTAATCAATAAACTAAATCGGAATTAAAAACTAATACTTATTTATAAAACTAAATATGATTCCCAAATAATAATCTACTTGTTCTAACTCTAATTAATTGAAAGGTAAAATTAGATCTAAAAACAAAATATGAAAACTAATTAATGGAGAGAAAACTAGATCTCGAACTATTCTCCAATGGCTACTTGCTACCTAAACTAAGGATTGCTCAAGAGTTAAGTCTTGTGTGTCAAAATGGAGGAGACCAGATCCACATTTTCGTGCATGGGCTGAGGAGCCATGTTTTGGGTTGGAAAATCGAGCCTAAAACCCAATTTCTTCAATCCACAGGGCCCTTTTCAACCAGATTTTGCTTCAACAGACTTTTCGTCCACTTTTGCTCCCCTGATTAGGTCAAGGCTTGGACTATTGGAAATCTCTTTCCAAGTCGGTCGTTTTGACATAAGGTAGGCCCAATTCCGAGGTCTGCGTTCAAAGATATGGCCTTTGAAAGTTCTGGTGACTTTTGTGCACTGTTTCTGCCCGCGTTGACTTTGACTTTTCAGCTTTAACCGGGCTTTAAAAATGTTTTTTTTCCTTGAATCTTGGCCTTTAATCACATAACTTCTTAGCAACCAACCCTTGCTCTTTTATCTAGCCAAAGTGACACATTTCTGCACGTAATTGACTCCAATGCCTGAAATACATAAAAACACGTAATCAGCATTAACTCTTATTTATTACTTGCATAATTAGTCTAAACGTATTATTGTTAGGGGGTTAAAACTACAAGTTTGGGCTCTTATCAAACCATCCCCAAACAGCATTTTGCTTGTCCTCAAACAAATATGAGAAATTAGAATAAGTGACCAAAAATGGAGTTGTAACTACTCTCATTTCGCCGAGTGCGATTGCATTTACCATATGCAACAAGGCCTTAAACCACTAGGAATTCCCTAGTGGACGAGTTATAGCCTCGTGAGAGTTTTCCAGTGAAGGTACTCACAAACTTTATCTATACTACAACGACTAAGAAATAAAACTATTGTTTCCTTATTTATGCCTCAATTATCTATACATCCACTAGCAATGAATACAGAATAATCAAGTCGAAACCTAAGTTAATATGTGCATAATAATCAATCATCTACGAATAAACATATATATAATGAGTAATACTATGAAATGCTCTAACAGGTCCGTTTCTGAAAACTCGGAATAACGTCCTTAAGTAGGTCCTCACATAAATGTCAAGACAAACCACTCTGATTTTTCCGCCCAAGTTTCGCTACTCCAGTGTGCAGTGGACACACTTTACCTTACAATCTCAATGATACACAAGGAAGCCGGATTCGATCAAACACATCTGCCACTTACTATCACACTAACCTATTCCTAATTGAGCTAGAGGTCTTTATTAGGTGTTGAGTGGATTAGGAGATGGTTTAAGAAGGAAGAAAATGGATATTCAAAAAGGACAAGTCTGAGTTAATAGGGTCTTCATATTACGTAACTACAGAAACCCTTGTTCTTTTGCTTTTACACTTTATTTCCATCCTTAGCCTTTTTATTTTGGCTTTTTGACTCTTTTATTCTATTTTTTTGGAGTTTTATTTTGTTTCTATTTTTATTTTTCTTTTCTTTTCTTTTCTTTGGATGGAAACTTCTTTTCTTTTTCTTTTCTGAAGCAACTAACTAATTTTTTTGTTTGCATAGGTTTTTCTCTTCTCTTTTCTTCACTCATCCTATTCTCAGACTCATTCTATAATGGGTCGGTTGATTTTTATTTTGTTTTGTTTTTGTAAAAGGTTAAAGGATTTGCGGTTAATGAAAGGCTAAAGAAAGGCTCAGAGGGGTGACTAGCGGAAAATAATTTCATAAGGTTTGAATTTCTGGCTATATCGATCCAAAGAGGGCCTAAATTCTCACTTAGGATATGGTATAGTGATCAAGCAAGTGGGCCGTGTGATTTCTCTATCGGATTTTACTTCTCCCTTGTGTCATTTCTCAAATGTTTCACTCATATAAGGTCTTAGGCTATATTCTCACAGGATTTGTAGAATAAGTACTCTAGCCTAGATTTCAGAAACTTACTGCCAAACAATCATAGATACTCATGTAATATATTTATAGATAGATATAAAGATTATTACCTACATATTAACCTAAGTTTCTAAAAATTATTATAATGCAAAAGCTACGTGAGACTTCTAGATTATTCAGAGCATAGAGAAAGAAAACAATACCAATATTCCTAAGTGTATAGCATAACTTTTTATTTATATTTTTGAAAATTTTGAATTTTTACTAGAAAACAAGTGCATACTGTACATATATATATATCCTAACAGATGCCTTAATTACACGTGTTTCTATGCCCCCAAACAAGAAACATGCTTTGTCTTCAAAGTATTGAAATAAAAAGGGTAGAAAAATACCATGGAAATACGTGAAATTTTGGAACATCTGCAAAACAAAGTGACAACATACTAATATAGAAAAAGGAAAAACAGACACAACTCTATTGGAGTTCCACCCGTTATAGGGTTAAAAAGAATTAAATTGCTTGGGACATAAACAGACATTAACTGAAACTAAAAACTTACCTCATCTCCCGTTTAATCGTCATCCTTCTCTTTAAAGAGATGAGGTTCCTTCACGTCCTACCATGCCATGATAACTTGCTAAGCCCGTCACCGTGTGTCATCAACACGTGCTAACATGTTGAGTGTTACTATGTCTGATGGGGTGTAAGGAGCAACCAAATGAGGTTGCACCTGCCATCCCAGCCAAGTCATTACTCGAAATGAGCGAACCACCCAATTGGTGGGTCTCATGACTTCAACCCTGTTCCAATCCGTGAACTGGGTACAGAAATCAGGTAAACAACTGTGCATGATACGGCCAACTAAAATAGGCATAAGAAGATACTTATGCCTCATGCTTTGAGCTTTCTTAAGACTAGCCACTAATACTCGGGGAATGTCATATCGGCGACGTCCCTCAGCTAAAGCAAGGAAAATGTCACCAGCAGTACTATTTGCAGAATTAAACTGCCACTCCCCTAAAATATTCATCAAGATGAATAACATGGTGGTGCCTACATTGAGGGACAGGCTACCAAGGGCTATGTTATAACGCCCTTGGTCCATTATACGAAACACCCCTCCCCCATAATACTCATGGGAATATGTATAGTTATAGAGGTATGCATTATCGGTCATATATCCCCACATGTGCATAGACTTACTGAATTCCATTGTTGTGTTATTAATTGCAAGGGAAATTTTTTGTTCTCCGTCTTGGTTACTATAGAAGGTAATATTATTGTAGAAAAATGCAGTAAGCTGAGGTGAATACGAATCGTCATCACTTACCAATAGATGTTGCCATCCTAACTGCAAGATCCTATCGCGGAACCAATGTCCATAAGTCTCGCTTCCCAACAAGTGTTCGAAAGACTGCTCTGGTATGACAATAGGTGATGCCATCACAAAACTACTCTCTAGAATAGCTGGAACGATCCTGGAACAACCCACAAAAAATTAGAATTTTTCATACCTTTGGATGTCAGGGCGCAGGGGGCGCTTAACCTAAGCCTTGTATAGGCGCGGGTCACACTCAGGAGTAATCAGATGTATAGTGTTATGGGCGGGTGGTGGCTTCAGAATTGGTCCGGTAGGAGGACGAAGTCGCTTCGAGAGCAAATGGATCGATCTTTTGGGTGCAGGTGGCACTCAACTGAAGCCTTGGCGCTCCGAGCTTCTTTGATCTTGAAGTGAAAAAAAGGGGAAACTTAGGAGTGAAAGGTGAGAGATGAAAGTGAGATATAGTGTGGGTTGTGAGTGTAGAATGAAGGAAGTTTATATAGGTTTAAGTTTCCAAAACGAATTAGGAAGTTGCCAAAAAGCTTTAAGGCAATTGCCGAAAACAAAAAAATTTCCAAAACCGAAAATAGAAACAACCCATATTCTTGATTCTAAAACAAACCTAATATCTTTTAGATTGAATTTAGAATAGTAACTTCTAAACTCTTTTAGATTTCATCCTACCACAACATCTAATCATAGGCATGCCAATATCAGCAATATTCTCAACAATCACTCCAAAACAACTTCTAAAATTGAGGATCATATAAAAATTATGCCAGAATAAATAATACCACCCCCAAACAATTCGGGAAGGTGGGATTAACAATAAAAACAACGCACAATTTGAAAAGAACCACGTTATATTAAAATTGAAATTCTAACAACATTTAACTACGGAATTCAAAAATTAACATCCGAACTAAACAAAAACAAATACAAAACAACATCAACTCATAATATCCCTAAATAACGCGCTGCTGGTAGTGGATGACACATGAGAAAGAGATGACTCCTGAGCTCCCGATGGGCCAGAGCCATCCGTCCTTCTGCGACGACGCTCGTGCCTCACAGACGCCTCCTCAGAAGAAGAACCCCCCTAGGGTGGGAAGCATTCATGCATATCTTCACGGAACTTTCACTGAGATTCTATCTCGGCCTTCATCTCCTCCCATCGCTCATCCTCGCGCTGGGCACGAGTCTCATAGTTACGATGTATGACAGTCTGGCGAGTCCGGAGGTCTTCACAAATTATATTGAGAGAACGCATGCCACGATGAAGCACTGACATGCGTTCTGCATCAGACTTACACCTTTCCAAGGCATTGACATCAAACATGTTGTGTCCTCCTCATCCTCCTCCTCCTCCTCTTCAACTACCCTCTCTACAGGCAACCTCCACGTCTTTTGGATGCACTCCGTATAAATAGAAGGATTTTTGTGGTCTTTCAACCAAATCTGATCAGACTTTGGAGTCGATTTTAACCTTATCATGATCTTTGTTATCAAAATAGGGAGAGGTGCAATACTTTTCCCGACTCTTCTAATCATAGTAATAAAAAACTCGAGGATACAGAAATCATACTCTCTTGTCTGGAGTATCCAAAGCACATGGAGACTATTCAGGCTGATGTCACTAACTTTCTCCTTTCCAATGACATTCCTCCCAATCTACTGAGCTATAGCAAGCTGGTTGGTTCGCAGAGACGACTGGTGAACACAATGCGAACTCGCAATGTATTGACCCTCCAAAACCGTCTCGTTCATCAAGGCCTCGATCCCAATAAATTGGGATTCCTACACTGTGGCTACTAGAGTACGTCCTTCCTCCATGCCGAAGATACGAGCCAACAAATTCCTATCCACTTCTCTCCTTACTTTATTCACCTTTACAAAAATTTTATTCCCAACCAACTCATAGATAAGTAAAATGATAGTTTTACCTACGAATACAATTACGCATAGATAAGTAAAACTAAAACTATTTTCGTGTCTAATTTGTTTATCAAAGATTTCTACTCTCGATTCTATCGAAATAGAGTTGGAGTAAAAGATTCGTTCCACTCCTAGTTCTTTAGAATTTGCGTTTCCTAAGATTATCAATCTATCCAAAATTAATGAGAGTATGATGGGAATTTATACTATGATGCAAATTCTAATACTAAACAAGATACGAATAACTCAACTACAAAATACTAAATTGATACTAGATAAAGAATTAGGGGGGATTGATTCCACCTTAACTCGACTTAATTTACTAATGAAGAATCGTAGTAATCCGAATTGAACTGCTTTCGCATAACAATTGGTTCTTCCTAATCCCTAGTTGTTCATGGTAATCTCTACCAACTAACATCTAGCATGTGAAAACAATCAAACCCATTCTCATGGTGAACTAATCGTTTTCTAGAATGGAATGGAAAATCACGACTATTCTACGCTAACACAAATCAAGCTTCATCAAGGCTTCTTCAACCCCCTCTAATGGAGGTTTAGCCTAGAATCATTATGCTATCATTTTCAATTGAATTCAAACAAGACATAATATAAAGATTCTAACTTTACTAATTTGAACTAATCAAGAATTCCCCCTAATAACTATGAAATGATTAACAACTAAGATTGAAATTAACTCTAATGAATTTAATAATTAAACTAGATTATGATTAACTAATTATGAAATAAAGACAAACTAATTTATGAATTTCACAATACTAAAACTAAATAAGACTTTAATCAATAAACTAAATCGGAATTAAAAACTAATACTTATTTATAAAACTAAATATGATTTTCAAATAATAGTCTACTTGTTCTAACTCTAATTAATTGAAAGGTAAAACTAGATCTAAAAACAAAATATGAAAACTAATTAATGGAGAGAAAACTATATCTCGAACTATTCTCCAATGGCTACTTGCTACCTAAACTAAGGATTGCTTAAGAGTTAAGTCTTGTGTGTCAAAATGGAGGAGACCAAATGCATATTTTCGTGCATTGGCTGAGGAGTCATGTTTTGGGCCGGAAAATCGAGCCCAAAACTCAATTTCTTCAGTCCACAGGGCCCTTTTCAGCCAGATTTTACTTCAACAAACTTTTTGTCCACTTTTTGTCTTCTTATTGGGTCAAGGCTTGGACCATTGGAAAGCTTTTTCTGAGCCGATCGTTTTAACATAAGGTAGGCCCAATTCCGAAGTCTGAGTCCAAAGATATGGCCTTCGGAAGTTCTGCTGACTTTTGTGCACTATTTCTGCCCGCGTTGACCTTGACTTTTCAGCTTTGACCGGGCTTTAAAAAGGCTTTTTCTCCTTAAATCTTGGTCTTTAATCACAGAACTTCTTAGCAACCAACCCTTTCTCTTTTATCTCGCCAAAGTGACACATTTCTGCACATAATTGACTCAAATGTCTGAAATACATAAAAACACGTAATCAGCATTAACTCTTATTTATTACTCGCATAATTGGTCTAAAAGTATTATTGTTAGGGGGTTAAAACTACAGTTTTGGGCTCTTATTACCTGTGCATTATGAAGAAGCAACATAGAGGATATCCAACGATCATGCCAGAAACTTGTACCTTCCCCGTTCGCAATCAAGCATATAATATACTTCCAGGCAATCTTCCTATGTTTCAGGATACTCCTCCAAACCCACGAACAATCCGAAGGAATCTTCATAGTCCAGAAATGTTTCTGTCGAATGTGGTACTCCTAAGTCCATTTTGTCCAAAGAGTTTCATCCTTAGTTGCAACCTTGAACACCAACGCATAGTAAGCTGCTTTGTTCCATACCCTAGGGTCAATTATACTCAGCCCACCTTCCTCTTTGTGCAACCTCAAAGTTTCATGGCTACCTTTATGCATCTTCACTTACAAAGAATCACCAGCCCACAAAAATCTGTTACAGAGTTTAGCAACCTTGTCCAATACACCTACTGGAAGGATAAAAGTCTTCGCCCAATAAATATGAAAAGACGAGAGAATAGACTGTATGAGCTGTAACCTGCCCGCATAAGATAAGGACCTATTCTTCCAATTTGACATTCTCATGGTGATTTTTTCAATCAGTAGCAGACATTCCTTAGTACTTATTCTAGCTGTAGTGAGAGGTAACCCCAAATATTTAATGGGAGGGGTGACTAGCTGCACCCCTAATAAGCCTGCAATAGCAAGCCCATCTTCTTTATTCGTACTGCCAGTGAGGATAGTCGTCTTCAGGGTATTTATCATCAGCCCCATGAGAGAAGAGAAATAATCAATGACCGCCTTAACAGCCAAAATAGAGCCAGACTCCCCTTTACAGAAAAGTAGCACATCATCAGTGAAACTCAAGTGAGTAATTGCAAGTCTTTTACATCTGGAATGTGGCCGAATGCTTTTCATTTGGAGACCTTACCTCAGTAGACCACCTAACAGTTCCATTACCAGCACAAACAGATACGGAGACAGAGAATCACCTTGCCTTAACCCTCTTTTCCCTTCAAAGAAACCATACAGACTACCATTGACGAGGACTGAATAATAAGGAGAAGTGAAGCACATAGATAGCCAACCGATAAACTTGTCGGGGAACCTGAATCTCTTGAGCACCAGCATGAGAGAGTCCCAGCTGACAGTGTCATAAGCTTTTTGGATATAAACTTTGATAGTACATCTCTGTGGCCCATGCTTTCTGTTGTACTCTCTGAGTAGTTCATGAGCCAGTAGAAGATTGTCCTGTATACATCTTCCAGGAACAAATGCTAATTGGTTAAGTGCGATCAACTGGTCTATGTAGGGCTTCATCCTGTTGCTTAAAATCTTGGCAATACATTTGTAAGTAATATTACAATAAGCAATCGGACGAAATTCATCAACCTGGGATTCAACATGCTTTTTAGGAAATAGACATAGAAATGTTGCATTAGTACCTTTATGAATTTTGTTGTTACAGAAAATTTCCTTAACAGCTCTTAGGAAATTGCCTCCAACAATGTCCCATGAATTTTTGAAGAAGAAAGTTGTATAGCCGTCAGGACCTGGGGATTTAAAGTCATCCATAGCAAACAATGCTTGTGTAATTTCCCCATTTGTGACCTCTTTAGAAACTTTACTGCTAAGTCAGAGTCCACAACACCCCTTACTGAAATCTCCTCTAACAACAAATCAGTACTCATCGTCTGAGACTCAACTCCCATAAGCTCTTGAAAGAAACTGATGAAAGCATTTGAAACTTGTGTTACACCTTCATGTTTAACTCCATTCATATCTGATACAGACCACACAAAATTCCGGTTCCTCCTTTCTTTTATTGCTTGATGAAAGAATGCATTTCTTTTGTCGCCATAGTCAAGCCAATCATTTTCAGCTTTAGCCTTGAGTTCCATAAACTCCATTTCGTTTTCTTGTCCCATGAGTTGTATCTCTATTTTATCCCATTTTAATTTGTTTTAATTTATTTATTATAGTCAAATACTGATGTGGAACAACTTAAAATGTGTCGGAGAAAGTGTTAGCAAACACACATAAACCGTGTGCAACAAATTGACACTCTACATTCAAGCCGGCTCAAGCCAATACTTGGCCCTAGGCAAAAAAAAAAGCCCCAAAAGTGTCCCTTCCACTATAAATGACCATCTATTATAATAAAACATAATGGCAAGACATCGGGTGGTCGGGATCGTCTGGAGATCTGAGTTAGATTGGGGCAGATGTACGATCTAGAGCATTTTGAAACTCCTTTTCAATACCATTTAAATGTATTACTTAATGAACTAAATGTTTTATAAATGAATTAAATGGCTTGTAAAATAATTATTGCGCTTGGGTTTCTAAATAACGCATAATACAATGGGAGGAGGTTTTTGGAGAGAAGAGTCTACGGTCAAAACCGGTTTAAAGCAAGGTCCTTTTTTAAATGTACCCACTGCCCGGTCTCAAGTTGTAATTAAACCCCTAATTTAATTTAAATGGTTCAACTAGGCGTCTTCCCAAATCAAATATTTCTCCACTTTAATACATACAAAAAGGCAGTCTGATCGATCTTAATCAGTCAAACCACCCGTGGCCTGCAAAGTTAAGGTTGAAGGTATTTTTCCTGAAGAAATAGGAAGAACAATTTGAGTGTTTCAGTCTCTCAAGTGCAGGCTCCCCAATTCTCACTTGGTTTGTTACTCTTGCCATTTTTAGGTAAGCTTGGGTTAGCCATCTATCTTCTCTATTTTCTCTTACCCCTGTTTGGGAAATGAACATTTCATATCTAAATTTATTTTATATGTATTTTTTGTCAGGTGTTCGGAGACACATGCGAGAAGCAAAAACTCAACTAAATTTTGCAAAGTAGTTAGATAAGTTGCCTTCTCATCTCCATGATATGTCTAATTGTAAGAAATTGTTTTTCTATATTTTATAGTGTTTATCGCTTAACCAAGCTTTAATATGATAGGATTCTCATATCAAATTTGATTGGAGCGCAAGAAAAGATCCCAATCTAGCTCTGTGTTGATACTCTTGAATCGAAAATGGTTGTTCCCACTTCCATTTTATTTAATTTAACTGTGATCTTATATGTTATATTCTTGAATACACACATGATCCCTTGAATAGGTAATTTCTCATGTGTGTTTCTCTAGCAGCATATCTTTTATTTTTTTGCTTACATTGTTGCAATGCCTGTTCACATTTCCACCTCAATGAAATGATAATTATATTTTCTCTACATTGCAAGGGTTCAACCAGTTTTACAGCCATGGCATAAGCATTTTTAAGGGTGTTGGGATTTAATTTATTATGGAAATCGTTAGACAATCCATGGTTTTTGTTTCAGGATAAATTTCATTATTTCTCCCGCATTACCTATAAGAAATATACTGATTTTGGGTCTATAAATAAATCTTTGGTTCATTAGTTTGGCTTTACTCGGTGCTTTCATGCAAAGGTGGGATGGCCTTGGCATGCCAACTTAAAGATGCTCTCAAATGTCCAATGTCAGAGGTGTGTTATGTCTTTGCCATTCTCTATCCCCCCAATCCTGAATTTACGGTGTGTTATGTCTTTGCTATTTGGGTGTGTTATGTCTTTGCCCTTTCTTCCTCTCCCTTACCCTTTCCGAACCATTACTCCATAAGCATTGTGCCATCAATATAATAGTTAGCAATGGCTTTGTATTAACACCATGCTCTACAATAAATTAATTCCATCTCTAAAAAAATAAAATAAAATAACTCCATTTTTCATCAAGCCTCCGTCTTCGTCCGAATTTTCTACCTAATAAATTCATAAGAATAAAAGTAGTAGGTTACAAAGTAAAGGATTGAGTAATGTTTCCGATTTGTTCTCTCAACTCTACCAGTATAAAACCCTCGAGTAGGCAACCTTTCTCCTCAACACTTTGAACAAGGCTACTTGATGTAGCCATCCCCCATATAACTGTGTGTTTGGCACCATTTTGGTTACTAAGAGTATTTCAAGAACTTGATTGTATTGCAGATTGTCTCCTATCTTGAACAAGGCGACTTCAAGCTTTTTAAAGAGGTCAGTCATGGTTTATTCACTCTTCTCTCTCTTTTATAAACTTTTACTTTTTCCCTGAATTTCCCCTTCCCTTATTATTGTTGATGTAAAATAAAACTTACGGTTCGTAATAGAAAAACTAAATTGACTTTATGTGTTTGGTCATAAACTTCGCTAATGTTAATCCTTGACTTGCTTAGCCATTTTTAACTTCTAATCTCCCCAACGCTGGGAAACTTTTTGTTATTACATCTGATTTGTTGGTTCTCTTCTTTTTATTTGTTGATTCTCTTGTGACTGAATGGTTCTCTTGCAAGTGTAAGAAACATATAGTTTACTAACTTTATCATAACATTTGAACCATTTCTGGAAGGATAGTATGAAGTTCAATAAGTGTGGATTGCCTGTAATGTGTTTACTTAAAACGGCATATAAAGTGGGTGTGTTTGGGGTGCATGTGTAAGAAACATGTAGTTTACTAACTTCATCATGGGATTTGAACCATTTTTGAAAGGATAGTATAATATAATTCAATAACTGCCTCAGCCTCTGTATAGGTAAACAGATTGGTAACTTAGGCAGTTCTTCATTAAAATTTATGAACTAATCAATTATGCCACATTTGAAATGATCTAATCAATTTTCTGAACTGCATGTTCATCTCTCATTTTAACAGATTTCAGTTTCCATGCATATTACAGGTTCCATAGAAAATGAAGGATCCACAATTCAATGATCTCAACGAACTCCACACAAGAACGGACCAGTGGAGGATCAGAGCCCAGGCCCGTTTCATAAGGATGTGGAAACCCCTGAATTTGAAGAAAAGATGTGCGATTAACATTGAATTTGCACTGGTCGATATTAAGGTAATGAAAAGAATTGTGTATTTCCTTCTTAATTTTTCCTTGGGTTGTGAGCATGGAGAAAGTATATATTTGTGAATTCATTAACATATTTGTGAATTCATTATAGATTTAATGTTATCTACAAAGAAATGGAATTAATTATTTGTTATTTTCCTTTAATGCTTCAATGCACTTTTGTGGGCTGGAAAATTTTAAGTGCTACATCCATGGCAGAAGCGTAATGCACCTGTTTCTTCCTCCATTCCAGCTCCAAATCTTTTTTAGACCGATGTAAGCTCCTGCATTCAGTCCTTAGTGATCTTTGGAGGTGGATCCGCAACCTGAAATTTCTCTACCATCTCTTTTAACCTGTGTTCCCTGGCTTTGCTTGAATATGTATTGGTATTGCATGTGCTTGAATATGTATTGGTACTTCAGTGGTTTAATTAACAATTATGGCATGTCATATGGGATGTCTTTAACTGAAAATTCATTATTTTAGGAGTTCAGCCCAGCAAGAAAATCTCCCTTTATTAATTTCCAGCCTTTTCTAACTTTAATTGTTCGATCATCTTTAACAATCTTGTGCATATCATTCTAGGTTTCAGCAAGGTCTCTAACACTTATTTATCTGCCAAATAAGTGCCATGAAATTCATGTTTTTTTTCTATTTACTCTACATCTGCATTAGTTTAATTTGGCTTTTCCATAGCACCCTTTTTGGTAATTGGTTCTATTTGATATGCATTGGTGTTGCATGTGCGACTTCAGTGGTTGTATAAAAAATTACATCGTGTCATATGGTTTAATTAGGAGCTCAGTCCATCAAGAAAATCCCCCACTATTAATTTCCATGTTTGCAACAGGGTACTCCAATACATGTGGTTCTGTATGAAAAAGACTTTCATTACTTCGATAATATTGTGAAAGAGGACTTCGTAAAGGAGGGTAGTGTCTACGTCTTAGAAAAGTTTGTCGTTGTATTTGCAAAAGACTATCGCCCTATTGAGCATGCCTACAAGATCCTTTTCAAACCAGAGACATTGACCAAGTCAACAGATGGGGGAGGGTGACGACATATCAAAGCACGTGTTCAAATTCAGCGAATTTGACACCATTCCCAGCAAAGCACTATAGATTGATAATGTTTCTATCATGTGAGTAGTTATCTATACAAATATACCACAACATTTACTCGATAATAAATGTTCTAACAAATACTATTTTTTAGCTGTGATTGGTGTATTGAAAAAGATCGGGAAAGTTAAAAAAGTTGGTGGGAAACTTCTGAGAGAAATCATACTCATGAATAAAAGGTAAGTGACGAAGGCTGTATTTCTAATTTTTTATTTTGTTCACAATGCATCGTATGTATTATGTTGGACTCTAATGAGGATTTCCCTCTTTTTTTTAGTGTATCAGAGATGATACTTGCTTTGTGGGAAGTTATGCCATCAGCTATTCCTGACGACTTAATGGAACAACAAAATGTAGTAATCATTGTGACTTCACTAAAACCAAACAACTATCAAGGTTATTTTGCATTGTGCTTTTCATTTTTCTGAAATTTATTTTTTCTTTTATTATTTCGTTTATATTAATCTTCATATATTGTTCGTTTAACTGACCAACTGAATATTTAATTGAAATTTTTTGTGGTGTAGGCCGGATTAGTCTCTCATCTATTAGTGCCACAAAAAATTATATAAACATGGATATTAACGATGTGAAGGACTTCAAGTAATGGTACCCTTTATTTTGCAGTTGCCAAGTAGATTTCACCACACTACTTAATATCCTTTATTTTACAGCTTTGAAACGACAAAAATAGTGGTTGGACTGGGGGATTCTGTTCAATCTGGCAACCATTCTGAGCAAGAACAGTATGTGCAGAATGTGCTGTAGGCATGGTAGAGAGGTGTGCAAAATAAGTTTTCTTCCTTTTCCATGAAGTAATTTTCGTCTTTTTTCATTGTACACAATCTAATTCTCTTATGGAAACCAAAACATTATGATGCGGGTATATGCATCGAATGACTGTTAATGATTCCTTCATAGACACCACATTTGTAGCTTTTGATAAAATTGCCGAATACTTGATTCAGAAACGTGTGAAAGAATTGGTTCATATTTCCAAGGCATCCCGGATACAGCAGATATTGTGTCGAAGCAGTCGAAAGAACGCTTCGCGATATCCCGGACAATACAAAGCCTTTCGGAGGAATCATTGTTGTCCTAGGTGGAGATTTCCGACAAACACTGCCTATTATACCAAAAGGTGTCAGAGAACAATTTGTCGCAGCTTCATTGAGGAGATCCCAACTTTGGAGACATGTGCAAGTCCTACACTTGGTTGAAAACATGAGGTTAGAGTTGTCAGAGCCTGATAATGCCAACTTTGCAGATATTTGGTCAAGGTAATTTGTTAATTAAAATCATCACTAATTTCTTATATTAATAGTGTAAGATCATAAGAAAATTTAATCATTGAAAATTGTGCATAGTAACTGACACTTCTCATAAAAACTTCTAGATTGGAACGAGTTCTGAAGATATCGTGGAGTTGGCACCAGGGATACGAAACTGCACAAACATAGGTCTTATTTCGTTAGTTTATCCAAATTTGGATTTGAAGGAGGCAGCAACCCCAGATTATTTAACTGAAAGAACCATTCTAGCTGCACGAGATGATGTAAGTGTCGTCACCGAAGCTGCCCTAAATTTGTTCCCTGGGAAAAAAAATCTTACTTAGTAGCAGATAGAGTTGTCGATGATGTTACAAACTCTGAAAACAATGGATTTAGATACCCAAGCGACTTATTAAATTCCCTCGATCCTTCAAACTTGCCACTGTTTAATCTCCAGTTGAAAGAAGGTTTCCCTATAATGTTGCTTAGGAATATTGTGCCAAGAGATGGATTATGTAATGGAAAACGGTTGACTGTACTGCGCTGCGAAAGTGGAGTCTTCATTATATTTGACCTTTGACTTTGACTTTTTCAACACTTTTTTTTATAGCAGCTTTGAGTCTTCATAATAAGCGTAATTAAGGCTCCTTTTGGTGCTAAGACGCAGCTTTTATGATAAGTGGTCTGAATTGCTCAATAACCTGGAAAAAACAATAAAAACTATGAGTTGTCTTTTCATTATGTGTAAGAAGAGCTGTAATGCAGTAATATAAGGGTAATAAAACACACATTTGGCAGCTGATCACCACCCCCAAATAGAATCTTACTTGTCTTCAAGCAAGCATGAGAGAAAAACTAAGATCACAAATGAGTGATTTATTATTAATTATACTAATCTCGTTTCGCAGAGTGCAATTGCATTGACCATATGCAACAAGGCCTTAAACCACTAGAAATTCCCTAGTGGATGAGCTTTAAGCCTCGTGAGAGTTTTCTAGTGAAGGTACTCACAAACTTCTACCATTTAGTACAAAGGCTATTGTCTCCTTATTTATTGTCAGAAGTTTATACATCTCATTAGCGGGGAATAAGGACAAACTCCTTTGAACTTAGAATAACATATGTATAGTAATTTAATCATCTAAAGATAAATGTGCAAAACATGAGCAATAAAATGCAAACGCAAAGTTGTTTCTGAAGCTTTTGGAGAGCGTCCTTAAGGTGGGTTCTCATAGAGATGTGTTAAAACACAAACTCTTTGATAGATTCACTCAAGTTTTGTTCTCTCAAGTGCAGTGGGCACTTATATTCCTCCCATACTCAAATGATGTTTAAAGAAACTGGGGTCAATTGATCACACTTGCCACTTACTATCACACCATCCTATTCCTAATTGAGATAGAGGTCTTTTATTATGAGTTACGAGGCTAGGGTGATGGTTTAGAAAGAAAAATGAAGGGAAAAACAAAATGTGATAAGTTGAGAAATTTGGTCTTCAAGATGCTTGTAACTAGAGAAGAACCTCGTTTTGTTCTTTGCTTCGAATTGTGATTCTTTAACCCTTTGGCTTGGTGACTCCATATAATTTGGAATTTTGGGAGTTCTAACTTTCCTTTTGTTTCTTTTTGCTTTTGTTTTTGATATCGTCTTCTTTTGATTTTGAACTTTTAGGAGATACGATTTTTGAGTCTTCTGATTTTTTTTGGAGTTTTGGCTTTTTGATAGGTCTTTCTTTTCTTTTTGAAGCAACTAACTGATCTATTTTTGTATAAGGTATTCCCTTCTCTTTTTCTAATATCCATCCAATTCTCAACTCGTCAGCTGGGTAAGCTTTTTATTATGTGTTGTAACGGTTTAGGGATTTGTGGTGAAGACTAAAAAGGCTTTTAGAAAATGGTGAAGGCTAAAAAAGGGGTAACTAGAGGAAAACTATGATTTTGGGATTTTAACGTTTATTTGGCTATATCGATCCAAAAATGGCCTAAATTCTCTCCTAGGATATGGCGTGGTGATCAAGCAAGTAGATGTGTGGTCTTTCTATCCAGACTTATTTTGAGTCATCACTCAAAATCATTCAGATGAGGCTTTTTGGCTAGATTCTCACAGGATATGGAACTTAATTATTCTAACCTTGGCTTCAGAAACTCACTACTATATACAATCAAATGCTTATGCATGCCATTCATGAAAAGATGTTGAAACTATTGTATGTATATTAGTCTAAGTAAGAAGAACAAGTCCTTACTCTATTGCTATAATGAGACTTCTAAACTTTTTATTCATCCTAGAAAAAGAAAACAAGACTTTTTAATACTAAACAGAAAATTATTGTTGGTCTTTTTCAAAAAAAAAAAAATTTTTTTAAGAAAGAAATATACTATTATATCTATTATAGAAAATGCTTAGTTTTTGCAAAATGTTACTATACCACCCCCAAATAGAAATATGTTTTGTCTTCAAAGTATGAAGAGATAAGGAAAGAGATTACCATAGAAACATGAGCAAAAACGATGATACATCTGTATTCTATTCTTCATGATGAAAATATGTCACCCCCAAATAAGTTTGGGGTGTGGGTTGTTTGATATAGAACGAGAAATACATGGTTTATTATACTAGGGATAATTATTTTACTATGATTTTTTTTTTTTTTTGGTTTTTTGTATTTTTGAAAATTTATGAAATGCAGAAAATAAAAATAAAAATTGGCATGATGTATTTGTATGACCTTCTACTCATACCAAATCCATAAGAAAACAAAACAAAACAAGCAGACAATATTAAAATTACACTACTAGTTATAAGTGCTTAACAGAAAATAAACTGAATCAAAACATAAACTATAAATTATCTATACGGACACTAGGGAGCTACCTAGTCAGAATCCGTGCGTGACTCATCACGACGTTAAGAAGATCCCTCTCCTTGACGTCGGGTCCTAGTGTGTCTATCGCTACGTGGGAGTGCATCTCTAATGCTTTAAAGTGTTCTAGTGACACTGAACTAGAAACGTCACTACTCCTGCTGGAAAGACTGCTGCTCCTCTCTGAGGTTTTGCTGAGCTACTCTAATATTTTGTTGACCTTGCATGAGGTGGAGGATGTGCTGGCACAGAAATCTCTGGCCCTCATGGAGGAAATGAATTCCGTCCATGCACTTAGTGAACTGTCGAGTGGCACTCAATGAAGTAATCCACTGGCTCGACAGGGCATGCTTGCTTGGCGGCTCTGGCGGCAAGTGGATGCTAGAGTTTTTGGACGCAATGGGCATAGATAGGACCTATAGAAGCGTCTCTTACCTCCATTAAAGTGTCTATAGCCTCGAACCAATGCTGCATGATCTTAGTGACCAACACTGGTAGAGGGGCGGTGGACCTCCTGGGTTTGCATATTTGCTCCCAAACAAAGGTAATGATGCAAAAGCTATTCTTCTATTCCTGAAGAACTCACAAGATGTGGAGCATCGACTTACCAATATTAGAAGGCTTGGCTGAGCCTATCAAGTTGAAGCTGTCCATTGAGATACCGCCAACTAATTCCTTCGCAGAGAGTTCTGAAATGCGCAGTGTGACATGGGGTTTCTCCTACCCTCAATAACCGTTTCTGCCATCATCACATCGATAGTCTTGCTACCTTGGGACTGTTCCATTTGAGTATATGTCTTCAGAGGAATCACCATAGCTTCACTCACCACCTCCTTAGTTAGATCAAACATGTGGCTGATAAGTACCCAAAAGTGTAGTTTAAACCCCTTAATAGTATTCTATTTAGGCCAATTATGTTTATAATAAATAAGAGTTAATAATGTTTACGTGTTTTTGTGTATTTCAGGTCTTGAAGCTATTTATGTGCTTAAAGATGCCACTTTGCATGGAAAACGAGTCAAGATGATTGCTGAGGAAGTTCTACATTTAAAGCCCAAGAATCATGAAGAAAAGCTCTTTTCAAGCCCAGTCAAAGCTGGGAAGTCAAAGTCAATTCGGGTATAAAAAGGATGAAAAACTATCAGAACTTCAAATGAGATTATCTTTGGACTTGAGCCTCGGAATTAGGCCTACTTTATGTCAAAATGATCAACTCGGAATCAGCTTTCCAATAGAGCTAGCCTTGCCTAAATCAGAGCTATAAATGTGGACGAAAACTGAGTTTTCACAATGAGGTTGAAGATCAGGACAAGTTTGTGTTTGAAAGTTCGAGCACCAGCCTTCTCTTATAGCTCCTCTCTTACTTGCATATGAACTTTTACCTAAACCAGGAATGATTTTCGATATATGTGTCCAAATCTTTAGCTGCGCGCAGTTCTCTAGGAAGTGCTTGCACACGATCATTGAAACTTATCAATCTAGTTTTGCTAGGTGGAGGGTTTTTGTTTGTTATAGAAGACATTTTTGAAAGCTTTTGAAGGTTTTTAGAAAGATAGAGATTAAGAAGGGGGAAAGATTTTGAGAAGAAAGGAATAATTTTTGAAAATTTGTACAAGTTTGATTCTTTTAATGTCAGATTCTCAAGACAAATAGAGAGGTGGAGGCAAAAGATAAAATTAAACAGAGAATAGTATCACTTTGGGTTACTCTATTTTGTTTAATTATCGTTTGGAGATGCCTCGTCTTTTTTTTTTTTTTTTTTTTTTGGAAATTACATAGCTATTGATGTATCGAGAATCTAGCATTAACATAACAGAGGAAAACAATTGTTTTGAAAAAGAAATGTAAAATAAGGAAAAGAAAAATTATATACTCACTCCACAGGTTCACATACAAAGAATATGCGAGATATACGAGGACTAAGACTCCGGCACTTACAACCACACACACCAAATGGAGGGTCCGGTTACCTTATTAATGTATTCCCTTTAAAGCGAAAGGTGGAATGGAATGGAGAAGGAATACATCGGGGAAAAGAGGATTTAATCCTCTTAGATAGGATGATCATGAAAGAGTTTTTAGCGCTCCAACTTCATTCACATCACTTATTGCTTCAAAGGCTGTGTTTGTGGGTTTAGGGTTTGGAATGGTTTGTCCTGGAAACACACCTTTTTGGGTTTTTTCTTAGGCTAACAAGTTTAGAGATTGTTGCATGGATGCTAGGATTTGGGTTTGTTGTTGTATGATAGATAACATTATTTCAGTGGGTTTATCTATTTGGACACTAGTTGATGGTGTAATGGAAATTAGGTCTCTTTGGTTGTTGATAGGTGGGTTCTGGTAGTTTTGGTTAAACTGGGATGGAACTAATGTTTTGTTCTGATTGTTATAGGTATATTGTCCTCATCTGAAAGTGGTTGGTGGTTTGTTAAAACCTGGAGGTGGTTGGGTTTGTGGAATATTAGTCTATGCAAAGTTTGGATGTTGTCTCCATGGTGCATTTGGTTCATTGAAAGCACATACTTCTTCTAGTTGAATTGATGATAGGTTTGTGATCAAGGGACATATGACATATATATTATTTAAGCTTAAACAGAAATTGCATGGTGAGGTATTTATGTTCATGACAGGATGAGGGGTTTGGTCTTTTTGTTTGGTTGTGAGGACATCTACCTTCTTTGTGAGGGCTTCGATTAAAGTTTTGATTTTAGGATCAACTTTTACCTAAAAAATTCCACTAGCCTTAGATGTACTGGGTTGTGTTGTTATGGAATTGTTTATATCACCCCAATGAGTACTATTTTCATCTTGGTTTTCAAGAAAGGTTAAGGCTTCGGTTGCACCTCTATCCAAAAAATTACTGTTACTCATGATGTCGAGGGTTATTTTGTGTTCTTAGAGAAGACCTTCGAAGAAACATTGGACAAGAGTGGATTTTTCTAGTTTATGGTGAGGACATAAATGGAGTAGGTCAGAGAATCTATTCCATGCTTCAGAAAATGTCTCACTCAGACTCTGTCTGATCGAAGAACTGTATCTTACTTTTTATCTCTTCGGTTTTCTTCAGCGGAAAGTACTTCTTCATGAAGGAGAACACAATAACCTTTTCCCATGTATCGAAAGAATCAGGCATCTGAAAAAGAAGCTAAGAGTGACTCTTACCAGCTAGAGTGAAAGGAAACACTCGTATCTTCACTTGATCGTCAGTGACTCTCGGATGTTGGAAAGTATTATATACTTAATGTATCTGGTGTAGATGCTCGTACAGTAACTCGTCTTCAAACCCGTGGAATATGGGTAGAAGATTGAACACGTTTAGTGGAATGTGAAAGTCGCTCATAAGCAGTGTAAGTTGTATACAAGATGGAGGCCCATCTTGCAACAGTGTGTAGAAGTTGGATAGAGGCTCTCCGGCTTGCACTATTTCGTCAGCCATCTTAGTAGGTGGAGGGCGAAATTGGAGATGGTCTAGGGCGGCGTGCTCTCCCTCATTGAGTAAGTTTTATTCTTGCTAATACTTGTAGTGCCTGAATGCAGTATCATGCACTTTTAGCAAGAAAGCAAAACTATCCTAACATGCGCAAAGGATGCAAGGTATCTCAAGAAATCGAAATTCATTTTTGCAAGTATGGAGTTTTGAAAACTTTGCTTGGTCTATAATTTATTATGCCCTGTTCACAGCAACAATTGGGCGCGAGACTAGGAGTCTACTACATATCTCAAAAGAGTAGGCAGTCACTTCACTAAGTGGTGTGCTACCAAGAATCTCACTCACAATGAATTTGGGGGAGGGGAGTGAGGAAGGTAGTTGGTCCACCGGAATTTGGTAACTGATTACTCTAAATTCTCGTGGCTATATTTTTTTCCTTTTTTGGAGGAGCGTGACTACATTAGGCTTTAGTTAATTGATTTTAATTTAATTTTTTTGGTATAGGGCATTAAGAATCAAGCAACGTCTGATTTATCTACATTGGGGCATGACTTCCCAATGGTTGTTATGTGGATCGGGTTCAGCCTTATGCGTGAATATAAATTATAGTGTGGAAATTAAAATTCAAACAATTACGTAAGCATGCTTGGACACACAAGGTATCCTCTTACATGGGCTTCGAGGAGGTTTAGAATTTACCTCTCAAGCTGTGCTTACACACTGTTTGAGGAGAAGGCGATGTTGGTTGGCGCGTGATCTAAGAATCAGGCCCAACCGTTCGAGCGTTCCCTGTTTTAGTTACAAAAAAGGTTCACTTAAAAAACCCACAGTCTGGGTTTTTGACAATTAAACAACTTTGCCTTCTAGGGCCCAAAACATAAAAGTAAACTAACACCAATACTTATTTAATAGATTAACTAATTGGATAGATTACTTAGATTAACTAGAGTTAATTATAGTTAGAGTGTTGATTCAAAGTGCGCGAGCGTATGATTCACGACTTGCCTTGCACACTTGAACTTCCCAAGGCAATGAAAACTCTAACTCTTGGTAAGTTTCACAACTTTAACCAAGTTTTCAACTCATATCAATCTAAATAACTAATCAATCAAAACTCTTTTTTTTTCTATTTTTTCTATTTTTTTTTTATCTCTACCTCTTATAACAAAGTCCACTGATTTATACTTCTATATTACAATATCTGAGCTTCTAGTTGCACCCATGCACGGAAAACAACTAAACTGTAAAAAAATCAAGTATCACTGTGTGGAGGTGGTTGGGCGGTCACGCGACGAGTTATGGCAAAGTTGCTCCGTCCACCAGCTGCAGGTTCAGCTCCTTTCCAGCATGTTGATCTTGAACTTGGATTTGCAAAAAAAGTAAATCAGTAATGAAAAATAACAAAATAAATCAATGAAAATTAGAGAAATGAGAAGTGAAAAGGTGAGAGTGATGCTTCCCTCCTTAGATGCTCAACCAAGCATCCTTGCTCCTTCAATCCATGATGGCAGTGCCATTTAATGTTTTATGAGTTTAGTGTTGAGTGTGAGGTTCACCATAAATTGTTTGGAGCTTGAATGGTTAAGAGTTTTAGAATGAAGGAAGGTAGTTTTTTTTAGGACTTGTTTAGTTAACTAATTGTATGAAGAACATTGGAAAGACTTGTTGAATGAAAGATTGGAAACACAAACATTGAAAGAAATGGAAAAATTGATTGCAAAAAAGAACAACAAGGAAGAATGATTGATTGATTGAATAACAAAAAGTAAATAACAAGATTGAAAATGAAGAATAAAAAGTAAATGACTTGAATGAAAAAAAGACCATAAAATAAATCCTACATGATACTAGAATAAGTCTAGGTGCATTCTCTCTCCCTAGCTTTTGGTTTATATACTCCTACTTTTATAATAGACTGATTTGCCCTCCTTCATTATATTTGAGACACCTCACCAAGTTTGTTTTATGCCTTTGCTTTTTCCTTTTGCTTTTCTTCTTGATCAAGATAGGTTTTAGAGAAAACCATCTTTTGTGTTAAGGACATCTATCTCTGGTCTTCTGAGTTAAAGACTTGATTTTTAGCTTTTTGGTTATGAGTCCTTGACCTTTGACCTTTGACCTTTGACTTTGACCTTGACTTTGACTTTGAATTTTTTAGCACTTTTTCATAACAGCTTCGAGTCGTCATAATAAGCGTAATTAAGGCTTGTTTTGTTGCTAAGACGCAGCTTTTATGATAAGTAGTCTGAATTGCTCTGTAACCTGAAAAAGACAATAAAAGCTATGAGTTGTCTTTTCATTATGCATAAGAAGAGCTATAATGCAATAATGTAAGGGTAATAAAACGCACATTTGGGAGCTGATCAACTATGCTAACACAACAGATGCATTGAATCATACTTAAGTGGTACTTGATAATTTGACTTATTCCGATGTAAGCATTTGGGGTTGTAAATAATTTATTTATTAATTGATTATTGGGGTACGTGGTTAATGATTGATTTCCTTAATCATATGCTATTTGACAGGTTAAAGTAGGGGTATATAAACCAAAAGCTAGGGAGAGAGAATGCACCTAGACTTATTCTAGTGTCATGTAGGATTTATTTCTAGTATTTTTTTTCATTCAAGTCATTTACTTTTTGTTCTTCATTTTCAATCTTGTTATTTACTTTTTGTTATTCAATCAATCAATCATTCTTCCTTGTTGTTCTTTCTTGCAATTAATTTTTCTATTTCTTTCAATGTTTGTGTTTCCAATCTTTCATTCAACAAGTCTTTCCAATGTTCTTCATATAACTAGTTAATTAAACAAGTCCTAAAAGAAAACTACCTTCCTTCCTTCTAAAACTCCCAACCATTCAAGCTCCAAACAATTTATGGTGAACCTCACCCTCAATACTAGAATCATAAAACGTCAATAACTCAACTGAGTAACTGAGTACCTATGAGTACGCGACAAGCTCAAGTTATACTTCAAGTTTGGGAATGGCCCGAACCTCGGGAAGTACTCATAGATCCATGTCGAGATTAATATAGACACCTAATTAACATTCTAATATAAAGATAAAATTACTCATATGTGTAGGAGAGTGAAATAGCCTGAAACACCCTTCACATTGGCACTTGTGGTAGTCCTAATACCCCTATACAAGTATGCCAGTAAGGTTGCACCCCACACGTAGTCTTTAATCTCGTTAAATTTCAAAAGTAGCCTTAAATAACAAACAGGAATTGCAGTTCTAGACGTGTCAGTGAAGGTGGTACATCCAAAGAAAAATAACAGATAAGCTCTTATAGCAAACTGCAACTCTTTCTGGGTTGACGCCTTGTTCACAACAACCCCATTTCCATCATATAAATATTCATCCGTCATCTTCCCAGCAAACTGCTTTATCAAGAAATCCATCCTAACTTTGGAATTTAACTTATTGGCTTTCATCTCCGCATCTATCTTGTCCATGGGTATGCCAAGACCTTTGTGGAGGAGTTTCTTAGTCTGTTCCAAACTCAAATCAGTGTCCTCAGTCACTGCTTTGCCTCTAATCGGAACTCCTAAGAGTTGGAAAACATCGTCCAACGTGATTGTCATCTCACCCCACAATATATGACAGGTGTTGGTCTTTGGATGCCACATGTCCACAAACGTAGAGACCAATACAGGATCCTGATGCATGTATACACCGAAGACTAAAGCACATAAGTCAGTCCTTTGAAGCTCCTCATGAAAATTTTCATAGTCTGAACATTCTCCAACGATATCCCATTGTACCAACTTGCTTAGGTGCCCATTGCACTTCACCACTCCTCGCCCCGCCTAAAACAACAAAAACTCAGTATTAATGTATGCACAAGGTTTCGTAGTAAAAAAACTTTAATACTAATAGATAATATATGATATTACGTGCCCTTCCCAAAAATCGCGAGCCACATGCACCGCATAGTCATACAAAAGATTTGTCCCATAAAGGCCACCACCATAAACACCTCTCTAGAACTCCAAGTCATTCTTGGACTTTCTGACAATATCCTCTGGAGGTACAGGGACTTCCTTGTCATCATCGTTTTCATCCTCCTCTTCTCCATCATCAACACCTTCTTCGTCATCTTTTTCACCATCATCATCACCATCACCTTCACTTACAACTACACTCTTCCCACGATCCATATTTACATCTTCTAAATCTACATTATAATCACTATTCGTATCATTCTCACTTACATTACTCGGATCAGAATTTTTCCCCTTCTTATCTTTTTCTTTCCTAACTCTACACTACTTGCAACTACATTACTGGGATCATCCGCTTTTCGATTCCCTCTATAGACTGATGCAGAGGTGTTTGTTCCCCTTCCTTTCTTTTTCTCGGGCACATCACTGCGACCTGAACTACTACTCCTCCCACCTAACAACTTCTTAGCACCTGTGTAAAAGGTTTTTGCTACATTTTTCACATTCTTTGTTCGAGGCATTGCTACAGAATAAATAGGAAAAAAAATATATTAGTATATATAACAAAAATTGAATCAAAACTAAATTAATCTTAACTAATGTTGCATTCTTGGATCATTTTTTAAAGTGTACCTTGATTGTTTATAAAGAATGTGAAGTAACTTGATTTTTAAAGTGTACCAATGCCAAAGCAGTTAAGTAACTTGATTGTTTATAAACAAACGATATAACAACACACAATATAGAAAATTTTCAACATTCCATAAACATAAATCCTGTCATAACCTAAAAATCAAAGCAATATATTTCTCAACTCATTGATCAACCTAGCTACTTAACCGTCTCGACCAATGTCAGAGTAGTTAAGTAACTTGATTGTTTATAAAAACAAACAATCTAGAAAACAAACAACAGTTAGTTAAGTAACCTGAAAATTGCATACATAGGATAAAAAGAAAACTAAAAGGAATAGGATAAAAGGACGCATGCCTAAAGTCACTCAATAGGAATCAATTAAGGAATTGTACACAAACAAAACAATAGTATGCAAAGAAAAGTATATATACCTTAAAGACACATATGATGTGCATATTGGTACCTAGGACATACTTATACAAATATGCATAAATCAAAATATACATATAAAAGTAGATAACCAAACAAAGGCAAAGCAATATACAAATATCACTACAGACTCACAACATAGTAAGTTGACTCGGGAAAATCTATAATTCTCATTACATATTCTTTAGTCTCAGAAGTAATAAATAATAAGGTTAGTGAAACACTACCAAACAAAATCAAATTATATATATAAATGTTATGAATATTTCAAAGCTTTGAATTCCAATCACTAACTTTTTATGCTACATCCAAATATCCTAAACCAAAATCCATCCATATTTCCACAAAATGGGGTCGTTTGTCTGCTTGGCTAGTTCATAAATCTTTGGGCTTCGATTACCAAGGAATAGAAACTTTACAAATAAAGCCCGAGGATTGGCACTCCATTGCTGTTATTTTATATGTATATGGTTACAATTATCTACACTCCCAGTGCACATATGATGTAGCCCCGGGCGGATTGTTAGCTAGTGTGTATCATCTTACGAGAATACAGTATGGTGTGGATCAACCGGAAGAGGTATGCATAAAAGTATTTGCCCCAAGGAGGAATCCTAGAACTTCATCTGTTTTCTGGATTTGGAAAAGTGCTGATTTTCAAGAACGGGAATCTTGGATAAAATGCTATTATGTTCGATGACAGTGGGCAATTCCCTTTATTTCATTTATTATATTAGTTTTCAATAAAATTATTATTTTGTTGGTCAAAAAAATTGGTGGACGCAAACAGCTTCAAACTTTTTCCAACTTAACAAATAAACTTAATCAAAACCCGATGATTCAACATCAACTTGAGAAAATAGGGACTTGACTTTTGTTTAAGAAGAAATAATGAATTGAAAGACTCGGAAAATAACAATAATGAATTGAAAGGCTCGAAAAATAAATGTTCACGCCCATTCAGAAAACATACAATTGATCAACAAAAAGTATAAATGTAACAATAAAGAGAGAACAAACCTAAAGATTGTTGCTTGAAAATGATAGAAGTGATGAGGAGAAGTAGTTATCTGCAAAAAGAATAATTTAATTGAGAAAAAACATTCAATTTTCGCTGGAAATTGAACAAGAAATTGAAGATTGGTGTTCTTAAACATACTTGATGGAGAAAAGGGAGAGTGGCTAATGAGCGGCAAGAGGAATGGAGTCTTTCGTGTTTTTTGTTTCAGAGTTCAGGAGGAGAGAGATCGCGGAACGCTAAAGAGTACCAAGAAAAACAAACAACTTTGAGCGCTCTAAAATGCTGAAAACTTAAGTTTCAGCACCTCTTACTGCTGAAACTTGAAAAAACAAACAACCCCTCAGTTCTATCACAAAGAAACAGAACCACAGAGTAGGTGAGAGAGATATGGGGGAGGAAAATGAACGATTCTTGATCTTTGTATATGGCACACTAAAACGAGATTCCCAAATCACAACCTAATGCAAACAAACGACGCTACCTTCCTGGGCGTATACCGAAGCGTAGAAAAATACCCACTCATTTGTGGACCCTACGGTATTCCATATCTTCTCAACCTAACAAATTCCGGAGACAGCAATAGTGTACTTTGGCGAATTATATGTCGTGTCAGAAATCAGACTAAGTCGTATGGACAAGTTAGAAGGAATGAGTCGCAACCATTACAAGAGATTAGCTATGGAAGTTGTGAAAAAGGAGGGGAATAATAATAACGTGGTAGTCATTAAGGCTGAAGGTTATTTTGGGCATAAAAGTTTTGTAGGGGAGTTGTGGAAAAATAGTGGAGAGAAAGGATTGTGTGAGTATGATGGAGAAGCAGCTAAAGGTTATGTTAAGAGGAATGATAGGCCTACAAATATTGGCTTTGTTGATATGATTTGGCTCTTTATTAATTCTCCATCTTGCTCCTCCTCGTCTTGAAGATTGAATGAATGACTAGGCCTGGAAATATTAGTATTGTTCATTGTTTTGAATTATTGATTATAACTTATTGTTATTGGTATTGTTTCTTGATCAAATAAGTAGATTTGTTAAATTTGTTAATATAAATTGTTTGAGTGATTATTGTCTGAGGAAACAAACTTTTTCTTTTGTTTAAATGGTAAGTGTGAAGGATGAATTGAACCAATACTGATCCATCTTTGATGCACCCTGTCTACGTCACTAGTAACGAAAAATCCAGAAAAAAAATGTATTCTTCTTGCATTGTTTGCATTTGATTCTTACCATTTCTTTTGTTGCAAAAAAGTTTATTGCCCGTGCCATATGGCATAGATACGCGTGCCTTCGGGGCCCCAATGCACATCCCCCCCCCGACATTATAGATACGCCCTTACCTGCTCCACGGTACTAAAAAAACTCCAACCAAAGCCTGACTAAAAAAACTCCAATCGAAACCCATTAAAAGCTTGCCAAAAAAGCCCAACCAAAGTCCACTAAAAGTTCAACAGCATTTGTTGACTTCAATAATGATGCAACACTCTTGCTCCATACTATTAAACAACCCACACCTTATAAGCCCTAGGATTTGCCACCTCAGAAGCTAGATCCAAAGGTTAGGGGGTGGTGTTGGATGTCCAGCACCACCCTTCTTTGTTATATAGATTGAGGTTACCGAAATTAGTTGATATTTATTAAACGGAATGTTATTGGATCGAATGACTAGGACATTGTTGACACTATATTTAGTCATTAAGATAATCAAATCTACAAAAAATATAAAATAACAATGCAAGATTGGTAGGGAATAACGATACCAATCGATCCCCACTACACATATAACTTGTACTTGAACCAACTATTACTCCAGACAAATTCTAAATACCCACTACAACCAACATAGCATGCCCAACTATCTAAATAACTATCAACAACAAATAATAATGCAAAGAAAATAAAGCATATCACAATACAAAGATATACTGTGGTTCGGCCAATGGTGCCTACTTTCACGCAAACAACACTTCTTTCTCATCCTCATGTGAGGGAAACTCCAACAAAGATTTTGTTATTGTTCCCATTGAACGAAAAGTTACTAGATAAAATGACTAAGACATTTACCAAAAAATAAATGACTAGGACATTGTTGACACTATATTTAGTCATTGAGGTAATCAAATCCACCAAAAGTATCAAATAATAATGCAAGATTTTGTTATTTGTAATTCGTCAAAATTTCCCATAGCATATGAGGGCCTTCATCTTGGACCCTCCCTTACATTAAGCTAAAAATTTGTTGTAGGTAAATAGACGTACTATCTTGTACACGTAGTGTGGTGTTTCTTTGCTTTATCTCCTTTGCTTTACCTCCATCGGTTAATGCTGCCAGTGTCGGCTCATCCATTAGGCAACTTAGGCGGCTGCCTAAGGCCTCAAATTTGGAAGGCCTCAAAATTTCCTTGTTTCTCCTTGCACATGCATGTTTGATATTACCATTTTTTTAAAAGGCAAACAAAACACAAAAAAGGACAATGTCGTCTATTTGTTTTCTCCAATTCTCCCCACTACACTAAATTTCGGGAATTGAATTGGTTTAAAGGAAATAATATCCAATGGTCCACTACATAATTTGCATCTCAAAACTATATGACAAATCTAATGGCTACAAACACATAGTAGTCTTATTTTTAGTGGGAGTGTCCTCATCTAGTTAGACCTCTTAACTGGAAAGAATAAATGAAAATGGAAAATCCCACGGTTGATGCAAAATCTCCACATTCTATGGCTCCTTTCTCACTTCTTCTTAAGTTAATTAAAGACAAATTTACCAATTTCTATATCAATTATCTCTTTCTCAACTTCTCTCTCTCTCTCTCTCTCTCTCTCTCTCTCTCACTACTTCCATGTTTCACTCCCAACCATTGATATCTTAAAATCACATTCTCAAAATCTCACAAATTAGTATTTAATACTTTTGTATTTGGAAGGTAATCAATTTATACTATTTTATGTGAAATTGATAATTTTCTTTTTTGATATGAATCTATTATTTACATATTATTCTCTGTTGTCAATGTCAGAAATTCTTTGCATTTTGGCGCTTATTGGCAGAGTTACACACTAAAGAAATTAAAAGGGCGCTAATTTTCTCATAAAAATCAGGTGATTTTGTTCTTTTCTCTTGTTCAACTTTTTTGATGTCCTTTTATTGTAAGTATGTCAAGAAAATTTGATTATGGATATACCAAACTCAAAAGAAAGAGAAAAGAGGAAGAATTGATTCAATCGCAAAAAGGGGCTCTTCTTAAGTATGTCACTAAAACTAAAGAAAACGTGACAACTAGTTCTACTGAAGAGTTAGTAAATGAGCCACCAAGCAATTTAACACAATTAGAAAATAACGAAAGACCGAAACAAATTGATGGAGATGAAAATATTATTATCGATAATGAATTGCATAGTTCACATATTTCTGAAGAAAATGAAGGTCTTAATGACAATCCAGAATTTGGACCTTCAAATATATATGATCCAAAGCACTGGGAAAATGTTAGTACAAACTTGAGAGATTTTTTGGTTGAAAGAGCTTCAATTAGGGAGGAGTCTGGTTTTATTATCCTAAAGATGAGAATGCTAGGCATTTTTCCGCAGTACATTATACTTAAAAACCAAATAGTCGAGGCACGCCTGAGAGGACATGGCTTGTCTACTCAAAAGACTTAGATAGAGTGTTTTGTTTTTGTTGCAAATTGTTTAGTTCTAACAGTAGCATGAGTCAATTAGCTAGTAAAGGAAGTAAAGATTGGAAAAATATTAGTAGTAGTCTCCAAAGACATGAGTTAAATACGGAACACGTTAACTGTATGATTGCTTGGGCAGATTTAAAAGAGAGATTGAAAAAAAGGTAAAACAATTGATAAAAAGGTACAAGAGCAAATTGAGATAGAGAGGTAGCATTGGAGAGGTGTGCTATTGAGAATTATTGCCTTAGTGAAAACTCTTGCAACAAACAACTTGGCTTTCCGTGGTACAAATGAGAAGCTCTATGAAGAAAATAATGGAACTTTTTTAAGCATGATTAAAATGATTGTAGAGTTTTATCGTGTAATAAAAGAACATATTCGTCGTTTTCAACATGGTGAAATTCATACTCATTATCTTGGTCACAATATACAAAATGAATTGATAAGTCCATTGGCACTTGAGGTTAAAACTATGATAGTTAAAAAAATTAAGGAAACAAAGTACTTTTCAGTAATCCTTGATTGTACTCCTGATGTAAGCCATCAAGAATAGATGTCTCTTGTGCTACTGTGTGTGGATATTTCATCAATCCCAATAAAAGTTGAAGAACACATTTTAGAATTTTTAGTAGTAGATGATACATCAGGGAAATGACTTTTTGA
This sequence comes from Coptis chinensis, assembly GCF_015680905.1. Classification (NCBI taxonomy): domain Eukaryota; kingdom Viridiplantae; phylum Streptophyta; class Magnoliopsida; order Ranunculales; family Ranunculaceae; genus Coptis; species Coptis chinensis. Next base: position 38,131,248 of record NC_141456.1, on the reverse strand, counting down.
TGAACTTACAAATGCAATAAAGAATCTTGAGCTCGATATTAATGATGTAAGAGGGCAAGGCTATGATAATGAAGCTAATATGAAGGGGAAAGAACGAGGAGTATAAAAAAGACTATTAGAAGTAAATCCTAGAACATTGTATATGCCTTGTGGTTGTCACAGTCTTAATCTAGTGCTTTGTGATATGGGTAACTCTTGTCCAAAAGCAATTTCATTTTTCAGAGTTGTGCAACGTATTTACACAATTTTCTCTTCTTCGACAAAGCGTTGGAAAATCTTAGAAGAAAATTTAGGAAAAGACAATGTACCAGGCTTCACACTTAAGTCATGTTAACAGTGTTAAGGCAATAAAATACCAAGCTTCTCAGCTAAGAAATGTTTTATTGCAATTAGCAAAAACTAGTGAAGATCTTAAAACAAAGAGTGAAGCTGAGTGTCTAGCAACTTATGAACTTGAAAACTTTGAGTTTTTATTGGTTATGATCATTTGGTATGATATATTATTTGCTGTTAATTCTGTTTCGAAAAACTTGCAATCTAAAGACATGCAAATTGATATTGCTATAGCTCAGTTAAAGGGTCTTATTTTATTTTTTGAAAAATATAGGGAAAATGGTTTTACTTCTGCTCTGATTTCAGCTAAAAAGATTGCACTTGAAATGGAAGTAGAACCTGTATTTCGTGAAAAGCGTAAGATTCGTAGGAAAAAACAATTTGATGAAAATGACAATGGCGAGGCAACAAAATCAGCAGAAAAAGCTTTTAGAATTATTTTTTTTTTTCTATATATAGTTGATCGAGCTCTTTCTTCCATTAAAACTAGGCATGAAGATGTATTTAGTTTTTTGTATGATTTAAAGAAGTGGAAAGCATTGGATGAGACTTGTTTGAAAAAATATTGTCTAAATCTTGAAAGTTCTTTAAGACATGACATGGTTTCTGATATTAATGGCCTAGATTTGTTTCATGAGTTATACATTGCGAAAGAGGTTTTACAAACTAAAAATAATTTGCCTATTGAGGCTTTAAGTTTTTTCTAAAGAATTAATTGTTTTCCGAATGCTTGCACAACATATAGAATATTATTGACGATACCTGTAATTGTTGCTTCTGGTGAAAGGAGCTTTTCAAAACTAAAATTGATAAAATTTTACTTGAGATCCACTATGTCACAAGAAAAACTTAATGGTTTAGCTATGTTATCTATTGAAAAGAATATGTTGGAAAAACTTGACTATGATAATTTAATTGATGTCTTTGCAGCTCAAAAGGTGAAAAAAATAAACTTTAAATGATGCCTTGATTTGCTTGGGTTGGTTCATATTTATTTCCCTTTTCTGTTTTGCTACTAGTGCTATGATATGTTTTTTTTTCCCATTTTGCAGTTGTGTTGTTGTATGTTCAGTAGACTTTAAATGATTCGAAGGTCTTTTATCTCAAAATGAAGGGTGATTACCATCGTTATCTCGCTGAGTTTAAAACTGGTGTTGAACGTAAAGAAGCAATTGCAGAGCTGGATACCTTAGGGGAGGAGTCATACAAGGACAACACTTTAATTATGCAGTTCCTAAGAGATAACCTCACTTTGTGGACCTCTGACATGTAGGATGATGGGCTAGACGAGATCAAGGAGGTAGTTTGTTGTTTTAATGTGCTCTGATTGTCAGAAATATGAAGCATATGTCTAGCTGAGCTCGTTGCTGCTTCATTCTTTCAAGCTATTGCTCATCAATATTTGTCTTTTATTGGAATTATTTGTGAATGTATTGAGACTGTGAAATCAACTTATTATGATTGATTTATGGTGTTTGCACGAATTGGATATGAAATGTTGGAATAAAAAAAAAAAAAAACTTGTCAATGAGCTTAGAAAAAAAGGCCTCACTTTGGATCATCGTCTAAGGCCACATCCACCCTTGAGCCGGCCCCGAATGCTGCTCCTCTGTTGGGGCATAAATCTGCACCAAAATTGGCTTCTCGCCATGATGTGCTAGTGAAGATATATCTGGTTTTAGTCTTAACCCTGTTCCAAGCTTCCTTAGCTTTCCAATGAACATTTTCAGTCAAAAATCTGAAATGCTTGTCATGGATCAGATTCTATCCAGATGGCAGTCCAGCCTAGCTCGATGGCCTTGCATATGCCCTCCACTATAGCAATGGTCCCGTGACATAATCTATAATGATTCCTTGCCCTCCAATGCATGTTTCTACAAAATCTCCTATATGAGTTTTTAACAAGGCACCCCAACGGCCTAACCAGCATTTCCAGGGTTGCCCATGGCACAACCATTTGTATTAGCTAACCTTGATTAGCACTGGTGGTGCTGTCCAGTAACAGTCAATAATGAATTGTGTGGAGCTCTTCATGTTCACTTGCATGTAAGGTGACCAGGCCAGCTGTAGTGTTGTCTGTTAAGGTTTGTGGAACCGTCGAGCTTTGCTCCAGTGACCTGATAAGAGCCCAAAACTGTAGTTTTAACCCTTTAACAATATTGCTTTTTGACCAATTATGTGATTAATAAGTAAGAGTTAGTACTGTTATCGTGTTCTTATGTATTTCAGGCATTGGAGTCGAATATGTGTAGAAATGCGCCCCTTTTGCGAGATAATGGAGCAAAGGCTGGTTGCTAAGAAGTTCTGTGATTAAAGACCAAGATTCAAGGAGAAAAAGCCTTTTTAAAGCCCGGTCAAAGCTGAAAAGTCAAAGTCAACGCGGGCAGAAATAGCGCACAAAAGTCAGTTGAACTTCTAGAAGCCGTATCTTTGGACTCAGACCTCGGAATTGGGCCTACCTTATTTCAAAATGACCGGCTCGGAAAGAGCTTTCTAATAGTCTAAGACTTGACTCAATCCAAGGAGCAGAAGTGGACAAAAAGGCTATTGAAGTCAAATCCAGCTGAAAAGGCCTCTGTGGACTGAAGAAATTGGGTTTTGGGCTCGATTTTTTGGCCCAAAACATGGCTCCTCAACCCATGCACGAAAAAGTGGATCTTGTCTCCTCCATTTGAAGACACAAGACTTAGCTCTGAAGCATCTAGTGTTTTTAGTTAGCTATTATCCAATAATTTGTTTAGATCTAGTTTTTACATTCAATTAATTAGTTTTAGAACAAAGTAGATTATTATTTAGAATCATATTTAGTTTTATAATAAAGTATTAGTTTTTCATTTCAATTTAGTTTATTGATTCAATTCTTATTTAGATTTAGTTGTCTTAAATTCATAATTAGTTTGTTTTAATTTGATAATTAGTATTCATAATCTTAGTTCTAAATTAGTTTTAAATTCAGTTTAATCCATTTTGAATCTTAGACTATTGTTAAATTAGATTATAAAGTTCAATCATTTATTCAATAATAAGTTGTTATATTTGTTCTTGTTTAAGAAATGATAGTATAATGATTCAAAGTTACTAGAGGGGTTTGATGAAGCCTTGATGAAATTTGATTTCGATTACTGTAGAGTAGTTCGTAATATTTTATTCTATGCTAGAAAGTAATTATTTTACCATGAGAATGGGTTTGATTGCTTCACATGCTAGTTATTAGTTGGTAGAGATTACCATGAACAATTAGAGATTAGAAACACCCAGTTGTTATGCGGAAGCATTACAATTTGGATTACGACAATTCTTCGTTAGTAAATTAAGTCGAGTTAAGGTGAAATCAAATTCCCCTAATTCCTCCTCATATTGTCAAGTTAGTATTTCTGTAGTTTGATTCATATCATCTTGATTGTTGATTCATCATAGTAGTTAAAATTTAATTCCATTACTATCATTGACTTTGGTAGAACTGATTATCGTAGTTAACATTGAATTCTAAAGAAATAGGAGTGGAACGAATTTTCTATTCCAACTATATTGCAATAGCATCGAGAGTAGAAAACTTTGATAATATTAAGTGTAAATCAGTTTAAGTTTTACTTGCGGTTGAGTCTCGTTGTTGAGGCGTAAGTAAAACTATCATTTTACATTTTATCAAATGGTGTCGCTGCCATCTTAGTTCCGTTTAGAATTGTTTTCATTAGTATTGTTAGTCTTCCCAATGTCCCATTAAACCCACCCACCCTTGTTTGGTTCTAACAGTGATTGTTTGGTTAAAAAAAAAAAAATCCAAGAACAAGCCTGAGCGCGCCCTGCGCCCGTCCAAGGCTAAGTTTGAGCGCCCCCAGCGTTAAAGCGCCTGGAACTTGAGTTGGCCCTGAGCGCGACCCGCGCCTTATCAAGGCAAATTTCGAGCGCCGCCGGCGCTGAAGCGCCTGGAACTCAAGTTTTCCCTGAGCGCGACCCGCGCCCTCTTCTGAACTGCCCAATTTTCTCGGTTAGTACAAACTTCCATTACTTCAAGTTATTCAGTGTTTCTAACTTGTTACACACACTGAGCTCGTGTATACAAGACGTTATTCATAAGCGAAGCAAGGAGGCATTCAGGTACTTTTTTCTTCCACTCCTCGCATCTCTTGTTAGAGGTTTATACTAGCATATCAGGATTATTTTGACAGTTGTCGTGTTTAGTTAAGATTGGTCTTAGCCTTGTATGAGATTAAGGTCAGGTAAAAAAAAAATGCCTAACGTAATCAAACGTCAACGTCAACAAACACGCCTATCTAGTATACCACTCACTACACCTCTAGCTAGTATACCACACACTACACCTGATGTAATGGCTAAAGAAAGAGAGTCTCATCTCTTTGACTTTTACAAAGCCTTGAACGATAGCCCGAAATCTTGCATCGTTCTTGCAGACCTAGTGGGGGATTTCCGAATCCCCCCAAATATATTTAATTTGTTACCCGTTTTTTATAGGTTAGACCATAAAAAACCTTATCAGCACATGCGTACGATTGAACAAGTCCTTACACTACACCAAAACAGGATATTAGTAACGCTCTAGTTTTTTACTTAGTAACGGTTTTAAAGTGTAACTAGGTTCCTAACGTTTTATAAGCGTTACAATTATATATAAAGTGTTACGTTAATTTTGCCAGATCTGAGAATTAATTTGTCACGTTTTTAAATTGTTTGCTTGGACCAGAAAGCGTAAATAAATTGTGAATGTTAAATATAATATTAAAATAATAGCTAAATTAGAATTTAAGATTTCTACATAAGAATTTTCGGTGAGAGGGAAAGACCAAAATTATTGCACTCTTCTTTCCTATTTAAGATTACTAATGAACAACTTTATATTGTATGCTCTTTTCATCGCCTCTCTCTTATATCATCTCCTCTCTCATATTTTTCATTGTTCCACAACTTTTGGGAGTCAGCACCGGTCGCTGCTATTAGGTAACGTCCTTCCTTCGCCTTCTTCTTCTATGGTTTTCTATTTTTCATCATCTCATATCTCTTTTTCAATTTTTCACACTACTACTAGGTGATATCACAACTGAAATTAACTTGGGTGTTAGTTGGCTACAGTTATAACCAAAGGTGCAATTTTTATTACTTGTGTTATTCATTAAAAAATTCGATTTTTGTGGTTTGATTTTGCTCTTCTATATGTAATTAGTAATTACTTATTTTAGTTATGTTATGATTTATATTTTTCCTGGTTTGTGGATTGTTAGATTAATATTCATGCTAGCAAACACACACACGGTCTGTATGGTTTTTGTACTCCCAAAGTCTCATCAAGGACACGATCAAATATGAAAAGGCACAACGGCAGTCCTTCAATATTTTCTTTTCTTATTTAGTTTTTTTTAAGTCGTCAAAATAATTTCATGACAGCTATTTCACAGACATAACAATAAATCTATATGTATATTTTAAATCCCAAGTGAGCCACTGAATTCAACAATGAACACCACTGGTGCCTGTTAGACAGGGTACTTTATCAGGCCACCAGTCCTGTTGATGACAAATTTTTGAATAAAAGGGAATCATCTGTTAGTGTCCTCCCCTTTCATTGGTTGAATGATTCTAACACTGGGTCAATATCTCAGCTCTGTCTTGAGTGATTAACAAGGTATGCTCGAACTGAGATGACAGACTCCCATCTGATGTAACAACCGTCCAGTTATCATCCCACATAACATGATTAAAGCTACCCATTGTCAGCATTGGTTTGTGGATTGTTAGATTGTTAGTAGTATCTAACTCCCTTTTTTTTAGTTAGATAGCGTGGATAGGGTTTTCTAGAGTTCATGCTGGAATGGGTTGAAATATTTAAACAAAGAATAACCCATGTCTTGTTTCTGGTAACTGTGGGTTTTAATAGATAAAATCTGAACTAGCACACAAAGTATCTCTTTTTGAAATTCATACTCATATTTGAAGCAGGTTCAAAATTTTCAAACTTGTATCGAAGTGATTTGACAGTCCGCATCCTATTGGTCGAGCCTTTGGAATAAAATCCACAATGAACTACATGAGTTTGTATATATGTGCAAACCGATAGTATATATTTATATTTTTTTAAGACTGAATTTCAGGTAATTATCTTGAGTAGAGTGTGCGCGTGTTGGGGGGAATGAGAAGTCTTTTATTTTGTCTTGCATTATGTGCTTATATGTTATAATGCCTTCAAAGTAGGGGTGGGAATTTGGCCCTAACGACCCTAACCCGGCCCTGACAGACCCGACCCTAAGCCCTATAAAGCCCTCACAACTAAAGCCCTCACAGAGTTTAGGGCCGGGCCGGGCCGGCCCTAATGCCTTCTAGGGCAGGGCTAGGGCTAAGATTCTAAAACATAGGCCCGACCCTAATTCAGCCCTCATTAGCCCAACCCTAACCAAGCCCTAACAGCCCCTGTTTCACACTTTCACTATAAATACACATACCATAATTGTCCAACTCTTTGTTAAATATTTTCAATTAAAATAACATTGTCTTTTGTAATTTATCACTTACACCCAAGGGTACTTCCAATAACTTGTCTTATATAACAAAAACTTGTCAACTTAACAGCCATGAAGAACAATGAGCACTAGCCTAATAAAAAATAAGACTTTATTCCTTTGATCATCAAGTCAAAGTCCATAACTTATTATTCTCAATTTCTTTTCTCACTTATTTCTTATAAATTATATTTTTATTCACATCCAAGCCAAGTCTAAAACTAAAGATTTCCTTCCACACCATAAAAGCAAAATACAGAGCAGACATTTGTAACATAGAAACCAAAAAACAACCTTTGTCAGAAAAATGACATTTGTAATCTCAAACCTTTCTCCATCACTTGTTCAAAAGCCAATATTTTCATTTCCATATACAAAGCTTGAATCACTTTTAAATTAGAAGAAAGGTAATATTATATTTGTTTGAATCTATTATAGAAATAATTTATGATATTACAAATAGTTTAACAACTTCCATGACCCTTAACCGTAACTATTATGTTTCTTCTTTATATCTATTACTTCTTCCTTTAAAATGATAATATAATTATTTGTCTATGTATTTCAATTTAAAATGTAATTTTAGTGAGGTTTGAGTACAAGGAAGAACAAATTCGAACTCTCGATGTACTTGAGTTCATTAGATTGTGGATGCGATTTTAAATTTTTGGACTTATACGGGATTATTACTAGATTGGTTGGACTTTGAGTTTGTAGATTATTGTACATTTTTGTAATATAAATGAGTTTTAAAACTGATGTAGTAAAAAAAAAAAAAATATATAGGCCCGGCCCTAAAGCCCGGCCCTAAAGCCTTTAAAGAGGGCTTAGGGTAGGGTAAGGGCTTGAGGTTTAGATTTGTGACCCGGCCCTACCCGACCCTATGCTGACTTTAGGGCCAGGCTGACCCGGCCCTAATATTTGAAGGGCTTTAAATGTTTAGGGCCGGGTTAGCCCGACCCGGCCCATTGCCCACCCCTACTTCAAAGTAAAGCGTTTGAAATCAGTCCACACTTAATCCTTGTAGTGCCAAGTAGTTCGTATCTAATTATGTTTACCAATTGAAGTATATCTGATCATGTTTAGCAATTTAATGGTTAAAATGTAGGCACCGTTTAGCTTGTTTACCGAGATAGTTCAATATTTATAGAACGTTATGCATCAAATTTTCATAAACAGATAGTGCTAAAAGCCGGGCTAGTAGGAAATGGCATTGACCCTATCACTTGTTCCTTGTGTTTACTTGATGTGCTACTTGCAGAATGTCTCAACCGATTCCAAAAGATTGGATGAATGAAAATGACAGACTTGGGAGTGTGTATAGGCAGGGGGTTTCCAATTTTATTCTATTCGCTAGTGGCAAAGACAAAACGTCGACCACGTGTCCTTGCCCATGTAACAAATGTCGAAATAGGAAAAGGTTTGCGTATGATATAGTTGGAAAACATTTGATTCATAATGGTATAGAATCAACATATCATGTATGGGTTTTACATGGTGAGAACCCATATAAGGATCGAATGGTAAACCGAGTTGAAGAAGAAAATAGTGAAGAAGGACTAGGGATAGGGAATTTTGTTGATGTTGCTTATGGCATGCATGAAGAATTAGTGGGTGATTTGAGTGGAGGCGGTGGAAGTCAAGCCGAAGATGTTGAACCACCTATTGTTCTAGAACCTGATTTGGGTAAGAGGTACAATGAATATAAGAAAAAAGCAGAAGAAAAATTATACCCCTTATGTGAGGTTCCTGTCACAACCCTTTCAGCAGCTGTGGACCTCCATAACTTGAAGAACCAGTATAATTGGTCGGGAAATAGTGTGACCGCACTTTTGTCTATGTTGAAAACGTGGTTGCCAGATGGAAACACTTTGCCTTCTAAGTATCCTGCAATGAAGGCAATGTTGAAAGATCTGGGAATGAAAGCTGAGTGCATAGATGCATGTGAAAATAATTGTATGCTATATTATAAGACTGAAGCTGATTTGACGGTGTGTCCTCAATGTGAACACATTAAACTGAAGGTGTTTTCTTTTACCCTAGCCGACAAGGTGGCGTCTTGGTTAATTGCCCAAGCGCCTAATTCTGTGGACTCATGGGCCAAACTTGTTCAACTATTTATGGAACATTTTTACCCACCACTGAAGACAGATGAAATGCTTTCCAAGATTCATTTTTTTCGATAGAATCCTCATGAATCCTTTTCAGAGGCTTGGAATCGTTTCACTAACCTTCTTATAGAGTGTCCACATTATAACCTTGCGAAAGACACGTTAGTTTGTGCCTTTTTCAAGGGACTGTTACACTACCATAAAGAGGTCCTTGACATAATGAATGGGGGTTGTTTCCTCAGTAAAGGAGCCTCAGAGGCTTATAAATTTTTAGAAGTTCAAACAAAGCGTAATAATAACTGGGGGGTAGTGACGATATCTCCCGCTCTGCTAGTTCTTCTACAACAGTTAAGGCCACCGGTATGTTTGAGATTATACCCGATCTTGAACTTAAAACTTTAATCAAATCTCTAACTAAAAAGGTAGAAGCTATTTCTGTTAAACAAAAGCTTATCCCCGTCATGAATGTCAACTTTAATCCATGTAATTTATGTTTGAGTCCTGAGCATCCCGACTCCTATTGTCCTCTCGCATATGAACAACAAACATCACAACAAGATAATGTTTGCTCTATTAATAGCTATGCTATTCCTAACGCCCCTTGGAGACAACATCCCAACTTCAGTTGGAGAAATAATCAACAAGTTACACCTCAAGGGTATAATAATCAAAATGTTAGGCCAACAAACAATTACAACCAAGCTCCACCACGACAAGGACAAGGTCAGGGTAATTATAATAATTATAATAATAATAATTATAATGCTAATAGAGGTATCGTTTCGGTTAATCATAACTATCACAACCCACCTGTTAATAATCAATGTGATATAGTTCCTGTCACATAACCTGTATCAAACACTCATTCACAACCAGATTGTTTCGACGCCTTTATGCAAACCTAACAACAGATTTTACAAGCCATCTAATTTTCCCAACAGTAGTTAGCCTTAGAGAAAGTACAACCCAAAGGTGTGTTTCCAGGTCAAGCGATACCTAATCCTAAAACAACAAACACAGCTTTTGAGGTAAACGGTAATACTAGTAAGGACAATGCAAACGTACGTGAGCTAAATGCCATCACCACTCTCCGTTCTGGCAGAGTGGTTGATAACGCCATAACTATGCCTATAGTTACCCCACTAGTAGTCCCTACACCGGATATTGAACTAGATACCGAAATAGAAATTGAGGATACCAGTTAAACCACAACCTAAGAAATAGAAAGCCAAGGTTAGACATCCTGTTGATCCATATGCTAAATATAGAGAGAAACCACTGTTTCCCCAGAGATTAGCAATGTTAAACAAAGATACAAATTTCGATGAGATTAGGGAAGTTTTCAAAAATCTAACGATAAACCTACCCTTTCTTGAAGCGATTAAGAAGTTATCTCACCATGCTAAGTTTCTTAAAGAGTTGTGTACTACTAGGCGTAAGACAAATATCCGAAAGACGCCTTTTTAACTTAACAGTTTCCAACTTTATCAGAACATAATAGAATTGTTAAGTAGAAAGACCCTGGTCGTCCTACTGTACAATGCACCTTAGGAGATTCTCACACGACGACCGCGCTATTAGACTAGGGGGCAAGTGTTAACTTACTCCCGTATTATCTATACAAACAAATAGGTCTATAAGAGATGCAACCTACTAAAATGACGTTGCAATTAGCGGATCGATCTATTAAGTATCCTAAGGGTGTGGTTGAAAATGTGCGTGCTTGTTAAAGTTCAGGATTTCTACTATCCTGCTAATTTTGTTATCCTCGATACTGAAGTCGTTAACAACTCTGCTCTTAGGGCGTCCCTTCTTGGCAACTGCCAATGCGTTTATAAATTGCCACGATGGTTCGATGTCCTTGTCTTTTGGCCATCTTTCTGTTGAAGTAAATGTTTTTAAAATGATGAAACAGTTACCAGATTCATCCATAGATGGATGGGTTAGCATGATCAAGAGCTTAGCTCAAGACTATTTTAATAACACAGTTCCAGAAAACCAAATGCATAAATTCCTTTCTTTTGGAAGTTCAGATTTCGCCGATGACTCCTACTTAGAGGAAGTCAACACCATCTTCTAGTCTACACCTACCTTAGACCTTTCTATTGCTCCATCTACAGAGTTTGAAGACCTACTACTTAAACAAATCTTCATTACTTAAGATGAGGACCCTCTATAAGCATTTATCGACATTCCTTCCACCCCTGTGCTTAAACCTCTTCCTTTGGAGTTAAAGTATATTCAACTTGATCCGGATGGTAGTCTTCCGGTAATTATATCTTCTCTGTTGTCTACGGATGAAGAGGCACGGTTGATTAGGGTAATTAGGGAACATCGTTCAACGATTGGTTGGTCCCTAGACCACATTAAGGGGATTGACCCTAATGTTTGCACTCATCGTATTCATTTAGAGGATAACACAAAGCCTTCTCGTGAACCTCAGCATCGCTTGAACCCTGCCATGAAAGAGATGGTCAGGGAAAAAGTATTATGGTTACTCGATGCGGGTATCATATACCCAATCTCCGATAGCGACTGGGTAAGTCCCATTCATGTAATTCCTAAGAAATCGGGGGTTACCATGGTACGTAATGCTAATGGGGAATATGCTTCCACATGAGTCCCTATAAAATGGAGGATCTGTATTGATTACAGACGTTTAAATGCCATGACACGAAAGGATCATTTTCCTTTACCATTTATAGATCAGATGCTCGAATGTCTAGCTGGTCATGCTTTTTATTGATTTTTAGATGACTACTCTGGCTATTTTCAAATTATTATTGATATTGATGACCAAGAAAAGACTACCTTCACATGTCCTTTTGGAACGTATGCCTATAAACGAATGCCTTTTGGCCTTTGTAATGCTCTTGGTACCTTCTAGCGGTGTATGCTTCATATATTTAGTGACATGGTAGAGCGCTTCATGGAATTTTTCATGGATGATTTTTCTATCTATGGAGACTCTTTCACTGACTACCTGTCTAACCTGTCTAAGGTTTTGACATGGTGTGAAGAGAAGAGTCTGGTTTTAAATTGGGAAAAATGTCGTTTCATGGTGAAAAAGGGTATTGGCCTAGGTCACATTATCTCTAGTGATGGCATCAAAGTAGATAAGGCCAAACTAGATAAGTTAGCGTCTCTACCTATACCACAGATTGTCCGTGATATCAGAGCCTTTCTAGGCCATGCAGGTTTTTATAGGCGTTTTATTAAAGATTTTTCAAAAATAGCTAGGCCTTTAACTAATTTGCTTTTAAAGGATGCCATCTTTGATTTTAATTTTAATTGTAAATAGGCTTTTGAAACTTTAAAAGCTGCCTTAACATCTGCACCCATTATACAGCCTCCCGATTGGTCTAAACCTTCCGAACTCATGCGTGATGCTAGTGATTATGCCGTTGGTGCTGTCTTGGGACAAAAACTAGATAATAAGTACACTGTCATTTACTATGCTAGTAAAACTTTAAACGGTGCTCAAAGGAATTATACAACTACTAAAAAAGAATTCTTAGCTGTCGTTTATGCTTTAGATAAGTTTCGTCCTTATTTGGTTGGTTCTAAGACTTTAGTTTACACGAACCATGCAGCCCTTAGGTACCTTCTCGCAAAGAAGGATGCTAAGCAGAGATTAATCTGATGGATTCTTCTCTTGCAAGAATTCACATTAGAAATAAAGAACAAATGAGGGGTCGAAAATGTAGTTGCTGACCACTTATCTAGACTAACAAATGACGATTATAGTGATTCTGAGTCCATACCGGACTCTTTTTCTGATGAGCATCTGTATGCTCTTTTTTCTGCACCATGGTATGCTGACATTGTGAATTATTTAGCGTCTGATATTCTTCCTGATGATTGGTCAAAAAATGAACGTAAGAAGTTCTTGATAAGAGTTAAGCTATACTACTGGGATGAGCCCTACCTTTTTAAGTATTGTGCGGATTAAATTATTCATCGTTGTATTCCCCAGTGGGAATATAATGAGGTTCTCTCATTCTTCCATGACAAAGAGTGTGGTGGCCATTTTAGTGGTATGAAAATAGCTGCTAAAATTCTTAAATGTCGGTTTTATTGGCCTACTCTTTTTAAAAATGCCCAAGTGCATTGCAAGACATGTGTTCATTGCCAACAATTTGGGCGAATCACTAAGCGTAATATGATGCCATTAAACCCAATCATGGTGGTAGAAATTTTTGATGTATGGGGCAATAATTTCATGGGTCCTTTTCATGTTTTTCATGGTTTTATATATATTCTAGTTGTTGTGGACTACGTGTCTAAATGGATAGAGGCCATGGCTTGCCGTAGCAATGACCATAAGACAGTTGTATTTTTTGTTAAGGAATACATTTTCTGTCGATTTGGCATTCCTAAAGCCATCATTAGTGATGGTGGAACACATTTTTGCAACAGAGTTGTTGCATCTCTAGTAAAAAGTATGGAGTTACACATACGGTAGCAACTCCTTATCATCCACAAACTAGCGGACAAGTAGAAGTTTCTAATAGGGAAATAAAAAAAATCTTAGAAAAAACTATAAATCCTGATAGGAAAGATTGGTCGAAGCGTCTAACTGATGCCTTATGGGCGTATATGACTGCTTTCAAAACTCCTATAGGTATGTCTCCCTTTAGACTTGTATTGGGAAAACCTTATCATTTGCCCGTTGAATTGGAGCACCGTGCTATGTTGGCTATAAAAAGCCTTAACTTCAATTTTGATAAGGTGGGTGTGAAGCGCAAGTTGCAATTGAATGAGCTTGAAGAAATCCGTAGCGATTCTTATGATCTCGCGAAGGATTATAAAGCTAACATGAAACGTGTTCATGATAAGCAAATCTTGCACAAAGAGTTTGTGGTAGGTCAAAAGGTCTTGCTTTACAACTCCCGTCTACATATTTTTCTAGGGAAATTAAAAACCCGTTGGTCCGGTCTTTTTCTGGTTACTAAAGTCACCCCTTACTGGGCAATCACCTTGGTAAATCCCAAGGACAACAGTACCTTTCAAGTCAATGACCAACGGTTAAAACATTTTCACGAGTTAATGTCCCCTGATGTGGAGGAAGTCCTTTTACAGGACCCTGTCTATGAGGACTGACCTTTGTTGTGGGTGTACTTCCATCACTTCCATATAGTGGTTAGTGCACCATTCAGGTAACCGAGCCCTCTCTATGGAGTGTGTGGCTGTAAGTACCAGATCCTAAGTCCACGTTTAACATAATTCATGTTTTCCACTCTTGCATGTTTTCTCGGTTTTTGAGTCATGTTCCTCTATGGTGTGAATTATGTCTTTATTGCTTTTCATTTTTCTTATAGTAAATATCATTCATAAAAAGTAAAAAAATTTTAAAATAAAAAAAATAGTAATCTAGTAAGTCTCGGGAATCTGACTTTAAAAGACCCACGTTTAAAACAAATTTTCTAAACCCTATTCTATCAAATTTGTTTGGGGGTGGGGTGTTTGTCTTTCCGTCCTTGATTGTTCAACTTTCCATTTTTTGTGTTGCGTATGCCATTTAATCGTATTTTGATTCGGGTTGACATTATCTATAAATTTAGATTTTATTTTTTCGCATAACTTACATCATTCACGCACTTCGAGGCATTTTCTATCATTGTATATGTCACCCATGGTTAGAATAGAGTGTTTTATAGATCATTGGATTGGAAATTCTATTCTGATCATTTCCATATCTCATTCGTAAAAATCGGACCGGTAACGAATCAACAATTTTAGTTTGAAGTTGCGCGCATAAAATCGAAAAATGTAAAAAATCGAATTGGGCTTGAACGCAAAAAAATTTCCTTGCACGTGCGTCTCCTTTCTCAACCAAAAACAGACCGCGAGTTCATCTATCCCAATTCCGCCATTAACGATTTTTAAACCTTAAAAAAAAAAACCCCACCACGCCAATTAGGATTCCCCTACTTCAAAACTTCTCCACAACATTGCCATCACCATTTCTAGCAGTTTGCACCACCACAACATAAAAAAAAATAAAAATAAAAAAAAAAAAAAATAAAAAATAAAATAAATAAATAAAATAAATAAAAAAAAATAAATAATAATAATAATAATTTGAACCACCACCGCGACCACTGCGCACACTCCCAATTTTTGAGTTAGGTTGATTCAAACTCCATCCCCACATTGCATTCAAGCCCACAAACCGATTACAACCTTCAATGGTGCAAAGACGAAGAATTTTGCCGGAACAAGCTTTTACTGCCGACCACTTTGCGCCATTTTACAGTGACGAGATGATTCATAGGGATTGGACGCATTAGTGTTATTCGACGAACGACTTTTATCACGATGATTTGGTCCAAAAATTCTATAAGACGAGGGAGTTGGATGGTAATAAAATTTTTGTGAAGGTGAATAAAATAAGGAAATAAGTTGATAGAAATTTGTTGGCTCGTATTTTCGGCATGGAGGAAGGACGCAATCTAGTAGCCACATTGCAGGAATCCCAAATTGGTGGGATCGAGCCTTTGATGAAAGAGACGGTTTTGGAGGGAAACTACAATGCGAGTTCGCATTGTGTTCGCCAGTCGTCTCTGCGAACCAACCAGCTGGCTGTAGCTTAGTGGATTGGTAGGAATGTCATTGGCAAGGAGAAAGTTAGTGACATCAGTTTGAATTGTCTTCACGCTCTATGGATACTCCAGGAGATGAAGTATGAATTATATATCCTCGAGTTTTTGATAAATATGATTAGAGGAGTTGGGAAGAGTATTGCACCTCTCCCTGTGTTGATAACAAAGATCATGATGAGTTTGAGAGCTACTCCGAAATCTGATCGGATTATGCTGAACTCACATTCAAATGCAAGTACTTACACGCAATGTATCCAGAAGACTTGGAGGTTGCCGGCTGATAAGGTTGTTAGTTCGGATGAGGAGGAGGACACGGGATGTTTTGATGTCGATGCCTTAGAGAAGTTTACTTCTGATGTAGAACGCATGTCAGTGCTTCATCGTGGCATGTGTTATCTTAATACCATTTGTGAAGATCTCCAGACTCGGCAGACTATCATACATCAGAATTATGAGACTCGTGCCCAGCGGGAGGATGAGCGTTGGGAAGAGATGAAAGCATTTATGGAGGTACAACGCAAGTTTCGAGTAGAAATGCTAGAACACTTGCCACCCCAGGGGGTTCTTCTGAGGAGGAGGCGTCTGTGAGGCATGAGCGTCGTCGAAGAAGGACGACTGACTCTGGCCCATCTTCATCTCATGGCTAGTGGTTTAGGAGCATTTGTTGTTTCGATGTTGTTTTTATTGTTTTTATTAGTTTAGATGTTAAGTTGTTGAATTTAGTAGCTAAATTTGAATTCGGTAGTTAATTGTTATTTGAATTTCGATTTTAATTTAATTTGGTTATTTTCAACACATGCGATGATTTTTGCGTTAATCCCACCTTTCCGAATTGTTTGGGGGTGGTATTATTTCTTTTAGCATTGTTTTGATATGATCCACCATTTTAGAAGTAATATTTTGATGATTGTTGGGAATATTACCGATATGGGCATGGCTATGATTAGATATTATGGTAGGATGAAATTTCAATGAGTTAAGAAATTGCTATTCTAAATTCAATCTAAAAAATATTAGGTTTGTTTTAGAATAATGAATATGAGTTGTTTCCGTTTTAAGTTTTGGAAATATTTTGTTTCCGGCAATTGGCTTAAATTTTTTTGGCAACTTGTCGATTTGTTTTAGAAACTAAAACCCTATATATACTTCTTTCATTCTACACTCAAAACCCACACATCTCACTTTCATCTCTCACCTTAAACCTCCAATTTTTCCTCTTGATTTTCACTGCACCTTGTTCTTCACACACGGAGCGCGACCAGCGCCCTAGCAAGACTAATTCTGAGCGCCCCGTGCCCTGACCTCCATAAACCATAAAATTTTCTGATTTTTTGAGAGTTTTCTCTGGTCATTTGCAGCTCTTCTAGAGAGTAGTTATTGTGATGACATCTTCTACGGTCATACCTGAGCAGTCTTTCGAAGACTTATTGGGAAGCGAGGCCTACGGAGGTTGGTTCTGCGACAGGATCTTGCAGTTAGGTTGGCGGCATCTACTAGTGGACAACACACGGCGAAGGGCTTGGCAAGTTATCGTAGCGTGGCAGGACGCAAAAGAGCCTTAGTCATATGAGGAGGAGGATGATACTTAAACGATGGAGTTAAGGTAAGTTTTTAGTTTCAGTTCGTGTCTGCTTACGTCCCAAGCAATTTTCTTCTTGTAACCCCATAACGTGTGGAACTCATATAGAGTTGCGTCTATTTTTCTTTATCTATATTAGTATGTTTTAACCTTGTTTTGCAGATGTTCCAAATTGGACGCATTTTCATTTTTTTACCATTTTTATTTCAATACTTTGAGGACAAAGCATGCTTTTTGTTTGGGGGTGGCATAGAAACACGTGTAATTTAAGGCATCTGTTAGGATATAGATATGTAGAATATGCACTTATTTTCTATTAAAAATTTCAAAAATTCAAAAAAAATATATATAAATAAAAAGTTTATGCTATACACTTAGGAATATTAGTATTGTTTCATTTCTCTATGCTTTTAATAATCTAGAAGTCTCACATTAGCTTTTGCATTAGAATAGTTTTTAGAAACTTAGGTTAATATGTAGGTAATAATCTTTGCATCTTTCTATAAATATATTACATGAGTATCTATGATTGTTTGGCAATACGTTTTTGAAATCTAGGCTAGAGTACTTATTCTACAAATCCAGTGAGAATATAGCCTAAAGCCTTATATGAGTGAAATAGTTGAGAAATGACACAAGGGAGAAGTAAAATCCGGATAGAGAAATCACATGTCCACTTGCTTGATCACTATACCATATCTTAAGCAAGAATTTAGGCCCTCTTTGGATCGATATAGCTAGAAATTCAACCCTATGAATTATTTTCCGCTAGTCGCCCCTCTGAGCCTTTCTTTAGCCTTTCATGAACCGAAAATCCTTTAACCTTTTACAAAACAAAATAAAATAAAAATAAGCATACCCATTCTTTGAATGAGTTTGATAATAGAGATGAAGAATAGAAAAGAGAAAGACCTTTGAAATCAAGAATTTGTTAGTCGCTTTAAATAAAAAAAGAAAGTTTCCATCCAAATAAAAAAAATAAGAAATAAATAAAAAACAAATAAATAAAGAGATAGAACTCTAAAAACAGAATCAAATGAGTCAAAAGCCAAAGAAAAAGAAAATATGGCTAAGGATGGAAACAAAGTGTAGAAGCAAAAGTAAAGAACAAGGTTTTCTCTAGTTACATAATATGAAGACTCTATTATCTCATACTTGTCCTCTTTGAATATCTATTTCCTTCTTAAACCATCTCCTAATCCCTGCAACACCTAATAAAGACCCCTAACTCAATTAGGAATAGGTTAGTGTGATAGTAAGTGGTAGATGTGTTTGATCGACTCCGAATTCCTTGTGTGTCATTGAGTTTGTAAGGTAAAGTGTGCCCACTGCACACTGGAGTAGCTAAACTTGAGCAGAAAAATCAGAGTGGTTTTTGTCTTGACATTTATGTGAGGACCTACTTAAGGACGCTATTCCGAGTTTCAGAAACGGACCTACTAGTTCATCCCATAGTATTACTCATTGTATATATGTTTATTCGTAGATGATTGATTATTATGCATAAATTAGCTTAGGTTTTGACTTGATTATTCTGTATTAATTGCTAGTGAGATGTATAGATAATTGAGACATAGATAAGGAAACAATAGTTTTATTTTTGAGTCGTTGTAGTATAGATGAAGTTTGCGAGTACCTTCACTGGAAAACTCTCACGAGGGCTATAACTTCGTCCACTAGGGAATTCCTAGTGGTTTAAGGGCCTTGTTGCATATGGTCAATGCAATCGCACTCGGTGAAACGAGATTAGTTAGAACTCCATTTTTGGTCACTTATTCTAATTTCTCATATTTGCTTGAGGACAAACAAAATGCTGTTTGGTGGTGGTTTGATAAGAGCCCAAAACTGTAGTTTTAACCCTTTAACAATATTGCTTTTTGACCAATTATGTGATTAATAAGTAAGAGTTAGTATTGTTATCGTGTTCTTATGTATTTCAGGCATTGGAGTCGAATATATGCAGAAATGCGCCCCTTTTGCGAGATAATGGAGCAAAGGCTGGTTGCTAAGAAATTCTATGATTAAAGGTCAATATTCAAGGAGAAAAAACCTTTTTAAAGCCCGGTCAAAGCTTAAAAGTCAAAGTCAACATGGGCAGAAATAACACACAAAAGTCAGTAGAACTTCCAAAAGCCGTATCTTTTGATTTAGACCTCAGAATTGGGCCTACCTTATGTCAAAACGACCGGCTCGGAAAGAGCTTTCTAATGGTCTAAGACTTGACCTAATCAAAGGAGCAAAAGTGTACAAAAAGGCTATTGAAGTCAAATTTAGCTGAAAAGGCCTCTATGGACTGAAGAAATTGGGTTTTGGGCTCGATTTTTTGGCCCAAAACATAGCTCCTCAGCCCATGCACAAAAAAGTGGATCCTGCCTCCTCCATTTGAAGACACAAGACTTAGCTCTGAAGTATCTAGTTTTTTTAGTTAGCCGTTATCCAATAATTTGTTTAGATCTAGTTTTTACATTCAATTATTTAGTTTTAGAACAAAGTAGATTATTATTTACAATCAGGTTTAGTTTTATAAGAAAGTATTAGTTTTTCATTTCAATTTAGTTTATTGATTCAATTCTTATTTAGATTTAGTTGTCTAAAATTCATAATTAGTTTGTTTTAATTTGATAATTAGTATTCATAATCTTATTTCAAAATTATTTTTAAATTCAGTTTAATCCATTTTGAATCTTAGACTATTGTTAAATTAGATTATAAAGTTTAATCATTTATTCAATAATGAGTTGTTATATTTGTTCTTGTTTAAGAAATGATAGTATAATGACTCAAGACTAAAACCTCCATTCGAGGGGTTTGAGGAAGCCTTGATGAAACTTGATTTCGATTAGCGCAAAGTAGTTCGTAATGTTTTATTCCATTCTAGAAAGTAATTATTTCACCATGAGAATGGGTTTGATTGCTTCACATTCTAGTTGTTAGTTGGTAAGATTACCATGAACAATTAGGGATTAGAAACACCCAGTTTTTATGCAGAAGCATTACAATTCGGATTACGACAATTCTTTGTTAGTAAATTAAGTCGAGTTAAGGTGGAATCAAATTCCCCTAATTCCTCCTCATATTGTCAAGTTAGTATTTCTGTAGTTTGATTCATATCATCTTGATTGTTGATTCACCATAGTAGTTAAAATTCAATTCCATTACTCTCATTGACTTTGGTAGAACTGATTACAATAGTTAACATTGAATTCTAAAGAAATAGGAGTGGAACGAATTTTCTATTTCAACTATATTGCAATAGCATCGAGAGTAGAAAACTTTGATAATATTAAGTGTAAATCAGTTTTAGTTTTACTTGCGGTTGAGTCTCGTTGCTAAGGCGTAGGTTAAACTATCATTTTACATTTTTTCATGACCCACTAACATTGGACGGTATAGTTGTTTCAAGGCTCAAGCTTGGATGGCAGTGAAGTATCGAGTTGGAGAAGCATTTTCGGCAATGAGTTGCTGGATCTCTCACTTTGGTTCAGCATCCAAGTACTGAGTGCTCCACACACTTTCAGTATCTAGATACCGACTTTCTAAAATGAACCTAGAATTTTGATTATGAACGGTAGGGAGATATCGAATTTGAGAAGCACATTCGATACTTGGTTACCGATCAAGATTGCCTTGACGAAATGCACTAAAATTCTGACAGTTTGTCGAAATTTCGACCTAAGCCCATTTTTTCACGAAATTTTCTCCCCGCCTATATAAAGAAACTTAGGGTAAGGGTTGAGACAAGTTTGAGTGATTCATTTTCAAGGGTATTGTGGGAGCTCTATTGAGCTAAGGTTTGAGTGAGGTTGCTTGTTCTTTATTCAAGTTAACTCTTGTAAACTCTTTAATCCTTACTATAAAGGAAACTCGGCTCTTGTGTGGACATAGTAGGTAACATTTACTGAACCACGTTAAATCTTGTGTCTCTTTGCATTTACTTTCATATTTATTGCTTGCTATAGATTGCTTATGAATGAAGTAGTAGCCTTTATTGATCTATCGAGTTTGTTGTGATAACTACCAAAGTCTTGGGGTGGGTGACTTCCTTGGTATGAGCTCCAAGAGAAGTCATTTGGGATAGAGAGTAACTAGGTTGAGGTGTGACTTCCTAGTGAAATCTCCCAACATTGTCGATCAACCCTTTTGGATCTTTGATGCGTTCTGACTCTGTGCAATGATAATCTATGATTTTACTTCCATTCGCTGTCCAATTGTTACAATACCTTTCTCCTTGCTTTGCAAATACCCACTAACCTATTCCTTACTTTCCAAGAATAGGATGAAAGACCACCACAACAAAAAATTGGATTTCCTCCTTTAGCAGAATAGTGAGAATTCTTCTTTTGCTTCAAAGATGTCATCTTTCTTGTTTTGTTTATTGTCTCGTTTCTCATGACGTATTGAGCCATGTTTTCAATTCTGAAAAACGATTCACGTAAAGAGCGAGAGAAAAAAAAAATCAAAAGACAAAATAATAAGAAGAGGAGAACTACACGACGGGGATTGGTTTCCTGCTGTTACCCTCCAAGAGAAAGGGAAGAACAACAAATCTCAGTGTTTCCACCATTCGCAACAGCAGAAAGAGAGAGCCAACTGGAAGGTTTTTATCAGGGGCGGCTCAAGCAATTTGGGGCCCTAAGCGAAGTTGGAAAAGCAGCCTTATACTATTGATTAGACTCACTTTTCTATTATTTATACCTTTAATATTTTGTTCATACATCTAGTGTGTGGACATCCTAATGCAGGGTGAATAATTGCTACAAACAGAGCCAAAATTAATAAAGAAATTGTTTTTTTTTTCGGTTTGTTGGTGAAGAACTATTTATTACTTTAGTGCTCTTATATTACTTAGGGAAATTAAGAGTTTTTTGTTGGAAAAGTGAGGGGAACGAGGGGTTTGTATTGAAAATGTAATTGTAATTTCTTGTGTTCAATGCATTAATGTTTTTTTTCCTGTGTTTAACTATTATAAAATAATTAAAAAATAATAAGAAAAAAAATGAAATCCAAATAAATTATTAGTGGGATGAACTGGGGCCCCTTTGGACTGCTGGGGCCTTAAGCAGCTGCCTATTCTGCTATAGGGTAGAGTCGGCCCTGGTTTTTATAAGGGAGAGTTTTGGTGTATTTTTTGCTTTTGGACACTCTCCGACTCTCAGTCTCAGTACATCTTAGCAGAAATCTTTTATTCTAGTCTGAGTTGGAATTACAAAATACTTATGTGTCACACCCCAAATTCCTAGAAAATTAAAATAAGGAATTATCCAAGATATAATTATCTCAATCGTCACCCTATTCAATCATCTGAAAACCAAGGATGAAATGAAACCCTAATAACCCATTACCAAACACGATATAAAAAAATGAGATCAAATTAAAACAAAAAAGCAATAATCCTTCAATCACGAATTCAAGAATTACTAACCAACTCTATTATACCTGTCTCAAAACAAAACTGTCTACTCTAGAAAACTTAAACCAGAAAGACTCTAAGAGCGAATCCAAACCAAACGTCATCATCCATTGCATTCTACCATCTATGTTTCCAATAACACACCCACGTTGCAAAAGAAAGCAAACATTTATGGGTCAACAAATTGAATTTGTTGGAATGAGTAAGACTAAAATAAAATATACAGTACTACATTCAATCTTTCACATAAATAAATATAATGTCACCAACCATTTCAAATTGGAAGACAAGATAGTTCCATTTTCCAAAACGGTGTGTAGTTTCTTCCAAGCAAGCTTACTATACATAATTTCAAACTAGTAAACAAACAAATTGTATCTTACCTTTAATCTATCACGTCGCGTCAGGGTAGGACAACGTCTCTGCATAAAAAGTTAATAAGTTAGATTTTCCAAATGTAATCCTTTTACAGTATACATCTATTTCACTCTCACTGCAACCACTATGGCCATACATAATCTTGCATAATATACCATCAATATTAACATTCATGTCACACCACCATATCCATCATATCACGCAAACCACATTCACATTCCTTCGTAAGAAATTATATGCAGCATATCATAATACACAACTAATCATATCCAACAACTCGCTCATACATAAAACCAATATTTTACTTAAAAACCACTCGTCTACTTATGAGAACTAGAAAATATCACAACCAGGGAGTACATTCATCCCTCGTGAGTATCACTCACACAAACCACGTATACATTTCTTGTAAGAAATCATGTACATTATAATACATAAATATTCTTATCCAATAACTCACTTATACGTAAAATCAATATTTTACTTTGTTTATTAATTATCTCATTGGCTCATTTATTAATAAAGACTACCCAACCTTTAGTTCCTACTCCACGATTTGCACTTCACACATTTGCTAAATCACACATACTTGTGTGCCTCTCTCACACCGAGTACCACTACAAGCTAGACATATGTCCCAAGCGGAGATATCGTCTTTGGGAACATATTTCCATCTTGTAAACTCGTAACTTGTGGTCACAGCCATCTCTGGGCTTTCAATGTGCATAAACAAAACCTCATTTGGGCACAACAAAAATAACAGGTCATTCCTGTACATTCAAGGATTCCAGACCTACATTCCCGTACGTACACTCAAGAAATACAGCCAAACCTCAAGGCGAATGCCTTAGTTCCTCTCTAAGGTGGCTTTTCACATGACATTATTAGTCATAAACATTTCACTTCTTTTTTTTCATCAAAAAGGCGTGGAGAGATCTAAAAATGTGGGAGATATATTAAATTGTCACAAGACTTCTTACAACACTTTTTAATACCCAAGATTTATCATTTATTATAATATTTTCATTATAAAATAAACATCTTCTCACATAGTAGAATCATTAATAAAGATTCCAAATACAATAGTCATTCAACTCGCCTCAATATTAACTATATAAACCATATGAGTAACGTATTAATTAAATGCCCCATGAATTAAAATACACTCCCAATCGAGAATCAACACTCTAAAAGAGCACATTCAAGTTCCACATACCGTTTATCATAAATACTTTAAATCACCGAGATACAACAATAAAATCTAATAACTAGCCATAACCAATTCTCTATACATTTGAACATTTACGATAATTAGAAAACAATTACATCCTTTCATTCCACACCAATCTTTCAATAATAATAAAAATATACTAAAACTATAAACACAACATAACATACACCACCATCATGCCAATAACCAATTTAAACACCTAACCATTTCCATTCACAACTTAACCAATATTAATAGGCTCGTTTTCTATGCTGCCTCGACAAATAACCCACCGTTGGATGTCTCTGAAATTTTAATGTGTGAAACTAATATGTGTGATAAATATACCGATAAAATATTACATCTAACCAACAACGGTTAAACCTCTATCGAATCAGAAGAACAAGATTGCACACTGCAGTTTTTCTGGTGTAGAAAAACTACGACCAGTCACGCTTATGCATTCCTCAATAGATATCCAACCGTTGGATCTCTCTATAATTTTAATATACCATACTACCATATGTTATACAACTACAGATTAAATTTAAACTACATGCAATATTGATTCAATCCCCATCTAAGAAAAACTTACAACTGCGCATTGCAGTTTTCTACATAGAGTTAAACTAGAAACCAGTCATGCTAATAAAAGCCTTGACAGATATCTAGCCGTTGGATATGTCAGAAAATTAAATATGTCATACTTTAATGTGTCCGGACACTATGATTTAAATTTGACAAACATCCATATAAGGCAAACTCTCCATCTAGGTAGAAACAAAATACTGCGTCAGAGAAGTTTTGTGGAGTACAGTTCACTGTACTATATTCATTTTCTTCAAATACCACTCTACAGTTTATTAATGGCTCATACTACCAATCAAGATTCATATGGACAATACAAATAGTAAGAACACATCAATGTTACTACATAAATCATAAAATCTAACTAAAAAATTTAAGTTGACCAACTTCAGACCGCTATAATGTAACGATGAAAACATGCAAATATGTTACCACATAGATCAAGTATTGTAAACCAAATAAAAAAATGTAAATAAAATGAATTAATACCATTCCATCTTGTAGATATATATTTTATTAACATGCAGTTTGTACAAGTCTATAACATATAGCATGCCCATGTGAAATGACATTATACCAATATGTTGATACCAAATTAAAATCGCATGCGGCTTTAAAAAAAATTAATGGTGCACCGTATACATATACCACGCCCATGTCAATATACCGTATATATATATGGGGAGGGATAGAGCCACATTCTTATGTGCACATTATAGCCACATTTTCGACATACAAATGCATTAAGACCTGATTTTTTTGTGGAGAAGATCTCCCTACCATGAAGATTATTCTCACAAAAATTATAATATTTGAATATGTCTAACCATGTAAAAATTAGTGTTCAATTTTTAGTTTTTCATCTAACGCTCCAAAATTTTTGTGAGCATGTTCTAAGGTTAGACTTCTTTGAATGAGCTAATTTTTTGTGAGCATGTTTTCCATGGTGGGGAGATCATATCTACAAAAATTCCAGCACTTAATTCAACTTTTAAGTATATCATGCTCATGTAGGATCTTTTTATTGAAAATAAATTGTAATAGAGAAGCCAGTTCAAAACTAATAGATATATAGGCTGTGTTCATGCACATTAAAGTCTGACTAATAGCATTGACCATTATTAGATGGACACCAATATATCCAGTTCGGGTGCAATACAAAATAATTAATCACATTGCAAAGAGATCCAAAAGATAACTCATTAGTCATAGTCCTTAGTTAAAGTACTAGTCTATAAAGCCATGTTCTCTGTATCATATTTTACTATATAGCAAATAAAGTATCAGTAAAGTACAGGAATAGTTACATATATAAGGTAAATCCCAATCATAGAGATTCTCCATTTACGTTCTATCCAAACTCCCTAACAATTAAACCATGAATACGTACTTGGTTTTAAGGTTTAAAAGCCTTACACCATCCCTTCACTATACTGGATGCCCTCACTGTTATCCTAGTGGCATATTCCAAGTTCCATCTCATAACCAAACATTAATTCATACCAATATATTTCCAACGTCCAATTAACTGGTTAAGAAGATATACTTTCTTTAAATAACAATTACCAATTCAATAATAGTTGTCACCAATATATCAATAATAGAAAATCACCAATTAACTCAAGTAAAGTAGAAAGAGATAAATAAGTTAGGTCTACTCACAAATAATTGATTGAAACAGAGGCGATAAAGAACTTATAATATACATCTCTCTCTCTCTCTCTCTCTCTCTCTCTCTCTCTCTCTCTCTCTCTAACCCTCTCTCTCTTGTACATCTCTTCCTTTTTATTTTCTCTTTGTTTTAAACCTAGAACTCTAGATCTTTTCACTCTTTCTCACTTTCTCGCACGTATCTTTTTCTCTCTCTCTTTTATTTTATTATTATTTTTTTAAAACCCCAAATATAAGGGAAGAGGTTCGGTGGTTATAACCCCAGCCCCTCTCTCTCTTTTCCCACATTTTTCTCTTTCTATCTTTATCCTTTATTTTTTTTGTTTTTAGCCCACTAGCTAATTTTGTAGATAATATAATATGCCCATGTCCAAATAATGCTAATAAAACAAAAGAAAATACTTGCTATAAATATTCTTTTTTTTAAAAAAAAAATAGGGTTGTTATATTATGCATTTATCTGGACAAAAACAATTAAAAAATGAAGGCATGAAAAAAAATCCTTTCATACAGGTAACATTTAATTGCAAGGTGATTGACTAAGGAAACACATGTACCCTAAGACCTAAGTTATCAAATCCCTTCAAGAGTCATCCACACACAATTCGTCTTGTTTATTACTAATCTTATAATCTATGTCATCTATGACATAAAATATATGTTCTTATTCATGCATCTGTGCGCGTAAGCTAAAGACCAGCCTTTAGGCAATATTTAAGAATAAGATTGCATGGAATTTTGTAACCATAACCGTGTGATATTCAATTAGAAATATGATATGTAAGTCTTGTTCAATTCTCATAACAAGTAAAGACGGGAGCTTCCATGAAAGAAAATGAACTAAAATAACATGGAATGCTATCTGAGCAATTCTTAAGTCTTTCACCTCAAGTTGAAGGCATTAAGTAATACAACATAAGAAAGTTTCAGGAATATGAAAAATACCTCAAACTTTTCATGTCCAATTGCTTATGAAAGTTTAATATGCCAATTACTATTATCGAATTATAAATGTTATCCATTATAGCTTGCATCACTGTGGGCTGCAGCATGTAAGCATGTTAAATTTGTTATGATCTTCAAACAAGAGCTTGTTGAGAGATATATCCCATTAGAGGGACTCGGGGACATTTTGCAAAATGACAGAGAAAGTGGAGTGAAAATGTTTTTGTTTTGTAAAACACAAACTAATTAACCCCATCAGATTTGTCCGGTGTTAAGATGGCGAGTGTTTTATAAGGATTTAATTGTATGTGATGCCCATTTTCCCTTGTACCTCTAACCTAGATAATAACAAGCTAATTCTATTCCAAGTTCTAGCTGGTGAAGAAATTTGAAAAGTGTTGAAGCAATTGGTAATGAATACTTCTGATGGATCCTAGACATTGTGCTACAAGCATGCAGGGTCAGAGTCGGGTGAAACTTTGATTAGAGTTGTTCAGAAACAACCCCAAGTGATCGATAATGACATTCCATATCTCATTAAATAGAAATCAGGGGTTTTACAACATCAAGAGTCTAGACTGGAGGGCACATGATATTAGAGAAATCAGGTCAGTCATTTGTAAAGTACTGTCAATACCAAGAGAAGCTTCCAAAACAAGTTAACCAAATGATCCAGCTCAGTTTAGGACAACTCATCAATAGTGCACCTAACTGTGCTAACTTGTAGAGAATATAATCACATGCAGTATAAATACCATACAGGATCATGTAATAATTGTGTGTTGAAATCAATGAAATGAGGTTTTCTCTCAAACTTTAATATGGTATCAAAGCTATAATCACCACTTGGTGCAAATCAATCAAACCCTAAAAAAATTTATTCCAAATTTATCAATTGTTCTTCAAAATCTTGTCATCAATTTTAAGATTCAATCTCTATTCATCAATCTCTTACTCAGTTTTAGTGAATCAATCTTTGATTTGTTATCAATTTTTAGTATCAATCTCGTTTTCAAGAGTGAATCAATCTAGATTTATCCTCAAGTATTCAAGATTCAATCCATTTCTTCAAATCAATCGTATTTAATTTCTTAAATAATCAATACAACTTTTCAAGATTCACCTCAAATCACAACATGGCAAAAACAAATCAGAACTCAAATCATTCTTCTCAAGTGCATTCTTATGCAGAAACAATTAACAACAACAACAACAACAACAACTCACAAGATTATCAACATAATCAAAATTTTCCACAACATAATCAAAATGTTCAATCACATGTTTCACTCAAGTGCTCTTTCAATGGAAGCTTCTCCAGTTAATTAATGATAAATGTAAAATGAATAGTTTACCTACGAAATGAACGATGAATTCAAAACGTAAGTAAACTAAAACTGGACTTTTACGAGTCTCAATTATCAAAGCTTCTACTCTCGATGCGAATTGCATTAAGTGGAGTAGGAAGTTCGTTCCACTCCTAGTTCCCTAGCATGGATTGTTTTCTAAGTCTAAGAAATCAGTCTTAAGTCAATGAGAGCTTTAAGAAATATTATGCTAACAAGACGCGTTAATTTAAATAACGAGATATAATAAATAACAAGATAAAATATAAACTAAAGTTAATCTACGAAGCTACGGAAATACGATTGTTTGAATCTAGATAAATAAATTAGAGGGGAATTGAATCCACCTCAAATCCAACTTAACAACCTAGCGTAGAATGTTGTATCTCAATTCTCACGTTCTTACGGCGAGAATTTCGAGTTCTAATCCCTAGTGTTCATGGCATTCCTACCGGATACTAACTAGCATGTGAGGTCGTCCACCCATTCTCATAGCGAAACACGACCTTCTAGAGTGGAATAGATTCTACAACCAATTCTATACTAAACAACTAAGTCTTCATCAAGGCTTCATCAACCCCTCTAATGGAGGTTTTAGCCTTTAGTCATCAAAATATCATTTCCCATATTATTATAACTAAACATACTATCAAGATTCGAAATTTACTTAATTTAAACAATAATGAAATCTAATTTAATGACTAAAATGAAATAAGGACAGGAATTGAAATTAGATCTAGAATTGGAAATGACAAAATCGAAATTAATAAAGAATACTACTTTATTGATCTAATCAAATTGAAGAGCAAGATTCAAAGGTTTAATCTAATACAATAATTTAAATAGAACTAAACTTAATTAAAACAATTAAATCTAGATCTAGAAGCTATTCTAATGACTACTTTCTATATAAGCTATCTACCCTAATTCTCTACTAAATAATCTACCATTAACAAAGAGCTAAGCTTTTGTTTTTATACATCCAGATCCAAAAATCGTGCATGGGCTTGGAGCCATGTTTTGGGCCAGAGAATCAGGCCCAAAACCCAATTCTTTCAGTCCAAAAAGGCCTCTTCAGCTAGATTCGGCTTCAACAGACTTTTCGTCCACTTCTGCTCCTCTGATTGGGTCAAGGCTTAGACCATTGCAAAGCTCTTTCCGAGCCGGTCGTTTGGACATAAGGTAGGCCCAATTCCGAGGTCTGAGTCCAAAGATATGGCATTCGAGGAAGTTCTCACTGACTTTGCTCCTTTTATCTCGCTAAAGTGGCACATTTCGCACATAATGGACTTTGAAGCCCGAAATGCATAAAACACGTAATCAGTATTAACTCTTACTTATTATTCACATAATTGGTCTAACAAGATGATTATTAAGGGGTTAAAACTACAGTTTTGAGCTCTTATCAAACCACCCCCCAAACAAAGATTTTGCTTGTCCTCAAGCAAAGATGAGAAATTAGAATAAGTGACCAAAAATGGAGTTCTAACTACTCTCGTTTCGTTTGAGTGCGATTGTATTGACCATATGCAACAAGGCCTTAAACCACTAGGAATTCCCTAGTGGGACGAGTTATAGCCCTCGTGAGAGTTTTTCTAGTGAAGGTACTCACAAACTTCATCTATACTACTGACGACTAAGAAAATAAAACTATTGTTTCCTTATTCATGCTCAACTATCTATACATCTCTCTAGCAATTGAATAAGAATAACCAAGTCAGAAACCTAAGTTAATATATGCATAATAATCTATCATCTACAATAAACATATACACAATGAGTAGTACTATAAAATGTTTAGCAGGTTTGTTTCTGAGAACTCGGAATAGCGTCCTTAAGTAGGTTCTCACAATAATAGTCAAGAAACAACACTCTGATTTTTCCACTCAAGTTTCGCTACTCCAGTGTACAGTGGGCACACTTTACCTTACAATCTCAATGACAACAAGGAAGCCGGAGTCGATCAAACACATCTGCCACTTACTATCACACTAACCTATTCCTAATTGAGCTAGAGGTCTTTATTAGGTGTTACGGGGATTAGGAGATGGTTTAAGAAGGAAGGAAATGGATATTCAAAAGGACAAGTCTGAGATAATAGAGTCTTCATATTACGTAACTAGAGAAACCTTGTTATTTACTTTTGCTTCTACACTTTGTTTCCATCCTTAGCCATATTTTTCTTTTTCTTTTCTTTGGCTTTTGACTCCCTTTTATTCTATTTTTGGAGTTTTTAATTTATTTCTATTTTTATTTTTCTTTTCCTTGGATGGAAACTTCTTTTCTTTATTTTCTGAAGCAACTAACTAATTTTTGTTTACACAGGTTTTTCTCTTCTTCTTTCTTCATCATTCTATTCTCAGACTTATTCTAAATTGGGTAGGTTGATTTATTTTTTTTTATTTTGTTTTGTTTTTGTAACAGGGTAAAGGAATTGTGGTTTATGGAAGGGCTAATGAAAGGCTCGATTAACTAGCGGAAAATAATTCATAGGTTTGAATTTTTGGCTATATCGATCCAAAGAGGGCCTAAATTCTTTTTTAGGATATGGTTTAGTGATCAAGCAAGTGGGACGTGTGATTTCTCTATCCGGATTTTACTTCTCCCTTGTGTCATTTCTCAAATGTTTCACTCATATAAGACTTTAGGCTATATTCTCACAGGATTTGTAGAATAAGTACTCTAGCCTAGATTTGAAACTTCATCGCTAACAATCATAGATACTCATGTAATATATTTATAGATAGATGTAAAGATTATTACCTATATATTAACCTAAGTTTCTAACAATTATTCTCGACACAATGACTCATTGAGACTTCTAGATTGTTAAGAGCATGGAGAAAGAAACAATACCAATATTCCTAAGTGTATAGCATAACTTATTTATTTATATTTTTGAATTTTGAAATTTTAACTAGAAAACAAATGCATATTATACATATTTATATCCTAGCAGATGTCTTAATTACACGTGTTTCTATGCCCCCCAAACAAGAAGCATGCTTTGTCCTCAAAGCATTTAAATAAAAGAGGGTAGGAAAAAATACCATTGAAGCGTGAAATTCAAAACATCGCAAAACAAGGTTAGAACGTACTAATATAGAAAATAAAACCGACGAACTCTATAAGAGTTCCACCCATTATGGGGTTAACAATTAAATTGCTTGGGACATAAGCGCACACTAACGAAACTAAAACTTACCTCCCACTCGCTGTTATTCGTCATCTTCGCCATCCTCTACTTCTATAAAGAAGTGAGGCTCCTTCGGCCCCGCCATGCTATGATAATTTTCCAGGCTTCTAGCCATTTATCATCTATGGTTGCTAACCTATTAAGTGCCACTTGGTCCGATGGGGTGTAGGGTGCAACCCGGTGAGGTTGTATCCGCCACCCTTGCCAAGTCATTGCACGGAAAGATCGAATAATACTATTGGTGGGTCGCGACCGGTCTACCCTAATCCAATCCGTGAAACGTGTACAAAAAAAATAGGAAAGAAACATAGCATAATACGTGAAATTAGAGCGGGCATAAGAAGGTACTTATGTCTCATGGTATGGGCTCGTGCTAAACTAGACATCAAAATTTGCGGGAAGGTCATAGAACCGGCGCCCCGTGGCTAAAGCAAGGAAAACGCCGCAAGTGTCGCCATTCACGTAAGAAAACGCCATTCCCCTAAAATGTTTAGCATAATCCAAAACATAACAGTTCCTATGTTCATGGACGGGCTACCAAGGGCAACGCGTTATAGTCCCCTTGGTCCTCAATACGGAAAATGCCGCCCCATAAGCCTCGTGCAAAAACTCATAAGTGTAGACATGCATATTATCGACCCAATAGCACCATGGGTCTTGTATCTCGGTGGGCATAGCAAGTCCAAGAACAAATGCTAGCAAGAACCGGTAATTTCCATTGGTTCATCGTCAATGTTGATGGAGAACACTTGTTCTCCATCCGGTCTCAAGAAAATGCAGTTATTATAAAAATAAGATGCAAGTCTTTGGAGAATAAAGTTCAGCCGGTCTTACCATAAGAGGTTCCCAGCCAACGATGTGATCACCTCACAAAACCAAGCACCGTAAGTAGTGCTTTGGAACAAATCTTGAAAGACTGTTCGGTATTATTATAGGAGATGTCATCTCAAAACTACGCCTAGAACAGCTGCAAAACAACCGGCACAACTCGGAAAACCGGAATTTTTCTCGGTCCACGGAAGGCGGTGGGCGCGCTGAAGCTTCAACTAGGCGCGAGTCACGCGCTCTTTGTATTTTGGAATTCCAGTGTTTGAGCGCAAGTCGCTTTTGACTTGAAGCGCTGGCGCCTCGAAAGCAAAATTTTCGAAGTGAAGTGTAGGGCGCTGCCAGCCGCCTTCGGCAGAGCTGGCGCCCGAAGCTCGAGATTTGTGATTTGCGAAAATGGAGACGTAAACGGGAATCGCGGTGTGAAGGGTGCGTGATGGAAGTTAGATGTAGTGTGAGTTGTGAGTGTAGAATGTATGAAGTTTATATAGGTTTTAAGTTGCTAAAACGGATCGGAAGTTGCCACAAAGTATTTCTGGCGGTTCGGAAATCCTAAAATTTCCAAACCCTAAAACGGAAACAACTCATTTTCTTGATTCTAATTCAAACCCAAAGATCTTTTAGGTTGATTTTATGATTGAATGTACCTATTTAATCTAGATTTCATCCTACAATGATTCTCACTCATAGATATGCCTAAACGGCCATATTTTCACCTTACTCCATAATAAATTCTAACACTAGGGTTATATAAAAATAAAGCTTGAATTGATAAAACCACCCCCAAACAAGTTGGGAAGGTGGGATCAATATGAAACAACCACACATACTGAAAATAACCCCTTATATTAAAATTTTCATTCGAGTACCTTTCACTACAAAATTCAAAATACGAAAATAAAAGTTACATTATAATAAAACAACAAAAACTAAATAAAACAACAACCACTATCAATCCTCGGACTCTCTAAACACCCGCCATCAGCGGTGCGGAGGGCACACTCTCTAGTGGTGGCTCTCGGGCTCCCGGAAGGTCAAAGCAGAAATAGTCGTCCTTCGTCGACGACGCCATGCCTAAAAGCTGTGTCTCTCGAAGCAGAATGCGTATGATGAGGTGGGAAGCGTGCAAGCATATCCACTCTAAACCGGGCTTCGGGCTTCCATCTCAGCTACCGTTTTGTTCCCATCTCTCATCCTCTCCGGGTGCGGATCTCGAAGTTGTGATGAATAGTCGCCTGTCGAGTCCGGAGGTCTGCACAGATAGTGTTTAGTGAACGCATGCCCCTATGAAGCATAGCCATGCGTTCTGCATCAGACCAACACCTCTGGAAGGCATCCGTATCAAAGCAAGTCACGTCCTCCTCATCCTCCTCCGAATCATCCTCATCCTCCTCTCTATCTCATCCTGTTCCCTATCCGCGGGCAATATCCAGCGTTGTTGGACACACTCCCTATAGATACGCGGGTTACGGTGCAGGGTAATGTAAATCCTATCAGACGCCGGAGCTGCTTTCATCTTCAGCATGATCTTGGTAATTAACACGGGAAGAGGTGCCAAAGACTTTCCGACCCCCCTAATCATGCTCAGCAAAAACTCCAAGATACAGAAATCGTACTTCTGCTCCTGGAGTACCCATAAGATGTGGAGGCAGGGCAGACCGATGTCACTGACCTTGTCCTTCCCTAGGACATTCCGACCAATCCACTGAGCTGTAGCCAGCTGGTTGGTCCTGAGGGATGCCTGGTGAACACAATGGGAGTTTGTATTGTAGCTCCCATTGATGACAGTCACGCCCATCAAAGGCTCTACCCCGTCAAACTGGGGCTCTTGTAAAGTGGCATCCAGATGGATTCTAGGTGGAATGCCTAGAATCTCAGCCAAACGATCCAATGAGTCAACTCCTTCCCTCTTCTTCCTTACCAACACAAAATCCTACTCCCCTCCAACTCCCCTGGTGTTGTAGAACCGTCGGACCAAGTCTTCGTGGTAGAAGGCCCGGTCGAAAGTACCACAAACTACTCTAGTCTCTACTAGCCATTTCGTCACCGTAAAAAGAACGGCGGGCGAAGTGGTCGGCAAATGAAAACTTGCTCGGTAAAATTCGGCGTTGTTGAGCCATCTAGTGTTTGGAATGGAGTGAGGGTTGAGATGTGATGTGGTGGTGGGATTTTAATAGGCGGTTGAAGCAAGTGGTGGTGGTGGTGGAGGGTGGTGGCGCAAACACAAAAATTATGAATTTTCGGTGGGTTTTAGTGATGGAAATCGGTGGGGGTTGTGGTGGTATTGTTTTAGAGAAGATTTGGGTTGGGATTTGATTTTGGGCGTGGGTTTATTGTATTTTCTTTTTAATTTTTATTTTGTTTTAGGTTTTGGAGCTTTGTTAATGGCGGAATGGAGGAAGAAACGATGAACTGTTCGTGGAGGTAAGGGCGTCGGCGCTGTCGGTGGGCGCGGGTTGGGCCCAAGCCCAAAATCGAAATTTTTGATTTTTTTCGATTTTTTCGCGAACTTCAAATCAAAATTGCCGCCGTACCGGGTCCGATTTTTGCGAATGAGATATGGAAATGATCAGGAGAGAATTTCCTATCCAATGATCCATAAAACACTCTATTCCGACTTCAGATGACATACGAGATAGTGGAAAACGCCTCAAAGTGCGTTCATGACGTAAGTTATGCGAACGAATGAACTCTAAATTAATAGATTATGTCAATCCAAATCGTAATACAATAAAACGGCCTAAGCAACTCTAATGGGACATAAAACCTTTTAGTACGGAAACATTTAACACCCACCCCAAACAAATTTTTACAACGAAGCTTAGAAAATTTGTTTTAGCGATGGGTCTTTTAAAGTCGATTCGAGACTTCCTAGATTACTTTATATATATATATATATATATATATATATATATATATATATATATATATTTTTTTTTTTTTTTTTTTTTTTTAAAGGAAAAACAATAAGCAATAAAGACATAATTCACACCATAGAGAAACATGACTCAAAAATCCGAGAAAAACATGCAAGAGTGGAAAATGTGAACTATGTGAACCGTGGACTTAGGATCCGGTACTTACAGCCACACACTCCATAGGGAGGGCCCGGTTACCTTAATGGTGCACTCACCAATATATTAAAGTGAGAGGAAGTGCACCAAACACAGAAATTGAGTCGTTTATAGTCAAATACTCGAGACTTTATCTAAAATATATGTATGAACATACAGTTGATCATATATCAACAACCGAAATAGTTGTGGATCATTCCATAAATAAATATCACAGAAAACATATCCAAACACAATCAAGCACCAAGATTTCCTACGACGCAGCCTAGTGGAATGAAAACGAAGTCGGATAACCCAATTGTGTAACCTATCATGCACCTTCTTTTTAATTTTTGAATGAGTGGGTGTTTTAGTAAATAAGTGTGGAAAAGTGAATGGTTGTGGAGAATATGGTGGATATGGATAAGTTGTAGAAAGACAGACCGCATAACAATGAGGATGTGGTTTTAGCACCGAACTCATTCATGTGTGTGTAGGACTGTCTCAATTCTGAAAATGAAGGTGTCAAATAGTTTGTCCTTCTGAAGTATCTGTTTGCTAGGAGGATTTAAAAAATTATGAAGCACATGAGAAACAAAAG
This sequence comes from Coptis chinensis, assembly GCF_015680905.1. NCBI lineage: Eukaryota > Viridiplantae > Streptophyta > Magnoliopsida > Ranunculales > Ranunculaceae > Coptis > Coptis chinensis. The sequence continues at coordinate 38,094,888 of NC_141456.1, read as the reverse complement.
GATCGAGTGCAAACTCGAGATTCCTTTGAAAGGGTGGAAGGAGGGGAGTCGAGGTGGATGTTGTGCAAGTTAGTTCTTGATAGGGTGAATTGTCACCTACTCGAAGAAACTCATCGAATTCCTCATCTAGATTGGTCATATCCACATTACTATGGTAGTCCTCTACATCTTTGAGAAAGTCATCTATCCCGTCCTCATCAATAATATGTGTATCGACTAGTGTAGGAATGAAAATGTTGGAGTCTGACTTTCCAAAGGAAAGACTTTTGGGAATATGATTATCGGGAGCGTGTTGTTGAAATAATCTCGGTTTAAGCTCTCGATCATGCTAACCTCTCCATCCATAGATCTAATCGGGTAGCTGTGTCCTTGTTTTAAAACATTGACTTCAACAAACAAGATGGCCAAAAGACATGGACATTGAACCATCACGGCAATTAATGAGCGCATTGGCGGTTGCCGGAAAGGGCGCCCTAAAATGATCGGGACCCAGTCGTTAGCGACTTATGTATCGACGAGGACTACAAAATCAGCCGGATAGTAGAAATCCCGAACTTTTACCAAAGACATTTTCGACTACACCCTTAGGATACTTAATAGACCCGATCAGCTAATTGCAACGTCATTTTAGTGGGTTGCATCTTGTCTAGACCTATTTGTCTATACAAATAAAATGGGAGTAAGTTAACACTAGCCCCCGTGTCTAATAACGCCGGTCGTCGATAGGAATCTCCTAAGGTGCATTATCTGATGGGGCGACCGGGGTCCTTGTACTTAACAATTCCATTATTTTCAGATAAGGTTGGGAATTGTTCTGTTAAAAAGGCGTCTTTTGGTATATTTGTCTTACGCCTAGTAGTACACAATTCCTTAAGAAACTTAGCATGATGTGGTAGCTTTTTAATAGCTTCGAGGAAGGGAAGGTTTATAGTTAGATTCTTGAAAACGTCCCTAATCTCCTCGTAATTTGTATCCCTAGTTAACATGGCTAATTTTTGTGGAAACGGTGGTTTCTGTCTATATTTAGCAATGGTATCACCTGGATGTTTAACCGTGGCTTTCTGTTTCTTAGGTTGTGTTGTAACTGGTACCTCTACAGTGGTAGGCTCTTCAGTTTCTATTTCGGTATCTAGTAAAATAGTAGGTGTAGGGGCTACTGGTGGGGTAACTATAGGTATAGTTACCTTGTTATCAACTACTCTGCCAGAACGGAGAGTGGTGATGGCATTTATCTCACCTACATTTTCATATTCATTACTAGTATTATCGGTTACCCTCAAAGGTGTGTTTGTTGTTTTAGGATTAGGTATTGCGTGACCTGGCAACACACCTTTGGTTTGGGCTTTATCTTGAGCCAACTGTTGGGTTAAATTATTAACGGATTGTAGAAGCTGTTGGTTAGATTGAGCCATGGTTTGGAAAAGTTTTTGGCTCACTTGTATGAAGGTGTCAAGGCGATCCGGTTGTGTGGGTGTAGTAGTCACGGGTGGTGTGACTGGAACTATTTCACGTGAATTATTTATTGGTGGATTTTGATAATTATTATTGACCGGAACGATACCTCTATTAGCATTATAATTATTATAATTACCTTGACCTTGTGCTTGACCTTGTCGAGGTTGCACTTGGTTGTTATAATTATTAAAATTACCCTGACCCTGGCCCTTGTCGTGGTGGAGCTTGGTTAAAGGCGTGCGTGGGCCTAACATATTGATTATTGTACCCTTGAGGTGTGACTTGTTGGTTATTTCTCCAACCGAGTTGGGATTTTGTCTCCAAGGGTTAGGTTCACTATTAATGGAACAAGCCTGTTTATAGGCTATAGGGCCGATGGGAGTCGGGATGCTCGGGACTCAACAGAAACTACATGGGTTTGAATTTACATTCATGACGGGGATAGGCTTTTGTTGTACAGAAATGGCCTCTACCTTTTTAGTGAGTGATTCGATTAGAGTTTTAAGCTCGGAATCATGTTTAATTTCAAACATACCGGCGGCCTTAACTGTATTAGTAGAACTAGCGGAGCGGGAATAATCGTCACTACCTCCCCAGTTATTATTTCGCTTAGTTTGGTCGTCTAAAAATTTATAAGCCTCCGAGGCTCCTTTACTTAAGAAACTACCCCCATTCATTATGTCAAGGACTTCTTTATGGTGATGTAGAAGACCTTTGAAAAAGGCACAAACTAACGTGTCTTTCGCTAAGTTATGATGTGGACACTCTATAAGGAGATCGGTGAAATGATTCCAAGCCTCTGAAAATGATTCATGAGGATTTTGTCGAAAGAAATGAATCTTGGAAAGCATCTCATCCGTCTTTAGGGGTGGGTAAAAATGTTCCATAAACAATTTGAACAAGTTTAGCCCACGAGTCCACGAGAATTAGGCTTGGGCGATTAACCAAGGCGCCTTATCGGCTAAGGTGAAAGGGAATACCCTTAATTTAATTTGTTCCGTACCAACCGTAGGATGGTGGAATGTTGTTAGGACTTGTTCAATCCTATGCATGTGCTGATAAGGTTTTTCATGGTCTAAACCATGAAAAACGGGTAACAAATTAAAAATATTTGGAGGGATTCTGAAATCCCCCGCTGGGTCTGCTAGAACGATGCAAGATTTGGGGCTATCGCTCAAGGCTTTGTAGAAGTCCGAGAGAGGAGTCTCTCTTTCTTCCCCCATTATGTCAGGTGGTGTGTGTGAAATAGTAGTTAGAGGTGTAGTGTGTGGTATACTAGATAGACTTGTTTGTTGCTGTTGTTGTGTATTTACATTAGGTGTTTTTGTTCGACCAGACCTTAATCTCATGCAAGACTAAGTCGAGCTTAACTAAACATGCAACACTCCAAACAATTCTCGATATACTAGTATAACCCCTAACAGGAGAGACGAGGTGTGGAAGAAAGGAATACCGATTCGTCCTTGCTTTCGCTTATGAATAGCGCCTCTTGTATGCAGCGTGTTGGTGTATATAAGAGATTAGAACACTGAAAAATATGAAAGATCAAAGTTTGAATCAAAACTGCCGAAATCCGAAAAATTTAACACGTAGCTTCGCTCCGGTAATTGTCAAATTCACGGTGTTTTTAAGCGTGGTCGCTCAAATGGAAAGCTGGTCGCTCGGTGTAAATTAATTACGATGTTTGGGTAGCTGGTCGCACTTGGTATGGGCGCTTCAGTGGTAAACGAAATTCCAAGTAACTTAGCCGGTGGTCGCTCTCGCTTGGTAGGCGCCAGATTATATTTTCTCGAATTTGTCAACGCTGAAATGGGCAACCACAGTATGAAACAAACAAGGGTGGGTGGGTTTAATGGGACTTAAAAATGACTACTTCTACAAGGAAAACAATGCTAAAGTGCAACTAAGATGGCAGCGGCGCCATTTGATAAATGTAAAATGAATAGTTTACCTACGAAATGAACGATGAATTCAAAACGTAAGTAAACTAAAACTGGACTTTTACGAGTCTCAATTATCAAAGCTTCTACTCTCGATGCGAATTGCACTAAGTGGAGTAGGAAGTTCGTTCCACTCCTAGTTCCCTAGCATGGATTGTTTTCTAAGTCTAAGAAATCAGTCTTAAGTCAATGAGAGCTTTACGAAATGTTATGCTAACAAGACGCGTTAATTTAAATAACGAGATATAATAAATAACAAGATAAAATATAAACTAAAGTTAATCTAACGGCTCACGAAATCACGATTGTTTGAATCTAGATAAATAAATTAGAGGGGAATTGAATCCACCTCGAATCCAACTTAACAACCTAGCGTAGAATGTTGTATCTCAATTCTCACGTTCTTACGGCGAGAATTTCGAGTTCTAATCCCTAGTGTTCATGGCATTCCTACCGGATACTAACTAGCATGTGAGGTCGTCCACCCATTCTCATAGCGAAACACGACCTTCTAGAGTGGAATAGATTCTACAACCAATTCTATACTAAACAACTAAGTCTTCATCAAGGCTTCATCAACCCCTCTAATGGAGGTTTTAGCCTTGAGTCATCAAAACATCATTTCCCATATTATTATAACTAAACATACTATCAAGATTCGAAATTTACTTAATTTAAACAATAATGAAATCTAATTTAATGACTAAAATGAAATAAGGACAGGAATTGAAATTAGATCTAGAATTGGAAATGACAAAATCGAAATTGATAAAGAATACTACTTTATTGATCTAATCAAATTGAAGAGCAAGATTCAAAGGTTTAATCTAATACAATAATTTAAATGGAACTAAACTTAATTAAAACAATTAAATCTAGATCTAGAAGCTATTCTAATGGCTACTTTCTATATAAGCTATCTACCCTAATTCTCTACTAAATAATCTACCATTAACAAAGAGCTAAGCTTTTGTTTTTATACATCCAGATCCAAAAATCGTGCATGGGCTTGGAGCCATGTTTTGGGCCAGAGAATCAGGCCCAATTCTTTCAGTCCAAAAAGGCCTCTTCAGCTAGATTCGGCTTCAATAGACTTTTCATCCACTTTTGCTCCTCTGATTGGGTCAAGGCTTGGACCATTGCAAAGCTCTTTCCGAGCCGGTCGTTTTGACATAAGGTAGGCCCAATTCCGACATTTGAGTCCAAAGATATGGCATTCGGAAGTTCTGCTGACTTTTGCTCCTTTATCTCGCTAAAGTGGCACATTTCTGCACATAATGGACTTTGAAGCCTGAAATGCATAAAAACACGTAATCAGTATTAACTCTTACTTATTATTCACATAATTGGTCTAACAGTATGATTATTAAGGGGTTAAAACTACAGTTTTGGGCTCTTATCAATTAACACTTCTTATTCAATTCCTAATATTTTACAAATGGTACCTATCAAGGTCAAAAAAGAAAATTATTTGATGTGGACAATTGTTCTTACCGATCTTCATCACTTTTAATCTTAATGGAATTATTGATGGGACTGAAGCATCACCTCAAAAGTTTCTCAGTGATAATAATGGTAATCTTACCACTCTTCTTAATCCTACTAATGTTTCATGGCTCAAGAAAGATCAAATGCTACTTATATGGTTGAATGCTACGTTGTCTGAAGACTTATTGCCATATGTAGTAGGAATTTCTAGTTCTCGACAATTTTGGTCAACACTTGAAAAACGACTATCTACACTTTCAACTGCTCACATTATTCAGTTAAAAACTCATTTGCAAAGTCTTGTGAAAGGAAGTTCTACTATGGCAGAGTATCTATGGAAAAGTAAGGTTATTGCTGATAACCTAGCTACTGTTGGTGCTCCACTAGCTAATTCTAATCTAGTGTACCATACCCTAAGACGTCTTCCTTCTACCTATGGTCCATTCACCACTTCCATTCGAACTAGATCTCAAAATGACCCCGTAACTGTTGATGAACTTCATAGTCTGATATTAAGTGAAGAATTGTCTATTAAAGAAAGGAATGGCACCTCAGTTAACTTATAACATATTCAAGCCTTTGCTATCTTCAAAGACTCTAATAACTATGGTAGAGTATCAGGATGTTTTCAAATAGGCAATGGCAGAAATAATAGAGGAAGTAGTCGAGGAGGCTCTTACAATCGAGGAAGAGGCACTGATAATGGATTCAGATTTTATGCTAATATAGTAGATGACTACTCTAGATACTATTGGATTTATCTATTGAATTGAAAATCTGAGTTTTGTAGTGCGTTTCAATCTTTCAAATCTCTTGTTGAGTCTTTTTTGAATAAAAATATTAGATGCATTCGAATTGATAATGGTGGGGAGTTTACTAGTAATGTGTTTGAGGAGTTTTTGATCAAATGTAGCATCAATCATCAATTTACTTGCTCTCACACACCATAACAAAATGGTGTTGTTGATAGAAAACACAAAAACATTCTTGACATGGCCAGAACTTTACTATCTCAATCATCCATTCCTCCTAATTAGTACTTGGTTGAACTCTTTTCCACATATGTTAACCTTATCAATTGGCTTTCGTCCCTTGTTTTATCTCACATATCACAAGTTCAAATAAAAAAGAGTTAAGGTGACTACTAAAGAAATTTTATGGTTAAAACTCAAGTTTCAAGGAAAAAAGTCTTTCAAAACCTAGTCAAAACTGGAAAAGTCAAAGTCAACTTGGTCAGAAAAAGGACAGAAAGTCAATAGAATTTCAATAGGTCGTATCTTTAGACTCATAACTCAGAATTAGGCCTATTCTATATCAAAATGACCGTGTCTGAGAGATCTTTTTAATGGTCTAGGCCTTGACCCAATTATAGTAGTAAAAGTGGACAAAAATAGTAGTGCAGTAAATTCCAACTGTTGTGACCTTTTTGGATTTAATTATTTGTTCTTTGGACTTGATTTAGTGGCCCAAAACTCAGCTACCAAGCCTATGCCCGAAAATTATAACCTAAATCTCTAGTATATAATGAGGATTAAGGCAAAACCCTAAAGATCTTCTTCCCCATTAGTTTAATTAATTAGGGTTTATATTGTAGCCTCCAACTCCATTAAAATACCTTAAGTTTCAATTCAATTCTTTAGTATTTTGTTAATTATGTCTCTTTTATATTGTTTTGCTTCATTGAATTCGATGAAACTAGGCTAAACCCCCCAAATAGAGAGAGTTTTATGAAGCTTATGTGAGGGTTATGATTGTTTAACTGAGTTTACGGTGTTATATGTGTTCTAAGTTTGGTTCTTATATAATTTAGAGTTAGAAATCATAAAAATTGAACTAGAGATTAGAAACTCTATCAAAGAGATTTGTGGAGATGCTAATCTCTTATGCTAATTAATTCCTTGCTTAGAGATAACTAGGATTGATTAGGGTTTTACAAGTTTGAATCTTTACTTTAGAACATTGTGTGACATTGTAAAGGTTAAAATTTTAATACAATAACTAAGAAAAATAATTGTGACAACCATATAGATAGATTAAACTTCTTCTATACTTTCTTCATTCATCAAATTCATATTTCTATTGCTTAGTTTAAGTTAGTGTAAGTTTAAATTCATAGTATAATCATAGTAGTAAATTCACATCTCAAATATTACTCTCATCTTTGTTTCTTCTTGATTTGAACTTGTTGAATTCATTATCGTCTTATTGCTTAGGTGTGGAATGAAATCCATACTTGTATATTGCATTGATATGTTTTTAGGAGTATGAAATTGATCTAAACACAAGATTTGATAGATTAGGTATTGGTGTTTATCATTGATATTTAGTTTACACTATTTGTGTTTATCACATACTTCCATAATTTACCATAATGCTCAACCAAAGATGACTCAACCTCACCCATTGCAAACTTCTTTGCCTTATAACACTCAATCTTACTGACAATGAGTTTATATTTCTCTTTCATATCCTATTTAAAGCCTAGCAACTTCCAGCAAATATTCTCAACAATCCTCTTAACATACTTGCTAGACAACCATTGATAAAACATAAAATTGAATAGTCTACCTACGAAATGAACGATGAACTCAAAACGTAAGTAAACTAAAACTATCTACGTGTCTATTTTTATCAAATTTTCTACTCTCAATTCTATCGAAATAGAGTGGAGTAACAAATTCGTTCCACTCCTAGTGCTCTAGCATGGAATGTTTTCTAATCTAATTAGTCGGTCTTAAGTCTAATGAGAGCTTTACGAAGGGTGTTATACTACGATACAATATGAAATTGATTATGTTGAATTTAAACTACAAATGCTATGGAAATATGATTGTTTTTGAATCTAGATAAAGGATTAGAGGGGAATTGAATCCACCTCGAATCCAACTTAATAACCTAGCATAGATTCTTGTATCTCGATTCTTACGTTCTTACGGCAAGAATTTCGAGTTCTAATCCCTAGTGTTCATGGCATTTCTACCAAATACTAACTAGCATGTGAGGTCGTCCACCCATTCTCATGGCGAATCACGACCTTCTAGAGTGGAATAGATTCTACAATGTTTCTACACTATACCACTAAGTTTTCATCAAAACTTCATCAACCCCGCTAATGGAGGTTTTAGCCTTGAGTCATCAAACCATCATTTCCCATTGAATTATAACTACTCATCATATTAAAATTCTAACTTAACTAAATTAACTAACAATGTTTCAATCTACTTAAACTACGAAATGATAATCAACAAAAGTTAAAACTAGATCTATAAATTAAGATGACAAAAATCGAAATTAACAAACTAACTATTTTATTTATCTAATCAATCAAGAACAATGATTCAAAGACTTAATCTAAAACAAGAATTGAAAATGGAACTAAAACTTAATTAAAATACTAGAAACTAGATCTAGAATTATCTATATTGTTTAGGTCTAACTAGCTACCATTAACAAAGAGCTAAGCTTTGGTTTTTATACTTTCAGATCCAAAAATCGTGCATGGGCTTGGAGCCATGTTTTGGGCCAGAGAATCAGGCCCAAAACCCAATTCTTTCAGTCCAAAAAGGCATCTTCAGCTGCAGTTGGCTTCAACAGACTTTTCGTCCACTTCTGCTCCTCTGATTGGGTCAAGGCTTGGACCATTGGAAAGCTCTTTCCGAGTCAGTTGTTTTGACATAAGGTAGGCCCCATTCCAAGGTCTAAGTCCAAAGATACGGCCTTCAGAAGTTCTGCTGACTTGTGTGCTGTTTCTGCCCGTGTCGACTTTTCAGCTTTTGACCGGGCTTTAGGAAGGCTTTGTCTTCTTGAATCTTGGCCTTTAATCACGGAACTACTTAGTAACTGACCTTTGCTCCTTTATCTCACTAAAGTGGCACATTTCTGCACATAATGGACTTTGAAACCTGAAATGCATAAAAACACGTAATCAGTGTTAACTCTTAATTATTACTCACATAATTGGTCTAAAAGTATGACTGTTACAGGGTTAAAACTACAGTTTTGGGCTCTTATCAACTATCATTTGATTGCAATCTTTATCCAAAAGTGCTTGAAATAAACACTTATGTTTATTGTACAAACTCTTAATCTGATCTAAAAACTCTTCTCAACTTGCATATAAGTAGACCATAATCTCCATTCATAGTTTTTAGCACACTCTACCAGTAAACATCTAGTACTACTCCTAGTCCACCTTAGATGACAATGATTGGCCACAACATAATCAGTCAAATAATCTTTATTTAAGCTCTCCAAGGCTACTAAATCTTATTCCAAGAACAGGTTTCAACTACATTGAGTCGTTTTTTTTTTTTTAAAAATAGGAAACCTTGGTGGCTGCCTCTTCAAAGAACCTTCTCCATCACTTACATGACTATCATATTCATCTAATTCAAAACCAACCTCCACATCACCTATAACATGATCAGAAAGTTCTATTCTAGCCTCAGTCTCAGTTTCTTCTTTAGGGGCCTTCTTAGGTCCCTTTTTAACTGCCTTCTTAGTTAACTTCTTCTTTAATATTACAGAAGTACTATATTGGGTAAGCTTACTGCATCAGGTGTTTTGTACCGTTGCTTCTTTAATCTCCAGTTTCTCTCATTCCAAATAGCTTGTACTGCCGCACATATCAGAGCCCTTATCACTTAGGATGTCGTTGTATTTGCTCTACAGATACGCATGAGCTGGTTCCACTCTGCATGTGAACTTCGAATCAGTTCTGATAAACCTATAGCTTTTTTAACACCTTGCCACACTAGTTTCGAGTAAGGACAATCAAAGAATAAGTGAGCCGAGCTCTCCTCGTGAGAATCACATAAGTAGCATCTAGATTGTTCAATCACCTTCTTTGCCTTTAGTCTATTTTGTGTAGGAAGGGCCCCTGAAAATAATTGCCACATTGTGAAGGAATGCTTAGGGATCGAGAGCTTTACCCACACAATCTTGTACCACTTGACCTTACTTCGTACATTCTTGAGAGTTGCATAAGTCGAGGAAATTAAAAAATCTCCAGAGCTTGTTGGAATCCAAATGACCTGATCTGAATTTAAGTAGGAATTTATTTCAGTTCCCATGATCCACTTCTTTACTTCACTGTCACGTAGGTCTGTAATACTCCTCGACCAGCAGCCATTTGAGATCACTGCAGCTACTTTTGCATCCTGAGTGATCTTGTCAACTAGCAAAGTTTTAGCTTGCTCATTTAGAAATAGAGATCCCAAGCACCAGGGGTCATGCCAGAAGCTTGTCTCATTTCCATTTGCAATGATGTACCTCACATACTTCCATGAAACTCCACGATGATTCAAGATCCCTCCCCAGACCCAGGAGCAGTCTTGAGGTATCTTCATTGTCCAAAAATGTTTGTGCTTAATGTGATGTTCCCATGACCATTTAACCCACAAGTTATCTGATCTCTATGCTAGTTTAAATGCTAGTCCACAGTCCACTGCTTGATTCCAGAATTTTGGGTCAATCAGCCCAAGGCCTCCCTGTTCTTTATCCATCCTGAGAGTTGCGTGACTATAGTGGTGCATATTCTTGGCCATGTTTGGTCCTACCCAGATAAATCTATTGTATATCTTTCCTACCTTTTCCAATACTTATTTAGGCAAAACAAATGTTTTAGCCCAGTATGTTTGAAAAGAGGACAGGATAGACTTCACTAGTTGTACTCTACCTGCTCTATTCAAATCTTTATTTTTCCAGTTGGAGATATGACTTGTGATCTTTTCAATGAGAGGCAGGCAGTCTTTTATACCCAGTGTTGATGCAGTAGAGGGAAGGCCTAGGTAGGTGACTGGTGGAGTGACAATCGAGATGTTCATTTCAGATGTTAATTCTAAGTCTTCCTATTCAGTCATGCTTCCTGTTAAGATAGTGGTCTTGTCATTGCTCAAGTGAAGTCCTGTTGCTTGAGAGAAGGAGGCTAAGATGTCTTTGATTGCTAGGATAGACTCCATGTTTCCTTTGCAAAAGAGAAGAACATCGTCTGCGAAGCAGAGGTGGGAGATGGCCAGCTTTTTACATTTTGAGTGAGCTTGTATCATATTTGACTGAAGCCCTTGTTGAAGCAGCGAACTCAAGACTTCCATAATAAGCACAAATAGATAAGGTGAAACTAGATCACCTTGTTGAAGACCTCGTTTCCCTTGAAAGTAACCTTCAGGTGTCCCATTTACCATCACAGAGAAATAAGGAGATACATAACACATGTACAACCATTCAATGAAAACTGGGGGGAACTTGAATTTCTGTAAAATAGTTGTAAGTGCTTGCCATGAGACTAAATCATAAGCTTTCTTGATGTCAAGCTTAATAACACATCTTTTCTGCCCTTTCTTCCTTATATATCCTCTGAGAAGTTCATGAGCAAGGAGATCGAAGGTTGTCCTGAATAGATCTCCCAGGAATGAATGCAGATTGAAAGCTAGAGATCAAATATGGAATGCATGTCTTCATCCTGTTTGTTAGTACTTTTGAAACACATTTGTATATGATATTACAATAGGCAATGGGTCTAAAAGCACTAACATTTAAAGCATTTTTCATTTTAGGAATAAGACAAAGGAGAGTGGAGTTGATACCTCCAATCAACTACTTATGCGTGGATATATGCTTTATAGCTTTAGTGAAGTCCTCACCAATAGTAGTCCAACACTTCTTAAAGAAACAAGCATTAAACCCATCAGGACCTGGTAACTTATTGTCCTCCATACCAAATAAGGCCTCCTTTATCTTTGTTTCATTAATTGGAGACTCTAAGAACCGGCTTGAAGTATTGCTAACCTCCACAACATTTAATCTGTTCAGGAAATCTATCTCACATGAAGCACTAGAAGGCACCCCAAGCAAGTCTGTATAATAATTCAAGAAAGCTTCTGCTACTGGTTCCTTTCCTTATTTTCTGATTCCTTGTATATCTATGACCTCCCATATTTGGCTTCTTTTCTTTTTTTTCCTTTAATAAATTAAAGAAGAACTTACTGCATTTATCCCCAAAAGCCATCCAATCAATATTTGTTTTCTGGAGAATGTCAGCCTCTTCCAATTTAAGCAAATCACACAACTTCATTCTAATGATATACTCTTGAGCACTGAGAGAACAATCTAGAGGGTTCTATTGCATTCTTTCTTGAGTTGATTCCAATTCAGCTCTTGTATCTATAACTAGCCTCTGAGTATCATGACAAAAAGATCGTGCCCACCCTTTCAAAACTCCCTTCAAACTCTCCAGTTTTCTAGCTAGCATAAAGGGTGGACTTCCATGATTTGTTATGTCCCAACTAACTTTCAGTGTAGCCTCAAAATCTTGATGAAGCATCCAAAAGTTACAGAAACGAAATGGGGGATGACTTCTGAATGTAGAGAGAAAAGTCATAACTAGAGGACAGTGGTCTGAGATTCCTTGAGTTAGGAATTCCACCTTTATAGCCAACCTTATAGAAGCCCATGCAGGATTTACTAAACATCTGTCTATATTTTACCATTTTATTACACTATCCCCTCCACTATTCCATGTATAAAAATATCCTGAAGTAGAGTGATCAAAGAGTCCAACTACATTCAAACAATTTGCATAAGAGAGTGTTTCCCTAGGATGCACAACCATATCGCCAATTCTTTCATGAGAGAATAACACATTGTTAAAATCTCCCATTACACACCATGGTCCTTGCAAACTAGCACTTAGGATCTTCAATTCCTCCGATAGGATCAGTCTTTCATTTCTATGGTTGCTAGCATATACAATAGTAACAAAAAAAGAGAGGCCATACTGCAAGAGTGTAACCTTACAGTGGATGAATTGACTTTTTTCCACCTTCTTATACACTTCCATATAACTCCTATCCCAAGCAAACTAGACTCTGCCATACTCGTTGCTTGAATAATTATGTTCCACTGCCCATGAAGGGCATACCATCTCTGATATACTACTAAATTTCTCTATCTTTACCTTTGTTTCCAATAACCTCATACAACTTATCTTATTCTCTGAAATAAACTTATTTATCACTGTTGCCTTTGTACTACCATTCAATCCCCTTACATTCCAATTACATACTTTAATCATTTGGAATGTTTAGTGGTTTTTCCTCTTTCCGCTTCCTTTGGGTATTCCCCTGCCTCTCTTTCCAGATTTTGTTTGCTGAGCTGTGTTATGTTTCTTCTAGGCTCTAGTCTATACTGAGGACCTCTCTATAGTTACTCTAGTTGGAGCTAGAGTGGAATCTTTATCTCCAAATAATTCTAGCTCTGCATCAGATAAGTCATCATCTTCCAAGTCAGCTAATTCCTCAAAAATATTTCTCTTAGCTTGGAACAATTCAATATCTGGATGAGACGGCCTGATTTGTTACAGTGGAGTTTGCATAACCACTTACGACTGCTATTCAGCTCCTTGGTTTGCTTCAGAGTACATGTATTCTACTCTTCCAGGGGAAACCATACTAACATGCCTATGCGCTACTTCCTCATTTCATCCCAACTGTGGCCACATTAGTAGCTGTGTAGTGCTCACTTCTGTACCCAGTGCTGGTAAGTTAGCTTCACCTTGGTTTCCTTCAGTACTGATAATTATCTCTTGCTCATTAGCAGGAGCAACCACTACTACAAGGGTTTCTACACCTCCCCTTCTTCTTCTTGAGAACTTCGAATTTCTCTTTCTTCTTGGCTTTCTGTGTTACTCTCATTTGCATCTTCAGGCTTTTGAACCTTAACATTGTCCTGAGTTGACTTTCTAGCCCACACCCTAGTGGTTATGCCTGTGCACTTATCACTTGTATGCCCAAATTTGTTGCATTTTTTACAGGGCACATGCTTCCATGGGTATTCAAGAGGAATAACCACCTCTCGATTTCCAACTTTCACTTTTATTGTTTTTATAAACATGATTCACAGGGAATTCAGCACAAAACCAAGAAAAAGATAACCTTTTTCGTTTTGCAGTAGCATCATCCATAAACATTGGTGTTCCTCCTACCAAACTCGCTAGATAAGACAGTCCATCAAAGGTCAACATCTTCTTTGGTACATCCATAAACTTTACCCATACCGGAGCTGAAGCCACCTTATTTCTGTAGTTATCGACTTCAACAGTCCATGGCTTTACCACAAACACTCTTCCAACAATGAAAACATGCCCATCTTCTATCACTATTTGACGGTGTTCTGAACTCGTGAAACTCATGTAATACAACTCCTTATCAGTGGTAATATCAAAGGAACCTTTGAGTTTCCACTTTTTTTCCAGGAAGTCCTTAACCTTAGGAAATGTTAGGATTTTGTAGGATCAGATGTGGGCATTTTAGATTTGGGAGAAAAACTAACGGTCTGTATAAGCAGGGTGTTAGAAAAATTGGTATTTTGGTTTATATTTGTACACATCAGGATTTTTTAGGATCACATGTAAGTATTTTAGATTTGGGAGAAAAACTAATGAACCACGTAAGCAGGGTGTTAGAAAAATTGGACGACATGTATGAATTGAAACCAAATCAAAGTACATTGTATTTTTTGAATAAAAAAAATATGTTGTATTCTTTGAAACCTAAACAAAAGTACATTGTATTTTTTGGTTAAAGGTTGTAGTAGTTCTCTCCCAAGCTTTAGTTGATATGAAACTTTGGAACTTGATATATAAGTGTTGATAAGATTTCTCATTTGACTTGCACATTATATATCTCGAAGCTAATTTAATCCTTTTCTTTTGAACATATCATCCCTAAATAAATTCAGCGAATAAAAGTTTGCGAAATTCCAAAAACAAATCTTATATATTGTTAATGCTATGCTAGTGATAGAAAGATCGAGAGCCAGGGAAAGGCACCTGTAATGTCACCATTAGGACTGGCTTTGGGGCAAGGCCAACTAGGCAACCACTGAGGGCCCCCACTTGTTGACCAAAAAATAGTCCCCAATTCTCCACCCACTATATATGTAATTCTAATAAATCCCATATCCAAAATACATATTAAAACCCAAACATTACACTGACCTAACTAATTTCAACCTAGGCTAACAAAAAACTAAAACAAACAATAAGGTTCGGTTATTGTTTTCTATTCGGTGTTTTGGTCTTCTCTTTCCTATTTCAAAAAACCCGAGGGTTTAAAGTTAGTTTCAAACAGGTGAAACAGGATGAAAAACTAAAACAAACAAAAAATAGAAGAGATTGAGAACCACTGGTCTTTGAGGAGTTGGAAATAATACTGCTACGTGAAGTTGGTAATAGTTGATGAGTAGGTGTTTCAAAGTTGTTGAATGAAGTGAGGTTCACCATAGATTGTTTAGAGTTTGAATGGTTGGGAGTTTTTAGAAAGAAAGAAGGTAGAAATCTTTAGTTTAGGAATTGTATTAGTGAACTAGTTTATGAAGAACATTGAAAAGCTTAAGTTGTAATGATTGAAGAACACAAACTAGAAGAAATGAAAAGAAAAGATTGAAACAAGAACAACAAAGAAAGATAAATGATTCATTGAATAACAAAAGCAAATAACAAGATTGAAAATGAAAAACAATTAAGTAAATAACTTGAATGAAAAAAAAAACTATAAATTAAATCCTACATGACACTAGAATAAGTCTAGATGCATTCTCTCTCCCTCACTTTTAGTTTATATACCCCTACTTTATGCAATTGACTGATTTGCCCTTCTCCATTACATTTGAGACACCTCACCATTTGCTTTATGCTTTTTTTTTCTTTATCTTTTTTATTTCTTCTTGATCAAAATAGGTTTTAGAGAACTCCATCTTTTGTGTTAAGGACATCTATCTCTGGTCTTCGGAGTTGAGGACTTTGACATTAAGCTCTTTAGTTATGAATCCTTGGCCTTTGACCTTTGTCGTTGACCTTTGACTTTGACTTTTTCAGTATTTTTTCATAGCAGCTTCGAGTCTTCATAATAAGCGGAATTAAGGCTCCTTTTTGTGCTAAGACGCAGCTTTTATGATAAGTGGACTGAATTTATCTGTAACCTGAAAAAGGCAATAAAAGCTATGAGTTGTCTTTTCATTATGTGTATGAAGGGCTATAATCCAGTAATATAGGTAATAAAATGCACATTTTGGAGCTGATCACCACCCCCAAATAGCATCTTGCTTGTCCTCAAGCAAGGATGCGAGAAAAACTAAGATCATAAATGAGTGATTTATTATAAGTTGTACTAATCTCGTTTCACGGAGTGTGATTGCATTGACCATATGCAACAAGGCCTTAAACCACCAGGAATTCCCTAGTGGATGAACTTTAAGCCTCGTGAGAGTTTTCCAATGAAGGTACTCACAAACTTTTTCTATTTACTATAGAGGATGCTGTTTCCCTATTTATTCTCAGAAGTTTATACATCTCATTAGCGGGGAATAAGGAAAAGCTCCTTTGACCTTAGAATAACATATGTACAGTAATTTAATCATCTAAAGATAAATATGCAAAACATGAGCAATGAAATGCAAAAGCAGAGTTGTTTTCAAAACTTTTGGAAAGCGTCCTTAAGGTAAGTTCTCACAGGGATGTGTTAAAACACAAACTCTCTAATAGATTCACTCAAGTTTCATTCTCTCAAGTGCAACGGGCACTTATATTTCTCACATACTCAAATGACGTCCAAAGAAACTGGGATCATGCTTGCCACTTAATATCACACCATTATATTCCTAACTGAGCTAGAGGTTTTTTATTAGAAGTTACGGGGCTAGGGTGATGGTCTAGAAAGAAAAAGGAAGAGAAAAACAAATATTTGATAAGTTGAGAAATTGGGTCTTCAAGATACTGATAACTAGAGAAGAACCTCACTTTGTTCTTTGCTTTCGAATTATGATTCTTTAGCCTTTTGGCTTTGTGACTCCATATGATTTTGAAAATTGGAAATTCTAACTTTGCTTTTGTTTCTTTTTGTTTTGTTTATGATATCGTCTCCTTTTGATTTTGAATTTTTGGGGGATTTGATTTTTGACTCCTTTGATTTTTTTGGAGTTTTGGTTTTTGATGGGTCTTTCTTTTCTTTTTTTTTTTCTTTTATTTTCGAAGCAACTAATTGATATGTTTTTGTATAAGGTCTTCTATTCTCTTTTTCTGATATCCATCCAATTAGCAACTCGTCAGCTGGGTAAGTTTTTTATTTTGTGTTGTAACGGATTAGGTATTTATGGTGAAGAATAAAAAGGCTTTTAGAAAACGGTGAAGGCTCATGAGAGGTAACTAGAGGAAAACTATATTTTTGGTTTTTTATGTTTATTTGACTATATTGATAAAAAAAAATGGCCTAAATTCTCTATTAGGATATGGCATGGTGATCAAGCAAGTGGACGTGTGGTCTTTCTATCCGGACATCTTTTGTGTCATCACTTAATAATCATTTAGATTAGGCTTTTGGTTAGATTCTCATAGGATATAGAACTTAATTGTTCTAACCTTGGCTTCTGAAACTCACTGCTATATACAAACAAATGCTGATGCATGCCATTCATGAAAAGATGTAGAAACTATTGTATATATATTAGTCTAAGTACGAAGAACAAGTTCTTACTCTATTGCTATAATGAGACTTCTAAACTTT
This sequence comes from Coptis chinensis, assembly GCF_015680905.1. Taxonomy (NCBI): domain Eukaryota; kingdom Viridiplantae; phylum Streptophyta; class Magnoliopsida; order Ranunculales; family Ranunculaceae; genus Coptis; species Coptis chinensis. The sequence continues at coordinate 38,077,448 of NC_141456.1, read as the reverse complement.
TTATTCATCATAGAAAAAAGAAACAAAATTTTTTAATACTAAATAGATAAATATTTTTGGTCTTTTCCGATTTTTTTTTTTTAGAAAGGAAGAAATATACTACTATATCTATTATAGAAAATGCATAGTTTTTGCAAAAAGTTACTATACCACCCCCAAATAGAAATATGTTTTGTCTTGAAAGTATGAAGAGATAAGGAAAGAGATTACCATAGAAACATGAGCAAAAATGGTGATACACCTGTATTTTGTTCTTCATGATGAAAATACGCCACCCCCAAATAAGTTTGGGGCGTGGGTTGTTTGAGATAGAACGAGAAATACATGGTTTATTGTACTGAGGATAATTATTCTACTATGAATTTTTGGGTTTTTGTATTTTTGAAAACTTATGAAATGCAGAAAAAAAACATGGAAAATTTTGGTATAATGTATTTGTATTACCTTCTACTCATATACCAAATCCATAAGAAAACAAAACAAAACAAACATGCAATATTAAAATTACACTACAGAAAATAAACATAAACTATAAACTATTTATGCGGACACTAAAGAGCTGCCTAGTCAGAATTCGTGCGAGACTCATCACGACGTCGAAAAGATCATTCTCCTTGACATCGGGTCCTAACATGTCTATCACTACGTGGGAGTGCATCTCTAATGCTCTGCAGTGTTCTAGTGACACTGAACTGAAAGCGTCGATGGTCTTGCTGAAAGGATTGTTGCTTCTCTCGGGTTGTGCCGCTATAATGATTCCCTGTGTTTGCCTGAGCTGGTGAACATGCTGGCGCTGAATCCTCTGGCCTCCATGGAGAAAGTGAATTCCGTCTATAGGCTGAGTGAACTGTCGAGTGGCACCTTCAGGGAAGTAATCCATTTGCTCGGTAAGGTGTGCGTGCTCGGCGGCTCTGGCGGCAGGTGGATGCCAGAATTTCTGGTCACAGTGGGCATCGATAGAACCTATAGAAGCATCCTTAACCTCCACTAGGGCATCTGTAGCCTTGAACCCCCAGTGTTGCATGATCCTAGTGACCAGCACTGGTAGAGGGGCGGTGGACCTCCTGGGTTTACATAGTTGGTCCCAAACGAAGGTAACAATGCGGAAACTAGTCTTCAACTCTTGAAGAATCCACAAGATATGGACCATCGCTTTACCGATATCAGAAGGCTTAGCTATGCCCACCAAGTTGTAGGCTGTCTATTGAGATACCTGCCAACTGATTCCTTCGTAGCGAACTCTGAAACGCCCAGTGTGACGTGGGGTTTTTTCACCCCCTTGAGAAGTGCCTTTGCCATCATCACGTCGATGGTTTTATTGTCTGGGGACTGTTCCATCTGAACATAAGCCTTTAGAGAAATCCCCAAAACCTCACTCACCACTCCTTTAGTGAGCTCAAGCATGCGGCCATCCAAGACAACCATGACGCAGTCATCCTCCCTTCTAAGCATGTGGTTATAAAATGAAAGAGGGAGAGAGGGAGAATAACTCGTGCCTTCCAACAAAATAAAAGCTTCTCATACACTTCTTCAAACCTCAGCCTTGAAGTGCACTTCAAATAGATCGGAATTGAAGATGAGTTCAAAATTTTGCTCTGGCACTATTCTTTGAGCTCGTGCCATATGGAGTATGAATTGATAAAATTAGGGTTTTTAATTGGAATGGGGGTTGAAAATGGAGCAAGCTGTGAAAAATTGGAGTGGTGGTGTATATAGGTGGGTGGGCGGTCGCGAGCTGAATAAGGGCGATCACGAGTTGGCTTGGGGCGGCTAGGGTTTAGGAAGTTTGAGGAAGATGATGTCTGTTGGGCGGTCATGTGGGTTAAAAAGGTTTGATGGCATGTGCCTCGCACGAGCCTCTTTTAGTTAAATGAAATTATGGCCCAAGCCCAAATGAAATCAAGAAATTCCGATCATATGCTAAGTGCCTTGCCAACTTCAAGAGCCGATCCGCACTTTGTTACTTGTCCGATCTTGACCCGTGACGTACCAAAACGATCAGCATAAAAAATTCTACGCAACGGTATAGGGTAGACTTACATCTAATGGTGGATAAAAACCAGATAAGGGAAATAAACAAAAAAGAACTGTAGGGAAATATGTACAAACAAAAGCATGAAAATTTTATTTATTTATTTATTTATTTTTGGGTCTTGAATAAAAACTGAATTTTAAAAAGGTGGGTCATTTTAAGTTAGATCCCCAAGACTTAAACTTTTTGTAAAGTTGAGTCAATCCCAACCAGATGGTTAGATTACTTTCTTCAGTTGTGCTCAATGAGCAAGTGGCTGGCACAGGAAAACCTTGAAAACTAGATTTTTGCTACGAGGTTGGAGACCAAGACAAGTTGGTGTTTGAAAGTTTGAGCACCAACCTTCTCTCATAGCTCGTCTCTTACGTGCGTATGAACTTTTGCCTAAACCAGGAATGATTTTCGGTATGTGTGTCCATATATTCAGCTGCAATTCTCTAGAAAGTACTTGCACACAATCACTAAAACTGATCCATCTAGTCTTGCTAGATAGAGAGTGTTTGTTTGTTATAGAAGATATTTTTTAAAGTTCTTGAAAGTTTTTAGAAGAAAGAGATTGAGAAGGTGGGAAAGATTTTGAGAAGAAAGGAAGAATTTTTGAAAATTTTGTACAACTTTGAGTCTTTAACGTCAAATTCTCAAGACAAATAGAGGGGTGTAGGAAAAAGATATAATTAAACAGATAATAGTATCACTTTGGGTTACTATATTTTCTTTAATTCTTGTTTGGAGACACCTTGTTTTTTTTGTTTTTATTATTATTATTATTATTATTATTATTATTTTATTATTATTATTATTATTTTTTTTTTGTTTTGTTGGTTTTCTCTAGCAAAAGATATCTCTAACCATATAGAGGTTTTAACAAGAAGATAAACTTATACGTGAATCCGGTATCATTTTGGTTACTCCGTAGCGTATAATTTTCATTTTTATATCCTCTAGTTTTGAAAACTATGGAGAGATGTTTTAAAGATACTCGTACTCAAAAGATGTGATTCTAACGCTAATATTTGAAAAACAAACCATAACAGAAATGTTAGGCAACTTTCAAGTCGGCTCTTTGGAGAACCCAATCTAGACGAACAGAGTTTCAGCTACGTGAGTTGGGGGATTTACTACACAAGACATGGAATGTCCTGACCCATGTGAATAGCGCGGTGATATAGGCGACCCTTAGTAAGCAAAACTTATCTCAAACCACCCCTAGATTGTATTGTTCTAGGGGTTGGTCTATATAGAATCCATTGCCCATTTTGTTTTTGGAAAATCACATAACTATTGATGTATCGAGAATCATCTATTATAAGCACGATGAAAACAAACAATTTTATTAAAGAAAGAAAGAAACATTTGTTTTTGGCTTTTTGTTCCTAAATTACTATGACAGAAAAATATAACTATAAAACTACTAAGAAAAATCACTATAACAAAAGTGATCCTCCCAATAGAAGATGCTTGAAATTAAGTGATTCTAATTGGGAACCTACGTGGGGTTTGGCTTGCCCTAGATTGTGCACTTCCTTGTTTTGCAAGAAAGCGAATCTAGTGAAGAGGACTAGCTCTATTGCTAGATAATCTAGTCTCTCCTCTCCTAATCTTTAGTTAGCCCTATTTGGAAGCTATTCCAACCAGAGAGAAAGACGAACCTCGAAAAAAATTGAAATCACCCATAGAAGGAAAAAACAATGATGAGAGACAACCGTAAGACACCTTCACTCAATTCCCATCGCACCTCTACTTTGTTTCACATCTCTTCTTTATAGAGGAAATACTACTCAAGCGTCAATAGTGAAGATTGAAGAAAAGAATTTATGTAAGACAGAAAACAAGGAAAGAAAATTATTTTGAAAAATAATGTAAAATAAAAAAAAGAAAAAGTGTATACTCGCTCCACAGTTTTACACTTACTCAAACGATGAGTAAAAAGTGTTTTACAAAGAATATAAGAGATATACGTAGACTCAAGGCTCCAGCACTTACAAACACACACTCCAAGTAGAGTGGTTCGGTTACCTTATTGATGTACTCCCTTTAAAGTGAATGATGAAATGGAAAGGAGAAGGAATACATCGAGGAAAAAAGGATTTAATCTTTACATATAGGATCTTCATGAAAGAGTTTTTAGCACTCCAACTTCGTTCACATCACTTGTTGCTCCAAAGGTTGTGTTTGTTGGTTTAGGGTTAGGAATAATTTATCCTAGGAACACACCTTTTTGGGTTTTGTCTTGGGCTAACAAGTTCAGAGATTGTTACATGGATGCTTGGATTTAAGTTTGTTGTTACATGACAGATAACATTATTTCGGTTTGCTTATCTGTTTGGACACTAGTTGATAGTGTAATGGGAACTAGGTCTTTTTGGTTATTGATAGGTGGGTTTTGGTAGTTCTAGTTAAATTAGGATGGAACCAATGCTCTGTTTTGATTATTAAAGGTACCTTGTCCTTGCCCTTGTCTAAATGTATTTGGTAGTTTGTTGAAACCTGATGGTGGTTGGGTTTATGGAATGTTAGTCCATGCAAAGTTTGGATGTTGTCTCCATAGTGCATTGGGTACATTGAAAGCATATACTTCTTCTAGCTGGAGTGATGATAGGTTTGTGATCAAGGGACAGGTGACATCTATATGATTTAGGCTTAAACAGAAATTGCATGGTGAGGTATTTATGTTCTTGACAGGATGAGGGTTTTGGTTTTTTAGTTTGGTTGTGAGGGCATCTACCTTTTTTGTGAGGGCTTCGATCGATTAAAGTTTTGATTTTAAGATCGGATTTTACCTCACAAATACCAATAGCCTTAGATGTAATGGGTTGGGTTGTTCTAGAACTATTTATATCACTCCAATGGGTACTCTTTTCAGCTTAGTTTTCAAGAAAAGTTAAGGCTTCGCTTGCACCTCTATCCAGAAAATTACCATTACTCATGATGTCAAGCGGTTACTTTGTGTTCTTGGAGAAGACCTTTGAATAAACATTAGACAAGAGTGGATTTTTCTACTTTATGGTGAAGACATGAATTGAGTAGGTCAGAGAATCTATCCATGCTTCGGAAATGTCTCACTTGGACTTTGTTTGAAGAACTATATCTTACTTCTTATATTTTCTGTTTTCTTCGGCGGAAAGTAATTCTTCATGAAGGAGAACACAACCTTTTCCCATGTATCGAAAAAATCGGGCTTCTGAGAAAGAAACCAAGCGTGACTCTTACCAGCTAAAGTGAAAGGAAACACTCGTAGCTTCACTTGATCGTCGGTGATGCTCAGATGGTGGAAAGTATTACATACTTCATGTATCTAGCATAGATGCTCATATAGTAAGTCGTGTTCCAACCCGTGGAATATGGGTAGAAGATTGAACACGTTTGGTGGAATGTGAAAGTTGCTCGTTAGCAGTGTGAGTCATATACAAGATGGGGGCCCATCTTGCAGCGGTGTGTAGAAGTTGGTAAGAGGCTCTTCAATTTGCACTACTTCGTCAGCCATCCTAATAGATGGAGGACTAGAAAGAGGAGATGGTCTAGGACGATGTGTTCTCCTATATGAGTAAGTTTTATTATTGCTAATATTTGTAGTGCCTGAACGCAATATCATGCACTTTTAGCAAGAAAGCAAAACTATCCTCAAGAAATCAAAATTCGCTTTTGTAAGTATAGAGTTTTAAAAACTTTGCTTGGTCTTTATTTTACTATACCCTATTCAAGGGAACAATTGGGCCTAAGACTAGGATGGCTCTACTACATGTCTCAGAAGAGTATGTAGTCACTTCACCAAGTGGTGTGCTACCAAGAATCTTACTCGCGATGAATTTAGGGGAGGAGAGTGAGGAAGGTAGTTGGTCTACTGTAATATGGTAAATGATTAGTCTAAATCTCCGTGGCTATATTTTTGTCATTTTCTGGAGGAGCGTGACTACTTTGGGCTCTAGTTGATTGATTTAATTTATTTGTTTGGTCTAGGGCATCAAGAATCAAGCAACATCCGATTTATCTACATTGGGGCATGACTTCCCAATGGTTGTTATGTGGCTCGGGTTCAGCCTTATGCGTGAATATAAATTGCAGTGCAGAAATTAAAATTCAAATAATTGCGTAAGTATGCTTGGACACACAAGATATCCTCTTACTTGGGCTTCGAGGAGGTTTAGAATTTACCTCTCAAGTCGTGCTTACATGCTGGTTGAGGAGAAGACGACGTTGGTTGACGCATGATCTGAGAATTAGGCCCAACCGTTCAAGCTTTCCCCTATTTTAGGTTACAAATAAGGTCCAAAAGAAAGGTCCACAATCCGACCTTTTTAATTAAACAACTTTGCCTAAAATGGCCCAAAACATAAAAGTCAACTAACACTAAACTAATCTAATAGAATAACTAGTTTGGATTGATTATCTAAATTAACTAGAGTCAAAATTAGTTAGAGTGTTGATTATCAAGTTGATTCAAAGTGTGCGAGCGATGATTCACGACTTGCCTCGCACACTCAAACTTCCCAAGGTAATGAAAACTCAAACTTCTTGGTAAGTCTACAACTTCAACCAAGTTTCAACTCAAGTTCATCCACAAAATCAATCAAAAACCATTTTTCCTATTTTTTTTTTTTTTTTTTTTTATCTCTAACTATTACAAACAAGTTCCACTGATTTATCCTACTTTATTACAAAATCTAGGCTCTTAGATCAACTTAACATCGAAAATCATCTGGATCTGGAAAAACTGGATGCTAGTCTGCTGAGGTGGCTTGGCGGTCACGCATAATGCTAGGTGCGGACGCGCACGCAGTCGCCCACTGGCTCCGACCAAGTTGCGTCGTCCTCCAGCAACAACTTCAGCTCCTCTCCATCTTTTGATTGTTTAACCTAGTATTGCACAAAAGTAAGTCAGTAAAGAAAAATAATGAAAAAAAACAACAAAAAAAAAAAAAAACAAGAAGTGAAAAGATGAGAAAGATGCTTCCCTCCTTAGATGCTCAACTAAGCATTCTTGCTCCTTCAATCCATGATGGCGCCACCATTTGAAGTAGTGATAGTTGATGAGTAGGTGCTTCAAAGTTGTTGAATGAAGTGAGGTTCACCATAGATTGTTTAGAGTTTGAATGGTTGGGAGTTTTTAGAAAGAACGAAGGTAGAAATCTTTAGTTTAGGACTTGTATTAGTGAACTAGTTTATGAAGAACATTGAAAAGCTTAAGTTGTAATGATTGAAGAACACAAACTAGAAGAAATGAAAGGAAAAGATTGAAACAAGAACAACAAAGAAAGATAAATGATTGATTGAATAACAAAAACAAATAACAAGATTGAAAATGAAGAACAATTAAGTAAATAACTTGAATGAAAAAAAAAACTAGAAATTAAATCCTACATGATAGTAGATTAAGTCTAGGTGAATTCTCTCTCCCTCACTTTTAGTTTATATACCCCTACTTTATACAATTGACTGATTTGCCCTTCTCCATTACATTTGAGACACCTCACCTTTTACTTTATGCTTTTGCTTTTTCCTTTTGTTTTTGATTTCTTTTTAATCAAAATAGGTTTTAGAGAAAGCCATCTTTTGTGTTAAGGACATCTATATCTGGTCTTTGGAGTTGAGGACTTTGACATTAAGCTCTTTAGTTATGAATCCTTGGCCTTTGACCTTTGTCGTTGACCTTTGACTTTGACTTTTTTAGCACTTTTTCATAGCAGCTTCGAGTCTTCATAATAAGTGGAATTAAGGCTCCTTTTTGTGCTAAGACACAACTTTTTATGATAAGTGGTATGAATTTCTCTGTAACCTGAAAAAGGCAATAAAAGCTATGAGTTGTCTTTTCATTATGAGTAAAAAGGGTTGTAATACAGTAATGTAAGGGTAATAAAATGCACATTTGGGAGTTAATTGATAAAAACGCATTAAATTGTACGTTTATTGGTTTTCTTGATTAATTAAGTCCGAGGTCCACAGTCCGAAGTCCGAAGTCCAAAGACCAAAGTCCCAAGTCCAAAGTCCGTATAGCTGTACGTTTTAGTCAAGTTACCTTACTCACGTAGGGTTGGTAGGATAGGTCGAGTAAGGGATCGTCCAAACCTTAGGGCTCGGAAAGGTTCACAACTGGAAATACAACTTTTGGTGAGTAGGATTTTAGGTTGGTTTTAATTAAATTAACGGTAATACAAATAATGTAAATTACTATGGTGACTTTGATGTAGATAACCAAAGATAGAGAACAGGGAGAGAGTTAATCATACTCATGCAAGAATCATATTTTAACAGTTTATATTACCACATCACTACATCTCTAATTCGTCTCGTGTTCGGAGATGACGTCGAGTATTGATCCCTAGCGCATGCCCACATCTTTGAGCTGCATTGCACTAGCATGAGGAGTTGAACTAATATTTCATCTCTGGAATATCATTTCAGCTCCTGGCTCGATTCCACATCAATTTGGACAAATTGAGAGTCGGCTCGACACCATAGAGTCGCGCGCGAGACATTTTGGGTCGCGCACAAGACTATTCTGGAGCATCAGCACTCCAAATTTGTACAGTCTCAATCATTTTAGGACCGGATGTCTAATCTATGCCTAATTCCTAAGTAGTGATTCTAGAATATTAAAGAGTCAATCCGGATTCTCACACGAGCAGCATAACCCTCCCCCTGAGGGGGGGGATTAGCTCATGGTCATTGAAGGAATAATAAAACTTGCTGTATACATTAAGTAAATAAATGCAGGACAGGAATTACACTAGAAAAGAAATGACTGTTATTAAGGGTAAATTGACTTACAGTATTTAAGCTACTGGAATGAAAATGACAGAGTTTAAGTGCTAGAATGAAACTACAGACGTTAAAGTAAAACTAATGTATAGCTAAAGCATGAAAATGCTGAAGGAAAAATAATGAAGGCTACCCCCTCATATATATAGGCGGGAGACTGGAGACGGATTAATTGAGTTTTGGCCTTATGCTAATTGAGAGATTCAAAACTTTGGAATACAAAGTTTTGGTTTTACCTGTTTTAATTTAGCTTTGTCTTTTTCTTTATAAGGTTTTGTCTTTATATGTTTTGGTTTCGTCTTTTAGCCCAATTCAATTCAAACATTGAATTGGTACGTGTCTTTCCTATTGCGAGGTGGCACCAAATTAAGACGATCACTTGCCACCTGCCTATGCTAACTCGTCATGCCTTTTGGGCCCGCAGAGTGGGTCCACTTAGTGTGTCCAGTGGCGGTGCCGATTTTGGCATTTTTACAACTTTCTGTCTTTGCGTAGAGTTTGTCGCCCTGGTCGCTCTGGCAGTTCACTAACCAACATCGGCACCCAGATTTATCAGATTTGAGCTTCGAAAGTTTGCTGCTTCTTTATATGTGGACCCGTTCTGCACTGGTTTTGTTCTTTTGGAAACTTTGGCTCTAGTCAGGCTCTGTTAGGCTTCACTGGGGTTGAGTAGGAAACTTCAAATATTCCAGTATTCCCGTACTTCGATGCATGTTTTATCATTATATTCATTTTAAATGCAGAAACCTGCAAAAGTACGAAAATATAATTATTACATGATTATTAAACACATAATCGACCAAAATGCTATGTCTCATATTACAGTTTTGGGTGCTTATCACAACACCCCTAAACAGCATTTTGCTTGTCCTCAAGCAAAGAGGAGACATTAAAATGATAAGTGGTCAAAAATGTGTTGTCCTAAGCTAAATCTCATTTCGCAGAGTGCGGTTGCATTGACCGTATGCAACAAGGCCTTGAACCACTAGGAATTCCCTAGTGGACGAGTTATAGCCTCGTGAGGGTTTTCTAGAGAAGATACCACAAACTTCGTTTATACTACAACGACTCAGTAACAAAGGCTTGTTTCCTTAATTAATCTCAGGTATCTAGACATCTCACTGGCGGGGGAAACAAGGATTTAATTCTTTCGAATTTCAAGTTAATATACATACAATAATCAAAATATCTATGTATGAGCATGCATACAGTGATCTTATAATGAAATGTATGAGCAGGGCCGTTTCTAGATCCTTTGGATAGCGTTCTTAAATAGGTTCTCACAAGTATGTGTCGAAACACAATTTCTCTCTTATTTTTCCGCTCAAGTTCGCTATCTCCGATTCCAAGTGGGCACACGTTTCCTCACATACTCAATGACAGTCAGAGGAGCCGAGGTCGAGAAGTCACAACTACTACTTATTATCACACTATCCTACTCCTAATTGAGCTAGAGGTATTTATTAGGTGTTATGGGGCTTAGGAGGTAGTGTAGAAGAAACTGGAATGGAAAATTCAAAAATGATAAGTATGAGAGAATAAGGTCTTCGAGATATTTATACTAGAGAATCTTTATTTTCTTTCCTGCTTCTAACATAGGTTTCCATACTTGGATTTTTCAAGCTTTTGTATTCCCTTTTGATTTGATTTTTTTGGGGGGAATTCTAACCTTGATATTTCTTTTGATTTTTGGAAACATATTTCTTTTTTTTTGTTTTCTTTTTCTTAAGGGAAATAGGTAACTGATTTTGATTTGTGACAAGGTTTTTCTCTTCATTTTTCTGCACTTCATCCTATTTCTCATACTCATCATCTAGGTAGGCTTATTTATTTGTGGTTAATAGATGGGTAATGATTTTTTTTTGTGAATTAGAAAGGATTAATGAAAGGTTCAGTGGAGCGATTAGCGGTAATTTTTTTTTTACAGGTGTGAATTTTTGGCTATATCGATCCAAAGAAGGCCTAAATTCTCACCTAGGATTTGGGTAGTGATTAAGTAAGTAGACGTGTGAACTTCTCTATTCGGAAGAACTACTCCTCTGTGTCATTACTCATATATCACACATTTTGAGGCTTTTGGTTAGATTCTTACAGGATATGGAAATTAAGTTGTCTAACCGTGGGTCCCAGAAACTTACTGTTGTGTACATTTAATGATAGTCAGTGCATGAATGCTCATGAAAAGATGTAAAAACTATTGCATAACGATTAAATTAAGTTTCTAAGAACAAGTCCTAATTACGATGCTAGGGTGAGATTTCTAAATATTTTTCATCATAGAAAGGGAAACGAGAATTTGTCACTAAATATGTTTATTTAGACATCAAGTAAACTATATACAACTATGCATGCCTAATTTTTGCAAAAGGTTCTCACCACCCCAAACAAATCGGATTAATCGTGTCCTCAAAGTGTTAAGAGGAAGAAACAGTATACCTGAGAGGCTTTGAGCAAAAATATAGCTGACATCTTCCACAGAAATTTATTGTAACACACTATATATTATACATCATAAAAGTAGAAGCACCACACTGTTAGAGTAGCACACTGTTAGGTTATTTATTTATTTCACATCAAAACGTAAAACAAATATGTACATGCATCAACTTACATTGCCCCAACCTTGAACTGGGGGATAGTCCATCCTTGCCTCGTCCATGTAGAAATGCCATTCCTTTGCATCACGCCAATCTATCATAGCTTTCCAGACTTCGCTCCACTTCCTCTTTTTTGCATTGTCTAGATGAGCTATCATTTTATCATCATTAGGGAAAGAACAAACTTTCTTTAGATACCTTGCAGGCGCCGCCATGTCCTAAATCATAAAAAGAACTAATTATCTTGTTTGTTGGACACACACAGAGTCGACCTTTACCCAAATCCGAAGGTGGCCGCAAACTGCGGGAAGTACATCCTCACTATCCCCATGCAGAATCGGGGGGTGATATAGTCTTTGCCGAAAAGACCGAGCCCTCTTAAGATTCTTAATTACTAGGTCCAGAATGTCAAAGGCGGTATGTTCTTCGGGCCAAGGCATGGAATGTCTTACAAGCTGACTTTGATGTAGTGGAAAAATGCCAATCCCCCATGATGTTCAGAAGAATAAATAACATGGCAGTTCCAACATTCATGGTCATACTCTATCATGTATTGAATGGGGAGGTCTGGCTGAAGAGGAGGAAGGTCTAGAGCCATAGCAACAGTTGGCTCGTAAAAAGAGTGTCGGGTGTTACCAATACGGATTGTAAATCCATTCAAAGGGAAACCCTGTACAGCTGGTAGATCTTCCATGTGATCATAAAAATAAGTTGCCAAACTTGGGGAGTATGTCTGTTCCGGGTGTAGAATAAGAGAGTTCCAACCAACTTGAGTGATGTAGTCTCTGAAAAGATGTCCATATGCAGGAGAATTTAGCAACGAATGGAAAGATTGTTCTGGAATCATCTTTGGAGCTTCCATTGCAGAAGATGTGTGAAAAAAAAATGTGACCTGTTTAGACAAGGATAAACAAATATTAGAGTATGATGAGAATAATTAAGTAAAAACAAATTATCATAGGAAAATTTCACTATAATTAAAAACTAAAGAAAAATGACAAATAACATAAAATTGCAAAATTAAAATGGTGTCATGGGCCCTAGTAACGGCGAGGATCCTTTTGTGGGAGGGATCCATTTATAAGATTTTCTATGCCATCAATCCCGCAAATGACCCGTTGCAACATTTTGCTTTCTCGTTTGGTAAATCTCAGCGTGGTTCTCCATTATGAGAGTGTGATTTGCCAAGAACTGGTTGTGGCGCGGCAAGAATTGTGCTTGTTCCTCTTCGTTTATTGTCCGCAGTCCGAAATTCAAGAAGACCGGTGATGATAATGTTTCGACGTTTGAATAATGTCATCAGTCCTTGTTGCATTAAACAAAGGCCTTCCATGGGATTAAATACGTTGCATAATGCATTTTCAGTGAAGATGTTGTCAACGAAACAATCTTCGTTGGTTTCTGCACCGACATGGTTCTTTGCAACGTCGGGGTTCCAGAATCCGTTCCTACATATTGAGTGAATGGTAAGAAAGTTAGCTGTTCGAAGAGGCGTATGAGGAGAAGTACTAGAAAAACCCCAACGTATCATGATAAGTGTCACAATGGTTGGTAAAGGAGCTGCCTTTTTCCTGGCACGTGCGATCGCGTTCTAGAAAAATTTAATAATGCAAAAATCATTGCAGTTACTCTATAAGACCCAGAGTAGATGGAGGAGGGGTTTGGTTATTTCGGAAGTCTTAGACGTGCCGAGCACATTATGAGCTACCCATTGGATCACAGATAATTGGTCACATTGCAGAAGATGTGTGAAAAAAAATGTGACCTGTTTAGACAAGGATAAACAAATATTAGAGTATGATGAGAATAATTAAGTAAAAACAAATTATCATAGGAAAATTTCACTATAATTAAAAACTAAAGAAAAATGACAAATAACATAAAATTGCAAAATTAAAATGGTGTCATGGGCCCTAGTAACGGCGAGGATCCTTTTGTGGGAGGGATCCATTTATAAGATTTTCTATGCCATCAATCCGTGCAATAGCCCGTTGCAACATTTTGCTTTCTGTTTGGTAAATCTCAGCGTGGTTCTCCATTATGAGAGTGTGATTTGCCAAGAACTGGTTGTGGCTGTGCAAGAATTGTGCTTGTTCCTCTTCGTTTATTGTCCGCAGGTCCTGAAATTCAAGAAGACTGGTGATGATAATGTTCTGACGTTTGAATAATGTCATCAGTCCTTGTTGCATTAAACAAAGGCCTTCCATGGGATTAAATACGTTGCATAATGCATTTTCAGTGAAGATGTTGTCAACGGAACAATCTTCGTTGGTTTCTGCACCGACATGGTTCTTTGCAACGTCGGGGTTCCAGAATCCGTTCCTACATATTGAGTGAATGGTAAGAAAGTTAGCTGTTCGAAGAGGCGTATGAGGAGAAGTACTAGAAAAACCCCAAGGTATCATGATAAGTGTCACAATGGTTGGTAAAGGAGCTGCCTTTTTTCTGGCACGTGCGATCGCGTTCCAGAAAAATTTAATAATGCAAAAATCATTGCAGTTACTCTATAAGACCCAGAGTAGATGGAGGAGGGGTTTGGTTATTTCGGAAGTCTTAGACGTGCCGAGCACATTATGAGCTACCCATTGGATCACAGATAATTGGTTCCTTTGCAAAGATCGCTGATAAACAATACGGTTTTTCCGGTTGTATTCGCCGTGAAGGATAGTTGCAAACATCAGATGCCTGATATTGTCAAAAGGTGAATCCTGAAGGTGTACTCCTTTGTTTGTAATAGGAATTTGAAGTACTTCAGAGATGATTTCCATAGTCAATTCACGCTCGCATCCGTTAGCACGGACAAAGAATTGCCTGTTTTGGAAATAACCACTTTTATAGAACAACAAGACCAATTCTCTGGAATAAAATGCTTACTTATGATGTAAAAGAGGGTACTATCCTCGACGTGATATTTCTATGTCAAAAAAGGGATGAAAATGACCATTTTGGAAATTTTCCATAAAATTTTGCTCGGGCATGAAACTTCGAGTGAGGGTGGAGTGGTGAAGAAAAAAAAATTTGGAAAAAGCGAAGTTAGATTTTTGAGGTGTCTATCCTTGTTATAAATAGGCACCAATCCGAAAATGTAAAAGATACGGATCGAGGTGTCATAGGGTAGTTAGACCACGTGTATCTTCTAAGATATCTTAAAAGTGGATGTAGTGTGGATGAGAAGAATGGGGCATGTGACAAGGAGTTTTTTTTTTTTTTTTTTTTTTTCCCCGTAAATAGCGTAAGTAGAAGGACAAGGAAAATGTAGATATACTATCACAATAAGATGTAAGAACGTACAACGGTATGGAAACACAACATAATGATACGGGGAATGAAATACAAACCTAAATATTAGATAGAACTATATGCCACATTAACAACATTACTATAATGAAACAAACAAGCATGAAGACTTGATTGACATATTCAATTTGCCGTTGCTCAAACTTTTCTAGTGCATCCATGAAGCTTGAAATTTGGAGCGGACGAATAAGAAGTGTAGAGGGAAGAATATGAAATGAGTGAATGTGGAGGAAGTGTTGAACTTATTTATAGAAAGAAATTTGCCGTTTTCTGACCGTTTTTTTTTTTTTTTTTTTTTTTTTTTTTTTTTTTTTTTTTTTGCGTTTTCATGACCGTTTTTTGACCGTTTAATAAAACGTTAGTTTACGGTAACGTTTGCTGTTAAGTGTGACATCTAAAATATATATGTATATATATTTATATATATCTATATAAATTATTATTACTAATATTATTATATATGTTCCTACCTATATAATATAATATTAGATATAACTAACATATCCGTGCAGAAATTTTTGGGAAATAACCTACTATTAAGCTCGAAATGCAAACACGTAAATCAAATATCTGACATAAATATTATACAAGACTGGAAAAATAAACTAGCTACTAATGATCCTCAGGAGCTGCAGAAGAATCCCCGGGGGCTGCAGAAGAAGAACCCGGAGTCCTGCGACATCGTGCAGTACGAGCTCCCGTGGAGGCTAACTGCTCCTGGATATCACCAAGAGTATCCATCACCTGAGCCTGAAACTGATGCTGGCTCACCATGAACATTCGCTGGAACTGGTTCTGGCGAGTAAGCATATGGTCCTGGAATGCAGTCATGGAAGCTCTCATTTCCTGCTGGAATTCGCCCATGTTGTCTGTCATCGACTCGTGGCGAGTGGTCATATATGTCCTTAACTCGCCCAAGGTACGTCTCATCAATACCTGGCGAGTGTACATGTCTCTCAAACGTGTTCACAGCACGTAAGGCCTCTATGGGGTGGGTCATCTTACTCATGGCAGTCTCATCAAAGTAGGGTGGGTGAGAGGAGCTTACGCTAGCGTGCTCGGCAGCCCTAGGTGATGTGGGTTCCCAAGGGTCTAGTATGCATTTCTTGAAGACAAGCATATTCTCATATTGTGGTATAGGGAGTAGCGGGGTGGCGGACAGAAAACCCAAGGTAATCATAACTTGTGTTACCAGAATAGCAAGAAGGGCTGATCTAAGAGTGGCATGTGTAATAATATCAAAAAGAAAGGTAACGAAGCAGAAATTACCCTTTTGCTCCTGGAGGATCCAGAGAAGGTGGAGGAAGGTCTTGTTGATGTCTGAGGGCTTCGAGGTGCCAATGACGTTCAGTCCCAGCCATTGAGTCACAGCCAACTGGTTCCGTCGCACCGAGCACTGATACGCGCATTTTCCGTCTATGTTGTACTCTCCCTCGATTAGCGTGTCGAGCATTAGGTCGTAAGTCCGTGGGTACACGGACTGCTGCTGAGTCAGCACGTGGTTGACTAGAGGAATGACCGTGATCCCAGAGAGCAAAACAGGTGTGACTTCATGGCGCACACCCTCGACGATAACCCAAAAATGGTCGCCATTAAAGCTCCCATTGTCGTAGAATTTCATCACCAAATCCTTTGAATAAATCCCTCCATTAGCATATAACAAGTACTCCCATCCTCTAGAGTGGATTTCATTATCAAAGAATGGAGCAAACATCCCGTTTCCAAATAAATTTCCAAAAAATTTCTCCAAACAAATATGCTTGTTACTAGCCATCACTGGTCTTAGGGAGAGGCTAGATATTGATTAATGATGAGGGGAAGAAATGGGACTTGCTGTCGAAAGGGAATTGTGGTCGGAGTTGTAACAGTCTCGCGCGAGACCTGGATTTAGTGTTGGCCTATCTCGTGCGAGACTTAAACGAGAGGGGGCAAGATCCGGAATTTAGGGAAGAAGAAATGAGCGATGGTGACGCGTGTGGTCGGGTTTAAAGGGCCCGAGATTTCGATATTTTGGTTGGGCCAAAAATTTTCCGAAGCCCAAATCAAGCCAAAAACCCGATTTAAGCCTAAAAAACTACACGCTTACCCACGACTCGTTTGGACTCCGAATTAGATGAATGAGATATTGAAATGATCGGCACGAAAAATGCTATTCAATTGTATGAGTCATTCAAAGGTCACAAGAGTTTTAGAAAAGAAGGAGAGTGTTTTATTTATAAACAAAGGTTTTATTTATATACAAGGGAGATATACGTGAAAAACACTGGATGTCCAGAAGAGTCACCATCTTAAATCATAGACAACTGTCATGTCGGCTCTGGAGCAAACCCAATCCAGCCAGACTGTGGCTTTACCTCTATGTATTATGGGGTTAGGGGCAGGACGGTACCATCCTGGACCGTGCGCGCTACGGTCTAATAAAATTGCCCTTATTACATACGACTATCCTCAAACCGCCCCAAGGGAACTCAAAGTAACCAATTCTAGGGTTGGTCTGGTGGAATCCATTGCCTGTTTGTGTTCCAAGTATGCATCATCTGAGGTTGGACACGAATCTCATGTGCAAAACTTAATGCAAAGGGAAAAGACAACAATATAAACATATCTACAAGGTGAGTCTTTTAACGTCAGATCCTCAAGACGAGTCCCAACATATGGGAGAAACGGTGTCAGACAAAAGTATACCTTAAACTGGCTAGTATCGGATAGGAAGTCAAGACCTAGACAGAAGGGTGTTTGACAATGCATACACCAGCCCATCCTTCGCGCACGTCGTTTACGAGCAAAAGTACTACGACCATTCCCTATTCGTGATGAGTGAGACTTACACCAAATGATTAGCTGAAGTTCACGAGGTAGAGAGTAGAAAAGGGAAGAGAAGGAAGGAGGTGAAATTTTAGGTACCCATCGTTTACCGAAAAGCACGTTTGCTCGTGTTGCAGAAGACATTTATACTCAGTTCTGAAATAGTGTTTTTGTGGACTAAGGTTCCGGCGCTTGCAACCACACACTTAAAAAAACTATAGAGATCATAAGATAGAAGATGGCCCGGCTACCAAAATGGTGTACCCTCTATAGAAACAAGATTGAGTACACCAAACGAAACATCTAGTCTGTGTAGACCGGATCCTGAAGAAGAGTCTATTCAACATCTGGTAAGCGTAATTCGTGGTAATATTTTAGGCATTGTCCATTGACTTGAAATTCATTGTTATCTTGTGGATTAAGCAAAGAGATTGCCCCATAATGTTTCACAGATGACACAATGAAAGGACCAGACCATCGTGTTTTCAATTTACCAAGAAAAATGTGTAATATGGAGTTGTACAGTAAAACTTTTTGTCCAATTTTAAAATCCTTATGCAAAATGTGCTTGTCGTGCACTCTTTTCATATTAGCTTGGTAGGATTTCGAGAGATCATAAGCATCACTCCGAATCTCCTCAAGCTCATTTAATTGCAGTTTTCGCTTCTCGCCTGCCTCGATGATATTATAATTGAGGTTTTTGATGGCCCAAAGGGCACGATGCTCAAGTTCAACTGGCAGATGACAAGGTTTTCCAAAAATAATGCGGTAAGGAGACATCCCTATAGGTGTCGTAAATGCTGTTCGGTATGCCCATATGGCATCCGATAAGCGGAGAGACCAGTCCTTTCTTGATGGGTTGACAGTTTTCTCCATAATAGACTTTATCTCTCTGTTGGAGACTTCCACTTGGCCACTCGTTTGTGGGTGATATGGAGTAGCAACCTTGTGAGTAACTCCATATTTTTTCATTAAAAACCCAAAAAAATTATTACAAAAATGTGTACCCCCATCACTGATGAGAGCTTTGGGGACACCAAAACGAGAGAAAATGTTTTCTTTAACAAATTTCACGACAGTCTTATGGTCATTTGAGCGACATGCGAGTGCCTCAATCCATTTGGACACATAGTCTACAACTACTAAAATGTATAGAAAACCTTGAGAAATAGGGAAAGGTCCCATAAAATCAATGCCCCAAACATCAAAAATTTCCACAATCAAGATAGGATTTAGGGGCATCATATTTCGTTTGGTAATTCGACCTAGGTGCTGACAACAAATGCAAGCTATGCAATGTTCATGTGCATCGCGAAAAAGGGTAGGCCAGTAAAAACCACATTGTAATACCTTGGCCGCAGTTTTCTTTCCACTAAAATGACCTCCGCAAGATTGTTCATGGCAAAAGGATAATACGTCGGTGTGCTCCTAGTCGGGAATGCAATGACGAATGAGTTGGTCGGAACAATACTTATAGAGGTAGGGGTCATCCTAAAAATAATATTTTACAGTGGATAAGAACTTTTTATGATCAGGACGTGACCAAGAGGAAGGAACTTCCTCAGTAACTAGGTAGTTAATATCCGCGTACCATGGAGATGAGAAAATAGAGTACAAATATTCATCTGGGAAGGAATCACAGATGGCTTCAGAATCACTATCAATGTCACCAACCAGCCTTGATAAATGGTCGACCATGACATTTTCGGTTCCTTTCTTGTCTTTGATTTCCAGGGTGAATTCTTGCAAGAGAAGGATCCAGCGAACAATAGTTGTTTTGCGTCCTTTTTCGAGAGTAAGTACCGAAGTGCGGCATGGTCAGTATATACGATAGTGGATGTTCCAACTAGGTAAGGGCGAAACTTATCCAAGGCATAGACAACAACTAGGAACTCTTTCTCAGTTGTTGTGTAATTACGTTGAGCGTCATTAAGAGTTTTACTAGCGTAGTAAATGACAATGGGTTTGTCATCACGTTATTGGCCTAGTACGGTGCCAATAGCAAAGTCGTTAGCGTCACACATCAGTTCAAATGGTTGGGACCAATCATGGGGTTGAATGACAGGAGCGGTAGTCAGAGCGGTTTTTAGAGTATCAAAAGCTTGTTTGCAATCGAAACTGAAGTCGAATACTGCATCCTTAAGCAGGAGATTGGTTAAAGGTCGAGCAACTTTAGAAAAATCCTGAATGAATCTCCTGTAAAACCCAGCGTGGCCTAAAAAGGCACGGATATCATGAACTGTACGTGGGAAAGGTAGCGAAGCAATTTTAACAATTTTAGCTTTATCAACCTCTATCCCTTCTTTCGAAACAATATAACCTAGAACAAGTCCTTTGGTAACCATGAAATGAGACTTCTCCCAATTGAGTACCAGATTTTTCTCTTCGCAATGCGTTAATACTTTAGAAAGGTTGGATAGGCAGTTGTCAAAGGAATTTCCGTAGATGGAAACATCGTCCATGAAGACTTCCATATAACGTTCCACCATATCACTAAAAATATGAAGCATGCAGCGTTGGAAGGTGCCTAGGGCATTACAAAGACCAAAAGGCATTCGTCTGTATGCAAAGGTTCCGAAGGGACACGTGAAAGTTTTTTTTTCTTGATCGGCGGGATCGATGACAATTTGGAAGTATCCGGAATAGCCATCAAGAAAACAGTAGTAAGCATGACCGGCTAAACGTTCTAGCATCTGGTCAATGAATGGGAGAGGAAAGTGATCTTTACATGTTCTGGCATTAAGTTTGCGATAGTCAATGCAAATTCTCTATTTTAATGGAATGCGAGTGGAGATGCACTCACCATTTTCATTTTGTACAACTTGAATGCCGGACTTTTTGGGAACAACGTGGACAGGACTAACCCAATCACTATCAGAGATAGGGTATATGATACCCGCATCAAGTAAACGTAAAACTTCCTCTCTCACCACTTCCTTTATGGCGGGATTAAGGCGGCATTGTGGTTCTCGCGATGTCTTTGTATCGTCATCGAGATGTATACGATGCGTGCATATGCTAGGGTCTATTCCCTTGATATCATCTAAGGACCATCCGATGGCGGAGCGGTGTTCACGAATGACATGAATCAAACGTGCCTCTTCGTCGGTAGTCAAGTGAGCAGAAATTATTATAGGGTGACTACTATCGAGATCGAGATGCACGTACTTCAAATCAGAAGGTAGAGGTTTTAAATCTGGAGTTGGAGGATTGGGGATCAAGGATTCATGAGGGATCATCTTTTCAATGAAAAAGAGCGAATCCGGTTCTTCTGAATCAGTTTGCAACGCAGCAGTAGGATCAAATAGTGGTACCGACTCTAATAATGTGTGGACATCCTTTATGTACGAGTCATCATCAAACTCAGGATTATCAAAAGAAAGAAATTGGTGTATCTCATCTGGGGGAAAAGAGTTTGTGAAATAATCATGTTCTAGTCTATCAACCAAACTAATCTTGCCCTCCATTATAGGATCGGGAAATTGTTTCATTAATTTGAATACGTTGAGTTCGACAGAAAGGTTCCCGAAAGACAATGTCATTGAACCGTCCCGACAATTGATGAGAGTGTTAGCAGTTGCAAGAAAAGGACGTCCCAAGATGATAGGAATGGAGTCACAGGCCACTTCAGTATCTAAAATGACAAAATCAACTGGGTAGTAAAAATCTTGGACCTTGACTATGACGTTATCTACTATGCCCTTTGGGTACTTGATGGAGCGATCTGCGAGTTGCAGAGTCATATTGGTAGGTTTTAATTCATGAAGACCTAACTGCTTAAATAAGTAGTAGGGAAGTAAGTTAACACTAGCACCTAGGTCTAAAAGTGCGGTAGCGGTATACTTGTCGCCCAACGTGCATGGTAAAGTTGGTCGACCTGGATCCTTGTACTTTACCACACCATTGGTAGTGGTAATCGAGGGAAACTGCTCAGTGAGGAACGCTTGTTGAGGAACATTTGTACGTCGTTTGGTGGTGCACATGTCCTTCAAAAACTTGGCATGCTTGGGTAAATGCTTAAGCGTATCTCGGAAAGGTAAGTTTATGGTCAAATTTTTGAAGGTTTCACGGATCTCATCGAAATGTTTGTCACATTTGTTCTTTACCAAACGGGCAGGGAACAGAGCTTTTGGGCGGAATTGCGCATAAGGATCAGTGGCGTCTTTCCCTAGGGACGTGGGTGTAGAATTGGAAGGCACAACTTCATCCATTATAGGTTGTGAGGTAGGAGTTGGAAGGACGTCAGCCGTAGTTTCCGTCGATTCCTCGTCTGGCATACGTATTTTATTGTCGATGGTTCGGCCAGAACGAAGAGTGGTAATGGAATTTACCTCACCCTGGCTTGGATTACTAGATCCTGGTGCATTGTTGAGTTCAAAGGCGTGTTTGTAGGCTTAGGGTTTGGAAGCTGCTTGGCGGGGAAAACGCGCCCTTTGACTTTTATCCCCGAGCTAACGGTGAAGAGATCATTGGATAGAAGCTAGGATTTGATTCTTTTGATTCATGTATGTCAGAAAAGTTTCAGCTGTTTTATCGACTGTGGATTGTACCAGCGGAGCAGCAGGAACTAGTTCACGGTTATTATTTACGGGTTGATTTTGGTAGCCATATCCTTGATTAGCGGAAACAAGGTTGCGGTTGTTTTGGTACCCTATGTTTGTATTGTTGGGAAAATTACTTTGCCCTTGCTGGAATTGCGGAGGATTTCCTTGACGATAGGAATTGTAGTTCGCGGGTGGTCATACAGGAACGTTGTTGACACCCGGAAGAGCTTGTTGTTGGGCTGGGGGTGCCCAAGCTAAATTCGGATGTTGTCGCCAAGGTGCATTAGGGACGTTGAAAGCACAAGCCTCTTCAGAAGGTTGGGGAGGGCACTCGTATACCAAAGGACAATAAGAATCGGCGTGCTCAGGACTTAAGCAAAGAGGACATGGGGAAGCGTCGGCAGCCATGACTAGTTTGGATTTTTTATCATTTACTTGTACCGAAAGAGCATCGACCTTTTTGTTTAGGGACTCGATTAGAGTTTTTAATTCCGGATCCGGTTTGACCTCGAACATAGACATAACTTTGGTAGGAGTGTCTTTAGAAGATCTGGAAGAATCAGTGTTTCCCCAATGGGTGCTTCGTGAAGCCTGTTTCTCAAGAAAATGTATGCTTCAGTAGTGCCCTTGTCCATGAAACAACCGCCATTCATGATATCTAAGGTTTCCTTTTGATGGTCAGAGAGACCATTAAAGAATGAACAGACTAACACAGCGGTGTCGAGTTGATGGGGGGATTGAGAAGCGGAATCGATCAAGAATCGCTTCATGCTTCCAAAAAGGATTCCTGTGGGTGCTGGCGAAAGAATTGAATCTTTTGAAGCATCTCTGTAGTTTTCTTCTGAGTATAGAACTTTATCATGAATGCTTGTACGAGTTTGGCCCATGTGTCAATGGATTGCGGCACTTCGCCTGTGATCCAAACTGAAGCTTTATCAGCTAAGGTGAAGGGAAACAACATAAGCAAGACTTGTTCGTTGGTAACAGTCGGATGGCGGAAAGTGGTGACTACTTGTTGCATCCAACGAAGGTGATTGTACGGTTTTTCATGGTCTAGACCATGGTAAACAGGTAACAAACCGAAAATGTTTGGCGGAATTCGAAAATCACCTACAATAGCATCGAGTTTAATGCAAGAAGCAGGTCCTTCTTGTAAAGCAGTATAGAAATCCGAAAGGGGTTTCTCGACTGTGGGATTTTCCTGGGCCATAATTAAGGGAGATGATGGCAACAGAGATGTTTGACGAGGTTGATTTACGGAGGAGGAACTATGTCTAGGAGATAGCATAAGCAGTTGTTTATTATATTTTCGGCGACGATATGTAAGTTCTAATTCCTTATGTTTACCAGACCGTAGTCTCATACAAATATAAATTTTAATTTAAGGCTCATAAGGAACGAATTATGACTGGAGGTTTAGAATTAAGGAAAGAGGGAGGTGAAACACGTCTTCCTAAGTTGTTGCTAACTTGAGCAGGTAAGCTAGGATAACGTGTGAATATTCCAGCAGCCAGGTCACCTGAGAGAATTGAGGGAGGTTGTTCGTGCTAGCACGTTCCTTAATTAGGCAACCTCAATTTTTTTCAAGTTTTCTAGGCACTGATGGAATAGGATGATGATTTATGATGGTGTATTATGCGGGGTGTTATTAAGATGATTTAGATGAAATTTTTAATTACTATGATTTTTTTATTTTTTATTTTTTTTATTTTTTATTTTTTATTTTATTTTTTTTAGTTTACGTAATTAATGTATTATGGAGACATGATTATGAAAAATGCAATTAAAAATGATAGATGCCAAAATAGAAACTAATTAACATATACTAGTTTACGTAGAAAGTCTACACATGCAAATCTATATTACTTATACGTGCAACTATATGTAACTTATATGTGAGCTAGGGGAATGTCGAGAACGAACTCATACAAATAAATACCGCGTACGTGAATTGATGTAACATACACATACAAAAATATTCTAAGCAAGTGGTTTGAAACTACACATACATCCAAATATATTCGAATCATATTGATCGTGTTAAATAGACTCAAAAGTCTGAAAAATGTTCTAAGCTAGTTGTCTGACTTGCTAGGTATTATGAGTAGCACTAGAAAATATCCATTAGGTAGTGCTAAGAGAAAAAAGAAGCAAAAACAAAAGTAACTCACTCAATCTCAGGCGGGAAGTATTCCTAAATTTCTTTCTATTAGTGGACAAATAGATACTTCTAATGAAGATGTTGCACATGAGGAACTTGAAAATATAGTGAATATCGAACATGACGAGAGAGGGAATGATGAATTTGATTAGAGATCAAATGTTGAAGCTGAAGAGGAGGTGAATAATATTGAATTAGAAGAGAGAGTAAATGCTGAAGATGAAGAGACAATGAATACTGAAAGTCAAGAAGAACTCAATGAAGCTATGAATGAAAATGGATAATATGGACCAACAAACTATTTTGATCCAACAAATTGGGATAAGATTGATCAGAAATATAAAGATTTATTGGTCGAAAAAGGTCCAATATGAGACAATATTACTGATTTTCTTAGAGATGATGAAGGTAGATAGTTTTCAACCTTCCACTACATGCAACATATGGATAATGGTTTGAAGCAAGATTGAGAGTGGTTTGTTTATTCTCATTCGATCGATGGACAAGGTATTTTGTTTTTGTTGTAAGTTGTTCAAGCAACGAGGAAGGCTTTCTCAATTGGATAGTGAAGGATGTTTAGATTGGAAAAATCTTGGTGAAAGCTTCAAAAACATGAACAAAGTATTGAGCACAAAAGACACTTGACTAGTTGGTGTGAGTTAGAAAATATGTTAGGAAAGAATGAAACAATTGATAACAATGTGCAGCAACAAATCAGTCGAGAAAGAGAATATTGGAGACAACTATTATTGAGGATACAAAAACATGAACAAAGTATTGAGCACAAAAGACACTTGAATAGTTGGTGTGAGTTAGAAAATCGGTTAGGAAAGAATGAAACAATTGATAAGAGTGTGCAGCGACAAATCAATCGAGAAAAAGAATATTGGAGACAGCTATTATTGAGGATATTTGCTCTTGTGAAAGCACTTGCTAAAAATACTTTGGCATTTCTTACATAGGGACAATGAGAAGATTAAGGAAGAAAACAATAGTATTTTTTTTTAGTATGATTGAAATGATTGCAGAATTTGATCCAATATTGCAAAAGCACATCCGACGTATTGAAAGTCATGAAATTCACTATCATTTCCTTGGCCACAACATTCAGAATGAACTAATTCATATGTTAGCAGGTGACATTATTAATGCCTTTAATTTTGGGTAGATAATCAGTGACATTTTATTACTATAAGAGTTCTCATAATTTCTTTTTTGCAGTTGAGGTGAAAAATGCAATTCTTAAGAAAATTCAAGCAGCTAAGTACTTTTCAGTTATTCTTGATTGCACTCCAGATGTAAGTCATGAAGAACAAATGTCACTGGTGATACGATGTGTGGATGTCTCAACAAATCCAGTTAATATTGAAGAGTTCTTTTCAGAATTTTTGAAGGTGGGTGATACATCGGGTTTGGGACTCTTTAATGAGCTAAAAGTTGTATTGAGCACTCTTCAACTTGATATTAATGATGCAATTGGACAAGGCTATGACAATGGATCTAATATGAAAGGCAAACACAAAGGCGTACAAAAAGAATTGTTTGAAATAAATCCTAGAGCTTTTTATAAGCCATGTGGTTGCCATAGTCTAAATCTTGCATTGTGTGATACGGCTAACTCTTGCTCTAAACTTGTGTCCTTTTTTTGGAGTGGTGCAACGTGTATGTACATTGTGGGAAGTTTTCAAAGAACATGTGTATATACAGAGTGTATATACATTGTTTTCTTCCTTCTACAAAATGGTGGGAAGTTTTCAAAGAATGTGTGAAAAGAGGTCCCAATCTTACATTGAAGGCATTGTCACAAACATGTTAGGAAAGTCGTGTGGAAAGTGTTAAAACGATTAGAAGTCAAGCTCCACATATAAGAGATGATTTAGTTGAATTAATGGATACTAGTGATGATCCAAAAACTAAGAGCGAAGCCCAGTCCCTAGCCACACATGATATTGAGAATTTTGAGTTCTTGATTGGTATGATTGTTTAGCACACGATACTGAATGGTGTTAATGTTGTCAGCAAACTCTTATAAACTAAAGATATGTAGATTGATGTCGCTATTAGTGAACTGCAAATACTGATTTCCTTTTTTGAAAAGTATAGAGAAACCGGATTTGAAGAAGCAATTATAGAAGCTAAAAAAGTTGCAAGTGTTATGCAAAGTGAGCCTGTTTTTCATGAAAAGCGTATCATTCGTAGAAAGAGACAATTTGATAAAAATGCAGATAAAGAGGTGCCACAGTCAACCGAAGAATCATTCAGAGTTAATTACTTCATTTTTATTGTTAACCAAGCTCTTTCTTCTCTTAAGAGTAGATTTGAACAATTTCAAGTATATGAGAAACATTTTGGGTTCTTGTTTAATTTGGAGAAGTTGAAGTCTATAGACATAGATAGTTTAAAGGCTTCTTGTCACAACTTAACATAGTTTCTGAACACATGACAACATTTATGATATTGACGGGACAGAGTTATTTTTGGAATTGCAACTCTTGAAAGAAGTTTTACCAAATGACGCAAAGAAGGCAATTCAAGTGCTAAACCATTTGAACTTAAGGCTACGAGCTAGTGATCAGCTCCCAAATGTGCATTTTATTACCTTTACATTACTGCATTACAACCCTTCTTACGCATAATAAACAGACAACTCATAGCTTTTTTACTGTCTTTTGCAGGTTACAGGCCATTTCAGACCACTTATCATAAAAGATGCATATTAACACCAAAAGGAGCTTTATTAATGCTTCTTATGAAGACTCAATTAAGCTGCTATTAAAAAGTGCTGAAAACGTCAAAAGTCAAAGGTCAAAGGACTCAAACCCAGAGGACTGAAAGTCATGTCCTTAACTCAGAAGACTGGAGATAGATGGTATTGTCACAAAAAAAGACTTGCTCAAGACCTAGCTTGCTCAAGAAGATAGAGAAAAAGCAAAAGCATAAAGGAAAAGTAAAAAAGCAACATAGTGAGGTGTCTTGATTGTAGAGGGAGAGGGCAAATCAGTCATTATAAAAGTAAGAGTATAAAATCAAAAAGTAGGGAGAGAAAGCATTATCCAATTTTTGGTTTGACAACCCAAAAATTGAGATAAATTTATCATGTTTTCTTAGATATATTTATTTTATTGTATTTTATTTTCTTGTATTGTTGTTTCCTTATTTCAATCTATCTTGTTTTATTGTTTTCTTGTTTTTAATCTTTCATTTCATTACATTCAATCTTGTTTTCAATACTTGTTGTTTTCAATTTTTCATTTCAAGCTTTTGTTTATGCATTCTTATCATTCACTACCAAGAACACAACTTGCACTCATTGATGTCATCAATGAGTGTAACTTGGTGATAAAGTCATCACCTTTTCTTGTTTATTATTCATGTTTTAATCCTACAACTTCATGTTTTCAATACTTTTAATCTCTCAACACTAGTCTTTCAACACTCATTAGATTTATAATGAAAAAGATGATTAGGAAGAACTAAAAAGTGTTTGTTTTCTTTCATCAATCATTCCTCCCATCTTAAGATTTAGGATAGAAACTTCACACTTACCACACAAATACTTCTTAAAACAACAAATGGCACCGCCATCATGGATTTAAGCTTGGGAAGAAGATAAACAAAGATAACCATTTCTAAACTCTTCTCCTTCATTTTTTTTTCAATTACTTTCAAGTTTTTTTTTGTTTATTGTCTTTATAATTACTTACTCGTGTTTTCTTGTTTTACTACAGATTAAATCAAACGAAACCCACCATTGGAACACCGCGAAGGAGCGAGAGAAGCTGTAGGAAGCTTGGAGCAAACGGAAGAAATTGGCCCGCACCCGCGCCCCTACATCTTGCGCCCTCGTCTGCACTTCCTTGGTCCATGTCCGCGTCCACGCGTCGACCCGCGTTCGCCCGTCCAGTTTCATAGAATGAAATTCTGTAGGTACAAAATCTTGTTCGGTTCCAGTAGTTTAATTATCTATGTTTTGACTTATCAAACTGTTACTGATTTTCAATTTTTAATGTTCTTCATCTCTAAAGAAAAAAAAAAGTGAAAAACGGAGAATAATGATATATATATATATATATATATATATATATATATATATATATATATATATATATATATATATATATATAAATTTGATAAATGTTAAATTTTAGGATAATATCATGTTTTTACTTTACCATTATTATTTTTCAAAAATATAAAAAAAAAAATAGGATAATATCAACTTAGATAAGGTTTTGGATAACTAGAATAAGGTTTAGAATAATACCAACTTTGTGCCTAAATTGAAAAGTCTTTTGTCTTTTGGTTGAAGTTTAATAACTTACCAAGTGTTAGAAATTTGATCTACTTGGAACATTTGGATGCGTGAGGCGAGTAGTGCAACAATACGCTCACTCCTCTCAAATCAACTTGAAAATTAAAATT
Source organism: Coptis chinensis (assembly GCF_015680905.1). NCBI lineage: Eukaryota > Viridiplantae > Streptophyta > Magnoliopsida > Ranunculales > Ranunculaceae > Coptis > Coptis chinensis. The sequence continues at coordinate 38,048,834 of NC_141456.1, read as the reverse complement.
CTAATCATTGATATTGTTCTTTTCATTAATCTTGTTAAGTACATATATAGTTAAGTAGTTAAGTAGTTAGTTTTTATTTTACATTGTGCAAGTTAAGCCCACAAAGGCAAAGCTATAAATTATTGGTTGTGCTACATTTTCAACCCTACTTGTGGATTTAGATAGTCAAAATTTGTAACTGAACAAAATGCTCAAATGGTTGGGCTAGCTTGATTCTCAGATCACGCGCCAACCAACGTCGACTACACTTCAAGCAGCGTGTACGCACGGCTTGAGAGGTAAAACTCTCAACCTCCTCGCTAGGTGTTTACAAAAGCATGCATGTGTGACTTCGTGTTTAACTTCCACACTGTATTTACTTTAACTCACATAAGGCTAAACTCGAGCCACATAATAACCATTGGGAAGTCATTACTCAATGTAGATAAATCGGACGTTGCTTGTTACTTGAGGCCCAACCAAACAAATAATTAAAATCAATCAACTAAAATGTAAAGTAGTCAAGCTCCTCCAGAAAAGGACAAAAATATACCCACTAGGATTTAAAGTAATCAATTACCATATTCCAGTGGACCTAGTTACCTTCCTCACTCCCCTCACCTAGATTCATCGTGAGTGAGTTTCTTGGTACCACACCACTTGGTGAAGTGATTGCATACTATTCTGAGTCGTGTAGTAGATCTATCGTAATTTCGCGCCCAATTGTTCGTTTGAACAGGGCATAGTAATCTATAGACCAAACAAACATTTTCAAAACTCCAAAATTCAAAAAAATGAATTTCTGTTGTTTGTACATCATCCTTGTTTGAGCATTCATAGCTTGTCAATATGCATCGCAACCATCATGAAATTACAATGTAGACCTAGAACCTTGTTCTTTTTGCGGCAGTCCTTATCACTGGTTATCTCATTGTCCATCATATATCGAATTCGAGTATACTACAGGAAATCATTACGATTACTGTACAAACCTCAATTTTCAAACTTCTCGATTATCCAATGCATTCAAGAGTTTTCTTGTCATGCCGAATATTCATGGAATTCCACCACAAATAGTCAACCACCATTCATGTATCCATATGGTTAGTCAAAATGCGGTTCCACGTACCCAAAGTCCATTACCATTCACATCACCATCCATATCAAATTCATATCCTACTCCACCGTCTATCACATACTAACTCTACTAAGAAATGGCCAAGTAAACAATACTAACTCATCAATTAGCAACTACTTTGTGTTTTCTCTAATCTAGTTCAAAAGTGGCCATAAACCTTTTGGATCCCTACCATACGTGACCATACACCTTTTGAGCCACCACCCAAGCTAAACCAGTTTAAGTTTGTATCTGATCTTATCGATCCCATAACCAGGGTATGGAACTTGGATATTATAAATGAGTTATTTATCTCCACAGTGGCAGACGAAATTCTTAAGATCCCACTCAGTTAGACTATTCATGACGATACTATCAGATGGTTGGGAGAGAAGAATGGTGAACTCACATTTAAGTCAGTGTACAAGTATCTTAGCAGTGATTACCAAGAAAATTCACATTTTTTTTGGAATTACATCTGGCTCCTCGACACTGCTCAATGGGTTAAACTCTTCTTATGGAAAGCCGTAAAAAATGCCTTGCCGACAAAGGAAAATTTGAGTTACCGGAATATAGTCCAGTCATCTACCTGTCCGAGATGTAATAACCAGGTGGAGTCAACCTCCCATGCTCTCTTCCATTGTACTATGCTCAAGCGTATCTGGTATGATTCTGGTGTTGGCCAAAGAACAGAAAATTGGAACCTGAGTGATAATCTCTGCTCCGTCTTGAGTATTCTTATCAATCGACACAATAATAAACGTGATATCATAGACATGCTTAGCTCAGTAGCTACAACCATGTACTCCATATGGATCGATCAGAATGATCTCACCTTCAACAACAAGTACACTCCTAACTGCTATGCTTTTCAGGGCAAGCACTTACATCACCAAGAACAACCAACCACTTATCAGGAGTACCAATTGGCCCAGCATAGGCTCAGATTGGTCTTATATATCTATAGATGCATCTTGGGTGGACAATTACACCAAAGCAGGCCTTGGTTTTGCTTTTATGGAACTCTTTGGTGTATACATTGGTGCAAGACATGACAAGGTTAGAGCTGGGGACGCAGAAGAGGCTGAATGCAGAGCTATCCTTGAAGGATTGAAGTTAGCATAACGGTTGGAAATCAATAAAGTAGTAATATTGTCAAACTGTCAAACCCTTGTTGTTGTTTTGGAGCGAAAAAGGAATAATGCTGTCTTGGGGAGCAGCGTCTATAACTCATCATATATACTTTTTATTATCTAAATTAGTTGAGTGTAAACTTTACTATCTTAGTAGGACCCTGAACTTTGTCGCCCATAGTTTAGCTTTTAGAGGTAAACGGCCCCTCCGTACTTTTGTCTGGACCTTATTTCAGCACGGTCCTTAGTTGAGTTTTCATCGAGTCTATAATTTTGTAATCTTAGGGAGTCAACCCAATTTTAAGGGCTAACTCCCTTTTGCTAAAAAAAAAATAAAAAAATTCCATATCATATCTGAGACTAATATTCTTTCCACCAGTCCAGAACCCATCCAACAAGAGGAACAATGTGTTACTATAACAAAACAAATTGCTAAATCCCATCCTAATATTAATGACAAATTAAAACCACATCACCATCCACCTGACTATTGTGTGAATTTCAGATCTTATGATGATGATGATGATATATATATATATATATATATATATATATATATATATATATATATATATATATATATATATATATATCTTTCTTTTTCTTTTTTTTCTTTTTTTTGCTTGGTAATTTAAGTTAAAAATCTGTTAAAAAGAATGGAAAAAATTACAAGTTTTCTAGGCAGTGTTAATGCCCATAGTCACTCATACATGTCGCACATACAACCCATAAGGCACCTCCCATTTATAAATCCATGGGGGTCTGCCATTACAAAATATGATCTCATTGTTAACCAGTCGAGAAGCCTTCTTAGCAATGATGTCAGCCGCTTGGTTGGCTTCCCTCCAAGTATGGGTCACTCTCAAGAAAGAACACACTCGAGAGCATAGTTTCCATCTATCGAGAAGTTCCCATGGCATAGATAATGAGTTGGCAGCAGTTACCACAGCTAATGAGTTAGATTCCACCCACAAGTTAGTCCATCCCCTTGACATGGCTGCCTCCACCCTCTCAACTATGGTTGTGCATTCGGCTAGGTAACGTGTAGTGCCCATTCCTCTACCCAGAACTATGATGATGATAATATGCCTGAAGTCACAGTTTCTCTCATATGCCTTAATGCATCATCACCCATAAATGAGAAAACTCCTGCAAATGAAACTCAAGAACTGATGTTAAAAATTAACTTGACAAACTTGGACAATGACATTGAAAAAATTTATGAAGTTCTAGGAAGAAAGGATAAAGCAAATGAATTGCCCGAAAAAGAGGATATAAATTTTATGGTGGAGAGTGGATCTAATTTTAGTTTGATCGTTAAAGACTTATCGATGGAACAAATTTGTGACATCCTTAATATTGCCGATATGAACCACAATCTTGTGGAAATGCCAAAACCAGATGACGAATTCTTTGAGTCCTCGAAATCATATGAAGAACTATCACCCAACCATCACCATCCCAATTTAACACCTTTTGAAATACAACCTCCAATTCGCACTTGAACCAATCGCCTTTGAAATACTTCATAATTTTTCCAATCCTCCTAATAAGGAGACTTTGCCCAATATACAAATGCAAGAGTCCATCATTTCAGTAGTTGAGAAACCTAGTATGTCCTATTCCTCATCATTTTAGCCTCATAAAGAAAATCTACTACCAACCTCTCACTCTTTTACGTAATTCAACTATGACAGGTTATTGCCTACATTCCATGGCGGGTTACATAAGCATTCCCTTATCATTTTGCATCTTACACTCCAAATGCATCATTTCATTTTGTTTGGGGGTATATGCTTTTATATGTTTTTCTATAAAGATCCCCAACTGTTTAGACTATTAGTTTATAGTTAACAAACATATCATCCATATTATGCATAGTCTTAGGGAATCTGACTTAAAACGACCCCACATATAGTCTTGAATATCTGACAATAAAAGATTCATATTATGTTTCCTCAATGCATTCCATAGGAGTGCGTCCTTTTTCTCAAATTCTGGTGTAGTGTTATCGAAACCCATTAAGAGCAAGCCCAATGGAGAGCTGCTAAATTGGGTTGCTAAAAGTGCAACATAGGCCTTTTAGCTTGCCCAGCCAAATTTGGCTCCCCAAAATAAAAAAACCAATCCAATTGTGTTTTCTATTTTGAAGTGCTAAATGATACGGACGACATAGTTTCTGCTGTCTGTCCATTATTTTTTGAAATTTTTTTGGACAGACGACACAGTTTCTGCCGTCCGTCGAAATTTAACACACGGATGGCAGAAACTATGTCGTCCGTCTCCCGAACTTATTATAGCAGCTGCTAGCGAAGGTCTTAACTTTGGCTGGGTTTTTTCCTTCCAAATTTAAGACCCTTTTAGCAGCCCCATTGGAATGACATTTTTGTGGTTGGGGTGTTATATTTGCCTTTAGCAACCCATATAGCCCCTCATTGGACTTGCTCTAAGCCCTAGGCATGAGCTTGTAGAATATCCCCGTGGAGGAGCCAGCTACACATAGTCAGACAATCAGGTGAACCCGATGCTCTCTAAGCTTGATTGATTCATTGCGAACATAGAGTGGGATAATCATTTTGGGGATCGGAGCTCAAACTTCATGCCCTCCCAAAATTCAATTCACATCATAGAGCAGTCCTTTTGGAAACTAATAAGACCTTGAGAAAATTGGCACCATTTCATTTTGAACTCATGTGGCTTGAAGATAAGTTCTTCGACAATCTTTTTAAGGAATGGTGATCAAACATGACATTTGAAGGCTCTCCTAGCTATATCTGGTGGTGAAAGATTAAAGAGATGAAGACAAAGCTTAGAGTGTGTAAAAAAATAGGGTTTTGGTCGAGTTGATAGAAAAATCGAAGAAAGAATGGCCAGAATTGAAGCTCTCGATAACAAAGAGAATAACGACCCCCTATTTGATGATGAGTTAGTGGAGAGATCCATGTTAGGAGATGACCTCCAATATCTTCTTAGATTGGATGAGATAAAATGGAAGAAAAAATCGAGAACAAAAATCTACCAAGATGGACAATCTAATACCAAGTTCTTTCATGCCATGGCTAGTACGAGACAAAGAGTAAATAGCTTGTCATGCCTCTCAATTATGGTGCTATTAGCAAGGACAGTGAAGCCATAAAAATCATGTGGTTTCCATTTACAATGATCTTTTCTTGGAAAAGACTAAGGTCAGGCTGAAACTCAATGACCTACATTTTGACACCTTCTATGTTTAACAAAGGGAGGAGATGGAATCAGACTTTACTGAAGAGGAGGTGCTGCAAGCACTTAAAAATCTTAAAGGTGACAAGGCACCAGGACCAGACGGGTTCCCAATAGGGGTCGTACAAAAGATTTTGGAATGTGATGAAGTATGATATAATGGCGATTGTGGAAGACTTCCAGGATAGAGCCTTTATGGATTGGAGGAATAACACCACCTTTTTGTCATTGATACCTAAAAAAGAAGGAATCATTTCTATTGGTGATTATCATCCTATAAGCTTGATAGGAGGAATATACAAGATTATTTCTAAGATATGTTGACTTCTAGAATCAAGAAAGTACTCCACTCACTCATTTCCGATACGTACTCAGGGTGCATTCATGGGGGATAAACAAATCCTTGACAGTGTGTTTATTGCTAATGAAGTCATAGATTATGGAACTGTGAGGGAGTGATATTCTCATTCAGGAATATCAGGCACATGTCCAGCATAACGGAAATACCATACCGACCTCATGCCCTCGTCCTCTGAGCTGGCTTCAGAGCAATGCACATCATCAGCTCAAGCACCCGATCTATGAGATCGCTCCAAAGTAGCTCAACTCGCACATCCTCACGCAGAACGTTCCATCTAATGACATCATCCTTCTTCTAGATGCAATCATTACCAAATCCATACTTACACAATCCATTACCATAAAATACGAACCACTGTAACCACTCCCCATCATTATAAAATTCCTACCAACACCATCCATACACTCCTTCTCAATCCCAACCATACATCTATGCTTGTCAGTACACATGTTGGTTGGATCCTCACGTTCATCAGCTATAAATACCATCTGTATGAACTATGCCAGACTTGATTCTACTCTCCCCCCAGAAGTGAGAGATAGATATGTAGGCAGTTCACTCAGAACGAACTCGGTCTTTCCAATCTATTATCCCCATCTCCTCTACCTTAACCACATATTGGTTGGATCCTCACGTTCATCAGCTATAAATACCATCTGTATGAACTATGCCAGACTTGATTCTACTCTCCCCCCAGAAGTGAGAGATAGATATGTAGGCAGTTCACTCAGAACGAACTCGGTCTTTCCAATCTATTATCCCCATCTCCTCTACCTTAACCACATATTGTTTAGACTAAACTAAATAACACTTTTACATTGGCACCGTCTGTGGTCTCGATTTCTTGAGAAACTTTTGCAACTTTCACAAATCACTCAATAAGAAAACTCCTCAAGCCCACAAAGCATGGCAAGCCTCGAAGCACAAATCCGGAGCTTAGAAAGTCAACTAGGTACAATGCACGAGCACATCACCCTGCTCAGGCAGGAGAATGTTGCATTACAAGCACAAGTGGACGCACAAAATCCACCTGGTGCCATAGCAGAAGATGGTATCAACGAAGTTAATCAGCAGATTAACGAGCTGTCGCAAATAATCGATCAGAGTGCAGTCAAGAAGGACACCACTCGGATCATTCAGAAGATGCTAAAGACGTACCGAGCATCCCCTTTCACTGCTGAGGTACTCAGTAAACCTTCCCCGCTGGATTTCATCCAACCATGCTTTGCAATGTACGATGGCACATGCCCCGGTCAACACATGGCTCGCTACATTCAGAGCCTCACACTCTATAGTGCCCAGGAGTTCGACCATCTCCACTGCCGTTTGTTTCCTGCCAGCCTGAAAGATGGCGCTCTCGATTGGTTCTTTTCACTCGAGCCAGACTCAATAAAGAACTTTAAGAATCTCACCGATCTATTCACTAGCCAGTATGTCCACAACAAGCATAAAAAAGCAGACCTAGATTCACTTTTCCAGCTCTCAGTAGGCAAAGATGAAACCATCCGTGCCTTCTTAGGTCGCTTCAAAACCGAACTGCTATGCATGGAAAGCGGCCTCAAAGAGTCATTTGCCACATTGCCATTCACCAACGCCTACCGTGTACATAACACAACGCTTTCTAGATCGCTCTTGAAAGAACGTCCAGAAACTTTATCTGAGCTGTATGCTCGAGTAGACAAGTATATCAAGTTGCAAGAGGGCCTAAAACGTGAAGGCCTAAGGAAGAACAACAAGTGGCGACAATCTCGAAGATGCGCCCCACCTTTAAAAAGGTGACCCGGACAACAAGGACAGAAGTTTGGAAACAGAACGCCCAACAGCTGAGAGTTCACTGTACTCACCTGATCTCCCAATTACATACTGGAAAAGATCAAGAAAGCTGCCTATTACCGAATTGAAGTGCGGCAGCCAGAGGATCGACCAGGCAAGCCCTACTGTGCCTTCCATAGAGCAAAATGTCATGATATTAATGAGTGTTGGGGGCTAAAGCACTACCTCCAAGACCTCATCGAGTTGGGTCATATCAAGCATTATACTAATATCGTCGATGGTGATCCGTGCTAATAAGCTCATGCCATAAGCTCATGGCTCGCAGAGAGTGTAATGGATCTTGACTTTCCTAGGATGGTCAAGCTCGCTCCCATAGCAACTTTCTTGATCTTTTCCAGTATGTAACGTTATAGGATGATTCTGTTACATCCACTAGAGGAAAAAAGATATGCATAGGTGCTTTCGGGATGTCTATCGGTTTCTCCTCCCGGCAAAGACACGCCCCACGCTGATTCAAGCGACATATAACTTTCACCGAGGCCAACCTCAACAAGGTTTGCCTCCCCCCATAATGATGTCCTAGTTGTCCACATCAAAATCAACAACTGGACAGTCAAACATGTCTTGGTTGACCTAGGTAGTTCATGTGACATCTTGTTCTATCAGACCATCAAAGAGATGAACCTGCCCAGATCGGTCTTCATAGATCCAATAGCCCCTCTCTATGGATTCAATGGTTCTCGAGTTGATCCAATTGGCGACATCATACTCCCCATCTCTGTTGGATCTCGAGAAGACAAGGTCAGCATCACCCACGTGATTTAGCGATTCGGACGTCCACTTGTCCTACAATGCCATCCTATGATGTCGCTGGATCCATCAAATGCAAGGTGAAGAGCTTACCAAGCAACACGCCATGTCCATGGTCTCCAGAGTCATCCCCAAGTTTTTATCTCCAAGCTCTTCCTTGTCACCATCCAACACAATCCCCTTCAGAAGACAAGTTACTATGGGTGCCGAGTGGAAGCTACAGTCAGAGCGTTTAACCATACGCTTCTTCCATGTCTTCCCCATATAGAAGAACTCGCTTCCCAAGTCACCAACACGCTTCCCCAAAGACCCAGAGTCACAGCATTCTCTCCAGCAACACCTTTTCCTTTGCCCAGTACACCATGGTCCTCCGTGTTCAGGTTGTTTCTATCCATACGAATAGGAGACCTGAACACTATACCTCCGGTTTAGCTCCACGAATGAACCGTGAATAAAGTGACTTTCAGCTTTGGACCGTTTGCTGCTCCTCAAGTCAGAAGCAACCGACTTCCACTTACCACGATCACACTGGCGACGAGGCACAAATTCAATATCATCCATCACAAGGGGAGAAGCTTCCCTCGCCCCTCCATCATCATGCGTATCTCCACGTCGCCTGCCCATCGAGTATTCTAAAGACAACCCAATGTTCAGCAAGGTAACAAGAATGAAAGAAGAAACAATGAAAGACACCTACCTGGAACGATCAAAGAGCTTGCACAAGAACCTTGGAGAAACAGCTTGAAGAAAATGCAGAACCAACACCTATGAACTTCTCGCACAAGTTCATTTTATGTTCCATTGTGTCCCTTCCCAAGACATGTCATAAATACATTGAAATGCCAAACGGTGCGCCACCTGGCAACTACCATTTTTGAATCTCCAACTGTTCATATTCCCACATGTGCCACGCACGTGTTAAGGTCCTCTCTCCGCAGAACGCTCTGACAGGGGAAATGCTTCATATGCACAAGACGTTCCCCCAACCTCCCAGGTTACGTGGCCTTAATACCAATCACTATTTGGACCTACAACACTAGGATCGATTAAAAAACAGGACAATCAACTAGGATCACAGGCTAATTAGCCTCACCAACTCTTACCAGGGAAAGCTTACAATGCTAAACAGGTACAATAACATCAGGGAGATCTCATTCAAAACATCACAGAAATAAGAAAGAAGAAGAAGCATGCATTTCATAAAGGCAAAAGAACGAACTGCCAGACCAAACTCAGGCCCCAGTTCATCTATTAACCGAGTTGCTGAGTTTACTCAGGAAATCCAACTCGGTTAGCCAACATTCATCACTCCATGAACTCCCCAGAATAATCTAGGTAGCCAGGTCGTTTGAAGTACAACAAAGAAAACCTACTAAGAAAGGCGAACTGCCCAGGTTACCCCAGGAAACCAGCTCTAATGTATCACAGCTTACAAAGATCAACATACGAGCAAACACTCACAAATCTCCAATTTAAGAAACAGCAGACATATTTTTAGTGGACAGGGGCTCCAATACGCCCTCCGCCGTGTCCCCATCACCAGCAACAGTGGTTGTATTAGCAGCATTCCCTTCCAAGGACATATCAGGTGAGACCTCATCAGCTTCAGGAGCGACCTCCAGAGTAGTTGCATATAAGATAGGAGCATCACATGCATCTCCCAGTACGTGTAACACCGGTGTATTAGGAGCCCTGCATTCATGCTCCTCTTTGAAAGCTTTGTACTCTGCCTCCAGCTCGAGCTAATCAACATCCAGAACTTTGTAACGCCCGGTAGTCTCGAACGGTGATGTCTTTATAATGCTGGGTGTAACCAGTCACCCTGTCAAGTTCTGCCCTCGTAGCATTAAGCTCCGCCCTCGTAGCATTAAGCTCCAACTTCGTTCCTTCCAGCTCGGTGCTTATCAGGATCTTCTCCAAGCAAACATTACGATCTTTGTGTTCCTCAACTCCTCCCCCGCTCCTTTGCTACAATATCCTTTTTCGATTCAAAGAATCGGCGATTTTTTTCAACTTCGGTATCACAAGCTACACACACAAAAATACCACAACAGTAAACTCGTGAAATTCAAGAATGGCACTAATGGGTAAGCCCCGAAAAGCGTCACTTACCAAACAAAAGCCAGATCCATTCGTTTCAAGTTTTCAGCAAGGTCCTTGGAATCCAGCTCCTTGCGGTTGCCATCAAGAGCCATATAATCAATCATACAGGCCGTAATCTTACTCGACTTGTAGTTGACATAAGTTCGCTGCACCCCCTGGTTGTCCACATACACCACTTGGCGATCCAAGTCGTCATCCGCCACAACAGACTTCCCACTCGCCTAACTCGGGACCTTCAACCTCACCATCGAGCTGTGCTCTCGAGGCACTGGTGGCTAGCTCTGACCGACCCCAAAGGTCTCCAAATCCAAGATGCTCAGGTCGGGCACATCCCTCAACATGGAACTACGAGAGGTTTTACCCCCAACTCGTTCACCACCAGCCGCACCTCCAATCACATGCGCCGCAGCCCTGACAACCTTAGCAGCTCTCTGCTCAACCGTATCAGCCTTCCTCTTCAGGAAGCTGCTTTGCTCGTGAGGAATGAACTCAATCTCTTCCATGTCGAAGGGACCACTTCCAGACCCTCTCCCCTTCCGGATCGCCCTCTTGGACCCACCAGCCCCCGGAGGTTCTGCGGGTCGCTTTTGACCAAAATGGTTTCAGTTCATTTCTTCCCTAGTCACCAGCTTATTCGTGTTCCTCTCCATTACTGATTCACTGGAAGCTTCACAAAACACTTGACCTCGAGCCCTTTTCTTCTGGCTTTTCCTCTTCTCCTTGATCACGCGACCTCCTCTTTCTACAAAGTAGCTCACTACTTTGGGTAGTTCTCTTGCTTTTGAACTCGAGTGAGTTTCGCAAATGCCTCTATCACCCCACGTTTGGTTTGTTTTTTGATAACAATTGTAGGGGAAATTCCGAGTATCCCTTGATCTTCCTCTGTGCCTTGTGATCTGAAATCTTTTGCTGAATAGAGAAGGGATGAGATGATGGTGAGTCCAGGGTTGAACCGTCTTACGGCTGCCTACATATCACCTTTGTTCTATTGGATAATCAAGCCCCATTTTGTATAGTTCCTAAGAGCGAATCCCTATGGTTTATATAAAAAGGGCTATGAAAGTCCTAGGGTTAAGGCTGTCCTCACCCTTGTAAGTTCCCTTCCATCTTTAGACTCTACCTTCCTATTAGGATTCCTCTTCTTATGGAAGTCTGAATCTAGACCATATCTTATGAGAGGTAAGTTTCCTTGTTGATCATAATGTCTCATCATGTATGGGAAGATTATATCTAAAAGGTAATTCCTAAGATATGTCATCATGACTCGTTCCTTATCATCAAAGATCACCATCTTCAGTTTCCTTATGTTTAGGAATTGTCTATATCAGTTCCTAACGACTGGGGTAACTGTTATGTTTGAAGGCGGTTAGTCATGTGCCTGGCATATGTCCACTAAACACTCGTGCTAAGCACGAGATCACTTATTCACATGACTGATCCGATGGTCCTCGTCTCATTCTGGACATCTATAGTCTTAGGTTATTTCCCATACACATGTCATCAGTTTAGTGACGGGAAATCCCCCTACAGATGCCCCCTCTCGTGCCATCTAGCACATAGGCGCTTGAAGTGACACTGCTTTTGGCACGAGAATCCTTTTCCAAAATTGTTATTGGAACTGCTGACGTACCTAACTAATTAAGGCTCTGAGAAGACGGCTCGAACAGACACGCCATTTCCCGAAAATTGTAATGATGGCAGTTCCATCCTGAAAAGATGCACTGCTTGGGCTCATCCTAACCGTCCATCTTATCTGTATATAAAGGATATGGTGAGAGAACTCTCATTATCTCTTCTGCTACCTTTTTCTGCATACTGAACCTTTTGATCTCCCGTTAGGGTTTAACCAAAACTTGAAACTTTTCTTCTTTTTCGATCATGAATCCCAATTGGTCACTTGTAAACTTTGAAGATCTTTCCTCCCTAGAACTAATCCATGAGAAATTTCACATCCTGCAGATATCGGCCTGGAGTGGGGGAGGTTATTTGATGAGTTGGCCTACAAGGAGGTGGCGCTCATCACCATTGGTCAGCTTAGGACCGGACTCACTCTTCCCCTCCACCCATTACTAAGAGAGTGTCTGATTCACTTCAATCTTGCTCTTGGTTAGGCAGCACCCCTATTTTATAGAAATGTCATGTACTTTGCCCTTCTTGCCAAGAGACATAGATTTGCTCTAAATCGTTGGGTGTTTGGTTACTTTTATGAGTTCCGGCGTATTCGAGACCAATCATACTATTACCTCACGACTAGAGACAAGAACTCTCCGATCATCTTTTTTGAGGGGAAGTAGAGTAGTGAAGGCTGGGCTGATAACCACCTTCGTGTGTTGGGTAATGCGTGGGACGTTCGCCTCTCTAATGCTGATAGTGAGCTAATGGGAATTCCTATTCCCAAAAAACACACCCATGCTCCAACTAGTAAGTCTTCCTACTCAGGTACTTTATAACTTGATATAAGAGTCTTTCGCCTGAATATCTTTGCTACTATTGCTTAGATGACTCTTCCCCCTGGAATCAACTAACTGCAACTGATGTTGCTATGGTGGACTTCATCAAGAAGAACCCCAAGGAACAGAGAATGCCTTGGGTGATAGTTCCTGATCCCACTCATCTTTTTGAGTATTTCAACATGTCTACTGAAGAATTGCTGGAACTTGCCCCTAGTTTTTCCCCTTTTGGGATAAGTACTGTGAATTCTGGGCGCACAACACTTCCTCCATTTATGGATCAGGATGCAGGACTTTTTCCTCCTCCAGTTTAGGACAAATCCTCCTTTATTACTAGAAGGAGAGGGAATCATAAGGAGAAGAGTTCTGTGGTCGCCTCTAGCGATGTTATGACATCTGGCCCAGTTTAGGAGCCTGCTGTCAGTGGTGGGAGGGGCCCTGAACTGCCTTATGAACTACTGGCGGCTAGTAATTTTAAAAGGGAAGCATGTGCGTCTAACCATCATAAATTGAAGAGAACTAATCCTTCTTCCGCTTCTGATGTTGCCCCCTCTGGTAAGAAAGCGAAGTTTCGCCTTCTCTCTGTTAGTGAAGAAACACTTTTTAAGGTTCCTGTGACTATTCCCAGTTTTGGTTATGAGAAAATAGTTGTACCCTTACTAGTTCTAGATCCTCCCACGGGTTCTAAACAAACTGGTGACAATGTCCCTCTAACTGTTGACCCTTCCCTCCCTAACAATCGCAAGGGGAAGGGTATTACTAAAACAACTGTTGTAATTGTCGCTCTCCCTCCTCCTCGATTCAGTGATAGGAGGGAGGTGAGTGATGAAATTCCCTTCTCACCAACATCTCCAGATTCCCCTGAAAGGGAGATGATTATGGAGATGAGGCGTTGGGGATAAACTGATGAACTACCTATTACCAACAAGCATTCTATTAATGATGCTGACATTGCATTTGGAGTTGTGGAAGCTGCGCGACTTCTTGTTGACAAGGCTGAGGCCAGCATGGCTAGGAGCCTGGACCTGTCCTTTCATCGATCTGTTATTCATCTTGCTAAGGTAAAACTTTCCCTCTCTGTTCAATGTTCTGTTTCTCTCATTGCATCACTTACGCACTCTATATCCTTTTCCAGTTAGTGAATGACTTTTAAGCCATGAAAGAGCCTATCTTTGCGGCCTTAGCCGATACAGCCACTGATAACATGGCTACTGGCGAGCTGATTTGGGCAAAAGAGGCTACTGAGAAAAGAGCTGAGGAGCTACAGATCTAGGTTTAACAGCTCTTGGCCAGAGAGAGGAAATCTGATATTGGTTTCAAAAACATGAGAGATATGATCTCCAACCTTCGGGGCTCTCTGGTGCTGCTACTTAGAAGGTGAAGTTCTTGGAACTGCGCTCCCATTTCACCACCCTGCAAGCAAAGCATGACCAGGTCCAAGGGGAGCTACACCATAGGAACACCGAGATGAAAATGCCATTCGTTATTGCCCATGCAAATGAGGTCATGTCGGGCTATGAGAGAGCTCTGAAAGAGAAACGTCTTCGTTCTGATAAGAAGGCTGAGACCTCCAAGTTCTATTCCAAGGTAGTGCAAGAGGTGAAGAAGAGATCAGCTGAAAATGCCATTTGTTTTGCTCTGCGAGTATTGGATGTTTCTAAAGAGTCTTTCAACGCGGCCAAATAGGTTAAGTTCGAGGAGGCTATTGAGGCTACTAGGTACGTGTCTAAGTTGGATGATCAAGGGTGGGTAACCAACCCTTTTGTCTTGTTTCCTAACTTGGACACCAATATCTTTGATATTCAAACTGAACTTATGTATGATGCCTCCTCATCTTCTGAAGAAGACACCGATGATGACATGCCTCCTGTTCAACTTCCTTTTCTGCCAGTTCTAGTTTTAGGTAAGTGTTTTGTTCAGCCTTCAATCGTTCCAGCTAATCCAACAACACAGTTTGTTCTTGAGAGTGAAAAAAGAATTCCTGACGATGGTGCAACAGCAAGCACTGATGGTGAACCAAAGTTTGATTCTACCCCTACTTCATAAGCTTTTCAATTGGTGGTTCACATAAACAATTATTTTTAAACAATTATTCTATGGATCTGTAATATTGAGCTATGTAGCTCACATACAATTTACTTATTGAGCTATGCAGCTCTTCTATTTTATGCATGCATACTATTTACTTACTGAGCTCTGTAGCTCTTCTAGTTTATGTATACATTAGAAGCACTTTATGTTATATGACATGTGTTACTATACATACTCTACCCCTGATACCCCCAAAGTTCATTTGGAACAACAATAGGTGACCCTAGTAGGCTAAATAGATTAAAATGAGGCATGACCAGAATCTAATCAGGATATCATGGGAGCCATTCAAGTTAACTGTAATTAGGAGTTCGATCGCAATAGAGTCATATGTCTTTCCGAACGTAACTTGGTGTCATGAGCACGACACTGTGTTTAATAATGATAGATTCTATTTATTTAAAAAATAAATAGGTTATCGCCAGAACAGCAGTGGGGGAGTCTTCCTCAGCGCCATCATGCCGATACAGTTCCAGGCCCATGATTTGCGTGCTAGGATCTGGATCCAACCCAGATCTTCCCAGCAACTCCTATGTTGAT
Organism: Coptis chinensis; assembly: GCF_015680905.1. Classification (NCBI taxonomy): domain Eukaryota; kingdom Viridiplantae; phylum Streptophyta; class Magnoliopsida; order Ranunculales; family Ranunculaceae; genus Coptis; species Coptis chinensis. The sequence goes on along the minus strand of NC_141456.1, from coordinate 38,033,258 downwards.
GTTTCAAGAGCGCTAGGAACTGGCATACAGTTCAGGCTCTCAAGAACACTATCTCTTGCTCCAAGTCAAACTGGCATATAGTTTACTGAACAGTTAGTGTGGTCGGATTCCCTAAAGGCTTAACCCATCGAGGATAATCGCAGTTTGAAAGAATTGGCGTACAGTTCCAGCTGCGTGGGAATGGGAAAGGATCTGGCATACAGTTCAACTTTCCCATACTCAGTATCACTAGTTCTAAAGCAAATTGGCATACAATATTCTTGAACAGATAGTGAGAAGATAATTCCCTAAAGGCTTGGTCCATTGTGGATCATAAATAAATAACTAATGCAAGGAATAAATGCGATGGCAATATGGAGCACTTTATTGATGACTTGGAGAGGAGTGAACAATGCATAGAAAAGCATAGAATAACAATTTACTGCTAGTACTTGCAAAGGTGTTGTGCGTTCCATGGTTTGACAAGAACGTCCCCTTCAACAATGCGTAGATAATAAAAACCAGCTCGACCAACCTTGTCGATTATGTATGGTCCTTCCCAGTTGGGCCCAAGCTTGCCGTTGGGCTCTGGGATCTCGTGCAAAACTAGATCTCCGGATTTGAAAGATTGAATCCGGACTAGCTTGTCATATAACTTCTTTAAAATCTGCTGGTTAGCAGCTAAGCAAAGTGCGACACCTTCTCGTTTTTCATCTAAGAGATCCATTTATCTACATAACAACTCCTCATTGTCGAGAGTATGCGCAACATCTGACTTCTGAGTGGGAGCTACCAGTTTGGGAGGTATGACAGCTTCAATTCCGTAGGTTAGTGAAAATGGGGATTCATCAGTTGACCGTTTAGGTGTAGTTCGGTATGTCCATAGGACCTTAGGTAGTTCCTCAACCCATAAACCTTTCGCATCGTCTAATTTACGCTTCATGTTATCCAAGATGACCCTATTAGAGGCTTCAACCTGGCTATTGCCTTGTGGGTACCTTGGAGTTGAGAACATATAGGTAATGTGAAACTCCTCACAGAGTTCAACGACCAATCCTCCAACAAACTATTGCCCATTATCTGAGATGATAACTTTGGGTATGCCAAACCTGCAGACAATGTTGTTCCAAATAAACTTTCTGACGTCATGTTCTCGAATGAAGACAAGGGGAACTACTTCTATCCACTTGGTGAAGTAATCTGTCACAACCAATAAGAATCTAACATTGCCAGGAGTAGGTGGTAGAGGTTTGACAATGTTAGTTCCCCACTGTGCAAATGGCCATGGGCTGGCTAATGGGTGCACTTCTGTTGCTGGAGCATGGATTAGCGGAGCATATCATTGACATTTTTCACATGTGTGGGCAAAAACATGTGCATCCTTTTGCATATAAGGCCAAAAGTACCCTTGCCTTAGGATCTTGAGAGCTAGTGTTTTGCCCCCAGCATGGTTGCTACAAATTCCTTCATAAACTTCTTGCATAACTTGTTCAGCGAGGTCTGGGGTGAGACATCTGAGATGAGGCCCCAAAAAAGACTTCTTGTACAGATCGTCTCCAACGAGGGTGAATCTCTGTATCTTTGCAAGCAGACGCCTTGCTACATTCTTATTCTTAGGGAGTGTCCCATCTTTGAGGTAGGACTTAAATGGATCCATCTAACTTGGAGTAATGGCTGTAACAACATAAACTATTATAACTGGGACCTAAATGCTAGATTTCTCTTGGAACTCTATAAGGATGGAATATGACTCGCTGTTGCCCAACATCGAGGCAACATATGCCAAAGCATCTGCGTGTCAATTTTTAGATTGAGGTAGCTGATAGAATTAAATGTTCTCAAACTTTCCTTGAAGACCCCTCACCAGTTCTAGGTATTTGACCATTCGTTCGTCCATGGCCTCATACCCTCCATCAACTTGGTACACAACCAGCTGTGAGTCACTAAAAACTGTGAGGTGTGTTGGGCCCAGGTTGAGGGCCATTGTGAGGCCAGCAAATGTTGCCTTATACTCTGCCTCATTGTTAGAGGCGTTCCAACCTAATTAGATGGATTTCTCCAGCCGTATATTGTCAGGAGTAACTAACATAGCTCCAACTCCTGCACCTCTGTCATTTGAGGATCCATCCACAAACAGCCGCCATCTGGAGTTTAACTCCTATGGGTTTGGACGGGTGTTTAGAGATTCAGGCAGGATGACATCATCTGAACTGGGGGTTGTTGAGTCGTACCTAGTGTAGGTCATTGGGAAATCTCCCAAGAATTCTGCTAGTGCCTGACCCTTCTCTGAGATTCTGGGGACGTAAATAATATCATATTTTGGCAGTTGCACAGACCATTTAGTTAGCCTTCCTAACCTGTTCGGTCGTTCTAGAACTGATCGCAATTGGTACTCTGTGATCACTCTAATGGTGTGGGACTGGAAGTACGGTCGTAATTTCTCTACGACAAAAACAAGTGCTAAAGCAACTCTTTCGAGTTTAGGGTACCTTGTTTCTGCTGGTAGGAGCGTCGGCTCAAGAAATAGACAGGTTTTTCAACCTTCTTTTCATCCACGCATATTAGTACATAACTGATGTCGTAGTCCGATAAACAGAGATAAAGACCAAGGACTTCCCCCTCAACAGGCTTTGAAAGGATTGGCGGTGCCCCAGGTATGTTTTGAGTTGATCGAACGCCTTTTGGCAATCTTCCATCCATGCCTTTTGGCATTCCATCCATCCATCTGAACTCTTGGAGATGAATCTGTTTAGAGTTGCTAACCTGCCTATAACTTTCTGAACATCTTTCATGTTTTTAGGTGAGGGCATTTCTATGAGTGCTCGGATCTGATCTGGGTTCGCCTCAATCCCTCTCTTAGTAACTAGGTACCCTAAAAACTTTTCTGATGATACAGCAAAAGCACATTTCGCAGGGTTGAGCTTCATGCGATATTCTCGAAGAACGTCAAATGAACGTTTCAAGTGGGAGAGATGATCTCCCCATTTCAGGCTCTTAATCAGGAGATCATCCACAAAACCTCCACAATGTTGCCTATTAATCTTTTGAACATCTTGTTACCAAACGCTGGTATGTGCCTCTTGCATTTTTTTAATCCGAATGGCATGACCTGATAGCAGTACCGGCCATCCTCAGTTGTGAAACTGGCATGCTTGTGGTCCTCCTCATGTAAGGAGATCTGGTTGTAGCCTGACGACCCATCTATGAAAGATAACAGTTCATATCCAGCCGTTGCATCCACCAACTTGTCAATTCGTGGCAGAGGGTAGCTGTTTTTCGGACATGCACAGTTCAGATCCGTGAAGTCAATGTAGATTCTCCATGACCTATTTTTCTTTCTAACTATGACAATATTAGAAATCCAGGTGGGGAAATTGATTTCCCTGACAAAATTAGTTGCCCTTAGTTTTTCAATTTCAGCTTTTACCGCTTTGGATCTGTTAGCACCTATCCTTCTCGGTTTCTACTTGATTACTACTGCATCACTGCAGACATTGAGCTGGTGGCATGCCACGTGAAGGTCAATTCCTGGCATTTCTTCGAATGACCAAGCAAACACATCTCTGTGCTCTCGGAGGAACTGTATCAGAGCTTGGTGCTCTTCAGAACTCAACAAGGTGTCGATAAAAGTGGTTTTTGGCGAGCTACCACCTGCAATTTCCACTTCCTCTAACGACTCCAGTGAGGGGGGGATCCTCCTTCTCTCGTGGGACCAAGTCTGGGAGAGGTGGATCCAACTATAATTGTTATTTCGTGGGTTGCCCCACCTCTATTGGTTTAGAAGGGAGTGGAGACTACTTCGTCGCCAGTGCGTAGCATGCCTTGGCAGCCACCTGATCCCCTCTGATCATCTCAATTGGCCCGTTATGTGGGAATTTCAGACATTGGTGATAGGTGCTAGGAACAGCTCAGAGTCTGTGTAGCCAGGTCCTGTCCAAGATCATATGATAGGGTATGTTAGCTTTTACTACAACAAAGTTTATGATGAGAGTTACCGGACTAGTAGCTACGGGTAGTTGGATCTCCCCAACTGTCAGAGCTTTGTCCCCACTGAATCCATATAGGTTGGAGTTGGTGGCAACCATTTCAGAATTAGGAATTTGCAGCTTTTTTAATGCGGCTTAGTATAGCACATCTGCTGAATTGCCTGGATCAACTAATATGCGATGCAAATCATAATCTCCAAAAGAAAGTGTCAGAAGAAGCGCATCCTCATGGGGGCTCTGGATGCTACAACAGTCAGCCTCAATAAAGAAGATGAGCGGATCTTTGTGGGGTACCGCATTAACCTGAGCTCCTGTAGTCAGCTCGCTGTTCATGATCCTCATCTGCTTGGCGATGCGCATTTGATATCGCGCACCCTTTTCAATGATCTATCTATTTCGCTTACTTGCTTTTTCAGAAATCATATTTATCTGCAGTCGACCATTGAGTGGTCCAGTACCTGGGGGATCCTGAACTAACGTGCTAATCTCCTCAGGCTGTACTGCGTTCACCTATTCGTGTGCCACAAATTGCTTCAAATACCCCTTTCAATCAGATCATGTAGTTCATTTTTCAGGGTCCTGCAGTCTTTGGTGCTGTGACCCTTACTCTTATGGAACTTACAGTAGGTCCTTTGGTCTCTAGTACCCAGGGAGCCTGGCTTTAGCGGAGCTGGCCATTTGAGGTAGCTCTGATTTTTTATCGAGTCCAAAACCTCATCTGCCATTTTGTTCAAAGGGGTAAAGTTTATGTCCATTGAAGGAAGAGCTTCTTCAGTTCCTTCCACACGTGGCTTCTTATGTGGTTTTCCATCTGCACTAATGGCTACATTTTGGTATTTCCCTCTGGGCATTCGTCCCTTTGATGGAGATTCGGTAATTTGGTAATTACAATTACGGTCTCTCTTTGATTTTTGAGGGGAAGAATTTCCATTCCCTTCTCGAGGAAGCCCAGGAAATGTCCGGCTAGTCTTCTTCGCTTCCTAATGTCTGTTCAGGACATCTTTTTCCCACCCCACATGAGTTTCAACCCTGTCAAGGAGTTCCTCTAAATTGTGGGTTGTTTTCATCCAACCCTTGTTTGAAAGCTATTATAGCAGTCTGGTCGTCACAAGACTCTATTTGGATTGAAATTTCCATGAACCGTTGCATGTAGGATCTCAACGCCTCTCCATCCTTTTTCTTGATGCTGAACAGTGCATCGATACATATGTTTTGGTGGATGCTTGTTGCATGAGTACCTGTCTATGAAGGTCCTAAATAGTTTTTCTGAGGACCTGATCTTACGCTCAGGTAATCTGTGATACCACTGGAGCGTAGATCCAGACAGGGAGGCTTTGAACTCCTAACACATGACATGGTCATATCTCTCATATTGTCCCATAGTGGCATGATACCTGAATACGTGATCCACCGGATCTCTCATAGTGGCATGATTACCTGATCTGATGCTCAGGTAATCTGTGATACCACTGGAGCGTAGATCCAGACAGGGAGGCTTTGAACTCCTAACACATGACATGGTCATATCTCTCATATTGTCCCATAGTGGCATGATACCTGAATACGTGATCCACCGGATTTGACTTGCCAATAAAGACACTAAACTTCGGTTGTCTATACCCATGGGGATATGGCTTCCTCATCACTCATGACGCAAAAGGAGATATGCCTGCCCCCATTATGGTGGATTGAACAAGGGAGTCTTGCATTTTTCTCCCCTTGCCTGTCATCCGATGCGTCTGACGGATCAAGTCATTCTTCTTAGTTTCCCATGCACTTTCTTTGGTAGGAAGTTTCCTGTTCTGAGTTCTTTTTCGGTGTCGAGGGTCGACATCACGATCTTGGTCAGTCGACTCTGGTTCTGAGGCTATTCCTGAGTCCTCATCTGAGTTGCTATATTCTGACTCAGATAGCTCGCGCCGAATTGGGTCCCCATGCCTTCGACTCCTAGCACGATCACCTTCCGGAGGGTCGTCATTATCGAGATCGATGAGTGGTTCTTTCCCTGTGTCAGACTGATATAAGTGCCTTAGCAACTGTAATTCTCGCTCAAGGTTGCTCCTTTGCTATTCCAGAGCATGCACCGCCTAACTCGCCTGAACATACTCTGGGTTGGTGAGGACAACATTCTTGCCATTTTGACGTTCCTCCTGAACGTTATGCCTGGGACCTGCTCTGAGAACAACTAGTCCATCGGTGCTGGTCATAGGTCCTTGAGGGGGATCATTCGCATCTTGGCAACCGACATTCTCACCCCCTTCAAGCATCTCATGCACTTCTTCTCTGATGGCGACGTTGTACGAGGGTAGTGCCACCCTTTATTTTCTTTGCTCCTGCCATCACAACAGTAAGAGTTTTTAGAATAAATCAATCATTTGAAACGAATATTTACCTGCTTTCGTCCCCACAGACGGTGCCAAAATATGTAGGGGAAATTCCAAGTATCCCCTGATCTTCCTCAGTGCCTTGTGTTATGGAATCCTTTGCTGAATAGAGAAGGGATGAGATGATGGTGAGTTCAGGGTTAAACCGTCTGATGACTGCCTACGTATCTCCTTTGTTCTATTGGAGAATCAAACCCTATTTTGCGTAGTTCCTAAGAGCGAATCCCTATGGTTTATATAGGAAGAGCTATGAGAGTCCTAGGGTTAAGGCTGTCTTCACCGCTTGTGAGTTCCCTTCCATCTTTGGACTCTGCCTTCCTATTAGGATTCCTCTTCTTATGGAAGTCTGAATCTAGACCATATCTTATGAAAGGTAAGTTTCCTTGTTGATCATAATGTCCCATCGTGTATGGGAAGATTATATCTAAAAGGTAACTCCTAAGATATGTCATCACGATTCCTTCCTTATCATCAAAGATCGCCATCTTCAGTTTCCTTATATTCAGGAACTGTCTATATCAGTTCCTAACGACCAAGTAACTATTATGTTTGAAGGCGGTCAGTCATGTGCCTGGCACATCTCCACTAAACACTCATGCTAAGCATGAGATCACTTATTCGCAGAACTGATCTGATGGTCCTCGTCTTATTCTGGACATCTATAGTCTTAGGTTATTTCCCATACACGTGCCATATGTTCAATGACGGGAAATCCCCCCTACAACAACCTCTGCAAAAATAGCAAAGAAGCAATTCAAATACAAACTCACAAGTTAGAACATCAAACCAATAAGCAAGACAATACATTAATACCCACCCAAAAAGTTACACACCCTAGTGTTCACACCAAATCCTTTGGCACAATAATTCTCAGCTACCAACAGCAACCTTCTCTCCCAAGCCTCGTTACTCGCACCATCCAACACACTAGACTTTCTCGTTCGTGTTTGCAAGCTAAAGTTATGAGCCCGAGATCGCTTCACAGAATGATATTCACCACTCGCATTCAACAGGTCGAACACCCTAAGCAGCCGCCAGGTATTACCCACAATTTAACCGGCGTATGCTTTCCCCACAAAAGTTCAAAATTCACAAGCCGCCTTCGAGCGGTATCCTCATACCAGCTCTCAGCTGCCCTCGGACTACTACTACCGTCAGAAGTTATTTGGCATGTACCTCTCATCGAACATGTTCATTGCTCTCCCCGGCCAGATATCTCCGTGTCGCTTACATTTATCCCATAAGCTTTTCTCAGATTGGTGAAAGCCTTCACCGCACATTCATCTACAACCCTAGGGGGCAACCCACTAGAAGACGACCCCTTGTCGCGACCTGAAGTGCTAGCTACAGCAACCACAGAATCAGATCGTGCATCATCCTCATTCTCACTGTCACACCTCACTGACTTTTCTCTCTCTTCCTCATACTCACCATAACTTAAAGACACTTCTCGAATCTCCTCAGATCGAGTATCATCAGAGTCAGACATCTCTTTTTTCTTAGCAAATAACAAACCTAAACAAGAACAACTAAAGCCGACCTAGCTACTGGACACACAACGCTAGAACAGAAGAAAAATGAAGAGCAACAATGGCAGAATTGAAGCACTAACCTGAGAAACCCTAGCTTGTGTTTTTGCTGGAGGAGAAACAAAAAATGACTTTTCATATTTCCAGATTTGGTTTTATACAGCCGACCCTTCAGTTCCCGATGCATATCATGATTACACCCTATACTCTATACGACACACCCCCTACAGAGCTTTCTTTTCAAAATCCCAGAAAACGAGGCGGTGATTTTTCTATTCACAACTGCTCAGATTCTCCCACATGCCAACTACCATCTCACATCAGTTCGTCATACAACACGAGCTGACCTCAGTAGCACGGTTGGTATTTCCATTCATGTCGGTTTGCTTCCTCACTCATGCTTAACACGCGCCACCGTTTTCTCTTAGCAGATCTCTTCAATGTACAACACGACCTACTGAGAGGGAGTTATGTGAGGGAGTGATATTCTCATTCAGGAATATCAGGCACGTGTCCAGCATAACAGAAATACCATATCGACCTTCATGCCCTCGTCCTCCGAACTGGCTTCAGAGCAACGCACATCATCAGCTCAAGCACCCGATTTACGAGATCACTCCAAAGTAGCTCAACTCGCACATCCTCACGCAGAATGTTCCATCTAATGACATCATCCTTCTTCTAGATGCAATCATTACCAAAGCCATACTTACACAATCCATTACCGTAAAATACAAACCACTGTAACCACTCCCTATCATTACAGAATTCCTACCAACACCATCCATACACTCCTTGTCAGTACACATGTTGGTTGGATCCTCACGTTCAGCAGCTATAAATACCATCTGTATGAACTATGACAGACCTGATTCTATTCTCCCTCCAGAAGTGAGAGATAGATAAGTAGGCAGTTCGCTCAGAACGAACTCGGTCTTTCCAATCTATTATCCCCATCTCCTCTACCTTAATCACATATTGTTTAGCCCAAAGCCCCAAACTAAATAACACCTTTACAGGAACCTGCCAAAAAGAATCGCGGATTTTATGCAAAGTTGATATCACCAAGGCGTAGGACCACGTTAAGTTAATTGGTCACTTATTGATTATATTCTTAGCTATATGGGATTTGGACAGAAATGGAGGAAATTGATCTCGACAAGTATTTCTACAACGAGGTTCTCTATTATGGGACACCTCAAGGGAACTTCAAGTCTCAAAGGGGTATTAAGCAAGGTGATCCCATATCTCCATTTTTGTTCATTCTTGTTATGGAAGCTCTCTCCCACCTTAGGAAAAAAGCCATGGAACTTAAATTGCTAGACTGTTTTCAAATTGGTACGGTAATGGAGATGTTCACTTGGGAATCCTCCAATTTGTGGACGACACTCTCTTTATGACAAAGGCCAATATGAAATCAGTAGCTAGCCACCATCAGGAACACTCTTTGAGCTTAGTATGAACTTATCAAAATCTTGCCTATATGGAATTGGGAATGGAATAACTTGGAAAACTTAGCGGAAGTCATGGGATGTGGTACTAGAAAATTTCCTTTTAAATATCTTGGGCTCCCCCTCGGCGCGAAGTACAAGAATGCCCAAGTGTAGAATAAAGTTATTGAGGCAGTTCACTCGAAGCTTAGTGGTTGGAAACGAAAATTGCTTTCTAAAGGAGGTTGGCTTATTCTCATTAAGAGTACTCTTGCAAGCTTACCAGTTTATTATTTGTCTCTCCTCAATGTCCCGACAAATGTAGCGAAGAAAATATAAAGTGACTTGTGACTTCCTTTGGGGCACACAAAAACGTAAGAAGAAGATGCATCTCATAGCGTGGAATAGCGTATACATTTCACATGATCAAAAAGGATTGGGGATACATGCAAGTTATGATCAAGCACTCCTTAGCAATAAATGGATATATGAAGGTCATGAGAAAGATGGATTATGGAGAAGAGTACTAGATGCTAAATATGGCGGGTTTGACAATGGAGGAATCTCAAAGAAAGTAACTCAACCTTATGTGTAGTCTATGGAGAGGCATTCTAGCCTCTCAAGACAAGTTCTTCGAAAATGTAACACACAAGGTTGGAAATGGAACTAAGACTCTTTTTGGCACGATTCCATAGACTATAAGTATGCTTCTTTGAAAGGTAGAACTATCAAAGATCATAGAAACGGTGAGTGGAAATTAAATCTCCGGTGAAGGAATCTTAGAGAGAGTGAAGTCCAACAATTGAACTACCTCAACGAACTTTTCTCAACTTTATCACTTGATGATTGTGACGATAGCTGGGAGTGGAATGCTACTTCCAACAATCTTTTCTCAATTAAGTCTTTCTACACAATTATGATCCATGACATGAGAAACAATGGGAACATCAACATAGTATTTCCTTACAAGCTAGCGTGGGAAGCCAACATTACCATGAATGTAAAGTTCTTTAGATGGAGTTTCCTTTGGGATAGCATACTTGCAAAACACAAACTAGCTCATTGAGAGAGGTGTAACAAACCCACCCTCTTAATGATTTTTGTGCCTTTTTTAATATAACAATAGAATCACTTCCTCATCTTTTCTCTTTCCCGATGTCGATAGGAATATGAAAGTCTCTTTTGGGAGGCTATACAGAGGCAATGAATTTGGTTATTACTTCTCCTAATGCTAAGGGGATGTTAGCCACTTCGTCAAATATAAATGTGAGAGGATTGGGAGTGGGTATTTGGCAAACTCTTCCATATGCAGTTTGTTGGACATTATGGAGCGTAAGGAGTGAAATGATCTTCAAGGACAAGAATCTAGTGGTGAACTAGGTGATTGCTCAAATATAAGGAACTGAGAAAGGAGCACACTTTCAAGGAATTGATATGCAGGTGGCCGGGATGAGTTAATTCAAGCTTAATGGTGAATGACGACTACTCCTTAGAACATGGATATGGTTGTTATAGGGACCTATCACTACTAAAAAAAAGACATTATGACGCTTGCTTTTTATCTATCTTGACGGCTTTGTTGAAAACCGTCAAGATAAGTGTCTTGGTAATATTTTTATAACAGTTGTTCCAACATTATGGCATGTATGACACAAGCGTCAAGAAAATATTATGATTTTATGACGGCTGTTACAACATTATGTCACATATGACTCCGGCGTCAAGAAAATATGATGATTTATTGAAGGATTTTTCTTAAACAGCTAACTTTAGCAGTATAATAAGTCGTCGACACCTCTCTGGACCATTTTTTTTTTATGTTGCGAACGTTGACATAGTCCCTGACTTATCACTTCTTTTAATGAACTTTCAACAGTCAACCAAATAACCGTCAAGAGCACGCAGATGTGATGCGCTTGGGCTTGGCCAAGCTAAAAGCGTCACAACCGGTTTACGTTTCATGTGTTCACTTGAGCCGTCAATAAGTAAAATCGTGGAAACTTTTATAATTCAGAGAGAGAAACTTTAGCAAAAAAAGAGAGTGAACGAAAAAAAAAACTCATAACATCTCAAATACACTTAATTTTATCTCCTTCAAAACCTAGGCATCGATAATACTCTTCGATTTAAAAATTAATAGTTATTATATATAATCATTTTTTATTTAAAAAAAATGTCTTGGTAATTTCATAAACTTAATATAATCTTCTTCAATCGCTCTTTCAATGACAATTTTGTCTTGGTGAACTATTTGAAAAATGGTTTTAGAAGGTAATTTTCTAATTTTATCTCCTTTCGAACAAAGTTTTTAACATGGTTTGTGACAAGCCCTATAAAAATGGTTTTAAAAGGTAAGTTTTCAATGAACAAAGTTTGTTCCTTTTTGTAAGCCCTATAAAAAGAGTTACAATGAACATACTTTTCTAATCCTTTCATTCTGAAGCACTTCTAAGCTCATTTGTCAAGTTCAAAATCGAAATTTATGAGTTCTAGATCTGCACCAATAAGCTTGGTTGTTTATCTTTATGTTGTCATGTTAATCAAGCTTTTCTAGATTTTCTCTGCAGAATTTTATTGAGTTCTGCAAAGACACTGGATTGCAATCCAGTAATGCTACCATCAGGAATGCGACTATCAAGCTTATTGGGGAAGTACACAAATTTATTGGTCCGGGTGAGTTTTCATTTTATTAATTGTTTTAATTTGTTTTGTGTGGAGTTTGATGATCTAAAGTAGTGGTAGGGCTTCCAATATATTTTCTGCAGATATTAAAGGATTTCTTACTGATGTTAAGCCTGCACTTCTCGGTGCACTTGATGCCGAAAGTATGAGAAAAATCCTTTTGAGGTATGCCATTCTATCCACACATTTTTTGAAGAGCGATTGCTTCTAGTATTTAATATCATTTGCAATATGGTACATCTGCAGCACCAAGGAAAACTGTGAAAGCATCAGAATCCACCTTGTCTATGTCCGCTGGTGGATTGGATGGCCTTCCACGTGAAGATATTAGTGGGAAGATAACACCTACTTTTCTAAATAACTTGTCTAGCCCTGACTGGAAGGTGTGTTGGGGTTTTTGTTCATTCTGCATTAACTTAATTATTTGGATATTGTTAAGCACCCAATGACCGGGTGCTGGTGGTGGTGTTCAATCACTGTTTCACTACTTTGTAGTGCTAAGCTTGCTTGTTTTTCTGATGTTCAAGATCCGTTTGGAGTCTATCGATTTAGTGAATAAAATTTTAGAAGAAGCTAACAAGCGCATTCAACCAACTGGAACTAGTATGGTTTTCATTTATTTCCTTAGTATATCAATTATGCACATATTTTCATTCATGCATTTGACTGCTATTATCTAATTTTGATTGCTTATTAATATCTTATCTTTTCACTTGCCTCCCAGCTGAGTTATTTGGTGCTCTTAGAGGTCGTCTTTATGACAGTAACAAAAATTTGGTTATGGCAACTTTGGTTGTTGTTGGTGGAGTTGCATCTGCAATGGGACCGATGGTTGAAAAGTCTAGCAAGGTTTACAAGTTTGCTTTCAATTTAAATGTGTCTACTCATTTCTCTATTTGTGACTTGGAGGAGCGAGTAATTTGAGGATTGGTTTCTTGCAGGGAATATTATCATGTCTTGAAATGCCTTAGTGACAATAAAAAGCACATGAGAGAATGCACTATAAATACCTTAGATTCCTGGGTAGCTGCCGTTCATCTTGATAAGATGGTAACTACTGTCAATATTTATTGATTTGAAATGTATCTCCTATCTTTTATTTAGTATGACAAAAATGTATGTGATTTTCAGGTTCCATAATGCTATACCGCTTTAGGCGATACCAAGATTAGTCTTTGAAGGTCAGAAAGATCTTTTTGATTGGTTAACAAAGCAAATTTCAGGAATAAGTGACTCATCCAAGGCGTTGCACTTGTTGAAGCCATCCACTTCTGCTCTCACGGTATACATTATCAGTTGATCACTATAACATTCTCTACTTTCATGGTGTATATTATTTATTATCATTAAAATCTTTTTATAATTTCCTTTTATTAATGAAAAGCATATGTTTTTGAAGAAAGACAAATCAACATTCGAGTTTTGAGTTTCAATTTAAATCATTGGCCATCGCAACAGTTTTGGGTCCTTTGAAAGAAAGACACGTTGATTGGTACTTACAGCCTAGACATGTCGCAACACTACTGAGCCGATTAATGCAACTGCTCGAAAAATTTGCCCAAATTGTTCTGCATTTCGCATTCTCTGTATGTTGTTTAGGACTAGGGTTTTCATTATTATTTTCTTCTCTGACGTTTATTTAAGAATGTTGTTTTCCCTAATATTCTTACTCAATTGCTATCGACTTCCATGTTAACCAGGCTTTGGTGGTCATACAAGATATGCTTTGAGTTCTTATAGTTCGTATTGCGTCCCAAAAACCAGATAGTGCTATCATTCTTCTGCGACCTATCATCTCGTGGATACATGATCACAATTCTAAAGTACATTTTTTGTCTGATACAGATGTTTTCAAGGTGATATATGCTACTATTGTTGTAGGACAAGAATATTTGTATTTACAGAATGTATGTTATATTTCTTGTTCTTAACATTCTTTAACTTTCTTCCAGGTTTATAGGCTGCTTGATTTTCTTGCCAGCTTATTGGAACATCCATGTGCCTAGGTGTATATCAATGTACTGTTTAGTTTGATTTATAAGTCAACATCACTTATTCGTGTGTTCTCTTGCAGATGCTTCTTTTCCTCACCAGACATAATTGTTAAGAGGTGGTGCTGTTGGAATCCTAATCAAAGCACTCGGCAAGTGTTCTAGTTCATATGGCCCAGAAGGGAAGTTAATTACAGAAAGCAGAAGTTATAATTGTGGCTTTACTTTGCATAATTGGTGCTTTCCTGTGTTCAAGTTCATTGCACTGATTTGTGGTTCACAAACTTCCTTTGCTTGATCGGGTGTATATGATAAGTAAGTATATTTTGTGACTGATTTTTATATTCTTTCCAATCCATATCTTGTTGGAAAGTGTGTGTTGATTTGTCTTATTCAAATGACCTTATTTTTTGTTTCATATGCTGATGCAGTAGTGGAAAGATGAGTGTTAAAGATTGTTCCCCAATTCTGCACCACCTTCTGAAATTATGCGAGGTAACCTTTTTGAACTTAGTGTATGACCAGAAGGTAAAAGTTATTGAAATTATCTTCATATCTCTTTAGCTAAAGGAAAAAAATTGTACAAGCTAGTTTTCTGAGTATAAAGGTTCTTGGCATCTACCCAGTAAGTTTGTACACTCTAAGTAACCTAGAAGCAACTAGCCTTCCATGAGATGATCCTTGTAGTCGTAGCTCAAATAATATTCTTAAACATATTGTCTTTGTTGTAAACAATTCGAAATCTAATGGGCTGAGGCTGTCACTTTGTGGAAGTTTCCAACCAACACTTGTATCTATTTGAATCTGTCTAATCCATAGATCGAGGAATTGAGTAATCTGCCTATTAGCTAAAGGGTTATTTGTGTACTTGTGGTAGATATACGGAATAGATATATCCTACAGTGGTGTACATTATTTGGGGCTTAACCAACATGATTCTTTGTCATAGTTGATCGTATCTCTTTCATTTAGTAGATATTGATTTATTGTGCTAACACATTGTGTGTATTTTTTTTAATTAATACTATGTAGAAGACGATATATGATTATATTTTTAATTTACTTATTAAACAAACTAACAAATTCTTTTTCATATTGTTTTTTTAGGTTATAAGTGAGATAGCATGGTAGCTCAATTAAGTTTGTTTGAGATGGATCGGTTGATTAGCAATTTGTTGAATGAGTTATGTAAATTGCATTGTTGTTGGATTATGAGACTTGATTTTGAATCAAGTGTTTGAGTTATTTAATTTTTTTCTCCGTGAATATGAACAAGTTTTTGGAATGATTTTTTTCCGCAATGGAATTGAGTTGTGAGGGTGTATGAATGCATTGGTTTACACAGGAATTTCAAATTTACAAGAATTTTAGATTTACTGGGGAAAAAAAGAAAAATGGAAAAAGGAAAAAGAAGTTATGACGGCTTCTAAAGAACTGTCGTGTTACATACCAATTTTTGACAGTGTTTAGTGTTAATTTCTTGACGCTTTTGTTTCTTAGGGTGACGCTTAAATAAAAACAATCATAAATGAAGGTTTAATTCTTGATGTTTTTTCTAGTAAACTATGACGGCTAAGTAAAACATGTCATGCAGAAAGATCTAGTTATGACGTTTATAAATGAATGTTTGTCATATTAAGTTCGAGTTTTTATGTCAGCTTCTCCAGAACCGTCATCAAATTTATAAAGCTTTTTGTTAACTTTTATGACGGGCTCTATAATGACGGTTGTTTTTTAAATGAAAAAAATGTCATTAAACCTGTTTCATGACGGCTAAAAGCCGTCATCACAAGTCTTTTTTGTAGTAGTGTGTGGACTGTTGGCTATACATTTTGATCGGGAGAGAATATATGTGTAGTTGGTTTTAGATGGACTTATGTAGCTATATGCAGGATCTTTACATCTTTGAGTTTAGGGTTAAATGCATAGATGGGTAACGAACTATACAAGAAATCAAACATTGGTGTATAAATCTTTTTTTAGCAAATTTGGGTAATGATGTGTACCACGTTTTGCAATGTTGGGTTCTGTTTCACTTCCAACCTATTTTTTCATACGTGTCAGATTGCCACTAGATCGCCACATAGGAAAATAAGTGACACATAATTAGAGAAAACGAAAAAAAAAAAAAAAAAAAAAAAAAAAAAAAAACTTGACACAGGTGAAAAAAATGGACGAAAGTATGTGAAACAGAACCCAGCGTTGCAAAACTTGGTACACTTCGTTACCCAAATTTGCTAAAAAAAAGTTTACACAACAATATTTGATTTTGTGTATAGTTCGTTACCCATCTATGCATTTTTTTTTTCCCTTAAGTTTATAGTGTTTATTGAGGACCTCTCTCGATCTACATGGCCTAGGGAGGGGTAAGTCCAATCATTTGTAGTCTATACTTATTGTACTCTTAATATGTATTGTACATATATCTTTATGATAGTGCAGAATGATGAAACGTTCATTTTTACCTTCATAAAACAAATAGCCATTGAACGGGTAATATGTATATTGAGAAAATTCCCACTCAATGTGCAAATTAATGTGGATTAAGGTTCACACCCACGAACAATATGGTTGCCCCTTACAGCAAAAAAATTCCTTGGGATTTTTGGTTGCTTCACTAGAGTAGGCATTTGGGCTATTCTCCAGTATAGCATGTGCATTTATATCGTAGGGAGGCTGTAAATTTTGAGTTGCATTGAACTTGGTGTCCGCAGAGGTGTGAAGTTGTTATAGAGGTTTGTATCTTCAAAAGATTGTAAGAAGTGAGGTTCATCCTAGATTGTTTAGAGTTTGAATGGTTGGGAGTCGAAGAAAAGAAAGTAGGATCTTTGTTAGGACAAGTTTTTGGTTCTAAGTAATGAAGAATATTGAAAACTAAAGTTATTTTGAAGATTGAAAAGACATAAACTTAAAAGCAAATAGAATGAATTGATTGATTGATGGAAATGTTAAAAAACAAGAACAAGATTGAATTGAAAAACAAGAAAGTAAATAACTTAATTGAAAAACTAGATAAGAAAATAAATCCTACATGACACTAGATTAAGTCTAGGTGCATTCTCTTTTCCTAACTTTTAGATTACTAGTATTTGCCCGTGTCGTACGGCAAAGATACATGCGCCTTTGGCGCCTCCGACGCGCATCCGCCTCCCGTACATCACAGATATGCGTGCCTTCAGCGCCCCCGATGCACATCTGCCCCCAGTACGGCACAAATACGCGCGCCTTCGGCGCCTCCGACGCACATCCGCCTCGATGCGGCACGGATATCGCTGCGTCGCCGCACCCCCCGACTCACATCCGCCCTCCGGTATAGCACAGATACGCACCTTCAGCATCCCCGACGCACATCTGCCCTCCGGTGCAGCACAGATACGCATGCCTTTGGCGCCCCCAACGCACATCCACCCCCGGTATGGGCACAGATACGAACGCCTTCAGTGCCCCCAACGCGCATCCACCCCCGGTATGGCACAGATACCGCGCTTTGGCTCCCCGATGTGCATCGACACATATATACGACACGCTCGGTGTGCGTTAAACGACGACATTATCCGCTCTACTCATGTTTCTAGAGTACGACACAAATATGCGTGCCTTCGGCACCCCCAATGCACATCCCCATATATATATATATAAGGTTTCGAAGACCCGATCGCGATCCGCCCCTCAGACGACACAGATATCTGGCGCGCCCGGCCTCATCCCAGGAAAACAATCTAGTCACTATGAGGTGGAATTTGTCATCCCACTCTTCCCTTCTTTGTTATATAGATATACCCCTACTTTTCCTTCTACTGATTTGCCTCCTCCATTACTTTTGAGACACCTCACACTTCACTTTTGTTTTTGTTTTTTCTTTTGCCTTTTGATTTCTTCTTGACTAAGGTAGGTTTTTGAGAATGCCATATTTTGAGATAAGGGCCTCCATCTCTGGTCTTCTGAGTTGAGGGTTTTGACCTTTAACTTTGACCTTTGACTTTGACCTTTGACTTTGACCGTTGACTTCGACTTTTTCAGCATTTTTTTATAACAGCTTATGGTCTTCATAATAAGCGTGATTAAGGCTCTTTTAGGTGCTAATTAACGCATATTTTATGATAAGTGGTCTGAAATTCTCTATAACCTGAAAAAGACAATAAAAGCTATGAGTTGTCTTTTCATTAAGCGTAAGAAGGGTTGTAGTGCAGCAATATAAGGGTAATAAAACGCACATTTGAGAGCTGATCGAGGTGCTCGTGAAATTCGAGTCTATTGGTCTTTGATAATGTTTTTCATTCTACAGTAATGATTGATCACATTGTTAGGGTCATGCATATTGTAGCATTTTCCATTACCCACCAAATGAAGCACACATTTGAAGCTTCATCACATATGATGGCTACAAAATCACTTCCATCCATAGTACAAAATATCGGGATAGGGCGATATATCGACCCCTGATTTATGGATATGTATCATGGATATATCCCCTAGGGATATTTTACATTAGGGCTTGTGCAAATATCGTGGATATATCGAAAAATACCTACAACTTTGATCCATAATTTACACTCTATGCATACCCATTACCCAACTTTGATCCCGTGAATACCCCAATCTAAACCACATGAATAAAGTTAAAACCCAACACATGAAATCATGTTGGAGTAAATAACTATATGAAGTAGTTAAACTCAATCACACATTTCATTACTTTCATAGAATCAAACCAATTAAAGGTGTGCTCTCAAAGCAATTCATTCTATATACTTTCATTTGGCTGCTGCAATAAAGTCACGTACATCCACCCCTAGCATTATGAAAATAGCATTGAGTGGGGGGGGGAGGGAAAGTTCCACTAGTTATTGACTTGACTATTGAGTATGTAATCACTCAATTTGGCGTTATAGCCTATAGCCTAAAAACTATGATCAATGGGTAGCATGCTCCAAATTGCTTGTGTGCCAAGCGAGTTATCCTTCCAAACATTGATTTGCTTTCCATTACCAATCATCCAGATGATGTGTAGCTATACATTTCTTCTAGTGCCCACCATATACCATTCCAAATAGTCGAGTGCTTATTCTTATTCCATGCTCCTCATCTTTTTATGTATTCCCCCTTGCAAAAAAGTAGACCAGTCATCACTTTTCTTGAGTATAGCTGGAGATGTTGTATAGTGGTTGAGTATTGATGGTTGTTTAGTTGTGATTGAAGTTCATCCTAAATCTTAAGATGGGAGGAATGGTGATGAATGAAAACAAGACTTTTTAACTTTTCTTATTCATCTTTTCTTTTATTTGTAATGAGTATTGAAAGACTAGTGTTTGAGAGAAGAAAACATTGAAAATATGAAATTGTGTAGGATTATGACAAGATAAATAAATTAGAAGTGAAAATAGTAGTTCTAACATGCTAAAATCATTCTAATCAATCTATATTAATACTCTATAAACATGTTGTTATATAAGAGTAATCGTGTTCTCCACTCTTACTTGCACATACTTGACACGAATTTAGACTAATCAAACTATTAACTAATGATAGAGTAATAATGATATGAAAATAGTAAATAATTATACTAAAATAGTAGATTTAATGATGAGAAGAGATTAGAGATGGGTAATCCACCATGCGACTTGATTGGCTATTAGTTTAGTCATCGATTCGCCTTTCTTGATCCCTAGCAAACAACCTACATCTCTATAGTCATTGTTTGACTAGTTAAAGAGATTCGCACCTCCACAAATGGCGCCGCTTGCCATCTTGCTTTGTTATGTATAGCGTGTTTAGAATAAGCAAAACTGTTTTTACTATTCACAAAAACAACACTGAAAACAATATTTGTAATTTTTGGAAATTTTTCTGCTACTGCCTGAGTGCATACGAGTTGATACACCAACTCCTTGCACTCCCGTGACCTGACCCTAAAAAAATCAAACCCTAGTTTTAACTTACGAGCATGCGCGCACCCTAAATTTGTCTTCACAAAGTGCGCCCCGCACATTACACCCTAGGCACGACCCGCGCCCGATTTGACCTATTCTAAAGCGTGCTTCACGCTCCTTTAAATTTACAAAAAATTATTATAAAAAAAAGTACCAAAACGCGACCCGCACCCAATTTAGCCTATTTTTTTAGCGTGCCCCATTTGATGTAGAATAGATTTATTTTTTATATTAACTGCAATATTACCTCACGAGTACAGTACAGTACCCGTATGCCCAACCACTCTAGTAATTGCATAATTTTTTTTTCATATTATACGGTGTCTAGAAATTGAAAGAATTGGGGTTCTCTAATTAAGGAACGTGCACGCATGGACAACCTCCCTCAATTCTTAAGTGGTCTGGCCGTTGGTTTGAAAAGTTTTAGTATTCGTGCTTCAAGGCTGTTGAAGGCGCTATTTATACGCGTAGCAAGAATGCTCCAGGTAACACCTCTTTACATCCTCAAATCTACTGTAAGAGAATTCTATTTCTAGTAATAATCAGGCTAATTTTTGCATACTCATTAGAAATTGCCTATTAAACTTAAAACTTGCATGAGATTAAGATCTGGTATGCATAAACCTGCCTTATTAGTTTATCGTAGACGCAAAAATCAACGCCTATCTAGAAATTCACACATCACTACACATACACCACCTACACCCACCCTAACTATATCTGTAGCAATGGGTGAAGAAATAGCAGAGAGACCCCTCTCTAATTTTTATAAGGCTTTAAACGATGGACCTAAGTCCTGCATAATTCTTGCAGATACTACGGGAGATTTTAGAATCCCCCTAATATATTTAATCTGCTACCTGTTTTCCATGAGAAGCCTTATCAACACTTACATAGGATACAACAAATAATTACTACAATTCGATCATCATCCTAACGTAAGACCTGAACAAATAAAGCTAAGGGTGTTTCCTTTCACCCTAGCTAACAAAGCAGCAACTTGGCTAACAGCACAAAAGCCAAATTTTATCGACACATGGGAAAAACTAGTTGAATTATTTATGGAACAATTTTACCCACCACAGAAGACTGATAAGATGCTATCACATATTCATTTCTTTTGCCAAAAGCCTCGAGAATCATTTTCTGAGGCTTGGAATCATTTCACTGATCTTCTAGTAGAATGTCCCCATCATAATCTTGGTAAAGACACACTAGTTCGTGCCTTCTTCAAAGGCCTATCCCAACACTATAAGGAGACTTTAGACATCATGAATGGAGGGAATTTCTTAAGTAAAGGAGCCACAGATGCTTATAACTTTTTAGATACAATCCAAGAAAAGTAACAACTAGGGAGGTAACGATTACTCCCACTCCAATACTTCTTCTTCAACAGCGGTTAAGTGCATAAAGATGTTTGAGGTAAAACAAGATCCTGAACTTAGAACTTTAATTGAATCCCTCACTAAAAAGGTAGATGCCCTCTCTGTTCATAATTAAGAAGCGATACCCACTCCAGTCATGAACATCAACTCCCCTCCATGTAATGTATATTTTAATCCCAACCATACCAATTCCTTTAGTCCCTTACTCTACGGTTCACCGCCACCACAACTTATAGATAATTACGCTTTCACCAACCCTAACAAACAATGGATGCAAAACACTAATTATAATCAACAATAACAACCTATACCCCCAGGTATTAATTATCAAAACGTTAGGCCCACTACAAACTTTTAATAATTTAACCAATATCTAGGACAAGGTGATTTACATGACCAGAATATAAGTTTTGTGCTCATGACCCAGATCGATCAACATCAAGACATGACCACGCACCAAGCCTTAGTTCCAGTCACTCCACCAGTTAAACCATCTACAGAGGACGTAGTAGTAACTTTGCTGCAACATCAAAATCAAATTTGCAACAATGCAACAAAGGAACAAAATCTAAACTTGATGAAGCAACAAAATGAACAAAACTCTAACTTGATGAAGCAACAAAATGAACAAAACTCCAGATATATGAAAGATCAACATGATCAAAACTTTATCATGCTACAACAAACGATACAAATGATGCAATCTTTGTGCCAAAAGGTACTTGAGTTGTCTCCTAACCAAAATAATAACCAACAAGGCGTGTTTCCAGGTCAAGCAGTGTTTAATCCTAAGTCAACAAACACTGCCTTCGAAGTAAATAGTATTCAATGTCATGGTAATATAAACCAAGGGGAACTATAGGCAGTCACTACCCTTCGTTCGAGTAAAGTAGTTGATAACCAAGTGACGACTATGCCTATAGATCACCCGCAAACTAAGAATGAAACCATACCAAATACTGTCATAGAAACTGAAGACCCAACAACTATAGAAGTACCAGTTAAACCACAACCAAAAGGGAAAACCTTATAAGATCCCATAATAGAAATTGATGATCCTACACCTGTAGAGGTTCCAATATGGAAACCTAGTTAGAAAACGGCAAAAGATAAAAACAAGGTTAATATTTATGTTGACCCATATGCTAAGCATAGAGAAAAATCACCGTTTCTCCATATTTATGTTGACCCATATGCTAAATATAGAGAAAAATCGCCATTTCCCCAGAGACTAGTTGTGTCTAAAAAGGATGAGAATTTTGATGAGATTAAGGAAGTGTTTAAAAATATGACTATAAACCTACCTTTTCTAGATGCTATAAAAAGTCTATCTGGATATGCTAAGTTTCTAAAAGAGTTGTGCACCACAAAAAGGAGAACCAATGATAAGATCCCAAAACTGTAGTTTTAACCCTCAGAATATGATCATACTTTTTAGACCAATTATGTGAGTAATAATTAAGAGTTAACACCGTTGTTTTTATGCATTTCAGGTTTCAAAGTCCATTATGTGCAGAAATGTGCCACTTTAGCGAGATAAAGGAGCAAAGGTCGGTTACTAAGGAGTTCCATGATTAAAGGCCAAGATTCAAGAAGACAAAGCCTTCCTAAAGCCGGTCAAAAGCTGAAAAGTCGACACGGGCGTAAAACAAGACACAAGTCCGCAGAACTTAGAGGGCGTATCTTTGGACTCAAACCTCGGAATGGGGCCTACTTTATGTCAAAACGACCGGCTCGGAAAGAGCTTTCCAATGGTCCAAGCCTTGACCCAATCAGAGGAGCAGAAGTGGACGAAAATTCTGTTGAAGCTAACTGCAGCTGAAGAGGACTTTTTGGACTGAAAGAATTGGGTTTTGGGCCTGATTCTCTGGCCCAAAACATGACTCCAAGCCCATGCACGATTTTTGGATCTGAAAGTATAAAAACCAAAGCTTAGCTCTTTGTTAATGGTAGCTAGTTAGACCTAAAACAATATAGATAATTCTAGATCTAAGATTTTAATTAAGTTTTAGTTCCATTTTCAATTCTTGTTTTAGATTAAGTCTTTGAATCATTGTTCTTGATTGATTAGATAAATAAAATAGTTATTTTGTTAATTTTGATTTTGTCATCTCAATTTATAGATCTAGTTTTAATTCTTGTTGATTATCATTTCAGTAGTTTAAGTAGATTGAAACATTGTTAGTCAATTTAGTTAAGTTAGAATTTTAATATGATGTGTAGTTATAATTCAATGGGAAATGATGGTTTGATGACTCAAGGTTAAAACCTCCATTAGAGGGGTTGATGAAGCCTTGATGAAAACTTAGTGGTATAGTGTAGAAGCATTGTAGAATCTATTCCAATCTAGAAGGTAGGTGATTAAGCCATGAGAATGGGTGGACGACCTCACATGCTAGTTAGTATTAGGTAGAAATGCCATGAACACTAGGGATTAGAACTCGAATTTCTTTTAAGAATCGAGATACAAGAATCTATGCTAGGTTATTAAGTTGGATTCGAGGTGGATTCAATTCCCTCTAATCCTTTATCTAGATTCAAAACAATCATATTTCCATAGCATTAAGTAGTTAACTTCAACATAATCAATTTCATATAGGTATCGAGTATAACACCCTTCAGAAAGCTCTCATTAGACTTAAGACCGACTAATTAGATTAGAAAACATTCCATGCTAGAGCACTAGGAGTGGAACGAATTTGTTACTCCACTCTATCTCGATAGAATTGAGAGTAGAAACTTTGATAAATATAGGCACATAACACAGTTGTAGTTTACTTACGTTTTGAGTTCATCGTTCATTTCGTAGGTAGATTATTCATTTTTATGTTTATCAACCAACATACCCCATGAATCCTTTTTAACTAAACAATATCCCTATTTATCTGAACATAACGGAATTATTAAGTACAAGGACCCTGGTCGTCCAACTGTACAATGCACCTTAAGCGATAACTTCATAACAACTGCATTATTAGACCTAGGGGCGAGTGTTAATTTACTCCTTTTATATTTATATAAACAATTAGGTCTCCATCAACTTAAACCAACCAAAATGACTTTGCAGTTAGCCAATCATTTTATTAAGTATCCCAAAGGCGTAGTTAAAAACATTCAAGTTAAAGTTTAGCATTTTTACTACCCGGTTGATTTTGTTATTCTTGATACGGAAATTGCTCATGATTTTATTCCCATCATCTTAGGGCATCCTTTCTTGGCAACTGCCAATGCCCAAATAAATTGTCGGGATGGATCAATGACTCTTTCCTTTGGAAATCTGTGTGTGGAGGTTAACATGTTTAGACTCAAGTAGGGACAACTAGGTTTGCCTGTAGAAGGAGAAGTGAAATCTATTGAAAGTTTTGTATATCACATTAGTGCTTTCGACACTTTCCTTCCCATACTAGTAGATACCCCTCTTAGGGAAGAAGACAAAGATCATAATTTTGACTCCCTGAACATAGATGAAATCGAGGAAGATTTCCTTTGACTATTTTGCAACCCTTTTTTGGCACCTCGCGAGTCCCCTCCTATTAACATCCATTCATCCTTTAATGCCATGACAGAAGAAAAAAAATTCACCCTCTATCCCAGTGATTCCTCTGACCCACCTATTGATGAATGTCTTGCATATCTCAAGACCTCTGATGATATAGAGCTAAGAACACTAGCTGAGGACCATTCACCCACCTCACATCATCCTGTCAGTCATTCACCTTCCATCACGAGTGTTCCCCGCCCTCCACATTTCCAAATGAACCTTGAGTTTGCACTTGACCTTCTTGTTCCTCCTGTGCTTCATGACTTTCTAAACCCATCTGGTGAAGAAATAATACCTAAGGACAAGCCACCTGACACTTTCTCATTTTTTCCATTCCTTCCTTCTAAAACTTATCCATGTCCCATGTATCTTCCATAACCATTCATTTTCTCACGATCATTCACTTGGACACCCTTTCGCTCAAAGAAGAAGAAGAAATTACATGTTAGATTAGGTTATAGGTCCATTAGACTTCATTCTCATTCCATTTAAGCCACGCCGATGGTAGAAAATCTTGGTGCTTGATTCTATTTGGGGTGTATTCCATGTTAATTATTTATGGAAAGATCTATAACTATTTAGATTGTTAATATATGGTCAAATGCATGTTAATACATGTTTTAGATAAAGTCTCGAGTATCTGACTATATAAGACTCATTTTATTCTTCGGTGTACTCCATCCCCAATCTTATGTCATAGGAATGCACCTTTCATGTAACTTACACATTCATCTCTTGCACTTTTTCTGGTTGTTTGAGTAGTGTTTCTATATGGGGTGAGTTTATATTTTATTCTCGTAATTTTGTTTTTCAAAAAAATAAAACGTATAAAAATTAAAAAAAATTAAAAACATTAACATATATTAGAAAGTCTAGGGAATCTAACTTTAAATGACCCAAGTTTTTGTAAAATACCACATTTCTGGAGTATAGGCCAAACAAAAATTTTCAAACTTAAAAAGAGTTTTCAAATTTTGTTTGGGGGTGGCGTATTTGGTCTTTCATTTCAAAACTTTTTGCCACCTTTTGCCTATCATATTTACTCCAGTAGAGTATAGGTTAGGTAGTTATGAAATTTAATTATGTTATTGAATTATTTCATGAACCCCCTTCTCCCAAACGTCGAGTATTGATCCCTAGGCGATGCCCACCCACATCTCCGAAACGAGATCGCAAGACTAGCATAAGGAGTTGAACTAATATTTCATCTGGAATATCATTTCAGCTCCTGGCTCGATTCCACATTAATTTGGTGCTCGACACCATAGAGTCCCGAGAGACATTTTTTTGGGTCAGCGACGACGACTCGTTTCGAGCATCAAGATCTCAAATTTGTACAGTCCTCATCATTTTGGGACCGGATGTCTAATCTATGCCTAATTCCTAAGTAGTGATTCTAGAATATTAAAGAGTCAATCCGGATTCTCACACGAGCAAAGATAACCCTCCCCCGAGGGGATTTGCTCATGGTCATTTTGTATACATTAAGTAAATAAATGCAGGACATGAATTAAACTAGAAAAGAAATGATGTTATTAAGGGTAAAATGACTTACGATTATTTAAGCTCTTTGGAATGAAAAAAATGACGGAATGTTGAAATAAAACTAACTATCTGCTAAACGGAAGCTAAAGCATGAAAATGTTGAAGGAAATATGAAGGCTACCCCTCGTATATATAGGGCCGAGATTTGGAGACGGTTTAATTGAGTTTTGGCCTTTTGTTGAATTGAGAGATTCAAAACTTTGATATTCAAAGTTTTGTTTGCATGTGACTTCCTTTAAACCAAAGTTTTGATATTCATTTAATGTTTCGTCCTTTTGTGCTTTGTATTTGTCCCTTTGCTCAATTTCATTTCAATCTTTGAACAGGTACGTGTCTTCTCTCATTGCAAGGTGGCACAATTTTGTGACCATCTCTTGCCACCTGCCTATGCTAACTTGTCATGCCTTTTGGCCCCGTCGAGTGGGTCCACTTAGTATGTCCAGTGGCAGCGCCGATTTTGGCATTTTTACAACTTTCTGTCTTTGCGTAGAGCTTTGTCGCTCTGGCAGTTCACTAGCCAACGTCGGCACCCAGATTTATCAGATTTGAGCTTCGAAAGTTTGTTGCTTCTTTATATGTAGGCCCGTTTCAGACCGGGTTTTGTTCTTTTTTGGGCTTGGGGGTTGAGTGGGAACTTCACATATTCCAGTATTCCCGTACTTCGATGCATGTTTTATCATTATATTCATTTTAAATGCAAAAACCTGCAAAAGTACGAAAATATGATTATTACATGATTATTAAACACATAATCGACCAAAATGCTATGTCTCTCGGGGTTTAATATTACAGTTTTGGGTGCTTATTAGACCCACGATATGTGCATGCTTGAATTGTGAGCGTATGATATTATTTTATTTCTGTTAGAGTCCCCGCTTATGTCCCAAGCGCTATTTATTATTTCATGCTATCCCCATAACGGGTGGAACTCATATAGGAGTTGCGTATGTTTTTATTTTTTTATATTAGTATAGATTAGCCTTCTTCAGGTGCTCCCATTTACAAGCACGTTTCTATGGTACTCTCTATCCTTTATTTTCATTCCATACTTTGGGGACAAAGCATGATTCTATTTGGGGGTGATATAGAAACATGTTGTAAATGTTGAAGCACATATTAGGTTGTATATTACGTATTATTTGTCGTATAAAAGGTATAAAATCATAAAGTTTATATTATGCACTTAGTGATAATGGTATTGTTCCCTTCTCCATTATGATATTTGTCTAGAAATCTCACGTAGTACTTGAATTAGGATTTAATTTTTGAAACTTAGATTAATATGTAGGTAATAGTCATTGCATCTTTTCTTGAACATCTTGCATGAGCATCTATGATTGTAATTATAAATCCCATCAAAGAGATTTATGGGGGTGCGGGGGGGACCCTTTGTTATGAGTTCTATCTCTAGAAACTCACAACAAATGGCTTGAAACTCTATTACAAAAACAAAACTAAACTAGTTACCAATCATCCTCACTTGACTTCATAAACCCCCTCTAATAGAGGTTTAGATTTGTTTCATTGGATTCATTAATCTAAAACAGTGAATTAAAGACATAAATAATAAAACAAGAATTGAATATGATGAACTAAAGCTTTTTAATGAAGGTTTTAATGGAGGCTACAATTATAAACCTAATTCTAGCCCTAAACTAATTAGAGACTAAGGGGAAAAAAAAGTTTAGCCTTCACTCTCTTTATATAGGAGAGGGTTATGGTTACATTTTCGTGCATGGGCCAAAAAGGGGGACTTTGGCCTCTAATGTGAGCCCAAAGTCCAGTAGGTTAAGTTTGAAGAGGCCACAGCTGCTAGAAATTACTTCAATGTTGTTTTCGTCTATTTTTACAGCTCTGATTGGGGCAAGGCTAGGTCCATTGGAAAGCTTATTTAGATCCGGTCGTTTTGACATAAAGTAGGTCCAATTCCAAGGCCTGAGTCCAATTCCAATTCCAATTCCAAGCTTATTTACACCCGCCAAGTTTTTCCCCGTGGTATTTTTTTTTTACAGTTAATGCCAGTCAAATAGCCAAATTAATATTGACGTTTCCAAACC
Source organism: Coptis chinensis (assembly GCF_015680905.1). Classification (NCBI taxonomy): domain Eukaryota; kingdom Viridiplantae; phylum Streptophyta; class Magnoliopsida; order Ranunculales; family Ranunculaceae; genus Coptis; species Coptis chinensis. The sequence continues at coordinate 38,004,819 of NC_141456.1, read as the reverse complement.
ATCATTTATTTTTAATATTATTGACGGGTGAGGTTCGTCAAAGTTGTTCTTTTCACCTGTCAATTACGCCCAAATTTATTTTGAAATTGGGTTTTTTTTTTGTTTTTCTTGACGTGGAAGTTCGTTGATTTTAGAATTGTCAATTTGTTCTTGATCATTTTAAGCCATCAATTTTCTGGGCACACCTGTTTTTTTTTTCGGAAAGAATATGCTGCAAAAATTAAAGCTGCCTACATATATTCGTTGCACCTACAAAAAACAAATATTGCCAACCCAAATACATTCATCTAGATACAATAAGCACGTAATCAAATAACACTGCAATCAAAACATACACTACCTTACTCAATATTTCTACAAAACATACACTTCCATTTCTCAAAATATTACTAGAATGCAATTCAAGTATCAGTACAAGAGTTTTTTTCGTAGTTTTTATACAAACATCTTCGACACTTCATTCTTCAAAACCCCAAAATATTTCACGTTTCATTACATACATGAGTATTTTCCATTACTCCATATATACCCATCTTCATGTTAATAGCATATACAAAATGAACTAAGGTGGATAAAGAAAGTTTAACCAACATACATCAAATTGACTCGACAAAAGTCTTGGGCCATGTGATTGTATCTCCAATTGAAATATCGCAAGTGTTCCTTCCCAACATACAACTCAATTTGTACAATCAAAGATGTCATCTATTGTTATGCTATATGAATCAGTAGATATAACATCACTAGACACACTTCCAAGTACAAGTTCTTTTTGAAGTTCTTCAAAAAATAGCGCGTGAATGGTGAAACATGTGGCGATCGTCTTGCCTGCAACATGAAAAGTATAATCTAAGTACAAATGCACACAACAAACTATCAACATTTGTGATTATATTGAAGGTCATCTAACATGTGGCCAGTAATGCTAGACATCATGCCAAGACAATCATTGCAGCCTATGAAGCAAACACCAAGCCTACGACATAGAGTATGACGTGACATAACAGAATTCACATAGCAGGTGGAGGTATATGGAAACCCTCGTCCTGACTCTTTTCAACTTCACAAGTCAGCTGAAAGTAATTCAAATGGAACTCTTCGCTCCCTTCCAACTTATCACTGTCACTAATGAGGGAGTAAAGATGGAGTAACATGACACATCCCACCAAATCCCATATAGCAAATGGGCGGTGAACGTTATGTTTCCGTGATTGCAACCGAAAGGAGTTGATTTCCCCAAACTTGTTATACACTTCTATCTCAAATACTAAAAGATACTATCACTTAATTTCAAGAAAAGGGGAAAAGTAATAAATTAATCCAAGCTAGTAATCTATCAATTCTGTCAGAGAGTACTCCACCACGAGGGTTCCAAACCTCGGCCAATCATCACTCGCCAGCGTAGTCCTTGCTTACAAAAAAGTTGTTTGGCCGAACCCCTATCTCTTGATTGACTTGATCAGACGCTTTGTTTTCCCAGTTAAGTAAGTACCCATGACTTCTGTCGGTATAGTAGTCAAACGATAAAGACTAACTCTTACAAAGCGCTTTGTTTTAGCAATACACTAGTACGATAAGAAGTCAAGACTAGCACTAGGTTACTCGTGGATACAAACTTATGCTGATGTAGTAAAATAGACAACCGGTGCTCATATCCAGAGGCAGAAAGACTCACTTCTTAGTAACTTCCTCTAGGCAAATGGCAAACAGCTAACATACAATCTATGCTATCATACGTTGAGGAACAATAAAGTAGGACATATCATTTTGAAATATAAACAGTTAGGGGACTGCCCAAAGTGCCAAACCCCATTAAACTATTCCGCCTAGGGCCTAGGCCCATCTATCAGTAATTCACTCAACTTAATGTTCTTTTACATTCACCCAATAAAGTGGATTTGAAATGCAGAAGTTTTAGCCCATAGAAAGTTGGGTCGGAGAAATTAGTCCACTCGGTGTAAGCTTAAGTAGTATAAGAAGATGAGAAAGTGTGATTTTGATGTCATGGAATAATCTCTTTCACGCAAGTTGGCAACAATACCTGAGTGACAGTGATAAATATCTGATTGTATCAGCACTAGCACTAGCAGTCAATATGGTATTCCTAATAATGCTCTTACCACCATTTACTTCTTATACAGTACGTAACTTCTTTGTTACTAGAAGTTTGTAAAGTTCTAGAGGACGTGCTTTGCTGAAAAAAGGTGTTTCAAACCAGGAGAAAATATGTGAGTTTGGGCTATTACTTTTTTGTTGGTTCTATGACTTAGTGCGGTGCGATGAGTTCCTAACAATAGATCAAGATTCTTACCAACAAACAATCATATTTCAAAGGGAAGATATGCACACTTAAACTGAATAACTTAAGAACCAACATATAGATCAAGATTTTGTCTAGTCTTCCAACTTTATTTAAGTACCTGAGAAGTACTTCCGAGCTCTGAATGATCATGCACATAAACCTCCATTTTTTCCTGAAGGATCTTACGTGCGGTCGACTCTTCATCAAGACGTTGCATCACTAGTCTGACATTTTCATCTGTAATTTCATGTTTTCTCTTTTCTTCTTCTGCAATTTACTTATAAGGAGCAGCGGCATGTATAACAGTCTTTGTGACACCAATTCCTAGTCCTCTAACTCGACCCTTTCCATCACAACCATAAACCTAATCAAAGAGAAAATTAACACAATCATTCAATAATACTAGTACTAGGAAAGGAAGGCAACGGAGAAAAATAGTAACTCCTCTTGTTTTTTGCCATGTAGTACAGTGACTTAAGCTCTTCCTCTAAATGGTAGGTCCCTTGATTTAAAATATAATGCCAAGTCTACACAAGAGACCTGTACGTAAAATATAATTCCTTCTTTGTCTTAGACTCTTACTTTAAATTAGGGTCTTTGCACCGGGCAGTTGACCACACTCTTCTCATGTTTATAAAAATAATGAAAAAGGTATCATCAGTAAATACACTTCTGATGAAGACGATTTGACTGATAACAAATGGAATTTAGAACTTGCTTGGCTAACTAAAGCCCTTGAACCTGCTTTGCAATTGTATAAGTGGGTTTTACCAGCAGGTTAGTTACTCTAATTCGCTATGTAGAATTTTATAGGCTTGATCACTATTTTAAATAGTTTGTACATATTGCACAGTGGCATAAAGACTGATTTTATGTACATTTCCAAGGGAATGGCAATGGAAGCAAAATACCAACAAGTACTCGATCTGTTTCTAAGATTATTGCAAGCATTCAACGAAGTAAAGTTGGGATTCAAGATTGGAGCTTAAGTGATATTATTGTTGGTTTGTACCTCATTTTTCTTCGACGAGCATCTACTGATAAAGTAGAGGATGTCAAGGGCGTCAAGATCTCGTCTGATTCTACACTAATCAAGATAGTAGTTATTAATTCTCATGTCTCTTATGACCTGATGTTTTACTAAAATAGGTGGAGGACCTCATCTATCATACTGAGCTCGCAAAGGGGGCTTACAGAGAAAATGCAACTAGTCTGGCTAGAAAGAGCATGCTTCGAGAACAGAATGCAGTTGACCACACTCTTCTCATGTTCTAAGACCAGGACTATGACATTTAAGGCACTTTTCAACAATACATTATCAAGTGGTTATTCATTAGGCAATGCAAATCAAAAAATAAATAACAATAGATCAAGCACACCTTTGCCACAGCATCATTATCTAAATCTTTGTTTCCCAAGTAGGGGTCCAGCTCACAAGCGACTTGATTTCATCCTAAAAGCAAAAAATGAATGTCATACACACCAATCTAGAAATCAAATGATTGCTTCATCGTAAAGTAAAAGTTTAAAGAACACTAAAATGTAAATCTTACTAGAGAAGGCTTCATAGCAGGAAAAGGACACCGACCCATCCTTACTTGTATGTGTAACCACAAATAGTTTGCGTTCTTGTGACGATACCATCGGGACCTTTCCTTAATCTAAAACGAATACACAAACCCAATAAAGCTTAAAATAGTATTGCAGTGAATCTAGAAAATATTAGCGAAAAATAGAAAATACTAGTTCCTCTTCAATCCTAGCGCATCCGTGTCTACCAGATGTGTGTGGCAACTTCATATGTTCCCTAGACAACTTGCCTTTTTCTCGCTTTATGTTCTCCTCATCCGTCGAGCAAATTTCAATAAATTTTTCCCAATCTTATTTCTTTGTACGCTTTGGTATGTTTAAGGTTTCCATACGCACAACATTAGTTTCAAATTTATCATATACCTTGCGAAGTCTATATTTCCAACCCTTCCAAGATATGCTGGCTTTTAGAAAAATACCAGCTTCACGATCAGGTGGCAGATCATATTTATCCTTAAATATGATACCATAATGAAAAGTGAGAATAAAATTAAACTTTATATGAAAAAGTGAGAACTGAATGAGTCAGGATTGTAATGAATGTTGATGGGCCGCTCAAGGACAATGACAATGCAAACATGTCACCCTGAGCAGCCCTTGTTATCCTAAAACCAAGGGCTTTTTGAGATCAGCGGCCTTGCTGGTCTCATGGAACACATACCTCACATAGCATTAGCCTGGGGGCATCATACCATTGCCTTGATAGCCTTAATAGCATCAGTGTACTTGCTGAATAAGGTACACCACTCCATCCAAAGACAGCAAACATCTAAAAACATTCCAGAGAAATTCGAACAACAGAGTATGTCGTACTTACTGTAACGGTTTGATAACCCGTAAAAAACTAAACTAGATTACTCTAACTTTATTCTTAAGGTATCAATTATTTATTTCCTACTCTCACATATAGATTTATACAATATATAGAGTACGGAATCGTTCCACTCCTAAACTACCAAGACATAAAGAGACAAGGGAACAATGGTGAGAGTAAAATTTATAGAGGTGAATTTATACTATGAAACTAAATATATGAATTTAACTTATACTAATTTAACTAAGCAATTGAATATGAATTGAATAAAATATAGAGAAGAATATGGAGAAGTGATTAGGGGGATTTGATTTCACTTAAATAAATTCCTAATATGCTAGGGCAAATTATTGCAATCATAACCAATTAAGATTAATTGTGATCCCAAATTATTCATGGCAATCTCTACCAACTAATAATTAGCATGTGAGGAAGTTCAACCCATTCTCATGGCGAATCAACTAACCTACTAGAGTGAACTCTTAAATGCAATAATTCTAACTAACACATCAAGTCTTCATCCAAGCTTCATCAAACCCCTCTAATAGAGGTTTAGCTAGAATTCATTAGACTATCATTTCTAATACAAGAACAGTAAAAACAAGTCATTATTGAATAACTAATTAAACTTTCTTAATCTAAATTAACAATAGTCTAAGATTCAAACATGGATTACAATTGAAATTTAAACTAATTTAGAACTAAGATTATGAATATTAATTATCAATTTAAAACAACTAAATCTATGAATGAAAGATTGAATTCGAATTTAAATATTGAAATATAGCTAAGTAATTTATTCTAAAATTCAAAACTTGTTCTCACAATTAATAAAATTGATAACTAACTAGATTAATCTATATAAACTAATTTAATCAATTAAAACTAATTATATATTACAAAACTAAATTTTATGAACTAGAACTAGGTTTAGATCTAGATAACTTAAGAGCTAAGCTTTTGTCTCTTGATATAGAAGAGCTAGATCCCTAAATTCGTGCATGGGCTGAGAAGCCATGTTTTGGGCCGAAAAATCGAGCCCAAAACCCAATTTGTTGAATCCAAGACTTCCAATTCTGGTCGTGTTACTGTAGCTCGAGGTTTCACCAACTTATACTACTCTGATCAAGTCAAGATTTAGACCATTAGAAAGAGATTTCTGAGACGGTCATTTTGATATAAAATAGGCCCAAATTCGAGGTCTGAGCCCAAAGATATGGACTTTTAAAGTTTTGTTGATTTTTCTTCAGCTTTCTAATCCGGTTTGACTTTCACTTAACAGCTTGACTTGTGGTTTTTAATGACTTTTTCTCCATGAAACTTGGTCTTTCTTCATAGAACTTTCATAGCAATCACTTTAGCTCCTTTTAGCGCCTAATTAGTAACAAATTTACATTTATTCAACTCCAAAGCCTGAAATACTCAAAAACACGTAATTAGTGATAAACCTATATTATTAATCACATAATTGGTCTAACAGCTATATTGTTAAGGGGTTAAAACTACAGTTTTGGGCTCTTATCAAACTACCCCCAAACAGCATTTTGCTTGTCCTCAACCAAATATGAGAAATTAGAATAAGTGACCAAAAATGGAGTTCTAACTAGTCTCGTTTCGCCAAGTGCGATTGCATTGACCGTATACAACAAGGTCTTAAACCACTAGAAATTCCCTAGTGGACGACTTATAGCCTCATGAGAGTTTTCCAGTGAAGGTACTCACAAACTTCATCTATACTATAACAACTAAGAAATAAAACTATTGTTTCCTTATTTATGTCTCAATTATCTATACATCTCACTAGCAATGAATACAGAATAATCAAGTCGAAAGCTAAGCTAATATATGCATAATAATCAATCATCTACGAATAAACATATATACAATGAGTAATACTATGAAATGCACTAGCAGGTCCTTTTCTGAAACTTTGGAATAGGTCCTTAAGTAGGTCCTCACATAAATGTCAAGACAAAAACCACTCTGATTTTTCCACTCAAGTTTCGCTACTCCAGTGTGCAGTGGGCACACTTTACCTTACAATCTCAATGACACACAAGGAAGCCGGAGTCGATCAAACACATCTGCCACTTACTATCATACTAACCTATTCCTAATTGAGCTAGAGGTCTTTATTAGGTGTTGCAGGGATTAGGAGATGGTTTAAGAAGGAAGAAAATGGATATTCAAAAATGACAAGTCTGAAATAATAGAGTCTTCATATTATGTAACTAGAGAAAACCTTGTTCTTTACTTTTGCTTCTACACTTTGTTTCCATCCTTAGCCATATTTTTCTTTTTCTTTGGCTTTTGACTCCTTTGATTCTATTTTTGGAGTTCTAACTCTTTATTTTCTTTTATTATTATTTTTATTTGGATGGAAACTTTCTTTTCTTATTTAGAGCGACTAACAAATTCTTGATTTCAAAGGTCTTTCTCTTTTCTATTCTTCATCTCTATTCTCAGACTCATTCAAAGAATGGGTAGGCTGATTTTTATTTTTATTTTGTTTTGTAAAAAGGTAAAGGAATTGTGGTTTATGAAAGGCTAAAGAAAGGCTTAGAGGGGCGACTAGCGAAAAATAATTTCATAAGGTTTGAATTTCTGGCTATATCAATCCAAAGAGGGTCTAAATTCTCGCTTAGGATATGGTATAGTGATCAAGCAAATGGACGTGTGATTTCTCTATCCGAATTTTACTTCTCCCTTGTGTCATTTCTCAAATGTTTCACTCATATAAGGCTTTAGGCTATATTCCCACAGGATTTGTAGAATAAGTACTCTAGCCTAGATTTCTTAAACTTACTACCAAACAATCATAGATACTCATGTAATATATTTATAGATAGATGCAAAGATTATTACCTATATATTAATCTAAGTTTCTAAAACTATTATAATGCAAAAGCTACGTGAGACTTCTAGATTATTAAGAGGATAGAGAAAGAAAACAATACCAATATTCCTAAGTGTATAGCATAACTTTTTATTTATATTTTCAAATTTTTCAAATTTTTACTAGAAAACAAGTGCATATTATACATATATATATCCTAACAGATGCCTTAATTATACGTGTTTCTATGCCCACCCCCAAACAAGAAGCATGCTTTGTCCTCAAAGTATTTAAATAAAAAGGGTAGAAAAATACCATAGAAACGCGTGAAATTCTGGAACATCTGCAAAACAAGGTTATAACATACTAATATAGCAAATAAAACTGATGCAACTCTATAAGAGTTCTACCCGTTATGGGATTAATAAGAAATAAATTGTTTGGGACATAAGCAGACACTAAATGAAACTAAAAACTTATCTTATCTCCCGCTTAATCATCCTCCTCATCCTCTCCTTTTATAAAGAATTGAGGTTCCTTCGCGTCCTGCCATGCCATGATAATTTGCTAGGCTTGACGCCATTTATCATCTACGGATGCTAACCTGTTAAGCGCCACTTGGTCGGATGGGGTGTAAGGTGCAACCTGATGAGGTTGTATCGTCCACCCTTGCAAACTCATTGCATGGAGAGATCGAATAATACAATTGGTGGGTCTCATAATGTCAACCCCAACCCAATCCATGAAATGGGTACAAAAAATAGGGAAGAAACATAGCATAATACGGCAAAATAAAATAGGCATAAGAAGGTACTTATGCCTCATGCTATGGGCTCGCGCTAAACTAGAAACTAAGGTTCGGGGAAGGTCATAAAACATACGTCCCGTGGCTAAAGCAAGGAAGACGCTGCAAGTGGCGTCATTCACAGACGAAAAACGTCATTTCCCTAATATGTTTAGCATGATCCAAAACATAACAGTGCCCACATTCATGGACAGGTTACCAAGGGCGATGTTGTATTCCCCTTGGTCCTCGATACAGAAAATTCCTACCCCATAAGCGTCATGCAAAAACTCATAGGTGTAGACATACATATTATCTACCCAATAGCCCCATGGGTCTTGTATTTCAGTGGGCATAGCAAATCCAAGAACAAATGCTAGCAAAAACCTGGAAATTTCCATTGGTTCATCCTCAATGTTGATGGAGAACACTTGTTCTCCATCCGGTCTATCAAAGAACATGCAATTATCATAAAAATAAGATGTAAGTGCTGGAGAATAATGTTCATCAGGTCTTACCATTAGCGGTTCCCTGCCTATGTGTATGATCACCTCGCGAAACCAAGCACCATAGGTGGTGCTTTGGAACAAATCTTCGAAAGACTGTTCCGATATGACTGTAGGAGATGTCATCTCAAAACTACCCTCCGAACAGTTTGCAACGATCCCCGAACAACCCACAAAAATCGAATTTTCGCGGGCCCACGGGGTCGGGGCACGGGTGCTTCAACTGAAGCCTTGTATGGGCACGGGGGTCGCTCCCGGAGAATTTGGACTTTACAGTGTTTTTTGGCGCTGGTCACGCCAACCTAGGCTCGGTAGGGCTGGTCGCTTCGAGGGTAAACCGGATCGGTAGTGTTATGGCGCAGGTGGTGCTCCATCGAGGCGCAGAGGAGTCGAGGAGTCTTGAAAAAATGAAGTGAGAAGGAAAAAGAAGGAAAACTTGGGAGTGAAAGGTGAGAGATGTGAGTTGTGTGTGGAGAATGAATGAAGTTTATATAGGTTTTTAGTTTCCAAAACGAATCGGGAAGTTGCCAAAAAAATTTAAGGCAATTGCCAAAAACAAAAATTTCCAAAACCGAAAACAGAAACAACCCATATTCTTGATTCTTAAAAAAACCTAATATCTTTTAGGTTGAATTTAGGGTAGTAACTATCTAACTCATTGAGATTTCATCCTATCACAATATTTACTCATAGCCATGCCAATATCAGCAACATTCCCAACAATTATCGCAAAATTACATAATAAATTATGGATCATATAAAAACCATGCTAAAAGAAATAATACCACCCCCAAACAATTCGGGAAGGTGGGATTAACACTAAAATCAACGCATAATTTGAAAAGAACCAAATTAAATTCAAATCGAAATTCAAATACAATTAACTACCGAATTCAAATTTAATTACTAAATTTAACAACTTAACATCCAATCTACTAAAAACAATAAAAACAACATCAAAACAACAAACAATAAGAAATCTAGCTACGAGATGAGGAAGGGATAAAAATAGGAAGTTAAGTGATCAAGAATGGAAAAACCAAATACCCCACCCCCAAACAAATTTTATAGAACAGAGTTTAGAAAATTTATTTTAAACGTGGGTCTTTTAAAGTCAGATTCCCCTAGACTTAATATGGGGTCGTTTTAAGTCAGATTACCCTAGACTGTGCACACCCCTAAACAAGCAAGAAACTCGGGTGGCACAAAATAGATGATGCGTGGTCAACTATAAACTAATAGTTGAAAGAGTTGGGGTCAGCCATAAAACATGATACTAAATGCACCTCCAAACAAAATGAAGTTGTATAATTGGAAGCAATCATGTAGAAGAATGAAAGAAAATTTATGCAACCCATCAAAGAACATATGCAAACCATCATGTTGTAGCTGCGTTAAAAAGTTGGAATGACCCAAAAGATGAATTAGCGATACTTTAGGTGAGAAAGGAATGAAGTATGGATCCTGATGTCTTTCATGAGGCTTAGATGAGGAAAAATAAGGGAAACTAGGTGTCTCACTACACTCAATCAGAGCTTGGCTGTCAACTACAGGAAATGGTGTACTCATAGAATTGTGTGCTAGGCAAACACTCTTCATTGTGAGGGTTGAAAAAATTATAGAGGGTCTCTGAGGCAATAGGCTCAAGTGCAAATTTGAGGTTCCTCTAAAATGGTGGGTGAATGGATGGCTTAGTTGTGGTAGATGGTTGGATTGTAAGAGGTGGTCACTTAGGTGGTTGGTGGTTCATCAGTTGGTGGATCCTCACACGCTCTTAAGAACTCTACATCTGTCTTGGCTAAATCCACAAGGTTGTGGTTCATGGCTTTATCTTTAAGAAAGTCATCTATTCCTTCCATTGTTATTTCCTCAGCTGCCAAACTAAATTGAGATTCACATTGCTCTAAAGATGTAACTTCCTCTTTTTCTTGCACATTAACTTGTTCATACCTTAGATTAGAATTGTTAATCTCTATTTTCTCACCCTCTTCCTCTAAAACACTATAAGTATCCTCAATGGCATTATTCGAATATGTCGAGGAATCATCCAGCCGAGTGCGGTTAGAAAACTCAAAGGCCTAGACATGCTCAACATGAAGGTCCATATTAAGAGAATACCAATAGTTATCAAATTCTTCCTTTGTCACATCTTTATAAATATCTTCTAATGTGTCATCCTTATATTCATCTTCAGATGGATCAATAGGAGGTTCCTCGGCGGCATCTCTCAATTTGGAGTGGTCATCCAACACATGTCCTAAGAGTCATCTTTAAGAATTTCCTCATCCAGGTGGGGTGTGGAGTCAACATAATGGTTAATGGGAGGGTCATGGGAAGGTAATGATTCATGAAATTTAGGGTAGGTCTTAACTAGGTCGAATGGTGTGGTTATGGGAATAGGTTGTTCTAGTTGTGTGTCGATCTCTGACAAGGTTGAAAGTTCTTTGTTAGGTGAGGAGATCATGGAAATCATCTGGGCTATGTTCTGAAGCATAGTTTGGGAAATTTGGTCTGGGAAGGGTGGCGAACTAGATGGGTGGGTGATTTCTGGCATGGTGGAAGGGTCTCGCTGGTATGGTGTATGATAGTCATAGTTATTGGTGTTTGAGTGACTTTGGTTGATATCGTACTGTGATAGGTTAGGTTGACTCCATGTATAGTTTAGAGGACTAGAAAACTCTTGATTGTATTGGTTACTATGAAAATTTGAAAATTAAGGCTCATAATTATTATTATATTCTATAGTAGGTCCAAACTCTTGGTATGATGGGGCAATGAGAAGCCCAATGGAAAGGACTACCACAGTATGAACATGGTGAAAGGTTTGCATAATAATCATATGATTGTTGGTCTACATATTGATATGCCATATTGGTTTTACAAATATATTATAGGACAATTAATATGCAACCAAAACTCTAACTATAAATTTCTAGATAGGCATGTATGTTGATGTTTACGATAAACAAGCCTGATTATACTAGAATTGAAACTCCTCTGACAGAAGAGGCGAGGAGTGGAAGAAGGAGTACCTGAATGCCTCCTTGCTACGCGTATGAATAGCTTCATGTATACGCAATCTCAGTGTATTGAAAAAGTTAGAAACACCAAATAACTTGAAGAAATAGAAGTTTGGACTGACCTGTGAAAATCGGGCTGCTCCAGAAGAGGGTGCAGGGTGCGCTCAGAATTTGCATGTGAAGGGCGCAGGTCGTGCTCGTTCCTGAGGCAATTTTTAGTGAGTTGAGCACGGGGGGCGCTCAGAATTTGCCTGTGAAGGGCGTGGGTCGCGCCCAGGTGGAACTCGAGTTACAGTGTTTTGAGCGCAGGTCGCGCTCAAACTTTGCCTTATATGGGCATGGGTCACGCTCTCCAAAAAATTTGAAAGTTTTACAGTAGGTTACTAAGACGTCCAGTAAGTAGCTTGTAAAATTTCAGAACAATCGGAGCTATGAAAGTCCTTCTACTGCCCTGCAAAGTTTGCGAACAGTTTTCGAACACAATACAAACAACCGAATGGTTAACCAATCAAAACATAGCCAAAAATTGCCAAAATTTTACTGGAGACTTCTTACAGATCATGCATGTTTGTCTAAAAACTTTAGAGAAATTGGAGTTCTACAAATTCTCCTTATCGGCTATTGTTCCAGAAATTAAGTGTTGCAAAACTGCAGAATTAAACTCGAAACACTCTACTAGTTAGGAGGTCAAAACAAATAAAAAACTCGTCAAATGTTTACTGCAAACTCTTGACTTAGGATAGATACTCTTGTAAAAAGTTTAGAATTTTTGGAACTGCCTAAGTAATCTTACTCGTCTGTTTTTTAAGAACTTACGGTTTGAAAACTGAAATGCAGCACTGTAAAGATCGTATTTGTTCACAAGGTAAAACAATTAGGAAAATTCTGAAAAAAAATCCAGTAAATCAATAACACCTTAGATATTATGCCTGAAAACTTTTAGAATTTTCGAAAATTTAGAAATACCTTTACCGCAGTATTCGTCACTGTGATTCCGTAATCTTAAAGGAGCGCGGGCGCGCTTTGTGCAAGGCAAAAGGGAGGGCGGATTAAAATAGTGAATTTCAAGCATGAACAGTAAAAAAATATGAGAAACAAGAAACGAAAAATTAAAAATGGTGGGTGGGTAGAGAATGGGGAATTTCCCCTTGGATTCAAGCAATTGAATTCTTGTCCTGAAAGAGTTTAAGATGGCAGCATCGCCATTTGATAACTCGTAAAAAACTAAACTAGATTACTCCTACTTTATTCTTACGGTATCAATTATTTATTTTCTACTCTCACATATAGATTTATGCAATATATAGAGTACGGAATCATTCCACTCATAAACTACCAAGACATAAAGAAATCAATTAATCAACACAAGGGAACAATGGTGAGAGTAATATTTATAAAGGTGAATTTATACTATGAAACTAAATATATGAATTTAACTTATAATAATTTAACTAAGCAATTGAATATGAATTGAATAAAATATAGAGAAGAATATGGAGAAGAGATTAGGGGGATTTGATTTCACTTAAATAAATTTTTAATATGCTAGTGTAGATTATTGCAATCATAACCAATTAAGATTAATTGTGATCCCTAATTATTCATGACAATCTCTGTCAACTAATAATTAGCATGTGAGGAAGTTTAACCCATTCTCATGGCGAATCAACTAACCTACTAGAGTGAACTCTTAAATGCAATAATTCTAACTAACACATCAAGTCTTCATCCAAGCTTCATCAAACCCCTCTAATAGAGGTTTAGCTAGAATTCATTAGACTATCATTTCTAACACAAGAACAGTAAAAATAAGTCATTATTGAATAACTAATTAAACTTCTTAATCTAAATTAATAATAGTCTAAGATTCAAACATGGATTACAATTGAAATTTAAACTAATTTAGAACTAAGATTATGAATACTAATTATCAATTTAAAACAACTAAATCTATGAATGAAAGATTGAATTCAAATTTAAATATTGAAATATAACTAAGTAATTTATTCTAAAATTCAAAACTTGTTCTCACAACTAATAAAATTAACAACTAACTAGATTAATCTATATAAACTAATTTAATAAATTAAAACTAATTCTATATTACAAAACTAAATTTTATGAACTAGAACTAGGTTTAGATCTAGATAGCTTAAGAGCTAAGCTTTTGTCTCTTGATTTAGAAGAGCTAGATCCCCAAATTCGTGCATGGGCTGAGGAGCCATGTTTTGGGCCCAAAAATCGAGCCCAAAACCCAATTTGTTGAATCCAAGACTTCCAATTCTGATCGTGTTACTATAGCTCAAGGTTTCACCAACTTATACTACTCTGATCGAGTCAAGGTCTAGACCATTGGAAAGAGCTTTCTGAGACGGTCATTTTGATTTAAAATAGACCCAAATCCGAGGTCTGAGCCCAAAGATATGGCTTTTTGAAGTTCTGTTGACTTTTCTTCAGCTTTCTAATCTGGTTTGACTTTCACTTAACAACTTGACCTGGGCTTTTTAAGGGCTTTTTCTCCATAAAACTTGGGCTTTCTTCATAGAACTTTCATAGCAATCACTTTAGCTCCTTTTAGTGCCTAATTAGTAACAAATTTACATTTATTCAACTTTGAAGCCTGAAATACTCAAAAGCACGTAATTAGTGATAAACCTATATTATTAATCACATAATTGGCCTAACAGCTATATTGTTAAGGGGTTAAAACTACAGTTTTGGGCTCTTATCAATGACTTGGCAGAAAAGGATGGACCATCAGCAAGCCTCTTGAACCTGGACATCTCTTCTTTCTCAAGTTGCTTTCTCAGCCAAGGAATGTAGTCCATCTCCTTTTTTGTTGATGCATCCCTACGATTTTCACCCTTAGATTTGAGGCTTTGGATGTAGGTCTCATATTTGTTGTGATATTAACCAAATCAACTATTATTATTAAAAGCATACACATGCATATATTAACTGAAAATTGAAAACAAAGAATATCAAATAATACCTTTCCCAATCAGCATTTTCAATCGACTTTCGCAAAACCCATTTGCGTGCTTGCTGGTATTGCAAACTTGGAAGTGTGTAGTGTTTTCCATTTTTATCAATATAGTAACCACACTCACTTTTATCATTTAAAGCATCCCTTTGTTTTTTGTTGTGAATTTCTCTTTTACTCGATGGTATATATTCCATACAATACCTCATTGCTTCTTCATTGAGGTATTGCTCTGTAATGCACCCTTCTGAAAATTTCTGATTCCCAATGTACCATTTGTATGTTTTCATCATCCTGTGTCACCTTTAATCAATATCGAGCATAAAAAAATAAAGAAATCATTGTATAAGAAATTTCAGTAACCTCTCAAACAAGTACATCCAACAATATCTAATTGGTCCACAAGTTTTAGCCTCCTCCGCCAAATGTAAAACAAGGTGTGTCATGGACACAAAAAAGGAAGGCAGAAAGTACTTCTCAAATACACATAATGATTCCACGACACGTTTTTCCATATTTTCAAGCTCCACGCGACAAATAACCTTTGAACACAAGACATTGAAGAACAATGAAAACTGTCGAATAGCTTCACGCAATGGCTTATGTTTCTTGAATGCGTGCATCAGCAACACTGGCAATAGGTATTGTAAAAGAATGTGATAATCATGTGACTTTAGGCTCTTCAACTAAAAATCACTCAAGCTCACATTGTGTTTCCAATTTCCACTATATCCAATTGGAACTT
This sequence comes from Coptis chinensis, assembly GCF_015680905.1. Lineage (NCBI taxonomy): Eukaryota > Viridiplantae > Streptophyta > Magnoliopsida > Ranunculales > Ranunculaceae > Coptis > Coptis chinensis. Next base: position 37,989,239 of record NC_141456.1, on the reverse strand, counting down.
TCAATTGGTGCAAAGTTCTGCATATAATTTCTCTCTCTGAACGGGAAAGACAAAAAGGTGCCTTAGGATATGATAACTTCCCATCCTTTTCCATTGGCCACAGTTTTTTTTTTTTTTTATCTTCATAGCCTTTAGGTCTTTACGGGCTTCCATCCCATCCTTAGATTTGGGGGCATCCATGATCAAGGCAAGGAGGTTTTCTGCTACATTTTTCTCCACGTGCATCACATCAACATTATGACGAATAGGAAGGAACTGTGGCAAGCAACATTTATGTTATGATGTTACGTTATCATAAGCAAGATGGAATACAGAATTATAGTAATACTATATAGAAGAAAAGGACAAAATAAGTAAGTACCTCCCAATATAGTAATTTAAAGAAGATAGAATCCTTTGACCAAGCAGTCAATTTCACCTCTCTTGCAGACCTCTTCCTCTTCTTACCATTCACCTTACCATATATAGTCGGAATTTGACTCATTTTTAGCTTCACTACTGAACCACTCAAACGAGGAGGATGCTCGTCATGTTCTTCCTTTCTATTAAATTGGGATTTTTGAGTTCTAAAAGGATGATTTTTGTCTTTTAGAAACTTTCTACACCCCATGTACGCAAAAAAATTCCCATGTTTTAACCATCTCGAATCTATCCCTTCACTACAAACAGAGCAAGCATACCTTCCAGCAGTCTTGCACCCCGAAAGATGGCCCAAGGCAGGAAAATCGTTAATAGTCCACAAAAAAATTGCTTTCATGTTAAACATCTTTTTACTGTACGAATAATATGTATCAGCCCCCTTTAACCACAAGTTCCTGAGTTCTTCAATAAGTGGCTGCAAGTAAACATCAATATCATCTCCTGGACTACTTGGACCCGGAATGAGTAGTGTCAGCATGACAAACTCTTTGCGCATGCACAAAGATGGAGGAAGGTTATAAGGTACTATCATCACAGGCCAAGTACTATGAATACTATTCTTGTTACCAAAAGGATTAAATCCATCAGTAGCTAGTCCTAATCGAACATTTCGTTTCTCACCAAAAAAATCAGGCCACCGATAGTTAACTAATTTCCAGCAAGAAGAATCTACTAGATGACGCATATCACTTGAGTTTTCAACTGAGTTTGCATGCCAAGTCATATTTTCTGCAAGCCATGGCACGCTATACATTTTCTGCAACCTTTCAGTTATAGGAAAGTACCTAAGCTTCTTCTGTGGAATAGGTTTGCCCCTTGGTTTGGATTTTTCGACTGGTTTCCATTTGCTTACACCGCAAGTGGGACATGTATTTCTATCCACATTTCCCTTCCAATACAAAATACAATCATTTGGGCAAGCATGGATAACCTCGCACTTCATACGCAATGACTTTATCATTTTTTTAGCACCTGATGTTTTCACGGGCACCGTATTGTTATCTGGTAGAATCCTCTTCAAAAATTCCAACAAATTTGTGAAACTATTGTCGGACCACCTATGTTTAGCCTTCATGCCCAACAACTCAATTGTAGCTGACAACTTCGTATCCTCGCCATGACACAAAGGATACAATGGCAGTAATGCATCCTCCATTAATTTTTTGTATCGATTATCCTCAGGTAAATTACTTTGAATATCATCTTCTAAACTATTAATATCACGAGCATCATCATTATCATCAACTTCATCCAGGCATGCCTCTAAATCATTTGGATGACTACATCCAAATGTATCATTCACCATGTCTACCATCCTTGGGAATATAATTTCATCGTTGACAATAGTCGAGGTACTAACACCAACACCAACATTTACATCATTTCTAGAAAAAGGCTCTCCATGTTGCACCCACAATGTATAAGAGGTTACCATACCCTTTGTAATCAGATGGAAAAAAATATCTTCAGCTGATCTCTTCTCTAGGTTACGGCATTGCAAACAAGGACAGGTAGTATTCAATCAACTTCTTTCCCCAAACTATCTTGTGTAAATTTAATGAATGATCGAGCACCTTCGATAAATCCAGTAGACAATGTTGGCAACTTCATCCATGTCTTACTAATTGGCAGCGTCGTAGACATCTTTATCAAACAAATAAACTATTAACCAAATAAGGTAGCATATTAATGAAAAAGTGTGACTTTTAGTATTATGCGTGCATATATATGTATTATATACTCAAGCAAGTAATATTATATCATGAAGACAAGTTAATTAAACTTGTACCATCCATTTAATATGCTTTCAAAAACATTTGCACAAAAGAAAGAATTATGCATCATTATACAGCAAAACATGTTGTGTGCATAGTAGTAAGAGAATATATGACCCTGCCAAGCTAGAAGATATGCAACAACAACCACATTGTCGCGCGCCTAGTACCCCAGTTTTAAGACGAGGTGTGTTAAAGAACTTGAAGCCCAAAAATGGAGTAATTCAGTTCTCACATATTGAGAGTTTGAGAGACTACACATACAAGTTGTTGTATGTTCATCCAATTGAGAGACTGCCTCACTAAGAGACTAAGATTACAATTCTTATATTAGCACATCCTACATCATTCGTTTGTGCTGAAAAAATTGATAGATCAACTTAGGTAAATGTACTAGACTACCAGTTCTCTATGCCACCGAACCGAATGTATATAAAGCATAGACCAACAACATATACAATGTGCAAATAAAAAACACAAAATGAGGACAAAAGCTTCTTATATATAGTTTTGTATTAAACAATAAAACTAAAAATTATCAATTAAGATTTAAAAAATAACATATTTAAGAGTTGCAGAGAGGTGATTTTGTCCCTTATCAATCATAAATAATTCTATTTTTGTACTTCAGCAATCACAGGTCCACTATTCACGAATTATCAATTGCAAGCTAATAAGTATCTAATCGTATCAAACATATAAAACCATGAGGTTACGTTAATCGACCAGTGACCGACCTTGCTTACCCCCCTTACTGATCATCACGTTATAATGTCTCTTAGTTCAATAATGTCTACAAGAGAGGCTTCTCTTAGTTCAATCTCTCTATTCTGTTTGCCTTCACTAATTGGGTTATACATCAAAACCACAAAGTTTGACTCTCTGGTGAGAGTGTTACTACCAGTCAAGATTGAAAAAGTGACTATCAATGGAGCCATCCTCCGTAGAGAAACAATACAGACTTACACAATTAATGGACAACACCCTTACACGAAAACCAACACAACAACCAAGAAGAAGTGCAGTCAACTAAAAGACAACATTAGAAGTGAAGAACAAAATATCACAACTTTCTATAACAATAATTTACACAAAGATGATAATAGTTAAGATGGAGCTTTATACGATGTATTACAATGAAAATAATTACAGCTTTATACAAGATACTAGTTAAGACAAAGATGATAATAGAACAATGAAAAATCACAACTTTAAACAATACTAATTTATAAACAAGACGCATATTGTTTCTCAATGCAAAGAATTTATTTAAAACAATAAAAAAATATTGAACCTTTAAGAGATCGAAATCAACTGAAAATATTGCAAAGCTCGCTCCAACACATCTGCAAAAATTCACAAACTTATAAAGGGGCTTTAACAAAAAAAAACCATGAGAAAGGAAGGTATTTTAGACAAAGAAAGGTTTTTACCAACGTTTCTAGCTATTCTTGGTTGAATATATTGTAGAGAAAGGAGCTTGCTGTTCTTGAGAGAAGAAGTTATTCAAGTTTGTTGGTGGGAGAAAAAGGTAGGGTTTCAATGAAAAAAGAGGAGAGCAGTTGGATGTAGGGAAAAAATTGGGGGGAAGGGTTCGCGCTCGATGGTTGGAAATTCGGGGAAAATAATTTGACTTATTTGGACCATCCAATTGTTTTTCCCAATTTCTTGATGGTTGCCTACTGTGAATTCCCACAAAACCCGTCAAATAATTTATTGACAGGTACTAACCGTCCATTCTTGCTCGGCCTGGGGGTAAAAAAAATGTTGTTTTCACATAGTGTTGCAAGAGAAAGGAGCATAAATTGGTTGCTAATAAATTCTATGGTTAAAGCCTAAGTTTCAAAGAGAAAAAACCTTTTTAAAACCCAGTCAAAGCTAAAAAGTCAAAGTCAACGCGGGCAGAAATAGAGCATAAAAGTCAATAGAACTTCTGCAGGCCGTATCTTTGGACTCCAACCTTAGAATTGGGCCTATTATATGTCAAAATGACCAGCTCGAAAAGAGATTTCTAATGGTTCAGGTTTTTATCTAATAAGAGGAGTAAAAGTGGATGAAATAATTGTTGCAGTAATTTCCATCTGAGAAACCCTTTCTGAACTTAAGTAATTAGGTTTTCGGCTTGATTTAGTGGCCCAAAACATAGCTCCAAAGCCCATGCACAAAATTATAAACCTAACCCTCTCCTATATAAAGAGGATTAAGGTAAAACTCTAATGATCTCCTACCTCTTCTCTTTAGTTTAACCTAGTTTATATTTTATTAGACTAGCAACCATTAATACAATTCAAGTTATTTATATTCCTTTAATTATGTCTTCTTCTTATTATTATTTATTCCATGATAGTCTAATGAACCATAGCTAAACCTCTATTAGAGGGGTTTGATTGAAGCTTTGATGAAGACTTAATGTGTTAGTATAGAATAGTTGTATTTAAGAGCTTCAAGTTTAAGGTTGTCTATTTAGCAATAAGTAAAATATGCCTAGACTAGAGGGTAGTTCATTCACCATGAGAATGGATTTCAACTTCCTCTCATGCTAATTATTAGTTGGCAAGAGATACCATTAATAATTAGAGATAAAAATACCTAATCTTTATGTTAAACCTTGTGTGAAAACATAAAGATCAGGGTTACAACAAACTCTATACTAGCACGTTAGGGATTAATCAAGGTGGATTTCAAATCTCCCTAATTATTTATTCATATTCATATCTTAATATTTATTTGCCTAGTTAATTTAGAATATATTCAATATTAGTTTTCACCATATTAGTTATATTAGAATCATTACTCTCATGCTATTTTTTTTTTTTTTTTTTTTTTTTCCATAACTAGGGGTTAAGGAGACCCCAACCTTTTATTACTGGCAAACTCTCAAGTACAACTTTCCTTCTTTATCCCCCTTGGTCAAAGCACTAAGTTTTTGATCCATGGGGGGGAGGAAGTACATGCATTGATTACTACATTCTATACTATGAGTACTACAATTACTACTAACTCTTGACAGGTAATCCGCAACTTGATTTCCTTCTCTGAACACATGTTGGAATTTAACCTCTACAAATCTTGCTTTTACACACCCAATCTGAGCCACCAGGTTCTGATAATTGTTAATGCTTTTACACACCCAATCTTCCATAACTCTCATGCTGTTTAATTGTTAATCATTAGTGGAATTAGTATTATCTAAGCAATTAGGAGTGGAACGCATTCTTACTCTAGTTTATTACATGATAATTGAGAGTAGAACTTTGATCAAAAGAATACAATTATAGTTTACTTCTTCCTACTATAATTAGCTAAGTAGGAGTAAAAGCTTAATCTTCATCGTCATCTTCATCTTTATCTTCATTTTCATATTCATGCTCATGCTCATCATCACCATAATCACCATTAGTGGAGGATCCATCATTGCCTTTTTCATAGCAATATGGGTCTCGAAGCCACTCGTCTTCATATTCTTTTTCTTCTTTATCTTATTCTTTTCTTCTTCTTTTTCTTCTTCTTCCTCTTCATCATTGGAATGCTTAGTTGTTGGGCAATTTGACCAATGAGGCTATTCCGGAAGGACCATGAGAACAGCAAGAACAGTAAGAAGATAGGAAAGTGGAGACATTTTTCTATTAGTTTTGTCGTTTTTAGTAAAAAGTTTGTAAAACGCAAGTTAGATTCATGCTTTTTGAGGATCTTTTTATACAAGTAATAAATTATAAAAACGAGAAAAATCAATGGTGTTTAGCATGAAAACGAGAAAATTTAAGGGTGGTTAGTAAGAAAACGAGGAGATTTAATGGGATCAGTTGAAAAAATAATTTTTTGGTTATCTGTGTCAGGAACGGTTTAAAAGTGTTAATTCATTCAATGGTAAGTCAATAAAATTTAATGGGCTTTTATTTCAATGCATGTTGGATTTTGAGTTCATTTGCTGATTTCATTTATTAAGGATAATATGAGCCTTTAAGTTTCAAAATAGTGGGTAAGTATTACAAGTTTCATTATCAAATGTTTTAAGTATCATTGATGCTCTCTCTTTGTTTGAGGGTATCGAAAATTTTATTTTCTGATGGTACAAGTCTAAGTATCATTGATACTCTCTCTTTGTTTGAGGGTATCAAAAATTTTATTTTCTGATGATACAAGTCTAAGTATCATTGATACTCTTTCTTTGTTTGAGGGTATCAAAAATTTTATTTTCTGATGGTACAAGTCTAAGTATCATTGATACTCTCTCTTTGTTTGAGGGTATCAAAATTTCATTTTCTGATGATACAAGTCTAAGTATCAATGATACTCTCTCTATTTGAGGGTATCAAAAATTTCATTTTTCAAAGTTATATAATATAAGTATCATTGATACTCTTTCTTTGTTGAGGGTATCAAAAATTTCATTTTCTGATGGTACAAGTCTAAATATCATTGATACTCTCTCTTTGTTTGAGGGTATCGAAAATTTCATTTTCTGATGATACAAGTCTAAGTATCAATGATACTCTCTCTATTTGAGGGTATCAAAAATTTCATTTTTCAAATTTATATATTATAAGTATCATTGATACTCTTTCTTTGTTTGAGGGTATCGAAAATTTCATTTTCTGATGATACAAGTCTAAATATCAATGATACTCTCTCTATTTGAGGGTATCGAAAATTTCATTTTTCAAAGTTATATATTATAAGTATCATTAATATTCTTTCTTTGTTTGGGAGTATCAAAAATTTCATTTTTTAAAATTATATATTATAAGTATCATTGATACTCTCTCTATTTGAGGGTATCAAAAATTTCAATTTTTCAAAAGATATATATTATAAGTATCAATGATACTCTCTCTATTTGAGGGTATCGAAAATTTTAGTTTTCAAAAAAAATTATAAATATATGATTTTATGTAAAGATATTTGCGGTATAGAGTTTCAAGGGGTTATATGCTCAAATCCCAATGATATTCAGAAATATAATAGACAGAAGTAATAAAGATTGAGGAAGAATCCAATTGTATCAGTATTACAAAACAATGAACAAAAGTTTAATTGTTAAAGGAAGGAATATTAAGGAGATTATCCACATTAGCTAAATCAATGAAAAGGGTCCGGGCAAAGATAAAGAAATGCACGAGAATCTGATATAGCTGCTAGGTTAGGATTAGAAGGAGTCAGAGTTGGAATTTCTTCTTCATCAGCATCATCATAAATAAGACCGTGTTCTACAAGGACAGCATGAGGAACATATTGTTTGAAAGCTTCCAGCCGATCACCTAGGAGGTTTAAAGCTGAGGCGACCTGGTGATATTCATTATCAGAGGTTTCCTGATACTTAGCCTTTTCTTTAGCAAAGTCATCAGTAATTTGCTTCAGGATTTCAGTATGATCAGTGATTTTCTGGTGTAAAGTCTTTTCAGCATTTTCAGCTCTAATTTTCTGCCGATCTACTTCGTTATTCAGCTAATCAATTTCTTTGTTCAACCAATTCGATTCTCGGTTCAATCTATCAACTTCATGTTGTTGAGAATCAACTATTTTTTTAAGACGGCCAAGATCACAGTTTTGTTTGTAATGAATATCAAACTGGGCTAGGGTGGCCACTTTAGCTTATAGAAACAAAGGGAAGAGATAAGCAAATAGAAAAAGATGAAACCATTATGAAATGATAGAAGAGAAAGTAAGAATACCTTTTCCATATGATCACAAATTAATGTCAGGCGTTCGGCAGCGGTTATATTGCACATGGCAATTTTATCATTGGGAAGAACACAATTGGTAGACAAAGAAACACCCAAATCCTCACTAGCATTATCAGCAAAAAGCGAGGCGGTCAAGGGGATATCACTTCTATCAATCAAACAGAAGGCAGGTTTGAAGAGGTGACTAGTATCGACAAAGGGAATAGATTCAAGAGTTTGACTAGCATCAAGACCACTTTCACCCCAAGTATTTTTTCTTTTCTTAGAACTAGAATGAGTATGGGTATCCTGTGAAGGAGTAAGAGGATTCTCTTTGGAAGGAGTGATATGCTTATCCTTGGAAGAAACAGTATGAGTATCTGGGGGAGGGGTAGTGGGCTTATCCTTTGGGGCATTAGCTGACACGGTTTCGTAGCCTTCTTTTTTCCCTTATTAGCTAATTGGCAACCAACATTTGGGTTTAGCGCCACTCGAGGTGCCATATCTGTATACAACAAAATGTGTTGGTCAAATATATTTTGCAAAAAGAGATATTGATAAAAGTCAGGAACTCCTTTTTTAATCTATGGACAAAGATCTGGAGTCATTTTTAGGTTGTTATTTAAGTAATCAATATAGCCTTGGGGAAGAATAGGAGGCAGTTCATGCAAAGCGAAAGAGGAAAGAAGAAAAGAAGGATCATCTAGAGGATTTTCTGAAAGAGATTGAGTTGGAAGTGGTGACTGACCCATTTTATGAAGAGCCCTACTTTTGAGAACATAAAGAGGGGTACGATAATTATTGATGTCTAGAAGATGAACATCATCTTTGGGATTGCCTTCTTCAGTCTTGGCATTGACTTCTTTATCAGTTCCTTCCAAAAGTTTAAGTACTCTCTTCGAATTCCCACAAACCTTATCAAAATGAGGAAGGAGAACTGAAAAGATGCAAACAGGTTTGGGTCAGATTGGAATTCCGATATATAGATATCGAAAGTAAACAAAAGGGATATTATACCTGAAGAATTGAAAACTTGATGTTTTAGAGGAGGAATGGCTTCAGTATCGGCACTCTCCCAATCACCGAAAACTATGATAGGATACAAGGTCCATTCCTTGTCGCTTTTATGATTTTTTCGAATGATACCCACAAGGTCTTTCTTTGAATGTTTTTTGGGATAAAAATATCCAAGGTGCTTCTCACAAAATTTATAGTGAAGAAAGATGTCGGACAATCGGATTCTATAAGATTCATATTTTTCTAGGGAGAGGTGGCTATTGTAATAGTTATAGACAAACATCAACCTCCATAAATTACCCATGCCCTGATCAGGAGAAATGTTCATATGGTTTAAAACTTCGCGATCGAGGTTTGTCAAAGGAAATCTTAACCCTGCGACAATTTGCCCAACAGTGACAATAAGGGCTAGTTTAGTACCACTCTGGCATTCGGTATATTTTCGAGTGCCAGCATAATGTTGAAGATAAAGGGATTGGGGAATTCGATAGGCGGCCTGGACTAAAGCTAGATTTGGCCGTTTAATAAAGAAGGGGCTGAGACCATGTTTCCATCGACTAGTATTTTCGACAGTCTCACGATCAGATTCAAAAGTAGAAGTTTCAAAAGGATGACAAGGAATTCCTTCTACAACATAATCCAATTCCCAAGAGGTATGAGGTCAATATGTCCTAGTAGAATTAGAAGCAAAGTTATGGTTATCGTTTCTATCTTCAGCATGAGTATCTTCACTACTGGTATTAACATCAGAAAGGATGTCTTCACTCGCCATCAAGATGACTATAAACAAAGAGGTGACGATAAAGATATTTTTAGTATCGTCAAGTTAATCTATATAGCACATAGTCAATAATATTGTTTGAGATATCGAAAATATCGATATGAGGGTTTTCAATCGATAAATCCGATATGCAAAACAACATACATAAGGTTATACATACAAATCAGGCTAGATATGTAAAGATGCAAACTTTTAAGTATTTTAAAGAATGATATAGTGTTTTCTACTATTATGTAACATAAACACACACAGATTTATAATCGTTGAATTTCAAAAATCTTCAAATCCCTAAATTGTCGATTTTATTTCTTTCAAAGATTACATAATAATGTGTGATTTTAGATTAATAAGTAAAACACAGGAAGTAAAGAACATACCTTATAACTTGCAAAAGTTGGTTTATTCTGGAAAAGAACAGAGAATTGTGAAGACGAAAACGAAGGAAGTATAGTGTTTTTCTGATTTTTCACTAAGTAGCGTATAGAAGAAGTTGAAAAGATGAGGAAAAGAGAAACATTTTATTCATACTTTTATATTTAAAGTTTGGATCGGGTTGTTACCTGGGCCCAAATGTGATAATAAGTGTTTATGATATAACCGCTTCTTGAAAAGTTGAAATTTGAAGTTAAATTTCAAAATTTCGAGAGGGGGCGATGTAGTGAGAAAATATCGTGCCTTTAGATATTTTATCGGATATTTCAAAGCTTGAGATATTGACATAAGGGTCAATATCTCGATATATTTCGTTGTTATTTCAAACATTTGCAGGTATTGAGCTGGAAAAAAAGGAGGAAGATAAATGGACATGTGTCATAAGTTGATTGGCTTAAAGCTAACTAAAGGGACTATATAAAAACGGAAGGAGTAGAAAAAAGATTCATTCAATCATTCCCACAAAAAGTGTTAGAAAATAGGAGAGAGAAAGAGAGAAATAGAGCAATTGTAAAAGTTATGTTATTGATAAATAAAAAGCTTTGTTTCACTTCAATTCAACCTCATTCAAACTACATTTCCATCACTCATCTTCGATCACGAACAGTAATTCGTGTGATCTTAGATCAATCATCCAAAGATTGTTCTTAGACATCACAATCGTCATTCTATTAGGATTTTGAAACTCTTCTGCATTTGTTAATCAGCTATCTGCATTCTGAAATGGTAACCATAGCTCATATTTTTCTTGGGTTACTAGTTCTGTCTTCACTGTTTCTTATTATCAATGCTAAGCAAAATAAAAACCCACCACGACAACAACCCACACTGTTGTAGATGGATATATAGGGGTATGTGTGGGGGCGGTCGCACCCCCTGAGATTAGAAAAGCTTCACTACCACATAACTAATTGCCTAGAAAAATCTTCAAATTAACTATATAAGGACTCGCCCCCAATTTTTTTTAGCAAACTTCCACTACCGCACCCCCAAAATTTTCACAACTATAGTAAGAATATAATCAACAAAAAAAATAGTATGAAAAAAAAAACTAATAAAAAACATTCTAATAAACCAACTTTTTTTTTACTTCTCTTTTTGCCCTTACAAAATTATCATTTATCATTTATTTTGAGTCCAAAACCATTAAAGAGGGATAAATGTGTCTTTGAATGTTTGATGGGTTGATGAGACTAAAACAAATAACCAAAGGCCCAAAGCCCAACCGATCAGTTTGTATAATTCTAATCACCCATAACAAACTCGTATCCTCTCCCTCCTTTCTTTCACTCGATCTCAATTCTTAAACAAACGGTTAGACCTCAACCCAAAAAAAACAAAAAACACAAATTTGTAAAGGACTTGCGGCGCAGCTTGTTGCACGTTTGTCCTAATTATTTGTAAAACTCATTATCATTATCAATAAAATTTCCACTTAAAAAAACAAAATAAGGTAATTTTTTATTTTCAATGTTAATCTTTTATAAGTCCATATAACATTATAACATTATAACATTATTATATATAACATTATAATGTTATACATAACACATAACATTATATATAATGTTATATAGACTTATAACATTATAGAAAAGTTAACAATTTGTTGAATTGTTGTAGACTTGTGGACTAGATTATGTAGATATATATAGACATAGTAGTATCAATTAATAGTTTAAATGCTTAAGTAGTTAACTTCATCAGTCTATATTAAATTCTTAATAGTCAACGCACTCTAGTTTTGTGAATTGAAATAAATGCATAATTTTGTTAATCTTTATTGTTTAGACTTTCTGAAAAAAAAAAAAAAAAAAAATTTGGAGGGGTGGGATGTGCACATAATCTCGCACCCTGGCTTAGAATCCTGGCTCCGTCCTTGCACACCGCCATCACCCTCTCCCCCTCAAGTACCATTGCCATCACCCCACCTCCTCAGTTAGTACCATCGCCCCCCCCCTCAAGTGTCATCCCTACCCCCGCCTCAAGTTGCCTTACCACCACCCCCTCAACTTAGATCACCACATCTACCACGTGCCCTAGCTAGACCAAAATTTTCGTTCTAGACACTGGCCTTAGAATGGCCAGTGTCTATTCAAAAAACATAAAATAAATTTCTGACTGATGTCACTAAGCTCCCTATAAAGTTTACCCTACATGGCCTCTGGCCTTCTACGAATAAAGCAGAGCCACGAGGAGAAGAATTCGTTAAAGATAAGGTAATTCAAGATTTTGCACATGGTTTTCCGCATAATGTCCTAACAATTTAAAAACGTCAAAAAGTAGATCAAATGCTAGATTATTGAAAGATACATGGGAACTAAAAGTGTGGGGACCACAACAAAAAACGAGTTTTCCCGTCCTTAATTTTTCTCATCATTAATGCCTACTCATCATCTGTTTTGATATGATTTTCTTCTTCGCAACTCAGCAACATAAAAGATAGATTGGTGGAAAATTGGATTACTGTTGAATATAGCGGTTCTGCAGCATGGAAAGGTATGCATGTAGCGTTTTGGAGAAAGCAATGGAATGAACACGAAAGATTTTTAGGCCTTGGTCTATTATACTACTTTACCTTGGCTCTGGATCTACATAAGGATGTGAACAAATTCTATGACCTAGAAGGCCTAAAGGGAAAATATAAACTTGGAACTTGGATAGACATCACCGCCTTGAAAAAAGAGTTTAGTCAACTTGGAATGCCCATTGAGGTATGTGACATCAGTTGTAATGAGAATTTGAAAAGGTCTCTACTGAAAGAGCTTCGATTTAGAGTCGATCCCAGGTTTCGAACTTTCCAAAATAACCCCACGATCCCCACCCCTAATCAGGAGTGCAAAAAATACAATCTATTGCTGAGCAAGAAGCTGTGAATCATAGCTATTATACTAGAGTTTATTGGGTTTGTTCAGTATTACTCCCAGTGTTCTTACATGATGTAATCATGTTTTTTTATATATCTATCTAATAAAACAAAATAGTGTGGGCCCCCCACACCCACCTAAAACACCATTGGATATAAATTATGACTTGGCAGATCCAAAGAATGGTGAGGTGTGGACAAGTTATTGAGAGGCAACAAGAGTATAGTAGTAGATCATTACTGAAGTCAACAAGTATGGGCCCTAATTTGCTGGGCTAGAATTTAGATTCGGTCGGGTTTGTTGGGTTTAGAATCAAATCAAATGGGCTTTTAGAAACAGTGTCGTATGGCACGGGCATACACTAGTGCTAAATAAAATCAATACTCTAAGGTGTGTGCTTTATTTATTTATAGTTATCTTTCTTTTGAGTGAATAAACCATGACTGAGTATATCCCTGTACAAGTCGCGCTATCAGAACTAAAAGGGTAAAAGGTGAAGGAAAAGTCTGTGTGTAATAAAGTACCCTGCCGTTTGAGGCAATCTTTGGTCACATAGATGTGAGCAAATAGTACTAAAAAAAACAAGAAATTGGTCCCAATGCCCATTTTGGAGTGAAAATCACTTTCAAAACCAGCGATATTTTTTAATCACTCTCAAGGACAAATTTTCGGGTAAAAATAACCTGGAAACCCAATTTTCGAGTGAAAATAACCCTTAAAAGACAAATGGCCCGGATTTAAAATAAATGTTTTTCGATTTTACCCTTTCTGTCGTTTTGCTATAAATAATGAGTGAGTGTTCATGTACCTTATGATGTATGAATAATGATTGTTTATACAAATAGGTAAACGTACATCATACAATATATTGATGTATGAACAATGATTGTTCATAGCTAATGTTGAGATATAAACAATTAATGATTGTTCATACGTACTCCAATAGGTGTTCTTACTGATCATACATTATGTTGAGATATGAATATTGTTCATACCCCAAATAGATATGAACAATAATTGTTCATAGCTTATGTTGGTGTATAAACAATGAGTGTTCATACTCCAATAGGTGTTCTTACTGATCATACATTATGTTGAGATATGAACAATTATTGTTCATACCTAAAATGTTCATATCTCAAGTTGAGGTATAAACAGTGATTGTTCATACTCCAATAAGTGTTTTTACTGATCATATATTATGTTGAGGTATGAACATTGATTGTTCATACCCCAAATAGATAAGTGTTTTTACTGATCATACATTATGTTAAGGTATGAACAGTGATTGTTCATACCCCAAATAGGTAAGTATTCATAGCTCATGTTAAAGTATGAACAGTGATTGTTCATACCCCAAATAGGTATGAACAATGAACAGTCATTGTTCATACTATATACACTAGGTCGTTTCGGTTGGGCCGAGCCGTTTATTATTTCGTACCAAAGATATATTTGACATTTCATCTACCCGAGCCATTTTTATTTTCGCATTAAAGATATACTTGACCTTTCATCTGCCCGATCCTGGTCAGTGATTTAAAAAAAATGTGTCTCTAGAGTTACTTTTTCTCCCATCTGTCCGGAAGAGTCACTCCCTCAAGAAAAAACAGCGTAAATAGTTTTTAGTCACTGATTAAAATCCCTTCCGGATATGCTATTTTTTAGTCAATGAATTCCATAAGTTGGTTACTCCACAACCTCAATCCATCAAAAAACAGTATAGGGAAAGAATAGCTTCAAACTTCTGAATCAATTTGATCAAGGCTGATAAAGATGAAAATTGCTGCTACTGGGTCGCGGCTCCATAATAAGACCCAAGAAGGACGATAAAGAGTGTTAAAGCTGTAACCAAGGGCTTCTATGGCACGATGAACTCCCCTCCCCTAAGTCCCTAACACAAACAAACGAGAATTTTTGTATGTGAACATTTCTGCATTTTGTGAAGGATTTTTTAGTATTATCCCCCTACTAGATGAGCCAATTAGGATTTCTCCCAACTAGATAGTGAAATTAGGATCTCTCCCCAATTAGAAAACTTGGATTTACCGTGTTTTTTTTTAGTGTATTCAGGAGAGAGATCCTAATTTCCCCATCTAGTTGGAGGAAATCCTAATTGGCTCATCTAGTAGGGGTAATACTAGTTAACCCTTTTGTAAATTCTCTAGTGCAAGCGAACATCCGTTATGTGTTGTTAACCATTTGTTAAATTGCCCTATTCGTTGCAAACACAATATCCAAGCAAAAGAACACATGCTTCACATTAATCAAAAATTGTGCGAACCCAGACAGCCCAACAGCAGCACCACGATTGGGTACTTCCACCAGAAATAATATCTTAACCTTGCTTTGATACCGCTCAAACTTCAAAGTATAAAATCTTCACTAAACTCCAATGACGCTACAAATTTTCCTCTATGGACCTAAACCAAAACCTATATAATGGATACCACTGAAGTACCGTTTACAAACCGATTATCTCTTCTTTTCTAATTCAAAATTTTAACAATCTCAACAAACAGAATTATCTCTTCTTTTCTAAATTTTTTTTGGATCGATTAAAAAAACCAATAATCTGTCATTATATGCAAGCTTGGACTGAGCTCACACAGATATTGTCGCTTCATGAAATGGTGACTCTTCTTAGGTATAAAGAAAATAGAAAGCTACACAATCCAGAGGAATTGTCGAAAGGAAAATAGAAAAACAATAGGAAATAGTAGGCTTCCTTAAAGAACAAAAATTAATATATAACAACCTATCTTGAAACTAAGAAGCCAGCCTGAGCTGAGAATAATCCCATTTATTTAACAATTTCAACTCTAAGTCTTGTGAATTTTTAACACGTTCAGTTTACTGATATCCAATGCTTCTGAGACCTAAACCACATAAACCACATCAATGGGTTAACTCTGCATACTCACTGGGTTAACTCTGCATACTCACTGCTATCAAATGCGGGACTGCTGGGCGATATAGAATGGCTTTCCGTGGGTTGGTTGGCAGAGTTGGGTCTGTGATTTCTTGTGAGTAGTTGACGCGGTTAGCCCCATAGGCTCCATTCTGACCAGCGTTGCTACCATTCCCACTAGAATTCTTAGTGATCTGGTAAAAAGAACCACTAGGTTCCCATTCCAGGGATTGGAGCATCATGAAGGTGTCGAGAGTTAACTCAGTAAACTTGACCTGAAAAGACAGAAGAAACATTCAGAATATGATAGTCCAAAAAAGTAACAGTAATGATGAATGCAGTCACCAATATATGAAAAGAGGTATCAATTAAAGATATAACGTTACTACAGAGATTCCATGATATTAAAAGTGCATCATACACAAGAAGCATCTCCAGTCTGAGTCCCTTGCAGGATCCGGTATCCCAGCACGCAAGTACAAATCACCATATCAACCCAACAACATGATTATCTGTAGAATACCCCGTTGTGATGGTAGCTGCACAATACCGCATCCCTTAATTTCAAACTCCTCTTTCCATCAAACGAAGGCAAAAGCTGTATATTATCTGTAGAAGAATCCAACACCAAACTAAATCTCAAAGGCCGAAAATTCATAAATGCAGTATCATTGTTAAGAAACCTAACTATTTCTTGAACCACAAGCTTCCAATCCTTAAAATCCGTTTCCTACAAAGACAAAACAACTAACCATCATCATTCATCCTAAAACACAATAAAACAAATAACCAAAAACATAACAGTGAGTGGGGTCACCTGAAAATTACGCTTGCACTCATCAACCAAGACTTTGAAATGATCAACAAGTTTAAAAACCATATCTCTCTTATTCAAAACCAAACAAACAATCAAAAACCTAGCAATACATCTCAATTGTTTATTAGCAAGATTAATATCTTGCCCCTCCTTAGACAACCGATCTTTAAAATACTCTCGACTCAATATCGCCTCGTAGAATATATAAGATTCTGATAAATAACTCACTTCACTAGTACATAAATACTGATTATAATATAACTGAGCTATTTGTGACGCGATTTCTCCTATTTCCCATCTCTTTAGTCCTGATTCCATGAGTTTTTGACGATTATCTTGTTGGAATTTCCAGAGCTGTGTGTACACTTTAAATACTTTCTGGAAATTTGAGTCGTACCTGAAGTGTAAATGTAAATTAAATAAAATGGAAATGGAAATGTAAAATGGAATGGGATCAAGTGTGTAGTTACCTGGCACGGCCGTAGTGAGGTAAATCATGAACCCTAGAGAACTTTCGGTTGGCTTTATAGACTAAGGACCAGTATATTTCGGAGGGGGATATTGCTAGTGTTGTTACTGGTGGTTTGAGACATTTTGGGGTGTGTTGATAGATAGTGGAGAAATTAAGGAAGGAGGAGGAGGAGGATTGTTGCCATCAACTTTGTAACTTCCACTCTGATGATGAAAAGCTGAGAATTTCGGTTCTAAGTTGTTTTTGTTCCAAGAGTAAGGTGAAAATTAATTTGAACCTTTGGAAATTAATACTAGTAGCAGTATTGGCTCTAGAAGGTACATATCCAGTAGATTCAATGTGAACAGGTTATGCTGTAAGCCAGTGCCTTGCGCTCTCCACCTGTTCACGTCCCTTCAACATCACAGTTTCCACCTCTGCGAAGCTGCTTCAGCTTCAGCTCATTTCCTCAACCACACCAACAAACCAAACTTGTAAGGTAACAACCACCAGATATAATGAACTGCACCATTAAAGAATGAATTTCAGATTCCGCATCATCACTGAACAGCTATAAAAATTGAAAAAGAACAATGTAGCAGAAAACAGACATGGGATAGTCTGGAGGATGTTACAGTGTTCGTGCTAAATTAGGCAAAATTACCTTTGTTATATTGGCTAAAGCAAATAAATCCGCATTCCACAGATCAGCATCCGACAAACCGTTCTCTGAAAATCAGATTAAAGTAACTTCAGTGACATGTCAGATGAAGAAGGATTATATCAGAAAGCTAGAGTTTGTGCATGAAGTTTTCTTCCTTAGTAATAATTCTCATAAGATAGGATATATATTTTGTACTATGCAAATGGCTTCATGACCATATAGTTACATGCACAACTGACTTATCAAGTGATAGATGATACATGATTTGGTCCGACAAGTAATTCATCCAAACAGTTTTCAGACAATCAACTGCAGTTTGATCAATTATTACACTCAATAATGTGAATATGTAATGTAGAAGTAATGATTTATTCACACCTCAAGAATGAGATGCATATGGATATGGAAATAACTTACACTTGCGCCACATCCCCCTCCCAGCAACAACTAGAATTTTTTCTAACAGACTTACACCAACAACCGTTACACTTCCACCACATCCCCAGCCAAGCAATAACTAGAATTAAGGCTGCACTTAGACCAATACACCCCAAAAACCCACCACAAAAAGAATGAAAATAGAAAAGGGCGGGGAACCGTAAGAGAGATTCCCAACCAGATCTAAGTATGAAATGCTAAGGTGTTTCCTTGTCTGAATATGTTTCTAAAACTACACCATTAGAACTTTTAATATGCAAATTCCAATAGATAAATCAAGGGTCCTATTACTGCCAGACTCCAATTTGTGTTGGGCAGACCCCGAGTTGGGCCGAGTTGGGCCGGGGTCTGCCCATTGTGTTGGGCACAACTTGGACTCGTACACCCCCCAACCAAATATCCAAGAAACCGGAAAACCGGCTACCACCTTTATCCTTCAAACCCTCTTCGCGATTTCTCTCACCAAAATCAAATTTCTCTCACCAAAATCAAACCCACGATCTCGATCAAGCTCGATCTCGATCTCGATCAAACCCGCCATCTCGATCAACTAGATTCCTTTTTTTTTTTATCGGTAAGTTTCAACTAGATTCCTTTGAGCTCAAACATTTTAGATTTATTTGGGCGCTGATTCCTTCAGAGTTCTTACCTGTATCACTGTGTATATGGGGTTCAGACCATAGTCTTGATCATAATTATACCATTTTATATGTCACACAATACATTTAAAACATTTTAGCACTAACCATCCTCGATTTCATTCCAATAGGAAAGTATCTCAGATTAGATTATGTAAACGTTATCTTGGTAAAACCATGTCGAATTCGGCTGAGATATTAGCAACAACTAAACAAATTGATTGTGGTAAGTGTGAGTTCATACCTTCCTCTGTTTCCTAGTAGAATGCATATTCTAGATATAATTGAAGGATGCATCCTACATGTGCATGTCCTTGCACAAGTATGGTGAATATGTGCATGTTGTGTGTAGATGCTTTAGAATTAGTCAGTGGTTGGCCATTTATGTGTCTGCTTCGTTATAGAGGTGTGTGTGTTTGTGTTGTTTTTGGGGGCACTTGGGTTGTATCTGCAGAGGTTCTTGGATATGAGTACGCATGTATGTGGTTGTAGATGTGCCTATCTGCACCTGTGCATGTGTTTGTGACTTTGTGGGTATGCTAGCATGCTTTTTCATGCGAGTGAGTGTAAGGTACTTGGGTTCATGGGTGTATAATAGTTTTAAAATCTGTATGCTTATAAAACGTTATAAGCCATACCATTGTTTTTGGCAAAATAATAATGATAAAATAAATTGTTAGTTCTTTCAATCTTCAGTTAATCATTGGTCAGGTCTATGCCTTCAAGTATGTTATCTCTTGTCATCTTTTATTATTTCTAACGGAAGGTGTTTGAATTAGAAAATTGAATGTTATTTTGTCAAGAATTATGTCCTGGGCAGGGTAGCTCATTATAGTGGAGTTTATCCCCCCCCCCCAAGTGGTTGCTCGTGAACAGTCATTTACTAACTAAGGTATCTGATTGTGTTTTTCTTGTAGTCCTGTGCAACAAGTTGATGATTTTCTTTGCATAATCTGTAGGCCAGATAGAACTCTTTTCGCATGTTCCTGTTCTTCGTAACTTTGTGGATCATTTGAAGCGCAAGAACTTCAATGTCTGTGTTGTTTACTTGCTCGACTCACAGGTACATCTCATTCTTGAGAAAAGTTTAATTACCTCTATTTCCAAATATGCCTTTACATTTCCATCATTTTAACCTTTTGATTTTCATATGCGTCAGTTCACGCATTACTTAGGACACACACACACAAGCCAACAGAATGGGGTCAAGCAAAAGAGCGATTCAACTCAAGGACAGAAAATGTGTTAGTAAAAGGGCGATGCCCAACTGTTTTAGCTACCTCCATCTCGCGTAACTTCTGGTTGGAATGATCTTTCGTAGGTTGATGATTATAACATGGTGAGCTTTGTGCCACTCGACTTGAGGAAGGAAAACAGTAACTGTCTCCGTCCTCTCTACATGCTTTCTTGTCTGGATAACTTGCATCTAAATATCTCTGTGCATTAGTGCATTTGAATCTCTTTGACCTATGCCTTTATTTTGGGAAGCAAACTAAACGATGACATTGTTGTTTTCCTTTACATCATACAATATGTTTTGTCCCAAATCGACTATTGCATTCAGTACGGAGAAGATGCGGATGTGAAGGTCAAGGATTTCGATCTAGGAGATGATTCTGACGCAGGAAATGATTAGTATTTAACTGTAATATTCTTGTTACTTGAAACAGACAACATATATCTACTCTAGAGTCTAGACTCATATACTGGGAGGTTTTAGTTGGGGGATGTTTGCTATGTGGTTTTTATGTTAAAGGCCCACTGTTTGGAGTTTGGACCTTGAACAGTTCAATTAATCACCCAAGATTAAGTATTACGAATTGTAGAAAGACAGAAAGAAGCTTTGTTTCTCTACTTTTGGCAGATGCACATAATTTGCTGCTTAATATTCTGCATGTTTTTTCTTTTCTTTTCCCTATCACGTTAACAGACAGTATTGTATATCGGAATTTGTAAACTTTCAGTACATTCCTTTGGCTGTTGCCCTTTTGTTTCCTGCCTTGTCTTTTCAGTGTTTGAGGCATATCAGTCTGCTTGTCTGTCAATCATTCTTCCAATTTGAGAAGCGGAGTAGGCAGCTCCATGCATCAGGGTCAGGACAATCTAGTGTGTTAGCGTGTACATCACTAAGATTTAGCAAAAAAAAACAACATATTAGCAGGTCTTTTAATCTATCACTGTCTTTCAATTAAAAAAACAAGTTCCAATATTTGCTCCCGATTTTAATCCTTGAGCCTAACGCTCAATGTGCAAGTCTATGAGAAAATAAAAGAAAATCTCAATCAATTCAAACAAGACACATCTTGAGAGGTCCTTGGACGCTAAGCATTTATCTTTTTCCCTGTTTTCGTGGATAATGGGTGAAGCATTTCCTTTGGAGAAACCGAACTCATTCCATGAAATTTGAATGTCTTGCAGAAGGCTATAAGTCGTGAAGTTGTCTTTTAGCTGGTTCCATTGCACCAAGAACCGCAAGGCTTTCCCACTCAAAGTTTTGACTTTTGGATTGTTTTAGAGCCATCTGCAAAAGGTTTAGAGCACTCATTAGCGAAAGCCCGAAAATCAAGTTTCATCTACATCCAAAATTAGAGAGCGAAGGTTGAGCGTCATCATCCTTTGGTTCATTACAGTTCCTCTCATAGAGGTTAAATCATGTAGTCAAGGAGAAGATATTGGTGCTCCCATTGTGGGATTTGTGGCACAAACATGCTATTTGAGATATCACTTTGGACTATACACTTATACAGTGAGTCAGTGGCAGCTTATGAAATAAATAAAACAATGGTTCTGTGGTCTCAAAGGAAGGAACAGGACTTTCTTTGTGATCAAACCTCTCTCAACAACATAACCCCAAAAAAGACGTAGTATGTCACTGTCATTGGCAAAAGAAGCATTCAAGGACCTGTAAATCTTAACTGTAATCATCAAGTACCTCTTGGTCATGTCATCAAGCATCTCTGAAGCCAAGGTTAGCTTCCCAGCTTTGAAGTAGGCATATGCTAAATTAGTGTACACAAATGTAATCACCCAATATACCTTTTCCTTGCATAAGAGTGAATACTTTTGAGCATAAACAATGTTTTCGCCTTTGCAAAACCTTCAGATATCGGATACCGTAAATGGAAATATCGACAAGAAGGAGCTCATCGGGGAGTCTTAGAATTGCATCTTCATTGCCTTGATTGCAAAGAACCATCCGGAATCCACGAGTAGTAGACACTATAATTTGAGAAAATCATGTACATAAGTGACTAGTTTCGTAAGCAATATCGATGAACAAGTGGTTAAATATTTCATTCTATAGCATTGTGTATTGACTAAATCGTAAACTATAATGAAAATATTTGGCATTTCAGTAATATTAAAATTTCCCGACTTTCCAAAATCAAAGTAGCAGATAAATGAGTTATTTCTTGAGATAATGTAGAAACACTTTCATCAATTACAAATGATATGTCAAGAAGACATTCGGAGGTACTTTATATCCTTACCATTCAAAAGATATATCTTCAGATTATCAATTCACTAAATAAATTTCTAATGCTTCAATTTAAAAGAGTTAAGATATGGTTACTGCATCAAGCATATCGAAGCAGGAGCTCTTTAGCTTTGTCCATTTCCCTCGCTTTTACGAACCCATGAATGAGAGCCTTGTAAGTAAACCGGTCTTGGACCAATCCACCTTCCAACATCTTATTTCTAAATTTCCAAGCAGATTCCATATCTCCTATCTTACAATACGCATTTATCAAGGTATTGCAGGTGACATTATCCGCTCAATCTTCTTATCACTCATTTCATTCAATGATTGTTTGCATCCTTCATTTGGCCTACTTCACATAATTTACGAAGAAGGGAATTATAAGTAACAATGCTCGGAAGCAAGCCCTTCATTTCCATTTCTTGACGCAATCTCAAAGCTTGGTCGAGGTCATTCACTCTGCAGTATCCATCATTCACTTGTCTGGTTTTTTGCCACTTGAACGGTGTGGCCACACCGTTCGGACTTAGTCTTGAACGGTGTGGCCATGTCGTTTGAGACTAAGTCCAAACGGTGTGGCCACACCGTTCAAGTGACAAAAAAACAGACAAGTCTTTTTTCCAAGTTCAAATCTCAAACGACATGGCCACACCGTTTGGCCACACCGTTTGGGACTTAGTCCAAACGGTGTGGCCATGTCGTTTTAGACTAACTTCAAACGGTGTGGCCACACCGTTCAAGTCGCAAAAAAATAGACAAATCGTTTTTTCCAAATTCAAATCCCAAACGACATGGCCACATCGTTTTGGACACAGTCCAGACGGTGTGACGAGACCGTTTGGTGTGAAATACAAATGACCTAGCCGCGTCGTTTAATTACTACATGCATAATTATTACATGCATAATTATTACATGTATAATCACTATACACATCAATAATTCCTACATGCATAATTATTACATGTATAATCACTGTACACATCAATAATTCCTACATGCATAATTACTACATGCATAATTATTACATGTATAATCACTGTACACATCAATAATTCCTACATGCATAATTATTACATGCATAATTACTACATTCATAATTACGTTTAATTTAGATTTACCTTATTCTTATTAAATGCATCATCATCCATTCCTCTATTTTCTTCACTTTGAACTTGTTCTACATTTTCTTCTTGAATGGGGTCACTTGGAACTTGTTCTATATTTTTTCTTGAATGGGGTCATGATGCATTACATTTTCTTCGGCCATCATCTTCATGTTCTAAAATGGTGGGCTCTTCCATTAGTGTTTAGTGTTAGGGTTTAAGGGTTTAAGGGTTTATGGTTTTTATGGTGGAAGAGAAGAGAATAGAAGGATTTGAAAAAGGTCTGCTAAGTCAAATTCACTTTGGGTTGGGGTCTGCCCAACACAAAACAACTTTTGGGACCAATGGCACATTTGTAATAAGTGTTTTAGTTTTTGGGGTCTGCCCAACACAATATGGGGTCCGGCAGTAACAAGTACCTAAATCAATTGGGGTCACGGGTAACAAAAAGACCACCATGAGTCATCCCTAACAAGATCAGCAACAACAAATTGTGAATGATGTTTACGATCATAAAAGTTCCACAATCACCATACCCATAAGACATCACAAAGACTCTCAAAACTTGAGAAGGATCGGCACAAAAAACTTGAGAAAACAAAAATTACCAGCCACTACAATGTATAACTTAAACTTTAATACTTTTCATTATTGTACAAATTGAATTCATGAAATAAAAAAAAAAATGCCAGTAGACTATTTGTTACCTCCTTGATAATCTAGCAACACTCTTGGGTGAAAATAGACTGCCCACTTGGAATATCGAGAAAACAATATAATCGTTTTCCACCACGATAGGCCTACAAGTTTCTTTCCTGACGTCATAATAACCAAGATTTGTCTGTCCGCACCACATGAGAAATTCGTCGTTCCTTAATTTTGGAAACAGTACAAGTAAATGAACAAGACAGAAATTCTGTTACTTCTGGGTCGAAAAAGTATTCCTGCGCCCAATAACCCTGCACTCCTTAGTCTTTCATCACCCATATCTCGTAGTATCTGTCACCTAATGTTCTAAAAAAACAGAGGCGTTCTTCTATCACTCCCAAAGAGCTTTTTATATCCGTGCTGACTAATCGGGGAGGTTTGATTTGATGGACTTCCTCTGCAGCCATATCAAAAGCAACAATGGTCAAAGGTTCATCAACTCCAGATGAGATCCAATGAAGATGATTATTCGCAAGTATGCCATATGGATGCCTATGGGTCTCATATGGAACACCGCTATTTATCCTTCTCCACTTGCTTGAACCCAAAGTAAACACCTCACCGGCTCACCCTCGTCTCGATCATAGTGGAAACGGATGACCTTGTACTCATTAGTGGTAGAATCAACGCCAAAAGTAGACACTTCAACATGGAACAGTTCGCCAGCTCTCAGGAGCCTGATGTGCTCCCCAGTAATAGGATTGCAGATGTAGTAAAACACAGGATAAGAACACCGATACTGATCTTCCGACAAGCAAAGTAATCCATTAAAAGAACCAATTACTTCTAGACTCTTTTCAAATTCGGGTTCCTTGAGAAATTCAAGAGAGCGGACTGGTGCTGAAGTCTCAAGATTATCAAAGACTTGATGATCAATCAACCAAAAATCATCCCTACCATGGCATAGGACAACACAGGGAGAACAACAATTTTGGATTGCCCATCGGTAATGAACTTCGGAGAAATGAGGGTGTCGGATGAAATTGTACCAGGTTTTGCATGCCAATCTGCATTGAGAGGATAAGCATTTTACGGGTATTCCACATAGGATGTTGAGTATGATACCACCTGGAAGCTTTGAGAATAGCTCCCCACTCATCTCCTGCAAAACCCGTAGGTCTATTTCTTCTCCTTCGTCCTTGAGACTTTCTTCTTCTTCTTCTTCTTCATCACTTATGTGCGTTTGGGTGCTGTAAAGGTTAAGGATAAATAAACTGTAAGTAATATTGTTACATAATAATAACCATAAAGTTTAAATAATCACCATGAATTTCAGTATCATGCTACCAGAGTTCATGAAGAGAAAATGCAGAGACAGAAAAACAAAGAAAGAAACTGTGTTACCTGCTTGCTAATCTACCAACATTCTTAGGTGAAAAGAGGCTGCCAAGTAGGAATACCGGCAGAAGATCATCTTCACACTCGTCAGTATTGGGCACTAAGATATGCCGACAAGTTTGTTGCTTGGCGTCATAATAACCAAAATCTTTTGGTCCATACTGGACCAGAAATTCACCACTCTTCAATTTGACCGCATTGTGACCACACATATTGGCATAAAGAGTATATTTCACCACCTGCGCATTAAATTTGTATTCCTTAGCCCAAGAACCCTGCACACCATAATCTTTCATCACCCACATTTCGAACTCATCCAATGTTTTGTCAACAATAAAACAGAGTCGTTCTTCTATCACTCGCAAACCCATAAGGAGGCGTTGTTGTTGTTGCTCTTGCAGGGGGAAAGGAGGAGATTCAAATTCCTGGAATTTCTCCAAAGCCACATTGAAAGCAAAGATAGATAAAGGCTCATCACCCCGTCCAGATGATGAAACCCAGTGAAGATTTCCATTCACAAGCAGGCTAAATGGCCGTATGATATCGATTTTAGGAACACGGTCTTCTACCCTTCTCCACCTAGTTGTACCCAGAGTAAAAATATCTGCACCACGTTGGTAATCATGTATGCGAATAACTTTATACTCATTGTAAAAGTTATATTTCGTTAACCTCACTGATGTAGGCAAATCTTTGGGGAGAAATGTGTTTGATGGATTGAATTGACCGAGTTCATATGGACAAACTGTCTACGTCTACGTATCAAGTTCTCTCTACTGGGGAGAGACTTGAATCAGGTCAAATGTAGTTTCTCATCCTCTTTATATAGGCAAGGTGTCTGCGCCTCATGCTCTCCCACGTCAGGTCAGATCTAGGTCTTCAAGTCACTTGCAAGCTTTGATGGCGAGTTAAGGACATTTATTGTTAAGCGTGCCTGGAGTCTCGGTTTTGATGGTTGTAGTAAAGACATACGTTATGAGCTGTTGTGGACGAGAGGATTGAGCGCTATGGAGGTCGTTTCTGGACGAGATCGTTTACTCGACTCGAGTCACTTAGAAGCAAGATCGCAGAACGAGTATGTGAGATCGGTTGGTGGTGACATCGTTGTGAACGCGAGTTGAATAGATTTCTTGCCTGAGTCGAGTCACTATGAAGCGAGTTCTGAGGACGAGGATATGAGGTCGGTTGGTAGTTCTGTATATACTGGACACGTGTGCGATATTCATTGGATGTGAATATTACTCCTTCACACAGCCCCATCACAGTAGGTCGCTCTTTTGTAAATGAGCGACTTGTTGAGAGAGAACGATAGCACGTGTTTAGCATATGTGAGGATGCGAACAGGTGTAATGAGAAATCCCAACCGCCTCATTTTGTGGAATTCGAAAAGACGCTATAAAAAGTGACGTGTCGTCTAGGGTTTGAGTGCAATCATGACTTGCTTTAGGAACTGAAAGGTTTTTTCACGAAAACGCTGCTGGTGAACTGAAGAGCCATCGTTCCCTCATTTTTCAAAACTTTGCAAAGGTTTTAGAGTACCAGGTTAGTTTCTCTGCCATTTCCATTTCTCATGTTTTTTGTTCTTTCTTTCTTAATAGTCTGGTGTAGGTCTTTGTTCATAAGAAAAACAACATGTCTGATTCAAATGACACACGTCTTAGTAGTCCTGTATAGGCTTTGTTCATAATAAAAAACAACAACCAAAACATGTCTGATTCAGATGACACACAATCTGAGGAAGTAATAGTAGAGTCGGTAGGTTTCGAGAGTAGAGTCGGTAGGTTTCGAGAGTGAGGAGGTAGAAGTGAGATAAGCATCTGTAGTAACTATAGCGAGTAACTCCAGTTCTGCTGTGGCATCTTCTTCTTCTAGTGGTTTGCCTCTGAGAATTGTAGATAGGAACGCTGTAAATAGCTTTGTAGTGTTAAGGGAAGCTTGTGGTATAACGGTTAGCGAATTGGCTATATACGAGCTGGGGTTTGTAGAGAACGTTTTTAGTACAGAGTTCGTTCCTAGAGATTATTGGGTGGTGGTTTGTGAGGGACAACTGAGGGCTGGAATGAGATTACCGTTCTCCAGGTTAACCTGTGATTTTTTTAATTTTTGTGAGAAAGCGCTCTGCCAGTACGTTGGCAATATGTAGTGTTTGTTAAGGGTATTTGATATGTTGAATGAGAGTGGTGAGTATCGCATTGAGGTCGCTGATATCGTGGAGCACTATGCTGTGAAGCAGTCTAGGGCCAACAATTTTAGTTTACAGACATTGACTAGGAAGTCGGGCATCTGAGATGGGGTTAGTAACGAACCCTAGGAAAAGAGACCGTTGTTGGTAGTTGGAAACTATTGTGCCCCTGGGTTTAGTGTTGAAACTAGGGTTTGTAATTTTGCTAGTATGTATCACTGTGTTGTTGTCTGTTGCTCATATGTTTTGGTAGTTGGTTCTGAATTTGATTCATTTCTTTGATGTTTTGCGGAAGTCCCTATTTCAAGGGGGACTTCGTGTGGGGTTATTGAGAAGTTCGTTAAGCTTAGTCGAGCTCAGAAACAGAAAAAGTTGCCTAAAGTAGCGAACTACTTTGTGGACAGGGGAAGTTGGGAGATACGTTTGAATAGAAGGAACCAAAAGAAACGGGTGCGTGGTCAAATTAATAGTGAGTCGTCTACTGAGTCGATAATGGAAAGGGGAAACTGTGGAATTGTTACTAGGGAAGAAAGGGATAGGAACCGTTCTGGGTATGGGTGTCCTGCCGAAAGAGTTGGGACCTCTGGGTCTGGTGGTGGGTCGGTGAGGCGACCTGTCCATGGTGTAGCTGATGGGGCAAGGGTCGCTCCAGAGGAGAGGTCGAGGGAGGGATTGCCTCTAGACCTAGAGGAGATCGGGTTTATGCCTCGCCAGCCAAGCAGCCTGGCTAAGCGGAAGGCAGATGCACCTGATTCTAGGGTCACCAAGGTGGCTAGGGCTATTGACCGCTCTATTGGGAGTGGGTCCAGTGCTTTGCCCGAGCGAACTGGGGTAAAAGGTCGAGGAGTTTGAGGTCAAGTCTAATAATACAGAACTTTCTCAAGGACATTTCGGTAATATCGCCATGGCAGTTAATTTATATGGTGTAATTATTAATATTTACTTGTTTAATTTATTTGATTAGTTACACAAATATTTTAGGCTGTATTACTATTCGAATTATGTACCGCCTGTTATATTAGTGGGTCTATTAAATTGTACTCGGCCCGTTTTTTATTTCAGGATTGTTATATTGTTTTGGGCCTTGTCTATTGTTTTGGTTTTCTGGGTTTGTTATTATGTTGGACCGTTCTATTTTACTGGGCTTGCTTTTGTCTTTTGGTCCTTTTTCTTTTTCTATTTGGTTTTTGGGCCTGGAGAGAAAGAAAGGAGGTCGGTAGGAGAGAGAAAAGGAGGAGAAAAAAAAGAAAGAAAAGAGATTGGCAGGAGGGAGAAAAGAGAAAAAAAGAAAAAGAGAGGGAGTGAGGGAGGGAGGACGTCTAGGGGAGAAAGAGAGAGGGAAATGAAGAGAAAGAAAGAGGGAAGAAGTTGAAGTGGAAAAGGTGGTCTCGGAATTGCCGGAGTGCGAACGCTATTGCGACGCGGGTGTTGGTTTTGGTCTTCGAACTTCGATTTCGTACAAAGGGGAAGCTCAGGATTTTTGGAATAAAGGGAGGGGGGGGAGTACTACGAAACGTGAACGACTTGTTTAAAGTCTAGACAAGGGAGTTAATGGCGGTGGGAAAACCAAAGGGGAAAGCGAGGAGGGGTTTTGAGTTATTTTTGGATTCTGCCCATGGACAGGTAAGTGGTTACTTGTGAAGTTTATAGTTGTTGTTATTAGATATGGATATATGCATAGAGTTATCATTACATTCATTTTGTTATCAAAAATCTATTCATTTTCATTACTATTACTATAATTGTTGTCGATCCCTCTAAGCATATTTTGTTCTTGAGATTTTATTTGTTAATTTATGATTAGTATTTGAAATATTGGTTGTCGACGAGCTAATCAGTATTTTATATGGAATGGGAAAAAAATTCATTGTACACGTAAGGGTTGGTAAGGTTTATTATTGTATAATTGTTTTGTTCAAGTTAAATAAAATTTTGCTCATTAACTTCTATATATCGCTGACCAATACATTTTCGAGAATGTCACCACGTACGGTACGGTAAGGCTCAATCACAGAAAGAGGTAAATAAACTCTTTTATCTACTATTACATTTTGAATATTCGTTCAACTATTTATTGCTCCTTGACTTCGTATCTAATGTTGATCGTCGAAGTGTAAACGGACAGGGATGAACAGGTCCCTCTATATCGAGATCTATAAGGTGAATATATACTAAAGAATCAAGGCATAACCTTAAAAGGAGCGTCTTGGAATCATATGGGTTGTTAAGTGACCTTAATATCTGTTACAAGTAGTGGCTTCCTATTTCTGTATATTATATTGATTCCTTTTCGTTGTACATAAATAATTGCAGTTTATATTACATGACTTTATTTTATATATGATGTAATGAAGGGTTGTGCAAATATGTGAAATACCGATCTAGGGTAAGAGATCGGTTAGTCGACGTTACCGAATATATTTTGGAAGGGTTGTGTATATGTTTTGATGGGGTTGTATATAGATATGTTTTGGTTTTCAAACTATGTAAAGTTATATATAACTTGAAAGGGTTGGTATGTGAATATTAGGTTATTTTGGTTTCAAGTTATGACAAGTTTTAGGTATATGAAATGTTGATAATACAAAAGAAACTCTACCAAATTTTTTATAGAAAAAAAAAAAATATATGATGGTTTATCATTGATTTTAAATTATTAATATTGAACGTTGTCTTATTAACGCCTTGTAATTTTTATTTGATTTTGGGGCGTTACATCAAGGGCCGGACTCGACCTCGTGATACCCGATCTAGATAGCTTTGAAAAGAGGCTCGCTTTGACTGTTGATGCTAGTGGGAAAGGGAAAAGGAAGGTTGTTGCCACGGAAACAAGCAAGACGATTTCCCAGAAGGGTGACGATTTGAATCGGAACCTTGTTTATGTGAATCCGAAGTCTGGGAAGAAGCATCTGGTGAAGAGGTTAGATTGTAGCTATAAATATACACCTATTGCTACATGTTTACTTGATGGTGTTGTTCTGGATGGTGATCATAAGGACTTGGATGGTAAAGACTTGGCTGAGAATCTGAGGGTGATGGATTTGGCCCATTATTTGGTATGTCTTTTAACTTTTCTTGCGGTTGGTTGGCTATATAGGTAGTTGTTTTAACACTTGGTGTTTTTGTGTAGCTTCTAGCTGGTTATCAGAAGCTAAAACAGATGGTTCAAATCAACGAGTCTGAGAAGGGAGAACTAGAGAAAGTAAAAGACGAACTAGCTCATGTGAGGGACGTTCAGGTGGCAGAAAAGAAAAAGTTAGATGCGCTAAAGAGGTTGTACAACGATGCTGCTCTGGAGAAGTTGACTATGAGCGACTCGATTGCAGAGCTTGAAGAGAAGGTGGCTTATGTTACCGAGTGCACTAAAACTTGTAAAGCGGTTGCTCAGAGGGCGCAACAGGCTTACAATAGTTTGGGGCAAGATTTCAACGAACTGGAGCAGATGTATTTTCAATTGAAAGAAGAACTTGAAAGTGGGGCTCCATATACACTAGTGATCGATGTACCTGGAGATGCTAGTAATGTTCCATCTGCCAGTACTGTCGTCCCTACTGAACAAACTAAAGATGCTGTCAATACTCTTTCTACTGTCGTTCCTCCCGTTGATGTTGATGGTGATGCTGCTACTCCGGACGAACTAGACCTTTTGTAGACGGGGTCCTTGACCAATGTTGCATGATTCCTTCTTAGTCTCTGAAATTTATAGTGTTTTTGGTCGTTTCTTGAATTTGTAAAATTGTTTGAAAGTGGTGGAGATACAATAGAGCTGGTTATCTAGGCGTGCTCAGGCAGTTCGCCTTATTATTAGTTGTATGGCATGGGCCAGATATATTAAGAGCTGATAATCTGGGGTGACCTGGGCAGTTCGCTTTTATTATTTGCTTTAATGTTGGTACGTGGATGAACTAGTTTCCCGAAATGTTCTTGGCAGTTCGACTTGATTTTGCGATCGTGCTAACCGAGTTGGGTTTCTAGGATGTCCCGACAGCTCGGTTAGTATATGAATTGGGTTCTTAAGTCTGTTCAGACAGTTCATAATTGACATTTATAAATTGCATATGTATTTGCTTTCGTCTTTTTTGCTTCTATCTTTGAGAAGTGTGTATCTTGCAAGAGCAATAAGATTGTGGCTCTAGAGAGCTTTGGGCTCAAGTGATCGAGTTGTTGTGTAGCCCTTAGAGTTGGAGTAAGTGTTTTACTCCAGTGATTGTTTTAGCATATGTGTAAGCGTGTTGCTTTTAGTAGACTGTTTACATGTAGTTGACTCTAGAAGTGTAGGTTTTCAACTAATGAGCAGTGTTTGAGCTATGTAGTGTTAAAAGTAAGAATTCATGGAAATGGAAATTTTTATTGATAAAATTTCTTTAACAAAAAAATATTCTAAGAACGACATGGTAATGTCTGTCCATCTTGGGTTTTTGAATCAAGGATGACGGGCAGGTATATATATAGTACCCATACAATAGGACAATAGATTGAGTCAAGGGTGTCAATGGATACCAATTTAACCGGAATCGAAACCGGAATAGCATAAAAGATCATGGTTACGGTTCCTAATTTTAGGAACCATTTAAAAATGGGTACTAAAACCCAAACTATATAGAACCGAATAGTTTTTTAAACAAAAAAAAACAAAGCATAATCATAACCGAATGTTATCGTACTTTTAACTTAAAAAAATATCTAAATAAAATATATACAAACTCAAAACATTTATTTATATATTACTAAATTATATTTCTAAGTATAATATGTAGTTTTAATGGTATTTAATGTTATAAATAATATAAAAATATAACTTACAACCTTAAATATATAGTTTTACCTGACTTTATTATTGAATAACATAATTACTTATATCAATATTTTAAAACCGACTCATTCGTGCAGTATTTGTATGTTTTTTGTACACATTTTTTTTAATAAAACCAATAAAAAAATGTGTATAAATAGTGAATTTCTTAAAAACTAAAATAAAGAACCAGAACCGGAAATACCCAGTGGTTATGGATAAAGTTCTACAATTTTAAGAACTGCAAAGAACCGGAACCGACAAATTAAATGGTTCTTGGTTCTTACACTACTAAGAACCGGACCAGAACAAGACCATTGACACCCCTAGGTTGAGTCATCAGCATTCCTCCTGTGTAAAAAGTATTTACTTACTATTTGCTCTTACAGCTTGGTTTTGCAAACCAAATTAATCTCTTGATGTTTAATTGAACAAATCAGAAGAGAGAATGATGAAAAGTTCAGATATATACTTTACATTCCCTTGAAAGCATTTCCTATAATGAGTCACCCCATTTTAGATTTGCAGTGTTCATTAACATAAAACTACCCATGGATTATATAATCTATAACCATGTTTTGTTTACAAGCTAAGTATACACAAAGCCAAATAACACCTTCATGTTTTACTTCTGCTGCAATCTCAGTATCCATTTTGTTCAGCACAATGTATGTCAGGGTTCTCTGACACTCTGAATGTGGGAGAGTTCTTGGAATCACTTTCAATCTCAGACAGTATAATCTCTTCAGAGATGATGAAATGATCCGTC
Organism: Coptis chinensis; assembly: GCF_015680905.1. NCBI lineage: Eukaryota > Viridiplantae > Streptophyta > Magnoliopsida > Ranunculales > Ranunculaceae > Coptis > Coptis chinensis. The sequence goes on along the minus strand of NC_141456.1, from coordinate 37,955,991 downwards.
ACCCCAAAAATGTTTGCCATCTGCAGAACTATGGATTGAGATGCAGCAGTTGCTGGAAGAACAGAATCTGGAAGGTCGGGCAAACACTTGGGAAGAAATTCCTTCTTTTCAAAGGTTGGTGCATATAGTGCAACCACAGCGCGACAAAAGATGAACCTGTCATATTAAACACTGTTAGCATGCAACCTTTCAATGAAGAGGCAATAAGTGAGACACAGGACGTTAGAATTGATGTTTCTGTCCATGTTGATATTTCATCCTTGAAGTAGTTCAGATATTTAAAGGTTTTCAGCTTTAGCTATATTCCAAGTCCACTAGTAATTGAGTCATGGACTCCTCCAATCAGTGCAAGAAAGACGCAGAAATACCAAAAACTTATATATTAATAATTTACCTCAGGAGAAGACGTCTTAAGAAAGGATCACACAAGATTTGTTCCCAAACTGGATCAAGCATGTCTGATGTTGCCAAGGTCAATCCCCACACATTTAACAGTGAAGAAAGCAACTTCTCTGCCTTGTTATATACATCCTGCAACATCAGCTCCAGCTTGCAAAGTCAGTAAAGATTTGAGTACAATAAGTATAAATGAAGGGGAACCCAATTTTCCCTTTCTTGACTACCCAAAAGTAAGATCAACAAAGAAGCTAATGGTATAGATGTTTAGAAACCTTAACTAACCATATCAAAACTTGACCCTGAGAAACCAAGTAACAAGCAAAAAGCCTGCAAGGGAGCTGTGAGGAACATGGTGAATTGACTCCCACTAGGGTGACGAGCGGAATCAACAGAAGCACCAACACCTGGAGAGGGAGAGCTCGGAGAGAGTAGTATCACAGTGGGTTCTCCCTGTTCTGACCCATGTATGGTCTGAATAAGTTATGAAAAATTGTTAGTTCTAATCAAATATTGAAAAATATTAGAAAGTGCACAAGCTGTGGACACTATATAATGCAGAAGAGAGAAACGTGATCAGTCCATGAACTCATTAAGATAAGATATCACTACTCCTTGAGTCGTAGAAATAAATCAGAGTACATTGAGAGAGTAAACCATGATTCTCTCTTTATTTTTACTGTTAGAGTTCTACGTGAGTCATTAGATAGGGGGCCTAATTGTAAGGGTGTCCCATATTGTAAACCGGCTACTTTCCTATATAAGAAGTGTGAGAGAAGACCGAAATTAATTAAGCTGTACCCTCTTTTCGCCCAGAAAATTTCTCTTTCATTAGCTATAATAAAATTCTACTTTCACATTTGACTAACTCGGTTAATTTGCATTGCTCAGAATTGAGCTTATAAACAGGGAATTTCACATGAATAATTTCTTTTGAACGCTAAAAGATATATTTCATTCATTCCTTAAAGACATTACAATGCAACACAATAACCTCACTTGGTAAGGCACTAACTTATGGGATTACACACAAAGTCTTCGAACTAGTTAAAGTGACTTCTGTGCCAAATAAACAGCTTTAGTCAAAGTACTAAATGTGGACTGTGGTAATTCAGTTTCATGTCATGTCATTCATGAGACCAGTTTCAGAACCCAGGTTTACAGTTTGTCAACATGATGTGTACAATAAACAAGGGTATGAATTTTGATACTGTAGAACCTAGAATCTGTATTGAATAGATCGTGATTACAAAGTTCTAATTTATATACCTATACCCAGTTAAAGAACATTACTACCCATAACAATATTAACCCAATACCTTTAACGCTCCCCTCAATGAAGAATCAGCCAGGAAAAAACATAAGAAAATGAACACTGCAAAAGTCTACTGCCAATTGTATGCTAAGCGATCTGGCCGCAGTGGTTAAAGAAATGTCGTACAAATTACTACTCGCTGCAAACAAAAGGAAGAGCTATGCTACTAAGATTACCCTATCCATTGCAATTGCTATGGCGATTGCCATGTGATTTGATGCCATTGTTATCCAGCTGCAATGTATCAACTCAAAGAACACAGCTATGCCTAAGGGTAGCCAATTCAAGCATGCAAGTGACAAACATTAACCAAACAAAAAGGGATTGGCAACAAGGCACCAAAGCCGCATCAGTCACGAAGCAAATTCAACCGCTTTAATGAAAATAACACCCGAGCTCCTCAGCAATAATTGGATTCACTCCAATACCCAAACATTTAATTTTCCTCTTAAATCTTCCAACAAGTGCGAACCTCATTACTGCTTAGTTTCTAAGAGCTTTCACATCTTCAGATTCTAAACCAGGACTTAAACAAGCTTTGAACCCTAAACTTGTCATTGCCAATCCTGACAAAAGAAAGGATGCCATGCAACTCCATCAACCACTTTTAACAGCTTCCACAAGCTGTTCCAAAACAAGACCTGTTTGCTAAGCTAATACTTTCACTGAATTCCATAAGTTGGTTACCCCACGATCTCAACCCATCAAAAAACAGTATAGAGAAAGAATGGCCTCAAACTTCTGAATCAATTAGATCACGGTGTTAAAGCTGTAACCAAGGGCTTCTATGTGCAATCAACAGAGGGTTGACCTCACCCACCCCCACCCACCACACAAGAATTGTTATATGTGAACATTTCTGCATTTTATGAACTAGTGCAAGCGAACATCCAGTACGTGTTAACCATCTGTTAGATAGTCCTATTCGTTGCAAACACAAGATCCAAGCAAAACAACCCATGCTTCACATTAACAGAAAAATTGTGCGAACCCATACTTGTCCTGACTGCAGCACCAAGATTGGGTGCTGCCACCAAGAAGACTATCTTCACCTTGCTAACCTACATGACCTAAACCTAATTCTTTCATACCGTTCAAAATATCAAATCTTCACTGAATTTCAATGCCACTACAAATTTTCCTCTATGGACCTAAACCAAAACCTATATAATGAATAAATGCTACTGAAGTACCATTAACAAACCGTCAAACCCAAATATTCAACTTGTGAAAAAAAAATTATATATGCAAAAGTAAACAGATTTAATTATATAGTGGAAACTCCTGTTGTAACCCCCAATAACCACCAACCCCCGAAACCAAGCCACTACACAAACACACAAAAAGGAAAACTCTGCTTTGCAATTACAGCTCCAGATCAAGGACTCCGCCCTGTAGCAGCACGCAACATAAAGTTGCATAATGGGATGTAAAATGACCTAGAAAACCAGGAATTTAATCCCTTGATTGTCTTGTACTGAAGTTGCTTTGGTCAACCTGGGTATACCTGTGTCCTTTTGGCCAAATAAATTGGGTAAGGAACCATGTCCTTATCACCTTATGGCTGATTCTCCTTCCCTACCCTTTCTCTTCTTCTCCCTTATTCTTTTTTGTCTTTTTACTTCTTCCTATGCTGTTATCTTTATTTTGAAGCATCCAACTCATAACCAATTGCGTACAATTTGAGCTGGTCCAGGATCTTATCGGTTAAAATGCTAGGGTTTGTAGAACATTAGTCGAGTCTGTCAGTGTCATAGGCGTGCGCCTATGTTCCCTTTATATGTTATGGGCGTGAGCCCCTTAGTTGAGTCCAAGCCCATGGTTCGAGTCCATTAGTTAGTTGGACAAATGTCGTGTTCCTATTGGTTTATGCTTTCTAGGTTTACTTTAAATAACGGGCTTGTAGTTAGGGTTTCAGTAGTTGTGTTTATGTATGTGATTTGTGATTGAGAGATTCAATAAAAGAGTGATTTTTAGGTCGTCTTTTAATTGTGTTTCAATTAAAGTGTAGATTCAATTAAACTGAAGCTTCTGCCAGTAAGATCTACATTATTTGGTATCGGAGCAGATTAATTCCAAGGGTTACTATTCACGGTACTGTTCACCGAAAACACTGTTCATCGGATACTATTCACCGCATTACTATTCACAGCGATTTCTTTTTTGAAAAATAAATTTTTTTTTTGTGTTATTACAGTAAATAACAAAGCAACTCGAGGTCGTCCCCCCATCCATAGATACTCGCATGTTTCAGTTAGAGGAAAACATGACACAGATGTTCCAGAACTTTACTGCAACAATGGCCACAGTATAGAGAGAGGCACAACAGCTGCCACCACCACCGAATAATGGTTCAGTGGCTAGTACTGATGATGCGTCATCGCAGAGTAATGGTACAGTCCCTCTTCGAAACCCTTTTGCGCCTATTGATCCAGCGACTCATGGTGAGGACAGAGTTGTGGGAGTAAATAACAACAATGAAGTTCATCAGGCGGATGAAGTAGCTGATCGTATACCACCTATTGTTGGTATTGGTCAAGATGATGACGGTGTTGGAGAGCTCCCTGTGCGAGTTCCACCCATAGTGCCACCACCAGTCCATCAGCTATTTGTCGTGTGCCCCCTAGGGCCACAAGATCCGATTTTTCAGCCAAGGTTAAACCCTAATGGCCAAAATCGAGGGCTACCAATGCAAGAGGCAGCTAGAGGCGTGCGTCTTCCTCCACAAGGGTGTGAGATTCTGCGTGTTAATCAGGTTCGAGGCAAAGGTTGTGGTAACCAACGTCTTGTGCAGCACTGGGTTGATGGTGATAGGAATTTTTGGGAACAACCCATTCCTCGCAATGCAAGGCAAGAGAATAAGGGTCGGTCTCTATCTCCTCCTTCTACTGATCAAAGTGTTCGTAGGCCAGACCGTGACCCTAACCGTCAGGCAGGTGATTTTGAAAGGTATGACCATTTTAATTATTTTGATGAAGATCATGGTGTTCATAATATTGATAATGGGGTTGTTGATGTTAATCGTTTCCTCCGAATATTGGAGAGGAGTTAGGCGGGTGATATTAAAATTGATGTGCCTACTTTTGATGGTAAACTCGATCCTGACGAGTTTATTGATTGGCTTAATCAAATTGAAAAGGCCCTTGATTATAAAAACTTAGATGATGGAAAGAAGGTTAAATTAGCAGCCACTAAGTTGAAGGGTTATGCTTTGGTGTGGTGGGATGAATCAAATTTGCGGAGGGTTAATCAAGGTTACAGGCGTGTTTGCACTTGGGCTAGTATGCACCGCATTTTGTTCCTAAACAGTACCATCAAGATTTGTTCATTCGTCTACAGAATTTGAAACAACAGTTGTCGTCAGTTCAAGAATATACTGAGCAGTTTCAATTGTTGTGTACTCGTGCTGGGTTGGTTGAAACTGATGAACAGAGGGTGGGTCGTTATTTGAATGGTCTGTGCAGGTCAATTCGTGAAGCACTTATCATGTTTGAGATTGAGGACATGGCTACCGCGTTTAAATATGCATTGCGTGCTGAACGAGTGCTTTCACCTAATATCGACTTCGCGACCTTATCTTTGGTTTTGCAAGTGTAGTTACATACCGCTACGTGGTCGTAATTGACTCTTTGGGACATATAGTCTTTGCTAGAAAGTGCTTTGAATGTGGCGTTATGGGTCACATTCTTTCGAAAGTGTCCTAAGAAGAAGAAGCCCTATTTTATTAGTCCGAAGGTGAAGATGAGGTCGAAGATGTTGCCAAGCCACCGATCTTGTCCTAGATTTCGGCAAAGATGAAGCTTTGTCGGTATTTCCTTCCGGGACGCTCCACTACTTTAGCTTGTGGACAAGCTTCATCAACATGAGGAGAGTGATGTAGAACATTAGTCGAGTCTGTCAGTGTCATAGGCGTGCGCCTATGTTCCCTCTATATGTTATGGGCGTGAGCCCCTTAGTTGAGTCCAAGCTCATGGTTCGAGTCCATTAGTTAGTTGGACACATGTCGTGTTCCTATTGGTTTATGCTTTCTAGGTTTACTTTAAATAACGGGCTTGTAGTTAGGGTTTCAGTAGTTGTGTTTATGTGTGTGATTTGTGATTGAGAGATTCAATAAAAGAGTGATTTTTAGGTCGTCTTTTAATTGTGTTTCAATTAAAGTGTAGATTCAATTAAACTGAAGCTTCCGCCAGTAAGATCTACATTAGTTTTAATATAGGATGTGGGATTATTATCTAAACATGCTTCGTCATGTGTGGTGTAATGTGAGGCAAACATGTGACTTAACTTTATTGGGAAATACGGAGTACATGGGGACAACACATGGATCAAATGGGTGACATAAGGGCATGTGGGCTGTTAGGCCAGACACAAAAGCCTCCTACGATACCATACATTCTGGGTTAAAAGCCGACAAGGAAAATGAAAAATCTGACGCTTCCTAACACGGCTACTAAGTTGCTCATAAATCCCACTCGCAATGCAATAGTGATCCAGTTTTTTGACATGTTATGAAGTTCTAAGAATATTTTTTTCCAAGTCTTGAGAAATTATTATTCAAAATGAAAGATGTGAGGCCCTCTACTGCGCGGGTACTTCATATTTTGTGCCGTGTCCCATGTCGGTGTGTCCGACATGGACACACAGCTCAGATACGACACCAACACCTCTAAATGAAGAGGTGGATGATAATGCACCTTAAACAAGATATGACCCAAAGACACACAAAAGATTAGAATTGAAATCCTGTAACTACAAAGTTTTACTTATCTTTTCTATAACCTTCTTGTCATATAGTTTTTTCGATGATACAAATTAAAATTAAATCGAATATTAGCCGTGTCTATGAATCTGATTTTTTAGACCATGCCGTGTACAATTCTCCGTACCAGTGGATGCTCATACCCATGCAACACATGGCGAGCACTATTTTCCACCTTGGGATAAGTTTGTGCAACAGATACCCAAATCTAATGCGCACTCTTGTGTCTGTATAAAATGAAGGATAAATTCTACTAGGTTGTTTAATCTTGTCAGTCCCTCCTCCCTTTCTTCTGCCATTGATAGCTAATCTAGTTGGCTGCGCCCATTCCAAGTAACAAGTCTCCTTAAGTTTAACATTTGTAATGTCCAATCTGCATACTGTTATTTTCATTCATGGCTTAATTGAAAGACCCCTAACCACTGATGGAAGAAACAGATGAAACTTTTGAAGTGCTTGGACATGCCATAAGAAACAGACACACCACACAAAAAAGAATGATACTTGGAGAAGAGGGACCATACAACGATGTGCCTTTCTATTGTTCATCAAACATCATGGCATTAGAAACATTAGCAAAAGAAGGGCTTCTTGTCAAGTTAAAAAAGAACTGCATATAAGCATGGGTAGAACGAGAGTTAAGATATGAAGCACTTAGATGTTCACTCATACTCTTATATCTGCACATGTCATGTATTAAACACAAAGGATCTAAACAGTGAAATATTAGAGTTGACAAACCTGCCTTGAATGCTTCACTGCAATCACTATCAACAATCAAAAAAAGAGGTCTTCTTGTGAAAGGAATTAAGTCAGAGGGGTATATACAGTTTGTACCTGAAAATAAAATTAGATTCAGCTATATATTGGGATAGGAGACAAAATAAAACAGTAAAAGAAACAAAAGGAAATTCTATTAACAAAATTCTAGTTATATATTCATTAAACAGAGGGCTTATCCAGAAGTTTCGAGGATACCTCCATTTCCACAAGAACCCATCCACAGGCAACCTGAATTGTTTCTTAAATTCCCCCTAGTCTGGCCGTAAGAATAGGTTGTGTTCTCATGCCTCGAGCTGGATGATGGAGAAGAACTGTTTGCTTCAGAGGTAATTTCATGAGATGGGTTGTTCCCTACAATGCTTTCTGTAGTCTTTGTGTATGCTCCAGAACTTGATGACAATGGACCAAGGTGACCACCCTTTCCTGAGAAAGTTCGAAATCAAACCCTTAGAACTTTATATTCTACACCAATAAAACAGGAAGCTACAGAATGAAAGAAAATATATTGACCTGATGCGGATAAATATACCAAAAGAACCCCATCAGGGGGTAGTTCCTCGGATATGGTAGCCAGAACCTGCCCAAAGGAAAAATAAATTTAATTCCATGTATGCCTGTATACCATAAAAACTGTATTTATTTCTTGTTCTGTATTGTCTTTCCCATTTTCCCATTTTCTTTTTAAGAGAAAACATCTGTTATTTGTGGCAGAGCAGAAAATCTTAATGTGTAAATTTTAGAGAGCAATGGAATTTTACAAACAACATTAAATCATCAACCTGAAGAATATAAGTGGATATATCAATCTAAACCTGTCCTTTTTCCATTTCAAACTTTTAACAATCTCAACAAACAGAAATATATCTTCTTTTCTCAAAAAAATTGGATCGATTGAGAAAACGATAATTTGTCATTATATGCAAGCTTGGACTAAGCCCACACAGATATTGTCGCTGCATGAAATGGTGACTCATTTTAGCTATAAAAGAAAATGAAAGCTACACGATCCGGAAGAATATTTGAAAGAAAAATAGAAAAACAATAGGAAACAGAAGGCTTCCTTAAAGAACAAAGATTAATATATAACAAACTGCCTTGAAACTAAGCCACCCGACAGAAAAGGCTCAGCCTGAGCTGAGAACATTCCCATTTATTTAACCATTGCAACTCTAATTTCTTGTGAATTTAACACATTCAAGTTTACTGATATTCAATGCTTCTGAGACCTAAACCACATAAATCAACAAGGCATGGGTTAACTAAGTAAACTCACTGCTATAAAATGTGTAACTGCTGGGCGATATAGAATGGCTTTCCGTGGGTTGGTTGGCAGAGTTGGATCTGTGATTTCTTGTGAGTAGTTTACGCGGTTAGCCCCATAGGTTCCATTCTGACCGGCATTGCTACCATTCCCACTTGAAATCTTAGTGATCTGGTAAAAAGAACCACTAGGTTCCCACTCCAGGGATTGGAGCATCCTGAAGGTGTCGAGAGTTAACTCAGTAAACTTGACCTGAAAAGACAGAAGGAACATTCACAATATAATAGTCCAAAAATGCAACAGTATTGATGAATTCAGTCATCAATAAATGAAAAATGGTATCTATAAAACATATAAACTTTACTAAGGAGATTCCATGATATTAAAAGTGCGTCATACACAAGAAGCATCTTTTCTTTTTTTTTTTGATCGGTAAATAGATATTTCATTGATATAAACATATAAAATACATAGAAATAGTAGGATGAGGTATCCTTACAACAAAAACAGCTGAAAGAAAGAACAACATCAAATGTGCACAAGAAACAAAACACAACGTTCTCAAGTCAAAATGTCTTCTCATCTACACACAAAGTGCTCAAAAGGAATGTTACTAGTTTCCTCATGAACTTTGGCCCATAAGAATAAGAGACCTTTAATTGACATGATTACTTCCTCCAAAGACGCCACAACCCCCTCAAAAGTTCTTCTATTCCGTTCCATCCATAGGCCCCACAAAACCACAAAAGGAATCATACTCCATATACGCCTTCCCCTTTGAGATTGCAAATTCAAAGACCATGAGGCAAATACACCTTTCACCGATCCTGGACTGACCCATGGACTACCTGACCCCTGAATGAGAAAACACCAAACTCGCCAAGAAAAATACACAAGAAGCATCTCCAATCTGAGTCCATTGAAGGATCAGGTATCACAGCACGCCAGTACAAATCACAGTATGAACCCCAACAAGATGATTTACTTATAAATCAGTATGACCAAATATCATTTAGATATGATCTAAAAAGACTTTGGGTAGACAACACTATTCATTTTTACGGAGAAATTTTAGAGAGAGACTGGAAAGACCACTTTTTCGGCACGATAGGTAGTCTAGGTGCGACAACATGGGATCTGAATCTTGGTGTGACATCTGATGTTGTCTAATAATGAATACAATTGTGAACTGTGAAAGCCAGTCTAAAAAAATTGAATCGTACATAGAATCCCCAAATGTAAGATTTAAATGGACTTTTAGGATATATTGTAAATTGTTAACAAATCCAAAGACTGGAATTAGACAATACGTCATATCCAACGATTTCAAAAGCCAAAAGAAATTAATGAACAGTATAAAATCGTTAAGATTACCAAGTACTAAGGTTATAACTAGCAGTCTACTTCCAAATGGGTATCTAAACAATTCTGGAAAGAACCACCACTTCCACCATTTTAAGCTGAAGTTAACCTTTCCATAGGGTTGTAGACCCTGTAGTATCTATCTATTCTCTGATAACCTTTGACCCTAGGCATAAATTCAGGTTCTAATCACCAGTTTCTGAACTTACAATGGAATCCAGACAAGCTTCTCCTTGGTCTTGGAGACAATCATCACAAAACATTGACCAGGTATGACATTCTTAATCTTAACAATTAGTTACTGCAGTCTATAAATCCAAACGGCAAAAGTGATTGTTATAGTTAAATGTCAGAATCGAAGTAGTCAAGGTGAGAAGCCCCTTTGAGGTGTTGTAACCTTCTAGTGCCAGGCACCCCGCACCTAAATGAAGCAACACGGCATAACTAACAAAATGACCGATTTTTTTTTTCTTACATTAATTTCTAAAATTATTCTAAAAAACTAACAATTTAGTATGAGATGTGGACAGTGCAGATAAAAAAAAACTAACCAAAAGAATCAAATAAAAATTTGATACATGAACAACATAGCAAGCTCAATAGGTCATAATGACAAATCCATAAAACATATGCATGTTAAGATACTCCACCCATCATTATTATCATTGGAAAGTAACAAGTTTCCATGATTATTCCCCATGTCATTATCATCACCTATAAATCAAATCTGTTTTTCTAGTTCTCATAACTATCAACATCCACACCTTTACTTTTGTAAGTAAAACGAAAATTGCATCTCTTTCATTTCCTTACTTTCCTTCAACCTCTCTAACAAACGAACAAAAACTTTTCTTTTCTTTTATTATCCGAAGGAGGAGTTTAAAATAAATTAAATCCTACATAGTTGTTTCAGCATCAAGTAAACACTATTAAGTAGGTAATGGCCAACAGAAACAAATTGTGCCCTTTGCATCCATATCATGACAGGATAGAGGTACAAAGGGTGCATGCTTCATTACAGATGCTACGCCTAAGCACTTGTAAGACGGTACAAAGCTGCCTCCGCTCTCCTTGACAACACTAAACAGGCCAAATTAACACTAAATTTTCTCAGGCTAAAATCAATTTTCCCATCGGTTTAAGTTATAGATCAGCAAACCATATTAACATTTAGTGGAGAACTCAAAGCATAGACTATCATTTTGGAAGTCCAGGTAACTTTTCAAGGCATTGGATAGGTCTCAAATTCCTATTAAGTATTATTTTAGCACTCAAGCTGTACAATATCATACGCCTTTACTTACCAGGCATAAGCACCAAAGTTGTTCATTTGAAGTTGATACTGAAAAGGTAAATAGTTCATAGCAGTAGAAATGTATTAAAACCGACAATAGTTAAAAGGGAAAAGTAATGCTAATACCTCGTTGTGATGGTAGCTGCACAATACCGCATCCCTTAATTTCAAACCCCTCTTTCCATCAAACGAAGGCGAAAGCTGTATATTATCCGTAGAAGAATCCAACACCAAACTAAACCTCAAAGGCCGAATATTCATAAACGCAGTATCAACTTTAAGAAACCTAACTATTTCTTGAACCACAAGCTTCCAATCCTTAAAATCCGTTTCCTACAAACACAAAAAACAACTAACCATCATCATAAAACCCAATAAAACAAAAAAATAATAAAATTGAGAGTGAGTGGGGTCACCTGAAAATTACGCTTGCACTCATCAACCAAGAGTTTGAAATGATCAACAAGTTTAAAAACCATATCTCTCTTATTCAAAAGCAAACAAACAATAAAAAACCTAGCAATACATCTCAATTGTTTATTAGCAAGATTAATATCTTGGCCCTCCTTAGACAAGCGGTCTTTAAAATACTCTCGACTGAATATGGCATCGTAGAATATAAAAGACTCTGATAAATAACTCGCTTCACTAGTACGTAAATACTGATTATAATATAACTGAGCTATTCGTGAAGCGATTTCTCCTATTTCCCATCTCTTCAGTCCTGATTCCACCAGTTTTTGACGATTCTCTTGTTGGAATTTCCAGAGCTGTGTGTACACTTTAAATACTTTCTGGAAATGCGTGTCGTACCTGAAATCACGGAGTGAAATGTAAATGAAATGTAAATGAGATTATGAGAATGTATTGGGATTTGGGAGTAACACCTGGCACGCCCGTAGTGAGGTAAATCACGAACCCTAGAGAATTTTCGGTCGGCTTTATCGACTAAGGACCAGTATACTTCGGAGATGGGGATATTATTGTTATTATTAGTGTTGTTGTTATTGGTTTGAGACATTTTTGGGGTGCGTTGATTGATTAGATAGTGGAGATGTTAAGGAAGGAGGATTGTTGCCATCAACTTTGTAATTTCCACTCGGGTGAAGAAGGTGAGAATTTCGGTTCTATGTTGTTTTTATGCGAATTTATATAAATGGGTGGGAAATTATTGTTTGTACGGTTCTACCCCTCAAATTTGTATTTTGACCAATTTAGTACGTGATAGAGCACGTGACCTGATTCCTCCAATTAGTCAATTACGACTGAGGTGTCAATATGACGTCAGCCACTATTTCTCAAATTTGCTTTTCTAATTAGCTGTTGAGCTATGTAGTCTTAATAGCATTCCAAATGCAGTCGACTATTATGACCTCACCGAGATGTGATGGCGAGCACCATACATCTCGAAGATTGCGCACTGAAGACTTTTAGCCTTTATATAAATGGGATTGGGAAATTCTTTTGTTTGTACGGTTCTACCCTCAAATTTGTATTTTCTACCCCAAATTTGTATTTTGTGATAGAGTGACGTGACCTGATTCCTCCAATTAGTCAATTACGACTGAGGTGTCAATATGACGTCAGCCACTATTTCTCAAATTTGCTTTTCTAATTAGCTGTTGAGCTATGTAGTCTTAATAGCATTCCCAATGCAGTCGACTATTATTCACCTCAACGCAGGCAGTATTTCTCCTCTTTTCCACCGTTTTGGCGAAAAGCAAGGTGAGGCTGCTCAATGCAAATGTGAAAAATAATCTCGGACGCGATGTTGGATTCCGTCTGGAGGCATTTTGTCTGAAGTTAAAAAAACCGAAAAAATCGAAAAAACATGCGAGACGGAATGAAACATTATGTCTAAAAAAAAATCGATTTGTTTTTTAAAACACACGAGACAGAATCCAATATCTTGTCCAAAGTTCACAAGTCAGTCACTATCTCGGTTGAAGGTTTCACCCTCGTTTTGATTTGGGAAAATAGTCACCACCACATTCACCTTTGCATTGGGCAAAAGTTTTGAACAAAAAAGAGGTGAATATTTTCACATTCCCTTCAATTCCACTTGCATTGGGAATGCTTGGGCCATTTGTTTTTGCCTCTTATAATACCTTCAAGTCTTATTATTATTATAAGATATAAGATATGGACCAGTGATTTTGGATTTTTTTTTGTTTGTTTTTTTGCCTCTTATAAGAAGCATTCTACTAGAAATGTCTTATAAGAGGCATGATTTCCATAAGTACCAAAATTGGATCTACTATAATTCTGTAAGTTTTGTAAGCTGGAAAAAGACTCAAACGCCCCAAGCACACTACCCCTTGCTCTCATTATCTCTTCTTCATTCTTCTCAGACCAAGCCGTTGCTGCTGTCACCAATCACGAGCTCCATCTCTGATATCAACTGAGCGACTTGGTGCTACTGCCACAACCGCGAGAATGTGTGAAACTGTTGTCGCCACTATCAAGCTCAACCGAGCCACTCGGTATGCAATAGAAACCTTTTCAGCATTGATTAAATTGGCAAGTTGTCTCTTTGAAATGTTATTATTCATGGACTTTGTTCATTATTGAATTCACACTCGCACTCGCACTCTCTCTCTCTCTCTCACTCGCACTTGCATTATTGTTGTTGCATTGTATGTTATTGTTTCAATTTCTTTTTATTGATTGTTGTGGTTTGCTATCGACTGATTGATTTTTGGCTACTGATTTATTTATTTTCTTTTAGTACTTGATTTTTGGTTTGCTACCGACTGGTTGTCTCTTTATTTTAATTTTGGGTTGTTGCCGACTGATTGATAGGAATGTGTTTAGTTTAGGATGAAAATAAATCAATAAATCAAACATGGAGCATTAGCAAGGAAAGCTTATGTTTGAACTTTGACAGAGAACCATGCCATTTAATATTCTGTATGATAATGAAAGTGCACTTTTCATTATAAATTATTGTACATTATGGTTAAGATGATTGCTTTGGTGTTCCTTATGCTTGCTCCACTATCAACCCAAGTGCTCACACACTCATAATTATGCCAAGTTCTTGTATGTTATTATCTCTCTTTGAAATGCATAAATTGTTTTTGAATTTGTTTGTATCGAATGTAATATGATAGATACATTGAAATGGTTATCCTTGTTGTATGTAGGTCTATATGGATTCTTTTAAGTTATCCTTGTTGGTGAGTTTTATAGCATTAGTGATATTGCTCAAATGTGCAAGAAGAAATACACTCCCAAGGAGAGTCCGACAAAAGATATGCACTTCCTCACGTAGTGGAGAAGATTTAGTTAGGGAGACTGTGAATGGTCCATTAAAACAAATTTTCCAATCTTTTAGGATGTCCAAAGAATCTTTTCAAGCATTGTGTAGTCATTTTCGAGAGAGAGGGTACTTGGCCAATAGTAAACAACTACTTTTGGAAGAGAAGATGATGATGTTCTTGTTAACACTTAGTCATAACACTCATATGACACATGTAAGTTGGTTATTCTAACATTCTAGAGAAACAATTCACAAGTACTTTCATGAAGTGTTGAAAGCTATGATTGTGTTTTTCAAAGAGATGATTGTACCACCATCTTGGGATGCCCCAGTTAGAGAACTTAGAAGTTATAAGGATCTTAGAGAAGGAGCATTCAAAGGGGTTGTTGGAGCATTAGATGACACTCTCATTCATGCAGTTATTCCTCCTAGTAAATAGACCCTTTATAGAGGCAGAGGTGGAAAAGATTGTTGGCAAAATGTGTTGGCAATTTGTGACTTTGACATGAAATTCATATATGCTATGGTTGGATGAGAGGGGACTGCCCATGATGTTAGGGTGTTAACTACTTCAGTGCAGAATCCAACTTTCAGGTTTCCATTATCTCCTCGGGGCAAGTGTGTAGACTTTGTTTTATTGTAATGTTATCTACAAACTTATTACTTGTATATGCGTACTAAATTGTCATCTATTTCCATTGTACTGATAAGTATCATCTGTATGATGCGGCTTACATGCATACTAGGGGCTTTATGTCCCTATATCGTGGTGTACGATATTGGCTTGCTGACTACAGATGTCTTAGGAGTCGTGCTAGGACTAAGGAGGAGAAGTTTAATCATTGCCATTCAAAACTAAGGAATGTGATTGAGAAGAGCTTTGGAGTTTTGAAAGCTAGGTTCCCTATTTTGAGCAAGATGCCAGGGTATAAGTTTCCAATTCAAAGGAACATAATCATTGCTTGTATGGCTCTTCATAACTTCCTTCATAGAGTTGCCCTCAATGATATGTTATTCCAAGCATATGGTAATGAGGAACTTTTTGTGAATAATCAGATTCCAGTAGACCCAGAAACAAATGATAGTGTTGAGCAAGTTTTTAGGCCACAAGATCAAACTTATATGGTCAATTTATGATCTCAAATTGCAGATATCCTTATTGCAAGGCCTAATAATCCCGAGTGATGTTCTTGTTAGTCGTGTTTTATAATGTTTAACTTTTATAAACTCATGTTTTATTTGCTATATTTATTACTTGTAAACTCTTGTTTTTTGACATATCGATGTTATGAGAATGTTTAGACTTTTTTGCTTGGTGTTTGAGTTTATTATATTATGACATATAAACAGGTTGATTGTCATGAGATATGACTTTATTTGAAATTATTGTCGATATTTATAAGCAGGTAAGATGGCATCAAAGGGAGATAAAGATGTTCTTTGCATCTGTGGTGGGGGTACATGTAAGACTAAGGTATCGAAGACCTCAGAGAACCCTAGGAGAGCATACCTTACATGTCCAAAGGGTGCTAAAGGGTGTGGACTTTGGCAATGGGTAGATGAAGTGAAAATGTGTCCTTGTAATGAGGGAATTTGTAAGATAAGAACCTCGCATACCCCAAGAAACCCTAATAGAAAATTCTATCGTTGCCCACAATCGACTAATGAAGGATTTGCAGGATGTGGATTCTTCTAATGGTTTGGGGAGATGAGTGGCACAAGCTCTATGTCTGCTGTAACAAAAAATGATTCTAGTGAACTAGAAAAGCTTGCCAAATTGCGCACATTTGTTGAGATGAAACAAGCTATAACAAATGGTGTTTGTGCGGCTTTCTTGAAGAAGATGGATGAACTTGGAATCTAATAAGCACCCAAAACTGTAGTTTTAACCCCTTAATAGTATTACATTTAGGCCAATTATGTTTATAATAAATGAGAGTTAGTACTGTTTACGTATTTTTGTATATTTTAGGTATTGAAGCAGATTATGTGCTTAAAGAAACCATTTTTGCATGAAAAACGAGTCAAGATGATTGGTGAGAGAGTTCTATATTTAAAGCCCAAGAATCAAGAAGAAAAAGCATTTTCAAGCCCAGTCAAAGTCAATTCAGGTAGAAAAATGACAAAAAACCATCAGAACTTCAAAATGGCGTATCTTTGGACTTGGGCCTCAGAATTGGGCCTACTGTATGTCAAAACGGCCAGCTCATAATAAGTTTTTCAATAGACCCAGCAACATTTGCTCTTTTAGGCCCCAATCAGAACTATAAACATGGACGAAAAAGATACTAAAGTAATTTCCAGCAACATTTGCTCCTTTAGACTTAACCTAATGGACATTAGGCTCACATTAGAGGCCCAAAGTCCCCCTTCTAGGTCTATGCACGAAAATGTAATATAATCTTCTTATATATAAAGAAGATTATGGCTAGCCTTCAAAAAGAACATTAGACCCTAGTTTAGAATAAGATAGTTTAGGTCTAGTTAATTAGTTTGTAGTATATATAGCCACCATTAAACCATCAATAAAGCTTTAGTTTTTCAATTCAATTCAAGTTCTTTATTATTACATTTTTCTTTCATTGTTTAAGTAGTTTCAATTCGATGACAAAAGGCTAAACCCTCAAATAGAGGGGGTTTATGAAGCCACGTGAGGATGATGACTAATTAATCATAGTTATGGTTTTGTAATTAGAACTTCAAGTTTAGTGTTGTGAGATTTTAAAGATAAAACTCATAACATTGAACTAGAGGTTAGAATCCCCACCAAAGAGATTTGTGAAGATGATAATGTCTCATGCTAGTAAAACTATGATTAAAGATAATCATAGGTTTGCTAGGGATCAACAAACTAATTCAATAACTTGATTAATAGTTATTTGAATTACGTAGTGGATTACCCTTATCTATTATCTTCATAGCATAGTTTCAATTACTGTTTCAAGCAAGTAAATTTACTATTTTCCAGCACCCATATGTTACTCTCATCATCTAGTTATTAATATTTCATGTTTATTCATTAAGTGTTTGAGAAGCAAGAGTGGAACGACCTCATGACTCATCTATGCTATAGATTGTGTTATGAGAATAGATTAGATTTAAGTATTGATAGCATAAGAATAGTAGTAGCAAAACACTGTTTTTAGAATGATCAAGATCAATGATGTAGATAAGAAGGATAATAAGGAATGAGTTTTATTAGGATATCAAAACTGTTTTTTATGATGTATTTGTATTTCTATTTGGATTTAAACGTAATGTATAAGAGGATTTCTATTTTGAAATGTTGCTTGTATGTGAATTGGTGCTATGAAACTAGGCGCAGAAGAAAATCATTTTGTTGAATAATGACTGGAAGTAGAAGTTATATAATGGTATGTAAAATAGGGTTATATTTGTCAAATTACCATCTATAAGATGTTATGTGTTTGTTTTTGCTTTTTTTTTTTATAAGTGCTTATAAGATGAACTTAAAATGAAAAACAAACCAATTTGTAATACCCTCTTATAACTTAAACCAAAAAAACAAATAACCCAATAGTTAGTGAGTTCGTCCCAATATTCTTGCTACTGCGGACTTCCTTCGCCAATAAAAACTTCATACACTTCATCACAAGGAAATGAAAAGGAGGTGCACTGAGAGAAAAGTACAAGAGGCACTCGGAGAGAAAGCTCCCACCATGGACTCAATCTGGTTGTTGGATGGGGTGGCAATTATGTGGGTAAGGAAAATGTTCAACCTTTGCCTTCAATTATTGCTGTCATTCAAGTTGGAATTCCATGCCTTTACTTGGTCTGCCCAAACCATTTTCGACATGGTTTTGGCCAATGAGATAAATTTCAGATCTATAACCCTTTAAACCTCCTCCAATGGTGTTACCTCGTAGTGTTTGGGAGAGCAGAAATAGTTTCTCATAGCTCTTGTGTTGAGAGATATGTTGATTTACCCACTTTTCATGGAAGTTTTGAAGAGATTGTGTTATGATGAAATGTTGAGCTTCTTGTGTTTTTTCTTGAAGCATTGAATTAAGAAGGTTAGGGGTCAGGTTTGAGAACTAGGAAGCTAAGTTTGGGACTTGATCCAATGCTAATTGGTTTGAAGCAACATTATAAATCAAACAATGGTTGTACTTTTAACAATCATTCTCTTCGAATAGAGATGAAGATTGATGGGTCTTGAGAACTCATTTTTCATTCGATGAGTAGTGAATGTACTGTGGCTGTGAACTCTCTTATACCATGAGTTGATACAAATTGGTGTTTAGAAGATGTTTGGTTTTAAAATGATTCTTTCAATTGTAGACTGTTTGTATGTCAATTCAGTTTCTAATAGTTTTGACGAAAGAAGATGTGGTGAAGTTTTGGTTTTTGGGTAGAGCTTTGGACATTTCTGATTTAATGTACGAACTAGAGATAGCAAGTTAATTTTAAAAAGGCTAGAGTTTGGGCTTATTAGATTGAAACAAATAGAGATCTTTGATTAACTATGAAATTTCTAATGATTACATACTCGGATCAGGTAGATAAAAGATTGAGATACAACACAAACAACATCGAAGGAGCAAGATGCTTACAAGGATCATTTCGGGCAGAGATGGTGGACTTCGTGTCAGAATAATGTCTAACTTTCTATGTATGTTTAAGCTTGTAATTTTTTTTTTGCACGCAAGTAGGGATATATTATTACTTATAAAAAAGAATGTTACATCGAGTGGAGAGAGGTTAGAATTATATTATGACATGGTAAAAACATCCAGTCCTAGTTAAAATGATAATAAAACCTGTAATAGCTTTCTAAAGTCTTAATATAACTTGGTTTGGTCGGGCTCCAAAGACCCTCTCCCTGGTTCATGGATGAACCTCTCTTCGCAACAGCATCAACTCCAAAATTTGCCTCACGGTAGATGTGTGTTATTCTCCAATGAACAAGTTTTTGGGTTGCTCGTAGCCAACGAGCTTTAAGAACCCAAGGCATTGCTGCAGTCGAGTCATTTTCAATCCATAAATGCAACCAACCATTGAGCACTTCTAATTCCGCTGCCAATACAACTGCAAAGCACTCCGCGTCAAAATTAGTGCTGACCCTTAGGCCATATGCTTGGACTCCTATAACTTAGGCAGCATGATCCCTAAAGATAAATCCAGCACCACCAATCCCTAGATTACCGATGGAGGAGCCATCAGTGTTTGCTTTAACAATTCCATTATCGGGAAGTATCCAACTAACCTCTTGTATGCAGTTTTGACATGGTTTCCCTTTGATGTTAAAATAGTGAAGAACTTCCAAGTCATCAGGTGTGTTAAACATGTACCTTGTAGCTGCCCCCTTTCATGACTTCATTCTTGATGTGAGCATAGTTCAACTTCATGTCCTCGAAGTAAATGCGATTCCTCGTCTTCCATATCTGGGACATAATGTGTGCAGTAGCAGAGTTCCACATCTCTTTTCTGATATGGCTAAGGGATTTGGGGGGCAGTAAGGATGCCTTGTAGGCTGAGAGTTGGTTACACCTTATGCACATCAAAGAGCCAACCCATAACTCCTTTGAAATGGTACATTCCCAGAACATGTGGCTTACTGTCTCCTCAGCATTTTTGCTAAGTCTACATCTCGATACCATGCAAATTTCTTTCTTTCTGACCTTGTCATCAGTAGGGACTACCTTTTGTATAAGTTTCCAAACGGTACTTGTAGTTTTAGGATGCAAGTATTTGTTCCATACCCAGTTGTGCCACCCCACAGCTTGTTCCTTGCTCCCCAAAGCCTCAAATGCTTCTTTGATTGTGAATCTTCCATCTTTCGTAGGTCTCCATATTCTAGTATCCTCATTATCTCCAGTAGGTAGCTGCATGAAGTTTAGGTCGATGCCGACTCTTCCAAAGACTTGCTGCACTTGGATTGGAATATTCTAGTTTCTCTCTGTAATGATGTCCGATACCTTAGCTTTAAGAGTCTTCCAGCTGATCCCATGAACTTAATCTACTAGAGTAGTGCCTACCCAATCATCTTGCCACAATCAAATACTCTTTCCCTGACCCACTATCCACCCCAGATTAGGTGTCATTTCTCTAAGAGCCCATCTAATTCCAGGCCAGACAGATGATTTTTTGAAGTAAGTTATCCACTCTCCTGAGGCCATGGTGAACTTAGCATGCATATATGAGCTCCATTCATATTTTCCAACAAGAAAAGTCCAAGCAATGTTTCATGAGTAGGGCTAGATTCAGCTCTTGAAGTTTCCTGAGTCCTAGCTAGCTCCCCTTACGTTAAAGGTTTGCATACCTTTTCCCATTTAAGGGTGATGCCTTTCTTTACTATGGGGTCACCCAACCATACAAAGTTCCTAATTGCTACTTTGCATTCTTTGATACACTGCAAAGGCCATTTGTATACTGACATGTTGTACACTGGGAGGCTGTTAAGAATTGATTGAGCAATAACAACTCTTCCTTGGAAAGAAAGCATTCTACCTGCCCATCCACTAACTTTTCTTTTCACTTTATCCACCAATATCTGAATACTTGCTCGAGTTACTCTCCCCTTAAAGATTGGAGCACCCAAGTATTTCTCAGGGAGAGAACCTTCAGAGAAGTCAAAAAGTTCAACTACTCTTGCTTTCTTGCCTTTATTCATAGCTCCTAGGAACAACTTGCTTTTGGTAGGGTTGAAATAGTGACCTGCAAACTGCTCGTAGACATTAAGCAAGTTTTTAAGGTGCCGAAGTCCCCGAATGTCACTATTCGCAAATATAAAAATATCATCTGCAAACAAAATGTGAGTGGAGCTAGGGCACTTTCCAGTTGCTGTCATATGCTTTATCTTGCCAAAATGAAACAACCAGTTTATTCTCTGCTTAGGACATCTTCCGCTATGTCAAAGAGGATAGGGGAGAGAGGATCCCCTTGCCTTAGACCTCTACCAGCCTCGAAGAACCCACATGGTCCACCATTGATCATAACAGAGATGTTAACACTTTTGAGAAGAGTGGATATCCAGGAGCACCATTGGTTGCAGAACCCAAACCTTCTAAGCGCTTCAATCAAGAACTCCCAACTGAGAGAGTCAAAAGCTTAAGTAATGTCAAGATTGATGCCTATATTTCCGCCTTTGGTCTTCTTGTCCAATTTATTGACCATTTCCGAGACAAGAGTAATGCCCACTGTGCCTGTTCTGCCTTGAATAAAACTAGTTGTTCTCCGCTAATGATCTTGCTCACTATGGATTTAATTCTCAAAGAAATGATCTTAGTAATATCAATCTTGAATAATAAATTACTTAGGCATATAGGTCTAAAATGATTTACATCAATAGCATTTGTGACTTTAAGCACTAGAACTAGAAAGCTATAATTCATGCCTTTTGAGAGAGCAATTATCTCTAAAAAAAGATATAACAATCTAATTTACATCCTGTCTAATGATGCTCCAAAAGGTATGATAGAATATTCCTTGGAAGCCATCTGGTCCAGGAGCACTATTTGAATCCATTGAGAACAATGCATCTCTGACCTCATCTATAGTTGGCATGGCTGAAAGTGTTGCATTATCCTCCACTATAACCAAATTCGGGATCAGATTCATAAGAGTACTATCCATCTCAACTGTTTGATGCTTGTATTTTTCCTTGTAGGCCTCAACAATGTACCCCTTAATCTGGTCTTGTTGTTTAAGTAAGTCACCTTCCTTGTTCTTTATTTCAGTGATTTGTGCTTTTGTCAGGCACATTTTGATGGTGTCATGGAAGTAGGCTGAA
The DNA here is from genome assembly GCF_015680905.1 of Coptis chinensis. Classification (NCBI taxonomy): domain Eukaryota; kingdom Viridiplantae; phylum Streptophyta; class Magnoliopsida; order Ranunculales; family Ranunculaceae; genus Coptis; species Coptis chinensis. The sequence goes on along the minus strand of NC_141456.1, from coordinate 37,933,806 downwards.
TTTCTTTCCCCCTCCAAAGCATCTGATACTCTGGATTTCTCCTTGGCCATGGTAGTGATAACATTTGTAACCTCTTCAATTTCATAAGCCTTATCAAATTCCCTTTGTTGTAAGGTGGAACATGTTGGTCATTCTCCTAATCCTTTAGAATCTGATCCATTTCTTCTTCGAGGCACTTAAGATGCTGATCATGATTACCAAAGATTTCGAAGCTCCAACTTTTCAGTTTTTGCTTGAGCCTTTTAAGTTTTTTTACCACTTTTCTAATAGGCACATCATAAAGAGGCTCATTCCAGTTTGCTTCTACCACATCCTTAAGAGTGTCATGATGAATCCAGGCCTTTAGAAACCAAAATGGGATGTTGTCAGGCTTGGGGATGAGAGTGTTCCAGCCGACAATTGGACTATGGTATGAAATCTTTCTTTTGAGAATTTTGCTCCTCCATCTAACATTACCTTGCAACCATACTTGATTTACCAACATTCTATCTATCTTTTGAAGCATTCTTTTACTCTGGGTAGTAAAAGAATGCTTCAAAATCATCCATAGCCAAAGAGTATTTAAACCCCAAGGTGGTGGAGTCAATGAGAGCATTCGAGTGGATAAAATGGTTAAAATCATCCATAGCCACTAAACAAGGAGTGCCACCCCCTTTTTTTTTTTTTTCAGCTACTGAAGTAATAATATTAAAGTCTCCTATTACTGCCCAAGCTTGGTTGCTTTGACTCAACAGGGAAAGCTCCTGCCAAAGCTCTCTACGAATGCCATAAGAACTACTTGCATGCACAAAAGTCATAAGGGAGTTCTTAACTTTAATTGTAATCTGCTGCTGTGAAAGACTAACAAGGGTAGGGGTCAGTCCATCCTTCCAAAAAATCCATAGGTTGCCTACCTTGTGAGGGGTATTATTATGTAATATATTCGCACTAAAGCTATGTCTACTTAACACTGGTAGCAGAGCATTAGGTGGCTTAATAAGAGGTTCTACTATACATAGAAACTCGGGGTTATGAGTTAAGACAAGCTCCTCAATATGGTACCAAGGTTCCTGCCATTTTACTCCCCGCGCATTCTAATACAGTGTATTCATTTACGATTGGAGGAGTTAACCTTCGCCCTTGTACTCAGTGCAGACAAGTTCTACACCTGCCACATAGGCTTATATCCCTTCTTTGTTATGACTTGTCCCCTATCATGTTCCACCTGATCCGCCCACTTCCCATTTAACAAGTTATCAGCTTCCTCAAGGACCCGAAACCTATTAGGAGTGACAAGGTCATCTACTACTGGATCATAGATGGTGGCCTCCTTTTCCTTTGCTGCTTCAAAAACAGCCAAAGCTGAAGAGGTTATCATGCCAGAAGATATCGCCCTAGTTTCATCAACTAAGAGAGTCTCATTTCTTTCTTAAGTCTGAGTCACATCCAAGCCAGTCCCAGTCTCACCATCTACCTCATTTTGATCTATACCTCGAGCATACTCACTAGCCATGTGAGTTGCCAGATCCTCTTACAGTACTTGCTCCATGATATGTACAGCCATACCAGTCCCAGTCTCAACCTCGACCTCATTCTGTTTAATACCTCGAGCAGACTCACCAGTCATGTGAGTTGCTTGAGCCTCTTGCAAGACTTGTTCCCCAACATTATTCTCATTATTTACTGTAACATTCTCCTGCGTATTTACAGTCTCTACATCAATAGTAGTTAGAATTCCAGAGCAGTTTTGAGTAGCTATTGGAGGAGTAGAGATGTAATCACCATTTGGGTCCTTAGTACCACTTGTTCCTGTATTTTGCTTATTCTTGTTTCTCTTTCTCTTATTTTTAGGTTTCCTTGCTTCAGGAGTTAGTTCTGGAATAGCAGCTTCCTTTGTGGTTTCTTCCATTCTTGTGTTCTTCTGGAGCACCCTACATTCTGCTACCAGATGACCCACTGACTTGCAGTATCCACAGTACTTTGGCATTTTTATTACTTCAATGTCTTGCACAAAGGAAATTCCTTCCTCCTCTTCCACCCATATCTGATTTGGGATAGATTTAGAGATATCGACATCAACAAGCACACTAGCATAGAAACCAAAGTTTCTTTCTAGAGTGTGCTTATCCACTCCAATTAGGTAACCGATAGGTTTACCCATTGTCATTAGGATTTCGTAATCCTAATATTGTTGGCCCAACTTAGGGAATTTAATCAAGAGAAGAGCTTTGGTTTTGGTATTAACATCAGGAACCGACCGGGCGACCGCGCGCGACCTTACCCTTGCCGGAGTGCGACCGCCCAACCACCTCAGCACAGTGTTGTTCGTTTTTTCACAGCTCATTTATTTTCGGTGTGTAGTTGTACTATGAAACTCGGATTTTATAATAGAGTAGTATAAATCAGTGGACTTTGAATAGATAGAGATAAAAAGAAAAAAAAAATTGTGAATCATTGCCTTGGGAGTGGAACACTTGGTTGAAGTTGTGCAACTTACCAAGAGTTCGAGTTTTCATTGCCTTAGGAAGTTTGAGTGTGCTAGGCGAGTCGTGAATCATACGCTCGTGCACTTTGAATCAACATGATAATCAACACTCTAATTACGTTTAGCTCTAGTTAATCTAGGTAATCTATCTAATTTAGTTAATCTATTAGTCTTAGTATTAATGTTAGTTTACCTTTTATGTTTTGGGTCCTTGAAGGCAAAGTTGTTTAATTATCAAAAATCCGGATTGTGGGCTTTCTAAGTGGATTTTTTTTGTAACCTAAAATAGGGAATGCTTGAACGGTTGGGCCTGATTCTCAGATCACCCGCCAACCAACGCCGCCTTCTCCTTAAGCAGCGTGTAAGCACGGCTTGAGAGGTAAATTCTAAACCTCCTCGAAGCCCATGTAAGAGGATACCTTGTGTGTTCAAGCATGCTTACATGATTGTTTGAATTTTAATTTCCGCACTGCAATTTACATTCACGCATAAGGCTGAACCTGAGCCACATAACAACCATTGGAAAATCATTCCCCAATGTAGATAAATCGGACGTTGTTTGATTCTTGAAGCCCTAAACCAAACAAACAAATTAAAACCAATAAACTAGAGCCTAAAGTAGTCACGATCTTCTAGAAAATGATAAAAATATAACCTCGAAGATTTAAAGTAATCAGTTACTAGATTTCGGTGGACAAACTACCTTCCTCACTACCCTCCACCAGATTCAACGTGAGTGAGATTCTTGGTAGCACACCACTTGGTGAAGTGACTGCTTACTCTTCTGAGCTGTGTAGTAAAGCAGACCAAGCAAATATTTTCAAAAATCCAAAAAAATAATTTTCTACCGTTTGTGTATCATCATTGATTAAGCATTCATGTCTTATCAATATGCATCGCAACCATCATGGAATTACTATGCATACCCAAAACCTTGTTCTTTTTGTGGTAGTCCTTACCACTGGTTATTCCATTGTCCATCATATACCGAATTCGAGTCCACTATGGGAAATCCTTATAATTATGAACCTCAATTTTCAAACTTCCCTAGTACCCTATACACTCACGAGTTTTCTAGTTATGTCGACAATTCATAGAGTTCCACCATAAATAGTCAACCACCATTCATATATCCACCTGGTTAATTAGAGTACGGTGTCACCCAAAACCCATTACCATTCCCATTACCATCCATATCAAATTCATATCTCACTCCACCATCTATCACATACTAACTTTACCAGGAAATGGCCAAGCAAACAATACTAACTCAACAAATAGCAACTACCTTATGTTTTCTCCAATTCGATTCAAATAATGCCACATCTGAGACTAATATTCTTCCTACCAGTCTAGAACCCAACCGAAAAAGGAAACAAGGTGTTACTATAACAAATCTACTTGCCAAAGCCCATCCTAATACTCATGACCAATCAAATTCCCATCAACCTCTACTTGACTATAGTGAGAATTCCAAATATTATGACGATGACTATATGCCCAAAGTCACAATTTCTCTCATATGTCTTAATGCATCATCACCCATAAATGAGAAAACTCCGGCAGAAGAAACTCAAGAGCATGTATTGGACTCGACACATTTGGAAAATGGCATCGATAAAATTTATGAAGATCTACGCAGAGAAGACAAAGAAAATGAAGTGCTTGTAAAAAAGGGAGTAAAATCTATGGTAGAAAGTGGATTTCAATTTAATTTGGTTGTTAAAGACTTATCGATGGAAAAAATTTGTGACATCCTTACTATTGCAGATATGAACCACAATCTTGTGGAAACGCCAAAACTAGATGAAAAATTCTCTGAGTCCTCGAGATCATGTGAAGAGCCACCACCCAACCATCACCATCCCAATTTAACATCTCTTGAAATCCATCCTCCATTCATCAAAAATCCACCAATTTCTGAGGACTGCACCACAAAACCATTTCAAAGAAACCTCAAATTTGCACTTAAGCCAATTGCCTTTGAGATCATTAATAAGTTTCTAAACCTTCCTAGTAAAGAGACTTTACCCAACATACAAACTCAAAAGTCCATTAATTCAGTAGTCGAGAAACCTGGTATGTCTTATTCCACATCATTTGAGCCTCATGAAGGACATCTATTACCAACCTCTCACACTTTTGGACAATTCAACTATGACGGGTTATTGCATAAGTTCCATGATGAGTTACATAAGTTTTCTTTTATCATTCTGCATATTACACTTCACATACATCATCTTATTCTGTTTGGGGGTGTATGCTTTTATATGTTTTTATGGATTGATCCTCAGCTGTTTAAGCTATTAGTTTATAGCAAGCATAAAACTTACTCATGTACAAGATCTAATCAACCTTTGAAGCAACAAGTGATATGAACGAAAATATAACCACGAGGATTTATAGTAATCAGTTACCAGATTTTGGTGGACCAACTACCTTTCTCACTCCCCTCCCCTATATTCATCGTGAGTGAGATTCTTGGTAGTACACCACTTGGTGAAGTGACTGCATACTCTTCTGAGCTGTGTAGTAGATCCATCCTACTCTCACGCCTAATTATTCCCTTGAACATGGCATAGTAATTATAGAACATGCAAACATTTTCAAAAATCCAAAAAAATGAATTTCTACTATTTGTGTACCATCATTGTTTGAGCATTAATGTCTTATCAATATGCGTCACAACCCTCATGGAATTACAGTGCAAACTTAGAACCTTGTTCTTTTTGTGGTAGTCCTTATCACTGGTTATCTCATTGTCTATCATATACCAAATTTGAGTTTACTACAGGAAATTTTTACAATTACAAACCTCAATTTTCAAACTTCCCCAGTACCCCATACACTCAAGAGTTTTATAATTATGTCGACAATTCATGGAGTTTCACCACAAATAGTCATCCACCATTCACGTATCCATATGGTCAGTCAGAGTGCGGTTTCACCCAAAGTTCATTACCATTCACATCACCATCCATATCAAATTCATATCCTACTCCACCATCTATCACAGACTAACTCTATCAGGAAATGGCCACGCAAACAATACTAAATCAGCAAATAGCAACTACCTTATGTTTTCTCCAATCCGATTCAAAAGATGTCACATCTAAGACTAATGTTATTTCCACCAGTCCAGAACCTAATTGAAAAGAGAAACAAAGTGTTACTATAACAAAGCCAATTGTTAAAGCCCACCTTTACACTTCTTACCAATCAAATTCCAATCAACCTCCACCTGACTATCATGAGAATTTCAAATCTTATGATGATGATTATATACCTGAATTCACCATTTCTCTCACATGCTTTAATGCATCATCACCCATAAATGAGAAAACTTTGAAAGAAGAAACTCAAGAGCATGTATTGGACTCGACACCCTTAGAAAATGACATTGAGAAAATTTATGAAGATCTAGGCAGAGAGGACAAAGAAAATAAAGTGCTTGGAAAAGAGGGAATAAAATCTATGGTGGAAAGTGAATTTCAATTTAGTTTGGCCATTAAAGACTTATCGATGGAACAAATTTGTGACATCCTTACTATTTCAGATATGAATCACAATCTTGTAGAAAAGCCAAAACTAGATGAAGAATTCTCTGAGTCATCGAAATCATGTGAAGAACCATCACCCAACCATCACCATCCCAAATTAACACCTTTTGAAATCCAACCTCCATTCATAAAAAAATCCACCAATTTCTGAGGACGACACCACGAAACCATTTCAAAGAAACCTCAAATTCGCACTTAAGCCAATTGCCTTTAAGATCATTTATAATTTTCTAAACCTTCCCAGTAAAAAGACTTTGCCCAATATAAAAATGCAAGAGTCCATCATTTCAGTAGTTGAGAAACCTGGTATGTCATATCCCCCATCAATTGAGCCTCATGAATGACATCTACTACCAACCTCTTACTCTTTTGGACAATTCAACTATGACGGGTTACTGCATAAGTTTCATGATGGGTTACACAAATATTCTCTTATTATTCTGCATCTTACACTTTGAATACATCATTTCATTCTGTTTGGGGGTGTATGCCTTCATATGTTTTTCTATAAAGATCCCCAATTGTTTAGATTATCAGTATATAGTTAACAACCTATCATCTATCTCATATGCATAGTCTTGGGAAATCTGACTTAAAACGACCCCACATATAGTCTTGACTATAAAAGGCACATCGTTTTTTCTCAATGCATTCCGTTAATTTCCATTTTTATACCATGGGAGTGCATCATTAGGGTAACTGGGCTCTCCTCATGGAGTGTGTGGTTGTAAGTGCTAGAATCTTAGTCCACGTATATCTTACATATTCTTTGTAAAACATTTTTTACTCGTCGTTTGAGTAAGTGTGATCCTATGGAGTGCGTAAACAATTTTCTTTTTCTTTCTTTTACATTTCTTTTTCAAAATAGTTGTTTTTCTCCGTTCTCATTATGAAAGATTCTCGATACATCAATAGTGATGTGATTTGCCAAAACAAACGGGTAATGGATTGCACATAGACCAACCCTTAGAAGTACGCAATCTCCATTCTTCTAAGGGCGGTTTGAGGATCAGTTATATGTTATTAAGGGTCGCCCATATCACCATGCACTTTATGTCTCAGCTTAACCACATAGATACCAATTGTCCCTTGCTCAACAACATATCATCACTTCAACCAGAAGAAGTCTGTGCGTTCAATATACCAAATACACCATGGATGCAACACACAAATTTCATAAACCTAACCACCTCTAGGGCTCACCAAACATGCCAAACCACCAAATACATTTAGATAAGGACAAGGTACCTACAACAATCAAAACAGATCGGGTATTGGTTCCATCCCAATTTAACCAGAACTACCAAAATCCACCAAAGAGACCAAGTTCCACCACCTACTAGTGTCCAATAAGATAAACCCTTCCATTACATCTTGCGCAATAAATCCCTCAACACACATAACTGAAGTCACAGTCTGACTGGATTGGGTTCAATAAAGAGCCGACACGAAAGTTGCCTAGGATCTCCAGTTATGGTTGCTTTCAAAATTTAGAGCTAAATAATCACTGCTTTTGAGTATGAGTATCTTAAAATATCTCTCCATAATGTTCAAAACTAGAGGATATAAAAATGAAAATTATACGTACCAGGGTAACTAAAATGATACCAGATTCACATATAATTTTATCTTCTTGTCAAACCCTTTATATGTTTAGAGATATATTTTGATTGAGAAAAACAATTACTTTGATACACACACACACATTTCATATGTGCCCATTTAGATAGTTGTTTACATACTTTACATTTCACACTTTATATTTATTCAATCGCAGTGTAATAATGATCATGCATGCATGTTAGATTTTCTGTAGTACATAAGTTTTTAAAAATATAAAAACCCAAAAAATTCATAGTAGAATAATTATCCCTAGTCCAATAAACCATGTATTTCTCGTTCTATATCAAATAACCAACACCCCAAACTTATTTGGGGGTGTCGTATTTTCATCATGAAGAACAAAATATAGGTGTATCACTTCTCTTGCTCATATTTCTACGGTAATCTCTTTCCTTATCTCTTCATACTTTAAGAAAAAAACATATTTCTATTTGGGGGTGGTATAGTAACATTTTACAAAAACTGGTCATTTCTTATATTAGATATAGTAGTATATTTCTTCCTTTCTAATTTTTATTTTTGAAAAAGCCCAAAAATATTTTTCTATTTAGTATTAAAAGTCTTGTTTCCTTTTTCTATGATGAATAAAAAGTTTGGAAGTCTCATTATAGTAATTAAGTTTCTGAGACCAAGGTTAAAGCAATTAAGTTCTATATCCTGTGAGAATCAAGCCAAAAGCCTCATATGAATGATTATTGAGTGATGACACAAAGGATGCCCAGATAGAAAGACCACACGTCTACTTGCTTGATCACCACGCCAAATCCTAAAAGAGAATTTAGGTCCTTTTTGGATAAATATAGATAAATAAACGTTAAAACCCCAAAAAGATAGTTTTCCTCTAGTTACCCCTTTTAAGCCTTCACCAATTTTTAAAAGGCCTTTTATTCTTCACCATAAATCCCTAACCCATTACAACACATAATAAAAAGCTTACCCAGCTGACGAGTTAAGAATTGGATGGATATTAGAAAAATAGAAGAGAAGACCTTGTACAAAAACAGATTAGTTAGTTGCTTCAAAAAAAAAAAAAAAAAGAAAGACCCATAAAAAACTAAAACTCCAAAAAAATCGAAGGAGTAAAAAATCGAATCTTCCAAAAAGTTCAAAATCAAAAGGAGACAATATCAGAAACAAAAGCAAAGTTAGAACTCCCAAAATTTCAAAATCATATGGAGTCACAAAGCCAAAGGGCTAAAGAATGAATCACAATTCGGAAGCAAAAAGCAAAATGAGGTTCTTCTCTAGTTACAAGTTTCTTGAAGACCCAATTTCTCAACTTATCAAATTTTTGTTTTTCTCTTCCTTTTTCTTTCTAAACCATCACCCTAGCCCCGTAACTTCTAATAAACGACCTCTAGCTCAATTAAGAATAAGATGATGTGATAGTAAGTGGCAAGTGTGATTAATCGACCCTGGTTTCCTTTGGATGTCATTTGTGTATGTGAGGAATATAAATGCACACTGCATTTGAGAGAACGAAACTTGAGCGAATCTATCAGAAAGTTTGTGTTTTAACACATTCTTATGAGAACCCACCTTAAGAACGCTCTCCAAAAGTTTCAGAAACGACTCTGCTTTTGCATTTCATTGCTCATGTTTGTCTTTAGATGATTAAATTACTGTACATATGCTATTCTAAGCTCAAAGGAGGTTGTCCTTATTCCTTGCTAATGAGATATATAGACTTTTGAGAATAAATAAAGAGCCATTTGTACTAGATAGAAGAAGTTTATGAGTACCTTTCTAGAAAACTCTCATGATGCTTAAAGCTCGTCCACTAGGGAATTCCTAGTGGTCTAAGACTTTGTTGCATATGGTCAATGCAATCGCACTCCACGAAACGAGATTAGTATAGTTAATAATAAATCACTCATTTGTGTCTTAGTTTTTTCTCTCATCTTTGCTTGAGGACAAGCAAAATGCTATTTGGGGGGTGGTGATCAGCTCCCAAATGTGTGTTTTATTATTCTTATATTACTGCATTACAACCCTTCTTATGCATAATGAAAAGATAACTCATAGCTTTTATTATATTTTTTAGGTTACAAAGCAATTCAGACCACTTATCATAAAAGTTGTATCTTAGCATCAAAAAGAGCCTTGTTTACACTTATTATGAAGACTCGAAGCTGTTATGAAAAAGTGCTGAAAAATTCAAAGTTAAAGGTCAAAGACTCTAAACTAGAGAGCTGAAAGTCAAGTCCTTAACTCAAAAGACTAGAGATAGATGTCTTTGACACAAAAAAAGGCTTTCTCTAAAACCTAGCTTGATCAAGAAGAAATCAAAAAGCAAAAGAAAAAAACAAAAAGGAAAAGCATAAAGCAAACTTGGTGAGGTGTCTCAAATGTAGAAGGAGAGGGCAAATCAGTCTATTGTAAAAGTAGGGATATAAGAACTCAAAAGTAGGATGAGAGAATGTACCTAGACTTATTCTATTGTCATATAGGATTTTATTTTCAAGTCATTTTACATTCAAGTTATTTACTTTTCGTTATTCATTTTCAATCTTGTTATTTTTTTTATTTTTTTTTGCTAAAGGGTGATTTTGTATTAAAAATAAAATTGATACAAAAGTAGCAAAAAGAAAATGTTTTCATTTTCAATCTAGTTATTTCTTCATTTCAATCAAGTTATTTCTTTCAAGTTTGTTCTTCAATTCAATCAAGTTATTTCTTTTAATGTTTGTGCTTTCAATCAACAAAGTTTTTTCTAATGTTCTTCAATACAACTAGAGTTAGAAAAACATGTCCTCAAGCTAAGAAACCTACCTTTTCTTCTTTAAGACTCCATTTCATCCAAGTTCTAAATAATTTATGGTGAACCTCACATCAATATTTTTTGAAATACTCAACACTAGATCCACTTCAGGCTCTGAGTGTGGGTTTGTATTGAATTGGGTTTTTATTAGGCCACATTTGTGGTGTAAGAACATCGCCCTCTCTTTGTTACATGGGCAAGACTCGTGTGCCAAAGAAGTAATAATGCTTTGTTTTTTGTAGGTTCGTAAATAGAAGTGGTAGTCGGTAGGTAAATATCTTGAATAAAGTTGGATATTAAATTGGCCTGTAAAAATTCCAAACTATTTGGTAAAATGTAATGGAAATTTGGTAAATTGTGGGTAAGAAAAATTAAAAGATTAAAATATTGGCACGTTCAATATTGGTTAGTGATGGCAGTTTTGTAAATAAAAAAGGTTTAAAGAAAAGAAAATAGTCTATTGGGGTTTGCTAATGGGCCTTTGGATTTTTGCTCATTGCCTTTACTTAGAGGATCGGAAAAAAGGAAAAGAAAGAATATCATAGGACATTGGCGGCAAAAGGAGGATCGGCAAATACGTTACTGGTTCTCAAAATAGTAGGGAATTGTGTAATTAAATTAGATTGGTAACTTTGAAAAAATTGATTGGGTATCGATTGTTTTGGTTGTAGTTTTTGGTCTCAAATTGATTAACAAGTTTTTTATTAGCAAATTGATAAGTGTTGTGAGTGGTAACTTGATTATTTGTTGAGTTTGATCGGCAAATATACAAAGTGATTGACCCAAAAAACTTTCGGTCGGCAAGAAGATAGAATGATACAATTGGCAAATTGTTCTTGAAACAAATTGGGGCAGGGATAATTGCTGGATTTCGATATTTTTTGGAAGCATGTTCCATATGAACTGGCGGCAATAGTAGAAAGTTAGTGTAAATAGGAGTTTATTTATAAGACAAAGGCGATCAGCTAAACTTTTTAACTTCAATTTTGAATAGGATCGACAATTGTGTTTAAAGCTACTGGTTTCATTTTTTAACTTGGTATTCGGTTTCAATTTCAATCTAGAACAGTAAGTTTGGTTGGTTTTAATTAATTGGTGGGTTTCCAAAAAGTGATTGAGAAGTAATATCATTTGTTTGGATTGGATCGGCAAGGCTTATCGATTTGGGAGAGGAACTATTTTTTGAATTGATCGGCAAATTTGAAACTTCGCAGTAACTTGATCAGCAAATTGAATTGGTTAATCGATCGTCAAATAGAATTGATAGTTTAATTGAAGTACTTTTATTGATCGGCAACTTGGATGTCTGTAAGTAATTGAATTAGGAATTTTTGATCGGCTGTTTGTAACTGGATTCAAACAAAGTGAATTGCAAAATTTAATTGATCGGCCAAAGTGACCGGTTTGGAGTACTTATTGATTTAGAGGGATAGGTTTAGGAATACAAACGTGATAAGAAACTAGTTCAATTTCGATATGAATTATCTATAAGCGACTCAAAGTTTAATCAGATATAAAAAAAATTGATGTTATATGTTGGGCTTTTTGCCAAATAATATCATCAGGAGCGGCAAGGGAATTATAATATGTTTAGAGGAACTAGGAAACCAGGTTATAGAAATAGTTGTCTTTGGTGAGCTAGAGAGTCCTAATGGTTTACTATTCTTTGAATTAGAATATATATAAAGAAGAACTTGTGGTCTGGAATTTTCTCATCAGACTTAAAAGAGAGAGATAGTTAGGTTTATGAAGAGAAGAAATAAAAGGTCCAATTTTCTTCTTCATGTTCTTGTTTGACTTGTGCAGTAAGGTATGTTTTCTATTCACACAATTTTTTTTTTGTTTTATTCATTCTTATATCACAAAATACAGCTTGCGTATGGTTTGTTTTCTATTCACACCTTTTTTTTTTGTGTCATTCTTATCACAAAAATTAGGTTGCCATGTTATTAACAGCAAGGTTTTAGACTTTTTAACCGAGGGTTGTTTAAAAATGCAATATTGTATTTTTGTATATGCTTTGACAGAAGGGTTTGATACTTTTCTTTCTTTTTGACAGTATTGAAAATATTTGTGTAATAGAGAGGAATTATAACTTGAAGAGGAGATGGGGTGATAAAGGGGATTTTAATATGAATAGGGTGGGGAAGTTTATTGATGCAGATAGTTTGAAAGCAACATATGATATTAGTAATGATATATCTATTGAATATGTTAGAAGTGATATTGACCAAGAGTGTGAAAAAGACGAGATAATTTTATTGTTTTCATATTTTTGGCTTGGTTATGGTGTTCCACTTCGAAAATCTGTTTCCGAGTTATTAGCTCGATGGAGATTATATCCTTTACAATTATCTCCCGATTATTAGGTTGTTTTTGCCTGTGTTGCGAAGATTTGTAAGGTTTATCGAAGGAGTATGTCTTCAGACTTTTTGTTTCAGTTATTGAAGCCTATAAGACAAAACATGGCTTCTTTTAAATGTTATGTGTTGTGCTATCACAATCATCACAACCGAGATTATCGATTTTAAGGGATGCCTTCAAACTACAAGAACGCAAAATTGTATGGTTTTAAGATCAAAGACAATTGGAGGTTCGAGAATATTGATTATCCTAACAATATTTCAAGTAAGGATGTTAACTCAATATTTATTTAATTATTATTATTATTATTATTATTATTATTATTATTATTATTAGTTAGATACCATATTTTGATTACGTTGTGTAGGGGATATTTTAAAGTTTCCAAATATACCATTTTTTAGCAATGAGAACATAAAGCTAGGGAGAATTTGTTATTTTGTTTAGTCATAATGTAGATGTCTATGATTTATCGTTTCCAGACGATATTATAGATTATTATCATGATTTAGAAAATGGGTTGCTTAATGAGCCTAGGGAATTAGCACCTTACTGTGGCTCAAAGAAGAGAAAAAGTATTATTGTAGATGAAAGTAGTGAAAATGATGAAGAAATAGAAAGAGATGACTCTGAGGGTAATGGACAAGAAAATATTAGTAAGAAGAAAAGAAAAGTACATCCAAAAAAGAGGGAAAAGAAAACTGGGGATAACTCAAGTAAAATTGAGGAAGGGATTAAGGGGTCGAGAAATAGTATATTATATAATATTTCTTTTGAAATATCATATATGTAATAGCTATAATATGTTTTGGAATGATGTTTCATTATGACAGGTTGTTTGTCTTCATGCATTGAGTAAGCCAAAAGAAGCTAGTGTGGTGCATGATATTGGTAATGATGATGATATTGGTAGGGAAGCGATGACTAACAATATATTTGAACTTGATGTAAGTGTTGATATGTTGTGTTGTCATGTTATAGGTTTATTTTTGTTATTGATTGTTTAATGGTTCTTTTGGTAATGTAGATGGAAAAAATTGACAATGGTGGAGATACAAAAGGGATCAATTTTGGAGTGCCAACTCCTTTTGGTGGAACTAGTTGGGGAGCTCCAACACTTGTTGTTGGCACCAATTTTTTGCATTGTCAACTTCTTTCGTTGACACCACATTTAGAATTCCAACTTCTTTGGGTGTAGCCATTTGTGGAGTGTCAACGTTTGCCATTGGCACCAATGCTGGTGTAGCAACATCGATGGCACCATTGCTGGTGTGTCAAGTTTAGTATCAACTGTTGTTTGCATTAATGCTGGATTGCCGGCTGTTGCCATTGACACTAATGTAGGTGTGTCAACAGAAGTGTCAACTATTGTTGGTACAAATTCTGAAGTGTCTACTATTATTGGCACTAATATTGAAGTGTCGACTTCTGCCGATGGCACCAATGATGGTGTGTCAACAGAACTGTTAACTATGGTCAGCACCAATACCATTGTTGGCCGGCCAACTGTACCTTTTTCATTGCAGCCAGGGATGAGCAACACTTATGCAACTCCTATGCTCATCACTCCAGACGTGCAAGCCTTGGCAAATGAAGGTTAGATGTTGAATAGTTATTTTTAATTGTATTTACTTATTATTATATATTTTTATTTTATTTTATTTTGCCTAATATTTTAGATCCAGAGTTATTGTTTTTAGATTATCATCGAAGTGTAGATTTTATAAAAGCTATTAACATGTTGAATTCAAAGCTTGCAGAGGTAATCTTGTTTTTTTTAGAAATTTCATTTATTTGGTTACTAAAAAGCCATAGTAACACATTATTTTTGTTTTCGTATACATTGAAGCTTGGGGATTGTGCTAAAGAAATCTTAGAAGCAAAAGAAAATCATCATATTAAAACCAGTGAATATGTGAGATTGAGAAATATTTGGAAGGAGAGAGAGAAAGAGAGAGAGAGAGAGAGAGAGAGAGAGAATGTCTGAGAAGAATACTTATGAGAAATGAAGTAGTTTTGCACGACTATGAGATGAAAATGAATATCATGAAAGCTGAATTGTCGAAACAGAATCAAGAAATTGTTGTTCTTAGATAGTATAAGGTTTTGAGGGATGACATTAAGAAAATAAAAGGTGAGAAATTGGAATTGGCTTAACGAGTTTGCGAGGCTGAGGGGATTAGAGGAGACTACAAGGTACTATTGGAAGAGAATAATGCATATTTGAAGAAGAAGTTAGATGAATATCATGAGAAGGTGGAATATATTAGGGGTCGGGTGTGAAGAGAAGAGTGATATAATTGAGAAGCATGCAGTTGAAACTAAGAAATCTGGGGTGTTGTTGTATGAAACATTGGCAAGTGTTGAACTTTGGAAATCGAGAGATTCTAAGAAACAGGAAAAATTGCAACAGTTGTCAGACTATTATACTATGTGCTATAGAAAGTTGGAAGATGTATCAATGTCTGATCTAAAAGGTGTTCCAGTTTCAATGGGGGATAGCATTATGCCGCAACTTCTTGAGTGAAGTTTTATTTTTTATTGTTAGGATGATGTGAGGTTAGGTTACGGATTGTTTCTTTCTCTGTTATGTTTGTTTTTGCACGGTATTCAAGAAATTTGGATTTTATTTGTTTTGATTAGTTTTCGAAAAATATATCGTTTAAAATTGGTTAGTCAAAATCACGTTTTCATTTTTACTTAACATGAACATTAAGTTTTTTTAAATAATTTTTTGGGGTTTCGCCGTCCCCAATGTGTAATATATTGTGATTCGAGATAATGTCGCCCTATTGATAATATAATGACAATTGGGTGAAGTCCCCTTAGTGTAATGATAATGAAAGTTGAGGTGATGCTCCCAGATTTTAACGATAATATATTGAAAGTTGGGGTGATGCCACCCCCATAGTGTAATGATAATGAAAGTTGAGGTGACGCCTGAAGTAGTATTAGTGTTGAGTATTTCAAAAAGTATTGATGTGAGGTTCACCATAAATTGTTTAGAACTTGGATGAAAGAGAGTCTCAAAAGAGAAAATGTAGGTTTCTAAGCTTTAGGACTTGTTTTGCTAACTCTAGTTGTATTGAAGAATATTAGAAAAGACTTTGTTGATTGAAATATTGATTGAAAGAACAAACATTGAAAGAAATAACTTGATTGAATTGAAGAACAAACTTAAAAGAAAGAACTTGATTGAAATGAATAACAAACTTGAAGAAATAACTTGAATGTAAAATGACTTGAAAATAAAATCCTACATGACACTAGAATAAGACTAGGTGCATTCTTCCATCCTACTTTTGAGTTCTTATGCCCCTACTTTTACAAAAGACTGATTTGCCCTCTCCTTCTACATTTGAGACACCTCACCAAGTTTGCTTTATGCTTTATGCTTTTGCTTTTTTATTCCTTCTTGATCAAGCTAGGTTTTAGAGAAATCCTTCTTTTGTGTCAAGGATATGTATCTTTGGTCTTTTGAATTAAAGACTTGATTTTCAGCTCTCTGGTTTGAAATCCTTAACCTTTGACTTTGACTTTTTCAGCACTTTTTCATAGCAGCTTCGAGTCTTCATAATAAACGTAAATAAGACTCCTTTTAGTACTAAGATGTAGCTTTTATGATAACTAGTCTTAATTGCTCTGTAACATGAAAAAGGTAATAAAAGCTATGAGTTGCCTTTTCATTATGCGTAAGAATGGCTGTAATGCAGTAATGTAAGGGTAATAAAATACACATTTGGGAGCTGATCAACGCCCCTATATTCTAACGATAATATATTGAAAGATGGGGTGACACCGCCCCCATAGTGTAATGATAATAAAATTTGGGATATTTAATCCCTAGTTAAAACGAAAGATGAATCTAATTTTATTGAATATTGAAATGACTACAATGAATGAAAAATAAACATTAAATAAGGGAAAGACATCAATGATAAAACTTTTTTAAATGAAAAAAAAATCCTTGGCTTGGCAAATTTTTGTCTAGTGATTCAATGAAGGAAATAAGACTTTTTAGATGTTGGCCTATCAATGATGAACGGTCTTTCCCAATTCTCTGACAGCTTCCCATATTCAATGAGCTTATGTTTGCGACTAAGTACCCAATCTTATGGTTCAAAACTCTTGAGGCAAAGCTTTCTAGCTATCATATTTGTGTTTCATGTCTGCCTGATATTTTATTAGACATTGCAAAGCTTCTTCTCGAGTTTTATCAATTGAGTCTGTCGGCAAAGTTAGAGCAGCATAATTGTTTCCAGTTTGTACTGCTTCCATCCTTGTAGTTGGTGTAATTAATTCTGTCAGGAGAACAACATCCATGCCATAAGCTAGGTTGAAAGGGGAAAGATTGGTGGAATGCTTGGGAGTAGTGTGATCAGCTC
The DNA here is from genome assembly GCF_015680905.1 of Coptis chinensis. Classification (NCBI taxonomy): domain Eukaryota; kingdom Viridiplantae; phylum Streptophyta; class Magnoliopsida; order Ranunculales; family Ranunculaceae; genus Coptis; species Coptis chinensis. The sequence goes on along the minus strand of NC_141456.1, from coordinate 37,916,649 downwards.
CCAAATGTGCATTTTATTACCTTTATATTACTGTATTACAACCCTTCTTACGCATAATAAAAAGACAACTAATAGCTTTTATTGTATTTTTCAGGTTACAGAGCATTTCAGACCACTTATCATAAAAGCTACATCTTAGCGCCAAAAGGAGCCTTATTAACACTTATTATGAAAACTCAAAGCTGCTATGAAAAAGTGTTGAAAAAGTCAAAGTCAAAGTCAAAGTCAAAGTCAAAGGTCAAGGACTAAAAACCAGATAACTGAAAGTTACGTCCTTAACTCAGAAGACTAAAGATGGATGACTTTGATACAAAAGAAGACTTGCTCAAAACCTAGCTTGATCAAGAAGATCTGAAAAAGCAAAAGAAAAAGCATAAAGGAAAAGCATAAAGCAACATGGTGAGGTGTCTTGATTATAGAGGGAGAGGGTAAATTAGTCTTTTGTAAAAGTAGGGGGTATAAGAACCTAAAAGTAGGAGGAGAGAATGCACCCAGACTTATTCTAGTGTCATGTAGGAGTAGAGTAGGATTTATTTTCAAGTCATTTACATGCAAGTTTTGTTTTTACTTTTAGTTCTTCAATTCCGTCTTTTTCTTTTCAAGTTTATGTTTCAATCTTCAATCAAAGTTGTTTCTTTTCAAGTTTATTTTTCAACCTTTAATCAAAGTTGTTTCTTTTCAAGTTTATGTTTCAATCTTCAATCAAAGTTTTTAATTCATCAATCAATACAAAGTTTGAGTCATTCAAAACAAGTCATGACTTTTAGTTAGGAATACTACATTTTCTCCTTCACAACTCCCATCAATCCATATTCTAAACAATTTATGGTGAACCTCAACTTCAAATCTTTTGAAAACCTTACTTCCATATTAGTACAATTTCAAATGGTGCCGTCGTCATGGATTGAAAGAACATGGATTCTTGGTTAAGCTCTAAGGAGGGAAACACCATTCTATCCCTTTCATTTCTTGTTCTTTAAATTTTTTGTCATTTTACTTCATTATTTTTCAATATTGACCTGTTTTATTTCAAATCCAAGCACTGCGTTCAACTACTAGAGAGGAGCTGAAGCTGCTGTCGGAATCCGATGAATATTCATCGGAACCGAGGGGCAACCGCCCAGTCACCTCCAAGCATTCTGCTGCCGTTTTTTCACAGTTCGATCCAATTTCTTTTGTGGTTGTAACTACAAATCTAGATTTTGTAATAGAGTAGTATAAATCAGTGGACTGTGTTATGATAAAAAAACAAAAATAACAAAAAAAAATTATATATATTAGTTAATATTAGTTATGTTATATTAGAATGAGTTGATCACTTGGTTGAAGTTATGAAACTTACCAAGAATTAGAGTTTTCATTGCCTTAGAAAGTTCAATTGTGCAAGGCGAGTCGTGAATTATACGCTCGTGCAATTTGAATCAACTTGGTAATCAACACTCTAATTACGATTAGCTCCGATTAGCTATAGTTAATCTATTAGTATTAGTATTTGTTTTACTTTTATGGTTTGGGCCCTTGAAGGCAAAGTTGTATAATTATTAAAAACCCAGATTGTGAGCTTTTTAAGTAGATTTTTTTTTTGTAATTTAAAACAGGGAACTAGATCACGCGCCAACCAACGCCGCCTTCTCCTCAAGTAGTGTGTAAGCATGGCTTGAGAGGTAAACTCTAAACCACCTCGAAGCCCATGTAAGAGGATACCTTGTTTGTTCAAACATGCTTACATGATTGTTTGATTTTAATTTTCGCACTGCAATTTTAATTCATGCATAATGCTGAACCCGAGCTACATAACAACCATTGGGAAGTCATTCCCCAATGTAGATAAAATGGACTTTTCTTGATTCTTGAAGCCTAGGCTAAACAAACAAATTAAAATCAATCAACTAGAGCCTAAAGTAGTCATGCTCTTCCAGAAAAGGACAAAAATATAGCCACGAGGATTTAGAGGAATCAGTTACCAGATTCTGGTGGACTGATAATACGTAAGAAGAATAGTTTTACTAATGAATAAAGCGATGAAACTCTAAACGAAAGTAAACCTAAAAACTGTACTTATACTAGATTTATCAAAGATTTCTACTCTCGATACTATTAAAGTAGAGTTGGAATAGAAGATTCGTTCCACTCCTAGTTCTTTAGCATTCAAGTTTCCTACGACTATCAATCCTACCAAAGTCAATGAGAGAATTACTTAATTATACTCACTAAATGCTCTGAGAATACTAAGGTTGAATCTAGAATAAGAATTAGGGGGGAATTGAATCCATCTTGAATCCAACTTAAGAAACTAGCATAGATTGTTGTAATCCAATTCTTATGTTCTTACGGTAAGAATTGGTCGTTCTAATCCCTAATTATACATGACATCTCTACCAATTCATAACTAGCATATGAGGACGTCCACCCATTCTCATGGCGAATCAACATCCTTCTAGAGTGGAATAGACTTTTACAACCATTCTAAGCTAACAAAATCAAGTTTTCATCAAGACTTCATCAAACCCTCTAATGGAGGTTTAGCCTTGATTCATCAAACTATCATTTCCAAATGAAATTGAATAAGACATAACATAAAGATTCTAACTTTATTAATATAAAGATTCTAATCAATAATTCAAAACTAAATTAAACAACTAAGAAATGAATAACAACTAATAACTGAATTTAGATCTAAGTAATTCAATAAGTCAAAATTGAAATTATCAAGACTAACTATTTTATTTAATCCAATGAATAATAACAATCATTTAATAATCTAAATTAAAACAAGGAATGAAAACTAATTAATAAACTAATTAAAGTTATCAAAACTAGATCTATAACTAAGGTTTAATGGCTACTCTAATGGCTTCTAACCTAAGCCAAATTGATACTTAAGAGCTAAGTCTTGTGTTTGGAAATGGAGGAGACCAGATTCACATTTTCGTGCATGGGCTGAGAGTCCATGTTTTGGGCCAAAAAATCGAGCCCAAAGCCCAATTTCTTCAGTTCACAGGGCCCTTTTCAGCTGGCTTCGACTTCAATAGGCTTTTCGTCCACTTCTGCTCCTCTGATTGGGTCAAGGTTTGGACCATTGGAAATCGCTTTCCGAGCTGGTCGTTTTGACATAAGGTACGCTCAATTCCGAGGTCTGAGTCTAATGATACGATATTTGGAAGTTCTGCTGATTTTTATGTGCTGTTTCTGCCCGTCTTGGCCTTTAATCCCAGAACTTCTTAGCAACCAACCCTTTGCTCCTTTATATCGCCAAAGTGGCACATTTCTGCATATAATTGACTTCAATACCTGAAATACATAAAAGCACGTAATTAGCATTAACTCTTATTTATTACTTACATAATTGGTCTAAAAGTATTATTGTTAAGGAGTTAAAACTACAGTTTTGGGCTCTTATCAAACCACCCCCAAACAGCATTTTGCTTGTCCTCAAGCAAATATGAGAAATTAGCATAAGCGACCAAAAATGGATATCTAACTAATCTCGTTTTGCCGAGTGCAATTGCATTGACCATATGCAACAAGGCCTTAAACCACTAGGAATTCCCTAGTAGACGAGTTATAGCCTCGTGAAAGTTTTCCAGTGAAGGTACTCACAAACTTCATCTATACTACAACGACTCAGAAATAAAACTATTGTTTCCTTATCTATGTCTCAATTATCTATACATCTCCCTAGCAATGAATACAGAATAATCAAGTCGAAACATAAGCTAATATATGCATAATAATCAATCATCTATGAATAAACATATATACAATGAGTAATACTATGAGATGAACTAGCAGGTCCGTTTATGAAAACTCGTAATAGCATCCTTAAGTAGTTCCTCACATAAATGTCAAGATGAAAACCACTCTGATTTTTCCGCTCAAGTTTCGCTACTCCAGTGTGCAGTAGGCACACTTTACCTTACAATCTCAATGACACACAAGGAAGCCGGAGTTGATCAAACACATCTGCCACTTACTATCACACTAACCTATTTCTAATTGAGCTAGAAGTCTTTATTAGGTGTTGCGGGGATTAGGAGATGGTTTAAGAAGGAAGAAAATGGATATTCAAAGAGGGCAAGTTTGAGATAATAGAGTCTTCGTATTATGTAACTAGAGAAAATCTTATTCTTTACTTTTGCTTCTACACTTTGTTTCCATCCTTAGTCATATGTTTTTTTCTTTTTCTTTGGCTTTTGACTATTTGATTCTATTTTTGGAGTTCTAACTCTTTATTTCCTTTTCTTTTATTATTTTTTTTATTTTTTTATTTGGATAGAAACTTACTTTTCTCTTCTGAAGCGACTAACGAATTCTTGATTTCAAAGGTTCTTCTCTTTTCTATTCTTCATCTCTATTCTCAGACTTATTCAAAGAATTGGGTAGGTTGATTTTTTAGTTTGTTTTGTTTGTAACAGGATAAAGGATTTGTGGTTTGTGAAAGGCTCAGAGGGGCGACTAGCGGAAAATAATTTATAGGTTTGAATTTCTGGCTATGTCGATCTAAAGAGGGCTTAAATTCTCGCTTAGGATATGGTATAGTAATCAAGCAAGTGGACGTGTGATTTCTCTATCCGGATTTTACTTCTCCCTTGTGTCATTTCTCAAATGTTCACTCATATAAGGTTTTAGGCTATATTCTCACAGGATTTGTAGAATAAGTACTCTAGCCTAGATTTGAAACTTCTTTCGCCAACAATCATAGATACTCATGTAACATATTTATAGATAGACGCAAGGATTATTACCTACATATTAGCCTAAGTTTCTAAAAACTATTCTAATGCAAAAGCTACGTGAGACTTCTAGATTATTGTGAGCATAAAGAAAAAAAAAACAATACCAATATTCCTAAGTGTATAACATACTTTTTATTTATATTTTATAAAATTTTTGATTTTTTTTAACTAGAAAACAAGTGCATATTATACATATCTATATCCTAACATATGCCTTAATTATACGTGTTTCTATGCCCCCAAACAAGAAGCATGCTTTGTCCTCAAAGTATTTAAATAACTAGGGTAGAGAAATACCATTGAAAACATTGAAATTTCGGAGCATCTGCAAAATAAGGTTAAACATACTAATATAGAAAAGAAAAACTGACGCAACTCTATAAGAGTTCCACCCGTTATGGGGTTAATTAGAAATAATTTGCTTGGGACATAAGCAGACACTAACTGAAACTAAAAACTTACCTGCACTCCCGCTTAATTGTTAACCTCCTCATCATCCTCTTAAAGAGATGAGGTTCCTTCGCGTCCTGCCATGCCATGATAATTTGCTTGGCTTTACGCCATGTATCATCTATAATCGCTAACCTATTTAGCGCCACTTGGTCGGATGGGGTGTAGGGGGCAACCAAATGAGGTTACACCTACCATCCCGGCCAAGTCATTGCACGGAAATATCGAATAATAGAATTTGTGGGTCTCACAGTGTCGACCCAACCCGATCCGTATAACAGGCACAAAAAACAGGGAAGAAACATAGCATAATACGGCAAACTAAAATAGGCATAAGAAGATACTTATGCCTCATGTTCTGGGCTCATTCTAAACTAGACATTAATGTCTTGGGAAGGTCATATAGCAGACGTCCCTCAGCTAGAGCAAGGAAAACGTTGCAAGTGGCGTCATTCCCAGAAGAAAAATGCCACTCCCCTAATATGTTTAGCATTATAAAAAACATCACTGTGCCCACGTTCATGGATAGGCTAACAAGGGCGACATTATATTCCCCTTGGTCCTCTATCCTAAAGATTCCTGCCCCATAATGCTCATGCAAATCCTCATAGTTATAGAGGTACATATTATCTACCAAATAGGCCCATGAGTTTTGTATTTCAATGGTCATAGCAAGTCCGAGAGCAAAGGTTAACAAGAACCTGGTAATTTCTATCGTTTCATCCTCACTGGTGACTTGTTCTCCATCCGGTCTATCAAAGAACTTATAATTATCATAAAAATAAGATGTAAGTGCAAGAGAATAAAGTTTATCAGGACTTAGCATTAGTGGTTCCCAACCTGCTTGTATAATCACCTCGCGAAACCAAGCACCATAGGTGTCGCTCGAAAACAAATCTTCGAAAGACTGCTATGGTATGACTGTAGGAGTTGTCATCTCAAAACTACCTTCTAGAACAGCTGCAACTATCCTGGAACAACCCACAAAAAATTGGATTTTTTTTGCCCCCAGGTGGGTATTAGGTGCTTCACTTTTGCTGGGATGGGCGCGTGGTGCCGATAAGAGCCCAAAGCTGTAGTTTTAACCCCTTAATAATCATCTTGTTAGACCAATTATGTGAATAATAAGTAAGAGTTAATACCGATTACGTGTTTTATGCATTTCGGGCTTCAAAGTCCATTATGTGTAATGCGAGAAATGTACCACTTTGGCGAGATAAAGGAGCAAAAGTCGTGAGAACTTCCGAATGTCATATCTTTGGACTCAGACACCTCGGAATCGGGCCTACCTTATGTCAAAACGACCGGCTCGAAAGAGCTTTGCAATGGTCCAAGCCTTGACCCAATCAGAGGAGCAGAAGTGGACGAAAAGTCTGTTGAAGCCGAATCTAGTGAAGAGGCCTTTTGATTTGAAAAGAATTGGGTTTTGGGCGATTCTCGGCCCAAAACATGGCTCCGAGCCCATGCACGATTTTGGATCTGGATGTATAAAAACAAAAGCTTGACTCTTTGTTAATGGCAGTTAGGTTAGGAAGCTAATGTTAATGGAGTTTAGGGTTAGAAAAGATAGATCTAGATTAGTTTTAGATCTAGATCTAGTTTTGAATCTCCATTTTTATTAGTTTTCATTTCCCTTGTTTTAATTTAAAGTATTAAAATATTATTATTGCTTCATTAGATAAATAAAGTAGTTTATTATTGATCAAACTCGATTTTGTCATCTATCTATTGCTTAGATCTAATTTCATTTCTTGGTTGTTAGTCATTTCGTAGTTATTGATGTTAGATTTTAATTATTGTTTGTTAAATTTCATAAAGTTAGAATCTTTAGATTTAGTTGTCTTAAATTTATAATTAGTTTTAGTTTAAACACCAAACACATCACTCTCACTGTTCCTTGTGTTTGAGTAGTTGAATTCTATTTAGTCTTGATAGATTGAGAGTGGAACGAATCCTTACTCTATATATTGCATGATTATGTTTTGAGAGTAAGAGATTTTGATTTAAACGTAAGAACGGTAGGATTACGTATTAATGTTGTTAACATTAATATTAGTGTTTTATTGTTTTTACCTTTTATCAAATGGCGCCACTGCCATCTTAATCTCGTTCATGACAAGAATTCAATTGCTTGAATCCAAGGGGCAATCCCCCATTCTCTACCCACCCACCCTTTTAATTTTTCATTCTTATTTCTTGAATTTTCGGGCTGTTTCTTTGTTTTCAGCTTTAGGGGCTCTGCGGATTCACAGAGAAAAACACTGCGGTGAAGGTATTTCTAAATTTTCGAAAATTCTGAAAATATTCATACATAATATTTAATGTGTTGTTGATTTACTAGAATATTTTCAGATTTTTCAAAGTTGGTTTACCTTGTGAAAAAAATACGATCTTTACAGTGCTGCATTTCAGTTTTCACACCGTATGTTCTTGAAAAACAGACGAATAAGGTTACTTAGGGAGTTCTAAAAATTCTATAATTTTTACAGGAGTATCTATCCTAATCCAGGAGTTTGTAGTAAAAATTTGATGAGTTTTTTATTTGTTTTGACCTCCTAAATAGTAGAGTGTTTCCAGTGTGTTTCTACAGTGTTGCAAACACTTAATATCTGGAACACCATCCAATAAGGAGAGGTTGTAGACATCCAATTGCTCTAAATTTTTTACAGGAACAACTATAATCTGTCAGGAGTCTCCAGTAAAACTTTGGAAATTTTTGGATTTGTTTTGATGGGTTAACCATTCGGTTGTTTGTATTGTGTCCGAAAACGGTTTCACAAACTTTGGAGGGCTGTAGAGGGACTTTCACTGCTCCGATCGATCTGAAATTTTACAGGCTACTTGATAGACGTCTTAGCAAATTACTGTAAAAATTTCAGATTTTTTAGAGTACGATAAAAGGCCTAAAACTTGAAAACCCTGGAGCGCGCCCGCGCCCATGTTGAGCGCGACCCGCCCTTATTCTTTGTAATTTCAACTTACCTTGGCCCGCGCCCTAACGCCCAACCCGCGCCCAACAAGGAAAATTCATCCGAACAGCCCAATTTTCATAGGTAAATGCATATTTTTATTCCTTAAAGTTATTAAGTGTTTCTAACTTGTTAAATACACTTAAATGGCGATACAAGACGCTATTCAAAGCTGTGCGAAGCAAGGAGGCATTCGGTACTCCTTCTTCCACTCCTCGCCTCTTCTTCCGGAGGAGTTTTAATTCTAGTATAATCAGGCTTGTTTTTCATAGAAATAAATACAACACGCCTATCTAGAATTTCACACACTACACTTGCATCAATGGCTAAAGAACAAGAGACTCTCTCTCGATTTTTATAAAGCCCTAAACGATGGCCCTAAGTGGTGCATCGTTCTTGCAGACCTAGTGGGGATTTTCGAATCCCCTAATATATTTAACTTGTTACCGGGTTTTCATGGTTTAGACCACGAGAAGCCTTACCAAACACATCGTGGGATAGACCAAGTTCTCACTACATTCCATCATCCTAGCGTAAGTCCGGATCAAGTTAAACTTAGGGTGTTTCCTTTCACCCTAGCCGACAAGGCGGCGTCTTGGTTAACTGCCCAAAGCGCCAAACTCGTGGACTCATGGGCTCAACTTGTTCAATTGTTCATGGAACAATTTTACCCACCACTAAAGACAGATGAAATGCTTCAAAAGATTCATTTCTTCGCGGAATCCTCATGAATCCTTTTCGAGGCACGGAATCGTTTCAGCGATCTTCTCATTGAATGCCCACATCATAATCTTGCGAAAAGACACGCTTTGTTCGTGCCTTCTTCAAGGGGCTTTTACATCGTCATAAGGAGGTTCTAGATATCAAGACGGGGGTAGTTTTCTTAGTAAAGGAGCCTTAGAGGCTTATACATTCTTAGAAGATCAATCTAAGAGGAACAACAATTGGGGAGGTAACGATTCCTCCCGCTCCTCTCCTTCTTCTTCGTGAGGTTAAACATGATCCCGAAGCTTAAAACTCTTATCGATGCCCTCACTAAAAGGTAGATGCCATCTGTTTCAACAACAACCCACTCCGGTCATGAACATTAACTCTACTTGTTGTAATGTGCATTTGTAGTCTTGAGCATTCCGACTTCTATTGTCCTCTTGTCTATGCACAAACACCACCACAACCATCACACTTCAACCGGTTAACTCAACATCAAGGACAAAGGGAACTTAGGTGACCGGAATAGAGGTTTAGTACCCATAACCCAGAACTATCAACATCAAGACATGAACGCCAACAAGCTTTTAATTCCAATACAACCATCTACGGACAAAGTGGTAGTGACCTTGTTGGAGAAACAAAATCAAATTATGCAACAAAACTCCAACTTGATGAAAGATCAAGCATGATCAAAACTCTAATATGATGAAACAAACGATGCAAATGATGCAGTCTTTGTGCCAAAAGGTTATTGACATGTCTTCTAACCAAAATAATAACCAAACGGGCGTGTTTCCAAGTCAAGCAATGCCTAATCCTAAGTCAACAAACACGCGCCGAAATAAAAAGTATTCAGTGTAATGGTAATATAAATCAAGTGGACCTACAGGCAGTTACTACCCTTCGTTCAGGGCGAGTAGTTGATAACCAAGTGATTATGCCTAAAGATTACCCGCAAACTAAAAATGATGTCATACCAAATACTATAATAGAAACTGAAGACCCTACAACTGTAGAAGTACCAGTTAAACCACAACCAAAAGGGAAAACATTACAAGATCCAATAATAGAAAGTGAAGACCCTACACCTGTAGAGGTTCCAATATGGATACCTAGATGGAAAACAGATAGAGATAAAGCAAAGCCTAATAATACTTTTATCCCTTCTGTTAAAAATAGCGATAAAGCACCATATCCCCAAAGCCTAGTTGTGTTTAAAAATGACGAGAATTTTGATGAGATTAGGGAAGTGTTTAAAAATTTGACTATAAACCTACCTTTTCTAGAAGCTATAAAAAGTCTACCTGGACACGCTAAGTTTCTAAAAGAGTTGTTGAAAAAGCACGCAACACGTAATTAATTGTGTCGTTGTTTGTGTTACGTATCTTTTGCAAATCTTACTTAGCCTAATATATATTGATTAGTATAGTGGCTAGCAAGGTATCAATCCTACTCTAAATAACTAGTTGATAGTAATAGAAATTCCTAATCTAAATTACTCTAATGGATGCAAGTAAAAGATGTGGCTAAGTAATAAGTAATATATGGTTGATTTGATTTGAGATTTAAACTATGCATAAAATAAACTAAATTAAATATATAAATATGAATCAAGAGAGAGAATATCTTGGGAGAGATGAATCCACCAAAATCATAGAATTAGTCTAATAGATCTACCTATCATGCTTAATATAAATCTCAATAGAAACTCACCATACCTACAAACGATGCTCATAACCATGATGATAATATGTGGATTTCAGCGTGCTTTCTATCTTTCCATTAAATACTTCTTCAAACTCAATGATATCTTCTATCTAACCAAATTGTGCTTTAAGTGGCATTCAATATACAACTCTAGGTGCCATGGAAAATCCACATGTGGCATTAACCATACAACTAATTGAGGTGCCATAAAGAATCCAATCATCACACTAGAACACTAAAAACTAGAAGAAAAGAATCTAGGGTTTGTGGTATTTGGCTCTACACAATCTTGAATTACCCTAAGACCTCCTAACCTCCACAAGAGCGTTAGATCAATGGACGAATAAGAAGAAACTCAATGAGGGATTTAAACTAAAACATGATAGAAGAAGAACTAAACTAAAACATACGAAAAAGGCTTCATCTCCCCTCCCAAGAGAAGGGAGATTAGCCCCTCATACTATGCTATGAACACAATATGAAAAGGAATAATCTTTATAGCTATTAATGGTGAAAAGGTCTGAACTTTCTTCTCTCTTAATTCTAGATCTAAGATGCAAACACTAAATTTCCTAGATCATTGTAAACCGAGGTTTTGTGCTTTATATATATTGGCTTACATGCTCGATGCGGATAGAGATCGAATCCTATGTTTATTTGGTGTCAAACTCTCTGTAATATTTCTAGAAGAAATCCTGGAAAAGTTAAATTCGGTTGGACCAAAGTTGGACGTGGCCCACTTTTCCTGCAGGCTATTTCCCAAGTGCAGCCTTACGTGACTTTCAGTTTCCTAATTCTTGTGAAACTCTGACTTCTTTTCCATGTTGATCTCATCTTCCTATGAAGTCGAAATTAAGGCTTTGAGATCAGATTGAAGACTCTTCTAACTCAATTATTATCCTCTTTTAGAGTCCCATTAGGCTTGGCACTTATGGAGACAAATATGACATTTTTGCCCTAGGCCTTTTTGTAATTCAGTGACTCCTTTTTGACTTGTTTGACTTCTTTTCCCTCCATATTTCATATTTAGGTTCTTTGACCTGCAAAAACTCAAATTGCATCATATTAGAATATTTAAATATAAAATGGAGACTAATATACACATAATTGGGGTTATAAATCATTACTTTTTGAGCACTTATCACAACCCCAACTAGCATTTTGCTAGTCTCTTAGCAAAAATATGTGGTATACTAGAGAAGTGTTCAAAGCTAACAATACTAATTAAATAATAAACTAACTAACTTTCACAAGAGGCATCAGCGGTTGCATTTACCATATGCAACAAGGCCTTAAACCTTTAAGTTACCCTTAAAAGGGCCGAGTTATAACCTCGTGAGGGTTTTAGGTTGATATACCCACAAAATCAATTTTACATATGAACTATGGTGAAATCTAGAAAACAATTTTTTTCAATTCAAATGTCTAAATCAAAAGTTATTACTTATCATACCCATGATCATAAAACATTAGGCTAAGGTTCTATTCATAAAGATAGAAAAAGTGACTAATCATCCTAACTAGAGCTTATTCATTTTTAACCATTTTGATTCCTTTCTCTTTTCCAAAACGGAATTTCTACCTCACCTTTGGATTAGTATTTAGACTTCAAATCTCACCATTTCATACACTCACAAGAAAATCTCTCTCGGATAAGTTTTCTATTTTACCTCTATATGAGGGAAATGAGTAAAAAGTAGAGCATCCCACATATTTAGTCGAAAAGGCGGAAATTTGCAAATATATAAATAAAGTCTCATGGAAAGAATGTCAATCACATTTGAAGTGTCGGGTCCTTCACTTTAGCATCCTCTCACCTATTCTACACTTCATATCATACTTTGGTGATAAGTCACGGGTATTAAAAGCGGGGCTTAGGGACGGGTTAACAAGAAAGGGTAAAAAGGATTCAAAAATTTCGAGAATATACTAAAGACTTTTTGCTTTTGACCTTCTTGGAAATTTTCTTCACTTGTAGACTGCAACACTTGACCTCTATCACTACTTTTGCTCAATTATTTATATTTCTTTTTTCTTTTTTCTTTTTTTTTTTTTTTTTTTTTTTTTTTTTTTTTTTTTTTTTTTTTTTCTTTGAGCAAAAGGAATGATTTTCTTCATTTGACTTTAGTAAAATTTCCTTCAAAAATCTTCTTCATTCTAGCTTTTTCTCTTTAGTCTTTAGAAATCCTCGAGAAATATGGATAAGGTGATAATATGGGATATACTCCTTATCCGGAGTTGGGTTTAAGATGATTGGTTTAAGAATAAAAGGTTTAATATATAAGGCTCAAAAAGTGGTTAATATGATAATCCTACTAGGTGGGATAAAAGGCTGATTGGTTCACTACTTGACTTATCGGTATGATATTCGCTTTGAATAGACTACAAGACCTAATGGCTATCTCCCAGTTGATGTCACCTCGTGATTGACCAAATCAAGAATAAATGAGACTACACAACGAATTTAAGCACTGAAAAATGGTTGAGTCAACTTGGACTCAGATTTACGTAAAGACTCTCCAAGGAATTAAAATTGAAGGCTCAAGTCTCACGAGGTCAAGTCTCTGTACTAATCATCTAGTTTGGTAGAAGTTTAAATTGCTCTTTTAGTTGAAATTCCTCTAGTGGTGTATTATATGAACTTACTTTAGACTAAGACTTTTATCGATTGAGATCTATTTCTAGTAATAGAAACTTAGTCTAAAAGTCTTACTAATCTGGTCATGACTTATAATTTCCTATTTCATTAGCCGGTTTAAGCGATAAAAATATACTTTTCACCTAGAATCACCATAATTCACATATAAACTTTCCAAATATTGTAATTAAAATATTGCAAAATTTTAATTCTCACCCCCTTAACTAAATTAGGCATTGTCCTCAATGACTAAATAAAATAACTTAAAGCTTACCATAATTGAAATAATCGAGGAGAAGGAGGGATATTACCTTAAATCGTGCAAAATTACATCGACTAAAATCTGTAGAATTTATATCCTTAACAAAGAAATAGGAGTAATAATTTGTGAGGATTAAAATTACTACAACGACTAAATATTTGTCATGTGCATGTCTATAGAGTTATCGTCTCCAAAAAGGTGGAGGTAGAATGTAAGAGTCACATGTACAAATGACACACTGAATGAAAAAAATAAAAATAAACAATGAATAATAATAATAATAATAATAATAATAATAATAATAATAATAATAATAATAATAATAATAATAACTTAAAATACGGAATACAAGATTTGTCTCTGCCTACAAGGCTACAAATAAGAGTGATAAAACCATAATAGACAATCAAGTACATGAGTGATCATATTAAGAAAATGCGGAGCTGCGAGCTGAGTCCAAATTTTTCTTCCAGAAAATCAGTTATAATAATAAGCTCGGATTCATTATCCCAATACAACTCCATTTTCCTACTCGCCTACTCATAATCAATTCTGCAGTCATAGAAACGTCTAACAATGCCTTCATGATATTTGTCTCCATTAGAATAAAATAGACAGTCCCAACCCCGAGTTTCACATTCTTCTTTAAAAAATCCGTTCATGGCATTGTTGTCAAACAACTCTCCATAACAAAGTTTGGCGTGAATCTTTCGTTCGATTAAGTCATATTCATTTGTTTGCGAACTTATCCTAGGGTTGTAAGTAATGGAGATGGCCAAACAGAGAGGGTAAAATAACACAACAACACTCTTTGGAACACTACTGCGCAAGCGGTTGCTTTCGATAAACCCAAAAATCGTCGATTACAAAACAAACTTGTTTCTCGAAAATTTTTTTTTTTTTTGAGCCTAACTTCTGACACCATTCCTTCTTCACAATTCAACACCCATTACTACCTTCATGTTTTTCCCATTCTCCTCAATCAACAAAACAAAAAAAAACGAAAACAAACTGAAAAATTACTTCAAATCGCGAATTTCAGCCACCTATAATCGAAATCGGCGGTAGTGTTGAGTGTTGAACACTTGGCGGTCGAATCTTGAGCCACCCATAATTCAAATCCCATCATGCTTGACCGGCGATCGATCTTGCCGGTGAGCAGGTGTTGAAACACGATTATAAGTGTTAATGCAGTCGGTCTGAAGTTGGGGGTTGTGATGAAATTTGGGCCGGAAGAGGAAGAAGGAGTGTGGGTGCGGCTGGAAGTGTGTTTGGAGGTGTGCAACTCGTGGTGGGGGCGGCTGGAAGAGGAAGGAAGAAGAAGGAAAAGTGTGGAAGGGTGCGGCTGGAAGAAGATGGTGGAGGTGATGAGTCCTGGTGGTGGTGTTTTATGCTGGAGGTAGAAGATGAGCAGAAAAGAGAATGATATATCGACCCTTCTTTGGTTCGGTTGGGCTTTGCTTTAGTTTTTTGGCCCAAATTGAACTTATATGGGTGTTTTGACTAGGAATTGTGTCCGAAGCATAAAAGGATTCTACTTCTGTTGTGTCCGAAGCATAAAAGGATTCTACTAGTCTTAGTCTAAGTAGCACACAATAACACATACGCACAACATAGCATATATATGCATCGCGCATACACTTTTTAGCTCATATCAATTTCATTCTTATTCATAAAACTAATCACATTCATAAACTATTGATAATATAAATAATTAAAAGCAACTAATCTCATGATGTAGTAGAAAATAAAACTTTGCGGCTTTGAAAAAATTTTGTAGGTATTTGCGTTGAAAGCGGTGAAATATGGAGAGTATGGATTCGATTTCTTCCTCGACATGTTTTGGCTATGAGATCTGAAGCGAAAGAGATGTAGAGCGTATTGAAATAGTGAACTCGAGGAGACGCTACAAAGTATAGCTTTATAGGAGAAGTTTCAGACGTGCTCCACTTCTCTCCTAGTCAGAAACGCAAAGCTACAACTTCCTGACGCTGGGTAGATTTCTATTCCTTTTTGAACTCGAATTCTATAGACTACCTGACTCTCTCTTCTTTCTTTGCACGAAAATATTTAGTCTTTTGGGTTATGTTGGACTATCCTAAGTCCTCTAATCCTAATTAAAATGGAATTAGTATAAAGCTAACGAGAGTTGAAGTAGAAGTAGGAAAAATCTTCTCTTATATAGTTGAAGCAAAGTGAGTTTAGTGAGGATTTTGCTATGAATTTTCAGCACAGGCTCAGGTACGCATCTGTTTTTTTTTTTTTTTTTTTTTTTTTTTTATTTTTGTTCGATTTTCTTGTCATGAGATATTATCTATTTAAACTACTTGGGTTGCCTCCCATAAGCGCTACGTTTAATGTCGCCAGCCGACACAAAGGGGGGAAACTTAAGGTTACCCCCCTAACTAGCTTAGGTAATTTTTTTTTTTTTTTTTTTTTTTTAATTTGTGGGTCTTTTATAGTCAGATTCCCTAGACTTAAAACTTGTTTGTAATCCAATTTTTTGCTCTTTTTATCTTCCTTCTTTTCCATGCGTGGCCTATACATTTTAGTAGAGGGCGAGTCATCTTAATTAAATCTTTGATAAATCTACGATTAAAAGTAGCTTGACATAAAGATGCTCGAATGTCTTTTATTTTTGTATGAGGTTGACCAGTGTCTAGCAAAGTATTAATATGGTGTATAACACTATCATTGTTATAATTCATGCCTAATTGTGATACACATGATAAAAATGGATCTTTGTAGTGAGTGTTCCTAAAACTTTTATTAGCAATTGTGTGTATTGCACATAGATCATCCATCTTTTCCGTATCATCGTCAGGGTTTCTAAATAATGTAAAGATGTTTACATCTACTCTCATATTCCCGAAAGTGATAGACATGTTCCCATTCCTACAATTAATTAAAGCTTCTGCTGTAGCTAAGAATGGTCTACCTAAGATGATAGGAATTTGGTTTCCATTTGTAGGTAAAGTGTCAAGAACTATAAAATCAACGGGGGTAATAAAAATCAAGAGACCTTGATAATCACATCCTCTATTATCCCTCGTGGAATCTTAATAGATCTATCACTAACGTAGTCTAACAGGTTGTTGGTTTCAAGTCCTTTAACCCTAGGCGTTTTATAAACCGAGTATGGTAATAAATTCACACTAGCACCTAAATCCAATAATGCTTGATCGATTGTAGTCCTCTCCTATTCTACACATAAGCTGTAGGACTACGGGGGTCCTTATGTTTTACTACTGGCTTTGTTACGTAGAAAGGATGAACAACTTTGTGCAATAAAAGCGTCCTTAGGAATATTTGTTTTCTTCTTTACTAGGTCTTTTATAAATTTAGCATATGAAGGTATTTGTTTAATTGCACTTAGAAAAGGAATATTGATATGTAGATTTTTAAAAATATTCATGATCTCATTATATTGTGCTTCCTTTTTGTTATCTTTTAACCTAGAGGGAATGGTGCGGGTGGAATTTTTAGGTTACCGCTCTTTGGTTTTCTCAGTTTCAACTGGCTTTTCCTTATCTTTTGTTATAACAACTTCATCAGAATCAGGTATGTCAACTTTGTTATCTATTTTCTTTCCGGACCTAAGGGTAGATATTGAGTTAACTACCTCTGTGGGTACGGATGAAGGGGTGGTTTCAACTTGATAAACATTTCTACCTTTAGGGTTTTGTTCAGGTTGACTTGGTAGAGTTCCCTTGGGTGCAATGCGCTAGACTAGCTAGTATCCGATTGAATTGTTGGCTCATCTGTTGAGTTATTTGTTGAGTTACGAGAAATTTGTTGTGTTACTTGTTGAGCCATAATATCAAATTTTTGGTCAATTCTTTTGAATTCATTCTCAGTTTTGGTGGCTAAAGCTTTCATGGTTTCATCGTGGTGTTGGGTTGGGTTTGGTAATTAGCCATAGGATCAATAGCTGATTCTCTATTCACGTTTGGTTGTTGTTGTTGTGGGTATCTTGTGGAGAAGGTATTACTGGCTAGCCTCTATTATTCATGTATTGTTGCCTATTGTTCCCTTGATTACCTTGAAAACCATATTGGTTTTCTTTGTGGAGACATGTTCGTCTCCATTGATAATTATTTTGTGGATCTTGGTTATAGTTATTACTAAAGTTATGGGCAACAAATCTTGGACAAACTAGTGTATCATGGTGCGTGGCAAAACAACTTTCACAAAATTGATTGGCACTCATTGCTTGTTGAGGTTGATTATTCATTGGAGGGTTTGAAGTAAATGAATCAAATTTCTTATTTAAGTTTTCGATTCACGTGGTTAAACTAGCAATGGCACCTTCAAGTTTCTCATTAAGTTCATTTTTAACCTCATACATACCGGTTTACTAAAACTTATCCCCATCTACCCGTGCCATGTCCTCATGGTCACTACTATTAGCCCAATCCTTAGAACTCTCGGAAAAGTTTTGCAAAAAGTGTATGCTTCATCGGGAGTAAGACTAGTAAATCTTCCTCCATTCATTGATTCAATTAGCTCGACGGTTCATAGGTGAAAAGACCTTTTATAAAGTAATGTACTATATTAAGTATGTCAAAACCATGATGTGGACAACGGACAAGTAAATCATTAAATCTATCCCATGTTGTATGAAACTCTTCATTAGGTTTTCCTTTGAAGGTTGAAATAGCCAATTGCATGGCTTCGGTTTTACGTAAAGGGTAATATTGTTTCATAAACTTTTGTGATAGTTGCTCCCAGTAGTTATAGAATTAGAGGGTAGGGATCTATACCAGCGTAGTGCGGCATCCTCAAAAGTCAAGGGGAACAACCTTAATCTAGTTTCTTGGGGAAAGATGAGGTGCTTTTAAAAGTACTTAATATGCTCAAGAATTTACTCAGATGATTATATGGTTCTTCATTTGTTTTTCCATAATATCTTGGTAACATATTAAGAATGGTGGGCTTAATCTCATAGTTATTGTTATTATGCGGCATCACTATGCGGTTTGGTGGTTGAACTGCGATAGGTTGAAACAAGGTGCTAAGAGTTCTTTGATCAGCCATGGTGGCTAATGGTACTCTCTCACGGTGTATCTTCTAAGTTTACTAGTGGTGTGTGTGTTTTAATCGAAATAGATCCCGAGTTTGATGGTGTGGTATTCTCTAAAACCGAGTGGAAGATTGTTACAAGAATTAGCTCTTCGATTAAACGTTTACGAGGTGAATCACGAAACCAAGTTTTCATGCACTAGATAATAAAGCTATGTAAAATAATCTAATATGCACTTAATTAACTAAATTATATTATCAAACTATATGATGCTAACTATTAATGCTAATTATGAAACCGCTAACAGGAGATTCACGGTGGAAGAGAAGCACTTACTGTTACAGCAAGCAAAACAAGTCCAAAAATTTTGAAATTTTTATAGCAGCTACCTGATACGTCCAGAAAGTAGCCTGTAAAATTTCAGAGCAATCGGAGCTTGCTAAGTCCCTCTTCTTTACTGTTCAATCCTGCAGAGTCAAGTGAGAAGTTTTCTGCACACACTGTAAACAATCGATTGAATAAATACGTAAAAGAGCACTAAAAATCACGAAATTTTTACTGGAGTCTCCTGACGTCTCAAGGATGATCCTGTAAAAAGTTTGGATTATTTAGAATTTTATAGATCCTTCTTCTCGACTGTTCTTCCAGAGACCTTGGTCCTGAAAAGCTGCAGAAACACACTGAAAACAAGCAACTAGTTAAGTGGTCAAAACAGGTCAAAAAGTACTCAAATTTTTACTGGAGGCTCCTGACGTGTCGAGGTTCTTCCTGTAAAAAATTTAGAATTTTTGATAATGTGAAAATAACTCTGCTCGACTGTTTGTACAGATGCTTGCGTCCTGAAAACTGAAAACGGGTTACTGCAAAGACGATGTTAGTTACCCAGGTAAGACAAGCACTAAAAATTCGAAAAAATTTCAATAAATTACCGATACTGTACAGATCAATTCTGTAAAATTTCAGAATTTTTTGAAATTTATAAATACGTTTTCTGTACTGTTCTTTTCTGTTAAACAAACACTAAACTTTATGGAAATACTTTTTACTATGCAAATCTAATTGAATTATGCTAAATTAATCTAATTATGCTAAATATGCAATTTATACTATATGAATTCCTAAATTAAAGTAAACTAAATTAAATATTATATCACCTAATCAATTTAGAGCGCAGCCATTGAAAAAAACATAACACGTAATTAATTGTGTGGTTGTTTGTGTTCGCATTATCTTTTGCAAATCTTACTTAGCCTAATATATATTGATTAGTATAGTGGCTAGCAAGGTATCAATCCTACTCTAAATAACTAGTTGATAGTAATAGAAATTCCTAATCTAAATTACTCTAATGGATGCAAGTAAAAGATGTGGCTAAGTAATAAGTAATATATGGTTGATTTGATTTGAGATTTAAACTATGCAAAAAATAAACTAAATTAAATATATAAATATGAATCAAAGAGAGAATATCTTGGGAGAGATGAATCCACCAAAATCATAGAATTAGTCTAATAGATCTACCTATCATGCTTAATATAAATCTCCAATAGAAACTCACCATACCTCTGAGCGATGCTCATAACCATGATGATAATATGTGGATTTCAAGCGTGCTTTCTATCTTTCCATTAAATACTTCTTCAAACTCCAATGATATCTTCTATCTAACCAAATTGTGCTTTAAGTGGCATTCAATATACAACTCTAGGTGCCATGGAAAATCCACATGTGGCATTAACCATACAACTAATTGAGGTGCCATAAAGAATCCAATCATCACACTAGAACACTAAAAACTAGAAGAAAAGAATCTAGGGTTTGTGGTATTTGGCTCTACACAATCTTGAATTACCCTAAGACCTCCTAACCTCCACAGGAGCGTTAGATCAATGGACGAATAAGAAGAAACTCAATGAGGGATTTAAACTAAAACATGATAGAAGAAGAACTAAACTAAAACATACGAAAAAGGCTTCATCTCCCCTCCCAAGAGAAGGGAGATTAGCCCCTCATACTATGCTATGAACACAATATGAAAAGGAATAATCTTTATAGCTATTAATGGTGAAAAGGTCTGAACTTTCTTCTCTCTTAATTCTAGATCTAAGATGCAAACACTAAATTTCCTAGATCATTGTAAACTGAGGTTTTTGTGCCTTATATATTGGCTTACATGCTCGTCTGGATAGAGATCCGAATCCTATGTTTATTTGGTGTCAAACTCTCTGTAATATTTCTAGAAGAAATCCTGGAAAAGTTAAATTCGGTTGGACCAAAGTTGGACGTGGCCCACTTTGCCCTGCAGGCTATTTCCCAAGCTGCAGCTTCTGACAGCTTTCAGTTTCCTAATTCTTGTGAAACTCTGACTTCTTTTCCATGTTGATCTCATCTTCCTATGAAGTCGAAATTAAGGCTTTGAGATCAGATTGAAGACTCTTCTAACTCAATTATTATCCTCTTTTAGAGTCCCATTAGGCTTGGCACTTATGGAGACAAATATGACATTTTTGCCCTAGGCCTTTAGCTGTAATTCCCAGTGACTCCTTTTTGACTTGTTTGACTTCTTTTCCCTCCATATTTCATATTTAGGTTCTTTGACCTGCAAAAAACTCAAATTGCATCATATTAGAATATTTAAATATAAAATGGAGACTAATATACACATAATTGGGGTTATAAATCATTACTTTTGAGCACTTATCAGTTGTGCACCAAGAAGAGGAAAACCAACATATACGAAGCATTCTTAATGAACAATATCCTCTTTATCCGAACATAACGAATTGTTAAGTACAAGGACCCTGGTCGATCCCTATCGTCACAATGCACCTTAGGTGATACCTTCATAACAACCGCTTTATTAGACACGGGGGCAGTGTTAACTTACTCCTTTTTATTTATATAAACAACTGGGTCTAACAATACTTCAACCAACCAAAATGACTTTGCGGTTAGCCCGATCGTTCTATTAAGTATCCCAAGGGTGTAGTTGAAAATATTCTTGTTAAAGTTCAGGGATTTTACTATCCTGCCCGACTTTGTTATTCTCGACCAAGAAGTTGCTCATGATTCCATTCCCATCATCTTAGGGGCATCCTTTCTTGGCAACCGCCAATGCCCAAATCAATTGTCGGGATGGCTCAATGACTCTTTTCGTTTGGAAATCTTTCGTAGAACTTAACATGTTTAGACAAAACAGGGACAACTAGGTTTGCCTATAGAAGGAGAAGTGAAGTCCATTGAGAGTTTTGTACCTCACATTAGTGCGGGTGACATTTTAGTCCCCACACTAGTAGATACCCTCTTATGGAAGAAGACAAGGATCACAATTTCTACTCCCTAGACGTAGATAACATCGAGGAAGATTTCCTTCGACTCCTTGAGTTCTCTCCTATTGACATCCATTCATCTCTTGACGCCATGACGGAAGAAGAATTTTTCGCTCTCTATCCCAGTGATTCTTCTTACCCACCTATTGAGGAATGTCTTGCATATCTCAAGGCCTCTGATGATATAGACCTAAGAACACTAGTTGAACACCATTCACCCACCTCACATCCTCATGTCACTCATTCACCTTCCATCACGCATGTCTCTCGCCCTCTACCTTTTCAAAGAACCATTGAGTTTGTACTTGACCTTGGCGTTTCTCCTATGCTTCATAACTATCTAAAACCAACTAGTGAAGAAGTAACACCCAAGGACAAGCCACCTGACACTTTTTCATTTTTTCCATTTTTTTCCTTCTCAAAATTATCCACATCCTAACGTATCTTCCACAACCATCAATTTTCTCAAGTTCATTTACTTGGCATTCCCTTCGGGAGGAGGACAAAGAAGAATTTTCAGATTTCGATTAGGTTTTAGATCTATAAGGCTTTACTCTCATTCCACTAAGCTACGTCATAGGAAATCTTGGTGCTTAATTCTCGTTTGATGGTGCATTCCATGTTAATTATTTGTGGAAAGACCCACAACTTTTTAGATTATTGATATATGGAAACCGCATGTAAATACATATATATCACTTTAAGTCTAGGGAATCGACTTTTAAAAGACCCACAACTTTTTAGATTATTGATATATGGGAAACTGCATGTAAATACATATATATCACTTTTAAGTCTAGGGAATCGACTTTAAAAGACCCACGTTTTAAAACAAATTTTTACAAACCTGTTTTCAAAAATTTGTTTGGGGCGGGTGTTTGGTTTTTCCATGCTTGATCACTAAACTTCCTATTCTTACCCCACCTCGCTCCCCTTAAAAAAAAAAAAACGTTTTTCCACTCCAAGTTTTACCTTCTTTTTGCTCTAAACTCGGTTTCATTGGCTTCAGAATTTGGCGCCGCTTCATCGAGGCTGCGCGCGCTTCTTCTTCACATTTTTGGAAAATTTATTCGAGAGCGCCGACCGCCCTCATACCGAAGCGCGACCAGCCCTCATCTATCGGACCTAGGCGGCCAGCTGCTGAAGTTGGCGACCAGCCAAACAAACACCGGAATTTAAAACGAGGTGGCGCCCAGCTTCAAGTCAAGCCGACCAGCTCCAAACACCGGATTCCAAAATACAAAACAAAGAACTTCGGCTACCGACTTCCTTCGACCGAGAAAAATTCCAGTTTTCCGCGGGTTGTTCCGGTTCATTCGCAAATGTTCTAGAGCGTAGTTCGAGATGACATCTCCTATAATAATACCGAACAATCTTTCAAAGATTTGTTTCAAAGCACTACTTATGGTGCTTGGTTTCGTGAGGTGATCACACACGTAGAAGTCGGGAACCGCTTTATGGTTCTTGCTAGCATTTGTTCTTGGACTTGCCATGCTCGCTGAAATACAAGACCCATGGTGCTATTGGGTAGATAATATGTATGTCTACACTTATGAGTTTTTGCATGAGTCGTATGGGGCAGGCATTTTCCGTATCGAGGACCAAGGGGAATATAACGTCGCCCTTGGTAGCCTGTCCATGAACATAGGAACTGTTATGTTTTGGATCATGCTAAACATTTTAGGGGAATGACATTTTTCTTCTGTGAATAATGCCACTTGCAGCGTTTTCCTTGCTTTAGCTGAGGAACGCCTGCTATATGACCTTCCTAAGACCTTAATGTCTAGTTTAGCACGAGCCCATAGCATGAGGCATAAGTATCTTCTTATGCCTATATTAGTTTGCCGTATTATACTATGTTTCTTCCCTATTTTTGTACCCGTTTCACGGACTGGGTTGGGGTCGACATTGTGAGACCCACCAATTCTATTATTCGATCTTTCCGTGCAATGACTTGGCAAGGGTGGAGGATACAACCTCATCGGGTTGCACCTTACACCCCATCCGACCAAGTGGCGCTTAATGAGGTTAGGATCCGTAGATGATAAATGGCATGCAAGCTTGGCAAATTATAATGGCATGGCGGGATGCAAAGGAACCTCACTTCTTGATAGAAGAGGAGGATGACGAAGTAAAGCTGGAGTGGAGGTAAGTTTTTAGTTTCAGGTTAGTGTCCGCTTATGTCCCAAGCAATTTAATTACTGTAACCCCATAATGGGTGGAACTCTTATAGAGTTCGTCGGTTTACTTTTCTATATTAGTATGTTATAACCTTGTTTTGCGGATGTTCGAATTTCACGGCGTTTCCATGGTATTTTTCCTACCATCTCTATTTAAATACTTTGAGGACAAAGCATGTTTCTTGTTTGGGGGCATAGAAACACGTGTAATTAAGGCATCTGTTAGGATATAGATATGTATAATATGCATTTGTTTTCAAGTTAAAAATTTCAAAAATATAAATAAATAAGTTTATGCTATACACTTAGGAATATTGGTATTGTTTTTTCTTTCTCTATGCTCTTAACAATCTAGAAGCCTCAACGTAGCTTTTGCATCGAGAATAATTGTTAGAAACTTAGGTTAATATGTAGGTAATAATCTTTGCATCTATCTATAAATATATTACATGAGTATCTATGATTGTTAGTAGTAAGTTTCTGAAATCTAGGCTAGAGTACTTATTCTACAAATCCTGTGAGAATATAGCCTAAAAAGCCTTATATGAGCCGAAATATTTGAGAAATGACACAAGGGAGAAGTAAAATCCGGATAGAGAAATCACACGCCCACTTGCTTGATCACTATGCCATATCCTAAGCGAGAATTTAGGCCCTCTTTGGATCGATATAGCCAAAAATTCAAACCTATGAATTATTTTCCGCTAGTAAGCCCCTCGAGCCTTTCTTTAGCCTTCCATAAACCACAATTCCTTTACCCTGTTACAAAAACAAAAAAAAAAAAAAAAAAAAATCAACCTACCCAATTTAGAATAAGTCCGAGAATAGAATGAGTGAAGAAAGAAGAAGAGAAAACATGTGTAAACAAAAATTAGTTAGTTGCTTGAAAAAAAAGAAAAGAAGTTTCCATCCAAGGAAAAAAAAAAAAAAATAGAAATAAATAAAAACTCCAAAAATAGAATAAAAAAGGAGTCAAAAGCCAAAGAAAAGAAAAAAAAAAAAAATATGGCTAAGGATGGAAACAAAGTATAGAAGCAAAAGAAAATAACAAGGTTTTTCTAAGTTACATAATATGAAGACTCTATTATCTCAGACTTGTCCTTTTGAATATCCATTTCCTTCCTTCTTAAACCATCTCCTAATCCCCCGCAACACCTAATAAAGACCTCTAGCTCAATTAGGAATAGGTTAGTGTGATAGTAAGTGGCGGATGTGTTTGATCGACCCGGCTTCCTTTGTTTGTCATTGAGATTGTAAGGTAAAAAGTGTGCCCATCGCATTAATCGGAGTAGCTTAAACTTGAGCGGAAAAATCAGAGTGGTTTTGTCTCGACATTTATGTGAGGACCTACTTAAGGACGCTTATTCGAAGTTTTAAAACTTAACCTCGCTAGGCATTTTCATAGTATTACTCATAGTATATATATTTGTATCATAGATGATTGATTATTATGCATATATTAGTTTAGGTTTTTGACTTGGTTGTTCTTATTCATTTGCTAATTAGATGTATAGATAGTTGAGACATGAATGAGGAAACAATAGTTTTATTTCTTAGTCGTTGTAGTATAGATGAAGTTTGTGAGTACCTTCACTGGAAAACTCTCACGAGGCTATAGCTCGTCCACTAGGGAATTCCTAGTGGTTTAAGGCCTTGTTGCATATGGTCAATGCAATCGCACTCAGCGAAACGAGAGTAGTTAGAACTCCATTTTTGGTCACTTATTCTAATTTCTCATATTTGCTTGAGGACAAGCAAAATGCTGTTTGGGGGTGGTTTGATAAGAGCCCAAAACTGTAGTTTTAACCCCTTAATAATCATACTGTTAAACCAATTATGTGAATAATAAGTAAGAGTTAATACTGATTACGTGTTTTTATGCATTTCAGGCTTCAAAGTCCATTATGTGCAGAAATGTGCCACTTTGGCGAGATAAAGGAGCAAAAGTCAGCAGAACTTCCGAATGTCATATCTTTGGACTCAGACCTCGGAATCGGGCCTACCTTATGTCAAAACGACCGGCTTGGAAAGAGCTTTGCAATGGTCCAAGCCTTGACCCAATCAGAGGAGCAGAAGTGGACGAAAAGTCTGTTGAAGCCGAATCTAGCTGAAGAGGCCTTTTTGGACTGAAAGAATTGGGTTTTGGGCCTGATTCTCTGGCCCAAAACATGGCTCCAGGCCCATGCACGATTTTTGGATCTGGATGTATAAAAACAAAAGCTTGACTCTTTGTTAATGGCAGTTAGGTTAGGAAGCTAATGTTAATGGAGTTTAGGGTTAGAAAAAGATAGATCTAGATTAGTTTTTAGATCTAGATCTAGTTTTGAATCTCCATTTTTATTAGTTTTCATTTCCCTTGTTTTAATTTAAAGTATTAAAATATTGTTATTGCTTCATTAGATAAATAAAGTAGTTTATTATTGATCAAATTCGATTTTGTCATCTATCTATTGCTTAGATCTAATTTCATTTCTTGGTTGTTAGTCATTTCGTAGTTATTGATGTTAGATTTTAATTATTGTTTGTTAAATTTCATAAAGTTAGAATCTTTAGATTTAGTTGTCTTAAATTTATAATTAGTTTTAGTTTAAACACCAAACACATCACTCTCACTGTTCCTTGTGTTTGAGTAGTTGAATTCTATTTAGTCTTGATAGATTGAGAGTGGAACGAATCCTTACTCTATATATTGCATGATTATGTTTTGAGAGTAAGAGATTTTGATTTAAACGTAAGAACGGTAGGATTACGTATTAGTGTTGTTAACATTAATATTAGTGTTTTATTGTTTTTACCTTTTATCAGGTGCGCTCTGGTGAATTTCGAGTTCCAGGCACTTGGGCACAGGTCGCGCTCACTTTGTGCCTGGGATAGGCATAGGTCACGCTCAGGATGAAAACTGGAATTCCAGTGTTGTAGGTGCAAGTCGCTCTTCAGCTTCGTATTTGGTGGGGGGGCGGGTTGCTCTGATGAAATTCGAGAGAGTGCCTAGGGGGCAGGTCGCTCCATCAGGTACATGAGTGGCTCGAAAGCAGGCCGATAGTGCTAAAATGGATAAGAAGATGGGAATCGTGGGAGTGAAAGGTAAGAGATGAAAGTGAGGTGTAGTATGGGTTGTGAGTGTAGAATGAAT
Organism: Coptis chinensis; assembly: GCF_015680905.1. Lineage (NCBI taxonomy): Eukaryota > Viridiplantae > Streptophyta > Magnoliopsida > Ranunculales > Ranunculaceae > Coptis > Coptis chinensis. The sequence goes on along the minus strand of NC_141456.1, from coordinate 37,889,511 downwards.
GAAGTTTTTATAGGTTTTAAGTTGTTAAAACTAATCGGGAAGTTACCAAAAAGTTTTAAGGCAATTGCCGAAAACAAAAAAAAAAAATTCAAACCCGAAAACGAAAACAACCCATATTCTCTATTCCAAAACCAACCTAATATCTTTTAGGTTGAATTTAGGATAGAAACTGCCTAATTCATCGAGATTTCATCATATCACAATATCTATTCATAGCCATGCCCATATCGGCAATGTTTTCAACCCTCACTCCAACACAAATTCTTAACCGGAGGATCATATAAAAAATCATGCTAGAATACATAATACCACCCCCAAACAATTCGAGAAGGTGGGATTAATGATAAAAACAATGCACAATTTAAAAAGAATCGGATTATATTAAAATGGAAATTCAAACAACATTTAACAACCAAATTCAAAATTAAATACGGAATTCATAAATTAACATCCGAACTAAAATAAAAAGCAAATACAAAACAACATCAACTCATAATATTCCTAAACCACTCGCTATTGGTAGTGGAAGGGACATGGGAAGGTGATGTCTCCTGAGCTCCTGATGGGCCAGAGCCATCAGTCCTGCAGCGACGACGCTCGTACCTCATAGACTGCTCCTCAGAAGAAGCACCCCCCTGGGGTGGAAAGCGTGCAAGAATATTGTCTCGGAACTTGTGTTGAGCTTCCATCTCGGCCCTCGTCTGTTCCCACCACTCATCCTCGCGCTGGGCACGAGTCTCGAAGTTGTGATGCATGGTAACCTGCCGAGTTTGGAGGTCTTTACAAATAGTATTGAGAGAACGCATGCCACGATGAATCACAACCATGCGTTCTACATCCGACCTACACCTCTCCAAGGCATCAACATCAAAACAGGTCGTGTCCTCTTCATCCTCCTCGACTACCCTCTCTTCAAGCAACCTCCAAACTCTCTGGATACACTCCGTATAAATATGAGGATTTTGGTGCTCTTTTAGGCAAATCCTATCAGAAGTCAGAGTCACTCTCAAGGTCATCATGATCTTGGTTATCAAAACAGGGAGAGGTGCAATACTCTTCCCAACTCCCCTAATCATGTTACCCAAAAACTCCAAAATACAGAACTCGTACTTCTACTCTTTGAGTATCCATAGAATGTGAAGGCAGTTTAGACCGATGTCACTGACTTTCTCCTTTCCTATGACATTCCTACCAATCCACTGAGCTATAGCCAGTTGGTTGGTTCTGAGAGACGACTGGCGAACACAATGCGAGCTCGCATTGTAGTTCCCTTCTGAAATAGTCACGTTCATCAAAGGCTCGACCCCAGTAAATTGGGAATCCTGTAGTGTGGCATCGAGATGCCGTCTAGGCGGAATGCCTTAAATCTCAGCTAACAACCCAGTAGATACATCTCTTCTCCGCCCAGCCACCTTAACAAAAATCCTATTTTCATCTAACTCCCTCGTCCTATAAAACTGTCGGACCAAATCTTCATGGTAAAAATCCTCTGTCGAGTACCACAAACCACTCCAATCTCTCCTAACCATTTCATCGCCGTAAAATGGCGCGAAGTGGTCGGCAGTAAACGCGTGCTCCGGCAAAATCCGACGTCTTTGAGCCATCTTAAAATTTGGGACGATGTGAGGGTTTAACTTGAATGTGGGGTTGGAGTTTGAGATAAACTCACTAACCAAACAGTGGTGGTGGCGCGGCAGTTCAAATTCCACAATTTTTTTGTTTTTTTTTTCTAATGTTTGGTGGTGGGAATTGGTAGGGGAATGATTTGGAAAAGATTTGGAGTGGATTTAATTGATGGACGTGGGTGTAATTAGATTTCTTTTGTTTTGTTATTTTAGGTTAGGTTTTGAAGTTTAAACTTTGCTAACGGCAGTTTTGAGGTGAAATCGCGACTGTTGGGTTGAAGGAAAGGGACGCACGTGCGTGGCATGTGCGCACAAGATTATGCCCAAGCTCAATTTGATTTTGTCGTTTTTTCGCGCAACTTCAAACTAAAATTGCCGTTTCGTTATAGGTCTGATTTTTGCGAATGAGCTATGGAAATTATCAGGAAAGAATTTCCAATCCAATGATCTATAAAACACCCTATTCCAACCGTGGATGACATATAAGAAGATGGAAAATGCCTCAAAATGCGTGTATGATGTAAGTTATGCGAATGAATGAGCTCTAAATTCATTGATATTGTCACTTCGAATCGAAATACGATTAAACGGCCTAAGCAACACAAATGGAAAGTTGAACAATCCATTACGGAAAAACAAACATCCTACCCCCAAACAAATTTTAGACAATAGAGTTTGAAAATTTGTTTTAACATTAGGTCTTTTAAAGTCAGATTCCCGAGACTTCCTAAATTACTATTTTTATGATTTTAACAATTTTTTTTTATTTTTTTATGAATAAGGTTTAATATAAGAAAAACAATAAAGCAATAAATGCATAATTCACACCATAGAAGAACATGACTCAAAATCCGAGAAACGAGAATTATGTTTAACGTGGTCTTAGGATCCGGTACTTACAGCCACACACTCCATAAGAAGGGCCCGGTTACCTGAATGGTGCACTTACCAATATATGGAAATAGAAGGAAGTACACCAATGAAAAAGGTCAGTCCTCATAGACAGGGTCCTATAAGAGGACTTCCTCTATATCAAGAGACAATAGCTCGTGAAAATGTTTCAACCGTTGGCCATTGACTTGAAAGGTACTGTTATTCTTGGGATTTACCAAGGTGATTGCCCCATAAGGGGTGTCTTCAGTAACTAGAAAAGGACCAGACCAACGGGTTTTTAATTTCCTTGGAAAAATATGTAGACGGGAGTTGTAAAGCAAGACTTTTTGACCTACCACAAACTCTTTGCGCAAGATTTGCTTATCATGGACACGTTTCATGTTAGCTTTATAATCCTTCGCTAGATCATAAGAATCGCTACGGATTTCTTCAAGCTCATTCAATTGCAACTTGTGCTTGACACCCACCTCATCGACATTGAAGTTAAGGCTTTTTATAGCCTACATAGCACGGTGCTCCAATTCAACGGGCAAATGACAAGGTTTCCCAAATACAAGTCTAAAGGGAGACATACCTATAGGAGTTTTGAAAGCCGTCCTATATGCCCATAAGGCATCAGATAGACGCTTTGACCAGTCCTTCCTATCAGGACTTACAGCTGTTTCTAATATCTTTTTGATTTCCCTATTAGAAATTTCTACTTGTCCGCTAGTTTGTGGATGATACGGAGTTGCTACTTTATGTGTAACTTCATACTTTTTCACTAGAGATACAACAACTCTGTTGCAAAAATGTGTTCCACCATCACTAATGATGGATTTGGGAATGCCAAATCGACAGAAAATATATTCTTTAACAAAAAACACAACTGTCTTATGGTCATTGCTACGGCAAGCCATGACCTCTATCCATTTAGACACGTAGTCCACGATGACTAGAATATAAATAAAACCGTGGGAAACTGGAAAGGGACCCATGAAATCAATGCCCCATACGTCAAAAATTTCTACCACCAATATTGGATTCAATGGCATCATATTACGCTTTGTGATTCGCCCAAGTTGTTGGTAACGAATGCACGTCTTGCATTGCACTTAGACATCTTTAAAGAGAGTAGGCCAATAAAATCCACATTGAAGAATTTTAGCAGCTGTTTTCATACCACTAAAATGGCCACCACACTCTTTGTCATGGCAAAATGAGAGAACCTCATTACATTCCCATTGAGGAATACAACGACGAATAATCTGATTCGCACAATACTTGAAAAGGTAGGGCTCATCCCAATAGTATATCTTAACTCTAGCCAAGAACTTCTTACGTTCATTTCTTAACCAATCATAAGGAATAACATCAGATGCTAAATAATTCACAATGTCAGCATACCATGGTGCAGAAAAAATAGCATACAGATGCTCATCCGAAAAAGAGTCCGGTATGGAGTCAGAATCACTATCATCGTCGTTTGTAAGTCTAGATAAGTGGTCGGCAACTACGTTTTCAACCCCTCGTTTGTCCTTTATTTCTAATGTGAATTCTTGCAGAAGAAGAATCTATCGGATCAATCTCGGCTTAGTATCCTTCTTAGCGAGAAGGTACCTAAGGGCTACATGGTCCGTGTAAGCTAGAGTCTTAGAACCAACCAAATAAGGACGAAATTTATCTAAAGCATAAACGACAGCTAAGAATTCTTTTTCAGTAGTTGTATAATTCCTTTGAGCATCGTTTAGAGTTTTACTAGCATAATAAATAACAATGGATTTATTATCTAGTTTCTGTCCCAAGACAGCACCAACTACATAATCACTAGCATCACATATGAGTTCGAAAGGTTTAGACCAATCGGGAGGCTGTATAATGGGTGCAGAAGTTAAGGCGACTTTTAAAGTTTCAAAAGCCTGTTTACAGTTAAAATTAAAATCAAAGATGGCCTCCTTTAAAAGCAGATTAGTTAAAGGTTTAGCTATTTTCGAAAAATCTTTGATAAATCGCCTATAAAAACCTGCATGGCCTAGAAAGGCTCTAATATCACGGACAGTCCATGGTATAGGTAAAGTCGCTATCTTATCTAGTTTGGCCTTATCGACTTCGATGCCATCACTAGATACGATGTGACCTAGTACTATGCCTTTTTTCACCATGAAGTGACATTTTTCCCAATTTAAAATGAGACTTTTCTCTTCACATCGTGTTAAAACTTTAGACAGGTTAGACATGCATTCAGTGAAAGAGTCTCCATAGATAGAAAAATCATCCATGAACATTTCCATGAAATGCTCTACCATGTCACTAAATATATGAAGCATACACCGCTAGAAGGTACCAAGAGCATTACAAAGGCCAAAAGGCATTCGTTTATAGGCGTATGTTCCAAAAGGACATGTGAAGGTAGTCTTTTCTTGGTCATCAATATCAATAATAATTTGGAAATAGCCAGAGTAGCCATCTAAAAAACAATAAAAAGCATGACCAGCTAGACGTTCAAGCATCTGATCTATAAAGGGTAAAGGAAAATGATCCTTTCGTGTCATGGCATTTAAATGTCTGTAATCAATACAGATCCTCCATTTTATAGGGCCATGCGTGGCATTATATTCACCCTTGGCATTACGTACCATGGTAATCCCTGATTTCTTTGGAACTACATGAATGGGACTTACCCATTCGCTATCAGAGATTGGGTATAAGATACCCGCATCGAGTAACCATAAGACATCTTCCCTAACCACTTCTTTCATGGCAGGGTTTAAACGACGCTGAGGTTCGGGGAAGTCTTTGCGTTATCCTCTAAATGGATACGATGAGTGCACACATTAGGGTCAATTCCCTTAATGTCGGCTAGGGACCAACCAATCGCAGAATGATATTCCCTAATCAGCCTAATCAACCGTGTCTCTTCCTCCTTAGATAACAGAGAAGATATAATTACCGGATGACTGCCATCCGGATCAAGTTGAATATACTTTAACTTAGGAGGGTCCTCATCTTGAGTAATGAATACTTGCTTAGGTAGCAGGTCTTCAAACTCTGTATATGGAGCAACCGAAGGGTCTACGATTTGTGTAGACTCGAAAATGGTGTTGACTTCCTCTATGTAGGAGTCATCGACAAAATCTGAACTTCCAAAAGAAAGGAATTTATGCATATGGTTTTCTGAGAACGTGTTATTAAAGTAATCTTGAGCTAAGCTCTTGATCATGTTAACCTCTCCATCTATAGAGGAATTTGGTAATTGTTTTATCATTTTAAAAACATTTACCTTAACCGAAAGATGGCCAAAAGACAAGGACATCGACCTATCGCGGCAATTTATAAGCGCGTTGGCAGTCGCTAAGAAGGAACGCCCTAAAATGATCGGAACAGAGTCGTTAGCGACTTCTGTATCGAGGATAACAAAATCAGCAGGATAGTTGAAATCCTGGACCTTAACAAGCACATTTTCAACCACACCCTTAGGGTACTAAATTGATCGATCCGCTAATTGCAACGTCATTTTAGTAGGTTGCATCTCTTGTAGACTTATTTGTTTGTATAGATAATACGGGAGTAAGTTAACACTCACCCCCAGGTCTAGTAAAGCAGTCATCATGTGGGAATCTCCTAAGGTGTATTGTACAGTAGGACGACCAGGGTCCTTGTACTTAACGATTCCATTGTGTTCCGTTAAAGTTGGAAACTGTTCAGTTAAAAAGGCGTCTTTAGGAATATTTGTCTTACGCCTTTTAGTGCACAACTCTTTGAAAAACTTAGCATGGTGAGGTAATTTTTTAATTGCGTCCTGAAAAGGTAAGTTTATCGTTAAATTTTAAAAACTTTCCTAATCTCGTTGAAGTTTGTATCCCTGTTTAACATAGCTAATTTCTGGAGAAACGGTGGTTTCTCTCTATATTTAGCGTATGGATCAACTGGATGTCTAACCTTTGCTTTCTGTTTCTTAGGTTGTGGTTTAACTGGTACCTCTACAGGGGTAGGCTATTTAGTTTCTATTACGGTATCTAGTACAATCTCCGGTGTAGGGACAACTGGTGGGGTAACTATAGGCATAGTTACTTTGTTATCAACCACTCTCCCAGAACGGAGAGTGGAGATGGCATTTAGCTCACCTATATTTTTATTTCCCATACTAGTATTACCATTTACCTCAAAGGCTGTGTTTGTTGTTTTGGGATTAGCTATCGCTTGTCCTAGAAACACACCTTTCGGTTGCACTTTCTCTTGAGCTAACTGCTGTAAGGAAAGTTGGATAGCTTGTAAAATCTGTTGTTGAGATTGCATAAATGTATCGAAACGATCCGGTTGTGGAAGAGTGTTAGCTATAGATTGTGTGACAGGAACTATGTCACATTGATTATTAATGGGTGGATTTTGATTGTTATTATTTACCGGAATGATGCCTCTATTAGCACTATAATTATTATTGTTATAATTATTATAATTACCTTGACCTTGTGCTTGACCTTGTCGTGGTTGCGCTTGGTTGTTATAATTATTATAATTACCCTGACCTTGTCCTTGTCGTGGTGGAGCTTGGTTATAATTGTTTGCTTGCCTAACATTTTGATTATTAAACCCTGGAGGTGTTACTTGTTGATTATTTCTCCAACTGAAGTTGGGATCTTTTCTCAAGGGAAGTTAGGAATAGGAAAACTATTAATCGAGCAAACATTATCTTGTTGTGATTGTTGTTGTTCATAGGCTTAGAAGACAATAGAGTCGGGATGTCTCGGGACTCAAACAGAAATTACATGGATTGGAGTTGACATTCATGACGGGGATCGGCGTTTATTGAACGTAAATATCCTCTACCTTTTAGTTAGAGATTCGATTAAATTTTTAAGTTAGGATCGAAGTTTCATCTCAAACATACCGGGCGCCTTTTGTTGTAGAAGAACTAGCCAAGGGAGATATCGTCACTACCCCCCAGTTATTATTATGCTTAGTTTGATCTTCTAAAAATTTATAAGCTTCTGAGGCTCCCTTACTTAGGAAACTACCCCCATTCATTATGTCAAGAACCTCCTTGTGGTGGTGTAACAGTCCCTTGAAAAAGAGAAGAACTAGCGTGTCTTTTGCGAGGTTATGGTGTGGACATTCTATAAGTAGATCGGTGAAATGATTTAAAGCCTCTGAAAATGATTCATGAGGATTCTGTTGAAAGAAATGAATCTTGGAAAGCATTTCATCGGTCTTCAGTTGTGGGTAAAAATGTTCCATAAATAGTTGAACAAGTTTAGCCCACGAGTCCATATAATTTGGCGCAGGGCGTTAACAAAGACGCCTTTATCGGCTAAAGTGAAGGGAAATACCCTCAGTTTAATTTGTTCAGCACCAACTGTAGGATGGTGGAATGTAGTAAGGACTTGGTCAATCCTACGCATGTGCTGATAAGGCTTTTCATGGTCTAACCCATGAAAAATGGGTAACAAATTAAATATATTTGGGGGGATTCGGAAATCCCCCACTGGGTCTGATAGAACGATGCAAGATTTAGGGCTATCGTTCAAGGCTTTGTAAAAGTCAGAGAGAGGAGACTCTCTTTCTTCAGCCATTACTTTAGGTGGTGTGTGTGGTATATTAGTTAGAGGTGTAGTGAGTGGTATACTAGAAAGGCGTGTTTATTGACGTTGCCGGTTGATTACGTTAGGCGTTTTTCTTCGGCCTGACCTTAATCTCATGCAAGGCTAAGCCAATCTTAACAAACATAACAACACTCCAAACAATCCTGATATGCTAGTATGAACCTCTAACAGGAGATGCGAGGTGTGGAAGAAAAGAGTACCTGAATGCCTCCTTACTTCACTTATAAATAGCATCTTGTTTGCGCATGCTCAGTGTGTATAACAAGTTAAAACACTGAAACTATGAAGAAATGGAAATTTGAAACAAACCTGTGGAAATCGGGCAGTTTCAGCAGAGGGCGCAGGTAGCGCTCAGAATAGGCCTAAGTAGGGCGCAGGTAGTGCTCAGGTTCGAGCTCGAGTTCCAGGCTCTTGGGCACAGGGCGTGCTCCAATTTAGCCTTGGTGGGGAGCATGTAACGCTCAGGGAAAACCTCGAGGTCCAGGTGCTTCAGCGTAGGGGGCGCTTGTGTTTTGCCTTGGCAAGGCACGGGTCACGCTTAGCCAAAGAGTGGAGTTCCAGGCGCTTGGGCACGGGTCGCACTCCAATTATGCCTATCCAGGGCGCGGGTCGCGCTCCATATAATTTTTCGAGGAAAATTTTCAGTGCTGAAACTGACACTGCCTCTTTTTGTGTATGAGATGTGGTATGGGTTATGTAGATAGATGATGGTCGTTGAACAAAATAGAAGCGTATCAAAACCTAATTATCCCTCAATAAGTAAAGGATGAGTAAGGTATCGTTCCACTTTTAAGTGTATGTTTATATGAATGATGAATTTGGAAAGGGGGTTTGAGGGATTAAAACTATAATTGTAGAGATTTTAGATTCTAATGCTAAACTAAACTAAACTAACTAAACTTATACTAAAGCTAAGAATTGGAAATAGGAGAGAATATGAGAGAGATAGATTCAAGAGATTCAAATCCACCAATGCTTTTGATTCAATGACTTTTTTGCTTCATGTTGTTCTCTAAGTAGACTACAATCGGGCAATCGAAGTGAGTGTCGATGCCTTTTTGGGTGAAACATCGTTAAACAATTAACTCTACTTAAGGTTGTTCCTATGTTCATGTTTACTAGTATCTTCTTTCCTTTTATGTGAGCTTGGGCAGCTATTCAATGAATCACCATCTAAGGCAAACACAAGGAATACTTCCCTTACTCTAAAACACTACACAACTAGAAGAAAAGTAGAGAATAATAGTATAATATTCAATTACAATAAATAAAACCCTATTCTAGCATTATATTCAACTGCAATAAATAAAAGCATGTCACTAGCAAATATTCAATTACAATAAATAAAACCCTAAACTAGCGTGATATTCAATTGCAATAAATAAAAACCTTAATCTATACTTCCATCCCCTGGTCCCGGCAGTGGAACTAATAACTAAAAACATAAAGAACTAACCTGATTGAAGAACACCATGAACTAGAAGAATCATTAAACCTTAAGCACTGGCTTCATCTCCTCCCTTGAAGGAGAAGATTAACCTTCCATATAGAAGGAAGAACACGAAGAACGAGAAGAAGAAGAGTTGAAGAACATAAGACTAGAAAGACTAATTTATTAACTCTCTGCCTCCAGTTTTGGAGACAAGAATATAAGTGAATTGGCCAATTACATGAGGCACTTAGGTCCTCTATTTATAGGGGTTACAATGAGCTCTAGAAGCATTCCAAACCGTCATTTGTTTCCTAATACAAATAGACTTCTTCCAGAGTCCGACTTCGTCTTCAAAACTGAGAAGGAATTGGCTACAGTGTCGATTCATGCGTCTGGACGCATTATTCATGCATCCCAGACTTAATCAATGCATCTGGACGCTCGATCTATGCGTCCCAGACACAATCAATGTGTCTGGACGCTCGATACATGCGTCCCAGACGCATAAGCCGATTTTCTCTCTTCTGCTCTATCCTTCTATCCTCTTTTGCGGGCTTTGGTCCAAGCAACGAATCCTTTGGCCTTGGGCTTCCAAATAGACTTTAAAATAGGTCCAAGTCGCATCTTTAACAGTTCCAATTCCTTGGCCTTCTCCATGATTGTCCACGGGCCTCCCATGTGATCCTTAATGCTCCGAATTGCTTCGTTTTACCCCATTTTCTCTAATATTCTACAAAACTCTCTTTTTCACCAGAATCTTAAAACACAACTTATAAACACTATTAGTCCACTAAGAGGCATAATCGAGGGTTAAATAACACTTTTTGAGCACTTATCAGAAACGAACAACCACAGTGAGAATCAAACAAGGGTGGGTGGGTTATGGGACTTTGGAAAATTAACAATTCTAAAGAAAACAATGCTAAAGGCAACTAAGATGGCAGCGGTGCCATTTGATAATACGTAAAAAGAATAGTTTTACTAATGAATAAAGCGATGAAACTCTAAACGAAAGTAAAACTAAAAACTGTGCTTATACTAGACTTATAAAAAATTTCTACTCTCGATACTATTGAAGTAGAGTTGGAATAGAAGATTCGTTCCACTCCTAGTTCTTTAGCATTCAAGTTTCCTACGACTATCAATCCTACCAAAGTCAATGAGAGAATTACGAATTATACTACGAAATGCTATGGAATACTAAGGTTGAATCTAGAATAAGAATTAGGGGGGAATTGAATCCACCTTGAATCCAACTTAAGAAACTAGCATAGATTGTTGTAATCCAATTCTTACGTTCTTACAGTAAGAATTGGTCGTTCTAATCTCTAATTATACATGGCATCTCTACTAATTCATAACTAGCATATGAGGACGTCCACCCATTCTCATGGCGAATCAATGCCCTTCTAGAGTGGAATAGACTTTTACAACCATTCTAAGCTAACAATATCAAGTTTTCATCAAGGCTTCATCAAACCCCTCTAATGGAGGTTTAGCCTTGATTCATCAAACTATCATTTCCAAATGAAATTGAATAAGACATAACATAAAGATTCTAACTTTATTAATATAAAGATTCTAATCAATAATTCAAAACTAAATTAAACAATTAAGAAATGAATAACAACTAATAACTGAATTTAGATCTAAGTAATTCAATAAGTCAAAACCGAAATTATCAAGACTAACTATTTTATTTAATCCAATGAATAATAACAATCATTCAATAATCTAAATTAAAACAAGGAATAAAAACTAATTAATAAACTAATTAAAGTTCTCAAAACTAGATCTAGAACTAAGGTTTAATGGCTACTCTAATGGCTCCCTTCTAACCTAAGCTAATTGATACTTAAGAGCTAAGTCTTGTGTGTAGAAATGGAGGAGACCAGATCCACATTTTCGTGCATGGGCTGAGGGTCCATGTTTTGGGCCGGAAAATCTAGCCCAAAGCCCAATTTCTTCAGTCTACAGGGCTCTTTTTAGCTAGCTACGACTTCCACAGGATTTTTGTCCACTTTTGCTCCTCTGATTGGGTCAAGGTTTGGACCATTGGAAAGCTCTTTCCGATTTGGTCGTTTTGACATAAGGTACGCCCAATTCCGAGGCTTGAGTCCAAAGATACGATCTTTGGAAGTTCTGCTAACTTTTGTATGTTGTTTCTCCCCGTCTTGGCCTTTAATCCTAGAACTTCTTAGCAACCAACCCTTTGCTCCTTTATATCGCCAAAGTGGCATATTTCTGCACATAATTTACTTCAATGCCTGAAATACATAAAAGCACGTAATTATCATTAACTCTTATTTATTACTCGCATAATTGGTCTAAAAGTATTATTGTTAAGGGGTTAAAACTACAGTTTTGGGCTCTTATCATGGACCAACTACCTTCCTCATTCCTCCCCCCCCCCCAGATTCACCGTGAGTGAGATTTTTGGTAGCACACCACTTGGTGAAGTGATTGCTTACTCTTCTGAGCTGTGTAGTAGATCCATCCTAGTTTCGTGCCCAATTGTTCGTTTGAACAAGGCATAGTAATCTATAGACCAAGCAAACATTTTCAAAAAAAAAAAAAAAATTAATTGCTTATGCATCATCCTTGTTTGAGCATCCATGTCTTATCAATATGCATCAGAACCGTCATAGAATTACAATGCAAACCCGAGCCTTTTGTTCTTTTTGTGGTAGTCTTTATCATTGATTATCTCATTGTCCAACATATACTGAATTCGAGTCTACTACGGGAAATCCTTACGATTACAAACCTTAATTTTTAAACTTCCCAAGTACCCAATACACTCAAGAGGTTTCTAGTCATGCCGACAATTCATGAAATTCCACCACAAATAGTCAACCACCATTCATATCTCCACCTGGTCAGTCAGATTATGGTTTCATTAACGGTCTATCACCATACACATCTCAGCCCATATCAAATTCATATTCCACTCCACCATCTATCACAGACCAAGTCTACCAAATAATGGCCGAATAATCAAAAACAATTTAGGAAATGACACAAATCTTGTGTTTTCTCCAATCCAATTCAAATGATACCTTCTCTGACCCCCGATATTCATGACCAATCAAATCCCCGTCAATCTCCACCTGAATATCATGAGGATTCCAACTATTATGACGATGACTATATGCCTAAAGTCCCAGTTTCTCTCACATGGCTTAAGGCAGCATCACCCATAAATGAGAAAACTCCCGCAGAAGAAACTCAAGAACTCGTGTTAGATATTAACTCGACAAACTTGGACAATGACATTGAGAAAATTTATGGAGATATAGGGAATTAGGGATAGAGGAAAAAGAAAATCAAGTGCCCAAAAAAGAGGATATAAAATCTATGGTGGAACGCGAATCTCAATTTATTTTGGTCGTTCAAGACTTAACAATGGAACAGATTTGTGACATCCTTACAATTTCTGAAATGAACCATAATTATGTGGATACACCCAAGCTAGATGAAGAGTCTTTCGAGTTCGATAGTATGTGATGAGCCACCGATAAGTACCCAAAAGTGTAGTTTAAACCCACCCCTTAATAGTATTACATTTAGACCAATTATGTTTATAATAAATAATAGTTAGTATTGTTTACGTATTTTTGTGTATTTCAGGTCTTGAAGTTGTTTATTTGCTTAAAGATGCCATTTTGCATGAAAAATGAGTCAGATGATTGATAGAAGAATTCTATGTTTAAAGCCCAAGAATCAAGAAGAAAAAACATTTTCAAGCCCAGTCAAAACTGGGAAGTCAAAAAGCCTTCAGAACTTCAAAAGGGCGTATCTTTGGACTCGGATCTTGGAATTGGGCCTACTTTATGTCAAAACGACCGGCTCGGAATAAGCTTTCCAATGGACCCAGTCTTGACCTAATCAGACCTAGAAAAAGTAGATGGAAAGGGTACTGAAGTAATTTCCAGCAGAATTGGCCCGTTTAGACTTAACCTAATGGACTTTGGGCTCACATTAGAGGCCCAAAGTCTAGCCTCCAGTATACACGAAAATGTAATCCTAATCCTTTCCTATATACAGAGGATTAAGGTTAAACCTAACTAGGCTACTCCTCTCATTAGTTTAGTTCTAATTTAGGTTTCTCTCTCTCCCCTTTCTTTAGTTTAGTATAGTTTAGAATTAAGATTTATAATTGTAGCCTCCATAAAAACCATTCAATAAAGCTTAGATCTTTTACTTTAATGTCTTCTTCTTATTGTTTTAATATAGAATATCCAATGACTCAAGGCTAAAACCTCCATTATAGGGGGTTTATGAAGCCACGTGAGGATGATTGGTAGTTAATGTAGTAGTCGTTAGTTTAAGTGTTTCAAGTTTTTCGTTGTGAGTTTCTAGAGATAGAACTCATAATGGTGAATTAGAGTTTAGAGCCACCATCAAAGAGATTTGTGGGGGAGTTAAACTCTCATGCTAGTGAAGCCATGATCATAGATGACTTGGTATTCACTAGGGACCAAGAAAAGTGATTCGATGACTAAACTAATAGCCAATCGAATTGCGTGGTGGATTACCCCTCTCTATATCTTCCTTCCAATCTTTAAATCTATTATTTTTTTGATCTTATCTACTATTTTCATCTCAAATTACTCTCATAATTAGTTAATAGTATTTTATTCTAGATTCGTTTTACAAAATGCGTGCAAACAAGAGTGGATCGAAAACGGTTACTCTCCTCTTTATCACATGATATTAAGAGTATAATATATTGATTGATTAGAATGACTTTAGCATGTAGAAACACTATTTTCACATTTAATTTAATTATCTTATCAGACGGCTCCGCTTGCCATCTTCCTTGTTTACGTATTGCGTGTTTAGATTAAAACTACGAAAAACTGTTTTCAATATTCTCTACTATTTTTATTGTTCGTAATTTCTTAAAAATTTCATTCTTGTCTGAGTGCATACGAGTTGAGAATCCAACTCCTTGTACCATTGACCTGACCTAAAAAATTCAACCCCTTCACTATTGATAGGAAATTAGTCAGTCTAAATTAATTAGACTAATCTAACCCTAGTTAAACCGCAAGCGCACAGCTATCGTTGAAAATAGTTGCGGCAAACGGGTCGATCCCACAGGGATTGCTACTTCGGACAAACGAGTACTAAAATATTACCTAACCTAATTCGACAATGTTGTTTTATAGAAATTTGGAATTATTATTAACTAAAGCTAATTATTTTAACTACGTTTACGAAAACTATAAACTAAATAATTGGGTTTTATCAAATAGAGAGAATTCTAGGACTGTTGAATCCACCTTAGACTTCTGTTTATATTTCTAGGAGTAATTTTAATATTCCAGATTTAATACGAGTAGCACGAGGGAAAGGTAACCCTTGCTTTCTCGAAGATATGATCGTGACAACTCTTAACTAAACATGTATCTTCTAAAAGTTCAGCACTAATGATCAAACTCAAAAGATTACTCGTCTTTTTACGACACGAGTAATATCTAAACTTGATACAAACAGTTAAAACGGGCTTAATCAATAACGATGAATATCGAACTATATCGCATGCGTGACATACTATATGAAAGATAAATTCTTGCTATCAAATTACGAACTTAAAAGAATATAACGATATTAAACCAACTGGAAATCATCAAAATCAATCCCAATACACAAACAGTAATCTAAAGTTTCATCAAAGTCCTAGACAGAGTTTAGTTACACATAACAATATCACTGAAGGGAAAAACGAAATTAAAAGAAGAGACAATCATCGCAAAACCGTAGTCCAGCAGTGGTGTTGTCTTCTCCCAATTCGGTTTGCCCAAGCTTCAATTCCACCGGCGCTAACTCGAGTTTCTCCTCCCCCAAGATCTGATTTTCTGGATATTCTGGAGCGCCCCCCTCAACTCTCTTTCTCCACTGTTTATATATAGTCCTCTCCACGAACTCGAGAGTTTTATTGGAATTGTGACTTTTTCGTGGTTTTAATTATTAGGCTCGAAACAATCGAATGGTACCATGGTGTATAATAATTCGGTACTATTTAGAATTCTAATTGGAAGGAAATAGAAGTGCATTGGGTTACCGTTTTAGTTGTTATGATTCAATTGTTTATTTGGAATAAGAGGGTTTTGGTTCGTTCGCGAATTAGAGGGAGAAGGAACTAAGGGCTTGATTCGGTGGTCCGGATGTATGGTGGGTTATATTGGTGTGGGCTTTTTTTTATTTGGACTTTGGTGTTGATATGTTCGATTTGTATCGCCGGGATTCGAGGAGCTTTTGGTTTCTGTTTCGCGAATTGGAAACTGGAGAAGGAGCTAAGGGCTGTTACGGTACATCAAGCCGGATGGGGAATGGTGTGGCCAGTTAGTGGGTATGGAATTTTGAGTATATGGGCTTTGTTATTTGGTTATGGGCTGGTCTCTTTAGTTGCACATGGTCCGGTCTTCAGCACTTCCTTTAGTCATGTGATTTCAGGCTTTAGATGTCGGCCCATAACCCGCAAGCTTGTACTGTTTACGTGCATCCTTGAGCCAATATATTCAAGGCCTAGTTTTGTTCCTCTATTACTGATCATCAGGCGCTGAGGTAGTAAGGTACCAAGTCCAAATTCTCATTAGCAGACAACAACGCCAAATCCAATATCTTGACCAACCTAGGATACCTCCATTGAACTAAATCAACGTACACACTAATATCTTCGAATCTCGACAGTTTCAACACTTTTAATCAAGTTAACTCCGATCCTGCAAAATCACTAAAAACACACTATCTAAATGAAACAAATAAAATAAACGGACTAACTAATATAAAATTGAGCATAAATATATAACATTTATGTGCTTTATCAACTATTTACTTGAGAGTGTGCCCGAGCCCTCATTTTGCCTGTTTACAACGTGCCCCACGCTCCCTCTCCTAGGCGCGACCCGCGCCCAATTTAGCCTATTTTCAAGCAACCTCGTTTGCGTAGAATAAATTAATTGTTTTTACATTAAGTGCAATATTACCTCACGAGTGCAGTACGATACTCGTATGCCCATCCACTATAGTATTTAATAACAAAAAAATTCATACTATACGGTGTCCAGAAAACTTAAAGAATTGGGGTTATCTAATTAAGGAATGTGCACGCATAGACAACCTCCCTCAATTCTTAAGTGGCATGGTCATTGGTTTGATAAAAAATATTAGTAGTTAAATTAATAAGCCCACCCCACTACCAAAGCCCGTTTCACGGGCCTCACATCGGGCGAACCACGAAGCCCATAGTAATTAGTTTGAACCTTATTCTTAAACTCTAGCACTAATCGGGGTTAAACTTTTACGGGGACTTTACAATCCACCTCATGAACCCGGACCGATTACTACTCATTATAATTGTTCAAGTAACAAATAGACATGCTTCAAGGCTGTTGAAGCTATTTATATGCGAAAGCAATGGCGCTCGGGTAACACCTCCTTACATTATCAAAGCTACCGTAAGAGGATTCTATTTCTAGTAATAATCGGGGCTATTTTTGCATGCTCATTAGGAATTGCCTATTAGACTTAAAACTTGCATGAGATTAAGATATGGTACGCATAAACCTACCATATTAGTTTCTTGTAGACGCAAAAATAATCACCTATCTAAAAATTCACATAACAACACACACACACTACCTACACCCACCAACAACACTACATCTGTAGCAATGAGTGAAGAAATACATTGTCAGCTAGGGATTTTTATTAGGTTTTAAATGATGGACTTGAGTTCTGCATTATTCTTGCAGATACAACGGGAGATTTTAGAATCCCCCCTAATATATTTGATCTGCTACTAGTTTTCCATGGTTTAGACCATGAGTAGCCTTATCAACACTTACATAGGATACAACAAGTTCTTACTTCATCCTAATGTAAGACCTGAACAAGTAAAGCTTAGGGTGTTTCCTTTCACCCTAGCTGACAAAGCGACTTCTTGGCTAACAACACAAAAGCCGAACTTTGTCGACACATGGGAAAAACTAGTTGAATTATTTATAGAACAATCCACCACAAAAGACTGATGAAATGCTTCAAAATATTCACTTCTTTTGCCAAAAGCCTCATGAATCTTTTTCTGAGGTTTGGAATCATTTCACTGATATTCTAGTAGAGTGCCCCCATCATAACCTTGGAAATGACACACTAGTTCAAGCCTTTTTCAAAGGCTTATCTCAAGACCATAAGGAGACTTTAGACGTCATGAATGGAGGAAATTTCTTAAGTAAAGGAGCCACAGACGCATATAACTTTTTAGATAATCAATCCAAGAAAAACAACAACTGGGGAGGTAACAATTACTCCTGCTCTTCTTCAACAGTTAAGGCAACCAGTATGTTTGAGGTTAAACCTGGCCATGAGCTTAAAACTCTTATTGAATCCCTCACTAAAAAGGTAGATGCCCTCTCTGTTCATAAACAAGAAGCGATACCTACTCCAGTCGTGAACATCAACTCCCCTCCATGTAATGTCTGTTTTAATCCCAACCATACCAATTCATTTTGTCCTTTACTTTACGGTTCACCGCCACCACAACGAGTAGATAATTACGCTTTCACCAACCCTAACACACAATGGAAGCAGAACACTAATTATAATCAACAACAACAACCTACACCTCCAGGTTTTAATTATCAAAATGATAGTCCCACTACAAACTTCCACCAATGTAACCAACATCTAGGACAAGGAGATTTAGGTGACGAACTAACTGAAGTTTAATGCCCATGACCTAGAACTATCAATAACAAGACATGACCATGCAACAAGCCTTAGTTATAGTCACTCCTCCTATAACCACTCCACCAGTTATACCATCTACAGAGGATGTAGTAGTAACTTTGTTGCAACATCAAAATCAAATTATGCAACAAAACTCCAACTTGATGAAAGAACAAAATGAACAAAACTCCAAATTTATGACAGATCAACATGATTAAAACTCTAACATGCTATAACAAATGATGTAGTCTTTGTGCCAAAAGGTTATTGACATGTCTCCTACCCAAAATAATAACCAAAAAGGCATGTTTCCAAGTCAAGCAGTGCCTAATCCTAACTCAACAAACACTGCCTTTGAAGTAAACGGTATTTAGTGTAATGACAATATAAACCAAGGGGACCCACAGGCAGTCACTACCCTTCGTTATGGGAGAGTAGTTGATAACAAAGTAACTATGCCTGAAGATTGCCCACAAACGGAAGCTAAAAATGAAATCATACCTAATACTATCATAGAAACTGAAGACCCTACAATTGTAGAAGTACCAGTTACACCACAACCAAAAGGGAATACACCAAAAGATAAAATAACGGTTCATAAATATGTTCACCCTCATGCTAAAGACAAAGACAAGGTTAATAATATTGATAACCCTTATGCTAAGTATAGAGATAAGCCACCGTTTCCCCAGAGACTAGCCGTGCCTAAAAAAGATGAGACCTTTGATGAGATTAGGGAAATGTTTAAAAATCTGACTATAAACCTACCTTTTCTAGATGTTATCAAAAGTCTACATGGACATGCTAAGTTTCTAAAAGAGTTGTGCACCAATAAGAGGAAAACCAATATACCCCAAGAAGCCTTTTTAATTGACCAATACCCATATTTATTTGAACATAATGGAATTATTAATTACAAGAACCACAATTAGCCCCCTCTTTGTGCAATGCACCTTGGGAGATTACTTTATAACAACTGCACTATTAGACACGGGGGCAAGTGTTAATTTACTCCCTTTTATTTATATAAATAGCTAGGTCTCTATGAACTTAAACCAACCAAAATAACTTTGCAGTTAGCCGATCGTTCTATTAAATACCCCAAAGGCGTAGTTGAAAACATTCTCGTTAAAATTTAGGATTTTTACTACCTGGTTGATTTTGTTATTCTTGACATAGAAGTTGCTCATGATTCTATTCCCATCACCTTAGGGCATCCTTTCTTGGCAACCGCGAAATGCCCAAATCAATTGCGGGATGGATCGATGACTATTTCTTTTTGGAAATCTTTTTGTGGAGGTTAACATGTTTAGACTCAAGTATGGACAACTAGGTTTGCTTGTAGAAGGAGAAGTGAAATCCATTGAGAGTTTTTTCTCTCACCTTAGTATAGCCGACACTTTCATCCCCACACTAGTAGATACCCCTCTAAGGGAAGAAGACAAAGATCACAATTTCTACTCTTTGAACATAACTGAAATAGAGGAAGAATTTTCCACCCTGCCTTCTGACCCTATGGGAGATATAGTTAATCTTACAATGGAAGAGATAGATGAATTCCTCAAAGATGCAGATGACTACCATAATTATGTGGATGCGAACAACCTAGATGAGGAATTCGATGAGTTTCTAAGAGCCTGTAATGATCCACCCTCTCAAGAACTACCTAGAGCACCACCCGACCATCATCTACCTGAGTTAATCCCTCATAAAATCCAATTATTTACCACCACCTTGATTCCCCGCCCTCCACCTTTTCAAATGAACCCTGAGTTTGCACTTGACCTTCTTGCTTCTCTTGTGCTTCATGATTTTCTAAACTTTCCTGATGCGGAAATAATACTCAAGAACAAGCCACCTGACATCTTCATTTTCAGATATGAGATAGTTCAGACCTACACCATGAATAAGTTTTGTGCTAAATCAAAGTTCTCATTCTTTCTACCCCTTCCTTCTAAAACTTATCCATATCCCCCGTATCTTCCACAACTGATCAGTACGCAAATGTGCATTTTATTACCTTTACAATACTTTAATTATGCCCTTCTTATGCTTAATGAACATACAACTTATAGTTTTTGCTACCGTTTTGCGGGATACAAACCATTTAGGGACGATATTCCTATCGTGCATTTTAGCCTAAAAAGGATGGCTATTTATGCTTTGCTTGGGAAGATTCCAACTTGGGAGCAAAAAGTGTCGGAAAGTCAAAGTCAATTTTCAAAGTCAACTCTCAAAGACTTAAGGACTTAAAGCTGAAAGCTAAAGACTTAGGGACTTAATCTTTGAAAGCTAAGGACTTAAGGACTTAAAGCCAAAATCAAGAATTCCATTGTATGGGCTTAGGTCAAAAGCCCACAAGGTTGTTTTCTAGAAGGAAGGGCATAGATGTAATTAGTGCCTTATATAAACAAAAGAGATGTAGAAAATTAGTTATCCAATGTTTTAGGGTCCAAACCATTTGGTTTGTTAGGAGTAGAGACCACAGAGCTAATCTTTGGTCATTAGGAGTAGATTAAATGTTTTAATTTAAATTGTTATTTACTTGTTTTCCATTTTTATGTTCTTTAAGCTTTAGTGTTTTCAATACAAGTTCTTAGTCCTTTCAATACAAGTTTATCATCTTATCTTATATACAAGTTTTCTCTACTTATCTCATATTGCTTTAATCCCACAACACAAGTCATACTGATTTGACAAGTTCAAATGAGTATAACTTTGTGAGTAAGATAATCACCAAAACCAATTTCATTCCATGTTTTAATTCAACAACAAGTTAAAAGCAAGTCTTAATCCCTATACAAATCAACTAAGAGTTTCATATTAAGAAATACTTTCAAATAACCATTAGAGTAGGAGAGAAGAGTTACAAGTC
Organism: Coptis chinensis; assembly: GCF_015680905.1. Classification (NCBI taxonomy): domain Eukaryota; kingdom Viridiplantae; phylum Streptophyta; class Magnoliopsida; order Ranunculales; family Ranunculaceae; genus Coptis; species Coptis chinensis. Next base: position 37,868,370 of record NC_141456.1, on the reverse strand, counting down.
TTGTTTTTCCAACCATCAAAACCATCCTCCAAACAAAGAATTTAAGATGAACAACACCCTCAACACCACTACTACCACATACTCTTCAAATGGCGCGTTGTCATGGATTCAAATGGGAAGAGAAAGATAGAGAAAAATAACACTCATTGAACCCTTCTTCTCAATCTTAATTTCATTTTTTTAGTTTTTTTCTAAATTTTGTTACTAATGTTTCATTTTCAGTATGTTTCAGCACATACGTGCAAAGCGGAGTCCGAGAATAGCACGAGATGAATCACCAGAACTTGTCCGAAAAATGAGTGCAAATGGAGAAAAGAACTCGGCAAGCTTTGTCACATGCGCCATCCACGCATCGAAATCGACGACATGTCGGAACGCGTGCCAGCATTATGACATGCACCCGTGAGACGTTCACACACGCCCGCAAATGACACGAGTCCGTGCCTCATTGACCTTTGCTGCGGCTCTTTTTTCTCAGACGAAGATTCTGTTGGCTCAGAATCTTCGTGTGTAAGTCCACTTTTCCCCATGGTCTTTTTTAATTCAACTGTTAGTATATAAAAGTAGATAGATTTGCAAAGTTTTGAGTCTTCAAAAACCAAAAATTCAATTAAAAAAAAAATTAATTAAAAGTTTTTATTAATTAAAATGAATTAGTAATCATCAGCAATGTTAAATATTAAAGTTAGTGTAGTAGCATGTTTAGGTTTTAGTTTTCATTAATTGTTGTTTATGCATTATTAGATTAAGATAATATCATATAGTTAAGTTAAAACACAAAAATATAATTAGGATAAATACAAAATAGTTTAAGTTTTGGAAGTTTAGTCTTTTGGTTTAAGTTTACTTACCAAGAGTTGGGGATTCAACCAACTTGGACCCAGTTGGATGTGCGAGGCCACGAAAGAGTAGTACCATTTCGCCAAGACATTACAACCCAACTTGGGGTTGAAGTTCCAATCTTTGTGAACACTTTCCAAAGTTTTATGTATTTTGTTTAATTAGTGAATACTTTTTTAGCTAAACGTAGTTAAATTTTTGTGTTTACCGCTTTTATAGTTGTAGGCCCACGAAGGCAACCAGTTGTAACTTATTAGCTTTGCCAACATTTCAACCGACTTGTGGGTCTTAGCTAGATTAAACTTGTAACTGTAAGGAAAAGGTCGAATGGTGGGTTGACATGCAAGACACCAAACACTTCGTCAACCCCACCACGTCGCCTTCACCACAAGGGTCGTGTACGCACACCTTGGCCGGTAATTTCTAAACCTCCTCACTACAAAGTGTAAGAGGATACTTGTGTATTACTAAGCATATTTGGATGATTGTGTGATTTACATTTCAGTCTTGTCTCGTACATTAATGTTAAAAGGCTAAACCCGAAAGCCCTAAAAAGAACAAAAAGTGGGATTAAGCCCCCCACTTTAGAACGGACGCCATGGAAATGTTTGTTACATAGAATTAAACAAAAGATAAAATCAATCAAAGCGAGAGCGGTCTAGTCACATCCATTAGGACAAACATCTAGCACGAACAAAGAGAGTAGTGAACTACCAGATTCCAGTAGACCAACCACCTTCCTCACTCTCCTCCCTCAGAAATACTGTGGGTAAGATTCTTGGTGGTACACCATCTGGTGAAGTAGTGATCTTCTCCCTTGACGCGTGTAGTTCCCAAAACCCAGTTTCACGCCCAATGTTAAATTCAGACAGGGCATAGTTTCTAATCTACAGACATTGCATGCAAATTTTTCAAAAACTTCAAGGTCACAAATGAATTTCTGCAGATTGTGCACCATTCTTGTTTGAGCATACAAGGCTTATCAATATGCATCACAACTGTCATCTTGTTGTGGCAGTCCAGATCATTAGGCATCTCAATGCACATCATATACCGAAGTTCGAGCCTCTATGGAATATTCTTATGATTACGAACCTTAATTTTCAAATTTCCATAGTACCCAATACACTACAGAGTTTTCTAATCATGCAAATAATTCATGGAGTTCCATCACAGATAGTCAACCATCATTCATATATCTACCTGGTCAGTCAGAATATGGGTTCACTAACAATCCATTACCATTTACATCACCATCCATTTCAAATTCAGATTCCACTCCACCATTTATCATATACCAACTTTACCAAGCAATGGCCGAGCAAACAATTCAAATACAACAGATAGTAAAGACCTTCTATTCTCTCCAATCCATTTTAATCGATACCATATCTGAGATTAATATTCTTCCCACCAGTCCAGAACCCAACCAACAAGAGGAACAAAATGTTGTTATAACAAAACCAATTGTTAAAGCCCATCCTAATATTTATGACTAATTAAAACCCCATTGATAAGTGCTCAAAAAGTGCTATTTAACCCTCGATTATGCCTCTTGTTTAGCCATCTTAGTGGACTAATAGTGTTTATAAGTTGTGTTTTAAGATTCTACAGGTAAAAAAGAGAGTTTTATAGAATATTAGAGAAAATAGGGTAAAACGAAGCAATTCGGAGCATTAAGGATCACATGGGAGGCCCGTGGACAATCATGGAGAAGGCCAAGGAATTGGAGCTGTTAAAGATGCGACTTGGACCTATATTAAAGTCTATTTGGAAGCCCAAGGCCAAAGGATTCGTTGCTTGGACCAAAGCCCGCAAAAGAGGATAGAAGGATAGAGCAAAAGAGAGAATCGGCTTATCGCTGCAGGGACGATGGATCGAAATCGCCCAGACGCATTGAATGAGTCCGGGACGATAGATCGAAAGGCCCGACGCGCATTGCTTGAGTCTGAGACGCATGGATAATGAGTCGGGCACGCATGGATCGACATCGTAGCCAATTCCTTCTCGGTTTTGGACATGAAGTTGGACTCGAAAAAAAGAAGTCTATTTGTATTAGGAAATAAATGCGGTTTGGAATGCTTCTAGAACTCATTGTAACCCTATAAATAGAGGACCTAAGTGCCTCATGTAATTGGCCAATTCACTTATATTCTTGTCTCCTTAACTTGAAAAGAGAGAGATTAATAATAAAAGATCGGTTTTAACTAGCCGAAGTCTTAATAAATTAGTCTTTCTAGTCTTATGTTCTTCAACTCTTCTTCTTCTCGTTCTTCGTGTTCTTCCTTCTATATGGAAGGCTAATCTTCTCCTTCAAGGAGAAGATGAAGCCAGTGCTTAAAGTTTAATGATTCTTCTGGTTCATGGTGTTCTTCAATCAGGTTAGTTCTTTATGTTTGTAGTTATTAGTTCCATTGCCCACACCAGGGGATGGAAGTATAGAATAGGGTTTATGTTTTGCAATATTAATATCATGCTAGTGTTCTTTACTTTTCTTCTAGTAGTGTAATTCTTTAGAGTTAGGGAAGTATTCTTTGTGTTGCCTTTGGCGCCGCTGCCGTTTTAAAGTTGTTTATGTTTAAGGTTTTCTTTCAAGATTAGAATTTTGGATCTTGAGGTAATTTTAGCCGCATCATCCATCCTTTTAAGAAAGAAAGAAGCTTGAAGGACATCTCGAAGACAAGATCTACCATCCAGGTTAGTCAAATCTTCATTCTTTTTATTGCTTTTTAGTATAGTTGCATCATAGTTTAGTTTTATTGCTTTCTAGTATAATTGCATTTAGGATCTTTTCAACAATTGAAGTTGTAAGCCAACACAGCGAAATATCAGACTCTAGTGTTTCTTGTCTGAATCTTGACAAACGGACTATCGTCTGTGGGCAGTGGTACTTAAGCAATCCAAGTGATTCACCATAGCCCTCGAAGAGACAGCTTTAGACAACGGGCGAGGTACTAGCTGCAAAGCCCAACTCAGTTGAAGAAAAGTAGTTTTACATTCTAGTATAAGTTAGAATAGTTGCATAGTAGGATAGTTTATTGTTATTTTCGCATAGAATTTTCTAGTGTATGCCCCGTCGTCCATATCATCGTCCAGTAAGAACACAACAGTGGACAAGGTTTAACAACCGACTCACAAGAATACTAGACGAGATTGATACAATGGCCGCACATAATGAGGGAGGTGTTTTGGACACCAATAATCCCGAAGTTATCCCACCCATGCAAAGCAACAAGAGAAAGAAGTTGAGCGATTTCTATTCGCCAATCATTGGAGACCCACCCAAGATATTGTTTTTCCGAGACGAAGCTAATCGGTTTGAACTTAGAGCATCAAGAAATCTATGCTTCCAAAGTTCAATGGTTCGCATAATGTTCAAATTTTATGTTCACATGAACAAATTTCTATCCCCTCTAACTTTCAAGAATCAAAATATCGGGGATGAGAGTATCAAGTTAATTCTTTTTCCACTCTCCTCGAAGGAAAAGCATCCGAATGGTTAACCGCGACACCGATCAATTCAATCAACAACTGGGAGAAGTTGAGAACAAAGTTTATGAACAAGTTCTACCCACCCCGGAAGACAGATGCCATGCCATGCAGCAAGCCATCGCAATTTCAAAGGGAAGGTGATCAAGAATATCATCAAATTTGGGAGAAATTCAATAATCTGCTAGTCTCATGTCCACATCATGGTTATGATAAGAGCACATTTGGCTCATTTTTCTTTTCGAGGACTTTCTACTATGAACAAAAGCGGATGATGATCAATGCATCAAGGTAAGTTTACATTGGATGGAGAGGAAGCTTACAACTTTCTCGAGAATTTAGTCAAGACACTCAACAATGGAGTACTAGCAACGAGGACGAAGCTAGAGTGGAGGGTGCCAAGAAATTTGGCAACCAAATTCAAGAAGACCCAAATCAAGCAATGCTATCAATTATGGCAAGCCTATCAACAGGACTTGAAAATCTGAACAAGAAGTTTGATCGGGTTCTCCATGAATCCTCCAAAACCAAACAATTTCCAAGCTAAACCTCACCCATCCAAGCCTTGTTATACCATTTGTGAGCTATGTTCGATGAAGGCCATACCATCAAGAGTGTTCAGATTATCCGGATACTAATGCAGGAGGCATGTAGTATCAACTCTTTAGGAAGAAATAACCAGTTCTCAATCAAGGACGTAATTATTGGAAGCCTCAAAATACAAATCACGTGAATTTTCCTCAAGGATTCCAAAATCAGCCAAATCGGTTCGTAATAACCGAGATCGGGTTCCAAAACCGCCAACAACCATACGTAAATCAACAAATCATACCGAGAACCAAAGAATACCAAGCCAACACAAACGTAGAGAGTTAGTACCGATCTTATGAGTGGATATATTGCTCTATGCCTCATCGAAAGCAAAGCAGGTTACCCCACATCCGAAGATGCTATCACCACCATTGTCAATGAAGTAAAACGCATAAATCAAAGAACCCAGAAGTTGGAGAATAACTTTAGTGTCATTCAAGGCCGATAGGGCAAATCGCTGCCGCCTTTGACAGAGATCAAAAGGAGCATTACCCGAGCGGAGGAGCCAAATCCAAAAGGAAAAGGTGTCTTGCAGGTGGATAACCCGGAGATTACCTCGGTCAAATGCCCAAGTTAATTCTGTCACCACTGGAGGTCGCAAGAAAGTTGATAACAAGATTGTCTATGAACCAGAAAAGATTCGTGGAGCCTAAGGTAACTTATGTCCCCACCATCCCACCCAGCTTCTAACATTCCGTGATATATCTAGTGTTGTGCAACCTCGGCCAAGAAACCATTGAAGGAACCATCGTGGAAGTAAGTAAGAAGAAGCCATCACAAGTGACTCCACTGCCACTCCACTATTTGTTACCAAGCCAACCGTTCGAAAGAAGAGAACCGATATTGAAGAATCCAAAGACCGCTTCCTTCAAACTAGTGAATACCGTAAAAGGATGACCAAGATAAGGAGATTTTGCGATGTATTTCAGAATTTACTGATTAATATCCCATTTCGACCGCCATCAAGCAAGTTCCCTCATATGCCAAGTTCCCGAAAGATCTAGTAAAGAAGAAGACCAACATTCGAAAGAAGCTTTTATCGCTTCAAAGATGTTCATCGCATTCTACGGAATCTATCGGTTGTGAAACCGAAAGATCCCGGAAGTCCAACCGCTACATGCAGAATTGAGATTCTTTGGAGGAACAAGCTTTATTAGATTTGGGTGCCAGTGAATCTTCTACCATATTTCGCCTACGAGAAGTTGGGTTTGAAGGATCTAAAACCAACTGATGTTACTTTACAGTTGGCAGATAGATCAGTGAAGATACCTAGAGGACTCATTGAAGACGTCATAGTCAAGATCGAAGATTTCTATTATCCGGTTGATTTCATAGTACTAGACACAGAACCTACATCGGTAGGCGATACCAATCATTCTAGGCAGACCATTCTTGGCCACCGCAAATGCACTCATCAACCGGGTCGAAACGGTAATATGACGTTATCCTTTGGTAATATGAAAGTCGAGACCAATGTTTTCCATATGTTACAAAGAACCACGAGGAGGTGTGTAATCGTGAACGAGGTATGCATGATTGAAGCGTTAGAAGACAGGATTATCTAACTTATTCATATCCTGCCGACGAAGTTATTGAAAGCCTCGACAGATTTCAGATTGTGAGGAACTTAGTGTTGAGTCAATCAATGCGATTTTGATTCATCAATTGCCTTGGATGACATCAAGTTCAAAGAAAAGCTTGAATCACCTATGCTTGATAAACCACCTAAAGAGCTTAAGAAGGAGCCGCCTTAAGCTAGAATTGAAGCCTTTACCGCCTACACTCAAGTATGTTTTCTTGGGAGATTTGGGAACCTACCCAAGAGTCATTGCATCGATCCGACTCACGGAGCAAGAATCTAAAGTTAGTGGCACTTTTAAAGGAACACAAGTCGGCTATAGGTTGGACAATTGATGATATCAAGGGGGATCAGCCCCTATGATAGTTCAACATAGGATTCATCCGAAGAGGATTCCAAGACTTCTAAGCAAACCACGAGGAGGCTTAATCCGAAAATGAAGGAAGTAGTTAGAGAAGAGGTCGCCAAACTCCTTGACGCCGGCATTATCTACCCTATTTCTCGATAGTCAATGGGTTAGTCCGATTCAAGTTGTGCCAAAGAAACCGGAACCACGTTGATCGAGAACGAGAACAATGAATTGATACCAACCAGATTCAGACGGATGGAGAGTTTGCATCGACATAGGAAACTGAATAGCGATCAAGGAAAGACCATTTTCCATTGCCATTCATCGATCGGATGTTAGAAAGATTATTTGGACAAGCTTACTACTCGCTTTCTTGATGGTTACTCGGGGATATTTTCAAATCCATATTCACCCCGAGGACCAAGAGAAGACCACATTCACATGTCCGATCCGGAACATTCGCCTACCGTCGTATGCCTTTTGGTCTATGCAATGCACCGGCCACTTTTCAGCGATGCATGATGAGTATTTTTGACGACATGGTGGAGAAATACATGGAAGTTTTTATGGACGATTTTTCAGTTTTTGGATCATCTTTTGAAGATTGCCTACACCATCTTTCCTTAGTCCTTAAACGTTGTTGCGACACCAACTTAGTTCTGAACTGGGAAAAGTGTCACTTCATGGTAAAGGAAGGGATAGTGCTAGGTCACCAAGTTTCAAAGGAAGGAATTCTAGTAGATCGAGCGAAGATTGATATTATAAAGGATCTACCCAAACCAAGAACTGTCAAAGATATCCGTGCCTTCCTAGGTCACGCGGGATTCTATCGTCGATTTATCAAGGATTTCAGCAAAATTGCAAGACCGCTGTCACATTTGTTAGGAAAAGATATTGTCTTTGATTTTGATACATCTAGCGTTGAAGCTTTTATGAAGTTAAAGGAAGCACTCTCACATCACCATCAATCATTCGCGCTCGATTGAAACCGACCATTTGAAATCATGTGTGATGCATCCGATTATGCTATAGGAACCGTTCTAGGACAAAGAGACAAGAAAGTGCCGATGCAATCTACTATGCTAGCAAGACTCTAAATGGAGCTCAGATTAATTATTCTACCACCGAGAAGGAACTCTTAGCCGTTGTCTATTCTCTTGACAAATTCGACAATATCCGATAGGTTCAAAAGTGATTATCTATATCGACCATGCTTTGCTTTGCGTCATTTACTCGCTAAAGGGGATGCCAAGCCTAGGTTGATCCGATGGATACTACTTTTACAAGAATTTGATTTGGAGATACGTGATAAGAAAGGAAGAGAATGTCGCTTTCTTGATCACCTTTCTAGATTGCTAGTGGAGAATACGGAAGACAATTTACAAATGTGAGACTTTTTCCCCGATGAACAGCTTGTTCAAGATATCGAAGTGCCATGGGTACGACCCACATTGCAAATTATCTTGTGACCGACAAGGTACCATCACATTGGAGCAAGCAAGAAAAAGATTTATTCTACTCAAAGGCGGATATTATTTTTGGGATGATCCATACTTATTCAAGAAGTGTTAGGATCAAATTGTTCAAGATGCATCCCAGGTGGAACAGAATCCATTCTATCATTCCGTCATGATCAAATTTCATGGAGGACACTTTGGCCCGCAACGCATCGCAGACAAGGTATTACAAGCTGGATTCTATTGGCCTACTCTTTTTAAAGATGCAAATATTTATTGCAAAGCATGTCCGAGATGCCAATTTTTTGGGTAAGATCTCGAAAAGGTTCGAAAGTGGCCTCAACAACCGATCCTTATCTCGTAAATCTTTGATGTATGGGGTATAGATTTCATGGGACCATTTCCTCCTTCTTTTTGGTTACACCTATATTCTACTAGCTGTGGACTATGTTTCAAAATGGATTGAAGCAGCAGTTACGAAGAAGACGCCGATCATAAAGTCGCCGTGGACTTTTCGAAGAAGAACATTCTACCAAGATTTGGAACACGAGAGCCATCATCTGATAACGGTTCTCACTTCAGAACCGCGGTATTTGGGAATCTTATGGCAAAGTATGGAGTAATTCACAAGCTAGCTTTACCATATCATCCTCAGACTAATGGTCAAGCAGAAGTTTCGAATAGGGAAATCAAGAGTATTCTGGAAAAGACAGTAAATCCATCTAGGAAAGACTGGTCTCTTAGACTCCAAGATGCACTATGGGCATACAGAACAGCATTCAAAACACCCATAGGGATGTCACCCTATCGCTTGGTATATGGAAAAGCATGTCATCTACCTGTTGAGTTAGAACATAAAGCCTATTGGGCAGTGAAAGAGATGAATTTCAACCTAGATCAAGCAGGAGAAAAGAGGAAGCTTCAGATCAGTGAATTAGAGGAATTGAGAAGTGATGCTTATGATAAGTCAAGGATTTACAAGGATAAGACTAAAGCATTACATGACAGAAGAATTCAAGAGAGATTTTGAACACGACGTAGGAAGGTTCGGTCTACAACTCTCGTCTAGAAATTTTCCCTGGAAAGTTTGAGATCTAGATGGGCCGGGACCATTTATAGTAAGACATGTCACACCTTTTGGAGCTATTGAAGTAGAAGACATAAAGAGAAGGACTCGTTTCAAAGTCAATGCTCATCGACTAAAGCCTTTTCCTCGGAGTTACCTCATCGGAGACGTGGAGGCCATTTTTCTCAAGGATCCGGGTTTATCAAAACCACTTGTTAAGCGGAAAATTGGGGTAAGTTACCTACACACCTTAAAGATTACATTCTATGTCTTCTTGAACCTGTTAATTGTCTAGTTTAAGTTTTTGCATGAGGAAGCCAAGCCGTCGTAAGCTTGACTCCTTAGGATCTCATTAGTATAAGTGCAACCGATAGCCGACCCTCGATTTTCATAACTTTATCATTTCATCGAGGAGGAGTTGCAAGGCGGAGTCAAAGTCTCATAACTCTAGTAGTAGACCGAAAGTATAAAATGTCTATAGGAAGTAAGCATGTTCTTGAGAGATCAGTTTTGGAATGGGAATTCTAGTCTTGAGGATCCGACTTTAAAAGACTCACATTACGCCTTAGGGATCCGACGAAAAAGACCTATCATTCTTTTGAAAACTTTCGTTTTAATTATTACGATCACTTCATTTCATACACCTAAATTTTGATTAGGAACCCATGCTTTTAAGGTCCGATAGTTTTCAAACTAATGTTAAGATTTCCTTTCCCTTTACATGTAATTTTAGTCTTTCTAAAAAAAAAAAAAAAAAAAAAAAAAAAAATTTGATTATATGGGTTTGGGCCAAATCGGTTCATATTTCGCCCAACAACTCATTCTCTTCCCACATCACCTCAAAACCCAAAACCCTAACCCATTCTTGGGAAATCAGAGATTCGCCACCTCTATTTTGTAAGCTTAACCTTTATATGATGAGAAAGATCAAATATTGATATTCGGCATCAATGGTAATATCCTACCTTTTCTCATCCACTTCATTTACTTCTTTATACATTGAGGTCAATGCATGCATAAGTAGGGGGGAGGGTGTACTTGAGAAACTAATTTCAAAAATTAGTTTTCAAAACAAAAACATTTTTGTTTTATATCAAGATATGATGAAAAAATGAATTTTAATGATGAGTCGGGATATATATTCTATAACGCTTAGTGTTGAATTTGATAGATAGTTGATATTATTGATTTCATTGCCGCTTAGACTATTTATTATGCTTTCGGACATAGTTCTTATTGATAGAATTCTTTATCAAGGCACCACCATAATACTTGGTAGTTTTGTGTACTTTTGCTAGAAGAGAGATTTAAACCCCTAGTAAACTGGAAGTAGAATTTTTAGACTTAGCCCGTGAGACTTGAGCTTTATACTCATTCTTTGGAGAGTTCTTACGAAAAATCCGAAGTCTTAGTGACTCATCATCTTTTCAGTTCTTTATGTCGTTGTAATATAGTCTCATTATTCGTTGATTTGGTTAATCACGAAGTGACATCAACTGGGGAGATAGCCATTAGGTCTTGTAGTCTATTCAAAACAGAGTATCATACTGATAAGTCAAGTAGTGAACCCATTCAGCCTTTATCCCACCTAGTAGGACCATCATGTTAACCCTTTTGAGCCTTATAATAAGCCATTTCTTTTTCATAAAACCCTTGACCCATCACCCAACTCCGGACAAGAGTATAGCCAAAATCTTTATCATCCATACCCATATGTTTTCGAGAATACGAGGGGCACAAGGAGGAAGAAAGACCACAAAAAGGAAGATTACAAGGAAATATCGAGGAGATACAATGAAGTCCATCATTTTGTTCAAGTGAAAGAAGCTAGTGGAAAACGAGCATATCCGATTACTAATCAAGGATATACCAATCGGAGCTAAAAAAAAAAAAAAAAAAAAAGTAAGAGCGAATGGATGGAAAAGCTAAGACAAAGGAAGAATTTTTCTGCAATACAAAATTTGAAGAAATCTTCCAAAGAAATAAGCAAAACCCTTAGTGTTTTTTAAACAACCTTAGAATCCTTTTTACCTTTCCTTCATAAACCAATACCCAAGCCAAGTTACAACCCATGACTTATCACTACAAGATGGTGCTAAGTCTAGAATAGGTGAGAGGATGCTAAAGTGAAGGACCCGACACTTCATATGTGATTGACATTCTTTCCATGAGACTACTTTTATGAGGAAGTCCGTTTTTCAAGGTAGTATGTGGGATGTTCAGATGCATTATTCTTTTCCCCACATACATGAGGTAAAATAGTAGACCATCTTCTCGAGAGATTCTTTTTTGAGAGTATGACCCGGTGAGGATTGAAAGTCAAGATTATCTACCTATGGTAAACTAGGGATTCCGTTTCTTGGATAGGAGAGTATAGAAAATTGACTAAGTACACACATAAGCCTTGATTGAGAATTTTTGTCAATTTTACTATCTCTCATCATAATCTATGAGTCTTTGCAGCAATGTAATTAGCAATGGAGATTGTCTATTGGAGTAAGCACAAAGTGGGTAAGGAATTTCTCTCTCGAAAAATACTATCATTCTTGAACATGCTATTGATTGATTTTGTGGGTATATCACCTGAAAACCCTCACGCGAGACTATAACTTCGTCCTTTTTGGGGAACTTAAAGGTTTAAAGCCTTGTTGCATATGGTAAATGCAATCGCGATGCCTCTTGAAAATGAGTTAGGATTTTATTTTTGTTATTAGGATGTGATTTTGATCACTTATCTATTTTTTATCTTATTTGCTAAGAGACTAGCAAAAGGCTAGTTGGGAGTTGTGATAAGTGCTCAAAAAGTGCTATTTAACCCTCGATTATGCCTCTTGTTTAGCCATCTTAGTGGACTAATAGTGTTTATAAGTTGTGTTTTAAGACTCTACGTGAAAAAAGAGTTTTTGTAGAATATTAGAGAAAAATGGGGTAAAAGCGAAGCAATTCGAGCATTAAGGATCACATGGGAGGCCCGTGGACAATCATGGAGAAGGCCAAGGAATTGGAGCTGTTAAAGGTGCGACTTGGACCTATATTAAAGTCTATTTGGAAGCCCAAGGCCAAAGGATTCGTTGCTTGGACCAAAGCCCGCAAAAGAGGATAGAAGGATAGAGCAGAAGAGAGAAAATCGGCTTATGCGTCTGGGACGCATGGATCGAGCGTCCAGACGCATTGATTGAGTCTGGGACGCATTGATTGAGTCTGAGACGCATGGATAATGCGTCTAGACGCATGAATCGACAATGTAGCCAATTCCTTTCGGTTTTGGACATGAAGTTGGACTCGAAAGAAACCTATTTGTATTAGGAAACAAATGACGGTTTGGAATGCTTCTAGAGCTCATTGTAACCCCTATAAATAGAGGACCTAAGTGCCTCATGTAATTTGCCAATTCACTTTATATTCTTGTCTCCTTAACTTGGAGGCAGAGAGAGATTAATAATAAAAGATCGGGTTTTAACTAGCCGAAGTCTTAATAAATTAGTCTTTCTAGTCTTATGTTCTTCAACTCTTCTTCTTCTCGTTCTTCGTGTTCTTCCTTCTATATGGAAGGCTAATCTTCTCCTTCAAGGGAAGATGAAGCGATGCTTAAAGTTTAAATGATTCTTACGGGTTCATGGTGTTCTTCAATCAGGTTAGTTCTTTATGTTTGTAGTTATTAGTTCCATTGCCCACCAGGGGATGGAAGTATAGAATAGGGTTTATGTTTTGCAATATTAATATCATGCTAGTGTTCTTTACTTTTTCTTCTAGTAGTGTAATTCTTTAGAGTTAGGGAAGTATTCTTTGTGTTGCCTTAGAAGGGTAGCTCAGGGAGTGGTGCCTAGGGGAAGTATTCTTTGTGTTTGCCTTAAGTGGTGATTCATTGAATGGCTGCCCTATTAGAAAGTACTCCTTGATGTTGCTCTTGGTAATACATTGAATGGCTGCCCGAGCTTACATAAAAGGAAAGAAGATATTAATAGCATAAACATAGGAACAACCTTAAGTAGAGTTAATTCTTAACGATGTTTCATCAAAAAGGGCATCGCACTCATTTCGATTGCCTAATTGTAGTCTACTTGTAAGAACAACCATGAAGCAGTAAGATCATAGATTAAAAGTATTGGTGGATTCTAATCTCTTGAATTCCCTCTCTTATAAATTCTCAATAGTTTAGTTAGTTTAGCTTAGTTTAGCATTAGAATCTACAATCTCTACAATATTAGTTTTAATCCCTCAAACCCCTTTCCAAAGGTCTCGTTCTTCACATAACATACACTTAAAAGTGGAACGATACCCTACTCATCCTTTATTTATTGAGGGATAGTTAGGTTTTGATACGCTTCTCTTTTGTTCAACGACCATATACCATCTACATACGCAAAAAGAGAGAGTGTCACAAAGTCATGGTTATTTAGTTGGGAAGGAAAAGAAAATCAATTGGAACATTAAATGATGCAGTTGAGTGTTGAATTTCATGTGAAAGAAAGGAGAATGAGCACTCTCATTTTCCTATAAAAAGATGTCTTTAGTAGCAAGACATAACTTTGGCTCCATAGTGTAGTTTTAGTCGGAGTTTAAAGTTTTCCATGTAAGGTTTAAGTTTTGTAATTTGGTTAATATTTAGTTGTGAACAAAATTTGTTTTATGTCTTATTATATGTTCCAATATTGTCTTTATATATAAATTAGAAGTTATTGTCTTTTTGCTATTTCCATTTTACAACAATTAGATTTATTGATTAGGTTCACATTTTAGTAACTTGCAATTTCAGTCATTTTGAAAAATAGTTTTAAAATATTTGTAAAATCCTACTCACTAAATCTCCTCTTAGAAAAACCTCCACTTGGTTGTTAATTAGAGTTCTAGCCCTTAGGTTTTGGAGCGAAACCCTCACTCAATTATATTTCAACGTGCACGTGAGTGAGGGTACTTGAACAAATGTACTTTCGAGTGTGTATTAAGAATAAATTATTAAAGCGTGCAAAAGTGCAAATCACACGATTCATGCATGAGGGGTCGGTCAACTACATCAGCGGTTTGAGTACAATTCAGAGAGCAGTAGCGACTTTCAGGCCAGCACTATCTAGATGCTTCAAGAGCTGCGAGACGAGTTAGTTTCTCAGGCTTCTACGCCCGAGAGAGCTAGATGAGAGGGAAGAGATAGGAGTAGCTCGAGTTCGTCTCGACGTTGCCCACGCAGAATCTGACTAGACAGCTCCCTAGTGTCCGCATAGATAGATATATTTGTTTTGGTTGTAGTACATGTCTTTACTTTCTGCACTTCTAGTTTTTCATAGTATTATTTGTATGTATGCCTGTGTTTTGTGGAATGTATAAGGATTTGTGGTATATGAGTAGAAAGAAATACAAATACATCATGCCCAAATTTTCGTATTTTCTACACCATGCATGTTTTTACAAATAAAATTCAAAAAAGCCAAAAGTTTCATGTTAGAATAATTATGTTTTTTTACCTTTTAGATAAACCATGTATTTCTCGTTCTATATCTATCAACCGACGCTCCAAACTTGTGTGGGGGTGGTATATTTTCATAACGAAGAACATAGTATAGGTTACTGCCGTTTTTGCTCATGTTCCTATGGTAATCTATTTCCTTTTCTTCATACTTTGAGGACAAAACATATTGGTATAGTAATATTTTGCAAAAACTAGGCATTTATTATATAGCATTCTTATATTAGATAGATTTAATATATTTCTTTCTTTCATAAAATATTTCAAAAAAGACCAAAAATATTTTTACATTTTAGTACTAAAAGTATTGTTTTCCCTTTTTCTATGATGAAGAAATGGTTTAGAAGTCTCATTATAGCAATAGAGTAAAGATTTGTTCTTCGAACTTAGATTAATATACATACAACAGTTTCTGCACCTTTTCATGAATGGCATGCATCAACATTTGATCGTATATAGCAGTGAGTTTCTGAGACCAAGGTTAGAACAGTTAAGTTACATATCCTATGAGAATCTAGCCAGAAGCCTCATCTGAATGATTATTGAGTGATGACACAAGAATGTCCGGATAGAGAGATAACATGTCCACTTGCTTGATCACCACGCCATATCCTAGGAGATCATTTAGGCCTTTTTTGGATTGATATAGCCAAATAAACGTTAAAAACCTAAAAAGATAATTTTTTCTCTAGTTACCCCCCCTTGAGCCTTTACCAATTTCTGAAAGCCTTTTTATTTCTTCGCCATCAATCCCTAAACCGTTACTACACACACAATAAAAAGCGTACCCAGTTGACGAGTTGAGAATTGGATGAACTGTGAAAAGAGAAGAGAAGGCCTTGTACAAAAATAGAATAGTTAGAAGCTTCAAAAGAAAGAAAAAGAAAGAAAAGATTCAAAAATCGAAATCCCCCAAAAGTTCAAAATCAATCAAAAGGAGTTGAATTCAAAAGAAACAAAAACAAAATTAGAACTCCCAAAAATCAAAATGGAGTCACAAAGCCAAAGGGATAAAGAATGAATTGAATCACAAATTTGGAGCAAAAAAGAACAAAACGAGGTTTTTCTCTCGTACAAATATCCGAAGACCCAATTTCTCAACTTATCAGAGTTTGTTTTCCCTTCCCTTTATTTCTAAACCACTACCTTATCCCCATAATTCCTAATAAAAGACCTTTAGTTCAACTAGGAATAGAATGGTGTGATAGTAAGTGGATATTGTGATCAATCGACCCCGGTTTCCTTGGACGTCATTCGCGTATATGAGGAATATAAGTGCCCTCTGCACTTGAGAAAACAAAACTTGAGTGAATCTATAAGAGAGTTGTTATTGCAACACACCCCTGTGAGAACTCAGCTTAAGGACGCTCTCCAAAAGCTTAAAAAATGACTATGCTTTTGCATTTCACCGCTCATGCTTTGCACGTTTATCTTTAGAAGATTAAACTATTGTATATATATTATTATGAGTTCAAAGGATCTTTTCTTTATTCCCCCGCTAATGAGATGTATAAACCTCTAAGATTAAATAAGGAAACGAGACCCTTTGTACTAAAGTTCACTAGGGAATTCCTAGTGGTTGAAAGCCTAGTTGCATATGGTCAATGGTATCGCACTTCACGAAATGAGACAAGTATAATAAATCACACATTTGTGATCTTAGTTTTTTTTCTCTTATCTTTGCTTGAGGACAAGCAAAATGCTGTTTGGGGGTAGTTGATTAGACCCCAAATGTGCATTTTGTTACCTTTACAATACTTCAATTATGCCCTTTTTATGCTTATTAAATAGACAACTTATAGCTTTTGTTACCGTTTGCAGGATACATGCCATTTAGGACGTATATTCCTAATACGTGCATTTTAGCGCAAAAAAGATTGTTATTGATGCTGCTTGGGAAGATTCCAGCTTAGGAGCAAAACTGCCGAAAAGTCAAAGTCACTACAAGAAACAAGGTCTTTGGCGACAAAAAAAATTGTCGCTGAAAATCGCAGAAACGTCGCTAATACAACTTGGCGACGCTTTTTGGAGTGTCGAGTCAACATTGCTAATGCTATAGTCGTTAATGATATGTAGCCACGCTATTTTAACGTCGCAAAATAGCAGATATTTACCGACGTTTATTACTATCGCTATTTCTCTAATTTCGTCGCTAACTCATTTTGGTATTCTCAATATAGTAACGTCGCAAAAGATGAAATGTTGGCGACATTTTTAAAATCGCCGGTAATAAAGCATTACTAGCAACGCTTTTAACGTCAATAAAAGTCTGAAAATTTTGAAAATTTTAGCATTATTAGCAACGTTTTAATCATCGCTATAAGTCCCAAAAAATTAAAAATCAAAAATCTTATTAGCGACATTTTTATTGTCACTAGAGATATCAGTAATTTAAAACTTTAGTTATATAAACGACGTTGTTATCATCGTTAAAGATCTAAAATATTTGAATTTTGTGTATTTTTAGTGACGTTTCTATCGTCGAAAAAAAGGTAAAACAAATTAAAAAAAATTAGTGTTATAAGTGACGTTTTGATTGTAGCTATCGGTTAGTTGTGATCATGTTCCCACACTATTTTGATCACTAATATTGTTGCCGACATTGTGCACCATTTGTACAATTGTCTCCCCCCCCCTCTATTCAACAAATAAACGATATAACGTGAGCATCAATTATCTTAAACAACAAATTTTCAATAAATAAAAGTGAGTTAATTCACTCCATTAGCAACAAAATAGAGTTGCATCATCCCTTTTCATAACTTTTATTTTTGAACTCATCTTAAGAAAAGTATTAACTTAAACAAAAACATTTCTAAACATCCCTCAAATAGCTTGTGAATGAACCATCTTCACAAAAAATGATAATAAATAGCATTTAGATTCCTCTAGTGCCTCTTGCAATTCCAAACCGCCATTTCTTCACAAAAACTAATACCAAACCAATCCATTTTGACGTAAGAGTATCTGTATACAAAGATATTATCTATTAGACCACAAAAAAAAATGGAAACAAAAATATAATAGTTTCCTCCGACAAAATTAAAATCCGTGAACTATTAACAATTATGTTAAGTTTAAATTGTATCCAAATAATTTATCCATTAGACCTCTACTAGCTAGTATTCATTGAGATAAATCTAAGAATTGAACTATATACAAAACAAGAATTTCATTAATATGAAAGCACAAAGGTACAAGGCTAGAGGAGTCTGCAGTACGAAGTTATATACCTCCTTAGCAAGGCACTAAAGAAAGCATAGACTCTAAAGACCACAAATATATAAGCCAAAATCACATTTCCACTTCAAATAAGAATGTCTAATATTTCACAGTTTTCATTCTAATGTCTAGCAGCAGCGGCGGCAGCTGGACATTATAATGAGAACTGTGAAAGAAGTTAAATCACATTAATATCTAATATTTTCTCATTCTATATACTCTTTGAACAAAAGAAGTCCACATCACCCCATGAATACAGTAATTAACACGTAAGAGATTTAAGCGTGACAAACATATATTTCATTGAAGAAGAGTCTTCTTTTGTTCAAAGAGTATATAGTATCACTTGGTCAAATATGGTCTCTGCTACTATGGTGTCAATAGTTTGACCAGATATTAATCCCTCAAAACCTATAATGGTTTAGTAAACTACGTTTGCATGCAAACACATCCCCGAATTGCACGAAGCAAATAAAATCTTTCATAGTGAAGGAGTTAGATAAGGCGAAGTTATTGTGTGTGATCTTGTGAAAAACGCGAAGTGATAGATCGCGGCAAGTTCTTCAAAATTACCTTAACTTTTCACAAGGTTATGAATGTTACGTTGAAGGGGACAATGTTTCGCGGAAACAGGTGATAGCAATATTGTGGCAATACTGATTGTGTCATATCTAGCAATGTTCTTTACCGGATCAAGAAGCCACCCCAACGGAAGCATGTCCAAGTCGGGCCATGAGTTTCCTTTTAATCCCTCAGTTCCTATCATATTAGCAGCAGAGAAAAGTCCCCGCCCACAAGTCAATATATCGTTATTTCATAACTCTCGAGCAACCATAAAGAAATATAGTGAGCATGCAATCCTCATCGACATTAATAATGGGAGTTAGTAGTTCGAAGCTTAATAGAGTAGAACACCAATATACCGGATACATTAAAATGAGCTGCCACATCACCCCATGAATCCCAATCATCTCTAGTAATCCTATACATGTTAACAAGATAACTCACATCCTTGGCCATGGCTGGTGTTGCCTTGGTTCCGTGGAGAGAGAGAATACAAGATAGGACGATCAAGCTCCTTCAAGACTGCATAAATTAGAGCTCTTTATGCCATCTCTTCCTTATGCAAATCCTCCACAAAATCATCCAACCCCCTCTAAAATGTTCTAGCTGAAAATTACCGGTTTGGTAGAAGAAGAAAATTTGTCACATTGTACCTTGAAACTATGGCTACTTCATTGATGTTCAAATCATCGCCAAAGATACAATAATGCTTCACTGTGTCAAAAATGGGGAAAACATTAAACAAAATTTTCAGAGAATAATACCCAATTCATGTTGAAAACTTGGATCATATGATATTACAAATTCCAAATAGTACAATTCCTCTTGATTGGTCGTGGATAGTAGCAGTGTTAGGATAATAAGAGCACAAAATAGCATACAAAAGTGGTACGAAAATCTGAATGTGGTTTCATCTGTATATCGGTGTCTGAAGAATGCTCTTCCATTTAGATTAAAGTACCATGTCAGATGACGCACGCTTTAGCAGACAAAAATATGTTTCAACTGCAAAGAAATATATTACCGAAATCCACACCCCACTCAGCATTCTGATGACAGAGTGACCTCAAGAAGGCTTTTCCAGCTCCCAACTTAGTATCCACGCCATGAAACCATGTGGCATCCATGCACATTTTCGATCTGTCGGGCCTATATCTTTTTGCACGCCATTGTCTTCCGGACTCCATATAACCAACCCGAGAAACCACTAGTGTCGGTTGAGATTTCCAACAACAAATGGCCATACTTATTTCTCTAGATTTGTATGTGAGGGAGTAGGTATATCTCAATGTTTATCGGCTTTCAATGAGGCTCACACATGCTGCAATCTAATTTCAATTATATTTCATAAGGGTACCCTTTCAAATCATTTGTATGATTATGATGATTGTTATGTGCCAAACTTTTGGTAATGGTAGCTTATTTAAATAAAAAGAAAAAAAGGAAAAGTGCAATGTACATTGAAGGGTTTACCGTGGTAATGTCTAAGATGGGAGAGTTTGCATTGATTTGCTTGTGTACTTACTCCTCTCATGACATGAATCCCAAACTTTAAACCTATGCCATGTACTTTCCTCGGCTACTTCATTGAACCCTTTCCCATCTATAGGCGAAGGCCATCTTTTGGGGTCAAGGATCATCTTTCCCACTAATCGATCACATCAAATCTGAGTGAATCTGTATAAGCACCTTTAACTTTCCTCCTATACGGAGAAAATCCACCACAACATATTTGCCGAGAAAAAAAAATTAAGTCAAGGAAGTAACATAATAGTAATAAAATATCTCTCTGTGGATACTTGCTCATAATGTGTTTAACATAGACGGTAACTCTTGACTTGTCAAAAGTTGGAATATATTTTCGACCTCATATCCATGAGTTAGTAGCCTCTTAGAAACAATTTCTGCATTTTGGAGGAATTGTTCTTCAGAAACGATCCATGAAAAAGAATCATATGAATTTCCGGCCTCTAGGAGGGTGCTAGCTTGCCCTCCATTTTACCCGAGAGGCTTGGATAGCTCCCTGAAATGTACAATTCCAATTCAACATTAATTTCATAATACTCATTTATCTAAGAATTGGATTCTGTTTAAAGAATGCAAAAAGGAACAAAAACAAAACACTTAACAAAGAAAATAAGCAAACAAAGTAGATGAAAAACCATATTTCAGAATGGTAAAAACCATAGTATATAAAATTTAAGGACAAAGGAGAAAAGGGATTCTAATATAACTCGTCAAATAGCCAAAAAGCTCAAAATGTTTGTCCACTGTCTCAGTTTGAGTCATTTGAGTAACATTTCCACTTCTTCATCAACTAAAACAGAAAATAACAACTTGGGCATATTTGTTCTTATACAATTAATTTGCAGAAAGAAAGAATAAAGAAATGGAAGAAGAACACGCACCTGTAGCAGGTTGGTTTCTAGAAAGTCTTCTGTTTGAGAGACCAGAGAAGAAACCTTGCAGCAACAATTTCTATAAGAAATTTGTGAGAAACCCATGACTGAAAAAAATAGTAGAGAAAAACAAAATATGCAGCCAGAATTAAGTAAACCCCCTAGAATGAATTTCATTTGCTAATCGAGCTGGAACCCCAAAAATCAAATTTAAAACCCTAAGAGAGAGAATAGAGTGATGGAGAGTGTATCTTCTACTGAAACGGTTCTCCGATCTGATGGGGGAGGGTTATTCAAATTGGTTGAGGTGATTTAATAATTGGTGGTGGAGGCGAGAAGAATGGCGGTTCAGTGGGAGAGAGAGTGCGTGAATACTGAGTAGTACTAATAGCTAGGTTTTTTTTCTTTTTTCTTTTTTCCTTTTTCTCTCTTTTTTTTTCCTTTTCTTTTTAATTGGATGGGCACGAGATAACCAAAAAATTTTAGAGCCTGAAATTTTTCGAAACAAAAATTTTGACTCGCTGAAATCACAAATTCAAATTCAGAATTGGTATCATCGCCATATATGGATTTTTAATTTCTATTTATGCCAAACTATAGGCTACGATGAAAAATGCCGCCAAAAAAGTAATTTCTAGCTACGTTTTTTTTTCAACGTTGGGATACTCTATCATCACCGACGCTTAAATACGTCGTCATTGATAAAATGTTTTTCCAACCGTCCTTTTGTCGCCAAATAATTTTTTCTGATTTATAAAATTTCCAAAATTTTTGAACAAGGCTTTCAGCAACATGAAAATCGTAGCCAAAAGTTTTTCATCAAAGGGTACGACACTAGAGAAATTGCGACGTTATAAACATCGCCAAAGATGATCATTAGCCATGTTTTTTTATTGTCACTAAAAGTTTTGTCGCTAAAAAGCCTATTTGTTGTAGTGAGTCAACTGTCAAAGACTCAAAGCTGAAAGCTATGGACTCAGGGACTTAAAGCCAAAAATCAAGAATTCAATTGTCCTAAATGAGTTTAAGATGGCAGCAGCGCCATTTGATAACTAGATTTTTCTAACTTAATCTTACGTTATTAATTATTTATTTTCTACTCTCACTTATATATTCATGCAATATATATAGAGTACGAAATCGTTCCACTCTTAACTCTCTAGACTTAAACGAATTCAACTAATCAAACACAAGGAAACAATGGTGAGAGTAATATTTATGGATGTGAATTTATACTACAAAATTGAATATATGAATTTAACTTATAATAATTTAACTAAGCAATTGAATATGACTTGAATAAAATATAGAGAAGAATAGAGAGATTTGAAATCCACCTTGATTAATCCCTAATATGCTAGTACGGAGTTGTTGCAATCCTAATCTTTATGTTTTCACATAAAGGTTAGGTCTTTTTATCCCTAATTATTCATGACATCTCTACCAACTAATAATTAGCATGTGAGGTAATTGAAACCCATTCTAATGGTGAATTAACTACCCTCAAGAGTAGAATATCTTACTACAACTATTCTATACTAACACATCAAGTTTTCATCAAGGCTTTAATCAAATCCCTCTAATGGAGGTTTAGCTATGATTCATTAGATTATTATGGACATAATAATAGAAAGAAGAAGATATAATGAAAGAACACTTGTATTGGAATTTGATTTGATTGGATTGGATTAATGGTGGCTAGGCTAATAAAACAATAACTAGATTTTAAAACTAAAGAAGAAAACTAATTTATTATCTAATGAGAGAGAGAGAGAGAGAGAGAGAGAGAGAGAGAGAGAGAGAGAGAGAGAACCCTAATTTACAAGTAAACTAAAGAGGGGAGTAACCATGTTTTGTTTAGCTTTAACCCTCTTTATATAGGAGAGGGTTAGGTTTACAAATTCGTGCATAGGCTTTGGAGCTATATTTTGGGCCATTAAATCAAGCCCAAAACCTAATTACTTAAGTCCAAAAAAGTTTATATGTTGGAAATTACTACAATTGCCTTTTCATCCATTTTTACTCCTCTGATTAGATCAAGGCCTAAACCATTAGAAATCTCTTTCCGATCCGGTCGTTTTGACATATAGTAGGCTTAATTTCGAGGTCTGAGTCCAAAGATACGATCTGCAAAAGTTCTGTTGACTTTTATGCTCTATTTCTGCCCGCGTTGACTTTGACTTTTCAGTTTTTACTGGGATTTAAAAAGGTTTTTTTCTCCTTGAAACTTGGGCTTTAAAAATAGAATTTCTTAGCAACCAACCTTTGATCCTTTCTCTTGCAAAAGTGACATATTTCTTCATATAGTTGACTCAAAGATCTGAAATACACAAAAGTACGTAAACAGTACTAACTTTTATTTATTATAAGCATAATTGGTCTAAATGTAATATTATTAAGGGGTTAAAACTACAGTTTTGGGCACTTATCAAACCACCCCAAACAATATTTTGTTTGTCCTCAAGCAAATATGATAAATTAAAATAAGTGACAAAAAATGGAGTTCTAACTAATCTCGTTTCGCTGAGTGAAATTGCATTGACCATATGCAATAAGGCTTTAAACCACTAGGAATTCTCTAGTGGACAAGTTATAGCCTCGTGAGAGTTTCCCAGAGAAGATACTCACAAACTTTTTATTTTATTTTATTTTTCTTTTCTTTGGATGAAAACTTTATTTTCTTATTGAAGCAACCAACAAATTCTTGGTTTCAAAGGTCTTTCTCTTTCCTATTCGTTATTTCAACTATATTCTCAAACTCATTCAAAAATGGGTAGGCTAATTTTTATTTTGTTTTGTTTTTGTAAAAGGGTAAAGGAATTGTGGTTTATGAAAGGCTAAAGAAAGGCTCAGAGGGGCGACTAGCGGAAAATAATTTCATAAAGGTTTGAATTTCTGGCTATATCGATCCAAAAATGGCCTAAATTCTCGCTTATGATATGGTATAATGATCAAGCAAGTGGACGTGTGATTTCTCTATTTGGAATTTACTTCTCCCTTGTGTTATTACTCAGATATTTCACTCATAAGGCTTTTTAGGCTATATTCTCACAGAATTTGTAGAATAAGTACTTTAACCTAGATTTCAGAAACTTACTGCCAATACAAATATAGATACTCATGCAATATATTTATGGAAAGATGCAATAATTATTACCTACATATTAACCTAAGTTTCTAAAAGTTATTCTAATTTAAGAGCTAAAGTGAAACTTCTAGACTACTATCATCACAGAAAAAGAAACAATACCAATATTCCTAAGTGCATAATATAAATACTTTTAATTATTTTTTTAATATATACATATTGAAAGCAAAGTGCATATTATACATATATATCCTAATAGGTGCCTTAAAAATTTTCAAATGTTTCTATCCCACCCCCAAACAATCGAACGCTTTGTCCTTAAAGTGTAAAGAGATAAGGAAAGAATTTACCATAGAAATGTGGTAAAAATTGGCAGTACCTGTAACAGAAATATTATAAAGATAATATGATAACATGAAGCACAATTAAACTGTTACGTACTAACTAACATAAATTATACTGGAGTAAACATGACAGAGAAAGGGTGGCAAAAAGATTTGAAATGAAATACCAAAATACGCCAACCCCAAATAAAATTTGAAAACTCTTTTTAAGTTTGAAAATTTTTGTGGCCTATACTCCATTAAGGTGGTATTTTACAAAAAAATTATATAGGTCTTTTAAAGTTAGATTCCCTAGATTGTGCACACCCCCAAACAAGTAAGAAATTGAGGTGGCACAAAATGGATGATGCGTGCTCAACTATAAACTAATAGTCAAAAGAGTTGGGGGTCTAGCCATAAAAATATGATACTAAATGCACCCCCAAACAGAATGAAGTTGTATAATTGGAAGCAAACATGTAGAAGAATGAATGAAAACTTATGCAACCCATCAAAGAACTTATGTAAACCATCATGTTGTAGCTATTTTAAAGAATTAGAATGACCCAAAAGATGAATTAGTGATACTTTAGGTGAGAAAGAAATGAAGTATGGATCCTGATGTCTTTCATGAGGCTCAAATGAGAAAAAATAAGACAAACTAGGTTTCTCACTACACTCGGTCAAAGCTTGGCTCTCAACTACAGGAATGGTATACTCATGAGATTGTGTGCTAGGCAAACACTCTTCACTGTGAGGGTTGAAAAATTATAGAAGGTCTCTGAGGAAATTGGCTCAAGTGCAAATTTGAGGTTCCTCTGAAATGGTGGGTGAATGGATGCCTTAGTTGTGGTAGACGATTGGATTTTAGGAGGTGGTAACTCAGGTAGATGGTGGTCAGTTGGTGGTTCATTAGTTGGTGGATCCTCAGCTGCCACACTAAATTAAGATTCACATTGCGCTAAAGAAGTTACTTCGTTTAATTCTTGCACATTATCTTATTCATACCTTAGATTAGAATTGTTGATTTCTATTTCCTTACTCTCATCCTCTAAAACAATATAAGTTTCCTCAATGTCATCATGGTCATCCAAAACATGTCCTACAAAGTCGTCTTCAAGAATTTCCTCATCCAGGTAGTGTGTGGAGTTAATATAATGATTAATGGGAGGGACATGGGAAGGTAATGGTTCATGAAATTCAGGGTATGTCTTAACTAGGTCGAATGGTTTGGTTATGGAAATATGTTGTTCTACTTGTGTGTCAATCTCTGGCAAGGTTGAAAGTTCTGTATTAGGTGAGGGGATCATGGAAATCATCTTGGCTAGGTTTTGAAGCATAGTTAGGTTCTGAAGCATAGTTTGGAAAATTCGGTCTAGGAAGGGTGGAGAACTAGATGGGTGGGTAATTTCTAGTATGGTGGAAATGTCTAGCGTAGGTGAGCTTAGCATCTTTAGGTTCTGAAGTATTATTTTGTTTTAGGCCATTATTTCATTGAATGTTGTTAGCGGAGGGGAAACTTGGTTGTGTGGTTCTAGTTGGTATGGTGTTTGACAGTCATACTTATTGGCGAATGGATATGATATGAGTCCTTTTTGGGATATGGCGTTTGAGTGACTCTGGTTGATCTCGTACTGTGATGGGTTAGGTTGAGGTTGAATAAATATGGGACATGAATGGGCGGTGTGGTCTGGATCTGAACAAATTGTGCACGAAAAAAATATTTGGTTCGTTGTACACACTCATCACGGAACTAGAAGTAGACGACACTGGTTGACTCCATGTATAGTTTGGATGACTAAAAAACTCTTGATTGTATTGGTTACTATGAAAATTTGAAAATTGAGGCTCATAATTATTATTATATCCTATAGTAGGTCCAAACTCTTGGTATGATGGGCACTGAGAAGCCCAATGGTAAGGATTACCACAGCATGAACATGGTGGAGGGTTTGCATAATAACCACATGATTGTTGGTTTACATATTTATATGCCATATTGGTTTTAAAAATATATTCTAGGATAAGTATTATGCAAACAAAACTCTAACTATAAATTTCTAGATAGGCATGTGTGTTGACGTTTACGATATATAACTCTAGATGGTTTTTTCTTACCAGACCTTAATCTCATGCAAGGCTAAGTCCAATATAAAAGAAATATGAACAACAGTCAAACAACCCTGATATACTAGAATTGAAACTCCTATGACAGAAGAGGCGAGGAGTGGAAGAAGGAGTACCAGAATGCCTCCTTGCTACATGTATGAATAACGTCTTTGATATGCAATCTCAGTGTATTGAAGAAGTTTGGAACACTGAATAAAAAATAACTTGAACAAAAAAGAAGTTTGGAAGGGTGTGGGCATGCTCAGAAAAATAGAGTTAAAAATAAAAAATTTAAAAAAACGTAGTAGCCTATAAAATTTCAGAACAATCGGAGTTATGAAAGTCCTTCGACTACCCTGCAAAGTTTGTGAAATAGTTTTTGGCCACAATACAAACAACCAAATGGTTAACCAATCAAAACAGAACCAAAAATTGCCAAACTTTTACTGGAGACTCTTGATAGATCATGCGTGTTCTTATAAAATATTTAGATCAATTTGAGTTCTACAAACCTTTCTTATTGGCTGTTGTTCTAGAAATTAAGTGTTGCAAAAATAGAAATACACTGGAAACAATCTATTAGTTAGGTGATCAAAACAAATAAAAACTCTTTAACATTTTACTGAAACTCCTGACTTATGATAGATAATGGTAAAAAATTTAGAATTTTTCACTCGTCGTTTTCCCAGAACTTTTGAAATCAAAACTAAAATACAGGTGTAAATATGGTAATAGTTCACTAGGTAAAACCACTAGGAAAAATCTGAAAACATTCCATTAAATCAACAACATCTTAAAGATTATTCTTGAAAAATTTCAAAATTTTCGAAAATTTTAAAATACCTTTACCACAGATTCTTCCTTCGTGAGTCCTAGATCTTAAGGGAGCTACGCTTTTGCAAGGCAAAAGAGAGGGAGGGGGCTCTCTTAGTTTAAAACAGTGAATTTCAAGCTTGAACAGTAATGAAAATATGAGAAACAAGAATGAAAAATTAAAAGGGTGGGTAGGTAGAGAATGGGGGATTGCCCTTTGGATTCAACCAATTGAATTCTTGTCCTGAATGAGTTTAAGATGGCAGCGGCGCCATTTGATAACCGTAAAAATGCAAAACTAGATTTCTCTAACTTAATCTTATGTTATCAATTATTTATTTTCTACTCTCACATATATATTCATGCAATATATATAGAGTAAGGAATCGTTCCACTCTTAACTCTCTAGACTTAAACGAATTTAACTAATGGAACACAAGAAAACAATGGTGAGAGCAATATTTATGGATGTAAATTTATACTATGAAACTGAATATATGAATTTAATTTATAATAATTTAACTAAGCAATTGAATATGACTTGATAAAATATGGAGAAAAATAGAGTGATTTGAAATCCACCTTGATTAATCCCTAATATGCTAGTACGGAGTTGTTGCAATCCTAATCTTTATGTTTTCACATAAATGTTAGGTCTTTTTATCCCTAATTATTCATGACATCTCTACCAACTAATAATTAGCATGTAAGGCAATTGAAACCCATTATCATGGTAAATTAACTACCTTCTAGAGTATAATATCTTACTACAACTATTCAATACTAACACATCAAGTTTTCATCAAGGTTTTAATATTAGAGGTTTAGCTATGATTCATTAGACTATCATGGCCATAATAATAGAAAGAAGAAGACATAATGAAAGAACACTTGTATTGGAATTTGATTTGATTGAATTAATGGTGGCTAGGCTAATAAAACAATAACTAAGTTTTAAAACTAAAGAAAAAAACTAATTTATTATCTATTGAGAGAGAGAGAGAGAGAGAGAGAGAGAGAGAGAGAGAGAGAGAGAGAGCCTAATTTACAACTAATCTAAAAAGGGGAGTAGCCAAGGTTTGTTTAGCCTTAACCCTCTTTACATAGGAGAGAGTTAGGTTTACAATTTCGTGCACGGGCTTTGGAGCTATGTTTTGGGCCATTAAATCAAGCCCAAAATCTAATTACTTAAGTCTATAAAGGGTTTCTCTACTGGAAATTACTGCAATAGCCTTTTTGTCAACTTTTAATCCTCTGATTGGATCAAGGCTTGGACCATTAGACCGATCTTTCTGAGTCGGTCGGTTTGACATATAGTAGGCCTAATTCCAAGGTCTGACTGCAAAGAAACGGCATGCGGAAGTTTTGTTGACTTTTATGCTCTATTTCTGCCCGCGTTGACTTTGTTTTTTTAGCTTTGACTGGGCTTGAAAAGAGTTTTTTCTCCTTGAAACTTGGGCTTTAATCATAGAACTTCTTAGCAACCAACCTTTGATCCTTTCTCTTGCAAAAGTGACATATTTCTTCACATAGTTGGCTCCAAGACCTGAAATACATAAAAGTACGTAAACAGTACTAACTCTTATTTATTATAAGCATAATTGATCTAAATATAATATTATTAAGGGGTTAAAACTATAGTTTTAGGCTCTTATCAAGTGGTAACTGTTCACCCCATAAAAAAAATGAAAAAATAAATAAAAAAATAGTAGTAAGAATTAGTGCTATTAGCCCCCCCTATTAGAGAATCCTACATCCGCCCCTGTGACAATGTAAGATCAAGGTTGAAATCAATGAAGCTTGCTTGGTTAGATGGCAGACATGCAAATGAGGCTAGTGGCTTTAGTATCCTATTTGGGAGGTTAGTTGGTTTGAAGGAAATGTAATTGAATTTTTTTGTATAACTTGTTTTGAAATTAGCTATTGTTTCTTTTACTTGTTTAGATGATGGGGAGCATGCCCAGGGAGGTGGGGGTGATGGTTCTGAAGCTCATCTGGTGTGTGTGAAGGTTTCTTGGTTGGTTAGGTGATCAGCTCCTAAATGTGTATTTTATTACCCTTATATTATTGCATTACATTCTTTCTTACGTATAATGAAAAGGCAACTCATAGCTTTTATTGGTCTTTTTAGGTTACAAAGGATTTCATACCACTTATCATAAAAGCTGCATCTTAGCACCAAAAGGAGCCTTAATCACGCTTATTATAAAGACCAAAAGCTGATGGAAAAGTGTTGAAAAAGTCAAAGGCAAAGGTCAAAGCCTTTAACTCAGAAGACTAGAGAAGGAGACCCTTATCTCAAAATATGATATTCTCAATAACCTACCTTGGTCAAGAAGAAATCAAAAAGCAAAAGTTAAATGTGAGGTGTCTCATTTGTAATGGAAAAAGGCAAATCTATAAAAGGCAAAAGTGGGGGTATATAATCTAAAAGTTAGGAAGAGAGAAAACATCCATTGTTTTAGGGTCCATACCATTTGGTTTGTTAGATTTAGTCTTGTTTTTCAATTCAAGTCTTTTACTTTATTGTTCTTCATTTCCTTTTATTTAAATCTTGTTATTTTGTTTTGTTTGTTTCAATCTTCAATCTTATTTTATTGTTCTTGTTTCAATCTTCAATTCAATACTTCTTTCGATGTTTTCATGTCATTTCCATACCAACAACTTGAGTTTTCATGTTTTCATTAACTTAAACTAAACAAGTCTATACCAAGAGTCTACCTTTCTTCTTCTTAACTCCCACACTCAAACTTTAAACAATTTAGGATGAACCTCACTTTTACAAACTCTTTTGAAGTTACACACAACTACTAAAACTTCATTAGGAAGCTACACTAAGCAGGACTTTGAGGCGAACTTGTTACTTGTTTATGTTTTGAGTATTACTAAGTTTATTTTAGATATTGTGGTGATTAACTAATAATGGGGTGCTAAATTTCCTTTGGGATATATATTATGTTGTTGATGTTATTTTATACATGTGAATTGCAATGTCGTGGATTATTAATTGTTTGCATTATAAACAACATAACTTACAATGAGTGATGTTGTTTATAATTGCAAGTAATTATGGATGATGTTTTATTGTGTGGTGGTGGCAGGTGTTGTATGTTGTGTAATGTATGTGAGTGTGTTAGTATGAGGTTCCATGGAGAGAGTGCTGGGAGGTGGTGTATGTTGGCTGGTAGTGTGTGTATGTGAGTGTGTGCTGGCAGGTAGTGGTGGTAGTGTGTTGAGTGTGTTTTTGGTGCTACTGCATGTGTGGTGTGTGTGTGTTTTGAAATGGTGGTGTGTGTGTTGGGTGTGCTAGACTAGTGGTGTGGTGGTGACTGCCTACTGCTGCTATGTTGTGATGATGTTGTACTAATGTTACCTGCTGTGTTGCTTGATATGTATATGATAATGTAATTGTTTGTACCTACTTAACACTTGTAATATCTGTTGACTTTTGATAAGTGTAAATTTGTTGTTATGTACTAGGTATCACCCGTGCCTACGACACGATTTGTTATGAGGTAGTACTTATTATGTTGTTTGTGGCATTAATCTTGGTACACCCAAAATATTTTTAAATGTGTGGTCTATGTGGAAATTTGTAGACATTTTATTTTGAAGTGGTTGTTTATTTTGTGGATGCAACCATGTGGTGGTATCTCAGACCAAAACATTGTGCCCTTTTATAGTTGGAGCTTTTTGACAGGTATCAATTTCACTTTTTCTAAATGCAGCTACTCCTTATTCATTTCTGGTAATTACAAAGCTAAAATCTAATGAACTGAACATTTGAATATTGATATGTGCAAAATAATTTGATTATTCGGACATGAGTGATAGTTGGGTACGTAAATTGTACCTAATCAATATTATAGAGTCGATCTATACATAAATTATTAGAAAAAAAAAAAAGAACAAAAGCAGCCTAAAGTCTATTCAGGAAAAAATTGTCATGGACGTCGTCCTCTACCACGCCTTCAACAATTTTTTGATGAACTTGTTCCATAACTTTATATACAATCATATGAAACATTGTCCAGTACATCAATATTCATTTTCAAGACAATCTTCTAATCTTCAAAATAAAATTACATTGAGTAGTTTTAGCACACTGTGAGCCATATTCTCAAGTGAAATGACACTACACACTCACATAACTAAACAATAGATATGAATTAAACTACTTGATTAAGGCAAAACCTTAGGACAATAAAATGAATTGAAGCTTGTTTTGTTTAGTTATTTTCAAAGAACTTGAGAAGTTTAGAGCATATGACATGCATCATTTTTTTTACATGGTTATGTAATTTGAATCTCAAATGTTCTTTTAGATGGTCAAGTAAGCCTAAGACTCCAAAGAATATTATTAGACAATGTTTAGACAAAATGCAATAGAGTGACTGATCAAACTGTAACTGAGATTGATAGGAGCAAAGTAGCAAACTATGCATGCACTTCAAAATGGTAAGTTCCATATGATGAGCAACAATCTTAACCCTTAATACATTAGCCTATGCCATAGTTCAAGATTTCAAAATTATTGGAATTCTGAAAATCTTAAAAACCGAAATTAACTATATTTCGACCCTATGTTTTTTTCTTCTCAAAAAATGAAATATTCAGTGGAATTCCGATATTAAGTGTGAAATCATGAACATTGGCCTATGCACAAAATTTAAAAGAAGGGATGCCAACAAACTAACTTGTTTGTTACTTGCATCTTGGTATTGCTCGTGCCCACGACACGGATGTCGTTAATGTTGTTTTTCATAGAATTATATTAATCGTTAACGGGAAAAAAAAAGAATTATATCAATCAAATATTTTTTATATGAGTCATATTCGCGCACTATGACAATCAAACCATGCATGTGATCGAGTGCTTAAACATACTCATTCCTTCGCGGAGAAAACATAGATGTTTTTAATAGTAAGTACGACACATCTTTGCATGTTTACAAATTGTAATACTACGATATAATAATATTGTAACTTTATTAGAAATACTATGAAGTTGTCTACAAAAGAGAATACAGTGAAAATATTAGTGCCATGGAACATGCGACATAGTATGCTTAGAAGAGAAAGACATAACACATGAAATCTAATCACAAACATATGATTGAAAATAGGAGAACGAATATGTTGCAAGGCTATACATATGGTAATAGTTCTCTTTTACATTACAATGTCAATAAATAAATAAACAATTCACTAAGAGAAAAAAATAAATAAATAAACTACAAAGATAGAGAATTTTATCTATCTCATATATGTTTTGATGGGGATACATTCATTTCCCTCTCTCTTATTTCTTCATATATACCCATCAACTTAGTCACTGCCTTCTCTATCTTTTCACTTAATTCCATGTAACCATGTGCTTGAACAAACAGAGGCCATTTCGCAACACCCATTTTCCACAACAATCTTATTAAAGTAACTATGTGCTTGAACTAACAAAGGTCATTTCACAGCACCCACTTTCCACAACAATCTTATCAATTAATAATAATAAGTTTTTCGCTCTATAATAGCTCTACACTGTAGGTGGCCAAGTTATCATGCATTGGTACACCTACAATTATCATTGGAAAAGTATTGTGGATGTCTTGGGGATTCATTACATGCAAGAGTAGTTTCGGAAACATAAATTGATTGCCAACCGATGGTCAACCAAATTGCAATGAAATGTATTTAATGCATATTCGTCATGATTGCTATGTTGGTCAGCATCCTCATTCGACACTTTCCTGCGACAGTTTGTATTTTCACCCAATGATTCAACTATCTTATCTTGTGCCCGTCTCCAATAAAATTTGTCGGTGCATGACTTGAACCATTTCCTTCATGTCCTTCTCGCCCTTCGGCTCCATGTCTATGATATTGGCTACTTCTACGTCAATTTTCGGTAGCATCTAAACAACGAAAATAAAATGGCAATAAAATCAAGAACTTAACAATAATCATATGCAAATCATCAAAGGTGAATGCATGCACGGGGAAAACAGGTGGTAATATTGTTTCGGCAATAAACTGCTTCAACACAACGAGAGCAATGGTAAAGAACGCACTAAGAAACAAAGGAATTTGATGTTGGGGGAGATGAAACTGAACCAAATAATGAATGCCTACGTATGCAAGATCTATTCTCTAGAGATCAAGTTTCAACGTAGTTCCTTATGAAAAATAATGTGGTATTTATATAGGTAGAGTAGAGAGTCCTTGTAGCTCAAGTAATCTTGTTGCTTGAGTAATTGTGATAGAATATAACTGTTAACTGATAATTATCTCTTTGATAAGAAATGAATCTTGACATAAATCAATGTAAATTAGTGGCAAGCCATGTGGCTAAGGTTCAGCTTTAGACACATAAGTTAATGGGCCTGTACATTGGTCCATGGTATTGTAAATTGGGATTTAGCCTTGTTGATTAAATGAATAAAATAGAGACCCCTACTAATAGATGTTTGCCACATATGTGGGGGTCGAAACACCGCCCCCTCTTTGTCATGCGAACAAAGTTCACATGGCAAAGAAGAGAAGAAAAAGCAAGGAAAAAATGGAATACGAAAATAGTAAGCGAAATGTATAACAAAGTGTCATGTGAACGTAAACGATAGGAAAATAGACAGTCGGGAAAAATTTGTGAATTATCGGGAACGAAATAATGTCAAACTAATGCAATGTAGTTAAATAAAAGATGGCGGAAAGGAGAAGTGAAATGGGGGCACAGAAAAATTTTCAAACGAAATTGATGGCCTAAATTGTATCGAATGCATTACGTAATAATAACTTGGTGAATTCACTATTTGCATTTGGATATGGCTTGGTTTACTTGGATGGGCCTTGTTAGTTGTGATATTGGGCCCAACTAAAGAAAAGAAGACACAAAAGGAATTAAAAAGGGCAATGGGCCTTTGGGCTACCCAAGATGAAGGCTTAAGTCCTTGCTATGATCTACCACTCCTCAAATTATACTAGAACCGGACCACTGGATCAAAAGTCAAAACAATAGTTTCCTACAGTCCTTTTCCCTCTCCAATTTCTCACGAACAGAAGAAACCGACTCCACTCTTTCCGATTCGATCGCCCAATCACCGAAATGCTCGCGAATACTAGTCCAATTACAGTCACGAATCCTTTCTAATCCCAATCCATTTGGGTACGAAAACAATACCCGATTCCTACTACTAAGAGACGTGAGCAATATATATTTGGGGGCTCCTAATCTCAATCGAATTTCGAATAGGATATTGATCGGCTAGCAAACTGATGAGTTTATATTTGGGGATGAATTTGACAGAGGGCAGTCGAAGTAACTAACAGTGATGCTTTCTAACTTGGGTTTTTTGATCTGTAATTTCGAATTGGTAAGAATAATGAGTTTGTGGAGAGAAAAAAATTCAGAATATCATGTTTTCACAGAGCGATGCAGGAGTGTAAACCATGTCTCTTACTTCGTCATAAACTGATACATCGGGGTTCATTGCCAGAATTTCTGTTAGTATCTCTTTTTCCACAAGGGGATTCAAAGAGATTGACCAAAACAACCATGTCAAGGCTGCTGATGTAGTATGTCGCTACAATGAAGCTTATAACCATATCTACAACGAAAGTTTCCTCTGAATGCCCAAAACTCAATATCCTTGATAGAAGATTAGCAGTTTCTATAGAAGAATTCTCATTTAGTTCTTGCTCCTTTTTCGCTTACAATGATTCCTGCAAACTCTCGAACTTGTAAAATTTTTTTATTTTGAATAGGATAGTGATTGTTGTGAAAGATCGATAGGGATGATTTGTTGTTGGAATTCAGTGAGTTGATGAGTTTGTGGAATAACTTAATGTTGGAGATTGGGTTGGAAATTGGTGGTGGTGGCCTGAAATTGAGGAGTAGAGGTAGTTTGTTGTTGAATGACTATAACAATACTATAGCAAAAGATATTGATGAAAAATTTCGAGCGGAAAGATCTCAATGCCTTATAAAAAATAAGGTTATGTTCAGGGTGATCGCGCTGCAATGCCGTAGAAGAAATAAAAAAGCCGGAGAAAATATTCGCTCAGAAAAACCGACGAAAAGTGTCTCTCAGAAATATCGGCCCAATATGTTAGAAAAAATAATGAAGCGGATGAAAAGTTTCACGTACTCGGAAAGTTTCGCTCAGAAAGATCAGCTTAATGCCTTAGAAAAAATAATAAAGTCGTCGGAAAGTTTTCGCTAAGAAAGTTGACGTAATGCGAATTTTCGTTGTACGAAGAAATGGCGGTATTACGAGCAAATTATGTTTACAAAAAGTCGACGGAGAAAATTTTTGCACAGAAAGGTGTCAATTAATGCCAAAGAAAAATTAAAGAAGCTGGCAGAAGTTTCGTTGAGAAAGAGCGGCACAATGCCTTAGAAAAACAAATAATGAAACTGTCAAAAAATTTCACTTGGAAAATTTCTCATAGAAAGATCGGCAGAATGCCTTAGAAAAAATAACGAAGCTGTCGAAAATTTTCGCTCGGAAAATTTCTCGTAGAAAGATCGGCACAATGTTTAAAAAATAGTGAAGTTGGAAGATAGTTAACCGAAAGCGCTAGCGAAGTGAATGTAGATTTTGAAGAAGAAAACGAAGATTTAATCGAGCGACCGTAAAACAATTGACAGAGACGTTAACAGACACGGGAGATCAACTAGAATGTGAAAAGATGAATTACAAAGATTTGTATAAGTTGTATAAGTGGAAAATTGGTAAGGAACCATTGGATTTTCCCAAACCAATTATTATGTGATTATGTGAATGTAATACCATAAAACCAAAAATTCTTTTAATGAAAATAAAAATAAAGTATGTGTTGGTAATTGAATATCGTTGTGATGTCAGATAACATACCTGCAGAAAATTGACAATATTGTTGATTTATGTAGTTGAAATAAAATAGAACGATAAGCTCCCATGTAAAGCAAAACGCCCCCAATGCTGACTTAACTTGGCAAAAGTAGACTAAGCGAGCGTAAAAATATTCAAACTTAGGCTGACGAAAAGAAGCGCGGTGACTTAGTCGGATATTGTCGTAGTGATAGTAACGGATTAAGCGAGCGTAAAAGCGTTCAAACTTAGAATGACGAAGCTAAAAGTGGTAACTTCGTCAGATTTTGTCGTAGCGATAGTAATGGACGAAGCGAGAGTAAAAAAGCGTTCAAACTTAGACTGACAAAGCTAAATGTGATAACTTCGTCAGATTTTTTTTGTAATGATAATAATGAACTAAGCGAGCGTAAAAACGTTCAAACTTAAACTGACGAAGTTAAATGTGGTAACTTCGTCAGATTTTTTCGTAATGATAGTAATGAACTAAGCGAGCGTAAAAGCGTTCAAACTTAGACTGACAAAATTAAACATAGTAACTTCGTCAGATTTTGTCGTAGCGATAGTAATGACTAAGCGAGCATAAAAAACGTTCAACTTTAGACTGACAAAGCTAAATGTGGTAACTTCGTCAAATTTTTTCGTAATGATAGTAATGAACTAAGCGAGCGTAAAAAGCGTTCAAACTTAAACTGATGAAGCTAAATGTGGTAACTTCGTCAGATTTTTTTATTGAGAGTAACGAACTAAGCGAGCGTAAAACGTTCAAACTTATACTGACGAAAAGCTGACTGCAAAAGTGATGTGTCTTGACCCTTCGCTTCTAACGGCGGCAGAGAGATAAGCCAATGAATTTGCATGATGTAAGTCATTTCGGGGTCTTTGAGTGATAGAGATGCTATCAAATTGTCGAGCAAGACTATGTATCAAACTAAGATAAGCCGTCATTCGCTCATCTTTTGCTTCAAAAGACCCACCAAACTGATTTGCAACAAGGCGAGAATCCGTGTATAACTGGAGCTTTCGCGCCCCCAGTGTCAAAGCTGTTCTCAAGGCACAAATGGCAGCCTCATACTCGAATTCGTTATTTGAAGCGGCGAAGCCAAGTCGCACAGATTTCCCAATCTTTTCTCCGCCGGGTTTAACAAAAACACATCCAATTCCAGACCCAAATTTACTATGGGAGCCATCTGAGTAAACAATCCATATGTCAATGGGATTAGGAATTGCGTTTTCATGTTGGTCTTCGTCGCCCCCAATTAGCGGCGGCAGAATGTCTTCCATAGATTTTTCCATCAATGTAGCTTCCAACTATATGCCACTAGGTTGACCCGTTGAAGGACTTGTTAATATAGGAGGACTGACCAAGTATTTCTTCAGTTGTTGCAATGCCATCTCACAATCAATGTTCCAAGTTGCCGCCCTCTTTAAAGTCTGGAAGAAGGGATGACAACGATCGGAATATTTAGAAATAAATCTATGAAGAGCAGCAAGCCGACCAGTAAGTCGTTGAATTTCCTTCTTATTTTTGGGTGATGGCATATTAATAACGGCGCGTATCTGATCAGGATTAGTCTCAATACCTCTACGAGTCATGAGGTATCCCAGAAATTTTCCAGAAGAGAGGCCCAAAAGAACATTTGACGAGATTGAGTCTCATGTTATACTTGTTAAGCCTATCAAAAACAAGTTAAAGATCGGAAAGATGATCACCCGTATTGTTCGATTTAACGACTATATCATCGATATAAGCCTCCATTATTTTTCCCAGCAGATCGGAAAAAATTGTATTGAAGAGTGAAATCCATTTCACCCAGAAGATTTAAACAGACAGACGCCCCCGGTCGAGCCTATGTGGAAGATGACACCTGCCATTACCTCTTACAAGAGTTAGAGATTTTAGGCGGTACACACTTTTGGGTCCGACTGGAAATTGTTTTTTTCTTTGCGTGTAACCAACCTATCTAGGTCGGTAGTTTGTCTGGGATTATGGTCTTCCTTCTAGTTACTTCTGTGACACCTTCCATCCCTGCCTAGTTGGACCTGTCTGGGATGGCAGTTTTTCTCAAATTTGCGAGGTCGGCTTTCCCTCTCAGGTCAGTCCAGCCTAGGATGAAGGTTTTCCTTATACTTTCTTCCGTGACGTCTTTTTTCCCTGTCTGGACAGACCTGTCTAAGATGGCGATTTTTCACAAATCTGTGAGGTCGGCCTTCCCTATCAGGTCGGTCCGGTCTGGGATGAAGTTTTTCCTTATACTTTCTTCCATGACGCCTTTTTTCCCTGTCTAGACGGACCTGTCTAGGATGGCAATTTTCCGCAAATCTGCGAGGTTGGCCTTCCCTGTTAGGTCGGTCCAATTTGGGATGAAGTTTTCGTCATGTTGTTGCTTGATGTTCAAAAGTGAGTCGACATCCTTTGACGTCTTGCAATTGTGGCGGAAACGATTAACAAACTGATTTTCTAGTTCATTGTATTGGTGAATTGATCTTGAAGGCAACTCACTAAACCAGCGTAATGCTTCTCCCTTTAGAGTTGATGGAAAGAGCTTACACATGAGCGGATCATCTCCACCCCATAACACCAACTTATTTTTGAACGATAGAACATGCAAGCCAGGATCTCCTTCCGACTTATCATAAAGTTCAAAATCGGGTTGTTTGAAGTCGGGATGGTGGTAAGCTTCTTGAATGTCGAGCGAAAACTTATCAAGTACGCCATCATTGACTGTCAAGTTTTTCACTCTTACATCCCTTGACTCTCTATCGTTAAGTTCTTTTGCAATCAACTCTTTCAACGGTTCTTGCATTGGCTGATTTGAATTTTGAGGGTTGCAATTCCTATTAGCAGGAGGAATATGTTGAATATTTGGTCTGCTTCTTGTGCTTACCATCTTGATTGTTTCATGTGATAATGAATTCTAAATTCCCCACAGACGGCGCCAATTATGTTTCGGCAATAAACTGCTTCAACATAACGAGAGCAATGGTAAAGAACACACTAAGAAATAGAGAAATTTGATGTTGGGGGAGATGAAACTGAACCAAATAATGGCTGCCTACGTACCCAAGATCTATTATCTAGGGATCAAGTTTCAACGTAGTTCCTTATGAAAAATAATGTGGTATTTATATAGGTAGAGTAGAGAGTCCTTGTAGCTCAAGTAATCTTGTTGCTTGAGTAATTGTGATAGAATATAACTGTCAACTGATAATTATCTCTTTGATAAGAAATGAATCTTGACATAAATCAATGTACATTAGTGGCAAGCCATGTGGCTAAGGTTCAGCTTTAGACACATAAGTTAATGGGCCTGTACATTGATCCATGGTATTGTAAATTGGGATTTAGCCCCGTTGATTAAATGAATAAAATAGAGACCCCTACTAATGGATGTTTGCCACGTATGTGGGGGTCGAAACAAATATATTTAACATGATTCTTTTGAATTATCAATGTGAAGCCTAGATCCAATCCCTTCACATTGTTGTCAGCTAAGAACAAATTTTAGGCTAAGGTTTGTGAATTGAAAACACCAATGTATATATTCAAATTAACCATGCACTAATTGCGACTTCTAAAGCCAAATAGGGTATTGATATCTCTTGATTCATAGTTCCCAAAAAGTAGCCACAAAAATTTCACATATTCAATCCCTCCGATAGTTCTATTCCCAGCCGTTCTCTAAACACAACACTATTTCCAAACTTAATACATGGTCTTGTAGTCCAGGGTCAATGCTCATTACAATAATGCATGCATATGTACATATAAATGACATTATAAAATTCCTATGAAAAAAGACCTACGAATCATAATGATTATAATGTTACTATGTTATGCCAAGGACAACACCCGATTTATGTATGGTCAGTTCTACTCTAACATCTTCATATGTTTCTTTGTTTTAGACTAAATAATACTTGAAATAAAAATTATGCATACAATCGATAGTAGCAAGGGATGTTGGTTTAACTCAGATCATAGTCACTTTACTTGCATAAAATCAAATACCGCAGAGTTTACCTATAAGCTTACTTGTAAGTCCGCCTAAACTATTTTCCCTAAATGCCAAAAGTGGATACACCAACCTTACATCGACTTCTAGGAATACATATTGGTTGAAAGGCAGTGCCACTAATTCTCCTCTCGTTGATGGACTTAATTGCTCATTTGTATTCGTAGCACGTCACTATTATCTTGCACCACGTCAAATGACATATTGTCGGTCCTTTCCATAATAGGTCCAAGCTCTTATATATTTGCATGTTGAATCCATAGTCCATGCACTATACTGCCATGAACCAAATAAGCAAAAATTTATAAATAAATATATAAATAAACACATATTAAGATACTAATGAATTAAAGAGAGATAGAGAGCGACTGGGAGAACCGGATCTACTTTGTGGTGATGTGCCATATAGAAACGTTAACTTCGAAGAGCAAACATGCACGTGTGAAAGTTGCTTCACCATAGGTTGCAAGGTGCAATATTTTAAAAGTGGAGAAAGAAAACACTGTGTGGTGACATAATCATTAAACATGCCACAAAATGTTCTTCATGAGAGTAGATGATATTTTGTCAAACACTGTACATCATAAAAGTTTATTGCAAAAATTAACCATTTATAAATAGTAACTAATTATTT
Organism: Coptis chinensis; assembly: GCF_015680905.1. Classification (NCBI taxonomy): domain Eukaryota; kingdom Viridiplantae; phylum Streptophyta; class Magnoliopsida; order Ranunculales; family Ranunculaceae; genus Coptis; species Coptis chinensis. Next base: position 37,827,524 of record NC_141456.1, on the reverse strand, counting down.
TCCCAGTCAATATAATCAACAAATTTATGTATACAGGAATATAACAGATAATAACACAATCAAATTGGATAAAATAGTAGTAGGACTTACTAATTTGATTCAAGAATCAAGAGTGTCAACATAGAGCGAGATTGGGATCTTTTCTTGCGCTCAACATGAAGTTTGCACTGCTAAGAGCATCCTATTGACCTAAAGCTTAGTTCAGCACTATAATATGGACATAGAAAAACAACTTCTTCAATTGGACATGTCATGGACACGTGGAGGCGCGAGACACGAGGGCGACTGGAAGCACGCATGATGATTATAGTTCCCATCACGCACAAATCGAGGAAAGTGAGTGTGGGCGGTGGACAAAAAAGACAAGTGATGAAAGTTCTCGACCCCGGATCCATTAATAGGACCGCAAAGTCGAGAATGGGCATTTGTAGTGGCATAATGTGGGGAAGTGGACTAAGTCAGTGGTGCAGGGGATAGGATGCTAGATACTGAAGAAAAAAGGGAGAGCACAGAATCGTGACCACAGAACCCTAGACCGCGGACGTGGCATATGTATGGTACGGGGGCGAACCGTGAGATGAGAGAACAGGTGGACGACTCAGAGAGAGAGGAGGAAGATATAAAAGGAACAGTGTGGGGAGAGAGAGAGGGGCCGCATGAGAGAGAAAAGAGGGGTGAAGAGAGGAAAAAAGAAAGAAAGAGGGAGAGAGAGAGGGATTAGGGTTTTTGTGTTCATACATTTGGCGCCATCTGTGGGGAACAACAAAAGAAAGATAGGAATGGCACCGAAGAGGAAAGTAGGTAGACCTAGAAGGGTGGCGGTTGAGAACCCAACACCAGATCTAGTGCCGGATGGTGTGATTGATGGAGAAGGAGACAGAAGAAATGAGGTTGATGCGAGAAGAGAACGAAGAGCTGAGAAGGGAGAAAGAAAGGGCGGAGGATGAGGCCGAGGAAGAAGGGAATGAGGGATCTGAAGGGGAGAGAGCTGAGGAAGAGATGGTTGGACCAGATCTGGTGTAAAACTCGGTAGCAGGGTTGACCATAGAGCAAGTCCAGGAGATGATAGACAACGATAGGGAGGCAAACCGTCGACAAGAGAAGGGTCAAGGAGGAGTGGCCAGTCAGGTGGTGGATGGGTTGAACCGCAACCCGTTAGCAGATAAAATATGGGCGTCAGAGGTCCCAAAGCGGTTCGCTCAGCCTAGATTCGAAAGGTACGATGGCAAGGAAGATCCGGCGGACCACATCCATCATTTTCGGCAACAGATGCCTCTGTGGCAGGAGGCGCGGTATGATGGTCTGCGATGCATGATGTTCCCGGCTAGTCTGAAAGGAGGAGCATCAAATTGATATTAAAGGTTACCAGCGAGGAGCATAAACAATTTCCAAGAGTTGGAGCAGGCATTTATAGATCACTTCATACACCAGAAGAGGCGAGTGGTAGATATTGCGGCCCTATTCAATGTGAGGCAACGATCCGCGGAATCCGTTAGAGAATTTTTGTGTCGATTCAAGGTAGAGACATTGAAAGTTGAAAATCTGGATGAACGGACCGCAGTGATAGCATTTGAGAGAGGGTTGTGCCCGAGAACAGGAGTACACCAATCTGTGGCAAAGAATGAGATTGTGACTTTACATGAACTTTATCCACGAGTGGAGAAGTACATAAGGTATGAAGACATGATGTAGAAGGATTCTAGAAAGTCGGGAAAAGCAGTGTTGTCATTGGAAAAGGAAAAGGAGCCTACGAGGGCGGAGACCTTCGGAAAACAAAGAGGGGGATACCGCGGAGACCGCGCACGGGCAAAGGGAAATCGGGAGGGCTCCCGACGAGAGTACCGGGAGAGAAAACCATATAGAGAGACAGAGCAGACACCGCTAAATAAGCCATTGAGCGAGATCTTGCCCTTAATCAAGAATCTCTCGGGGTACGAGGGACCGCGGAGTACACCAATAGAGATACCGAAAAAACCGTTCTACGCATATCATCAGGTGCGGAATCATGAGACTAATGACTGCTACGCATTGAAATGGCTGGTTCAAAGGATGGTGGAGAGAGGAGGGATGAGAGAGTTTGTGAGAGGAGAGCAGAATGAGGAACGTATGCCGCCGCAGGGAAGAATATTGGGAACCATCAATGTGATTTACAACGGTGAGGTCCTGAGTCACAATGCTCATAGAGACAAGATAAGACGGACGGCGAGCATTCAACAGATCAGTGAGAGAATAGACAGACCACGGCAGAATGTAGGGGCGGCATCAGAGAAGGACAAAATTGTATTCAGCAGTACGGATCTCCGTACAGTGGACTCACCGCATGAAGACGCCTTGTTAATTACAGTAGCGATGGGAAATTACATGGTGAAGAGAGTGTTGATTGATTGTGGAAGTGCAGTGGATCTGTTATTCAGAGGGGAGTTGGAGGAGATGGGACTTGATCCTAAGCAGCTGCAGCCTTCACGAACCAATCTATACGGATTCAATGGAAGTATGATAGAGCCCATGGGAGAGCTTTTATTGCCCGTGATAATAGGGATGGTGACCGTTTTCACCCGATTCATGGTGATAGATTCTGTTTTGCAGTACAATGCAATTTTAGGGAGGCGATGGATCCATGAGATGAAGGCGGTACCATCTACGTACTATCAAGTGATACGATTTCCAACCCCTACCAGCATGTATGAGGTCTACGATGACTAGGTAACAGCCAAGAATAGTCACCGGGGCACCGTGAAGCGATTGATCCGCGGACCGGAAGGAGAGGCTTCTGATCCTAGAAAAAGGCGAGCATAGCAATTACAGTGCGCCTCGGTGGAGGGGGAGGCGGAGACGTCAGTGGGGTCAAAGACCCTCGACGAAATTGAAATGGTGAATATTGGGAAGGGGGAAGAGGAGAAGTTCATGACGGTAGGATCCAGCTTGCCGGAGGAGTGGAAAGATAAGTTGATACATACAGTTCTTATCCGAGAATAAAGACGTTTTCACTTGGACAATAGAGGATGTCACTGGGTTAGATCCGGAGTTCGCGTGTCACCACTTACACATGAAGGAAGACGCCAAACCCGTGAGGCAGAAGTAGCGCGGCATCAGACCTAAGTATGCAGAGGGAATCCATGAAGAAGTCACGAGGTTGAATGGGGCTGGGATAATCCGAGAAGTGGAGTTCATCGATTGGTTGTCTAACATAGTCGCGGTACCAAAAAAGAATGGCAAGGTTTGCATGTGCGTTGATTTCACTAATGTGAATCTCGACTACCCAAAGGATAGTTACCCGATGCCGCGAGTAGATGATTTGGTGGATAGGACGGCAGGATTCAAAGTATTTTCCTTCATGGATGCATCAATGGGGTACAACCAGGTTGTCAATGTATAAGCCAGATCAGGAGAAGACGGCCTTTGTGGTGGAAGGGGGTACATATTGCTATACGAGGATGTCGTTTGGGTTGAAGAATGTGGGGGATACCTTCCAGCGACTAGGGGAGAAAATGTTCAAAGGCAAGATCCGAAAAGGGATGGAGATTTATATAGATGATATGGTGGAAAAGAGTATGTCGGAGGAGGAACATATATAAGGCTTAAGAGAGACGTTTGGGATACTGAGGAGATACAACTTAAAGCTGAACCCTGAAAAGTGCACATTCGTGGTGACAACGGGGAAATTCCTGGGATATATCGTTACCCATCGGGGAATTGAAGCTAATCCTGAACAGATAAGGTCGTTAGTGGAGATGCCATCACCGCAGAGTGTTAAGGAAGTATAACGACTAGCTAGAAGGGTCGTAGCTTTGAATAGATTCATCTCCAAGTCATCCGAAAAGTGCAGACCACTATATAGATTGTTAAGAAGTACACCTGATTTTGTATGGACCGCGGAGTGTGAGGAAGCATTTAAGGAGTTGAAAATATATTTGGGCAAAGCGCCTTTGTTGTCGCGGCCGGAGCAAGGGGAGAAACTATATCTGTATCTTGGGGCCACGGAGTATGTCGTTAGTTCAGTGCTAGTCCGCCTGGTGGACAAGGTGGAGAAGCCAGTATATTTTCAGAGCAAGACCTTGTTGGATGCAGAAAAATGGTACAGTAGGATCGAAAGGTATGCCTTGGCATTGATTTTCTCAACCTTGAAGCTGAGACCCTACTTTGAGGCACATGTAGTGGTAGTGGTGACGAATCTGCCCCTAAAGCAAGTTTTGAGGACAGAAAAATCTGGTAGAATGTTTAAATGGGCAGTGATGCTAAGTTCCTATAAAATACAGTATCAGGTAAGGACCACGGAAAAGGCACAGGCGGTAGCGGAATTTCTAGCATAGTTTCCCACAGAGGATCCCACCTGGGGAGAAGAGATGGTCATGGAGCCAGAGAGAGAGGTAGAGCTAGACTTGTTAGACCCATGAGATAAGAGGAACGGATGGAGAGTGTTCAGCCGATAGATCGGCCACGGATGCATGCAGCGACATAGGGGTTGTGTTGGTTACACCCGATAATGACAGAATAAAACAAACTACAAAATTGGGATTCGCGGCATCTAGTAACGAAGCAGAATATGAGGCAGTAATTACGGGATTGAGAATAGCCGAGGATTTGGGAGTGAAGGAGCTGACAGTATACTCCAATTTGAATTTGGTCGTATGCCAGGCGAATGGAGGGTTTGCCGCCCGATGTCCCCGAATGGCGAGATATTTGGATGTGTTGCGCAAACGGTATGCCTATTTCACAAATCTTAGGTTCATTCATTTGGGTCGCGGTGAGAACAGGCATGCCAACGCCCTAGCATATATAGCCGCCGCAATCCCCGGGTCAGAAGAAAGAACAATTCAACTGAGAAGGTTGGAAAGACCAAGCATGGAGGATGCAATAGAAATCTATCAGGTCACGGGAGAAGAGGGGAGTTTGATGGATCCTATCAAACACTTTTTGGCGGGAGAGGAAGTGACCAACAAGAAGGAGAGAAGAAGGTGGCAACAGACTTCTCAGAGATACGTTCTACTCGAAGGGGAGTTGTACTGGAAAAACTTCAATGGACCGCTGTTAAAATGCTTAGGTCCACGGCTAGCAGCGGAGGTGTTGGCCGAATTACACGAAGGAGATTGCGGGAGCCATTCTACAGGGAGAACTACGGCTCATCAGTTATTGACACAAGGATATTTCTGGCCCCACATGAAGAGGGATGTAGTGGGGTTTGCTAAGAGATGTGACAAATGTCAGAAATTCGCCCAACTAATATTCGCCCCCGCAAAACCTTTACACAATGTTTCCACTCCATGGCCTTTTGCTATGTGGGCAATAGATATAGTGGGACCGTTGCCCATGGCTAGCGGGAAGCGAAGGTTCATGCTCGTAGCCACTGATTATTTCACAAAATGGATCGAGGCCGTACCCTTGCAACAGGTGAAGGAGACACAAGTAATCTAGTTCTTGCGGGAGAATATCATTTGCCGGTTTGGACTACCATATGCCATTATAGCGTAGACAACGGGACCCAATTCACCGGAGCAAAAGTGGCTGGCTTCTTGCAAACGTACCAACCCTGAGGGTAATGGACAAGCGGAGTCATCCAACAAAACTATTATGAACAATCTGAAAAAGAAGTTGGAAGATAAAAAGGGGGCTTGGGCAGACGAGCTGAATCATGTACTCTGGGCCTATCGGACTACACCTCGGTCATCCACTCAGGAGACCCCGTTCTCTATGGCTTACGGTGTGGAGGTTGTGATACCTTCAGAAATGGTAGCATCAACAACACGGACAAAGGCCGTGGAGGTCAAATTGGAGAATATTAGCAGAGGATCTGAATTTGGCGGAAGAAAGAAGGGACATAGCCCGCATCAAGTTGGAAGAGTACCACAGAAGATTGCAGAGACAATATAACAAGAGGGTCAAGCCGCGGCAATTCCAAATAGGCGAGCGGGTCCTCCGTCGAGTGACTCCTAGCACAAAAAGGAGAATGATGGGAAGTTGGGTCCGAACTGGGAGGGGCCGTATACCGTGGTAGATGTAGGAAGAGCAGGAACCTACAAATTGCAGACCAAGGAGGGCAAGTTGGTAGAGAAACCATGGAATGTTAGAATGCTCAAAAAAATTTACACTTGAATGTAATGAAAATCCAGAGCAAAGATATGTAGTTGTATGTAAATATATAATACAATGACACTTTTGAGATGAGATTGTTAGCAGTAACAGTAGAAGATCCCCAGAATGAACATGGGACGGGATATGCAAGCATAGTGAGAAAGAGAGCGGAGGGGTTGAGTCCTTCGCTGAGACAAGGTCAGAATTATACATGGGGCAAAATGACATGCCCCAAGTGGCTTCCTGTGTCTATAACACCGCGGAGCGGGACCAGCCCTTCGCGGGCGTAGTGATACAAATCACACGTAGGGCATTGAGCCCCAGAATAGAGAGAGACAGCAGGGGGGATGAGCCCTTCGCTGATACAATTCTATTGTTGAGCAGGGGACAAGAGGAGTTGTCCCCATTCGCGAAGTGGGATGAGCCCTTCTCGGACAAGAGAGTTGAACTACACATGGGGGATTGAACCTAGGAGTAGCAAAAGACAGTGGAGGGGATGAGCCCTTCGCTGATACAAGGCCGGAGTGGAGCCTGTGGCGAGGTGAGGCGTCCTAGTTAAAGCATGTAGTCGCGGACTAGAGGTATAGATTACACGCAGGGCGTGGAGATGGGCCCCTTTCTGGCTAGGTAGCTGAGCAGAAAGAGAACGGCCGAGAGAGAATACTAACTATCTAAGTCGATATAGCAAAATCTCAGGAGATATAGGCATGAGGAGACGGGGGTATATGTACAGTGCAAATTAAACAAACATTAGGATCCACAACTAAAGAGACAACACACATGAAGAAAAAACAAGCATCTTTTGGAACAAAACGAATATAAAGTGTTTACAGAATAAAATAGTGGATCTGCTAAGAGATAATGAATTCAAATGTAGCATAGTACAAAAGAGAAGTGTTAAAGCTGCTCGGATGCGGGGTTATCATGAATCCTGACATCAGAGTCTCCTTCTAGGGCCGTCGCTTCAGATTCATTAGTAGCCGCTGCTTGGATGGGCGGGTCCTCTTGACTGGTGTGGCCAGGGACGACATCAGTAGGCCATCCAACCTCCACTGCAACATCAGTTCTTTCATTCACAGGGGTGGTGGGCCTTTCAGGGAGAAGTCTTCCATCTCGAGTGAGTCGTACGTGCTCTTTTTGAATCTTTCGGGCCACTCGCTTGTCGGCCAATTGCTTAAAGTGGTCGTGTAATGCCGCCATGTCGGCTTGGTGCTGTTGCTACGAGGCAGTGGAGTCAGCATGGTGTTTCTGCATAAGGGCGTCCACGGCTTCCTGATGTTGTTGAGCAAGGACGTCCAAATCACATTGGTGTTGTTGAAGAAGTTCTTCCCTCTGTCTGGTCAGGCGTTCGGTGATTTTGTCCATATCATGTTGGTGAGTAGACTCCGCGAACCTAAGCTCATCCTGGGCCCTAATTTTGGCAAAGTTGGCGGCTTCCAGAGCGGATTTAAGCTCAGCATAGGCGCTTCTTAAGCTTTTAGGGCCGCAGATCGAGTTCTTTCTCCAGGGATACTACTTTGTTCTTGGCACTGAGGAGGCTTACGAATCATGAAAGAGATATCCAAGCTTACCTAGAATCATAGGGCGAGATGTAAAAAAAAAAAAAAAAGAGAGAGAGAGAAAGTGCGTACCCTTTCCCAATTGGTATACAGTGATGCACAATGGTGATCAAACGAATCCCTATCAGAATACATTATGTCCTTAGGCAAATAAGCATTGTAGAATAGAGAAGAGGCGACGGCCGCATTATCCAATGTGGGGTCCGCGGTGTTCAGCCTGCGATCGCGCACCTTGAACACATGGCAAAACTCCTCAACAGGGGTCATGTCAGAAGCAGGAGTAGCAGGGGGACACGCTTCTTTGCCAGGACGGCGAGAGTGCTGGGAAAGGACTGCGGATTGAATGGGTTGGGAAGTGATGGGTTTAGGATCTTCTGAAATGGATGTTTGCTGAGTGACTTGGTCAGACTCTGCAGAGGTGGAAGTCTGCTGCCTTTTGGCTGGTGGCGCCTTAGCAGGAACATTGACTTCAGTGATGGGGATCTCCCTGACATCATCATCTTCGTCAGAGTCGCTGTCGAACAATTTCTGCTTACGAATATCCATATCGGTAGTGGGGGAAGGGGGAGAGGTGTATTGATCGTCCTAAGTAGATATGGAGCGGTAAGAAGGGATGTCTTCAGGAGCAGAGCAAGGGCGGGGATTGCGAGATTCGCGTAACTAAGAAGAAGTTTGGGGATGACGGCGGTGTGAGGCTTGGTTGAGGGATCTTTTCCTGGGAGGGGGCGAGGCTTGTGGTTTCCTTTCTTTGGGAGGGGGAGGATGGTAAAATGGAGCCGAGAAGCCGCGGAAAGTTTGTAGACCAGGGGTTTGTAGTAAGGGAGTAGCGGTGGTAGGATGGATACCTAGGAGTTTGGCTTGAACTAGACCAAGATCGCGGAGCCTTTGGAAGACGGGACAAGAAATGCTTGAGTAGATTTGGGATTTGGAATCCGGTCGCCAACCTGCAAACTGGAGAAAAGCCGCAGTTTAGTGGGCATCGAGACAGACGGTTAAAGAGATGAGAAGAATAAAGATACTCACCACGGGCTATGAAGGCGAGATGATTAAGAGTCAATCCTGAAGGAAGCTTTGCAGACAGAAATTGCCCCGATACGTATAAAGGGTAATGGTGCCACACCTTATCGGAGGTAGTGACGCGGAGCAAGAGGGGGGGCTTTTGAGGGCGCATACAGAAGGACTGGTACCCCACATCGACGTCCTTGGTGCTTTTCTTGAGGAAATAGTGAGAGATGATATCGCGGTTGGTTATCTGGGGTTCACCAGTTTTATTATAGGAATTCACGGCATACATAGTCCACAAAAAATTCCCGATGCCTTGGCATGGGGGGATATTGAAATGATTACATACTTCAACGTCCAGAAGGGTGAGGGGAAGCCGTAGACCGGCAATTATTTGACCCACCGTGACTACAAGGTACCTTGGACGGCGGGGAACCAGGTGGGGGTAATGTGTGGTAGATGGCACGTGCTCTAGGTTTATGCTAGAAGGAATGCCATAAGCAACCCTAATTGAGTCTAAATTAGGGAGGCGGCATCGAGATGGTGGAGGTAGCAAGGAACCTTGACGCCCCGAGGTAGATGGTACCACCGCAGAGGCAAGGGGGTGGAGACGCTACCCCGAGGGATGGAGAAGAGTCTGAATCGTCGGATTCGGTGGCCGACATCGGAAGGGTAGAGGAACAGACGCGAGATATGAACAAACCCAAATAACCAGTTCAAACTAAAATAAAGGGAGTCCAGAAAACGTACCGATAGGAGCAAGGAAAGAGATGTTAAGCCTAAAAAGGATGCCAAAAATGGAGGGAAGTCAGGAAGAATAATGAAGTACACGCTGACAAAGACTGATCGGAAATGAGAGAACGATGGCAGAACAAGAGAAGGAAAAGAAGGAAATGAGAAAGAGGGAGAAGGAAAGGGGTTTAAAAAGGGGAAGGGTAAAAGGGTAAATGCAGAGAGGTGGTGAATTCGAGGAGTTAGAGGGACAATCCAGCCAGGATGAGACACGTGGAGGCGCGAGACACGAGGGCGGCTGGAAACACGCATGATGATTATAGTTCCCATCACGCACAAATCGAGGAAAGAGAGCGTGGGCGGTGGACAAAAAAGACAAGTGATGAAAGTTCTCGACCCCGGATCCATTAATAGGACCGTGGAGTCAAGAATGGGCATTTGTAGTGGCATAATGTGGGGAAGTGGACTAAGTCAGCGGTGCAGGGGATAGGATGCCAGATACTGAAGAAAAAGGGGGGAGCACAGAATCGTGACTGCGGAACCCTAGACCGCGGACGTGGCATATGTACGGTAGGGGGGCGAACCGTGAGATGAGAGGACAGGTGGACGACTCAGAGAGAGAGAGGAGGAAGATATAACAGGAATAGTGTGGGGAGAGAGAGAGGGGCCGCATGAGAGAGAAAAGAGGGGTGAAGAGAGGAAAAGAGAAAGAAAGAGGGAGAGAGAGAGGGATTAGGGTTTTTGTATTCATACATCGCCAGATATTGGTTACGGAGTTCTAAAGAACTTTAGACTTTGGTGTACCTTGGAACCGAAACACATTTTTAAGAGAATTATAAACCTGAAAACCAAACCCTGAATACAAAAATCTCTCAAAATCTTTTTCTAGGAACGAAAAAGAAAAATGTTGGAATGTAGAGAAAGAAAGATACATGATTGGTCTTCAAGTTTCATGTTAGAGGTATCAGAGAATTTGCTAGGCAAAGTCTGACCAGGACTATGAGAGGAAGAATGGAACAATTCCAAATAATCCAATTTCTCTTACGACCCATAATTTCCCTAGTTTCACAATTTATAATTAGATAAAATAACGTTATATTACACATTTTATTACCCTATATTACATAAATCCAATGTATAAACTACTGTTTGAATAGCTATTTTGCTTAATAAAAAACTATCATTATGGTGAAGGTAATAAAATAGGATTACTTTTATAAGACAACCAAATTTAAGGTAAGAGATGAAACAAAATGTGATGAAGCAACCAAAAGTTACAAAACTAAGAAAATATGTGGGTTCAAGCAAGCATGTGTCATTCTTTTTGTAGGTGCCTCAAACAAATGCAATGGACGACAACACAATTGGCCCCTGATGTGCAACAACCCATAAAAAAAAAAAAAAAAAAAAAAAAAAACTATCGTCAATTTAAATGCACTCAAATATAAAAGTAACAAAAATTCAGCTACTATATCAAATTTATATAAGTAAAAAATAATTGTAAAAAAAGGGTGTATATGTTCACGACAATTAAAAAGAAGACATAATACATCAAAATAGAGTAACTGTAACAATTCTCAAATTCATAGCAGATCACATTAAAGTATCTCATAAAAAAATTGGAACGGTAGAGTTACAAGGAGTATACCTTGATTTGATGCGGAGATGGTAGGTGCAACTGGGAAAAAAAAAAAAATGCAGGAACTGTCGAGACAAAAAAATGACCATAAATGAGTCCAAATATAATGGTTAAATTCTCAATAAAATTACCAATTTTTTATGAAACAATATATTACCAATCAGTCTAGTTATCTCATGTTCTAAGTTTTACCATGTTTAACTCTGTAATACCATTAAAAATTCCCAGTCCCCAGTGTTACTATCATCCATACATTCATAAGAAAAGAAATAGAGATAAATGAAGTAAAATGTGTTCAATACCTGGTAAGATTGTTCTAAGTAAACCATGTTGTGGTTGTAGTTAAAACTAGGTTAATAAATCTTGGAAATCGACACCAGGGAGAAACGAGGAGGAAAATAAGAAGAAAAGGTGAAACGATGACTGAAAGGAAGTAAACATTTTGCAATGCTCTGTGATTAATAGGAGCAAGTTGGAAATAAACACCACCATATGAGGAATAATGTGAGAAGAATCTCATGAAGTTTATTAAAGTTGAGTCAAAGAGTTACTAAAAATTTATTGATGGAGATAGATAATTTGCACTACAACTGATTTTTGTGAGAAGAAGCTAGTTATAAATTAAAACAACCGTTATTAGCTTAAATGCTTAATCACTATTGAACTAAACGACATTTATTTATTTAACTCCACCTTTGATGCCAATTTATCTTAATTAATTTTTGCATTAAAGATGATTAAATTTGCCTTAACCCAAATGGAAACGTTTTATTGATTAATTTTTGTATTAAAGATAATTGATTTAATTTTGCACTAACCCAAATAGAAACGTTTAAAGATGATTAAATTTGCCTTAATCCAAATGAAACTATTTTATTGATTAATTTTTGCATTAAAGATAATTGATTTAATTTTGCACTAACCCAAATGAAAATGTTTAAAGATGATTAAATTTGCATTAACCCAAATGGAAACGTTTTATTGATTAATTTTTGCATTAAAGATAATTGATTTAATTTTGCACTAACCTAAATGGAAACGTTTAATGATGATTAAATTTGCATTAACCCAAATGGAAACGTTTTATATATTAATTTTTTCATTAAAGATAATTGATTTAATTTTACACTGACCCAAATGGAAACGTTTAAAGATGATTAAATTTGCATTAACCCAAATGGAAACGCTTTATTGATTAATTTTTGCAATAAAGATAATTGAGAAATGTTTATTGATTAAATTTGCATTAACCCAAATTGAAACGTTTAAATTTTCTTCGTTTGCGTTGTTTCTCACAAAGGTAGTAGCAATATGAATTCAGCTAAATTCTTATTTGAAAAAAAAAAAAACATTGAATTCAGCAAGTAACTCATATTCATTGACATGGTTTAAACCAACATTATATTGGTCTCTTAATGAACTATATCGGTGTCTTAATGAACTACTCGGGTCTCTTAATGAATAATTTAGTAATTGCACAACTCTTGTCTTGGACACATACTTTAATTCATGTGCTTTTACTAATGGAAGAAATTTAGTAGGAAATGGAAAATATTTGTCACATTCATCTCACCAAAATTAATTTGGGTATAGTATACATGAATGGAAGATCATGCTAGTTAATTGTTTGAAGAAAAACTCACGCATGTTCACCCATACTTTGGAAATACGTATATGCTTCCAAATCACATCTATTTGGTTTAGTGTGTAATTGTGTATGCAACCTTCGAATGAACAATACATATTACTTTATGAGTTTATGATTTATGGTTGGGTGTGTACTGTGTAATGTTCAAGCTGAAGGCAGAACAAATGGCGTTGTCTTCTAAACCAGGACGTCTTCGTTACTATGTCTAAGCACCCCTAAACAACATGACTCCATGCCTCACTGAAATCTGGCATAACACCCCATGTTTCATTGACATTATAATATTTTAAATCCTTTTATGAACCCGCATAGGAAAATTTTATCTAAATGGAACAAAACTTTTTTCAAATGAAGCATAAAACAAAAGTTATAACTGAAAATCCCAAACAAAAATTGCACCACTAGCAAATGCTACAAAGTTACCATCAAGGTGACATAGTCTACAGTGTCAGAGAGTTTTGTGCAAATATTATTATGTAGAAAAACAATATACATAAATATAATGATGGTAGCATAAACAAAGCTTACCAAGTAACCTCCTATTAAAATTGAAAGAGATCCTTGCTCCACTGCTCTCTCAATACCCCAAACGGATAGCCCCAACATTCAGCCAAGTAACTTGTACTCTTTGGCAACCTGCAAGTAAGTGCTCCCATAATATGTCCCTAGTTCTTCTTGTACCCCTGCACCATCTGAATTCATTTTAACAAAGTGACTTGTTGGTAATACCCAATTCCAGTGCAGTATTACTATTGAAGTGAAATCACATCATGTTCCTCGAGTTAAAGTCCCAGCGTGCTTTATCCACCTCTTGATACCCATTTTGCATTTTGTTTGCAAGCAATGCTTGTCATTAGAAACAACGACCTGGTTCCTAGTCTTCCATATCTCCCATGTAGTGGCCAAAGCCCAACATATTACAAATCATTAATAATATAACTTGATACAAAATTTAATTACCTCAACAGTTTTTACATTTGCATCAAATGACCTTGAGTAATTTTCATGCAATACCTGCAAGTCTTGGGTAACGTAGCCATCAAGAAAGAATAACACGTATACATTGTAACGTTAACTAAGCTGCTAAAAAATTCTTTTTCGCTTTTTGGAAAAAACCTTATAAAAAATAGCTTGAATTTTATTTGTTACTTCCTTCTTGACGCAAGGAAAAAAAAACTAAGAAGTCAAGACAATGAACCATTTTGCACAGTGATAATAAAATATAAGCCAACAATGAAATCTCTACTTCCAAAAAAGGCCAAATAACATTTTCTTATCTGCATCATATATGTTGATGTTGTCCTAGAGATGGGACTAAAATTGTGCATTGTTGAAGCTGCTGGTGCTTGCCCAGTTGTATACTCCAAATAAAACATTTCTAATTGCTGAAGTTCAGCACAAACTAAAGCATCCTAGAACAAATTTAACAAAGCCTTTGACACTGTCCTTTGTATTATTTTTCATGCCATGCTCAAGCTAAATAGACTCAGCATCCACGCCAAACTTAGGCTCTGGTTAATCACATAATTGTAGCTAAAGTCATCTACAATGCTGGTGATATTTGGAATGAAATAGGCATAACTCATGGTGCATCGAATCTCGTATAAAAATTCCAATACCAAAGCTACTAAAGAAGTGTAACAAAGTTGGCATGATAGTAGAAGTTCAAATGAAAAAGGAGTTAAGACATTATACCTGAGATCAAATAATTGACACCGCAACGGTGCAAGTCGTATTTCGCCGTCAAAGAACGTATCCAACCATGGCTTCTTGTTCTTCATTAGTAGTACAACGGTTGCCATAACTATTCTCACACAGTTTCTGGAAATCTTAATTTGTCATCTAGTCAAATATAACTACTTTTTATTTCAGTTCCAATATGTAAAAGAGGCACTTTTCAGAGACAAAAAAGAGAAAAATATCATTTGTACCAGGAATAATTCTTCGAAAAAAGCTCAAAATCGCAACTTCCAACCTTCCATACTCCCCCAAATAATAATAATATATCATTACAAACTCAAAGAGCTCCAAAATAATTCTACATACCAAGGATGACAGAAAAGAAAAATATTGTTTTCTACCTACATGTAAAGTTGTATAGAACAAAAATAATAATAAATAATAATAATAATAATATATCATAACAAACTCAAAGAGCTCCAAAATAATTCTACATACTAAGGATGGCAGAAAAGAAAAAAGATTGTTTTCTACCTGCAGGTAAAGTTGTATAGAGCAAAAGAAAATTGGAATCACATGTAATCATGCACCTTTCAATACAATAAACGAAACTCAAAGCCTCAGATCATTTCAAGACCTTACAACTACAGGTTCTTTAACATTTTAACAAAAAATTCAAGCATCTAAAAAGCATTGATATGCATGATCCTAAAAATGGGCATCTACATCACCAATTGAACTGGAATTATTAGCTAAACAAAAGTGAAAGTTAAGGAATCAAAGCCAATAAACTTACCTTAAAATTAATCAGAGACCCCTTTTGTACATAATAAAACTTGATACGTTTTTAGTCCGAGATAAATTAGCTAAAGAAATTTCACCAATTCACATAACAAAATATAATCTCAATTGAAAGAATAGTTGGTTTCTATAGCACAAAGACTATACATGCCTTAGAATCCTACACGAGTTGATTGTGAATCATGAAATCTTATTTAATCCGTAATGACTTCAAAAAAATAAGTAGTGACTAAAAAAATTCATCTGTCTCACATGTATTTTAATCATGTAGTGGTAGGATTAGGGACCATGGACATCAGTGGGTGGATGCGCCCGGGTCAGCTTAGGACACTTAGCCGCGGTATACAGGATCAGAGCCAAGGCACATGGTCGCGGTACGGAAATCCTACACGTGGAGATAAGAAGACCGCGAGATGGAGGGACAGATGGAGGGCCATGATAGATGAAGAGAAAGATATAAAGAGAAAGAGTGGGAGAAAGATAGAGGAGGCAGATTCATTAATCCAAAAAGGAAGACCTAAGAAAAAGGGGGAGCGACCAAGAGAGAGAAAGGGGAGTAAGCAGGGCTGAGAGGGAGAATAGTGCCTAAGAGGCAGTGAATAATGCTTGTAATAGAAACAGGGTTGTAACATTTGGAGCCGTCTGTGGGGAAGATACGAGCAGCATAGAAATAGCACCAAAAAGAGTAGCGGGTAGACAAAAAAAAGTGAGAGTCCAAGACGCGATGCCGGAGGCAGTGATTGAGGAAGGGGAAGAACGAGAGGAGGGTCGAGCAGCGGAAGAGACACGACTGATGTGGGAAGAGATCGAGAGGCTGAGAGAGGAAAATGAGGAGTTGAGAAGAGACAGAGAGAGGGTGGAGGAAGAGGTTGGGGAAGAGCCAAGTGAGGGGTCGAAGAGTGAGAGAGTTGAGGAAGGGGAGGAGCACGGGCCGAATCTGGTGGAGAACCCATTCGCAGGGCAAACAATAGAGCAAGTCCAAGAGATGATAAACAATGACCGAGAGGCGAATCTTCAACAGCCGAAGAACCAAACAGCGCCGACCCGGTCAGGTAGTAGCTGGATTGAACCACAGCCTACTAGCGGATGCGATATGGATGTCGGAGGTGCCAAAGAGGTTCAATCAACCAAGGTTTGAAAGGTACGATGGAACAGGAGACCCATTAGATCACATTCATCATTTTAGGCAATAGATGCCACTCTGGCAAGAGGTGCGGTACGATGGGTTGCGGTGCATGATGTTCCCAGCCAGCTTGAAAGGGGGAGCCTCGGACTGGTATTATCGGTTGCCTTCCAAGAGTATAACTAATTTCCAAAGATTGGAGCAGGCGTTCATAGATCATTTTATACATCAGAAAAAGCAGGTTGTGGACATCGCGACCTTATTTAACGTGAGACAAATATCGGCGGAGTCGGTTAGAGAGTATTTAAGCCGCTTCAAGGCCGAGACCTTGAAAGTGGAGAATTTGGATGAGAGGACGGTAGTGATAGTGTTTGAAAGAGGTCTGTGGCCTAGAACAGGGGTCTATGCCAAGAATGATGGTAGCGACTTTTGCGAAGTTATATTGCGGGATACATAGATACAAGTAATGTAGAAGGAATCTAAGAAGGTGGCGAAGGCAGTGTCATCGGTAGAGAAAGAAGGGGATCACAAAAGGACAGAGTCGGCGGACAGAGGTAGTGAACGATATCGCGGCCACACATCACGTCCGGAAAGGGATAGGGATATAGCGCGAAGGGAACAGAGGGAGAGGAAGTCATGCCGCGAGTTAGAATATACACTTTTAAACAGGCCGTTGAGTGAGATATTACCATTGATTAAGAACGTGCAAGGGTACGAGGGACCGCGAACCGTACCTGCCGAAATGCCAAGCAAGCCATATTGTGCGTACCACCAGGTTTGCAATCATGACACTAATGATTGTTATGCACTAAAATGGTTGATCCAGAGGTTGATAGAGAAGGGAATGATGAGGGAATTTATAGCGGAGGCCCCGAATGTGGAGTCGGTGCCAGCCCCAGGGAGAATATTGGGAACCATCAATGTTATTTTCAGTAGAGAAATTCTGAGCCACAACGCCCACAGAGACAAGGTAAGAAGGGTGGCAAGTATTCAGCAGGTCAATGAGTCGAACATAGGACCGCGGTATAGCTCAAGGGCATTGAATAGGGAAGATAAGATTATATTTTCCAGTGTGGATCTCCGAGCTGTCGACATTCCATATGAAGATGCGTTAGTTATTACGGTAGCAATGGGCAATTACATGGTCAAAAGGGTACTGATTGATTGTGGCAGTGTGGTGAACTTTCTGTTTAGGGGAGCGTTAGATGAAATGAGGATCGATCCAGGGAAATTGAGGCCGCCGCGGTCCAGTTTGTATGGGTTTAATGGGAGTGTCATGGAGCCTATGGGAGAGCTTTTGTTGCCAGTGACGACAGGGCCTGTGACGGTGTTCTCAAGATTTATGGTGGTCGACTCCAACTCCTAGTACAACGCGATCCTAGGAAGGAGGTGGATCCACGAGATGAAAGCAGTGCCTTCAACCTATTACCAAGTTCTTCGATTCCCCACCTTAATGGGAATGTATGAAGTCCGTAGCGATCAGGTGGCATCGAAGAACAATTCATCAGGATACCGTCAAGAGGATGGTCCGCAAACCGGGAGGAGAATCATTAAACCCCAGGAAAATACAGGCATAGAAATCACAGTGTGGGGCCGTGGAGGGGGAGGAGGAGGTTGTAATGGGTCCGAAGACGTTAGATGAAGTGGCGGTAGTGAACCTGGGGGCAGGGGAAGAGGAGAGATTTACATCAATAGGGGCAAATCTATCGGAAGAATGGAAAAGTTAACTGGTACAATGTTTGTCGGAGAACAAAGATGTGTTTGCGTGGGGAATAGAGGACATCACAGGTTTGGACCCAGATTTCGCATGTCATCGGCTACATATGAGGGAGGATGCGAAACCAGTAAGACAGAAGATGAGGAGCGTGAGACCTAAATACGCAAAAGGAATCCGGGAGGAGGTTGCCAGGTTGAAAAGAGCGGAAATCATAAGGGAGGTGGAGTTCACGGACTGGTTATCTAATATAGTCGCGGTCCCAAAGAAAAATGGCAAGGTGCGGATGTGTGTTGACTTTTCGGACGTAAACTTGAGGGTCCCCAAGGATAGCTATCCTATGTCGCGAGTAGATGAGTTGGTGGACAGAACTGCGGGGTTCAAAATGTTCTCATTTATGGATGCATCCATGAGATACAACCAGGTTGCGATGTATGGACCGAACCAGAAAAAGACGTCCTTCGTGGTGGAAGGGGGAACGTACTGCTATACTAGAATGCCATTTGGGTTGAAAAACGCAGGAGCTACTTTTCAGCGGTTGGGGGAGAAAATGTTCAAGAGCAAAATTCGAAAAAGGTTCGAGATATACATAGATGATATGGTGGAAAAAAGCATGTCAGAGGAAAAACACTTAGAGGGTTTAAGGGAGACCTTCGGTATACTGCGAAGGCACAATTTGAAACTCAACCCAGAGAAATGCACGTTCGGAGTCACCATGGGAAAGTTTCTGGGGTATGTCGTGACGCAGCGGGGAATAGAGGCTAACCCAGAACAGATAAGGTCATTGGTGGAAATGTTGTCACCGCAAACGGTGAAAGGGGTGTAGCGATTGGTGGGGAGAGTCGTGGCCCTAAACAAATTCATTTCAAAATCATCCGAAAAATGTAGGTTGTTGTATAGATTGTTGAGAAACTCTACAGACTTTACATGGACAGCAGAGTGTGAGCAAGCGTTTTAAGAGTTAAAGAGATATCTAGGGGAGGCAACCCTGTTGTCGCGGCCCGAAATTGGAGAGAAGTTGTATTTGTACCTGGGGGTCACGGAGTATGTAATCAGCTCGGTCCTCATTCATGTGGTGAATAAGATGGAAAAATCGGTGTATTTCCAGAGTAAGACTTTGTTAGATGCGGAGACTAGGTACAGCCGAGTGGAGAAGTACCCTTTTGCCTTGATATTCTCAGCCCTGAAGTTGAAACCATATTTCGAAGCTCACGCAATGATAGTGGTGACGAACTTGCTCCTCAAGCAAGCTCTGAGGGCTAAGAAATCAGGAAGAATGCAGAAATGGGCCGTGATGCTGAGTTCATATGAGATTCAATATCAGATCAGGACGGCGGAGAAAGCCTCAGGCAGTGGCAGAGTTTTGGCAGAGTTTCCTGCAGAAGATCCCACGTGAGGGGAAGAAATGGTCTTAGAGCCTGAACGAGAAGAGGGACAGGATCACTTGAACGCATGGGATGAGAGGAATGATTGGAGGGTATTTGCGGATGGGTCGACCACAGAAGCTGGCAGCGGAATAGGTGTGGTACTGGTTACGCCGAAAAACAATAGGCTAGATTAAACAATGAAGTTGGGATTCGCAGCTTCAAACAATGAGTCAGAATATGAGGACTGTGATTATGGGCATGAGGTTGGCGGAAGGTTTGGGGGTGAAGGAACTTACCGTGTACTCAGACTCGCATCTGGTGGTATGTCAAGTGAATGGAGGGTTAGCGGTGAGGTCCCCCCGAATGGCGAGATATTTGCAAGTCGTGCAGAGGTGGGTGGCGAAGTTCACACAAATCCGGTTCGTACATTTAAACCGTGGGGAGAACCGCCATGCAGATGCCCTAGCCTATGTAGCCGCAGCCATGCCAGGGTCAGAGGAAAGGATTATCAAAGTAAAAAATTGGACAGACCGAGTAACGAGGAGCCTCCAGAGATATTGAGTGTCGCAGAAGAAGAAGAAGGATGGATGGATGGAGCCTATCAAACAATTCTTATTGGGGCATGAGGTGATTGATAAGAGAGAGAAGAGGAGACTGGAACAGGCGTCCCAAAGGTACACGCTAATGGGAGGGGAGTTATACCGCAAGAACTTCAACGGGCCATTACTAAAATGCTTGGGACCAAGGCTGGCACAAGAAGTGCTCGCGGAGTTACACGGGGGAGATTATGGGAGCCATTCAGCGGGCAGGACAACGACTCAATGGTTGCTGACACAAGGATACTTTTGGCCTCACATGAAAAGGGATGCTGTAGAATTTGCCAAAAGGTGTGAGAAATGTCAGAGGTTTTCTCAGTCTATATTTGCCCCAGTTGAGCCGCTACACAATGTGGCTAGTCCCTGGCCATTTGCGATGTGGGCCTTTGATATAGTGGGGCCGCTACCCATGGCCAGTGGCAAGAGGAGATTTCTATTGGCTGCTACCGACTACTTTACCAAATGGATTGAGGTTGTGCCGCTGCAACAGGTAAAAGAGGTGCAAGTGGTCAAATTCTTGTGGGAGAACATAATATGTCGGTTCGAGCTGCCCTACGCTATTATCGCTGGATAACAGAACCCAGTTCACGGGTGCTAAGGTGAAGAGATTTTTGTAAGCTTATCAGGTGAAACAGGGATTCTCTTCCCCTTACAATCCCGAGGGCAATGGACAGGTGGAGTCTTCCAACAAAACCATACTCAACAATCTCAAGAGGAAATTGGAGGATAAAAAAGAGGCTTGGGCTGACGAGTTAAACAATGTGTTGTGGGCCTATCGAATTACACCGCGGACAACCACTCGGGAGACTCCTTTCTCACTGGCATATGGCATAGAGGTCGTGATACCATCGGAAATGGTGGCGGCTTCCACCCGAACACGGGCTGTTAAGAATAGGTCAAACTGGGGCATCCTGTCTAGGGACATGAACTTGGTTGAAGAAAGAAGGGACACCACGCACATAAGGCTGGAAGAGTATCACCACCGCCTCCAGAGACAGTACAACAAGAGGGTGAGATTGAGGAGATTCAAAGTAGGAGACCTGGTGCTTCGCAGAGTGACCCCCAGCACAAAGAAAGCGAATGAGGGGAAGTTGGGGCCAAATTGGGAGGGCCCCTATACCGTGGTTGACATTGGAGGGACGGGTACTTATAAATTGCAAACCATGGAGGGAAGAATGATGGAGAAACCTTGGAATGTGAGGTTATTAAAAAAGTTTCATGGGTAAATGTAATAGGAGAGGTCCTCGTCTGCATGAGCTATTTGTAAATATATAAAACCATAGCACTTTTGGGATGGCCAATGTTGCATTAACTTTCACTTGCCCTTCAGAGTGAAGGCGGTGGAGGGGATGAGCCATTCACGAACAAGAGGTCCGAACTAAAAAGGGGCAAAAATGAGCTGCCCCACCAGGGATATGAGGTCCCAACCGAACCGGGGCAAAGTGAGTTGATTCGGTTGGCGGACATGAGATCCAAGGCAAGAGAGTTGCCACATGCCGCGGACCTGAGCGGGGAGAGGGGAGGTGCCCCGGCACCTCAGAGGCAATCTAGCGGCTAAGCCAAAAGAGAGAAGGCAAATCGAGTTGCCTTCAATAGTAATGTAGGAACACAAGCTTCATTACACAAAGTACCTTACATTGTATTGGGCCCCCAAAGAGATAAAGAGTAGACAAAATAGATTTTGCAAGGCAAGTAATGCAACCACCAAAATTAAAAGGAGGCAATCAATCCTTAACAACGACCATTAGAGAGAAGGAAAGAGAATAAAAGTATAGAGTAACAAGTGTAGCAAAAGACAACAGTAGTTACAACAAGACAAGACACTCATAAACTAAGATCATAACATAAAGCATCTACACATCTTCGCGAACCACATCATCAGCAACCTCCTCAATAGCAGCATCCGTAGCAGCATCAATGGCCCCAGCCACTATCTCCGCTACCTCAGGAGCCGTGACCGCCGTAGAGGAAGCAGGATCTGTGGGTACCACTGCAACCTCGGCTCCGGGGACCGATGTGGGGGCTTCTGGAAGGAGTCGGCCTTCCTTGATAAGTCAGTCATACTCCTCCTTGATCTTCTTGGCCACCCTCTTATCGGCCAGCACACGGAAATGGTCCTGAAGTTCATCCATGTCAGATTCATGCTGTTTGAGAAGGGTCGCCGTGTCCTCTTGGTGCTTCTTGGAGAGAGCTGCGGTGGCTGCGTTATGCTGCGAGTGTAAAGTTTCGCGCTGGTGACTCAGGCAGTCATTAGCCTTATCCATGTAGGCCAAGTGGGAGGTCTCAGCTGACTTGAGCTCGTCCTGGGCTCTGAGCTTGTCCAGTTCTGTGGCTCTATTCAACTGTTCCAGTCGGGCGACTTCCTTCTCCAGCAATTCAACTTTGGACCTAGCACCGAAGAGGCCGCGGATCATGTAGGAGATATCCAAGCTCATCTAAAAGAGATAGTAAGGGTCAGGTTATCCAGAAAAAAGGAAGAAAGCTACTTAGAGAGAGAAAGAGGATACTTTCTCCCAGCCGGTGTAGAACGAGGTTCTGTGTTGGTCAAATAAGCCCCCTTCTGCATAAGCAAGATCTTTGGGAAGGTGAGACCTATAAAAATGGGAAGAGGCCACTGCAGGGTTCTCCAAGGCCGAATCGTTGGCATTTACGATGCAATTGCGGACCTTGAAGGTGAGGTAGAAAGCGGGGACAAGGTCAGCGGCCCCTTTACCAGATCGGGAAGCCGTCTCCTTACCAGGCCGCGAGTCTGGATGGATGGTGGTAGCAGAAATTGAAGTATGTAGATTGGCGGGGGGATTTTCAGATGCAGAGTGCCGCGGACACTTTGAAGCCGGTCCAGGAGATGAACGGGCGACAGTGGTGGGAGCAACCTCAATAACGACATCCTCATCCGAATCGCTGTCAAATAGCTTCCTTTTGTTGGCGCCCATATCAGAGTGGGGAGAAGTAGCAGATGGAGAATGGGTGGATAGATATTGATCTTCCCAAGTGGTCAGGGACTGGTAAGAGGGACGAGCTGCGGACTGGGAAAGGGAGTTGGAGAAAGGAGGTGGGGGTTGGCGGGTAGTTACTGTATGATGTTGGGATTTCTTGGGGTGTCATCTTTTTCTGGGAGGCGGTGAGCTCCGAGGTTTTCGTTCCTTAGGTGGAGGGGGCGAAAAAAAAGGGCACTATACCCTCCAATGACCTTCAATTGGGGGTCTGACAGTAGCAGAGTGGCGGTGGTGGGATCAATTCCAAGAATTGAGGATTGAGAGGGCCCAAGGTCGCAGAGCTTCTGGAAAATGGTGGAGGAGATATGGTTGTGGGGTCGCGACTTCGAGTCTGGTCGCCAGCTTGTAGAAAAGAGTTGCAAGATTAGATGAGGAACCAAGGTACATACACATTGAATGGTAAATAAAAGGGGGAATAATCACCACTGGGAAGGAAAGCCAGATGATTAAGGTTCAGTTCAGGAGGAAGATCCGCATACAGGAAGTTTCCTAAGATATACAACGGATAATGGTGCCACACCTTGTCGGAAGAGGTGACACGGAGGACAAAATGTTGTTTTCTAGGGCGGATGCAGAAGGAATGATATCCCACACTGACATCCTTTGTGCTCTTTTTAATGTAAAAGTGAGCGGTTATGTCACGAACCGTTATCTTGGGTATCCCAGACTCGTTGTAGTGGTTTGCGGCATACATGACCCTCCAGAAGTTGTCAATGCCTTGGCAATGGGAGATGTTAAAATGGTTGCATACCTCGATATATCAAGGCGGGTGAGGGGTAAGCGGAGGCTGGCAACGATTTGCCCTACCGTGGCCACGAGACACCTCGGTTTGTAAGGGACCAAATGGGGAAAGTAAGTTAGGTTAGGCACATGTTCTAGGGTGACGTCAGCAAGAATGCCATAGGCAGCCTTGACCGCCTCTAGATTAGGTCTATGGCTACGTGGTGGAGGCGGCGGAAGGGCAAAGGCTTGCCCGGAAGTGGATGGAGCCTCGGTGGGATCAAAAGGAGGGGGAGAAGAAACATAGCGAGAAGGGGAGGAGGAAGAGGCGCCGGATCTAGAGTCCGACATTTGCGGAAGATTTCACAGAGGAAGATGCTCGCGCGCAATCGAACAGAGGGGGAAGAAAGAGAGAATCGTACTTTAAAAAAGTAATGGACAGTACAAAAGAAAAAGGAAGTAGAGAAGGAAGAAGACCAGCCAGTGGAAAGGAAAGAGTGGCTGTTACAGAAGCTTTAGCGGAAGGAAAACGTAGGTGATGAACGCGCGCTGGATCAGAGTAACCAGAAAGGGAAGATGAGGAAGTGGTGGAGAAAATAAATCTAGAAGAAAGTAGAAGGCAAAATGAGAGAGAAGGAAGAATCGAGTTGGCTTTTATAAGAGGGAAGGGCAAAACCGTAATTTGAGGGGAACTGAAATCGAGGAGACACCAAAAGGGACTAGCCAGGGGATAACGCATGAAGACACAGAAATCGAAGGGATGCAGGCAGTAAACGCGTGGGGTGCATGTGAATCCAACGATGCAAGGGAGGTGGAAGATCACGGCAGAGAGATAGAATGAGTTGAACTCTCGACCCCCCGATCGCGGGAAGATAGCGGACTCGAGAGGGGGCATCTGGAGTGGTAGGATTAGGGACCATGGACATCAGCGGGTGGATGCCCCTGGGTCAGCTTAGGACACTTAGCCGCGGTATACAGGATCAGAGCCAAGGCATATGGTCGCAGTACGGAAACCCTACACGTGGAGATAAGAAGACCGCGAGATGGAGGGACAGATAGAGGGCCATGATGGATGAAGAGAAAGATATAAAGAGAAAGAGTGGGAGAGAGAGAGAGGAGGGGATTCATTAATCCAAAAAGGAATACCTAAGAAAAAGGGGGAGTGACCAAGAGAGAGAAAAGGGAGTGAGCAGGGCTGAGAGGGAGAATAATGCCTAAGAGCTAGTGAATAGTGCTTGTAATGAAATGTTGAAAAGTTACCATTTCATATTTTGTGGTGAATATCTCCTCATATTCGTTGCTTCCTAGATTGTACAATAAACACAATGCACTTCTAATTGTTAAGAAGCCTTGAATTTGCACCTAAACACCTTCCGCAATCATTTCGATACGAATAGAAACAAGTTTGCTTAGAGGTGCTTAGTGCAAATCAAACTTAGTCAAGACATCTTTCTTCTACTTACTGTTCCATATATCAAAAGACATGCAAAGGGATATAAATTAAATTGTAACCACTCTTTAGCGGCGGAAAAGCAACGACTGTAAAATAAAAATGGCTGCTACTTACTTGTCCCTTGCACATCCACTCTACAGGGCAGTCAAACATGGGTTCACTCAATCCACCCAACTCGACTCAATCCGACATTCGGCCTCACATCAAAGCCTTATTTCCCACCCACATCTAAATCATTATATAGGGATGAGCAAGTTGATTAAGCCATAGCTCTTGAACCCACCACCTTGGCTTAACTCTCTAGCCTTGGCTTCGTGGGTGGGGACTAACGGTCTCTGGTGCATGAGCTAACTCCCCCAAGTGAGAAGCTTTTCACATTATGCCTATAATAGTATGATTCTAGAATCTAGACCATTTAAGATAATGCAAGTACATAGTAGAAAAAACAATTCACACATAAAAAATAAGGAAACTTACTTTCTCAATGTTCTCCCTGATGGCATACTTGCAAGCTCGCTGGCATATCTCTATGATATCGGCTCCACTAAAGCCTTGAGTATACTTTGCAAGGGCATTCAAATCCACATCTTTAGAAACAGGGGACTTCCTGAGGCAGGCCTTGAAGATGGAAAGACGAGAGGCCTCATCTAGCAAAGGGATGTAGATCAACCGGATCAAGGCGGCTGTGTCCGAAAGCAATCACGAGAATATATTATATTAGGTCTATTGGTAGCACCAATAATAAACACAGTTTTCTTTGCAGACATTCCGTCCATTTCAGTAAGAAGTTGGTTCAAAACTTGATAATAGTAAAATGATAGTTTTACTTATGAATAAAGCGATGAAACTTTAAACGAAAGTAAAACTAAAAACTGAACTTGTACTAGATTTATCAAAGATTTCTACTCTCGATACTATTGAAGTAGAGTTGGACTAGAAGATTCGTTCCACTCTTAGTTCTTTAGCATTCAAGTTTCCTACGACTATCAATCCTACCAAAGTCAATGAGAGAATTACGAATTATACAACGAAATACTAAGGTTTGAATCTAGAATAAGAATTAGGGGGGAATTAAATCCACCTTGAATCCAACTTAAGAAACTAGCATAGATTGTTGTAATCCAATTCTTACGTTATTACGGTAAGAATTGGTCGTTCTAATCCCTAATTATACATGACATCTCTACCAATTCATAACTAGCATGTGAGGACGTCCACCCATTCTCATGGTGAATCAACAACCTTCTAGAGTGGAATAGACTCTTACAACGATTCTAAGCTAACAAAATCAAGTTTTCATCAAGGCTTCATCAAACCCCTCTAATGGAGGTTTAGCCTTGATTCATCAAACTATCATTTCCATATGAAATTGAATACGACATAATATAAAGATTCTAACTTTATTAAATTTAACTAAACAATAATTAAAATCTAAATTAACAACTAAGAAATCATTAAATAACAATAATCGAAATTAATCTAAACAATTATTAAATAACAAGATCGAATTTAACAAGAACTAACTATTTTATTTATCTAATGAATGATATTCAATGATTCAAATAACTAATCTAAAACAAGGAATGAAACTAATTAATGGAATGGAAACTAATTAATTAAATCCAAAAATGTTTAGAACTAAGCTTTTTAATGGCTACTCTAATGGCTACCTTCTAACCTAAAGTAACTGATCCTTAAGAGCTAAGTCTTGTGTGTGGAAATGGAGGAGACCAGATCCATATTTTCGTGCATGGGCTGAGGGTCCATGTTTTGGGCCGAAAAATCGAGCCTAAAGCCCAATTTCTTCAGTCCACAGGGCCCTTTTCAATTGGCTTTGACTTCAACAGGCTTTTCGTCCACTTTTGCTTTTCTGATTGGGTCAAGATTTGAACCATTGGAAAGCTCTTTTCGAGCCGGTCGTTTTGACATAAGGTACGCCAATTCCGAGGCCTGAGTCCAAAGATACGATCTTCGGAAGTTCTGCTGACTTTTATGTGCTGTTTCTGCCCGTATTGGCCTTTAATCACAGAACTTCTTAGCAACCAACCCTTGCTAATTGATATCGCCAAAGTGGCACATTTTTGCACATAATTGACTTCAATGTCTGAAATACATAAAAACACGTAATTAGCATTAACTATTATTTATTACTCGCATAATTGGTCTAAAAGTATTATTGTTAAGGGGTTAAAACTATAGTTTTGAGCTCTTATCAAACCACCCCCAAACATCATTTTGTTTGTCCTCAAGCAAATATGAGAAATTAGCATAAATGACCAAAAATAGAGTCCTAACTAATCTCGTTTCGCCAAGTGCGATTGTATTGACCATATGCAACAAGGCCTTAAACCACTAGGAATTCTCTAGTAGACGAGTTGTAGCCTCGTGAGAGTTTTCCAGTGAAGGTACACACAAACTTCATCTATACTACAATGACTCAGAAATAACTATTGTTTCCTTATCTATGTCTCAATTATCTATACATCTCACTAGCAATGAATACAGAATAATCAAGTCGAAACGTACGCTAATATATGCATAATAATCAATCATCTACGAATAAACATATATACAATGAGTAATACTATGAGATGAACTAGCAGGTCCGTTTCTGAAAACTCAGAATAGCGTCCTTAAGTAGGTCCTCACATAAATGTCAAGACAAAAACCACTCTGATTTTTCCGCTCAAGTTTCGCTGCTCCAATGTGCAGTGGGCACACTTTACCTTACAAACTCAATGACACACAAGGAAGTCGGAGTCGATCAAACACATCTGCCACTTACTATCACACTAACATATTCCTAATTGAACTAGAGGTCTTTATTAGGTGTTGCGGGGATTAGGAGATGGTTTAAGAAGGAAGAAAATAGATATTCAAAAAGGACAAGTCTGAGATAATAGAGTCTTCATATTATGTAACTCGAGAAAATCTTATTCTTTTACTTTTTCTTCTGGTCTTTGTTTCCATCCTTAGTCATGTTTTTCTTTTTCTTTGGCTTTTGACTCCTTCGATTCTATTTTTAGAGTTCTAACTCTTTGTTTTCTTTTATTATATATATTTATTTATTTGGATGGAAACTTTATTTTCTTATTTGAAGCGACTAACAAATTCTTGATTTAAAAGGTCTTTATCTTTTCTATTCTTCATATCTATTCTCATACTTATTCAAAGAATGGGTAGGTTTTTTTTTTTTTTTTTTTTGTAACAGGGTAAAGGATTTGCGGTTTATAAAAGGCTAAAGAAAGGCTCAGAGGGGCAACTAGCGGAAAATAATTCATAGGTTTGAATTTCTGGCTATATCGATCCAAAGATGGCTCTCGCTTAGGATATGGTATAGTGATCAAGCAAGTGGACGTGTGATTTCTCTATCCGGATTTTACTTCTCTCTTGTGTCATTTCTCAAATGTTCACTCATATAAAACTTTAAGCTATATTCTCACAGGATTTGTAAAATAAGTATTCTAGCCTAGATTTCAAAAATTTACTGCCAACAATCATAGATACTCATGTAATATATTTATAGATAGATCCATGGATTATTACCTACATATTAGCCTAAGTTTCTAAAAACTATTCTAATACAAAAGCTACGTGAGACTTCTAGATTATTGAGAGCATAAAGAAAGAAAACAATGGCAATATTCCTAAGTATATATATATATATATATATATATATTTAAAAAAATTGAATTTTTTTAACTAGAAAACAAGTGCATATTATACATATCTATATCCTAACAGATTCCCTAATTACACATGTTTCTATGCCCCACCCCCCAAACAAAAAGCATGCTTTGTCCTCAAAGTATTTAAATAACTATGGTAAAGAAATACCATTGAAACGCGTGAAATTTTAGAGCATCTACAAAATAAAGTTAAACATGCTAATATAGAAAAGAAAAACTGACGCAACTCTATAAGAGTTTCACCCATAATGAGAAATAAATTGCTTGGGACATAAGCAGACACTAACTGAAAAAAAACTAACCTTAACTCCCGTTTAAACATTTTCCTCCTCATCCTTAATAAAGAAATGAGGTTCCTTCGCATCCTATCACGCCATGGTAATTTGCCAGGCTTCACGCCACTTCTCGTCTACTATAGCTAACCTGTTAAGCGCCACTTGGTCGGATGGGGTGTAAGGCGCAACCTGATGAGGTTGTATCCTCCACCCTTGCCAAGTCATTGCACGGAAGGATCGAATAATACAATTGGTGGGTCTCACAATGTCGACCCCAACCCAATTCGTGAAACGGGCACAAAAAATAGGAAAGAAACATAGCATTATATGGCAAATTAAAGCATAGCATTGTCATGGGTTCGGGCTAAACTAGACATTAAGGTCTGGGGAATATCATAGAGTGTACGTCCCCCAGCTAAAGCAAGGAAAATATCACAAGTTTTGTCATTCACAGAAGAATAACGTCATTCCCTTCTAATGTTTAACATAATCCAAAACATAACAGTGCCCACGTTCATAGACAGGCTACCAAGGGCGACGTTATAATCCCCTTGGTCCTCTATCCTAAAAATTCCTGCCCCGTAATGCTCATGTAAATCATCATAGTTATACATGTACATATTATCTACCAAATAGGCCCATGAGTCTTGTATTTCGGCCGGCATAGTAAGTCCAAGCACAAAGGCTATCAAGAACCTGGAAATTTCCATTGGTTCATCCCCGATGGTGATGGAGAACACTTGTTCTCCATCTGGCCGGTCTATCAAAGAACTTACAATTTTCATAAAAATACGATGTAAGTGCGGGAGAATAAAGTTCATCAGGACTTACCAATAGTGGCTCCCATCCTGCTAGAATGATCACTTCGCGAAACCACGCACCATAGGTGTCACTTTGGAATAAGTCTTCAAAAGACTGTTCCGGTATGATACGAGGGAATATCATTCCCAATAAACATGATGGAATAACTGCGAAGGATCCTGGAACAACCCAAAAAAAATTGGAATTTTTCTTCCCCACGGGGTTATGGGCGCGGGGTGCGCCTTGGTGATTTTCGAGTTCCAAGCACTTGGGCGCAGGATGCGCTCACTTTGTGCCTGGGATGGGCGCGGGTCACGCTCAGGATGAAAACTAGAATCCCAGTGTTGTTGGCGCAAGTCGCGCTCAGCTTAGGGCTTGGTAGGGTGTGGGTCGCGCTCTGATGAAATTATGCGAGGAGAGTGCTTTCGAGGCACGCAGTCGCTCCATGGGGGGCGAAAGCCCGCTCCAGCTGGATAGTGCTAAAATGGATAAGAAGATGGGAATCGTGGGAGTGAGAGGGGAGAGATGAAAGTGAGGTGTAGTGTGGGTTTTGAGTGTAGAATGAATGAAGTTTTTATAGGTTTTAAGTTACTAAAACGAATTGGGAAGTTACCAAAAATTTTAAGACAATTGCCGAAAACAAAAAAAATCCAAAACCGAAAACGGAAACAACCCATATTCTCTATTCCAAAACAAACCTAATATCTTTTAGGTTGAATTTAGGATAGAAACTGCCTAATTCATCGAGATTTCATCCTATCACAATATTTATTCATAGTGATTCCCATATCGGCAATATTCTCAACCTTCACTCCAACATAAATTCTAAAACGAAGGAGCATATCAAAAATCATACTAGAATACATAATACCACCCTCAAACAATTCGGGAAGGTGGAATTAATGATAAAAACAATGCACAATTTAAAAAGAACCGGATTATATTAAAATGGAAATTCAAACAACATTTAACAACCAAATTCAAAATTAAATACAAAATTTATAAATTAACATCTAAACTAAAATAAAAAGCAAATACAAAACAACGTCAACTCATAATATTCCTAAACCACTTGCTGCTGGTAGTGGAAGGGACATGGGAAGGTGATGTCTCCTGAGCTCCTAATGGGCCAGAGCCATCCATCCTGCGGTGACGACGCTCGTGCCTCACAGACTGCTCCTCAGAAGAAGCACCCCCTTAGGGTGGAAAGCGTGCATGCATATCATCTCGAACTTGCGCTGAGCTTCCATCTCAACCCTCGTCTGTTCCCACCGCTCATCCTCGTGTTGAGGCGCGAGTCTCAAAGTTATGATGCATGGTAGCCTGCCGAGTTTGGAGGTCTTCACAAATAGTATTGAGAGAACGCATGCCACGATGAATCACAGCCATGCGTTCTACATCCGACCTACACCTCTCCAAGGCATCGACATCAAAACATGTTGTGTCCTCTTCATCCTCCCAGTCATCCTCTTTGACTACCCTCTCTTCAGGCAACCTCCAAACTCTTTAGATACACTCCGTATAAATATGAGGATTTCAGTGCTCTTTCAGGCAAATCCTATCAGAAGTCGGAGTCGCTCTCAAGGTCATCATGATATTGGTTACCAAAATAGGGAGAGGTGCAATACTCTTCCCAACTCCCTAATCATGTTACTCAAAAACTCCAAAATACAGAACTCATACTTCTGCTCTTGGAATATCCATAGAATATGAAGGCAGTTCAGACCGATGTTACTGACTTTCTCCTTCCCTATGACATTCCTACCAATCATCGAAGTTACAACCCGGTGGTTGGTTCTCGAGACGATCGGTGGCGAACACAATGCGAGCTCGCATTGTAGTTCCCTTCCGAAACAGTCACGTTCATCAAAGGTTCGACCCCAGTAAATTGGGAATTCTATAGTATGGCATCGAGATGGCATCTAGGCAAAATGCCTAAAATCTCAGCTAACAACCCAGTAGATACTTCCCTCCTTCTCCCAGCCACCTTAACAAAAATCCTATTTCCATCTAACTCCCTCGTCCTATAAAACTGTCGGACCAAATCTTCATGGTAAAAATCGTCTGTCGAGTACCACAAACCACTCCAATCTCTCCTAACCATCTCGTCACCATAAAACGGCGCAAAGTGGTCGACAGTAAATGCGTGCTCCGACAAAATCTGACGTCTTTGAGCCATTTTAAGATTTGGGACGAGTTGGGGCTTTAAATTGAATGTGGGGATGGTGTTTGAGACAACCTCACTAACCAAACAGTGGTGGTGGCGCAATGGTGGTGCGGCAGTTCAAGTTCCTTAATTTTTTTTGTTTTTTGTAATGTTTTGGTGGTGGGAATTTGTGGGGATGGTGGTGGGTGTAGTTTGGAGGAGATTTGGGGCGGATTTAATTGATTGGCGTGGGTGTAATTAGGTTTTTTTTTTTTTTTTTTAGGTTAGGTTTTGAAGCTTAAAACTTTGTTAATAGCGGTTTTGAAGAGGAACACGACTGTTGTGTTGAGGATGGCGACACACGTGCATTGCACATGTGCGCGAGATTGGGCCCAAGCCCAATTTGATTTTTCGAATTTTTGGTTTTTTTCGCGCAACTTCAAATTAAATTTGCTGCTTCGTTACCAGTCCGATTTTTGCAAATGATCTATGGAAATGATCAGGAGAGAATTTCCAATCCAATGATCCATAAAACACTCTATTCCGACCATGGATGACATATAAGAAGATGGAAAACGCGTCGAAGTGCGTGTGTGACGTAAGTTATGTGAACGAATGAACTCTAATTTCATAGATAAAGTCAACCCGAATCGAAATACAATTAAACAGCCTAAGCAACATAAATGGAAAGTTGAACAATCCAGTACAGAAACGAACACCCCACCCCCAAACAAATTTTTGGCAACGAAGTTTAGAAAATTTGTTTTAAAAGCGGGTCTTTTAAAGTCAGATTCCCGAGACTTCATAAATTACTATTTTTATGATTTTAACAATTTTTATTTTTTATGAATAAGGTTTAATATAAGAAAAACTATAAAGCAATAAATGCATAATTCACACCATAGAAGAACATGACTCAAAATCCGAGAAAACATGCAAGAGTGGAAAACGTGAATTATGTTTAACGTGGGCTTAGGATCCGGTACTTACAACCACACACTCCACAAGGAGGGCCCGATTACCTGAATGGTGCACTTACCATTATATGGAAATGAAAGGAAGTACACCAAACAACAAAATGAGCCGTTTATAGTTAGATACTCAAAACTTTAACAAATAACTGGATATTGGTAAATAACATGGAATACACCCCCAAACAGAATCAAGCACCAAGATTCTCTATGATATAACTTATTGAAATGAAAGCGAAATGTGATGGATCTAGAATGTAACCGCGCATGCACCTTCTTTTTCGCCTTTGAACGAGAGGGTGTCCAAGTGAATGATCGTGAGAAAATGGATGTCTATGAAAGATATGGTGGATATGGATGAATTTTAGACGTAAGGAATGGAAGGAATGAGAATGTAGGTTTGGCACAAAACTCATTCATGGTGTAGGTGGGAACTGTCTCAATTCTGAAAATGAAGGTGTCAAGTGCCTTTCCCTTGGGAATTATTTCTGTATTAAGAGGATTTAGAAAATCATGAAGTACAGAAGAAACAAAAGGGTCAAGCACAAACTCCAAGTTCCTTTGAAAGGGTGGAAGGTGGGGAATATTGGTGAGGGAAGATGAATGAGTGTCAGCTAGAGCTCTCAGGTCTAGATAATTAGAAGCCTTGAGATATGCCAGACATTCCTCAATAGGTGGGTCAAAAGAATCACTGGGATAAAGGGTAAAAAATTCATCTTCCGTCATAGCATCAAGGGATAAATGGATGTTGGCAAGGTAGGACTCGCGAGGTGGCAGGGAAAAGTTGCAAAAGAGTTAAAGGAAATCTTTCTCAATTTCCTCTACATCCAAGGAGTATTTGTTGAAGTTGGAACTTCCAAAGGAAAGGAATTTGTGCATCTGGTCATTCGGAAACGTGGTTTTGAAATAATCATGAGCTAAGCTCTCGATCATGCTAACCTCTCCATCGATATTCGTATAAGGCAATTGTTTGATCGTCTTAAAAACGTTAACCACAATGGAAAGATGGCCGCCAAAAGACAAGGACATCGAACCATCGCGGCATTTTATAAGCGTGTTGGCAGTTGCCAAGAAAGAGCGTCCTAAAATGATCAGAACAGAATCGTTGGCGACTTCTGTATCGAGGATAACAAAATCCGCAGGATAGTAGAAATCCTAAACCTTAACCAACATGTTTTCCACTACACCCTTAGGATACTTGATAGACCTATCAGCTAGTTGCAACGTCATTGTTGTAGGTTGCATTTCTTGTAGACCTATTTGTTTATATAAATAATAAGGGAGCAAATTAACACTCGCCCCGAGGTCTAATAAAACAGTGGTCGTGTGAGTATCCCCTAAGGTGTATTGTACAGTAGGACGACCAGGGTCCTTGTACTTAACGATTCATTTGTGTTCCGTTAAAGTTGAAAATTGTTCCGTTAAAAAGGCATCTTTAGGAATCTTTATCTTACGCCTAGTAGTGCACAACTCTTTAAGAAACTTAGCATGGTGAGGTAATTTTTTAATCGCTTCAAGAAAAGGTAAGTTTATCGTTAGATTTTTAAAAACTTCCCTAATCTCG
Source organism: Coptis chinensis (assembly GCF_015680905.1). NCBI lineage: Eukaryota > Viridiplantae > Streptophyta > Magnoliopsida > Ranunculales > Ranunculaceae > Coptis > Coptis chinensis. The sequence continues at coordinate 37,792,979 of NC_141456.1, read as the reverse complement.
TCAAAAATTGTATCCTTGTTTAACATAGCTAATTTATGAGGAAACGATGGTTTCTCTCTATATTTAGCATATGAATCAACTGGATGTCTAACCTTTGCTTTCTGATTCTTAGGTTGTGGTTTAACTAGTACCTATACAGGGGTAGGCTATTCAGTTTCTATTACGGTATCTAGTACAATCTCCAGTGTAGGGACAACTGGTGGGGTAACTATAGGCATAGTTACTTTGTTATCAACCACTCTCCCAGAACGGAGAGTGGAGATGGCATTTAGCTCACCTACGTTTTCATTTTCTGTACTAGTATTACCATTTACCTCAAAGGCTGTATTTGTTGTTTTAGGATTAGCTATCGTTTGTCCTGGAAAAACACGTTTGGGTTGTACTTTCTCTTGAGTTAATTGTTGTAAGGAAAGTTGGATGGCTTGTAAAATCTGATGTTAAGATTGCATAAAGGTATCAAAATGATCCCGTTGTGGAGTATTATTTACTACTGGTTGTGTGACAAGAACTATGTCACGTTGATTATTAATGGGTGGATTTTGGTAGTTATTATTTACCGTAACGATACCTCTATTAGTATTATAATTATTATTGTTATAATTATTATAATTACCCTGACCTTGTCCTTGTCGTGGTTGAGCTTGGTTGCTATAATTATAATTACCCTGACCTTGTCCTTGACCTTGTCTTGGTGGGCCTTGGTTATAATTGTTTCCTGGCCTAACATTTTGATTATTAAACCCTGGAAGTGTTACTTGTTGATTATTTCTCCAACTAAAATTAGGATGTTGTCTCCAAGGGGAGTTAGGAATAGGAAAACTATTAATCGAGCAAACATTATCTTGTTGTGACTGTTGTTGTTCATAGGCGAAAGGACAATAGGAGTCGGGATGCTCTGGACTCAAACAGAAATTACATGGATTGGAGTTCACATTCATGACGGGGATACGCGTTTCTTGAACAGAAATAGCCTCTACCTTTTTAGTTAGAGATTCGATTAAATTTTTAAGTTCCGGATCGGGTTTTATCTCAAACATACCGGCGGCCTTTACTGTTGTAGAAGAACTAGTGTTGCTGGAGATATCATCATTACCCCCCAGTTATTATTACACTTAGTTTGATCTTCTAAAAATTTATAAGCCTCTGAGGCTCCCTTAGTTAGGATACTACACCCATTCATTATGTCAAGCACCTCCTTGTGGTGGTGTAACAGTCCCTTGAAAAAGGCACGAACTAGCGTAGGATTAACCAAGACGCCGCCTTATCGGCTAAAGTGAAGGGAAATACCATCAGTTTAATTTGTTCAGCACCAACTATAGTATGGTGGAATGTAGTAAGGACTTGGTCAATCGTACGCATGTGCTGATAAGGCTTTTCATGGTCTAACCCATAAAAAACGGGTAACAAATTAAATATATTTGGGGGGATTCGAAAATCCCCCACTGGGTCTGATAGAACGATGCAAGATTTAGGGCTATCGTTTAAGGCTTTGTAAAAGTCAGAGAGAGGAAACTCTCTTTCTTCAGCCATTACTTCAGGTGATGTGTGTGGTATATTAGTTAGAGGTGCAGTGAGTGGTATACTAGAAAGGCGTGTTTGTTGACGTTGCCGGTTGATTACGTTAGGCGTTTTTCTTTGGCCTGACCTTAATCTCAAGCAAAGCTAAGCCAATCCTAATGAAACACAACAACACTCCAAACAATCCTTATATGCTAGTATGAACCTCTAACAGGAGATGCGAGGTGTGGAAGAAAAGACTACCTGAATGTCTCCTTGCTTCGCTTATAAATAGCGTCTTGTTTACGCGTGCTCAGTGTGTATAATAAGTTAAAACACTGAAAACTATGAAGAAATGGAAATTTGAAACAAACCTGTGGAAATCGGGTAGTTTCAGCAGAGGGCACAGGTAGCGCTTAGAATAGGCCTAAGTAGGGTGCAGGTAGCGCTCAGGTTCGAGCTGGAGTTCCAGGCTCTTGGGCGCAGGCCGCGTTCGAATTTAGCCTTGGTAGGGCGCAGGTAGTGCTCAAGGAAAACCTCGAGGTCTAGGCGCTTCAGCGCGGGGGGAGCTCGTGTTTTGTCTTGGCAAGGCGTAGGTCGCGCTCAGCCAAAGAGTGGAGTTCAGCGCGGGCGCGGTCGTGCTCAATTATGCCTACCTGTATGCAGTCGCTCCGTGTAATTTTCGAGGAAAATTTTCGATCTTTGAAATGGACAACCACAGTGAGAATGAAACAAAGGTGGGTGGGTTATGGGACTTTGGAAAATTAACAATTCTAAAGAAAATAATGCTAAAGGCAACTAAGATGGCAGCGACGCCATTTGATAATAGTAAAATGATAGTTTTACTTATGAATAAAGCGCCGAAACTCTAAACGAAAGTAAAACTAAAAACTGAACTTGTACTAGATTTATCAAAGATTTCTACTCTCGATACTATTGAAGTATAGTTGGAATAGAAGATTCGTTCCACTCTTAGTTCTTTAGCATTCAAGTTTCCTATGACTATCAATCCTACCAAAGTCAATGAGAGAATTACGAATTATACTACGAAATGCTACGGAATACTAAGGTTTAAATCTAGAATAAGAATTAGGGGGAAATTGAATCTACCTTGAATCTAATTTAAGAAACTAGCATAGATTATTGTAATCCAATTCTTACGTTCTTACGGTAAGAATTAGTCGTTCTAATCCCTAATTATACATGCCATCTCTACCAATTCATAACTAGCATGTGAGGACGTTCACCCATTCTCATGGTGAATCAACGACCTTCTAGAGTGGAATAGACTCTTACAACGATTCTAAGCTAACAAAATCAAGTTTTCATCAAGGCTTCATCTAACCCCTCTAATGGAGGTTTAACCTTGATTTATCAAACTATCATTTCCATATGAAGTTGAATACGACATAATATAAAGATTTTAACTTTATTAAATTTACCTAAACAATTATTGAAATCTAAATTAACAACTAAGAAATCATTAAATAACAATAATCGAAATTAATCTAAACAATTATTAAATAACAAGATCGAATTTAACAAGAACTAACTATTTTATTTATCTAATGAATGATATTCAATGATTCAAATAACTAATCTAAAACAAGGAATGAAACTAATTAATGGAATGGAAACTAATTAATTAAATCCAAAAACTAGATCTAGAACTAAGCTTTTTAATGGCTACTCTAATGGCTACCTTCTAACCTAAACTAACTGATCCTTAAGAGCTAAGTCTTGTGTGTGGAAATAGAGGAGACCAGATCCACATTTTTGTGCATGGGCTGAGGGTCCATGTTTTGGGCCGGAAAATCGAGCCTAAAGCCCAATTTCTTCAGTACATAGGGCCCTTTTCAGTTGGCTTTTACTTTAATAGACTTTTCGTCTACTTCTGCTCTTCTGATTGGGTCAAGATTTGGACCATTGGAAAGTTCTTTCCGAGCCGGTCATTTTGACATAAGGTACGTCCAATTCCAAGGCCTGAGTCTAAAGATACGATCTTCGGAAGTTCTGCTGACTTTTGTGTGCTGTTTCTGCCCGTCTTAGCCTTTAAACACAAAACTTCTTAGCAACCAACCCTTGCTCCTTTATATTGCCAAAGTGGCACATTTCTGCACATAATTGACTTCAATGCCTGAAATACATAAAAGTACGTAATTAGCATTAACTCTTATTTATTACTCGCATAATTGGTCTAAAAGTATTATTGTTAAAGGGTTAAAACTACAGTTTTGGACTCTTATCAAAACTCTATCAACAGCACCTCCCGCATCTCCAACACTACCCCCTCTCTGCGAGAGAATAGGTGTACACATTAAGTGAGTACAAGTGAAATACAAAAACAATTAGTGGTTTGCCATACAAGAATTTAAAACACTTTGAATTTCAAAGTATAAACGATAAATTTTTATCAAATTCTTACCTAACGAGAATGATGAAAATAAAAAAATGAAGCAACACGATCTTGTAAATACGACTGTAATGTTTCCATTATGCCCATCAAAGATTTGAAAATAAGTAATGCATGAACTCAATAACCAAAAACAAACAAATTATTCTAACAAACTAAACATTAAGACAAAAAGTAAAATGGTACATATTCCAAATACACAAAATGATGATGAATAATTCCCCGGAACTCGTTGACAATCAGTCTTCACAGGGAAATAATCTTCACCCTTTTTAGATTGAGCTGCACAACCATATCTCACATTGGGCTTCTCCATCTTCTCACTTCTCAACTCCTTAGTAATCAAAGCAGCTAAAGGAACGAGATTAGGATGACGCCTCATTTCTCTAGACGCCATCTTAAAACTTAAAAAAGTCTTCAGCACCACTTAAACTTATTACACACACTCCAAGCTTCTAACAAAACCCAAATTATCATTTAAGCTAGGTGTGATCTCAATTCCAACAAAGACCCAAACAAACAAAATGCGCCTAAATTTAAGATAAAAGAAACACTAGTTTAATAAACAACTAGATCAACCTTCAATAAAAAATAAAAAAAAAAAAATAAAATAAAATAAAAAAAAAGAAGAAGAAGAAAGAAAGAAGGAAGTGTGTTGAATTACCTGAATTTGATGAATGGGCAACATCAAACTTGTGTATATTTTGCTTTGAAGAAGAAGAAGAAATCAACTCGGAAATGATGACAAGGAATGAACTGTAAAAAGCAATACTTTAAACAAAGAAAAAACACTTGAGATTGTTAAAGAGAAAGCCACATCCGAAAGTTTCCTTTTTTATTTGGTGATAATTAAAGAAGAAGAAAATAGGAAGAATCATTTTTTTTTTTCTGACGAATAAATAATTTAGTGAAGTGGTACCGAAAAAAGTTGATTAAATTAATTTTTGTTTTTATATTTAAGTCATGGTATGATTATACCAGTTTAAGAAAGCCATATCTGAAATGAAGGAACCCCAACAATATTTTATGCACCCGAAAAATGCCCAAAATTAAAAATTAAAGAAACTATTGTAATTAAACATTACCCTAGCTCTTAAATCTAAACAAAGAAAACAACATAAAGAGGAAACCCTAGGTTTTCAAGCCTAAACAAAACTATAGAATGCACTAAGAAGAAGAAAGGGAGGAGGATGAAGTAGTTAAGTACCAGTGCCGGAGGACGAAGAGCAACGATAACAGTTACAACGTGAACCAAAGTCACATACTATGGCCCGTAGGTGGGAGAGGTGGTGGCTGCCATTGGTGGTGTGTTTGTGTTGTCGAACTTTATCTTGGAACTATATTCCAATCGATCTTTGCCTACGGTTTACAGGGGCGAAAAATAACTTTAAGCCGTGGAAAAGCTTTCACACGAGAATCCAACGGATAAAATCGTGGTTGGCAGCCACGGCCTAAATTGTGAACAGTCGTAGGTAAAAGTTGCAGAACCACGCCACAACCCAACTAAGAAAAAATTACGGATGAAAACCGTGGGAAAACATGCGACAGCTCGAATCCGTGGCTAAAAATACCGGGCATCCGTGGTAAAAAGCCCATTTTCTTGTAGTGCCTCTTTATCATACCAATCAAACAAACTGACTTTAAGCTGCTTAGCTTTCTCATGGTTATTAGGAGTGAAAGCTTTCTGAAGAATTCTATCAAGGTCTTTTTGGATTCTCTTAATATTACTAAAAATATTGCCAAAAACCTTCTTACTCCAAGTTTTAAGACTTTTCTCAGTATTTTTTAGCCTGTGAACAACATTCCAGTCAGACAGATCATGAGTAATCTCATTCCAGGTCTTGTCAATAATAGGCTTATAGGAATCATCCTTAAGCCACATCTCATAGAATCTGAAAGGCCTATATGCATGTTCCACCATAGGCTTGAGATCAATCAATAAGGATAAATAGTTAGAGGTGGCATTAACCACATTTTTAATCACCATACTGGGAAACAGATCCATCCAATCAACAATGGCTAGGGACCGATCAAGCCTTTCAATAATGTTATCTTTTACTTTTCTGTTGTTGTTCCAGGTAAACTTAGGGACTTTATAACCCAGGTCAATCAGACCCAGATCATTTATCAAATTATTAAACTCTATCATGCAATTTGTAAAAACAGACATGCCCCCTACTTTTTCATCCAGAGATCTTATTGCATTAAAATCTCCAAATAAAATCCAAAGACCAGGTATAAAAGGCGCACTTTCTCTTAATTCAGCCCAAACCTATGTCTAAGATTAGCATTAGGTTCACCATACACAAAACTGAAAAACCAAGGAGTAGGACTATGATAATCAGAAAGTTTACCTGTTATCTGGTTTGCAGTAGCTCCTAGCACTTCCAGATTGACTCCCATTTTCAAGAAAAGAGCCAGCCCACCTCGGAGTCTAGAAGCCGGTACAAAAAAAAAATTATCATACTTGATCACCTTACTTAACATACTAATTCTACTTTCCCCCACTTTTGTTTCTGATAGACAAATGATATCAGGTTGGTGTTGCCTTACTAGATCCTTTAGATTTTGAATTACTGTAGAAGAACCTATTCCTCGGCAATTCTAGGCGTGTATCATTTCTGAAGAGACGGCTGTTTGAAGACAGACACCGCGAACCCTGGAGGAGGACCACACATACCTCCACTGCTATTTGACTCTCCACTTGCATCATTCGAACTCTCATCACCACAGTAGTCACTATTAGTACCCCTAGGAACTGTTGAGCATTCACCAATATTTTGTTGCTTGATTTTAGGATAAGAACATCTCTTCACAATTGAGTCATCCATGGCTAGGGGCTGAGGCTGAGTAATGTTCTCCTCAGAGTCATAGCCCAAACCATCTTGACTACCTTGAACCAAATCCAACGGAGCAGTTCCTACCGAAACCTCCTCCTGTTCTATATTGCACACCACCAAATCTTGATCAAACCCATCAGATGTAGCTTCATCTTCCTCATCTGAGAAGCCATCTGAAGGTATCTCCTCTTCAGGTATATCTGGGCCAGAGACTTCTGATGGAACACTCGACTCCAGAGAGTAGTTTGAGTTTGATGGTTCACTCGAATATAAGGAGTCACTAGAGACAGTTATGATAGGGGCATCTTCCGGAATAAGCAAATGTCCCCACCCATTATACTACTCTTTCCCCACCCATTATCATCCATATTTCCTATATTGTTTCCACCACTTGTTACCAGTTTTCTTTTCTTCCCCACACTAGCATGAGCTTTTCTAATGCTTCTGGAGATAGAACTCCTTTTAGGACCTCGAGAAGCCATCGTTTTGAATCCCCTGCCACTTGTTGGTAATCCAATGAAACGAAAAGTGGGATTAACAGATCCAGACGGTAAAGTGGCGTGCTTAGTCCCATTTGCCTCATTTTTTCCAAGAAGGGAAATAATTGCCTTGGAAAGGGGAAAGAACCTATTATACGGCGAGGCATAATCACCAACTAGATCTTTTTGTATCCCCAAGGTGCCACCTTCCAACGCTAAATCCCCTAGCTCAACAAATGCACAGCCTACCTCTTTCATAGCCTCGATCCTTCCAAAGACTTGAGAGGAGTCTTAGGTCTGGATAGCGTCGTCCTCACCAGATGCCTTACCCAAGTCCACATCCAGATCCATATACAAGTTATTCTTATCTGGGCCCCAGACAACTAAAGACCTTTCACGTGATCCAGGTCCAAGCAAGAGTCCGAAGAGAAGCCTTGTTCCTCTTGGGCTTAGGCCAGGAGTCCAAGCCTTATAACAACCACAGAGGAATTTGGGCCCCCCAAGCCAGAGGTGCCAACGGTTACTGACCCAACAGTCGTGTGTTCAGAAGTATCCGTTCTGACCTCGGTCAACGAGGACTCTCTCTCCTCTGTGACCATGGGCCTGACGTCAAAGGCCACAACCCCGTGTACACTCCTAGGTGGTGTTGTCAGTAGCCCAGCCCCATACTAGTTTCTTTTCACCGGTGAGCTTCTATTCCTGGCTGGAATCTGATCAAACCTTGGTTTCTGTGGTGTACCGGAAATCGTAACTGACACAGGACCTGAGCTAGCAGCGCCATTAAAGAAAACATTTGCTCTCAACAAAAAAGAAAAGTTGTTCTTGATGTCCCTGGGGGAGCCTCCATACTTCCTCAAGTCCAAGCTGAATTTTTCTCATTAATGACAGTAGTGTATATCATACCCAATACACCCACAGAAATAGCATAAGATATCAAGTTTCTCATATTTAAAAGATACTGGAAAAACTTCTCCCGATTCCGTTCGAAGGTCTATGCCCTTTAGCAACCTCTCTTTGATATCCATTCTCACTCTAACCCCTTGCCACTGGTTTTTTGAATTCTGATGAGCACAAGAGATCCACATCCTTTACTTTACCCAAACTTAGTCCAACCTTATGAACATTCTCATCATTAATCCTGTTACTCGGAAGTCCATAAATTTGAACCCAGAAATCTACCATATCGAATTTCTGCTCTTCCTCTAATCTTTCTATATTCTTCCACTTTTGTATAGATATAATAAACCCTTGTATCAACCAAGGTCCATTTTTCCTGACATGTTCATATTCCTCAGCATTCTCAAAAACCATTTTATAGAATCCTTTGGAAAGAGACTCTATCTTTGTACTGCCTCTCGTTTGCCAACTCTTGTGCAGCTCATCCGCAAGGTCTGGTAGAGATATGTGTTTACCCCCATAAAACTTTCCCAGCAATGTGGTATTCCCATCCGAACTATCGTCCCCATCTTGCAACCAATGTCAATCACATGTTTTTCCTTAGAGCAGAACAAATTTTACATATCAGCTTGTAGTAGTTCAATTCTTGATTTGGATGAGTCTCTTGACTTATCCCCAATAGAGTGATCTCCACTCAAGAGATTCATGTATACAAGTCAAGGCAGAAAGGGGGGGGAGGGAGTGAGAAACAGAGGGGCACTAGCAGAAGAGCAGCCCCTGGACAGCTTTCCTTTTCAGCTAGATCAACTTAATAAGAGAAGATAGATAGAACATTAACAAGAGAATTTTGATATAGGATAACAGATAAAGCTTTAAATTTGAATTTTGAAGTTAAGAGAAAAGAGGGGGAAGAGACATTGCTTTCAGCCGCAGGAGAGCTTTCCCGACCGATTTCAAAAGGTTCAATATAATCTTCGTTATGCAATTCTTCCTCTGCTTTGCTTTAATATAGAGAGAGAGAGAGGTGATATAAATATATCTAAGGACACCTGCGTTCACAGTCCATTTGTGAACAATCTTCTATTCTCATCTATCGACCCCACTTACCGAAATATCGAACCTTTTAACTTACCGAAATATCGACAATTTGAATAATGAAACAAAAAAAAGTCCGGGTCCACATCACAATGTACCCGGTTTCCACCAAAACCCTGAAATTGTTGTCACTTGTCAGGGATAAAATGACAGAAATGTCCTCATAACACTTCCAGCAACTATATAAACAGACACTTTTCTCAGACACTGCTTCGTTTCTCACGCAAAAGCTTCAGCCGAAAAAGATTTTGTGAGCACGATTTTTTCTTCTTCTATTCTTTTGTCGTCTTCTTTGATTTTTTATATTATAACATTGTTTGAGTTTTAAGCTGCTTTGATTCATAAAAAAAATGACAAGTTTTTTTGTTTAGAGTGTTTTTTTTTTTCATCACATTACTTGCTAGTTTGCTAGTGGCTTTGATTCGCTTGATTGTTGTTTATAACTATTGTTATAGTAATTATGAATTCATTTTAATTATTTTCATGTTTATATTGTAGACATGTTTTTTGGTTGATTGATTTGGTTGTTTGATATAAATGACAGTAAAGAGGAAAAGGAATAATTGAACAAACATTGGCGGAATTAATGAGGAGAATGGAGGAATGTTGTACTAGATTTATGACATAAAATGAAATGATTGAATTGTTATTATGTTTTTGTAAGATGTGGTCGTTGGCCGTTGGCGTTGTATATAAATAGGTTAAAAAAGGGAATAATAAGGGAAGAAAGAATCTACAATTGTAAAGATAATGTTCGTTTAATTTATTAGATTCAGTCAAATTGAATGGCGGATGAATTGCGGAGGAGTATTTGTATTTACGTAAATGATATCATAATTAGATGAATTGATTGAACTATAATCATGTTTCTCCTAAGATGTCGGTTGGCGCATATTGTCGGGAATATATAATTAGTTAGTGTTGTATATGCTAAAGTTAGAACGATAATGTAATGGGATATTCTTTATTTTGGGTAAAAACAGATAATGAATAATATTGGAGTGTAAAATCAGGAATTACAACAAATGTCATTTGCAACAGTGTTGGAGTTATGAATTTTCGTCTTCTTCAGATTGTGTGTATTCAGAATGCCACTCTTACCTTTGTCACCCGTGGAATTACATTATATCTGTTTTAATTAATTATTTTTTGTAATATCGTGTTTTTTTCAAGTAATCACTTTCACTTGTTTACATGGTTTAAAGAACATTCAATTGCTATTTAGCTCATTGAAGTCCATAAACCGATAAACGTAAAGATCTTCTTTATCAAAATAATACTGATGGTTTTAGAAATTTCAGATTTCTATGATCTGATATGGGGACTATCTCAATGGTCAAGAGGTCATCCCCTTTTAGAAAAAATAGACAAGCAACAGATTTTTATATATCTCAAACAAATAATACCATTATTAAAGTGCAAATAATACATTGTTTAAGCTTATTTAATGCTTACATTTTACTTGTATAAATCGATATCTATATATGGAAATCTGGTTAGTTTGACCTGCAAAGCGACACACGAATTGAAATACTTTTGTGGGAACTATATGAAGAAAGAGTTAAGGCATGTGTTTTGGTGGAGATGATCTCACTGCATGGAGTCCATCTTCAGAAAAAGTAATCTCAGTTTGATATTTGTGACCTAGCTAAAAGTTACTTATGGCGTTTACGATTTATCTCACTACCATTTTCATCTTACGTGGTGGGGAGTCCATAGCCATCAGAAAATCAGTTAGTAATATACATCTCTTTCGTTAGTTTGTTAGTCCTTCAATCAATCCTTATATGAAAACACGATTAGACCTCTTGTGGTTGGATTACTTTCTATTGCCTGGTTGCTCATCTGTTAATATGAACTAATCTGCATTTTTTGAAGAAATTTTAAGATGACATTAGTGGATTAATGTACTACGTAGTATCCACGCTTGGTCCTCGAATGGCCAGTTGCTGTCTACATACTTAGGAATCTGTTACTTCCTAAGCTAATCTTTTCAGTTTTCTTCAGGCTACATGTTTGAAAATTCATTTCTCTCTTTATACAAGCTTTCTAAGTTAAATTTTAGTAGTTGGAGTATAAATGGAAGTGTAGCAACTTATTCAATGTACATGGCACAGGAAATTTAATTGTAATTCCAGCCAATCTAGGACAGTAGATAGGATGTGCCGCCAAGATTCTCAAGCCCATTCTTCTTCAGAAAATGCCGTTGCGGCTGAGGAAAGTCTCTCAATCTACTGCAAGCCTGTCGAACTCTATAATATTCTTGAACGTCGTGCCATACAGAATGTAAGCTTCTGTTTTATTAGGCAAATGTATCACGTCGCGATACTTTTCCTTTTATTTATTTCTGTCTTAAAGTTGGGATCCTATATTCAAGGCACTCCATACTACGACTCTTACTATGATATATTTCTTTGTGTAGCCATCCTTTCTTCAAAGATGTCTGCGCTACAAAATTCAGGAAAAACGCAAAAGGAGGTAATAACCTTTCATTCCAAATTAGCCTTTAGCGACTCCAGTGTTATTATTATATTCAGATTTTATTCATCATTATTTTTATTTATCTCTTTTTCTTTTTCGTTTTCTCCTTCTGTTACTACTTTATACTCCGTTACACTGTACATTCACCTCCAACACACCCACCCCGCTCTTATATTCCCCCTTTTCTGTCGTTCTCTTTGTTAAGTTGAAATGATACTCTTAGCTAGCAGAAATGGGAAAGAAGCTTACTTGGAGGGCAGAACTGAGATAAAGGCGACTGTAGTGTAACTTTATAAATCAAAACCTAATTCTTTAAAAGCCCCCCTCATATCCGGATCAGCAGTACGAGTCTAATGCGAAACCATTGCTTTGACTTTTGTAATTCTATATTACGGTGAATTAGACTGTGCATTAATTTCTAACATTTCGGTCAGGCCATACACTGGGTATCATCACTGAGTTTTTTTTTTGGTGCAAAGAAGTAGAGATGGAGTGATGCAATTCTAAATGCAACACATCAGATCACCTATTACCACCTTTTGTAATTCAAACCAACTCGGAAAGCTACCCAAAATCAGTAGTGAAATAGTAATGCAGACATATATAACCCTCTGAGTTTTTACACATGCAGGACCATGCACAATGGGAATAGGTTCACCCGGACTTTTTCTTTCATTAGGTTCTCAACTGTTACCTTTTTTAGAATTCTCTATTTTGGAAAGTAGACCAGCGAGGAGACTTGCATCAATGCTTGTGAATTATTGTAGGTTAGTATGTGAAGTACGTAGGCAAATTTTGTGCCATATTTATGGTGGTCACAGTGTAATGTGGCTACTGGTCTGGCCTATCTATATGCATTACTGATCGGATACTATTAAAGTGAATTCATTACATGCCGTCTATATTAAAAGTTTCTATAATGATCCCTGTTGATAAGAAAGAAGGGATGACATGTTTTGTACAGTATACTTAGTCAGTGTATATACCTACGGGGTTGATGTTTTGTAAGACCGACAAAGCATATGGAATATATCTTTAACAAGGGCAGTCATAAGATTGCCAACTGGGTAGTATTGTTGGGCAAGAGATACCCCGTAGATACTGGTTGTGATAGATGAGCTCTTTTTATTTGTACCCTTAATGTCTTTAAAGGTATTTTTGTCTTAAAATCAGGTAAGAAATGGAGGGAAGCATTTCCATACTCCTGTGTGGAAGAGTGATGTGGTCTGAGATTATACTCTGAGTGCCAACTAAGTTGAATTCATCATTGTACTCCTGTACGGCGGAGTAAATGTCGTTTGAAATTATTGAGATGCTTACCGAGCCAAAAAAAAAAAAACAGAAGAAAAAAGAAAAAGAACAATTATGGAGATGCATGAACAGTTCTTTCACTTCTTTGCCATAGTTCTTGGGTATAAATTCATTCTACAAGACTTCTTTCATCTGTCTCCAAGAACGAATGGACCTCTCTTCAGTAAACCTACAATGAAGTTAATATTTTATTTAAAAAAAATAGAGATAACCTGTAGGCTTGGTAGCAACAAGCCACGCATACTTTTTTCCGAAGATATTTCAACTGTTTTTCAGCCAGTCAGCAGAGACATCTATATTCGTCTATATTCATCTCTTCTCTAGAAGTCGGACAAGCGATGTATAACTGTCAATCGTGAAGAGTTCTGCCACCCGGGAAAGGAGGATGATTAGAAGAGTCACTGTCTAAGGTCACTAAAATTTACTCGAGGGTCCCGAAACCAAGGTATCCAGGTGGGCCTGACACCGTGGTTCACGTTCTGGGCATTAGAGCATTTTCAGTGGAGGGTGTAAACTTACACCTCGTCACCTCCGTCTAGGTTCTACACTGGACCCACTAGAAGTTTGAATTCATTTGTGATCCGTTGCCAATAATGGTCTAAAGTTTCACATACACCAGCACTGCTGTTTTCTCCATTGTTTGGCCAACTTTTACAAAGTTTCACTTTATCAATAGTGAAATTCGGAAGTTGTTTTTTTATTTTATTCCCGCTAGTGAGTGTTGGAGAAATTGCATTTTGCGATTGAGGATCCATTGAATAGAAATGAGAAAGGGAGATTTCCTACTAGATCTTTATACTTTAGATTCCGTTCACTAATTCCTCATCGTGGTCTTAAGGTCCTTCACAATTTTCCTAGTCATATTATTTAGGGTTCGAAGGCTTCCATTAAAGGCTCCCTTCTTTGTTTGGTGTGCATCTCTAGGTAAAATCTTGACTATATACAATCTTAAGAAAAGACGTGTCAAGGAGGGCATTGTTAATTTTTGTATTTTGTGTTTGAGGGATGGGGAGTGCGAATCATATTCTTTTGCTTTATCCTTTTGATTGGTGAGTTTGGTGTTGCTTTTTTCTACAGTCGGGGGTTTCTTGGGTTTGTCCAGTTTTGGTGACGATGGTATTAGTGTCATAGGACTTGAGAGTTCATTTTCAAAAGGGACGACGGCTTTGGAACATGATGCCTTTTGCAATTTTGTGAGGTATTTGGTTGGAGAGGAATCAGAGGCACTTTGAAGGTGCAAGTGTGACAATGCTTATGGAGAAAGTTGTGCTAGCCATCAAAGCAAGACTATACTTCACCGATCGAAAAACAAATGGGTAAAGGAGATTTTCTAATAGTTTGGGAGTAAATTTGTAATTTGGGTGGTGAATAATGCACAAAAATTTGGTTTATATACCCAATATTAAAAAATATAGCTGTTTCTGATTGATTTCCCTAGCGACGTGCATAGTTGGTTTACAGTCGGACGTCGCTTGCAATGACGCTTGAGTTATATTGTGAGGCACGCCATTTGGAATGACATGCATGCATTACATAAACTTGGATGGTATTCCAAGTTTCGCCTGTGTTTCCGAGTCAGTATGTACACTGGGAGAGAATTTTTCCATTCAATTTACAAATTCAGAAGTATCATATACGATTTGTACACTTCTAGTACTTGCATTGGCAGGGTATTTTTGAAAATGCGGGTGCAAAAGTTTCAAACTATACGCTTTCCACCCCCATTTAGAGATGCTCTTAGTGTTCCCTCTTTGGATTAAGAGGCATCTTCCCCTGCCACACCTCACCAAATTGTTTTTCCCTGCAATTTTGCCTTTCTTTATGCAGAGCGTTTTGGTAATTGCAATCACCTTGATCCCGTCGAACTTAACAATTTTCTGGTACGGACTGTAATTGTTGATGGTGAAATTCACTTGGTAAAACTTGCCTATCCATCTTCTCATCCAATCAAAGACCTGGTTTGTAGTTTGGCTAACACTTTAGTCTGGAGGATTCACTTCTTCAAACTGAAATTCTTATGATTATCCGGTGCTTTCTGAATTAAAGATGGTTGAACCATTTTAAGTACAATTCGAGCCTTCACAAACCCTATATATTGCCCAAAACATTAATATCAGACGCAACATACCTTGTTTTCTTTGCAATATGATCTATGTAAGGTAGATTTTGCTTGAACAAAAACAAATTCCACCCTGTCCCTTTCTATCACCAACCATAGTAGCAATTGGTTGATACTTGTCAGTTGACTGATCATTCTGTTAACGCTCTTTTTTCCCAGTGGAATTGCAGTTGTGCAATTAAATTCTTTTCTTCTTTTGTAATTTATTTTTTTGTTTACTACCATGATACAGTTATGTAAATAACTCAATTGCTAATATAAGTTATATATGTGGGCTTTTCTGTGATTTCTATTTTTATGCTACTATGTAAGACTATTTGGAATTAATATACATTTTTTTTTATCGGTAAAATTCACTTTTTATTCATAGTGATAAGATAATAGTGCTACAATGTTCAAGGGTCCAAGTAGCAAGGAGCTACTTGTTGACACTCAACCTCCCCAAAACCCCAATTAGGCAATTACAAAACTCGCTCATCTCACTAGCCCATCCTAATTACACATGAAATCAACAAATTTTACAGCCATAAACAATGGAGTAGCATGTCCCCAATTAGATAGGAGTTCCTTGATTTCCCCTACCAACTTATGCATCGCCCTTTCCTTTTGTTCAAAATTCCTCATGTTCTTTTATTTCCATAGTGTCCATACAATGGCATTTGATAGATGATCCGCTAGCCATTTGATTTTGTTAGAGAGTGGGCCCATGATAATACTCTTGCCCAAGGCCTCCTTGATATTTGATGGGGGAACCCAAGTCATATTGAAGGATGCTATTTTTCAATTTTTATGTATTTTCATTCCATATTCTCTTGACTATTTGTTTTAGGCTTTCAAATTTAAAAGTGTTAACTAAATTGGCAGCTGTTTTTGTTTAGGATCAAAATGACAATATCACTCTCCTCGTCAATGATTAGAGGGGCGCAAGTCCAGAGAATGTTGCCGTTATATGTTCTGTTGGTCACACCGTGTCCCGAGGTTGGAGCTGGAAGGGTACGACACCAATGAGTATCTTGTCATTTACAAATTATATATGTTTGATAGGGTAGAGATAATGTGTGCCTTTTGCTTTGCAAAATGGAGAGAAGTAGGTAAAGAGGGGGAGTTCTATTAATACAAAGATCCCCTACCCAAATAAAGCAGATTCATCTAAAAGATAAAAATCCAATCAGTCATCCTGATATATTTGACCTTGAACTCGAAGCTTGTGTGATGTTTATCTCCTCTAGTGATTGTCTTATTCTCTTCCGATTTAGAAGATTGCAAGCAGTCCTCTTCCATACTGCTAATCAAGTTCTTCTATTTTATTGACCTTCTATTGCATCTCCTCCCATTTGGTGCTTCAACAGCGCTCTGCAGCTTACTGCTGCCGCACTGAGGAATGCATGCTATTCAGCTCTAGTGATTTTGAGAGGAAGGACTGTATCAAAGCAAATTTCGTTCTGCCTGAGATGAAGACATTGTATGATGAGTTCAAAAGCGGCAAACTTTCCGTCTT
Organism: Coptis chinensis; assembly: GCF_015680905.1. NCBI lineage: Eukaryota > Viridiplantae > Streptophyta > Magnoliopsida > Ranunculales > Ranunculaceae > Coptis > Coptis chinensis. Next base: position 37,776,349 of record NC_141456.1, on the reverse strand, counting down.
ATTGATTAGCCGTGGTAGTTTTTGATCCCTTCACACCCAACTCTGTATTGTGAAGTTTAATGTTCTTCAATTTGTTCTATCTCATCTTTCATTGCAGCTTTTATTTATTTATTTTGTTTCTTGTAGGAGTGAAGAGAAATTCTTTTTTAGGAGGAAACCTGGTCAGTGGCCAGATGGATGCTTCATCTTCTCCAGGTATGATGCCCTTTAGGCTATTGTTATAAATTTGAGATAATAAAATAAATTGGGAGAAAACCCATAGCAAAACCCCTTTCTTTTAATGTCATTTAGAATATCTGTGGCAGTTAGTGTTCTATATGTTTAGGTCTTATATAAGGACAAGGCCTCTAAAAGGCTTCACTTTTAAAAATTATGAGGAGGTTGTTATTTTAGTTTTTGGTTCTTATGGACAAAAAAAGATTCTTCTTGTTCCTATTTCCTCTCAAACATGTTATTGTTCAACGGTTGTTGAAGACCTTGGATTTCAAATATCTTCACATGTAATGATCAGTTGACTTGAGTTTACGTTGTGAGTTTCTAGTATCTTCGTTCTCCGAGTAATTGCTTTATTGTTTTAATTATGCTTTGTCAACTTACAATAAGCAATTAGCCAATACTAATCGATCTTAATGTCAAGCTATGAAGACACTGACACTGACGCGGACACTAAAAAAGTAGGACACGGACTCGACAAGGACGCGGATATTAAATAATATTTTAAAATTTATTTTATATTGATGTAACATTAGATTTTAAGTCATATCGTAATAATATAACTATATAAGTGACGATTCATAAATATGGTTACAACAAAAGAATCACACAGACATCTCACATAACTACTTAAGTCATGTCTGAGTCCATGCCATGTCCAAACCGTGTCTGAACCGCATCCAAACTGTGTCCAGGCCGTGTCCAAACTACAGTAGCACCTGGGACACACACGTGCCACGTCCGACCTGTGGCCATGTCCACGTCAAACACGTGTCCGACACGGGCACAGTGAAATTTTGGACATGTCAAGGTACTTGAAACCCAGAAAGTAACCGTGAATGAATTGATCTTATTGCAAAAATACTTGAAAACCGTAACTAGATAATTCTTTAATAACTAATAACTGAGTTTTGCAACCATCTCTTGAACAAAATCTGGATATTTTGGGGGGATTTTTAGAACTGGTTTAGATTATTGAGCCTACTTCACGTTTGAATTAAAATTTTCCGGTTGCTTATATCTGCATTTTTTCCCTTCCACAAATTATTTTCTTGTTGAATGAATCCATATTACTAATCTAGTGCATCAAGTCCTTGTTGTTGGGCTTAGCTCCTCTAAAAGCCAAAAATAGACTTGGGAATTAGGATAGAACATGTAATGGAACTATTTAACCCTGATTTAATTTTACATCTCAGTGAAAGTTGGAGGATACTGCCTATGGGGTAAAATTCCAATGGAATCTCTTTTTTCCTCATGGGACAAGTATGTAAGCTTGAGCACCGGACATGGAGCCGAGTTGTTTTCTACTGTTGATATGCGCCCTAGCTTTTTGGAGGTATGCAAATAATGCAATTTTAGTGTTGCTTGGTTTTCTTATTCTAAGTTTTCGGCTATTATTCCACTGCTTTCAGTTTACATTCAAATTTTATATTCTTGGAAAGGGCTTAGATGTTAGTAAGACATAAATGCAGATTGATCATTTCGATTGTCTCGATACATGTATCTAAACATATTTAGAGTCCACAGTTCTGGCGCATGTGATCTGCGTGAAATAACATTTTGCGTATGCTTGTTTTTGTTACTTACATGGTTCGAGAAAGGGTTTGTGTCCAAGACTTCTAAGCTTTTCCTTAGCTCATGACCACGCATTATGTACATCATAGGTTTTCGTTTGATGGGAAAAAAACGTATTTTGTATCAAGAAACATGAAATGCTATTAAAAAAAAGTTATAGGAGTTTATAGTTTAACTTCCAAACTCCTGAAAATCAGACAATGGTTAAAGTGACATTTATAATTTCATACATCCTATTCAAGATTTGATCCCCTAAACTAGACATTAAAGTGTAATAATGGTCGTAATATAGCTTTATAATGCCATTTCATCGATAGTTTAAAGTAGGCAATACATTGGCATGAGGTAAGAAATTTGGTGAAAATATTACAAGAAGCCTGGTGATGGGGAAGCGCACATGCTGAGCGAGATGGAGAAAGATGACATGATCAAGTTGGCTGCTGTTGGAACGATTTGACAGATCCAAAGTGTTATGGGTTATGTGATCAGGTGGGATGTGATTGAGAGGAATGGAAAAAGGATAATGATTTTGGCTTCAGTTGCCTAGAGCAGAGGTTATTTGAGTCCAACAAAAGGAGATAAGACCTCAGATGAGTTTGAGGGAGCAGAGGGCCATAGGCGAAGAGGAGACCGTGGACCTGGAAGTTGGTCAATGGGAAGAGGTTCAAAGGATTCACAACTTAATTCCAAAATACAAGGGTAAGGATAAAGGTTGTAATGGAATTGAGTCCAATAAGAGGAGTGGAAAGAAGAGGGAAGCCCAAGCCCAAAGGTGGGAGGGAAGGGTAAGAAAAAGGAAATCCAAGGGTACAAAGGAAGCAGATTGCTTCTTGATGATTGAAAAATGGAGGAATTAGTGGCAGAAGCTAAGGGGTTGGTGAATATAGACACAGGAAAAGGAAAACCTTTGAGCATTTATCAGCAGAGGTCGAGACTAGTGAAGGAACAAAACAAATTAAAGAAGAAATTGCTATCAGTGGTGGGAGAAGGACCTGAGGATTTCGAGAGAGATGTGGCGATGCGGAATATCGGTGACAACGAAGCTAGATGGCTGGAGTAGGACCAAGAGGGTATCAATTTGCATGCAGGGAAAGAGGAGAGAGCAACAAAAGATGATAGAATGGAAGGAGGAGGAATGGAAAGCAATTGGTAGACGAAGGAGAGGACAACGAAAATTTGCTATAGTATGGGAGAAGATTGGCTGTTTAATTGGCTTCTGGTTGAGGCTATGAATATAAGGAGACTTGAGGAGGAGGAAAAGGAAATGGGATGTATGCAGAGAACAACAAGGATTTTTGAAAATTGCATAATCCTTGTTGTCTTCCTCTTCGAAATCTTCAATGAGATATATGCAGAGAACAACAAGGATATTTCAAGATCTCGACAATGAAGATGAAGTGGACGATGGAAATAACCATCCAATCTTGAGATGAGGAAGGGTTTGGGGTTTCCTTTCTTGGGCTGTTCCTTTTATATTTTGCATTTCTTTATTTGTTTGTTCCGTGTAGCGGATAGACCAAAGTTGGTACCTTCGACTAGCTAATTTGGATATTGATGCCTTCAGGCTTCACATATATATAAGTAATACTTTATATTTGGAATACAGTCGGTATACGAATTAAGTTTTGATGCTATGATATGCTTGATACCATGTGAGTTTAGCAATCTTTTCTTTTTTATGAACTTGAATTGTGGGCTCTGGCTATCTTGCGTGGTGGCCCCTTCAAAGAATATTCCAATATGATTATTAAACCATTAACTCATGGAGCAATCTGGACCCAAGCAGATTTTGTTGACTTCAAATGAGTAATTTAAACAACCACATTGAGAGCCAACCAGCATACCACCTTTGCTTGTTTGATTATCCACGTCCTAAGATACAAGACACTGTGGGAGCCGTGAGATTTTGAAGGTGGTGGCCACCACACTTCCCTTATATGATAGGTGAAAAGTACACTGAGGGATGAAGCCTACAAGATAAAAACAGCAAAAGTACAACCAACAGAGGAAATGTTTGAGTGGTCTAGTTTCAAAAAAGGCACAAAAACCCCAGTTTTTGTTATGTGTGTCATAATACCGTTTAGTCGTTCGTTTGAAGAGTATTTTCGTTAGTACTAAGTGTTTATCAGAAGTGAATGATGATAGGGCTAAGGGATATTTTGATTTGGTGTTCAAAATGATGCTTTGGCATGTGGTTAAGCTGCAAGATCTGAGGGTTTCTAGAAATGAGATAAAGACTTATTAGCATCATAAGCAAGGACAATGGTCATCCAATATTGTAAGATACTTGAACTGAGGTTGCAGTAAGGAGGGAGACAAGTCTAGTACGTTGCTTCATGGTTTCAATCTCAACACCTGTTTCGTATCCAGAGGAAAGACAAGGTTCCAGAGTTATATGGGAAGATACTTGAAAAAGAGGATGCATTGAGGAGGGAGACAAGTCTAGTACGTAGCATAGTTTTTATTTATGGATGATTTTTGGTGATTTTTTTGTAATTAAATATCTGACGTCGTTATTGATGCAAGGCATGCAACATATAGTTTCTGCACATGTTCTTAGTACATCCGTTTTTTTTCCTCCTTAAAACACTATTGAATATGATTTTTATGGCAGCTTAGTTGGTTTAGTTGCCTGCTTTTCCTTTATCGGCAAGCAATATTGTCCATGTCCACATTTTAATGCCTTAAGACCAAAACAAGTTAACAACACATACTTGTAAATGCTCTTTTAATTTTTATTATATATTATTACTGTTTGCTTTTGATTTTGATTTTTTTTTTGGCATTATGGAGATTTATGTTTCTTTTTGTTATTCACGGTTATTGTTTAGGCTCCATAGGTTATTGAGTTTCTGGATATTGAGGTTTTGGTTATTATGTTGCTTGTCCTGCAGTCAAAAAGTTTGGAAAAGGAACAATGCATAACAATCAAGACACCAGATAATCCTGTAGCCATGGTATCTTCAGGCCTTTGTTTTTTTTTTATTGTATGGTTGTCTTAGTTGGCTTTTGAAGTCTTTTGTTGTATGTGCAAATTTCTTTGAATATGACTGTTTTCCTGGTGCTGTGAGTTCACAATAGCAACTGCGAGTTAACATATTTGCACAAGAGGTTGGGGCAAAAGAGAGATCTCCTTATTGTCCCCTCACACAGAACAGTGTTCATAATTCTTCATCACCTCACATAATGAGGTAAACATTTATTTATTTTGTTTTTGTTTTGTTTTGTTTTGTTTTGTTTTTTTTTTGTTTTGTATTTTCTGTTTAACTTGAGAAATGTGATTAGCTTTGTACCCGTATGTACTTGAACTTCCGCTCTACTTCAAAACAAATTTAACATGAGAGGTGAAGTATCATGAATTCATGGTGATGAAGACATAATAGCCAAAATGGAAATTTAAATTAAAAAAGGTTATGTCACATGCCTTTAATGACATAGTCATATTTAAAGTGTCTATACTAACAGAGATTAGATGCTTCCCAACAATAATTTTGTTTTCCTATATTTTTGTAGATCTAAGTTCTCACTGTGACCCTCTGTATTAGGTGGTTTACAAACTTACACTACATGTGCAAAACCTAATATCTTGGAAGCCCTTGTCCTGAATTCCTATACTGAGTGAGGATAGTTTCATTTTGTTTGGAAGGCTCTGCCATTTTGTAGGCTAAGGTTTTCTTCACCATGAATTTATATAATTTTTGGCAATTTACTTCAAATTAAGAAATAGTTATTTGGAATTTCTAAATATTTGAAGTTTTTTCCATGAGAATGAATTTTGTGGACAGACACTTAAAAGCTGTCCACAGGACAACACAATCTTATTGGTCCACATCAACAAGTTACTCCGTCTCAGCCTTTTAGTAGGAAATATAAATCGAAAAATAAATAAAAATAAAAAAAATAAAAATAAAAATTTGGAATTTTTAGTATTACCCCCCTACTAGATGAGCCAATTAGGATTTCCCCCAACTAGATGGGGAAATTAGGGTTTCCCCCCTGAGTACACAAAAAAAAAGTCAACTTGGGTTGACCATGTGTTTTTTTGTGTGTACTAAGAGGGGAGACCCTAATTTCCCCATCTAGTTGGGGGAAATCCTAATTGGCTCATCTAGTATGGGGTAATACTAGTTAACCCTAAATATTTTATCAGAATTTTGAGAACTTAAGTGGTGCGATTGCATTAAGTTAAAACACTAGGTTACATTGACACTCCATATTGGACACGGATAAGAATTGTCGGACACGGTAAAATATCAAAATTCAAGATAAATTACATGCAATATGTGTCCGACACGGACACGTGGATATGTATCCGACACGGATTTTTTTCAAAATATGGCGTGTCCATGTGACCTAGTTAAAAAGCCATTTGAGTTTGATAGGAGAGGGCGGGAAGGGTGAGATGTGGCCATGCCACTAAAAAGCTGTGGTAGTTTTGGTCGTTCACTTTCTCCGGCGTAAATTTCAGCAATGAAATTTCTGACTCTCAAGCATATCTGATGTGTATTTTTTATAGGGGTTCTACTTCTTATGATTTTGGCTTATGGGGTTCTTAAGTTCTTCATTTTGATTTGTCAAATAGTTGTAAAAATGTCATTATTGGGTTTGAGTGATTAAATAATGAAATTATCTGCATAATTCAAATTTTGTTCCGCTTGGGGTTTATAATTTTCATTAAATTCCTGATTGTTAGTGTGAATATAGTGTTTGGTTTTCTTTAATTTCTCTTCCTACTTTGTTTGAAAATTAAACTCTAGTCCTATTTTTGTTACTTGACTGCGAGTCTACACAATTGACCTTGGTCAATCTGTTTGGTTTCTTAATATGATCACAATACCCCTCTAAAAGGTTGGACCAAAGTCTAATATCACCATTATTAGCTGGATCAAAGTCTAAAATTTCCAAATGGCTATGACTAAACATAGGATGAAATTCAAACCAACACGTCTTCGTTTTTGTCGTCACTCTCATTCATCTTCCTATTCTAGGTCCATACCACTATCTTCTTCCTCCATCCAACTATGCTCCATTCAATAACCTAATTCTCATGAAGTTTAACCTCAAAATTTCATTTACGAAATACAATTACAAAATCAACTGATTCTATATATACAAATATACAATCTTTACAAATCCAAAAATACATATCCACTGAAATCAAAGTAGGGAGTGAGATTTTGAGTGTTGCAAAACCCTGTCTATTCAAACTATTATTCAAGAATCTCATGATCTAATGAAATCCATTCTATCAATCTCTCAACCCCATTTCAACTCCTTGGTTTCCATTCTTATGTTGGTAGTGCACCCATGGTTATTATTGGTATTCAAGGACTTACATACTATTAGCTGAACCTTTTGAAAGAATGGAAACAAAGTAGAATCTCAGTTTTTCCCAACCGAGATTGAATTACAATTTGACTAGGTTTGTTGGTTTCAAGAAGCAAAGGGTTTTGATTTATTGATTTTGAGAAGTAATGAGGTTGAATTACATGAGATTTTGGTAAATGGGTATGATTTTCTAAATGGATTTGGGTGGACCATATTTGAATTTGTAGGTTATTAGTAAATGCATTTTTTAAAAGGAAATACAAGAATCTCATAATTGAAAACGAAATCCATTCTACCAAAATCTCATGAAATACATTTATATATTTCAACATCAAGATTTGGTTATGGTAAAAAGAACTAGGACCAAATTTCCTCATTTTTTTTTTCTTATTTGTGATATCTTCATTATGTTGAGTTGTTTAGTCCCACATGGGATATGTTAAGCCATGCATAAAATTATATAATTCCACTTATAACCAATTGATTTTAAGTTGGATGTCCATCTTTAATAAACACCCCGTTTAGGGTGACAAAAATCTAACCAATTGCATCAACATGTTTTCATTTATCCTACAAGGATTATTTTGAATATATGAAGTGTCAATATTACATGGCTACCATTCTGGAGCAATTTTCTTTGGCTCTTTTCTTTGTTTTAATTATCTTAAAGATAAATGAATCATTGAGTCTATGTTTCTAATTCATTTTTCCCCATCTTACCAACATGTAAATTTCTCTGTAGTTGTGTAAATTAATCTCGTTATGATAAAAGAAGAAAGACATATTTGCCTGACGCATTTTATGGTTGTGAACTTGTGATGTACTTTAAGCTTGTCTATATCTCTTATTACTTGTAGCAAAATAACCTTGTTAGTGAGTATGCACATTTTTAATAGTTACTACTTGTACTAACCAGGATGAGAAATGGCAATGTTGTTTTCAACTATAAGTACTATAACAACACACTACAAAAGACTGAAGGTACACCCATTCTTCATTTTTCGCTTCCATTGAAGTTTTTCACTTAAGAACATTTTTAGCTTTGATATGTATAATTCATTTGCTTCATTCTTTGATGGTCTTGTTTTGGCACTTGATTTGGCTCCGTTCAGTGTTTTATATTTTCTCTATTAACAAAGATCAAAGTTACTTTGACACGGACACGAAGTGTCTAACACGGGCACATACAGTATGTGTCCGACACGGACTCGTGGACACATATGCGACACAGATTATTTTTGAAATATGGTGTCCATGTAATGTAGAAGAAGATGTATATTATGAGATTGGATAATGGGTCAAGATAAACCACCATCCTATCTAAGGCTGCCCAAATCCAATCAGATGGGATAGAAGAGCTCTATTGCAGCTCAATGACATAGATGAATACACTTATGTGAGAAAATACACCTGAGGCATGGACACAACAATCACAATGTTAAGTAAGATTCACGGTTTTACAAAAATGAGTCCATTAGTTGTTATTTTTTATTTGGGAAGGACGGAGAAAAATAGTTTCTTACTTGGTGGAGATGGTTAGGGAGCTTTAAAAGTTGGGTTGAGGATATTGAGTGGGAGTTACATTGAGTTGGACAAAGATTGGTTTAAACTATTTAAGGGGAAAAGGTGTCTGCTCCATTTTTAGTTAAGAAATACTGATATTCTATCATATTACTTATTATTATTGATAAATATCCTCTCTGATGTAGGAGTTTTACTACAATGAGATATGTTTCTTAGTGTAAACTTGTAATGTTGCTGAATGCGATACTCAGTACTATTTATTGTCTATTATGGGGACTTACCATTGCATTATGTGTTCCTCCTTCCATCCTCTAGAGTGACCCTTTCCTCCACCGGAGCCTTCTGGTATACATGAGGTTTCCTTGGAGGTTTTAAATGCAAATGCAATTATAATGACTGCATTTCTTTCTTTTTTCTCCCCTTTCCTTTTGCTTGTTGCATGAGTTCTGGATTCTTTTATAATTTGTTATTACTGTTTTATGTGTCCTTTGGTATTTTGGTTGTTTAGGAGCAGATAGAATAGGCTACTGAATCAATATAATCTTTTATGTGCAGTCACTGAAGACTTCTCTTGTCCTTTTTGCTTGGCAAAGTGTGCAAGCTTTAAGGTTATATTACCCCACTATACGTCTTTAATAAAACTTGCAGTAATGCAACTGATATATACAGCTGTGTGTTGACTGTGTGGTAATGTGTAGGGCCTTAGGTACCATTTGTGCGCATCACATGATCTATTCAACTTTGATTTTTGGGTGGGTAAATCTCCAGTGGTTTATTGATCGTTAAGGTAATGTAAACTATAGAATTATGTTTGGAATGATCATCTTGTAGGTGACAGAGGAGTACCAGGCAGTAAATGTCTCTGTGAGAGATGAGGTTTCCAGATCTGAGGTCAGAACTCTTATTCCACTCTTTGGACATAGAGATATTACCTTTTGCAGATCTACCATCCTTAATGATAATCTGAGTTGGACAACCCATATTACCAGTATCCCTGAAACCTATGCTACCTGTAGATTTCTAGTATTTCGTTTTACGTTTTGTATTTACTATTCCACTTTTTTCTATTTATTCAGATTGTAACAAATGGAGTTGATCCGAAGCTAGAAACATTCTTTTTATGGTAATTCTAGATCCTGGTGGCATTTGCAAGAATAATAACTTTAATATCAGTGTTTGCATTGATGAGGAAATGTCAGAAACTTGACAGACACTTAATATTGTTTGTAGTTTAAAGCCACTAAGCCGTACACTGTCAAGGATTCCGTCTCGAGCCAACTATGTGCATACTTGTATCCAGAAATCAGGCTCACCTGATACTGTAAGGAATGCATTGCTTCAAGGTATTCTAGGAAAGCAGGCTGGTGCAAGTTCGTTTGTGATGCCTACAACATCCCCAATAGATGCCGAGCCGTCAAATCAGCTCAGTCTTCACATACATGAAAATGGTTGGTCCTGAGTAGTCTCTGGGATTTTCATTCTTTAATCTCCCTTCCTCCTCACAAGTCACAAGTGTGCAGAATTTCTTGTATGTCCCTTTTAGAGTAAACTGAATGTTTAATCACTTGGTTCAGATGCTCATTCCAGTAAATTAAGGGATAAGACTCCAAAGGCTTTTCTGAACGAGAATGATACGTGGAATAGTAGCCACACTGTAGAAAGCAATGGTGCTGTAGATGCTTCTGTTGTGGAGTGTCTGGAATGTGTTGCATCCAGTCCCAACGTGATGGGTATCTCAGCTGCTACAGCTCAGTCTTCTGTTGACCCTGAATGTTTACCACTATCATCTGGAAGCAATCTAGGTCCCTCTGCTATCCTACAGTTTGCAAAAGCTAGAAAATTATCTGCTGAGCGATCTGACCCTAGAAAGTATGTTTGCGAATCTGAATTTTATTTGTTTGAATATTTCCACATGCATTCAAGTTGCACTTTTTTATTTTTTTTTTTTATTGGCAAGCCTGTTTTAAATGAGATCAGTAACTCTTTGATGCTGGCGGGGTTCGAGCCCCAGACCTCTGGTATCATCACCCAAAGGTTTTACCGACTTTGCTAGTCGGCACCTGCCACTTTTTTATCTTGAATACTCTATGCTTCTATTCTGACAGTACTGTACTTGTTTCATTATTTGTCTGACTTTGGATTTGAATTTTAGAGCATATTATGTAGGTTCTTCAATTGTACGACATCTCTAGAGTTTAGCTCTTGCAATCTATAATACCTTTAAATACTTTTACTAAAAAATATGAGTTTCTCGCTTTTGTAATGTGTTACTCGACATGCATTTCAAAGGCCTTATTATTTCGTTATGTAATGGTCTTGTGATGCCAGATATATGTGATCCTTAAGTTTTGTTTTATTTTTAATATATGTTTTGTGCACGTTGTTTAATATTTCTATCAGAGCTGTTCTGGTTGAACTTTTAAATTTTAAATTAGAAGGAAGGTCCTTCATTATGAGCCTTATACCTGGAAATCTGAAATTTTAAAATATGGATGTTTGAACTAGTGAGCCACTTTCATTGTCCATTAAACCTGAAAAGTTGTCTTCGGAGATGTATATGGATTTTATTTATATGAATGATAATACTATGTGAGAGCATCATCATTTTGTTTCTATTTACAATGATTGTGGTGGTCTTCTTAGGCAGCTGTATGTCTGTGCTATATCTGCTTCCTGTAAAGCTGACCCAATTTTCTTTTTCAGCCACATACTTCTGCAGAAGAGGCAGTTCTTTCACTCTCATAGGGCTCAGGTGATTGCTGATTCTTTGCTTTTTCGGAACGCTGTTCCTTACTTTTTTTAGCAGCTTAGTTTTTGTATATTGTGTGATATATATTGTGCATGTTGTAGCTATTGTCATTTGTACCTTCTGATGTAAAGTTATAAGTTCCTGGCTTGCTCCACTCATTGCCAATTGGTTTTGAGTTGGATGCTCCAAAGTTTAAGAGTTGATGAAACGGTCATCAGGGTGGGCTGGAAGTAGGCTAAATGTTTCTTGGGTTCAAGTATTAATGCACTTATCTTGTTGGCTTTTGTGACCAATACTGAGGAATTGTAAAGAAAAATTTGATATGAGAGAAAAACGGTGAGTAGAAATCTTTAATATCTAGCTACTATAAAGAGAGAAGGCCAGTCTACAGTACAGATTTCCTATTTTGCCCCTAAGGCTGTCTAATTATTACATTGTTATTTTAGGAACATTTTGTAATAGCTTAAATAAGTGGAGGGTAAAAACGTCCCACCAATAGAACTTTTCGACTCTACGGACATTTTGTTTTCCCGTTTTACCCCCACCCAACTATTGATATTACAATACAAAAATACTATAAATTGAGTAAATAGAATTTTATATAAGGGTATGTATCTCATTCACATATACTTTTATTTTTACACGTGTGCCCCAAAATTTATCATCATTAGGCCACTTTGTTAACTATCTCATTTCTCTTTTTATCTCATTTCTTTTTCTCTTTACTTTTTCTCCTCAATATCTCATCTCTTTTTTTTTTTCTCTCTCTCTCTCTCTTTATATCTCATCTCATCTTTTTTTCTATCTCATTAATAATCTATTATCTCATCTATTTATTTATTTCTTCTCAATTTCTCTTTCACTCTCACATCCGAAAATTCGATGGTTCCAAACTGAAATTCTAGACAAAATTTTGATATATAGTCCAAAATTCGAAATTTACATTATTTTACTCTACATATTTAACATATTTACATTTATATCCAATACAAATAAATTTACAGTGGGACCCCTTTATACAAAAAAAATCTTTGTGCCTATGAACAGCTCACGGTCCAATTCACGCTCATCGAGCGTGCCCAGATGGCTAGTATTGATAATAGCAAAGTTATTTCTTACATAAGGGCTAACTCTCCTAATGTAAGGAGAGTAGACATACTACTAGTGCTACCTACTCGATGTGGGGTTAAAACCCATATTCTAATATGCTACTTCTCCAACACCTCCCCCTCAAGCCGAAATATACAAATAATGTATATTTCAAGCTTGAAACTACAATGGTAAACCAATAATATATATAGACCATCTCCCCTTACACTTAATCATAAATACAAAGATAATATTAACTCCAAGCTCCAGCACCCACAACAACATCAATAAACACAAACAAATGCTCCAGACTCGTAGGTCTCGGTAGCTCCAACTTGCTCCAGGCACATCTGCCATGGTAGCTCTAACACAAATGCTCCTCATATTGAGTAGCTCAAGAACCGGGTGCAACGAACAATGGAAGAGCTTGACCAACAAGATTAGAGGTTGAGGCGGATCCAAGAACAATAGTAAACGCCAATCAAAGCATAAGGGGGATCTATCCAAGATAATCATTAACAGTTTGGGGAGATGCAACCAAACAACTAGAGACAACGTCTCCGATAGCTCATAACAACTCACATCCATGAGTGCCTTAAACTAAAATAAAAAACTTCCAATATCACTTGATTAATAATGCAGTAGCAAATACTTCCAACTAAAATTAACTCCCTATAATCATCTTGTCACAAAATGATAATGACAACATAAAAAACAACGAATTACCTCAAAAAGAGGTAGTAAAAGTTTGTGAAACACCAGAGTACTCGGCACCTGTGCGGGATAAAAGGGAATCAAACCCTCAAAAGTTGAACCATCATTGACAACAACATACGATAAGCTCCTCAACAAGAGGACTAAATAAAAAACCGGTGAAACACCAGAGAACTCGGCACCACGACATAAAAGGGAGTCAAACCCTTACAAACGAAACGAAAGTGCTTATCAACCAACCAATAATCATTAGGGATTCTTACCAAATTGTAAGAAAAGGGGAAGATTGCATAACAAACATTGAACCATCCAAAGAAGAATCAAAGTTAACCCGAAAAAGTTTAATGTTTCCTTCAAACTCTTCTATACCAAACTTGGACATATTAGCCATACCAATATTCACAAACCATCAATCATCAAACAAATCAAATCCGAACGCTCTAGGAAGTTTCAATAAAAAAAAAACCTTCAATAAAATATGCATAACAATCAACTTCAAACAACTGCCTAGAAAAGACTACTTCGAATTAGATTTCGAGATATAGCTTATTGGAAAGCTTGTCGAATCTAGTTTCTAATGCAAAAAACAGAACAAATTTTCAACTACTGAGTAAAAGGATATGGCAGTTTTCCTAGAATGTCGGATTTAGACGGGAAAAAGCTTCAACTACAAAAAATAAGACTTGCAAAACGAAAATACCTTTTCTGAAACACACTTTCATTGTTATAATCCACTAAAGAAAGAAGAACTCAATTTAGATGAGGAGAAAAAATAATTCTTCGTGGGAATCCGGTCACCTGCTGGTCACTGGTTACCAGAAAACGTTAAGCCCTAGGTTTGAAACTGAAAGCTCCGATGCCAAGTAGAAATCTTTAATATAGTGATAATAGTAAAAGTTTTGTTGGAGAAGTAGCATATTAGAATATGGGTTTTAGTCCCACATCGAGTGGGTAGCACTAGTATTATGTCTACTCTCCTTATATTAGGAGAGTTAGCCCCTATCTGATCAATGTATTAAAGATTTCTACTAATATGCTACTTCTCCAATATGGTGATTATACGTATTTAATTCTTTTCTGATGTGGGTTGAGGAAGGAAGTCATGAAGGAACAGTGGCCTGAATAGAGGAAAGGGATTATGTGTTTTGCTGTATTGTCCTTTCCTTTCTAGCTTGAATTTTGTGTTTACTGAAGACAACGTGCTCTGAATGACACTAAAGCGTCTAGTCTGGTGTTTGAATCAAGTGTGAAACTCTATTTGAAGATTGTTTGTGGTCTTGTGATAGCTTTCCTTTCAGAGATGCTTGAGCTCTTGCAGAGCTCTTATTTTTCATCTTGTTCTTGATAGAAGATGTTTCTCTGATTAATTTTTTTCGTTAACTTAGATACAATGATCTGATATAACTTCATCTTTTTAAGTTTTAACTTTTTTTGGTGCTTAAAGCCGATGGAATTGGAACAAGTAATGTCAGATCGTGACAGTGAAGATGAAGTTGATGATGATATTGTGGATTTTGAAGACCGAAGGGTATGTTTGGTGATTCCATGCTATTTCTTCTTTTTATTTATTTATTTATAATAATTTCGCTAGAGCAGGTTAGTTTCCTGTGGCCTGATGTGATATAATTGGCATTCTTTTACCTGAAAATGATGACATAGTTGGAGAGGAATCCGTTTGTTTTTCTTCCTTACTTTGATGAATCTATGTGACATACACCAATGGGTATGGGGTTATTATCTTGGGTATTAAGTAATAACTATGAATTATGTGTCTGGAGGTTTAGTGACCAGACACCCACTGAGGGGTCTTGCTGTACTAGTCGAAATCAATAGAGAAAGTAAATTGGGTTTCCTGAATGTCTGAGTTAGCCACAAGCTCTTTGGCCCAACTCCTTCGAGAGGGCTAGAACAGCAGTACAATAAATGCATTTCTGATAGGTGCCCCTGTTCTTTAAGAAGTCATGTCAAGTGTAGCTAGTCATTTCCAAGAACTGTTTGGCATGACTTTCATGGTTCTTTACATGGGTTCAATCCAGACGGGATAATCATCTTTGCTTAAAATTGGATGGGAGATCATCCTTACAATGTGCTATTGGCACTAAGAGCCACTCCACTCAAAAAGTGGGCATACACCATGAACTAATAGCTGTTTTTTTCTGTAGAGATCCCGACACACTTCACGGAATGAAGAATGTCTAACATTGCAAAAAGTTGCATTCATGTTATTAGGATTTGTTTTAACGATCTAGAATGTTTGTTCTCTTTTGCTTTGGCTATTGGCTAGACATATTCATGATGAAGATCACCTCCACAAAAAGTCGGCACGTAATTCCTGTTGTAGCCTGTAGGTACACTTTCTATATGGGAAGTGTACTTCACCATATATCTCTCCTTAATAAAGCACATAAGATTATTTTCCATTGCCATTTTTCTAATTCCAGATATACCCCTTAAGAACACACATCTTAAAAAATAAAACCCCATCATATCTGTAGATAAAGCTTAACCAGGAGTGTCATTTCTGAAAAATAAAATTTAATTGCTGAGGTCAAAACTGCAATTTTGTTTTTAAGTTTCCACAGTTGCCCTTATTAAATCATTAAAGTGTATTTGGTGTATGGGGAGGATTGTTAGTTACATTTCTTTATCCAAAGCAAAGTCAGTTCTTTCCTTTTTGGTCAACTGGGTGTGCAAATCCTTTCTTTAATCTATATCATGGCCTACTATGAGTAAGTGTTTTGGACTTTTGGGACCATAAATTATGTTTTTTGTTTTGGACTCCATGTGACATAGTTTTTAATTTGAGTTACATTGACACGATTATTCGTGTTGGTGTTCAACACAAATACAGAGTACCCGACACAGCGACCTATATGGAGTAGGACACGTGGAGTCGTGGACACAACTAATTATTGTTCTTTAGTTAACAACTGATTCTTGTGCTCAAGACCTTAGACAATGCCTTCTTACAAATAAATAACTATGAGAATGGCATATCAAAGAGTTCCAAATACGTTAGTAAACTATTTTCTTGGTCTTTTAGGGTATGGAAGAAACCCTAGTTTGAAATCATATGCACGACGTGTCCATGTGTCTGTGTGTCCAACACACATTTTCTTAAGAATATAAAGTATCCATGTTACTTAGTTTTTAACAAAAATAATCAATTACAAAAATTTACTTCTAAACGCACGCACAACTTGCGTGCCACACACTATTAAGATATATATAATGGGAGAGGTAGAGCCACTCCACCAGTAAAGTGGACATACACCATGAGTTAAGGGATGATTTTCTGTGGAGGAAACCCTCAACATGAAGATTATCCTAACAAAAAATCAGTTCATTTGAATATGTCTATAATTGATTAAGTTGTGATCAAGGCTTTAGGATGTTTCTAATTGTCCACAAATTTTCAACTCTTTCGATATGGCTACGCCTATTAAAATGTGCTTATCTTTTATCTTTTATGAGATTTCATGCTGGGGATTATATATTCATGTAGAAAGAGAGACAGTAAAAGTTAGGTCTCAAAGTGAGACCCATCTTACATTTATAATAACAAAGTTCTACGATTAATACATAGGTTGGGCCCAAGTATAGGCCCAATAGGACTAATATTACAATACTCCCCTATGTAGTGCGAAGATATCGATAGACCCGACTAACCAAAGATGGAAAGCGAAGATCTTTGGAACTCTTTAGGTCCCATTTGGTTTGGTAAGAGTATCGACAATGAATGGCCTTAGTCCTAACAAAGGGCGGGAGACAATCCCAAAGATCGAACTTTCTCCCTTGAGAAAATGCACATCAATCTCTCATGTGCTTAGTCCCGGCTCATGTAGGATGAATGAAGCTAAATGGATGGCGACTTGATTGTCACGATTGAAGTACGGATGATCCAGATCATTGCAAAACCAAGCTCTCCCCAAAATAGATCGCGACCACATAATCTCACAAGTGCCCAAAGCTAGGGCCGCGATACCGGCTTCGCCGGATGATCGGAGACAAACAGGACGCTACGGCTTTCCATGAGATAAGGTGATTCCCGGTGAAAAGCACATAAAGCGGTAGTGTGGAGCGGACGGTCGATAGAACCTCCATAATCGAATCGATTGTTTTAGCATTTAAGGGACCCGTGAACCCGGTTGCATAGAAGAGACCTAAGCCGAGGGCAAGACTTTAGGGTACTTGAGAATATGCTCCATATGCATCCATATGAGATTGACGTGGAGCATGCATGAAGCCCGACTAACTCTGCTCCACAGCAAAGGCAATGTCCCAATGTCGGTCTAGTATTAACTAGATAAATAAGGCGTCAACAAAGCGATAAATAAGTCAATGGATCGACAATAATGGTCCATCGTCGCAACTAACCGCCATTAGGCACCATAGGAGTAGAAAGCGGTCGACAACCCAAAGATCCTATCGGTACGGAAGATCTAGAACATACTTTCGTTGAGATAAAGAGATTCCGCGGACTACTACGCAATCTCAATGCCAAGAAAGTAACGTCTGGGACCAAGTTTTTAACCTCAAAAGACTTCCCGCGGATTCCTTAATTTGTACAATGCGATCGCATCGTCTCTCGTAATAATAATGTCGCCCACATATACAAGCGATAAGTGCGGCCCCCGTGAGTTCCCTTAACAAACAATGTATGGTCCGAAGTGACACTGGTAAATCCATATCAGAAGTAATAATAGGAACCTGACCATCCATCGAATGAACCGGGCTGGGTGACCGCTTAAGCCCATATAAGGGACTTACGAGTCGACAAACTTTCCTAGCATACTCCCTCACCAGGTAACCGAAGCGAAAGCGGTGGGGGATCCATGTAAATCGTCACCGGCGGATCTCCGGTGAAGGAAGGCATTCTTCACATCCAACCGATGAAGAGGCCAATCATAAGAGCGACCCGAGGGGAAATAAGAAGTCGAGAACAGATTTTAACAGCTTACACGGAGCAAAGGTCGCACCAAACTAAAGTCACGCCCGTGTGTAAATCCTTTAGCAACCAAAGCGGGATACCCCATTTGGTTAAGGCGGGCGACAAATTCGTTGAAACATACTCCTTCGCATTATCGGACCGAAGTCCATGAACCACGATATTGAGCGAGTTTTAATGAGTTGGAGAAACCGAGTGAAAATAGGAGAACTTCAGATTTCTTGCGAAGTAAATAGATCCAAGTACACCGAGTATGGTGGTCATCTATAAAGGGTCCGTAGTACCTATGGCGAGAGGGTAGTCGCGAGAAAGGGCCCCAAACATCCGTATGAATCACATCAAACATACAAGGAGATCTAGAAATGCGAGGAATATAAGAATTACGCACATGTTTAGACAAAGAACAAGTATCACAATGAAAAAAGAGTATTTTTGCATGTTTTATTAATTCAGGGAAATAAAGTACATAGATACTTGAAGTTGACATGGCCCAACCGAAGCATGCCAACTTTTCAAAGACTTCAATGAGAAAACAAATAACGGCCCGACCACGTGCAACACACTAGCATGCAAACTCGATCATTGGTGGAGCATCGGGACAGGGGGATCTCTCCAAAGTAGTATAGTCCAAGATGCTCATAGCCCCCGCCAAAAATCTGCCTCATCTTTCGGGGTTAGAAGATAACAAGAATGGGGTAAGAAAACAATGAGCGGTGATAATCTTTAGCAAGACGACTAACGGATAAAATTGCTAAGTGCTAAGTGAGGAACATGTAAAGACCGACTCTAAAGAGATAGCGGGGATAATCGAACAAGACTTACGGGTAATAGTGGTGTATGAGCCATCCTTGGAAGCGGACATGATGTGAAAAGGGTGTGCTATTATTAGGCGATAATCTAGACTTCGCGGTCGTATGATCATTTGCCCCCTAATCAAGACCCAACCGGATGGGGAGGGGAAGCGAATATGGAACGCAAAGATAGGTGTACGTGGCGGCGAGTCATGGCGAATACTAGATGTCCCCCACGTAGAGACATAGCATGCATAAGCCGATCAATCGTCTTTGGGTAAAAGTCCCGAATCCTCGAAACTCCCCAATGAATGATGACTACGAAATATCGCCAATAGCCGCTGCAACGAGGCTTCTTGCCTCCTAAGCCCCTCGACCCCTCTTGGGGACGAAGCTCACGGATGCAACCGATAGCAACTATCAATAAGGTGGCCATCGCCCTCAGCAATGAACATAAAAGCGCCCACGAAAGTGTTCCGGATGGAACAAGAGAACGAAAAGCCACCGAAGACCCCGGGGTCGAGTAACAACAAACGCCATCGACCAGAAGAGGCGGTGCATCGAAACCACCGGAAAAAGTAATCCGAACACGACGCCATGTTTCAATAATGGCATACGCCTCACCAAGAGATGGAAGAGGTGCGATATTGAGAACTTGAGCGCGGATGGCTTCAAAATCGAGTGAAGACCAATAAGGAACCGATGAACTCTGTTTCTCCCTCACGCTCAAGAGCGGCCATAATAGTAGGTGTCATACGATATCTTGGATAGGGAAGTGTAAGTAGAAAGCTCCTCCTCCGTGCTTCTTCAAGTACCCAAAGTAAGCTAAGAAAAGAGCCCCCCTTGTGGCAAATTGACCAACTCGGTAGAGCTCATAAATTCGAACCTCATTGTTCGTAGTAGCATACATTTCGAGAGAAAGCCACAAACCATCAACGGTCTCATAAAAAGGTAAACATCTCATAGACATCCGGGCTCCATAGAGTTAAACAACCAACTTAGAATCATACGGTTGGTCATGGACCAACTATTGTAGGTAATGCAGATTAATTGGACAAATCATCTTGTTGGGAACAAGCCAATCCATCTTCCCTTTGGCCCCAAAAATAAGCGAAACGTAGCGAGCCCAAGTGGAAATTCGCCCATTAAGAAGAGCGGTAGTAATTTTCTTCAAGAAGAGAAATTATTCAACAAGGAGACATCATCCGTTACCTTTAGAGTCGTTATCCGTCATGATAAGGGATATAGTGCAAAGAATAGTACCTTGATGTGAAAAAAAAGTTATAATCGCGGAAACCTGCCGGAAAAATGTGATAACGCCCGGAAACCTACCGGAAAAAACAATGAGTGAACGCCGGAAACCTACCGGAAAACAGTAGGAGGCAGCACAAGTCAAGCGCCAGATGGATAGCTCATCAGGTCATGTGTCGCTTAATATCGTCATTTGCCGAGCCGGGAAGAAGGAAGGGGTGGCGGCTAGGGTGGTGGCTAAGGGTGGTGACTAGGGTTTGATCTCCTTACTTCTCTCTTCCTGTTTTTTCTGATACCATGTAGAAAGAGAGACAGTAAAAGTTAGGTCTCAAAGTGAGACCCATCTTCTATTTATAATAACAAAGTTACAGTGTACATAGGTTGGGCCCAAGTATAGGCCCAATAGGACTAATATTACAATAATTCATATCCACAAAGAATCAGCCCTTGAATCATATGTTGCATACTTGAATGAATTACATTTTATATAACATAGTTTGCTATACTCGAATGAATCAGCCCTTTATATATGTAAGTTTGGAAGTTGTAATGCATTTATTTAACATAGTTTGCTATGTTTGCAGATGCTTGATGATTTTGTTGATGTAACCAAAGATGAAAAGAAGATTATGAACCTTTGGAACTCTTTCGTGCGTAAACAAAGGTATTTTTATATGGCCTGTTTGATGTTGATATCATTGTTATTGAATGGCATAACCTACATTTTGAATTATTATGTATATAGAAACAATCTGTACTAAAGGTCTTGTGTTCATATTGATTACTGTTGACATATATGAGTGTCCCCGAGCCTACTCTAATATATTAATAGACCCTTCACATAAGTTTGAGCTTATGAAGAAATTGGTAAGTCACAGTTATTAGTTAATTGAATTTCTGCTTGTTTGTTTGGGCCAATTGGCAGCAATTAATTAATCTCGTAGATTCTCTTCGACCCAACAAGCATGTTGCAAAGTTGACTGAACTTTATCCAATAAACTGCAACAAGGGGTGTTATGGGGTTCTTTGTTTGTTAACGAAAGTAGAAATAGCCGAATATAATGTTGGTCTTAATATTCTCTTTTAGGCTGATTCTGTTCCATCTTCAAACTTGGTTGTTTTTGCATGTCTTATAGCTCCTTGCAAAAGCATGGTTGCTCTAAGTAGTGTACTTGTTTGTATTTCTTTTAAGAGCTGCGAAGGGATTTATTTTGTTAGAAATATACTTTACAGTTAAGATTTATTGCTAGCGAAAGCTAATATATGATATAGTTTAATGCATCATCGTGAGAGTGAGTATTCTAATAAATCTCACTTTGTAGTTGAGTACTTTCCAAAAGAAACATTTCCTACTTTCAAGAGCTTTCAAGAGATTATTAACATAGGGATGGGCATGGGAGAAGTGAAAACTCAAAAACAATATCCTATTTCATGAAAATCGTATGCAAAGAAATTATTTCTTTCGATGAGTACACCCTAATCTAAGGAAAAGGTGGGACTGATGTGTGTCATGTTTCATTGTGGTTTTGAAACAGTCTATATATATATACTTACCCTCTTTAATCTTCTTTTGTTGATAAATGGACTATTTATTATCTTTTGGCAGAGTGCTAGCTGATGGTCATGTTCCATGGGCGTGTGAAGCATTCTCAAGACTGCATGGACGAGACCTTGTCCAGGCCCCTGCACTATTATGGTAGACCTTCTCTTGCGTACTTATCTGAATTGCAAGCATGTATTATGCACATAGACTCGGTTCTGCATAGGTTAAATAGTTCCCCCTTTATGGATCATTCATTATCGCATGCTCGTTATGATGACCAATTTTAATTCTCACATGCCATCAGTGCTCATATCCAATATTTTTGCAATTTTCAAGTAATGGCCAGTTTCTTCTCCTTTGCACTTTAAAATGGGTGTGAAAAGGCTTTAAGAGATTTAAGCTTAGGATAACCTTTAACTAAGAAGAAAAAGTTAATCTTTTCAGCGTTAACTGTGTTTAAAACAGTGTTAATACTTTCAAAATTAACAGAGCGAGTAATGAAGAGGATTTAGGAGATCATGCCAGTGATAGAATAGAAGTTATCCTTATACACTAGATTTACACAACCTGGACAGAATGACTGTCCAGCGGCTGAGGTGAAGATTAGAGAATATATGAAGGCCTGGACGGTTTTTATGTTTAATTCCACAGTCAAAAGTGTATTCTTGCCTCTAGAAAAATCCATTTATGGAAACCTAAACAACTTGGGGAAGCTTTCCTTGCTGCACTCAACCCTGAAGCAAATGCGAAATTACTTTCACCTTTTCCTATTCTCAATGAGTTTGGGAAGGTTGATATGGAGAAGTAGCGGAGAAGCATGTCAAATACACTGGGTGGGACGGGATAGGTTATGTCTCACTAAGGTGGAAGGGGTTTAGGGAGTAAATACTCAATTGTCATGAGTGAAGCACCTTTATCAAAATGGTTACGGAGGTATGAGGAGGTGAGAGAGCATATATGAAGAACGGTGACAGTGGAGGAAGTATTGTTAGGGTGAGAGTGGGTGGAAGCCAAATATTCCTACAGGTTCTTGTGGTAATACATGATGGAAGGCTATTGGGAGCATTTCAATGAAGGAGTATTCTTCCAAGCGAAAGATAGGTTGAATATCAATGTTATCTAGTAGAATTTCATGGTAGTTGTACTCTATAGACAGGTCTCTCATTGTACAAATTGCATTATCTTCCACTGTTGCACCAGAGCAAGTAGGATTGGTTTTGTATCATTGCATATACAAACATAATGATAACATTGTCATCCATTGAATTCTTGTTTCTTGTGCACATTATCTTCTATGAGAAATGGGTTGAGCGTACTATGGGGTAGAACTTTACATTCTCTCATTTTCAGTTTTGTAGGACATGAAATTGACAGGTAGGAAAAAACCAGTTCGAAACACTAACGATTCTATATTGACATTCCAGGTGTTGGAGGCTATTTATGATCAAACTGTGGAATTATGGACTCCTCGACTCGACTACAATGAATGAATGTTCCCACATTCTTTTTAGACACAAAATAGAGAATTCGCAACCCAAGCTCAGCTAAATAAAAGAAGGAAGAACATTTACTACAAATATCTACCCAAAAAGTTACTGTCATTCTGGAACATTCTTTTATTTTGACCTTATTTTGTTTGCCTGTTAGTTTGTTTATCATTCTTTGAAATAAGCATACAGATGTGAGTGATGGTGAGGGTTATCACTTATGTTTCTGTAACTTTTATGAGATACAATTGAACCTACAATAAAACAAACATAGGACCGAAATAAATGTGCTTGTGCGTGATCACAAGTGGATTAATGTAATTGCTTGCTTTGGATCAGATCTGATTACAACAGTGGACATAATTTGTTTTAGAAATTGGGTAAAATAGTTGTGAATCTGACAAAACACAGGAAGTCTCAGAGGCAGTTTGGAAACGAGTTGTACTTGTACAGCCACAGGTCCACAAGGAGATTCATTATGCACAGAAAGGAGGAGCCCTATGAGGTGAAAATCTCATGTACGGTTCTGGAATGGGGATTCTTTGAATAGAATGAACGTATCGGATGGTGCTTGTTACTTATAAACTCAGGTTTTCAGGTTTTCTAACTTCACTTTTGACACTTACTACTATATAAGTAGCAAAATATACTAAATCAAGGTTTTCCATCGCTTAGTATGGAAAATTGATGCTTAATTAAGGTACTCGCTATGGACACTTTCCATTTTGTGTTGGCCGGAACCCCCCCCCATATCAAGTTAACCTGTTGTCCACCCCCTCCACAAATAACATTTCAAATCACCTTCCTTCTCTTTTGTTTCAAGCAAACTATGCAGATAATTAAATAAATGAAGGCCTGTTTCAGAAGAACCATGTCCAGCTTAAAATTGCAACTCAACATTTTAAGGGTTTCTAATAGAATGATAGAACTGGCGAATGCTTATATATGGTGATGGTGATAGCAAATCATATATATGAAAAACAAATAGAAGCCGGTTTTCAGACATAATATGCAGGTTCAAACCCAGGAACTACATCACAATTCAAACAAAAGATTAGCTGATGATGCAAATTAAACAGCACCTCAGTATTACAGAGAACAGTTGGAGTCTATGGAAAGTTAAAAAAACCAACGGCAACAAAGAAACACCAAAACAACTAGACATACTCTGATTGCACTAAACAACCATTGAAATTAAACCTTAAGAAGATGCAGCTGATGGAATCATCCCAGTCTTCCTAGCATAAGAGAAAATCCCACCAGCATCAATAACAGGTCCAGCATCATCAATAGGTTTCAACTTATATTCCTTTACAGTTACAACATCTCCAGTTTTGTCTTCACCGAAGCGAGTTTGGTATGTCCCAATTAAGGCATATGATCCAAGTTTTTGATATTCGTTATTACGCAGGGATGATTTGGTCAGTGTCGATGTTAAAATGTTAACTGAAAACGATCATGGTTTGACGTAGAACAGCAGAAACTGAAGTAGACGAAGGGTAGGAGACGAATTTGGTGGGTTGTGCCCAACAACAGACCCCAAAATAATTGGGCCAAGTTGGGCCGGGTATTTTAAGGTCGAACCAAACACCTTCTTCTCCATGTATTATTTTTGGTTCCATTTCACGCACTATCCATACTATATCAACTGTAAACCAATTCTACCGGTTCCTAGCTTTTTAGTTTCAGGCCAATTGAATTTGAGACTACCCACCACATAATCCTCATACACTCTTTTCAAAACTAATTCAGGTAATAATCAGGTAATTTATAGAAACATTTGGTATAAAGAAACATTGTTGAAATGGACGAGAGCAAAAAGAAGCACAGAATATTGATGGTATCTGATTTTTTCTACCCCAACTTTGGTGGCGTCGAGAATCATATCTATTATTTGTCACAATGCTTGCTCAAACTTGGTCACAAGGTTAGACTTATATCCATTTAACTAAGTAACCAAAGCGTAGAGTTAAAAGCGAGAGCATGAACTTTGAAAGTGCCATGAGACACACACAGTATCCCTCTCTGAGTAATGACATATATTTGGGTATTTATTTTTTTTTTTTTTATATATATTATTAATCTGGTTTCGTTTAAAATGCTCAGGTAGTGGTGATGACTCATGCTTATGGAAATCGTTCTGGCGTACGATATATGACAGCTGGTTTGAAAGTGTACTATATACCTTGGAAACCATTTCTTATGCAGAATACATTGCCCACCTTTTGTGGGACACTTCCGATTATAAGAACAATTCTTATTAGAGAAAAAATATCCTTGGTGCATGGACATCAAGCTTTCTCTACTCTCTGTCATGAAGCTCTAATGCATGCTCGTACTATGGGGTACAAAGTTGTCTTTACTGATCATTCACTCTATGGTTTTGCTGATGTCGGAAGTGTCCACATGAATAAGGTGCTGCAATTTACTTTGGCAGATATTAATCAAACCATATGTGTTTCTCATACAAGCAAGGAAAACACTGTCTTGCGATCAGGGTTGCCCCCAGAAAAGGTCTTTGTAATACCAAATGCTGTGGATACAGCTGTGTTTAAGCCTGCCCCAGAGAGACTCAGCTGTAATGAAATCATTATAGTTGTGATAAGTAGATTGGTCTACCGGAAGGGTGCCGACTTGCTGGTAGAGGTCATTCCTGAAGTATGCCGCTTGTACCCAAAGTTAAGTAATTCACGTGTTTTGGATGCCTTTTATTTTCAGTCTTGCTGGCGTTAAGCAGAATTCGTAGGATTGTTTATGAGAAAGAAAATCTCCAAACCTCGCTGACCCTGAGAAGTATTTGGGAAGGAAATACTCCCCAAGTGCTCCTTGTTTCTCTCCAAATCATATCCTGAATTTCCAAATTCAGCTTAGGATTTGGCTTGTGCAATGCTTGCTGAATAGAGTGGCAAGTCACAATCATTTAACTGGGGCACAAGTTTAAAAGAACTTATTCACTACATGCCACAATACCAGATAAGTGCTTGCGGAAGAAACACAACGCATTATTATGTTCCACCTGTCTCAAAGTACCATTAAAATCAGTTTTCTATATTGGTCTTAAAGGTCAGCACTTCAGTAGTGGATGGTGAGGTGAAACTTCTTTACCTTCTTCGTGGAACTCATCTCAACCACACTTAGTACAGCATCACTTGAACTGAGGAACAGCCAAAATATGCCAGTCCTTTAACTAAGATAACAATCATTACACTTGCAAATTTTGAGTGTCCATTTAAAACCAAATGCAAATGGTAATTGAACTATTTACTGCAGTAACCAGCTAGCTTTCCTAGTCATGTTTGTTACTTGGCCTACTTCTAGTATTGTTTTAGCTATGTTAGGTGCACTTTGAATTTTATTGTCCCTATATACATTTTTTAGAAAGAGAGAATCTATGCTAGAGCACATATGAACTAAACAAAGAGGAAGGGTGCTGGCCTATTTTGTATCTCCAACAATTTTGACTTTAACACCTGTGAACTTATCCGTTCAGGTTCGTTTCATTGTCGGTGGAGATGGGCCAAAAAGAGTGCGACTGGAAGAGATGAGGGAAAAACACTCTCTCCAGGACCGAGTTGAAATGTTGGGGGTAGTCCCACATTCTCAAGTACGGTCTGTACTAATAACTGGGCATATATTCTTAAACAGGTACCAACTAACTCTTTTGATTCATGTTGGAATTTCCTCTTTGATTTTTGGGTGCAGAAGTTCCCTTTCTTCTCCGACTGATAACAAAGTCGGCACTTCTGTGGGTATGTGCCCAGAAGTTGTCTCTGTTCTTCTCTTCTTCACATACGTACATCTAAATCTTGACGCTTACATTCATGTACAAATGAAGATTTTCTTGCAATATGTATTTTAACTTTAGTCTACACTCTCGAAAGACTTTTACTAGTACCTACTTGTTGAGATATTGATTTGTCCTATATGTAATTGTTGAGATATTGATTGGTCCTATATCATTTGCAGTTCTCTGACAGAAGCTTTTTGTATCGCCATACTGGAGGCTGCTAGTTGCGGATTGCTTACTGTCAGTACACGAGTAGGAGGTGTCCCAGAGGTATGCATATAGAGTTATTCTTATATTTTGTTATCATGAGGCGTCATATGCTTGGTCAGTTTGGACATTTTTTGCTGCAAACTAATCACTATATGCTGTTGAATGGACTGCATCATTCTTAAAGGGAATATCAGCTTTCTGAATCCTTTTTTCCCCAATGGTGGAATCCGTTAGGTTCTACCAGATGATATGATTGTACTTGCAGAACCAGTGCCCAGTGATATGGTAAAAGCAATCAGGAAGGCCATACACATACTTCCAAATATTCAACCACAAGAGATGCACCTTCGTGTGAGTTCACATTTAATATTGGCAACTTATATTTCAATCATTAAGTGTTCTGGTATAGATTTGCTATATTTCTTTTTTTACTGCCAGATGAAAAGTCTATACAGTTGGCATGACGTGGCCAGAAGGACGGAGGTTGTATATGATCGTGCCTTGAGATGCTCTAATGAGAATCTTCTACAACGTCTGCCACGGTATTCCTTTTTTTTTGGGTTTCCCTTTACCCTTTTAAGTAGATCATTGCTTTATGTTTACAATTTAACCATTTCAGATGTTTCATACTCTATATGTATATAATTTAACCATTTCTCTTAAAAACTGTGGTTGATTTGGTAGGGTTACCTTTCGTGACAATTAACATTCATTCTCACCTTATATAGATGGTTGGACTATGGACAATAGAAATGCCAAGACACTATTTGGATAGTTAGGAACTTGGGTTTATATGATTGTTATGATTTGGACTGTTCAGCCGTTGCAAAGTTAGTCACACCAATTGTACGTCTTTGGTCAGTATATATAGGGGTGTCAACGGTCCGGTTCCTAGTGGCATAAGAACCAAGAACCATTTATTTTTACGGTTCCGGTTCTTCACGGTTCTTAAATTAGTGGAACCGTACCCATAACCACGGGTACCCACTGGTTCCGGTTCTTCTTTTCAGTTCTTATAAACTTCGACCGTCAATATCTATAACAATAGCTTATCAGACTATGTTGATAATAAAACAGCAGAACTGACTGACGAAAAATAAAACCATTTAGATAAAGCTACTTATCATTTCCAGTACCGTAAGTCATAGTTTTTGATACAGGGAAATATAAAATATTTAACAAAAGACCAAAACATATGTATATCCATGTATTTTTTTTTCATGATCAAGGTATAGTGTCATCCATGTACTGATTCACTTCCAATTTGAACAAAATTCAAGAATATATAACTCTCATTGTCTTTGCCATGCCTGCATCATATGACATATGCTACTTTGTTCCCTCTTAATCCCCAACATAATAGTAAAAAAGCACCATAAATGACAATTCATATTTGGCCCTCATCAGAGTATAACAATCGTTTAGGCTGCACAACAAATAAATTGATAGCTTAGTAAATAAGGAACTACCAAAAAAAAACACTAATCACTTACAGCCCGTTGTTTCACTTTCAATTCAAACATGACCCATATAGTTAAATAAAATCTTCACCTTTCAAAAAAAAATTATCTCATGCTTCCACTTATCCACTGTTTCACTTTCTTCCATAATAAAATCTTCAATTAGACTCCAATCCTCATTCACATTAACCTCGTCAACTGCATTCGCCACGGTTTCAAGTGCAACTTTGCCTTTGGCAACAACTCCTTCATCTAAACATAATACACACACAAAAATATTGAAATTATTGGTAGTATTGAGCTTCAATTGAAGTATATAAAATAGAATCAATCAAAACTAAGTCTATTGACTCACCTTCTATTCTCTTTCTAATCCAATCTTGTGCGGACACTAGCGCCTCAACCGTTTCTGGGAGCATCGTAGATCGATATCTACCTATTACTCTACCACCAGTGCTAAAGGCCGACTCGGAAGCGACACTAGATGCAGGAATCGCCAAGATATCACGAGCAACTTTTGCCAAGATAGGGAATTTTGGTGCATTATATTTCCAATCAAATGTTTCATCATCCAACCTTTTTCCCTTTTGAGAGGATGGGTAGCTTCTTCCAAGTAAGACTCAAGTCATTCTTAGATTGTACATTATCCGATGTCTCTTCAAGAAATGATTCAAAACTCCTAAGATTTGAAGCAGCACTAGTGTCTTCACAACGGTCCATTGACACATTTCCACCAATGTTTACTATTAATACCAACATCCCATGGACAAACCTCACTTGGCACATCATAACTGTTATAAAGGTTTGACAATTCAGTTTGAATCCTTGTTACCTCGGTCTCTGACTTTGCATTGTACACTTTAGGAAAGTAGAACTTGATTGTTTTCATTTTCTGCCGAGGGTCTAATATTGAGGCAATGGCAAAATCAAGTTAGTGATTTTCCAATACTTCAAAAACTTCTCCATCACTTTTGTTGCCATAGATACAATGAAACAATTCGGACTCGCACACCATTCCAGAAGATGAACATAAATACCACAAGATAGACCGAAGTACCGAGAGACAATCACATACCTAGTCCCAAACAAGATTTTTGTAGCTTTATTAAAAATGCTGAAACAATTACCTACAATTCTTGCATTGCTCCACTCGGTCTCAGTAGGACCATAAGTAAAGTCAGGATCAACTGTAGCAAAACGATTTATAGCGTCTTTTAACTCCAATGTAACCTTAATCATGTCACATGTGGAGTTCCACCTTGTGACAACATCTTTAACCAACTTTCTGGGGGTGATTCTAACTTGCATACAAACGGCTTCAAATCTCGATTGTCAAAGTGGCAAACATTGGAAGAAATTTGCAGCACCACGTATCTTCTCAATCTCTTATTCAATGGCTTTAAGTCCATCTTGCACAATCAAATTCAGAATGTGTGTTCAACAACGAACTTGAAACAACTTCCCATCAAGAAGAATAGATCCCTTTAACTTGAGCTTTTTAGAAAGCTCACGAACCATAACGTCGTTTGAAGAAGCATTATCTAACGTGATGGCTGTCAGCTTCCTATCAAAATTCCGGGCATACAACTTCTCCATTACCTGATTTGCAATGTTCTCTCCCGTGTGTCGACCTTTGACAGTACATAAACATATGATTCTCATATGCAACTTCCATATATCATCAATGTAATGAACCGTGATTGCCATGTAACCAACATTTAGGTTAGAACTCCATAGGTCTGTAGTTAAGCTCACACGACATTTGAGTTTGTCGATGTTCCCATATAAAACCAGTTTTTCATTTTCATATATCTTCAAACAATCAGCTCTCACAATATTGCGCGATACTGTCTTAAATGTTGGCTGCATCGTACGTAACACCCTATTAAACCCAACATGTTGTACCATTGAGAAAGGATACTCATGTAGAATTATCATCTCAGTAATTTGCATCACGCGTAATTTCTGGATTAAAATTAAAATTCTGGAAACCCACAGAACCTTGACCATTCTTTTCTTCAACCTTCAGATGTGCTTGGTTAATCAACCTTTGCTTCTTCTTGAAAACCTTACATGCCTTGTTAATATGTTTATGCAGAGTACTAGTCCCATTAGAACTACCACCAGCAAGTTTCCTATTACAGTATTTACATTTAGCTTTAGTTATCCCACCTATTTCAATCTAGTCAAAATGATCCCAAACATTAGAAGTTTTTGTTCCAGTTCGTTGCTTCTTAGAGATGCCCTTATCTTCTTCAGAAATAGCAATAACAACCTCTTCATCATTTCCTTGTGCCATTTTGAAACTTTGAGCACTAGAAATATCTACATATAGAAAAAAAAAACAATTGATTTCTCTTAAGTGAAGTGATTTAAATAAATTATTTTGAAAAGATGGATCTTTGCTTCCATCAAAATTTAAAAGTGAAAAATGATATAGAAAGGAATACAAAAAACAAGTGTATGGAGTGTATACGAGTTAAAATACTAAGAAAAAGAAAATAATATTACTCACCGTTATCGAACTGTCGTCCTTTCTTTAATGATCAAGGAAGAAGAAAGATTCTTTGTAATTTGAAATAAATGATCAAGGAAGAAAGAGCTTTTTGTAATTAATAACATTGTTAGAATCTTACTTCACATAAAATGGCTACAGATCAAGGATGGACAAAGGACGGAAGGAGTACGTGTAGTAATGGAGTGAGACTATGTGAGTAGTTGAGTAGTGTTCTATCTCTTTCTTTTCTTTTTTCGGTAGTACTAAAGAGGCAAAGAGTAGTTGAAAATATCTATAGAAACACCCCTTCTTGGTCACGTGGGTGAAGGAGCACCACACAAGTTTATGGAATTAAATGTCTAGCAACTTTGATTTGGAGCAAGACTCATCTATTTTGGTAGGACTTAGAACTATATGGTTACTGAAAGTTTGAAATACTTGATAAACCATAATGTAAATCAGTTTTGGCTTTTGATTTACATTTTTATAGCATATTGTAAACCATAATGCTCTAATAATTTTGTTAAAATTATATAATTTCTACGGTTCTGGTTTCGGTCCCGGGTACCCACCGGTTAATAACTATTTGGTTCTGGTTCTATATGGTTTGGTTTTTTTAGTACCCATTTTTAAACAGTTCCTAAAAATAGGAACCGGAACTATGATTTTTTCTACTATTCCGGTTCTGGTTAAACGGGTACCCATTGACACCCTTAAATATATATGAATGAAGTACATATCGGCCATTGGAATGTTAAGCCGATACTTATGTCTACTTTATATTATGGTATCATGGTTTTCAATAAGAACTCTGCAATCAAAGATGATTAAAACCATAGATATTTTACAGGTACCTTGCATGTGGTCCTTGGGCAGGCAAGCTTTTTTGTGTTGTCATGATCATCAATTTCTTATGGTGGCATTTATTGCAACTATGGAAGGTAATTATCATTAACAAGCTTGTTCTTGATATCTTGCTAATTTGGAAAATCTTCCTGGATAGATTTAGAACTAGCACAGGGTGGTGGAGGACTTGGTAGGTGGTTCCACCCTTCCACCACCAAAATCCCTAGCAAAGAAGATGCAGATACCAATAAGATTTGCATTTGGAAAATGGTAGCAAATCTTGACTGGATTCTGAATATTCTTTGGGAGGGATTCTGGTGGTGGAACTACCACCTACCAAGTCCTTGAATCAGCCTGTTCTAGCCCAAACTCTAACCAGGAAAACTTTGCAAAGTAGCAAGGATTCAAGCACATCCTTTGATCTTCATTGTTCTCTTTGTCTGCCGGATCATTTTCTTCTCACTCTTTCTTGGTTATCTTCTTGCTTGGTTTTCCATCAGCCTTCAGAGGATATAGAGGAGGTACCTGATTTTGTACTTCCCCATCATCAAGATGTCTCTCCAGAATCCTGTGATGCTCAATGAATAAGCTGATTCTCTTAGGTTGCGAAATGCTTTAATTGGTGTAGTTGACACACTTTTGGTCGTAGATAGGGCTCTCCACCCCCACAATTGTTCTCCGATGTTTTTTTGCAAGAAATTATTATTTAATACAAAATTGTTTGTAAGATAAGAATGTAAAGGTCCTAGGGGCATGTCCCTATGATAAAGAAATATCTCGTGGAGAAGATTTTGCAATGCCTGATGTTTATCTTTTTGCATAATGTGCTAATCCAACAGATTGTCACTGCAGCAGAGGAAGATGTACACTTAAGGGGGATCATCAGATGGCAACATACCAAGATGGCCTCCACTCCTGCTTTGTCAAGGAGATGCACACTTTCATAAAGGCGATAAAACTGTATAGTCCTTGTTCATTTTCTCGGCACTGTTGTTGTGTCTCTTTGTTTTTCGATAATTACCCATACTGTTGTTGTCACATGAGGTTTTATTTGCTATTCTGAATGTAAATTGTAGAATCTATGAGAAGGATAGTTGTTTTTTAAGGTGCAGGAGCTTATTCGTTACCAAATTCTCTAAGTCAACTATTTGGATTAACAAAAGGACTCGAGATCTCTACAACCGATCTTAACAAAATCGAATTTACTTTTGACACTTTGGTACTGTGACTTGTGAAATTTCTCTGGTGACACCTGGAAACATTTTTCTTCTAGTCTAGGGAATCGGTTTTACACTTGGCTTTAATGATGAGTCTGCTTCAATGTTTTTCATTTCCCCTTTCCCGACTAATAAATCTTTACCCCTAGGGCCTAGGCAAACAAACAATTTTTGCAAGGCCCGGGAACACACACACACACACACACACACACACACTTGTTGAGAAATGACTAAAATGACCTTCATATAAATCCTGAGTCCAGAAACTTCCCACTCTCCATTCTAATAAACCCCTTAAACCCTAAACCCCATTTCCCACTCTCATCCTCACAAGCATCTTTCTATCTTCAGAAAAAAAAACAAGAAAAGATGCACAAGTTAGCAAGGCACTCCGTCTCTGCTATCGCACGCAATGGTAGAAACGTGGCTGCTCCCATTTCATCTTCTGTCCCTCTCCTTAATTCGGTAAAAAAAGTTCAAATTTTTGTCATATTTACTCTCTGTTTTTACATATTTGTTGATTTATTTTTTTTATATTGAAGTTGGAGTACTTGTTAGTTTGTTGGAATTATTGAAGAGACTATACTCTTTCATTAAAGTTTTAATTTTTAAATGTATTCTTTGTTACAAGTAACGAGTTTAATGCATTTTTTACGTAAAACATGATTTAGCTGTTAAGGAACCGCCCTGGGGTTACTATGTCTATATATAAGTACATTTTATATTGATAGGGATTTTGGTCTGTTTGTGTGGTAGATACTATGGGAAATTAGCTAAGTTTTATATGATAGAAAAAGAATAATTTTGGTGCTGTCTTTTACCAGTACAAATAGATATAATTAATAACTGATTTCAATTTCTTTTTTTGCAGGATCGACAAGAAGATTCGAAGCTGGCCCAGTTTTCAACCAGGTGTTATTCAGCATTGACCACAGGGAGACACAGTACCACTGGATCAACAACCCAGTTGAATTTGAATGGTGTGTTTCTTGGTACCCGCTATGAATCAACTGCAGCTGCATCTGAGTCATCAGATCCACCAGCTGAGAAGCATGAGTACCAGGCTGAGGTATATTCCCCAGATGATCCTAGTTTTATCTTTGTCTTTGCTGTGGCTTAACCAATCAATAACAATGTCGGTGTTTTTTTGGTAATGTGATGCCAGGTTAGTCGACTCATGGACCTTATCGTTCACAGCTTGTATAGTAACAAAGAGGTGTTTCTGCGAGAGCTGATTAGGTATGGTCTTTTCCTGTGTTTGTGTTGAATCCTGGTTAAATGCACCAATTTCTCTTGTTACTTAATAATTGTTTGTGTAATTTTAAATATTTATTGTTGTTTGTTACTTTAAATAATTGTTTGTGTAACTTTATTGTGTCACATGTCTTTTTTGCAATTTCTCAAAGACGCCTAGTGAGCTGAACATATGTAATGAAACAATATAAAAGCTAAATAATGAAATTTCTTTCAGTATCTTTAGTTAATTTGTATCTCACTACTGTCCAGTGGCCTGCTGGGGTTGGGTCCCAAGGTCTTGGGGATCAATTCACAACCTCACCTAGTGGGTGTTTTAGGCTGTAGGCAAAGTCATGTGGGGGTACAACAATGTGTTGGGCCTGAATAAGAAGGTCCTTTGGGAATTCTTCAAGCTATAGTAGATGGTACTAAACTACTTTTCAAGGAGGAAAAACCCTGATAATATTTTCCTCTTTTTATTCGACTTGATTTCTGAATTTTTTGGGTATTTAGACTTAGGGTCATTCCAGCCCATCTTGTGGTTGTAAGTCTCAAAAACATCTCTAAGACTAATACCGGGATAATACTTCTGTCATTATGAATTGAAAGTAGAGTGCATAGAAGATTCATATTTTCATTTGTCGTTTATTAGTTGATGTACGGAAATATTAAAGAAATTAGTTTATAGTAGAACGTTATTAGGTTTGTGATCTAATTATGGTTGTGGGTGCCCTGCCTACAGTAATGCAAGTGATGCATTAGACAAACTGCGGTTTCTGAGTGTTACGGAGCCTGGGCTTCTGAATGCTGGAGTTGATCTTGATATCCGTGTCCAGACAGACAAAGACAATGGGTCTATTACCATAACGTAGGTTTATTCAACCTCATTGTGTTGTTTTTATCCTTTTACAGCTGGTTTGAAGCATAATGCTATGAGTTGCCCTAGGCCACTAGCTGATTAACAAAGTTATGCTTTTGTACAGGGACACAGGAATTGGTATGACAAGACAAGAACTTGTCGACTGTCTTGGTACCATTGCACAAAGTGGAACTGCTAAATTCGCAAAGGCGTTGAAGGTATCATACTCCTCACTCCTCAGAAATCTAGAATTACAGCTGCTTAAAGTGGAATTGTTTATTAATTTTAGTCATTTAAAGTCTGTTTTGTTCTACGTTCTTACAAGTATGAATTCACTGACAGGATAAGGATGCTGGTGGAGACAACAATTTGATTGGTCAATTTGGTGTGGGATTTTATTCAGCATTCCTAGTTTCAGATAAGGTACCTGTTTTAATCTGGCATGAATTATACATCCTTGTACTTTCTTATTCATTGCCTGATTTCTTACAGTTTTTTGAAATGGGGATTTGAGTAACTTACAAGTATATTGCCAATAATACAGGTGGTTGTTACAACAAAGAGCCCAAAATCTGATAAACAATTTGTTTGGGAAGCAGTGGCAAACGCTAGCTCTTATTTGCTTAGAGAGGAGACAGACCCTGAAAAGATGCTTCCAAGAGGGACACGTCTTACTCTACATCTGAAGGTCAGTAAGCAAAATTGCGTATTACTGTTAGGTTGAACTGTTCCCAAGCTCGTTCTAAGCTACTTGTTTCTTTCTTATTGCTGCCTCCAGCGTGATTGCAAAGATTTTGCACACCCAGAAAGGATTCAGAAGCTTCTGAAGAACTATTCCCAGTTTGTCTCGTTCCCAATATACACTTGGCAAGAGAAGGGATTTACAAAAGAGGTAGGGCTACTTTCCTGATACACCATTTTTATGCTAATGTTTTTGGAATTGGGGTAACCGTAACCATGCAAATTTGCTTCTGTATATTTTTATTTCTTTTAATTCTTGTTGGAATTACTCAAACAGGTTGAGGTTGATGAGGATCCTGCCGAAGCCAAAAACGACAGTGAAGATGGAAATGTGGAGGTAGGCCTTATGTATTTTTTCACTGTCTTCGATTTTATCAATTACAATATCCTCTAATGAGCTCTTATTATTTGAGGTGACTATAGTTCTGTTTTCATTGTTTAAACAGAAGAAAAAGAAAACAAAGAAGGTTGTTGAGCGGTATTGGGACTGGGAACTCACCAACGAGACACAACCTCTATGGGTGAGCTTTTATCCTGATGTGCTCTTGTCGGTTAGTGTATAAGAATGCCATTTTTGCTTTTCAGAATTGACTCATACTCTGTGCTTTTGCAGCTTCGCAACCCTAAGGAAGTCACAACAGAGGATTACAACGAATTCTACAAGCAGACTTTCAATGAGTATTTGGAGCCTTTGGCATCGTCCCACTTCACTACGGAGGTATTGAGAAGTTATGTACTTTGAAAATGGATCCCCTTCATGCTTATTTTATGTATAGTTTTCTGGACAGGGGTAGTTGGTACTTCTAAATGACTAAGCTTATTGATATTGACTTTTGACAGGGGGAGGTAGAATTCAGGTCCATCCTTTATGTTGCAGCCATTAACCCATCTGCGAAAGAGGATATTCTCAATCAAAAAACAAAGAACATCAGGCTCTATGTCAAAAGGGTGTTCATTTCAGATGACTTTGATGGAGAATTGGTAGGAGGGGATGCATCTTATGCCTCATTTATTTATTTTTTTATTTATCATGGAAAATTATGCTAATTTACTCTTTTCAAATGGTTTGGTTTTTTTTTTGTGGACTAGTTCCCAAGGTATTTGAGTTTTGTGAGAGGTGTGGTTGACTCTAATGATCTTCCACTCAATGTCTCACGTGAGATTCTTCAAGAAAGCCGTATTGTAAGTATTTTACTTAGTTCTCCTTATTTACATAATCCATTATAATATTTCAACTAGTCTAATTTTCTTTCATGGTAGGTACGGATAATGAGGATGCGGTTGGTCAGGAAGGCCTTTGATATGATATTGGGCATATCAAAGAGTGAAAACAAAGAGGTACTTAATATAGTATTATTTCAATTCATTTCAAACATGCAGTGTTAGAAACATTTTAGCCTTAAGTCATGCTTCTCTGTGAGGCTTGAAACCTCAAGAATGCCGCAATGACAAAAATAAATAAATAATAATATGATTTATTTATTTTTTGAAATTGACTATTTTTTCATATGAATATGGTTATTTGTCCTTTGAACCAAGATTGAGGGTGGTTGTGAGGAGAGAAGTAAAAAAACTTGGGAAAAAACTTTTTAGGCTCTTGGGTTACTCTCCCATTGAAGCTTAAGCATCAGTGCGACTGATATCTTAAAAGGCTCGAGGCATAAGCCTTGACGCGTTTTTTTTTTTAACACTGAAATGTGTATTCTGTTACTTTCTCTTTTGGGGCTCTTTCTCTTCTGATCTGTAACCACCGAACCCATTAATTTTGTTTCCTATTTGAGTTATTTTGACGTAGTACATCTCCTTTGCTACAGGATTATGAGAGGTTCTTTGAGAATTTTGGCAAAAATTTGAAATTGGGATGTATTGAAGATCGTGAAAACCACAAGCGCATTGCTCCACTCCTTCGATTCTTTTCATCTCAAAGCGAAGGGGAGATGATCAGCTTAGATGAATATGTGGAGTACATGAAGCCTGAGCAGAAGGATATTTATTACATTGCAGCAGATAGTTTGACAAGCGCAAAGAACACACCTTTCTTGGAGAAGCTACGTGAAAAAGAGCTCGAAGTATATATACATATCTTATTCACATAATTGATTTCATTGTAAATTTTTTACATTTTATTGATACTTTGTGGTGATCGTTCTCCTCTGTTGCTTGTAGGTTCTATTTTTGGTGGATCCCATAGATGAAATTGCTATTCAAAACCTGAAAACTTACCAAGAGAAGAACTTTGTTGACATCAGCAAGGAAGACTTGGATTTGGGTTGGTTTTAGAAGAATGTTTCTTTCCTTTAAT
Source organism: Coptis chinensis (assembly GCF_015680905.1). Lineage (NCBI taxonomy): Eukaryota > Viridiplantae > Streptophyta > Magnoliopsida > Ranunculales > Ranunculaceae > Coptis > Coptis chinensis. Next base: position 37,737,982 of record NC_141456.1, on the reverse strand, counting down.
TTTTCTTTTCTTTTTCCCGGGAGATTACAAACCTTTGGATATATAGGTGGCACTTTCTCTGCCATCTTTTGTGTAATTGAAGTCTGACTGGATCTGTTGAACTAATTCAGTAAGACTCTTGCTTAAGAGTTGCCTGGCTGGATAATTTGATGTTTCAACTGACTAGTTAAATGAACCCTGAATCCTCAAGCGGGCCTTAATTGGCAGTTATAATCTGAACATCTTGCTTGGCACTATGTTGGCTGCTTTTTTATCTCTGTCCTTGTAGATCGTGAGATAAATGCGTTCTCCACTCTTGACACTTGACTTATATCCTTTTTGTTCCACCTGTTCTGGTAGGTGGTAAGAATGAGGAGAAAGAGAAGGAGATAAAACAGGAGTTTGGCCAGACTTGCGATTGGATAAAGAAGCGATTGGGTGAGAAAGTTGCTAGTGTACAAATTTCCAGCCGTCTGAGCACCTCCCCCTGTGTTCTTGTGTCTGGCAAGTTTGGTTGGTCTGCCAACATGGAACGGTAAGTGTTCTTGCTTGACAATCTGTAATTTAATGTATATCTATAATTGTTTGCCATTTAAAAGATTTGCTTTGGTAAATTCTATCAGGTTGATGAAGGCACAATCACTTGGTGACACATCTAGTATGGACTTCATGCGAGGTAGACGGGTGTTTGAGATCAATCCAGAGCACCAGATTATCAAAAACTTGAATGTAGGGGGAACTTTGTGATAATCCAAATTTCACCTCTTTCGATGTCTGTTAGTCCTACCGTTCTATTTATTTTGTGACTTTGATGTGGTTTTCAGGCTGCATATAGGAATAGCCCAAACGATGAGGAGGCATTAAGAGCCATCGATCTTCTGTTCAACACTGCCCTAATATCTAGTGGCTTCACTGTGAGTGTTTTCTTAAGTTGAAATTATTAAATAATGCCTATCTGGCACATGTGGTTTTGGCAATGGATTTTAAATGGCATCAGAACAAACTTGAAACCCACAAAACAGTATCTTGTGACCTTGAATGAGAGGCTGTAGATTTCGGGTGCACCTGTCTCTTTCTCTATACCTTAAAGAGAAACCAGTATATGTTTAGTTGACTTGGTATTGTACCTGTATTTTGGTGTTGTCTATTTTCTTACTGTCTCTTATTGTCACACAGGCCGAGAATCCGGCAGAACTTGGAGGGAAGATATATGAGATGATGGGCATGGCACTTTCTGGCAAGTGGGCAACCCCTGCAGTTGAAGTTCAGGAACCAGTAAGTCATATTGGAGGAAGTCGGAGCACAGAAGCAGTTGAGGTTGCAGAAGTTGTTGAGCCAGTTGAAGCTGGTGGTCAGAAATGATTTAAGAAGAATGACATTCCCTATTGACAGATATGATGTCTATCAAACAGGAGAAGTGTCATTGATAGTCTACATGATTTATTGGTGATGATATGTTTAGGTTGGCTTTAGTATGATCATTGGTAGCAGTAAACTGTAATAGTTTCTTTCGAATCAAACTTATGTATTGAAAAAATTAAGGAGTATTTGTTAGGAGCTGTACAAAAGATATGCCATGGAGTATCGGAATTCGGTCCATCTCTAATCATTGTGATTATCCTATCTAATACGTCAAGCTTTTTATCTATTTAGCTTACTCTGTTAGTGGTGTACTTGCGAAAGTTCGTTTCTTGCTGCTTCATTGATGATTTTGTAGATAGGTAACAGACTATATGCCCTTTCAGTCCATCTTCTGGACTTATCTTAGATATGGATGGGTAAGTTTGAACGCAGAAAATCAAGTTTGCTAGCATTTGTTTCCAGTCACATCGTCAATCATCTGTATTAAGGATAAATATCTGAAAGAGCATTGCAAGATTAAGCCACTAGGTCATTTTCAAAATTTACTATTATCAATACCACAAGACCATCAAAGAACTGAAAACAGTAGATTACCCTCTTCAGCTGGGCATTGACAAAACGTGAGTTAGTGGCTATGGTGATGATGGATACTTTTCACGAGTACCTAATGATTTCACCTTAAGAGAGCAGAATGAGTTATTTCCGAACTGGATAATGCCAGTGACTCCATGGCATTTGATTGAAGAACTTGAGCAAATATTTGGTTTGACAATTTTCGCATTATTTACAAAGAAATCTCTTCTCCCTTGGTCAGTTAAGCTAATAGTCCTGTTTGGGTAGCTAGAGGGTAGGACAGTCCCAGTAGGGAGATGTACAATGTCATCAAGTAGAAGAGTTGTTGGAAGAGAATGACTAAGCAGGAACTCGGGAAGGCAGTCTGGACTGATAACATAATTTGATAGTTCAGCATCACTTGGCATCAAGAAGGTCATATCTCCATCTTGCAGTAAAGTCGGATTGGTGTTAAGCATCTGCAGCAGGATGACAAATCCATGATAAGAATTCGTTCTCATGTCATCCAGTGCTGCCTGTAGATCATTCTGGTTGGCTGGAGTTATAGGTTGTGATTCAAACAGTAAAAAGAGTGCAAGGAAAATGAAGTATGAAGCGCCCATTTGGTTGTAATCGGTCTTATGCCAGTGCTCTACACGGCTTCTAAATTATAGAGATGGTTGGTGGATAAATGCATGGAGTTGGGCTTAATTTCTTTGTTAACTTCTCATGCGTTTGGTGTCTTACTGGAATCGTACAAACATGCACTTTGCTTGTGAATTAGTTGGTAGGGGGTAGGTTATGCTTATGCATGGGATGGCTAGTTCTTTGAATTGATGAAGAGACTGCCGCAGTTTATAATCTGCCGTGCTGCTGAGCAATGGATATACATATCATCAATAATAGGTTGTCTTACTATCGTTTTCGACTAGCTACTTGTACTGATCGATTCAAACCAAATGATATGGTGCCCATCAGCCCATGGGCCATGGAATTGGTAAACTGATTTATATGATCATTTCTACATGGAAATATTACTCTGTTGTCTGTTGCATAGCATAAAATATCGGAATTGGGTGATATATCGAACCCTGATGTATGGATATCTATCGACAAATATTTCCAAATATCATCAGACTATGTGTGGGTATTTTGAACTGCAAATATCGTGGACATGTCACAATATATCAACAAATATCCACAATTTTAATGCATAATTTAGACTGTAATTATGCATACCCATAGTAGAAAATATCACGATATTTCACGATAAATATAAAAAAATCAAGTACAGATATATAAATATCTTGATATAGTCATCGATATATTCAACTATAAATATCAGTGATATTTGTTGATATATCGTGATATATATGAAATATATGTCAATATATCACCAAACAGTTGAGTTTATGCAATATATTGACAATATATCAACGAAATATTGACCGAACCTATTTTACATTTTTCTAAATATAAAATTATTTTGCTTAGTTGTGGAGTCGAACCTTGTTCACACTTCACACGCCCACCATTAGTGCAACCAACTTGTTACATAAATGTTGGCTCTCAAATTATATTATGCATAAAATGTGTGGAAATTAAACTTAACAAAATCGAATTTTTAATAACAATTAAGTTTTGTTGGAGGGATTGAACCTAGGTTTCTTCTGAAAATGAAAAGCTCAGGCCCACTAACCACTAGAGAATGAACAACATTAATATTCATAGACCAATCTATTATTGTACACCTATTAATTTGTGCATTTCAACCCGGTAAGTCCGGTAACCCTATCTCTTTGCCGAGTTGAGGTATGGACTGGGACGACTAATTACATTACAGAGAGAAACACCAATGTTCTAAACTCAAATTTTTGCAAAAAAAATGCGTTAAATCTTTTTTCTCCCAGTTCTAAGAGCATCGATGAATCCCGAGCTTATATTTGAACTTGTATTCATAACTTAAAACCAGATTTCATGAGGTATATAACAATTCTAAATATGTGCAAATAAATTAGTTAGCATTTTTTAACACTAGAGTTGTCCATATTAAAACTATCATCACATTTAATGAAAGTATTGATGATATTTGTGGATATATCGTTTACATTTAATAAAAACACGACATTACAGTAAAAAATACCCACACAAAGTTTGTTGATATTTGTGGATATTTGTAGATATATCATGATATTTGTAGACGCCCCAACATAAAATATCCCCACATAGGATAGGATGATATATCCACGATACATATCCATAAATCAGATATCAATATATTGTCATATCCCAATATTTTGTACTACTAGCCATGCTGCCCGACCTGTGGTCAGGCCAGCTATTTTTAAACTTATTATGTCTGGGCCTGTTAATTTTTAGGCTAAAGTATTTTGGTTGATGTACTTAATGCAAAAGCACATTTGTGCATTGAATAAGTGTGAGGCTTAAGATCTTCAAGTTGTGAGTGGACAGAAGTTCTTCCTTAACTTCTATAGCTTCCGAGGAAACTTCATGTAAAGCTGACGCGAAACTCTCCATTGCCTTCTTACTTTTCTCTTCTTCATTTCTAGATGATTCCAAGTCATTCAGGAGCTTGCTGAACACTTGAAGTTGCAAGTATTTCATTATTCAAAGCTTGCACCATCTCCACTTTGACAATCTCAAGCTCAGTAGTCAGTGATCCAACCATTCTTGATTTCTCCAATGCCTCTTGTTTGGCAGTATCAAAATGCCCCATCTAGTCTTCGAGATCCCTTATCTATCTCTCTATTGATATCTCTAAGGATTCCACAAACATCTATGACCAATTTTCATAACAGGTAGGGGGAGAGAACTAACATATATGAATTGCCAGTAAGCATTGAGGGAGTCAAAATCCTCACCAAGGTATGCTCATAAGCTTTCGAACGCTTCACTGCGAGGCAATATTTTCTGAAATCAGTTTTTTGTTTAGATACATAGGATCCTTATTTTCCTCAATGCTTAAAGTACAGTATCAATGAGACATATCCCCAAATACATAACAATATTCAAACTTCCTGAGCTTATTGAGTTCCATAGAAGAGCAATTAGGCAGACTTGGCGAATTTTTTTTAATTATATTCTTTAACAAACTATAAATTATATCTAATATATAGCGTGATAGAGAAAAAAACTACTATAGTATAATATTTGAAGTTGGAATTAGATAGATCAAAACATAAACGAACATAAAAAATCTCAAACCCAAAATCCTACGCTCATTCTAGATAAATCTCTTCAAAAATATAATTTATTTTTTTAATTATAAAGTAAGCACACCGATACAAAAAACAGCAAAAAAAAGTTTTCAAGAATTACCCGAGTCTCTCAAAATCCATGTCCTTAATTGCTTTCATAGTTAGTTCAGATTAACTGAATTTCCCCCTTCTCAAACCAAGTCCATTACTTACCCCCTGAAAACAAATGATGTGCAATTGATGAATTCTTAAATTGAATTCAATTCAAATAGAGATTTAAAAATATGAAATTCATATAAGAGTGTACCTGGAGGGTATGGATGATTGAAATCGAGATTGAACTGAGAACCAATAGTTAGAGCGATAGAGAGATAACATATCCATATATCTCCCTTAAGAAATCTGAGTTTTTTTTTTTTAATGTAGACATTGTAGAACAACATTGGCATAGCAGCTGCACAATGAAAGTAGAAAAGTTAGCATCGTCCAATCATAGGAGTATAGGTTGTCATACACTCATACCCTTGCACTAACCTGTTCCCACAATTTAAAAGGCCACAAGGGGGGAATCTCACGTCGTTCCAGTTAAAGAGCTTCACAAATTCTTCATAAGGAAATAGAACCTGTGAATTACACAAAGCAATGAGTTTCTCCTTTGTTGAAGGAGAATATCTTGCCACTACAAATTCATATAATAACAGCTGGTTACACTTACCTTCTTTATCAGTGGAAATTCTTTAGTAGATTTACCATCACAGCAAGAAGCTTTTCCACCAATGCTACTGACATCTGATTTTGCACTCAGACCTCCTAATTTTCTGACCTCCTGACATTTTTGTCTGTGACTTGATCTCCAATGCTCCAATTGGCAAGTATGAGAGCTGAAGAAACAAAACGATAGCCGCCACGTTAACGGAAGCATATTACAAAGATTTATGTAACACTATTAAACCATTAATGGTTATAGCAGACTACCAAACTTAATTTTCCCCCAATCAAATTAGTCTTCCTAATCCCCAACAGTAAAGTTGGACACATATTACAATGAACAACACAATGTGCATTAAATTCCTACCATCAAGAAATGAAATTTAACAAAAAAGAAAAAGAAAAATTACCAATACATAACAGCCTTGCAACCAGAACACCTCTTACTACTCCCAGCTTTCCCACACGCACCACAAACACCACCATAAAAATTTGGTTGTCAACACTTGAAAGAATATCATAACCACCAAGAAGAAAGCTGGTGCAGAGATAAGAACTGTCAGCTGAGAGAGATTTTTTTTTTTTTTTTTTTGAAGTGGGGTGTTTCACGATGAGTGGGGTTTTGTTTGTGTGAAGAAGAAAAAAGGCGGTTAGGTTATGGTTAACGAAGAGTTGGGTTTTTTTTTTTTTTATTTGATAATTACTAAAATAGCCTATGGGAATTGAAATAACGGACGTAGTTTTATTTTATTTTTTTCCAACACACATGAAAAGACAATTTTGATTTTTATTAAATCAGAGAAGACACCAAATTCAGGGTTATTTTGGTAAGAATGCAAGTAATTACTTTTAAAGTAAGAACTATTCTAAAAACTTTGCTGACGTGGTTCACTGTGAGCATCTTGGAAGAACCGATATTAATGTAGGTAGGATGTGCGTACCCATTACCCAACTTTGATCCCATGAATAAAGTTAAAACCCAACACATTTCTCAATCTAAGATTGTGGGTATATATCATAAACTTAATCACACATTTCTTTATTTTCATAGAATCAAACCAAAACCACTTAGTTTACACTCTATGATACTCAAATACCCAATTAAAACCTTATACATACCCACTTGAACACAAACGAACTTAGATCTCATGAACTGACCGAGAGAGCATCTTGTAACTGACAATTGAATTAATTACTTTCTATCCCCCATTGATTGTCCAGTTGCAAAACATTGTAGGATAAGGAGGGAAAGATGTATCTGAGAAATCTTTTTAACACTATACCAAAATAGGATATCCTTAACAGTGTAGGACCGTTACTAAAAATATTTGTAACGCTTTTTATCCGTAACTGTTTAGGCGTTATTAATTTGTTAAGTTATTTACTTACGTTTTATTACTGTTACAAATTATTTTTAGTAACGGTTTTTCAATGTGACTGAAATTATTACTAACGGTTTTTCAGCCTCAATTGCGGTCATTATTTACAAAAACAGTAACGGTTTCCTTTAGTTTCTAACGGTTTTCCAGCATAACTTAAGTAAACTATTAGTAACGGTTGTGAGAAGTTAGTAACGGTTTGTTTTGTGTGGAATGTGTTACTGATTGAATCCTTTACTAACGTTTTTTTCATCCATTGCTAACGTTTTTTCAGCTTTTTAAGTATAAGTAAATGAAGAGATCAGTAACGCTTTTTTGCCGTTACGAAACAGTTGCGTATTAAAAAAAAAAAACTTTCTCCTACCACCCATTGAGCACCTTCACCTGCATAAAATGCCCCACCTTTTTTTTTTTTGAGAACTCCATAAAAGTTGTCACTAGACAAAAAACCTCACAAGTACATCCAATCAAGTAATTCATTATATTACTACAAATCACAACAAAAAAGTCATACATAAACATTTGATGCACCACAAGGAAATAAACATTTCTTCAAAACCAATAAGATTTGTCAGGGAGCTCATCCTCATCTTCTTAAACTATCTACGCCTTGACAATCCATGAATCTTTAATCCTAATGATAACAAAAATTAAAATGTATAAGACATAGGCAAAATGAAAGAAACATCCATACCTGAATTGAGTCGATGCTAATTTCAAGTATTACCCAAGTACCTCAAAAACTTTCTAGCTAAGTAGTCAGATATATCAATATGAATACAATACACTTGCTAAACAGGTGCCTTATACTAGTATGACTAGCTAGCATAAGGCCACTAACCTACTAATACAAGTACATATTAGTACACGATTTTAAATCATGCAAAATAACTAGATCAATATTTAAAATCAGGAGAAATATATGTAACATTAAAACTTGTAAGCCAGCACAACTATAACCACGACGAAGTAGTTATGAGATGCACTACACCTAAACAGGATATCCGTAAACTATTAAATTTGTTACCTAACTATATACGTATACCACGGTGACTACAAGCCTTGTTTGTTAAACCGTAAATGAGATATGATAACTAACCTGCATAAAACCTTCTAGTCAGACATTGAACAGCAGCTGCAACAACATGTTCTTCTTCTTTAAACTGAACATACGCATTGCCCACCTACCAACAAAATGAGCAAATTTTCATTATTAACAAAACATACAAACTTGGGGTGCACTATACTATCAATGATAACTTACCATGTGGTCAGCCAAGTTATCATAGATGTTCAAACTCTCAATCTCCCCATACTTACTCAGCTCCTCAAATAAATCCTTATAGAAATCCTACAATGACAAAAAAGCCCATGCCAATTTTATCTAATTACAAATACACCCAAGCCTGCACAAGACACTAGACTTAGATCCACGGCTCTCCGGATGTGACTTTAGTCTTTTTTCTAACAAAATGTAAATAAGAGTTTAGGACCAAGATACATGCCCCGAAACTATCAGCCCTTGTCCTCGATGGATATTCACTAGCTGTACGTATCACAAGGAACCTGAAAACAAATAACAGATACACCATTGTCAAGTCTTAAAAGTCATTTCATCATATTAGAATATCAACAAATGGAAATCCAAATGACCTTCTCTGAATCAACAATAGCCTTTGGAGTGGCACCAGAAGGCTACAATAGTTGAAAAGGTACAGTATTAGAGAGGCAAAATCACTCCATATTTGTCTAACATTTCATATATTTAAAGTTCCTAAAAGAATTCCAAAGTAGATAGAAACAAGATTTTTTAAATCCATACTAGATCCATACAAGATTTTTAAATGCAAGACTTAGCTAACATTGTCCAAAGTAATTATATGCTTGCATAAACAGAACCAACGTATGTGATTACAAGCAAAAAAGTATGACAGTGTTAAATTAATCCCAAATCTTGCCCTGCTTGCAAAATCTTAATTACAAATACGGAGACCTAATTTACTTTTAACTTTTCTGTATCTCCACATGCTAGTTGGAGTTAGGAAGACCTCTACCAGTAGTATTATATCTTTAAAAAGCTTACTCCTAGGGCACATATGACCTGTACCATCATATGGTGTTATAATTACATGTAGCATCATGGTGTTATAATTACCAATAGCACATGGTAGCATAACACCTGTAGCATCATGGTATTATAATGAGATGTAGGGAATAAAAACTATGTAGTTATATAGTACTAGAAGTTATAAGTACTGTAAAAGAAAAAGTAAATAAATGAGAAAACTAAATAAACAAATAACGACTTAAAAAGGAGAGGCAGTTATATAGTTATGACCTTGAGGTGCTCCAAATTGATCTACCTAAACCAGTAGTTCACTCCAACAAAACTTATACTACCAAGCTACTGTCTGAGTATCTGATGACAATACAAGACTATGACAAATGCTAAAGAGCTAGAATTACAAGTGAAGAGGTAACATACCACATCTTTGATCTTAGCAAGATTGTTTGAGACATCAGCTACTTGTCTTCTTTGCTGCCTGCTAGTCTTTGCACCGAAGTCATTAACAAACCCTCTTGTAACAAGAGGCAGAAACAGTGATGGCTCAAAGGATTAATATATATGGCCATCTCGATATATTAATATCCTCCCGAACTTAATTACACTGAGAAGATCTTACAGTTTAGTTTAAAGGGAGTGGATCTGTAATTATGTATACAGTAGCTTCTACCTTGACCCTACCGAGTTACTAGATAGGAACCACAAGCTAGCAAATGCCCATTCCAATAGGGCAACTCTGAACGCACACGCTACTATATCTTTAACTTTTAAAGGGGGTGGACTACATGAGTAGAAGAAGTGTGTTCATAACTTCATATTTTTCTTAGTTGTTCAAGGACTAATCCTACATTCTATCAGCTACGTCAACTTTCAAATACCATAGAACTCATAAACAAACTTCACTAGTTCCTTTCACACTTCCATCCCTTCTATTTATGATTCCCTAATTCTACACTTCACTCCATTTCTACCCTAAACTAAGTAAATATTCAAAGGCTTTTAATGTTAATAGTTTAAATGTAGTGTTGAACTTGATACAGTAGCTTCTAATTTGAGCTTATCAGATCGGAAACACAAGCTAGCAAATACCCACGCCCAGGGCACAACTCTAAACATTCATGCTACTAAGCTAACTTTAGAAAAGTTACCAAATGAGCAGAAGAAATTTGTTAATTATTCAAGGCTATATTTTCCCTAATATCTCTATGAACAATCCATAGCTGACAAAGCCTCACTAATCATACATTCAAAGTCTTTCAAATGCTAATAACAATTGAGCCCCATGTTACAGAACCCATAAACACACATGCCCAACTAGATATAACATAAAAAATCAATACTTTATTTCGTGAACATTAACAAACAACTATTCCTAGTAAAAATACCAATCATTTATCAAATCTGACTTGGCATAAGATCGAAACAAGATCTGCGAAGAGTGAAAAATAGAAGAAATTAAAATTGTTGAACAAAGTTCAAACTTTCATCAAACAATTTAAAAATTCAACGAACATTAAGAGATAATCAACAAAACAACGAACCTATGTTCACAAATCCCTTACCAAAATTAGTTTTCCAAATCAAAAAAGTTGAGCGTCACATTGAGAAAGCTAACTCGTTCTCAAACCGAAATCTGAAATCCAATTAAACCGTTGGTATATAAGCACAAAAAGTATATAAGAGAATTGAAGAGGAAAGCACAAAAATAAAAACCTAAATTTTCTAAACCCTAAAAAGAGAAGAAGAAGAAGAAGAAGAAGAAGAAAGAGACGAAGAACTAACAAAAGAAGAAGAAAAAAACCCTTACCTTCGTTTTAGATGAGGAAGTGCTGATTTAAGCCAACCACTTCGCCCTCTCTGAAAGTGAGAGAGAGGACTGCGGGATTCCAACCTTCGGTTTTAGACTGTCTTTTATTTTTCAGATTTTTTTCTTTTTTATTTTATTTCTAACGGTATCCATGTGTTAGTCAACCATGACAAATTAATTCCAATAATTATCTTAAATTAAGTAACGAATAAAGTGACATACTAATGCCTTATAAACGTTAATAATTGTGTAACGGTTAAAAAACGTTACTAAGCGAAAAATGAGTGCGTTACAAAATCACCCTTTTGGTGTAGTGTAATGCAAGTTAAGGGTCAGGCCAAAGCCCTAGCTTATTGTTCAAAAAAAAACTTAGATCTCATGAATACCCCAATCTAAACCACATAAATTGAGTTAAAACCTAGTATTTTTCATTAGTTCTATTTATCCAAACCAAAATAATGAAATGTAAACTACATTAATACATAATAAGTGGAGAAAAAAGATGAAATTGCTTAAGTTAATGATGATGTTGCAAAAAAAAAAAAAAAAAATGAAATAGCCTTTATTTTGAGAATTAACTTTCGTTTTTTTAGTCCCACTTTGCTAGAGAAAGCACAAATTTTTAGAAGAAACTCTTATAAATACCGAACTTGAGTTGTGTACCCAAACCCAAAGTTCTTGGGCCTATTTAGATTTCTTTCAAATGGGCTTTTACAGTTGGGTCAAATCTTACCTACATTAATATCAGTTCTCCCATAATACTCTTAGGGAGCCACGTCAGCCAAATTTTTAAAAAAGTCCCTATTTGAAAAATAAATAATTTTCGCCTTACCAAAATAACTCTGATTGTGGTCTGTTTTCTAATTTAATATAAATCAAAATTGTCTTTTCACGTGTTAAGGAAAATGGAAAACAAAACTACGCCATTATTTCATTGTATGCAGGGGGCTATTTTAGTAATTAATGACCAAAAAAGGAACCCAACGTCAAACACCCCAAACTCTCTCAAAATCAAACAAACAAAGGATTGCCTCAAATCTAAAAAAGAGCAAGAGCAAATGTTGGAATTAAAAAGGGGAAGTGTATTTTTGGGCGTGTTCCAATTAGAAGACTTCAAGTTTCAAGGTTGCTAAAACAAAGGTAATGATTTTCACTTGATTCCATTTGTTTCTATGTTTTTTTTCTTCGAATCCGTTGTGAATAAGATTGGTTTATGAATAGCCACATTAATGACCTATTTATTATATGTTAATATGTTAATAGTATGGGTCTGGGAAGATCTATCTGAAGAAGTGGTGTGATTGAAGATTGGAATCACTCTCCATTGCAAAATAATTTCTTCCCAAAATCTCTCTCGAGTCATTCAATTATCTTCGGTAATTTCTTTAATCATATTTTGCATGTTATTTGCGTTAATTCATTAGTTTATGAATATTTGATTTCATATTTCAGAACTTCTTGGTTTCTTTTTGAGCTAGATAGTTTGGGGCTTGGTGGAGACCTAAAGCAAAACAGATGATATAAGAAAGAACAAAAAATTGTAATTTTACCGAAATGTAGGGAAATAGCTAGATTTCCGTGAGAAAGTTTGTTTTTCTTATGCCCTTTGTGTCGTGTTTACATAGAAAATATGCGTACTTGCAAGGGGGCAACCCATAAGCTATGTCTATAATATAAAATAGAGTCATCTTCTTTAATTTGTTTGATTTATCTAGCTGTTCAAAATAGTGGAGGGTGTGCACTCTTATTTCAGACTCTATGGAAGTTCTATTGAATGTTATTTTCCTCATACTCTTTTGATTAGGGGTGTGCATGGGCACCCAATTACCCGAACTCAAACCGGAACCGGAACCATTTATAGCGGGTCTGGGTCCTAAAATGTTAGACCCATTTAAAGTGGGTCTTCAAGAACCGACCCGATAAATAACCGAAACAGTTAGAACCAAATAGTAAAAAACCGATGGGTACCCGAACCGGAATTAGAACCGATTAGTTTGATTTTGATATATAGAATTTAGTATTATATTATGCTAGATAAAGACAGACCCAAACATTATTATTATATATAGTCTATATTTGTTATGTGTAAAATTATACTAAATATATATAACATTTAGCATAATAGTGAATGTGTGTTATTAAATGCATCTTTTATAATATTACATTAAATATGTGTATTACAAATATTAATAATAATGTTTACGTATCTACGTCTACACGTATAGTCGTATATTATGGATTAACTAATGCACTGTCTATATTAACTAATGCATGAACGTGTGTGTGTTTGATATATTACATGTATATATATTAGATAACGAATACGTGCAATGCTAACTAACAATTGTGGTACATGTGGTATTTATTTTATATATGACGCATTACGTATAATATAATATACATATGTTCGATTTAAAATATACACATGTGTATAATGTATAATAATGTATGAGAATGTATTTAAATTTTTAGATAACCTTTAAATATTATTATTGAATTGAGGACCATTACTTCTTATAAGAGAACAAAAATATCGATGACAAGTGTTATAGTCGCCGTAAACCAACTTTTATATCGGTTATATAACCGGATAAGGAACATGAACCGGAATCGAAACCGACTTAATTAATGGGTATGGGTCCGGGTTTTCAAAATATAAGAAAAAACTCAAAAGAACCGAACCCGATAGGAACCGCTAAAAATAGACCCAGAACCGAAACCAATAAGAACCGACCCATGAACACCCCTACTTTTGACTGATATATTCTTTTTTTGGTGGGTCTATATGCATTTGACTGGTATAATATTGGTGAAGTAAATTTTAGATTCTCTTCACGTGCTATTGTTTTTTATTGCACTAACTGAAAACCATGCAATATAATATATCTTGAGTAGTAATGTATTTCAATTAGTTATTAATAAATCTTCTCTACTCTTGCCTTATAATTCCAATCAATATACATATTGATTTGAATTATTTGGTGATAAACTTCAATTGTAGAAAGCCTACTAATACTAATACTTTAGAATTTCATCTTACTGATAGTTTTTAGAGGTGGAGACAAGCAAGTATTGAAGTGCTACCTTGATGGGACAAAGGCACAACGCAGATGATGCAGTCCCTAACGGAGATTGTACAGGTTAGAAAATATATTGGCATTTACTCATTTTCTTAATTAGAGTTGCTGCAAGTAGTGTAGTTGGCCAATAGCATTCTAGATTTGTTTTGTCTAACTTCTAAGCTTTATCAAGTTAAAATAATATGGCTTACATCTATGTATTTCTATAGTTGCGTATGAACAGTACTACTAATGTCCATGGGATGTACTTTTGAGTTGCCCCTCCCCAAAAGACTGATGATATCTCCTTGGTTGATAAGAATTTCCTTCACCTTTACTTTTTTGTTTGTTTGTTTGGTTTGTTTATATTAGGTTGGAAACAAATCATATAGAGAATGTGCAGGTGAAAGGACCCCATCCATATCCAGTGAGTGTGTTGGATCAAGGGAAACTTATTTCAATTGCAAAAGAGATCAGGTATGTTTCTTTCCATTCCTTTCAGTTCATATACACTACAACAGAAAAGACATTTAAAATCACTCCATAAGTGATGTCAAAAATATACGACGTCACTTTTGCAAGTGATGTAACTGGTGGCGACGTGAAAAGTCAGGGTTTTCCACATCACTTTTTAAACGATGTCCACAAGTGATGTTACTTCACATCACTTTTTAATTGATGTCCACAAGTGATGTTATAACTTTGCATCACTTTTTAAACGATGTCCACAAGTGATGTTACTTCACATCACTTTTTAATTGATGTCCACAAGTGATGTTATAACTTTGCATCACTTTTTAATCGATGTCCACAAGTGATGTTATAACGTTACATCACTTTTTAATTGATGTCCACAAGTGATGTCATAACGTTTAACATCACTTTTTAAGTGAAATCAATAAGGCCGATTAATATCACTTAGGAAGTGACGTCTCATTCAGATTCTAAATTACTTGTAAAATGATGTGAAATAACTCTATACATCACTTTAAAAGTGATGTCCCATTTATCAAAATAATTAAAAATAAATAATAAAAATAATAAAAATAAAATAAAATTGCTAATATCATCCCAATATAATACCATTTTCCTAGTCATTTATCATCAAATAAAGATGAAACGTATCTTAAAATCACATTCATCACACAAATACCATCTCCAATTACAAATATTACACTAAATACAAAAAATTGTAACGAGCCAACATATACCAACAAAATCTAATCTGCAGTACCAAACTGAGCCAAAGAGAACACAATCACCCAACCAAGAACCTATCACAACCTGACTTGATGCAATCAATTTAATCCAAGAACCTATCATAGCCTAACAGACCACTCTGTTTTTTTTTTTTCTGATCTGCGAAACATTGTACTAGAAAATCAATGCAGACTTGTACTCATGCAAGAATAGTTTGACAATGTGCGGATCTTCATGAGAAGCAAGATAGGCTATACAAGGAACAAAACCAGGCAGTCAGATAATGTACTTGATAGCATAACAAGTTTTCTTGCATCCATCTTACACAAACAAAACCCTTGGAGAGTCACCAAGAAAAATATTCTTCAAAGCACGTCTAGAGATATTAGCATGGTCAAAGATGTAAGGCTCAATACTCCTATTATTTTCGACCTAGAACATGTGATGCGTTAAATGAAGCGAGGAAAACCAAATGAATAGAGAATAAAAACAATAAAAGCAAATACTATTTTGATTTAACATATATTTATATTTGAAGATGTCATACTGTGCTAAGAAATTCAGCTTTCATTTCCGAAGCGAGAAGTTTCCTGATGAAAGAGTCGGCAAAGATGAACAACATCGGGATTTGCAACCTCCATCATATCCATGATCTCCCCATCTCCAGGAAGAGTAAGCACCTTTGCGATGAATTCCTAAAAATTATCAAGTAGTAGTTAGAACTAATGAGTAACAGTCCTGCATTGTAACTTATTCCAGCTTGTAAGTGTTACGTCCCGATTTTCCAGACAATTGAATATTCGGATAAAAGAGCTCAATCCAAATATTCAACTATCTAATAAACCAAGACGTGAGCGGTTTTGACTCACACGAGTCCAAACTAAACTAAAATATAAACCCCATGAACATCCCGTTCTAACAAAAATTTGGCAGAGTTTCCTCTGTATTTCTAACATTTCATAAATTTACAACCTGTCCTAACCTGAAAAATCAAATAACACACTTCCATTTATCATATTAAGACCTCAACCGTAAACCCAACTACTAAAGATATTGATTCGTGGCACCGGCTACTTAACCATCTCGACAATGCCAGTTAAATCAAGTAGCTGCAGCGCCCCGAAACAAATCTCATTCCTCATATCGGTCTTTCACAATTGATGCTAATCCATGTCATAGTTTCTAACTAATTGATGCATCATAATATGGATTCATTATTAAAGACAATAAAGAAATACTAAATTATTACAAAACAACTTAAATGAATAAACACCAGGTTTTCTCCTAATTACTAGTTAGCTAGACATGTAAAAGTGGCTGTCTAACTACCCAAAATAACTTGAGTGGATTAATCCTTCAATTTCAGCAACACCAAACCCAATATTTCCAATTATAACACTCTATCTTTCTAACTTGATGGACTGTCTTAGTTTCATTTCGGTTATTGATTATAGCCATAAGACACCAAAGCTTGTTTTCCTTCTTTTTTTTTTTCTCTTAACTCCAGGTGTTGAAAATATCAAAAGGACTTCCTATCCCAATTCCCGCCACCCATCCGGTTTTTTTTTTTTTTTTTTTTTTTTTTTTTTTCAATAGCCCATTCAAACCGGCCCATACTAGAAGCAGGCCCAATATAAAACAAGGCTTAAGAAGTGGCCCAATAATTATATAATGGCCCAATGAATAACAAGCCCAATACAATAACCGGGCCCAAAATAAAATTAACCCAATGAAAAACCCATATCAATTAATCAAGCCCGCCAAAAGATAAATGTTAAACCTCTCCATATCGTAATTACCTAGAGTGGCTTTGAACTAACATGTAAAATGACCCGGTTTACCCGTAGGTAAAATTCGGGTCATTCTGAGAAGACTCGACAAAGATGTACTTTGTTTTGATGAGAAATCAATATGGATCTACCTATTTTAGCAGTAACCTTCTATGCAAGAGAGGGCGAACCAGTCTTTTGTCGCGTCGAGCGATCCCCGCGAGAGTCCGGCTTTGGTTAAGTTTTCTTGAGAGGAGAGTAAAGAGCCAAGGTTGACAAAGAAGTAACCAAAGATGTAGAAAGTGCCTTAACGGTGAAAGTGACCGTTAGGACTCTAAATATACTAACACAACTTCACACAATAGGCTCTCAATGCCCCCATCAAGTAAAAATGTATCATACCAGTCCTCGTGCGCCAAGGTAGAACCTGGACACAAAAAGCCAATCCAAGAAGGCATTCAGAGAGATAGCACCCATGCTGATCAGAAAAGGCTGTTTCCCATCTCTTAAAGCATAAAACACCATGACTAACAACTCTCGGAAATATGAACTCGTCTTCCTTCTACTTTGCATCATAAAGAAAAGTTTGATTAAAGAAAAAAAATTAAAAACTCTTATTTGGTCTACGAAAATCAGCAGTGGGGACATGGGGCTAGGTTAAATAGAGGGAAGATCAAAGCTTTTGAGAAGGGCTTACCCTCCATCTAGATGTTCCTTGAAAATTTGGTCAAATGCCCGACAAAGTTCCAAGATAGTATATAAATGAGCCTGCAAGGTAAAGTTCCAAGAAAGTGAAATGTACCAGAAAAGACAAACCTGCAGTCTTGCTCGAAGCTCTTCAATCTCTTTCTTTTGCCGCTTCAGCAAAGCTGCATCTGTCAAAATCTGCAAAAGAAAAGAATGATAGGAGTTGTTACCAAAATCACTATAAAATCTCACCACACCAACTCAAGCGCCATGCACATGTTCTATCTCTATTATATTTTGAGAGCGAAATTCATAAGAATAAGAGTTGGAGACTTTAAGAGGTCCCAAAGAAAAGAAGAAAATGCAAACAATGAAAGATAAAGTGCAGAAAGACCTCATTCACATGTGCACAGTTTGTAACACGTAAGCATTTCTACTTGCAAACTGAAGACTACTTTTTGTTTCATCAGCATGAATCTGCAATCACATGGCAAATAGTATAAGCATAGAGTTGCCCAAATATATTTATCTTACATTATGCAGGGAAACTAGTAAGAACCATAGTAAATTTAGAAAAGACTACCTGTGCAAGGGTTATATTACATATGATTGCAAAGTGTTTGCATTTCCACCAAGGGAAGGTTGCAAAATCTTGGCGTCGGACTTCTAACATCCACGATATGGGACATGTCCCCTACATCAGATGGTAAAGAATGTAAGGAAATAGAAGATAAATCCCAATAAATCTATGTGTTAGAACAACTGAATAAAACCTACCCTTGGCTCTCAACACCTTCACTTAGCTTCTTTATCACGGTCCCAAGTGTCATCGGGCTTTTATTTATATGAGATCCCTCTTTCAAAGCGTACTCTTCAAAGACACCGGTCTTAGCAAAGACGCTCACGAACCAGCTAGGTCAACTAAATTCTACAAACAAGATTTATTACGACTAACAGAATATTGAAAACACGAATAAGTATGTTAAGATGTCCCACACGAATAAAGTACATGGAATGGTTCAGAAATTTATTCCGAACGAAATTTAAGAGGATCGTTTTAGTAGATATGTACCACAACCGAAACACGAACAGCATCGCAGGAGGCCCCAACATTGTCATCTTCTGTTTTAACCCGGCTCTCAATAATCTGCAGTTTTACCAAATTGGAGAATATAAACAAAATAAGAAGTAATTAAGTTTGAGAAATTTGGTAAATGCAGTGTGTACAGTACCAACAAAGATATCGTAAATCACGCCATACCATTCAAAAAATTGTGTGAGACCTACTACTATAAACATTCATATTAGTCTCGCCAATGTGTCGATGAGCTGCAAAGAGGAATATATAGTTTGAATGTAGACTATTGGTTCAGTTCACTCTATTGGTTATGTAAGGAGACAATATAGAGACGGGAAAATTATATAATGCACTTGACGGGAGAACAGAAAAGATGGCTTAAAATCATCTTCTTTCTAAACCAACGATTCATGCAATGGCGAAGTTTAACACGGTAAAGGAACACATTTAGACTCCCCCCTCTCTCTGTCACACACACACAAGTATTTTATGCCTGTCCAATTGAACTGAACTAAGATGCTAAACTGCAGCCATATTCAAAAGATGATGAGACTTCTTAAACTGATACATAGCCCAAATATTTAAGATACTACAATTAGGTACATCTTGGATCAACGAAAGGCTGCAAGAAATATTCTCATCTTACAGTATTTGGAAGGTAAGTCAATTCAGCCGATACCTAGGTAGTTCATCACCATAATTTGATATACTTTGGTTGGCCTATTGAACCAGGCTGAAATGGTGCAACAGAACAGCTCAAAATCAAAACTAGCAGAGCTAGCAATTTAGTGATTCAAAGATAATAATTTCACGGTTACAAGCCACAACAATGACTTACCTATGAAGTCAAGTAGTAGTAGTAGCAGAGAGTTGGTCGTAAGTACTTGTGTAGAAGAACATATTCTCCAATGTTTGGGCAAGAGTCTCGTGAAGAGGGCATGCGCATTTAAATCCACCTTCCTCCCAATTGGTACTCCATCCATGTTAACCTTGACAAACAGAGAACTCCCAAGATGACCTTTCTTCTGAACATTGCCATTGTTGTTGTTTCTTTCATCAGATTTCTTGTAACATCCTTATTTTTATTAGTCTCAATGACCATTTTGTCTTCATCGATCGAGGAATTCTTGGTTTGATTAACCAAGCTGTTAATCCTATAAGTCCTAATAGGTGGCCACCCCACAACCTGACTTCTACCAACAAATTAAGAGTCTTTAATATTGTAATACTAGTAATTCCAATAGACCCTAAAAAAAAGTCCATTCAAACACCAAAAATAGGAAATTTCAGACAGGCAAAAAAAACAAAAACAAAAATAAAAATAAATTATTATATCTTATCAACCAATATTGTCTCTATATTTTCCCATTTAGCATCAATAAGTACAACTGTACTACCAATTTGACTGCCAAAAAAAACACACAAAAAACAAATGAGGAAGAGAAAGACGGGGAAGAACAATACATTCTCCAAACTCCATCAAATCAAGAACACGTTGCAGGTGACAACAATCTCTTCCTTCAATCCAAAGAACAAATATCCCCTCTTGAGGAAGAATATAATCAATCACCAATGTTAACTATTATTCAAAGATATATGTAATACCAGATTCATTTACTAAATTAGGAGATAGGTACCTCGAGGTTTTCATGAATCTGTAATTTTCGATGTTCAGGAGCTAACAAGTCGTTGATCTCCTCAGTGTATCCGCGGTCTCTTTATTTTTTTATTTCTCGGCTAGGACAATGCCCAAAATATCGCCCATATATCGGAGATATATCCGATATATCTCGTTTTTTTGGTACACCGATATAGAAATATTCGATATATCTCAACCGAATATTGAATTATTTTTTTCCCAATATATATCGCAATTTCCGATATAATGATATATATCGACCGATATATACGATATTTCCGATATAAAGTATTGACTTTGACCGATATATTGTGACGGTATTTCCAATATAATCGACGATATTTTCGATATATCAACATACAAAACAAAATTTTGACTGGTCAACAAAAAAATAGATATCTCTGATATTTCTGATATATTCGATATATATCGATTTTTAGGTACATCGAAATATTCACCGAATTCAATATTTTGGACCTTGGTCTAGCAAACCAATCACGCGCCTATTTCATTTCTATTTAACCTAATTTTTTTTTTTGATTGTTTTTCTAACTAATTAACTTAATAATTAATAGGTATATCATTAATAACACTTCTGGAAGTCACATCACAAGTGATTTCAAAAACTTGGCAAAATCACTCTTAAAGTGATGTTGAATACATAGATATTACATCACTTTATAAGTGACACGGTGAGTAACAACACTTTTAAAGTGATGTTGAATACATAGATATTACATCACTTTATAAGTGATACGGTGAGTGACGTAAAAAAGTGTTACTATATCACTATCATGACATCACTTATTAAAATGATGTTGTACAACTCTACTAAATCAGTCTTTTAAATAAGTGATGTTAAAAAAAGATTGTGATAATTATTACATCACATGTTGAGAAAAGTGATGTCATAGTTTTCATATGACATCACTTCACTGAAAGTGATCTAAAATTAGTGATGTCATATGTCATATTTGTTGTAGTGTATATTTCTTCATATTTTACACATTATTTCGAGTGTGATGTATTTCGTTCACGTTGTTAATGGGCATGTATAAAGTCATGAAAATGCAAGATTGAAACACGAATGACATTATTTCTTTATTTCTAACCATTAGTTGTAATGGTGCTAATTAAGTTGAAGTCAATGAAAATGCAAGATTTCTTGGAATATTTTTCGGTGTCATGGATGTTTTTTTTCCCAAACAAGTTAGAATATTTCATTAACACGTGTCCATTAGACGAAGAGTGTTATATGTAGAGACTTGCATTTGATTATAATCAAAGGTTAAAAGCTGAAATATTGTCGGTAATGTTATACTCATAGTAGAGTGAAGTGGCTAAGACATACTGAAAATTTACATATACATTAAGAATGCTGTTTAATAAAGGACACTATTATGAAGGATACCTTTTATGTTTGATCGAAACTTTGCAAACTCTTATTTCAAGTTGCAAAATGGTATAAGTTCAGTTTTTCTGCTGCTTCAAATTCATTGAAGGTTGTACTAATGCCAACCCATCTAGCTTCAAATTCAATTGATTTTTCTTTGTTCTAATTTAGTTGTATGCCTTTTTGTTTATACATCCAAATGTACATGGCACTAATCACTAATGATGAGATATTCTAGATTCGAGGTGCAAGTGACTCTTACAAAGAGTGTTGTGAAGGATTATATGGACTTGATGTTCAAAGTCCTCACTCGACTTCCTATTGTACTGATGAAAATAACAATCATAAATCAAAAGGTAAGTATGTTGGGTTGTGCTTCCAGGTAACTACGTATATTATTTGTTATTGATGCTTATAGTTTGCTCTCAGATTTCTTCTTATGGTTTCATGATTTCATCATTTTTTTGGGCGAAAAGGTTTAATTTCTTCCATTCACTCTTGCAGCAAAGAGGGTGTACCAGCCAAGACCTTTACTCCAGTTCTAGGTGATTTGCTGGGATTTTTATGTTGGTGTTAGTGGAGTGACTTTGTGATGAGAGATATTGTGATGTTATTAGTTTTGAATTTTTAGGGTTGCAGGTCATAGCTTAAGTAGATTATATTTGACAAAGACTTTGCACAATAACTAACTTAGAGCAGTAAGTTCATGCGTTAAATGTTGCAATCCATTTTTGTTGAATATTAATTGTTTGGTGAAGTGGCCCATTAATATAGAAAGTTAAGACATATATGGTGAAATTTCACGAATATTTTATTCATGGTCAATATAGATATATTTTTAATTTGTAAATTTCCAACATAGTTATATGGGCAGTCTTTTACTTTTACATTTCTTTTTTCCTTGAGTCAAGTAGTCAACACATTTGGAAACATTCAAAGCAGAGATCCTGTTGTCCCTAACATAATGACGTCCAGGCTATGAAGGTAAAGTTCCTAACTAAATTTAACAAGTTTGGCCATAGGACAGGCTGATTAGCTAGTGCCTAGTGGTAATACAAATCGAGATAAGGTCCATATCATTGATATATAATGATATATTGCGATAAATCTAACTATTTGTAGATATATTGATTTATCCTTTGTATCGTTGATATATCACGATATATCGATAAATTTTGCCAATATTTGCATTGGAATATATCCAATATCATATATTGTAATATTTATTTATTGATCTCTAATTTCTCAATATATATCGTGAAATATTGTGATATTTTGCATTATGGCCTGTTGACTATGTTATACTAAGTTGGCAGGTTTCGTTATTTTATATATTTTCATGTACCAACTATTATTTTTAAGTCCTGTATTGGGCACCACATAAATTGGATTGGGCAGCTTCCAACCCAAGCCCAAAAACGAAGCCCAACAACAAAAGCCATGTACACCCCCCAACCTCAACGCATACCGGCTACAACCTTCTCTAACCGGTCATCTCTCTCACAATTTCTCACCAAAAAAACACCCAAAACAAAACCCAAAACAAAATTTGAGTTTGAGTTTGAATTAATTGTGGACATTGTTGTTAACACTCATTGTGGACATTGTGTTTGGGCGCATTGTGGAGATTGAGATTTTGGAGTTTGGAGTTTGGTGCAAACAATCATTTCTTTAGTTTTGAGTAACAATTTTGGTGAGTGCACAATTTAATTTATTTCCCTTTTTATTCAACTATAGTTTCTCAATTTTTTGTGTATATTGTTAAATAATGAGTATGGTTGTTATTGTTATTTTGATTACTTGTAATGTTTTGCTGTTATTTTGGTGAGTGCAAGGTTGTTTTGAAGTACCAAAACGAATTATTGTTATTTTGAAAAAACCTCAAACGACCCAGTGAGGTCGTTTGAAGATGCCCTAAACGACCTAGCGAGGTCGTTTTGTATATGGCCCAAACGACCAATGAGGTTGTTTTAATGTGTTTGGAAGGAGTTAAGTGTTCAAGTTTCTGTATAGAGTTGAGTGTTTGTAGTGATTGTAGGGTTCGAGTGTTTGTGTTATTTAACTATCTGTTTTAGTGATTGTAGTGATCGTAATGTCGAAAGAATTTTAATTTAGCTTGAAATGTAGAAAGCATTGTAATTTAGCTTGAAATATAGAAAAAATATATGGAAGCTTAATTTGAGTAGCAATACAATGTCTGGTTTAATACCAGAGTTTGTTGGCTAGTTTTAGTTCGATTCCATTATCTATTGGAAATTGTTTGAATTTAATGGTGTTTGATCGATTTTTCTTTTAATAATCTTAGTAGAAGTTTGTTTCGTTGTAGCAATGGGTTCAATTCCATTACCAATTATGACATTTGTTCGATTAGTTTTGTTGGTTAGTTTTAGTTCAATTCTATTACCAATTATGACATTTGTTTCGTTGTGAAGTAATCTTTGTTGGAATTTTTTGAAGTTGAAGTTTGGAGGTTTTGGAATTGTAATAGTAGCTAATACTTGTTTTATTTTTGTTTGTAGGGCAATGGGTCCTCGATCAAAGAATGTCAAGAATGTAGTGTAAACTACATTCAAGGGTGTAAAGAAGTTGTTTGGTGGTGGCGGTTCCTCTTCGGGTCGTGGTGACGCACCTGAGCCTGAGAAGAAGAGAGATAGGTGGTCGAAAACAACAACTTTAATCCGTAGAGGCGATAGAAAAGCAGATGATGATCCTACTAATGTAGGTGATGTAGAAGGAGAGAAAAAGAGAAAAAGGAGTGCGGGCACCTTGGCCTCAGTGCGTAGAGTGGACCACAATGAGGTTGTTCCGAGTAATGTAGATACTGAGAGTGATAGTGAAACTGAGAGTGAGGGTGATATTAATGTAGATATAAATGTAGCAATGGATCATGAGAAGAGTGTAGTTGAAAATTATGGGGATGATGATAGGGTGACGATGGAGATGATGGGGAAGAGTCTGGTGATGAAGAGGATGACAATGATGAGGAGGATGATGATTTGGAATAATTTATGGAAATTGAAGCACCGGTCGAAGTCGAAGCACCTCCAGTGGTAGACTATGTGAGAAAATCCAAGAATGATTTGGAGTACACACGAGGTGTATATGGTGGTGGCCCTACTGAGTCAGAGCTTCTGTATAACTATTCGGTGCATGTGGCTCGTGATATTTGGGAAAATAAGGTATTAACATAGACTTAGTATCTTGATTTTTCTTTGTCTTTACAAAACCTTTTGTTTCTCCTCATTGAGTCTTTGTTGTTTCAGGCGGAGCGCAGAGTGTTGAAGTGTGTTCCGCATCTATCCAAGTTAAGCCAATGGGTCTCAAGATTGAGTTCAAAAGATCTCCCATATTTGAAAATGAGCTTAAGAGGACTGGGTTTTATAATATGATATTTGGGTGTTACAAACATCAAGATCCGGCATTGGTCTCTGCATTTGTGGAGAGGTAGCATCCAGAGACCAACACCTTCCATATGCCATTTGGGGAGATGACTGTGACTTTGGATGATGTCTCCCAAATCCTAGGCGTCGCAATTAGAGGAAGAGCAGTGAGAGGGAACACAGAGTTGACCCGTGAACAATCGGAGAGTCTCCTACACCATGCTCTGGGTGTCTCGCTGCCTGTGATTAAAGTGGAGATGGACATGAGCCGATTCATTTCAAAGGAAAGGCTGGAATTCCTGCGGAGCCAGTTTGCTAGGAAGGTCCGCGATAAGGATAAAGATAGGAATGTGAAGGGGAAGGTGTTGACTTTGGTGGAGGTACAGTGGGTTGTAATAGCTTATTTACTGTTTTTCTTTGGATGTACCATCTTCACAAACAAGTCTGGGACAGGAGTGCATGTTTATTATGTGTGGTTGTTGTTGAAATTCAGTGAGATCGGCGAGTATGCGTGGGGTGCATCAATTTTGGCCTTCTGTATAGAGGACTTGGGACTGCCACGTGTGAGAAGGTGAAAGGTGTTTCGGGCTTCCTGACTCTTCTACAGGTAAAACTTAAATATTTTGCATATTCTTTTTAATGTTAATTATATTATTATATTAGTATGTTAACTATGTGTATATATATCTAGGCGTGGATCTATGAGTACTTTCCGTTATTCAGGCTAATCCCAAACTTGGAGTATAAGTTGGTTGGGTCGTGTGTTCTTAGACACACAGTTAGTGATAAGTGCTCAAAAAGTACTATTTAACCCTCGATTATGCCTCTTGTTTAGCCATCTTAGTGGACTAATAGTGTTTATAAGTTGTGTTTTAAGACTCTACAGGTGAAAAAGAGAGTTTTTGTAGAATATTAGAGAAAATGGGGTAAAACGAAGCAATTCGAGCATTAAGGATCACATGGGAGGCCCGTGGACAATCATGGGAAGGCCAAGGAATTGGGAGCTGTTAAAGGTGCGACTTGGACCTATATTAAAGTCTATTTGGAAGCCCAAGGCCAAAGGATTCGTTGCTTGGACCAAAGCCCAAAAGAGGATAGAAGGATAGAGCGTAAGAGAGAAAATCGGCTTACGCGGGACGGACGATGGATCGGGCCCGTGACGCATTGATTGAGTCCGGGGACGATAGATCGAAGCGGCCCGTGACGCGATTGATTGAGTCCGAGACGATGGATCGAGCGCCCGAGACGCATGAATCGCATTAATGTAGCCAATTCCTTCTCGGTTTTGGACATGAAGTTGGACTCTGAAAGAAACCTATTTGTATTAGGAAACAAATGACGGTTTGGAATGCTTCTAGAGCTCATTGTAACCCCTATAAATAGAGGACCTAAGTGCCTCATGTAATTTGCCAATTCACTTATATTCTTAAGAACTTGAGAAAGAGAGAGATTAATAATAAAAGATCGGTTTTAACTAAATTTGAGTCTTAATAAGTTAGTCTTTTCTAGTCTTATGTTCTTCAACTCTTCTTCTTCTCGCTCTTCGTGTTCTTCCTTCTTTATGGAAGGCTAATCTTCTCCTTCAAGGGAGGAGATGAAGTCGGTGCTTAAGGTTTAATGATTCTTCCGGTTTATGGTGTTCTTCAATCGGGTTAGTTCTTTATGTTTTTAGTTATTAGTTCCATTGCCCACTTTTGGGGGATGGAAGTATAGATTAAGGTTTTTATTTATTACAATTGAATATCATGCTAGTTTAGGGTTTTATTTATTGCAATTGAATATTTGCTAATAATATGCTTTTATTTATCAGAATTGAATATAATGCTAGAATAGAGTTTTATTTATTGTAATTGAATATTATACTATTATTCTCTACTTTTCTTCTAATTGTGTAATGTTTTAGAGTAAGGGAAGTATTCCTTGTGTTTGCCTTTAGATGGTGATTCATTGAATAGCTGCCCAAGCTCACATAAAAGGAAAGAAGATACTAGTAACATGAACATAGGAACAACCTTAAGTAGAGTTAATTGTTTAACGATGTTTCACCAAAAAAGGCATCGCAGACTTTCGCTCGATTGCCTGGACAGTAGTCTACTTGGAGAACAACATGAAGCAAAAGGTCATTGAATCAAAAGCATTGGTGGATTTGAATCTCTTGAATCTATCTCTCTCATATTCTCTCCCTATTTCCAATTCTTAGTTTTAGTATAAGTTTAGTTAGTTAGTTTAGTTTAGTTTAGTTTAGCATTAGAATCTACAATATCTATAATCATAGTTTTTAATCCCTCAAACCCCCTTTCCAGTCCTGTCCTTCATATAAACATACACTTAAAAGTGGAATGATACCCTACTCATCCTTTACTCATTGAGGGATAATTAGGTTTTGATACGCTTCTCTTTTGTTCAACGACTATACCATTTACATACACAAAAAGGAGGTTGTGTCAATGGCGCCGCTGCCGCTTTAAGTTGTTTATGTTTAACGTTTTCTTTCAAGATTAGAATTTTGGATCTTGAGGTAATTTTAGCCGCATCATCCATCCTTTTAAGAAAGAAAGAAGCTTGAAGGACATCTCGAAGATAAGATCTACCATCCAGGTTAGTCGAATCTTCATTCTTTTTATTGCTTTCTTAGTTTAGTTGCATCATATTTAGTTTTATTGTTTTCTAGTATAATTGCATTTAGGATCTTTTCAACAATTGAAGTTGTAAGCCAACACAGCGAAAAATCAAACTCTAGTGTTTCTTGTCTGAATCTTGACAAACGGACTATCGTCTGTGGGAAGTGGTACTTAAGCAATCCAAGTGATTCACCATAACCCTAGAAGAGACAACTTTAGACAACGGGAGATACTAGCCGCAAAGCCCAACCCAAGTTGAAGGAAAGTAGTTTTGCATATTAATATAATTTAGAATAGTTGATATTAGTTTAACCGCATTCAAGCATAGTAGGATAGTTTTCATCATCTTCGTGATAGCAAGAATACTAGACAGATTGATACAATGGCCGCGACGAATGATGGAGGTGTTTTAGACACCAATAATCCTGAAGCTATCCCACCAATGCAAGCACAACAGAGGGAAGAAGTCGAGCCGCATTTCTATTCGCCAATCATTGAGACCCACCCGCCAAAGATTGTTTTTCCCGTAAACGTAAGTTAACCAGTTTGAGCTTAGAGCATCAAGAATCTCTATGCTTCCAAAGTTCAACGGTTCGCATAATGTTCAAATTTTATGTTCACATGAACAAATTTCTATCGCCCCTCGAACTTTCAAGAACCGTAATATCAAAGATGAGAGTATCAAGTTGATTCTTTTTCCGCCTCACTAGAAGGTAAAGCATCCGAATGGTTAATCGCACGTACCGATCAATTCAATAGACAACTGGGAGAAGTTGAGAACAAAGTTTATGAACAAGTTCTACCCACCCTGTAAGATGATGCCATGCAGCAAGCCATTAGCAATTTCAAAGGAAAAGTGGATCAAGAATATCATCAAAGTTGGGAGAAATTCAATAACTGCTAGTCTCATGTCCACATCATGGATATGACAAAGAGCATACCGCTCATTTTTTTCTATCGAGGACTCTCGATGATGAACAAGCAGATGATACAATCAATGCACAAAGGCAAGTTTACATCGATGGATGGAGAGGAAGCTTACAACTTTTCGAGAATTTAGTCAAGAAACACAAACAATGGACTACTAGCAACGAGGATGTCGCTAGCATGGAGGGGAGCCAAAGCAATTTGGTTACCAAGCACATGAACAATCGATCAAGAACTCGAAGTCTACATTGGCGGCCGCCACCAACATTGAAACTCGAGTAAGAAATTTAATCAGTTCTCTATGAATCCCTCCAAGTTCAACAAGTCTCAAGTTAAATCTCTCCCAATCATGCAAGCTAGCCAATATCGCGAAGTCCGTTCGACACTTCTCATGCAACTCTAGAATGTCCCCGTTACTATCAACATGCATCACTTTGGAGAGTACAATATAAACTCATTTTCAGAGGCCCAACCAAGGTGGTAATAACTTTCAAGGTAATTATTGGAGACGAATCGCCGGACCACCGTGTTCTCAAGATCAAAGTTATATTCCACGCACAAGTCAAGTTTCACAGTTGGTCCCTCAACAACAATTATACTCTCAACAAAATTCCAATACAAGGAGAGTTAGTGCCCGATCCTAGGAGAAATTATGCCTCACACCCGCCAACATGGAGAATGCAATTACTTTGCTATCACAGAAAAATCAGAAGTTTGAAAGTGTTCTAGAGCTTTTGCACGATCACCAATCAATCTCCCGTTAATCTCGTGCAAGTCAATGTTCTAGAATGGAGTCTCTAGAGGCTAAGGTCTAATTAACTCACCACCGCTTTGTTCAGAAGACACAAGCCACTCAACCTAGCTTATTGGAACCAATATTGAAGAGTGAAGATGTATGCCACATTGGGACAACTTCTAGTATTGATCACCTCCATGATCATGTTAGCTCAGTTACTACTCTCAGATCAGGATTGAAGATAGACAAGAAGGTTGACTTATCTTCTCATGATGACATTGCTACAGAGCAATCGGTCAAGATTTCAAATGAAGTTCAGAAGGAAGTGGGGGAAATCCTTTCCACTCCCATTTGTCAAGATGACAAAGACAAGATATGCAAGAATGCCAAAGAGAAAGAAGAGCAAACACATGCTGATGTGTTTGTACAAAAGGCACCTTTTCCTATGTTTTGTGCTCAAAGCAAAAAGGACAAGCAATTTTTAGAGATGAAGGAGGCATTTGAGAAAGATAACATCAATATCCCCTTTCTCAAAGCGATCAAGCAGTTGCCATCATATGCCAAATTCTTGAAGGATGCATGCAACATAAAGAGAAGTACTCATGTTCCAAAGCGAAGCCGCTTCTAGCTGGACAAACAACATCTATTATCCATCGCAAGCTCCAAAGTCAAGCTCAAAGATCCGTGAAGTCCTACAATATCATGCAAGATAGGAGAAAAATTTACGGGTAATGCTCTTTTTAGACCTTGGTGCTAGTGTTAATCTCTTTACCATATCATGTGTACCAAGCGTTGGCTGGCCTGGAGAGAACCTAAAGCCTACAAAAGTCAAATTGAAGTTAGTCGACCGTTCTACCAAGATTCCCGAGAGGCATAGTTGAGGATGTTCTTGTTCAAGTAGCCGATTTCTACTATCCAGTTGGATTTCATTGGATAGACACCCATGAAGCCTTTGATAAAATTCCAATTATTCTAGGCCGACCTTTCCTCGCTACCGCAAAAAGCCTTGATAAATTGTCACAACGGTGAAATGAAGATCAACTTTGGTAAGATGTCCATGGACATAAATATCTTTCAATTGTTGATAAGGATTGTGATGAAGCCGAAGGTGGAGAGGTGTACTTCCTTGATAGCATGATACAAGAATTGGCCCCATTCAAGATACAATTGAAAGTGCTCAATCTACAAAAACTATGATGAACCCGAGAACCACACCACAGAGGCGCTATAGCCATGTTCTTGGAATCTCTCGCAGAGAAAATTCAGGATTTAAGTGAGCATAATGGAAAATTGACAGAGAGAGTATCATACCTTGAGAAGATGAACTCTACATTTCGGGATGAACAAAAACTTCTCTTTTAAAAAATCGGGTTACTAGAAAAATCAGCTTAGAGAAGTTTTGGAAAAACAACGTAATCTAGAAACTGAAATGAGTCTTCTAAAACGTAAAGTGAACCATATTGATAAGGAGAATTGTGATCGCTGAAGCTTCTTCTACACCATCATTGTCCGAACAAGAGAAGTATGTGAACCTTCATCGCCACCCCGAGCGTAGTCACCGTGACATCCATTATCATCATCACCGGGTGGTAAAGGGCACATCGATACTATTGTCCTGTTAGAAAGAGAGATTTTCGTCAACCTTCTACACTGGGGAACCACAAGGCCTATCACACAATCATCGACCTGAAATAATTCAAGGTAGAGAAGCAACTTCACCAACAATCTTTCCAACATATCAAGGAGTATTTTTGATGACCCACAAAGTGAGACCTCCTCGCCCTCCAAACATTCGTCAGATTTGGGTGAGAAAATCTGATCTCCTCACTCCAAATTAATAATGCATGATATATAGTCTTGAGAATCTGACTTTAAAGACTCACATTACGCCTTGGGATCCGACGTAAAAATTCGGCATCAATGGTAACATCTTCCCTTTTTCTCATTCATTTCATTTACTTAATTTCTATACATTGAGGACAATGCATATGTTAAGTTGGGGGAGGGTGTACTTGAGAAATGAATTTCGAAAA
This sequence comes from Coptis chinensis, assembly GCF_015680905.1. Lineage (NCBI taxonomy): Eukaryota > Viridiplantae > Streptophyta > Magnoliopsida > Ranunculales > Ranunculaceae > Coptis > Coptis chinensis. The sequence continues at coordinate 37,706,390 of NC_141456.1, read as the reverse complement.
TTAGTTTTCAAAAACTAAAATATTTTTGTTTCTATATCAGCAGCATGAGAAAAATGAATTTTAATGATGAGTCTGGGATATAGATTCTATACTGCTTAGTGTGAGTTTGATAGATAGTTGATATTATTGATTTCATTACCGCTTAGACTATTTATTATGCTCGGACATAGTTCTTATTGATAGAATTCTTTATCAAGGCACCACCATAATACTTGATCAGTTTTGTATACTTTTGCTAGAAGAGAGATTTAAACCCCTAGTAAACTGGAAGTAGAATTTTTAGACTTAGCCCGTGAGACTTGAGCTTTATACCCATTCTTTGGAGAGTTCTTACGAAAAATCCGAGTCTTAATGACTCATCATCTTTCAGTTCTTTATGTCGTTGTAATATAGTCTCATTATTCGTTGATTTGGTTAATCACGGGTGACATCAACCGGGAGATAGCCATTAGGTCTTGTAGTCTATTCAAACAGAGTATCATAATCGATAAGTCAAGTAGTGAACCCATTCAGCCTTTTATCCCACCTAGTAGGACCATCATGTTAAACCTTTTGAGCCTTTACAATAAGCCATTTTCTTTCATAAAACCCTTGACCCGCCACCCAACTCCAAACAAGGAGTATAGCCAAAATCTTTATCACCCATACCCATATGTTTCGAATACAAGGGGCACAAAAAGAGAAGAAATACTACAAAAGGAAGATTACAAGGAAATATCGAGAGATATAATGAAGTCCATCATTCTCGTTCAAAGTGAAGGAAGCTAGTGGAAAACAAGCATATCCAAGACTAATCAAGGATATACCATCGAAAAAAAAAAAAAAAAAAAAAAAAAAAAAAAAAAAAAAAAAAAAGTTTAATGTAATGGATGGAAAAGCTAAGACAAAGGAAGAATTTTTCTCGCAATACAGAATTTGAAGAAATCTTCCAAAGAAATAAGCAAAACCCTTAGTGTTTTTAAACAACCTTAGAATCCTTTTTACCCTTCCTTCATAAACCAATACCCAAGCCAAGTTACAACCCATGACTTATCACTACAAGATGGTACCTAAGTCTAGAATAGGTGAGAGGATGCTAAAGTGAAGGACCCGACACTTCATATGTGATTGACATTCTTTCCATGAGACTACTTTTATTCGTAAGTCCGTTTTCAAGGTAGTATGTGGGATGTTCAGATGCATTATTCTTTTTCCCCACATACATGAGGTAAAATAGTAGACCATCTTCCGAGAGATTCTTTTTCGAGAGTATGACCGTGAGGATTGAAAGTCAAGATTATCTACCTATGGTAAACTAGGGATTCCGCTTTCTTGGATAGGAGAGTATAGAAAATTGACTAAGTACACACATAAGCCTTGATTGAGAATTTTTGTCAATTTTACTATCTCTCATCATAATCTATGAGTCTTTGCAAAGAATGTAATTAGCAATGGAGATTGTCTATTGGAGTAAGCACAAAGTGGGTAAGGAATTTCTCTCTCTGAAAAATACTATCATTCTTGAACATGCTATTGATTGATTTTGTGGGTATATCACGAAAAACCCTCAACGAGACTATAACTCGCCTTTTTGGGGAACTTAAAGGTTTAAAGCCTTGTTGCATATGGTAAATGCAATCGCTGATGCCCTTAAAAATGAGTTAGGATTTTATTTTTGTTATTAGGATGTGATTTTGATCACTTATCTATTTTTTATCTTATTTGCTAAGAGACTAGCAAAAGGCTAGTTGGGAGTTGTGATAAGTGCTCAAAAGTACTATTTAACCCTCGATTATGCCTCTTGTTTAGCCATCTTAGTGGACTAATAGTGTTTATAAGTTGTGTTTTAAGACTCTACAGTGAAAAAAGAGAGTTTTTGTAGAATATTAGAGAAAATGGGGTAAAACGGCAATTCGAGCATTAAGGATCACATGGGAGGCCCGTGGACAATCATGGAGAAGGCCAAGGAATTGGAGCTGTTAAAGGTGCGACTTGGACCTATATTAAAGTCTATTTGGAAGCCCAAGGCCAAAGGATTCGTTGCTTGGACCAAAGCCCGTAAAAGAGGATAGAAGGATAGAAGCAAAGAGAGAAAATCGGCTTTAGGCTCCTGGGACGATGGATCGAGCGTCCAGACGCATTGATTGAGTCCTGGGACGATAGATCGAGCGTCCAGACGCATTGATTGAGTCCTGAGACGATGGATAATGAGGCCCAGACGCATGAATCGATTAATGTAGCCAATTCCTTCTCTCAGTTTTGGACATGAAGTTGGATTCTCAAAAAGAAACCTATTTGTATTAGGAAACAAATGACGGTTTGGAATGCTTCTAGAGCTCATTGTAACCCCTATAAATAGAGGACCTAAGTGCCTCATGTAATTTGCCAATTCACTTATATTCTTGTCTCCAGAACTTGAGGCAGAGAGAGATTAATAATAAAAGATCGGTTTTAACTAGCTGAGTCTTAATAAGTTAGTCTTTCTAGTCTTATGTTCTTCAACTCTTCTTCTTCTCGTTCTTCGTGTTCTTCCTTCTTTATGGAAGGCTAATCTTCTCCTTCAAGGGAGGAGATGAAGTCGGTGCTTAAGGTTTAATGATTCTTCTGGTTTATGGTGTTCTTCAATCAGGTTAGTTCTTTATGTTTTTAGTTATTAGTTCCATTGCCCACACCAGGGGATGGAAGTATAGATTAAGGTTTTTATTTATTACAATTGAATATCATGCTAGTTTAGGGTTTTATTTATTGCAATTGAATATTTGCTAATAATATGCTTTTATTTATTGCAATTGAATATAATGCTAGAATAGAGTTTTATTTATTGTAATTGAATATTATACTATTATTCTCTACTTTTTTTCTAATTGTGTAATGTTTTAGAGTAAGGGAAGTATTCCTTGTGTTTGCCTTAGATGGTGATTCATTGAATAGCTGCCCAAGCTCACATAAAAGGAAAGAAGATACTAGTAACATGAACATAGGAACAACCTTAAGTAGAGTTAATTGTTTAACGATGTTTCACCTAAAAGGCATCGCACTCGCGCCGATTGCCCGACAGAGTCTACTTGGAGAACAACATGAAGCAAAAGGTCATTGAATCAAAAGCATTGGTGGATTTGAATCTCTTGAATCTATCTCTCTCATATTCTCTCCCTATTTCCAATTCTTAGTTTTTTAGTATAAGTTTAGTTAGTTAGTTTAGTTTAGTTTAGTTTAGCATTAGAATCTACAATATCTATAATCATAGTTTTAATCCCTCAAACCCCCTTTCCAAATTCTCGTCCTTCATATAAACATACACTTAAAAGTGGAATGATACCCTACTCATCCTTTACTCATTGAGGGATAATTAGGTTTTGATACGCTTCTCTTTTGTTCAACGACTATACCATTTACATACACAAAAGGAGGTTGTGTCAGTTAGCACTATGCACTATGAGAACCCATGTCATGCATTGCAGTATTACCGAGAGATAATTGATGTTATGACGGTGTTCAATGTAAGTATTTCAGTTTGTTTCTTTTTTTTTAGTAATTGATTATTTGAGTATGTGATTAATGACACATTTTATTTTGTTTAAGGTTGATTGGCGCCTATACGATAATTTCAGAGCTATTCGCCTAGTCGATGATATTGCCTTTTTTGAGGGAGTGGTATGCATTTTTTACGTTGTGGAGATTTACGCCGTTGCAAGGGTCATGCGTCAATTGGGTCATGTGCAGTTTATACCCGCAGCTCATCCAGCACCAAATTACACGACCAGGACTATAGCCAGATACGGGTATGAAGTGAAATGGACATTGACAACTGTTGGGCCTGTATATTGGGAGTCGTGGCAGAATCACGTGATCCAACCCAACAGTCAAGGACCCATCTATACTTATCCATGGGAGTGCCATGCAAACTATTCTCACATTCAATTGGTAAATCCCGAGTGGCTTCCTATCCAATTCTCCCTGCAGACACTTCCCACTTATGTACCGATTGTGAGTATTGTGATTTTTTAATTATGTTTTGGTTACGGTCTTTTAAAACAGTAATTAATAATTGTTTTGCATTCTTATTTCGACAGAACAACGTCATCGATGAAACGAGTCAATCGCTAAAGAGAGGTCTGCAATTGGGTGGGAATAATATTCCCGAAGAAGCAAGGTCCTCGTTCGAGGAGGTGTACAACTTGACTAGGTGCAAGTACAATGGTGGGCGGTACAGTTATCATAATTGATTTTTGAGTGCAGCTTCCGATTTTGATGTAATTTATGTATTTTTGAATTTGATGTATTTTGAAGTGGAAATTGATGTATTCAATTTGAATTTGATGTGGAAATGAATTTGATGTGTTGGAATCCAATTTGATGGTTTGAAGTGGAATTTGATGCATTCGAATTGAATTTGATGTATATGAATTTGATGGTTTGAAGTGGAATTTGATGTTTTGAAATGAATTTGAAAGTGTATATGAATTTGATGTTTGGTATATGAATTTGATGTTTTGAAAGTGGAATTTGTTTGTTTTTTGGATATAAAAGTGTTGTAAAAACAAAATGAATATCTAAATTTTTTATGTCCAAACGACCCAGCAATGTCGTCTCCTTGTATTCTCAAACGACCGAGCCACATCGCTTGGTATAAAGGCCAAATGACCATTTTAGATCGTTTCATGAAAAAACAAAGAACTTTTCTCAAATGACCAGCTCAGACCGTTTGGCTCAAAGGTCAAACGACCAGTTCAGATCGTTTGGTATAAAGCTCAAACGACCATCTTAAACCGTTTCATGAAAAAATAGAGAGCACTGTCTCAAACGACCATCTCAGACCGTTTGGTTTAAAGGTCAAACGACCAGCCCACATTATTTGGTTCAAAGGTAAAACGACTTGACCATGTCATTTAGGGTAAAATCAAGTAAAATTAAATCAAATCAAATTACACTTATTCCAAATTACATCAAAAAATCATATTGCCAACATTATTTCCAAATCACTTGATTGCCATCCGAATCAACTTTGTCGATAACTCGATTTCCAAATCAAATCAAATAAAAGCCCTAACATTATTTCCAAATAACATACAAATAAAATCAAATTACACTTGTTCTAAATTACACCAAAATAACATGTCAAAATGAATTTACAAATTACATCAAAATATTATATCGACAACATACGAACAACTTAGTCGATAACATGTACTGTTGGGTCTTCAAGGGGCATGTCTTCCCATATTAAATTGGGAATATTCAATGCTATATGTTTCGACCCCCACCTACGTGGCAAACGTCCATTAGTAGGGGTCTCTATTTTATTTGTTTAATCGAAAGGACTAAATCCCAATTTGCAATACCATGGATCAATGTATAGGCCCATTAACTCATGTGTCTAAGGCTGAATGATAAGCATGTAAATGTTACATTATTTACGGCCAATTTTATATCAGTTAGTCCGTTTATTTTATTTGTTTGATTAAGTTAGTGTATTTTCTGTGATTTTGCAGGAATTAGAATAACTTGATTAAAAGTGTTGAAACTGTCGAGATTCAAAGATATTAGTGTGTGTACGTTGATCTAGTTCAGTGGGCATGTGACCAGCAAAAGGTGGAACCTTACTTTAAAGATTTATCATGAGCCAAGGCGTGGATTATATTTGTTAGCTTATGGGCCAAAGTTAGGTTCAGGCCCAAGAATTGCAAACCAATCCGTATTCAAGACTAAAGCCCCAAAACCAACTAATGGCCATACCGGTTCATGTCCACCCGAGAGCACCGAATCAGACCTTAGTTTCCATCTTCATCTCTCACGAACAGATATAGAAACTTTCCCTCCATTCAAACTTTACAAATTCGAACCAAACAATTAAACAGCCCACACTCTTCCTTACCAAAAACGCTACCTACTCTGGCTACTACCGAAGGAAAGAATTTGTTTCCTTCTAAAAAATGACTCTCGCGAATCGGAAAGAAAACCAAAACTGCCGATCCCAGACCGAAACCAAAAAGGAAAAAACTGCTGAAAGGGGGATAAAGGGAGGTCGAGAGCACAGAAAAGGGGGTCGCTGGGGGCTGGAAAAACGCAGAACACAACAGTGAAGGAGGTTCTTGGCTGGTTCTGGAACGCAAGGGAAGCAGAGAATAGAGGGCGGCTCTTGGCTGAAAAGGCAGGAGGAAACTGTGAGCAAAAGGGGGAGAAGAGAAAACTAGACGAATTGAGGCCAGCGCTCCAGAATCCGGAATCCAGAAACGCATTAAAGAAAGAGAGAACAGAACACCAAACCCCGACTCGCGACAGTATCGGTTTTTGTTAATGGCTTTATTTTCTTTTGATATCCCATTTTACATTTGCTTTATTTCCCATGTGTAACTAAACTATTTCTAAGTAGATGAAACCTTAGATTGATGTGGATGTTAGCGATTTGATTTTTGGTATTCTGAATTGTGATTAATGATTAAATTCTTTTTGAACTTCGTGATTAATTTATCTAGTATTTCTTTCACCGGTTCTGTGATGCATTTTCGGTAGTTCGAATAGGTGATTGTTAATCGAGCTTGGAATAATTGTTAGTATTAAATCGTTTGATTGTTTGTGCTGTAAGAAGACAAATAATGCTTTGGGTTTGATCTTTAGCTGAGTAAGAAGATAATTTTGCGAAGAAAGTACAACAAGAATTGTAACGATAATATCATCGAGAAAGCAATTGATTATCATCGATTGCTACTCAGAAATATATAACTGGAATACCAAAGGTTAAGTCGATAGTGTCTATAGAGATTTAAGGTGGATTCGATAGTCCTAGAATTCTCTCCACTTAGCAGACCACCATTATTTAGTTTAGTCATTTCTTAGATCGTAGTTAAATAAAATAGATTTAGTAGTAATTAATTCCAAATTTTTATAAAACAACATTATCGAATTAGGATAAGTAATATTTTAGTATTCAATTGTCCCTAAACAGCAATCCCTGTGGGATCGACCTCGATTCTTCAAGACCTATTACGATAGACCTCGTAAACTGCAGTATTAGTATAAGTAAAATAAGATTTAATTAGCCTGTTTATTTAGGCCGGTTAATTTCCTATCACTGAACCTTAGCCACATGGCTTGCCACTAATGTACATTAATTTATGTCCAGATTCGTTTATTATCAAAGAGATAATTATCAGTTGAGAGTTATATTCAATTACAATTACTTAAGCTACAAGAATACTTGAGCTAAGAGGTGTCTCTACTCTACCTATATAAATACCAAACTATTTTTCATAAAGAACTACGTTCTTAAGACTTGATCCCATTAATAATTTGGGTATGTAGGCAACCGCAAGGTACAGTCTCATCATTCTCCCGATCACCATCACTTTTCTAACTACTTTTCTACGTTCTTCATCTCTTTCGTCACCACTTAGTATTTTGGTCATATTTGGTCGAAACATAATTGGCGCCGTCTGTGGTTCTTATTCAACACCCTTGATCACGTTCTGCGAAAGTTATTACGCATACTCGAAGAGCTCAAGGTCCTGATGCAATTACTGACGATCATCACGAACATGATGGTCAAGGTCAACTTGGCAATAACGGATTAATACCTCCTAATACTGTCATTCCACCAATGCGCCACATTATTCAGCGCGAGGTTATTGGCTCTGAAGATTCTCCATCATCTGATGCGGATAATGTCAGTCAACTGTCTCGAGAAGCACTTCTTAAAAAGTTCAAGAATGTCCGAAAACATAACAACTACTACAAGCATCGTCTGAAACGATCCACTCAACTCGCAGATGATGTTGTATATGTCACACCACAACATAACACATGCCAACGACATGATAGTGTGTGAAATCGTTTAAGTGGTGAGGATGAGATTCATGATATTCACAACAGCCATCAACGAGTTCCAAGTAATGGGAACAGAATTACCCAACCTCCGCTGAGATTCGGTCACATTCTCAATAGACAAGGAAATGCTAATGACCGTCCGACTGCACCCCAAGGTCCTACAAATTATCGGCCAGTCCCGAGGAATTTGGGTGACGAACAGAATAATGGTCGCACTCCTGATCGAAACAATCAATTTTGAGAAATACCTCAGTGACACGATTCTTATCATTCTGAAGGATATCGTACTGCAGTCACACCATACCGTCCACAATCATCTCGACACAGTCACGATGAATCTTCGTCATTTTCTTCTCGTTCCATTCGTTCCCATAGGCATCATCGCGACTATGATTACGAGCCAGCAGATATGGATCTGATGACTCATCAACATGTCAAAGAAATGATTAAAAAAGCTCTTATGGATAGCGATCCTTTTGAATCGACACTAGAGAATCTGGCAATTGAAGATGGTATTTTGGACAAATTTTCTCTCGCCGTCCAACGGGCTACGCATAACAAAGACTTCAAACAACTAGAGTTTGATCAATATGATGATGTCAAAGGTTGCCCTATGCTTCATGTTATTAATTTCACGAACAAACTGGTTTTATCAGGAGGTGATGATGCTTTAAAATGCAAACTTTTCCCTTCTACATTAAAAGGAGAAGCGTTGGTATGGTTTAGCGAATTACCCCCGCGATCTATTCGTCGGTTCAAGGACTTAATCCAAAAGTTTTCGAAACGTTTTCATCATAATCTAAAACATCCAAATGGTGTCCGAGTTCTTTTCAACATCAAGCAACAACGTGATGAAACTTTCCATAGTTTTGTCACTCATTTCCGCCAAGCTGCAGCTAAGATTTCTGAGCAGTCCGATCTAATGGTGGTCTATGCTTTTAAAGAAGCTATTTTATTTGATAAAGACGGGTTGTACAACTCTCTTGTTCGGGACATTCCATCTTCCCGACGTGTGTTATATAGCAAGTTCAACAATTTATCAATGTTGAGGACGACACGGCTGCTCGAACTTCTCGTAACAACGATAAGAAAGGAAAGGATTTTAATGATCAGCGAAACAAATAGAAGAATCTAACTTTTGATCACCAGCAACCCAGTCAGAAGCCTCCGTATAAGAAAGAAGACTCCACGAACAGGACCGGAAAGCCTTTTACTGATTTTGAATTAACTCCGCTTAATACTAAATATGCAGTAGTTTATGACAAAATCAAGGATAAAAGTTTGTTTATTCTGCCGTTTCCCCTGCACGACGACACTAAAACAACTCGCGATAAATCGTTATGGTGCAAATTTCATAATGATTATGGTCATGAGACTGAGAATTGTTAGTCTTTGTGGGGAAGAATTGAAAAGCTTGTGAAGAATGGGAAACTTGATCAATATGTGTAGAAAAAAGTGACAACTCAAGCTTTAACTGTAACCGATCACAATGTCATTAAGGTTGGACATGCCGCCATTAATTCATTGTCTAATACTCAATGGAAAAATGCTCGTCATTTTAAAGTCAAATATCTTTCTAATTTTTACAAAGTTAACGGGATCAATTTCGTAGAAGGTTTTCGCACAGAGACTATTGAAGACGAACCATTGTGTTTCACTAACCAAGATCTAATGGGAGTGCATGTTCTTCATTATGATGCTGTCGTGATAACTGCGTATATCAGCTGTATGCATGTACACCGTATAATGATCGACACTGGTAGTTCAGCTAGTGTCATGTTTTTTGGGTGTTATCACAGTATTCCTTTTATTGATAACTTGGTCACTCCTAAAAATGCGTCTATCATTGGTTTTGATGGTACCGCTACTCATTGCGTTGGAAAGGTTTCTCTCCCGGTCACTCTTATGCCGAAGGAAGTTAATATTGATTTCCTATTGATGGATTGTAAATCCCCTTACAATGTCATCCTTGGTCGCGATTGGATTCATTATATGGAAGCTGTCGTCTCAACATATCATCAAGCCATCAAGTTCTCATTCAATAGTAAAGTCTGTAAAGTGCGCAGCGATCAACTTGCATCTCTAATTTGCCACGATAATATTTTCGATGATTATAAGAAGTCTGAAGTCATTGGACGAACTATTTTTAGTTCCAACGCCGTCAAATAGCAATTACAGCATCCGGGACCCTCAGTTTACTCTGCCAATAGAAATGTTGTCAATGATTATAATGTCATCCTTGGTCGCGATTGGATTCATTATATGGAAGCTGTCGTCTCAATATATCATAAGCTATCAAGTTCCCATTCAATAGTAAAGTCTATAAAGTGCGCAGCGATCAACTTGCATCTCTAATTTGCCACGATAATGTTCTCGATGATTATAAGAAGTCTGAAGTTGTTGGACGAACTATTTTTAGTTCTAACGCCGTCAAATAGCAATTACAGCATCCGAGACCCTCAGTTTACTCTGCCAATAGAAATGTTAAAGGACCCCCGACCGTCGATCCACTTTTAGAAGTTCAAATTAGCCAACTCTCTGAAGAGACAACTTTAATTTCAGTCGAACTTTCAGAATCGGAGAGACAATAGCTTATTTTGTTATTGAGGAAGAATAGTCATATTTTTGCTTGGCGAATAGAGCAAATGCCTGGTATAGATCCTTCTGTGGCTTGTCATAAACTCGACATTGATCCCAATGCAAAATCGGTTCGAAAAAAGCCCCGAAGGGTGGCCCCTGATAGAAAGATGAAGTTGAAAGAAGAAATCGACCGTCTCTTGTCTGTTAATTTTATAAGGCCTGTAACTTATCCAACATGGCTGTCGAATGTAGTCGCAGTGCCTAAAAAGAACGACAAATTATGTGTTTGTATTGATTTCACAAATCTTAATAAAGCATGTCTGATTCATCCGTATCCGTTGCCTCTTATATCTGAAATGGTTGATGCAACATCTGGTTTTCAGCGTTTGTCTTTTTTGGATGCTTATTCTGGTTATTATCATATTCCGTTATTCATTGAGGACCAAGAGTTCACTGCATTCATTACAGACCAAGAAATTTACTGTTACCAGATAATGCTTTTCGGTTTGAAAAATGCTAGAGCCACATATCAAAAGCTAGTCAACACCATTTTTTCTGATCTACTTGGAAAGACAGTCGAAGCATACATTGAGGACATGGTTGTCAAATCTACAGAAGCACCTGATCATCTTACTGATTTGCAAGCTGTTTTCAACAGACTCTCCAATGTCAACATGCGTTTGAATCAGGCTAAGTGTTCTTTCGGTTTATTGTCTGGTAAATTCTTAGGATACATGATGACTAGACACGGAATTGAAGCAAATCCGGATCAGATTTGGGCTATTTTTGAAATGCCTTCTCCGACGTCAAAGAAAGAGATTCAATAACTTACAAGATGCTTGGTTTCCCTAAATCGCTTTATCTCTCGGTATTCTGATCGATGCCGTTCTTTTTTCCAAACATTGAAAAACGCATCAATTTGCATTTCGTCACTTGAAAGCATACTTAGTCCAACCTCCAGTTCTTGCTAGTCCAGCAACGGGGCAGCCTATAGGTCTATATTTAACCGTTACTGATCATGCCGTAAGCGCCGTCTTATTTGTCGACGGTGACTATGGTCGTCATATATTCGTTGTTAGTGAGACTCTTATAACGGCAGAAACAAGGTATTCTCAAGTAGAAAAAATTGCATTAGCTTTGGTTCACGCTGCCCGACGTCTTAAGCCTTAATTCCAGGGTCGAGTTCTCAAAGTTTATACCGAATATCCACTACGAAAGTTTTTCGCAATGCCCAGGAATCAAGTCACCTCGCAGAATGGGAAAGTTACCTTAGCGCTTATAGTATTGTTTTTGAAACTCGCACATCTGAGAAAGGACAAGCTTTAGCTTCGCTAGTGATTGATTTTCCTATTGATGATATTCCTATGTCTGACGCATTACTGGACGAAGAAAATGTCGTCGACAACACGTCATTACCTCTTGGGGGCGATGACTTGCCACACTTATCAGATGTATCTGCCGATTGTTGGATTGTTTATACTGATGGTTCGCATAATAAGTCTGGCTCCGGTATTGGGTGTGTAATCTTGCAGCCGAATGGAGAAAAAATTGATAAGTCAGTGCGTTTGGGTTTTGATGCTTCAAATAATGAGGCCGAGTACGAAGCTGTCATTTGCGGCTTGCGCACTGCTCTTCACCTGGGGGCGACTAAGTTACAATTATTTACAGATTCTAAGTTAGTCACTAGCCAATTTGGAGGATCGTATGCAGCTCATGATGAGAGAATGGCGACTTATTTGGACTTAATTCATCGGATTGTTCAAAATTTTGAATCTATCAGTATTGTGCAACGTCCGCGTCATGATGTGTGACATGCTGATTCTCTCGCATATTTATCTGCAGCAGTTAAATCCGATGAGCCCTGCTAGATTACCATTGAATTTCAAAAAGAGCCGAGTATCAATCTGTCCATCAAGGATTTGCGCGATATGTACATCACTCAGAGTTCTTTTTTCGTCCAGATATTTTGTGACGAATCACATCATGCCAATTTGATATCTCTTGTGCTAACTTGGAAGCGCAAGCGTGATCTTGATAATCAAGTTGTCATTGCAGAGAAAACACTTGGTCCACAACTTATGTTATCAGATGACCCCAATGATCCTATCAATGATATTGTCTCGGTCCATACCGACGATAATCATGAAGCTGACAATGCTCCAGAAGTTCCTGATGTAGAGCTAAGTTTTTCGCTTACGCCTTGTGACAAGGATGATTGGCGTCTTCCTTATATCATATATTTACATGATCACATCTTGCCTCCCGATCAAAAAGTGGTGATCGTGTCAAATGCGAGGCTTGGAAATATTGTCTCATCTCGACTTCGGACGGTCTTTTGCAACTTTATCGCAAAGGCACAAGTCTTAACCCTACGCTTCGTTGTCTCATCAAAGTTGAAGGTTTACTCATCCTAGCGAAAATTCATTCAGGCCTATGTGGAAACCACTCCCGGGGGCGAAATCTTGCTCATAGAGCAATGACACAAGGGTACTGGTGGCCATATATGCAAAAGGATGCTAAATGTTTGTCTGAGAAGTGTGTTCCTTGTCAGAAATATGCTAATATGGGAACACTTCCAGCGACGGAACTTCATCCAATCTTGAGCCCTTGGCCGTTTGTGAAATGGGATCTTGACATTGTCGGTCCTCTTCCGAAAGCTCCTAGCAGTGTTCGTTTCTTACTCATCGCAACTAATTATTTTACCAAGTGGGCTGAAGTTGTGCCCTTAGCCCAAATCCATGCTTTGGATGTTAAAAAGATCTTTTGGCGTGACATTGTTTGTCGTTTCGGTATTCTAACATCATTGACTTCCGAGAATGGCAAACAATTTGACGCTAATGAAATTTGACAATTTTGTTATGACTTGAAGATTAGTCATAATTTCTCGGCACCGTACCATCCGCAAGCTAATGGACAAGCTGAAGCTACTAACAAATCCATTCTTACAATGCTCAAGCGGCGACTTCAACAGGCCAAAGGAAATTGGGTTAAGGAATTTCATGCAGTTATATGGGCTTATCGAACCATGCCTAAGCATTCAACGGGATTTTCTCCGTTTAATCTTGCTTACGGTACAGAAGCGGTCTTGCCTATAGAGTTGATGGCTCCAACCACACGAACTTCTGCCATGGAATTGGAGTCGAATGATCAAGCACTTGCTCAAGCCAAAGCCTTGATAGATAAGACGAGAGATGTAGGTCTGCAACAGTTAATTCGTTATCAGGCTGATATGAAACAAAAATATAATAAGAAAGTTTGACTTAAAGTGTTCGAGAAAGATGACTAGGTACTCTGTCAAAAGACGAGGTTGATAGATTCCGATAAATTTGGAGAAAACTGGACACATACATCATTGATCGCCCCGCCACCAAAGGATCTTATTTTCTCCGAGATTTAGATGGGACTGTTCTCGATAAGCCATGGATGCATTTCACCTGCGCAAGTTCTATAAGTAGATTTTAGTTGTTGTTTTCCCGTTATCCTAAAAAAAATACAATCTTTAGTTTGTTTCCATTTCAATCGTTTATTTTCTGTTATTATCCTTGCATTTTTCAAGACTCGATAATCAATAAAGAAGTAGTTCTTTCACTTCAGTTCCAATGGTATTATTTTAGTTATAACGAACTTTATTATCGCTACGACAAAATCTGATGAAGTTACCACGTTTAGCTTTATCAGTCTAAGTTTGAACGTTTTTACGCTCGCTTAGTCCATTACTATAGTTACGACAAAATCTGAAGAAGTTACCACGTTTAATTTTGTCAGTCTAAGTTTGATCGTTTTTACACTCGCTTAGTCCGTTACTATCGTTACGACAAAATCTGACGAAGTTACCACGTTTAATTTTGTCAGTCTAAGTTTGAACGCTTTTACGCTCACTTAGTCCGTTTCTATCTATCGTTACGACAAAATCTGATGAAGTTACCACGGTTAATTTTGTCAGTCTAAGTTTGAACGTTTTTACGCTCGCTTAGTTCGTTACTATCGCTTCGACAAAATCTGACGAAGTTACCAGGTTTAGCTTCGTCAGTTTAAATTTGAACGCTTTTACGTTCGCTTAGTCCGTTACTATCGTTACGACAAAATCTGACAAACTTACCACGTTTAATTTCGTTAGTCTAAGTTTGAACGTTTTTACGCTCGCTTAGTCTGTTACTCTCGCTATGACAACATCTGACGAAGTTACCCTGTTTCGTTTTGTCAGTTTTGATTTTGAACGTTTTTACGTTCGCTTAGTCTCATTTTGCCAAGTTAAAGTTAGCATTGGGGGCGTTTCATTCTATTTCGTTTCATCTACATAACTCAACAACATTGTCAGTTTTCCACAGGTATGTTATCTGACATCGCAACGATATTCAATTGCCAACCCATACTTTATTTTTATTTTCATCAACAGAAATTTTAGCTCTTAGGTATTACATTCATGCAATCACATAATAATTGGTTTGGGAAAATCCAATGGTTCCTTACCAGTTCTTCACTTAAACAACTTGTACAAATCTTTGTAATTCATCTTTTCATGTTCTAGTTTATCTCCCATTTCTGTTAGGTTCTCTGTCAATTGTCTTATGGTCGATTCATAATGTGTCATTTGCACGTGATCTTGGCCGAGCCACTCGTTTACATCTATCATCCGCTTGTTAATTTTCTCTACTTCTTTTTGCGCATGCTTAAGTTCCTGATCTTTGGTCGCCACGACCGACTTCAATTCTATCACCTCTGCTTTTGAGCGTTTGTGTTCTTCCATTATCTCATAGGCTTTCCTGAATTCTTCGTACGATCTCCGCTCTGCTTCTTCCGTCCACTCGATTAAGTCTTTGTTTTCGTCTTCTAACTCTATGTTGGTTCCGCTTAACGCTTTGTTTGCTTCTTCCAATTTTCGGTTGAGTATTTTCACTCTCTTTATTTCTTCTAGGGCATTGACTTCATTCGAAACGAAACTTTTCTTCACGGCCTTTTCGTGAATTTCTTTAACCCGTACTACCGCCGTTTTAACCTGCGGCAGGAAGATATCTAGTTTTTCATCAATCTTTCAGACTTAATCACAAGTTTATGATAACTGGTAAAAAATATTGACATACCTGTTTCAGACTGTCGAAAATCATTGACACTGCTCTATCATATTCTTCGATATTCTCCATGTTTTAGGCACATTTTCGATATTTTTCGAGCCCCTCTATTGGGCACGACACATTGTCTTTATCCCATATTCTTTGGATTGTCAGCCCTACATTCCCCCACAATATCTCGCTTGTTTCATCGTTCTTTCTTTTTTACCACAATTCTTGATTTTCTTTTGGCTTGGACAGATTCTTTTCGTTGTTTTTTTCTTTTTCTGCGTTTCTGCCAGTGTCCTTGGTACTTGGCGTGGTCCCTGGCAATACCTTCGCTTCGTCTTCCAAACTTGAGCATCTCTGCTTCATCTACCAATTTCATTGGATTAGTGTTAGACACGAATTTCATTACCGTCCAAACACAATAATAAAATTCAACGGTCAACTTACTGTTAACATGCAGATTCTGTGGTTTTCCTCTGTGAGTAGTATTACCCCTGACTGTACTTGTTAGTGGTCGTGGGATTCTGTGCTCCTGCATTTTGCTCTGCCGTTTGTTTTCTCTCACCAACTTTGTGTTCTTCGCTGCATTATCTTATGCAAGTATCACTGTTTCATTCTCTTCCCAGCTATTCTTTTCCTGCATATACCAAAGCAGAACGATATATTACATCTCCCCGGCCGTTTTACATATCTATGTTTTTATACGGTACATACATTTTCTTCTTTGTGTTGAGAATGTTTTATATTTCGTATGGGATGTTTTCTGCATTATAGTCTCGTCCCTCGGGGCATCATACATTGTCGCGTTGTTTGTCTCTGTTGGTCTTCGTTCGCCCTGTTTCTTGTGAAACATTTTCTTTTGTACAATTCGTTATTTGTGCTTGGCAAGCACAGCACTAATTCTCGCTTTGTTAATTCCGTTCCATCTTCTTTTTCACTCTCGCTATCACTGCCAAATATTGCATTTTTGAGTCTTTTACTTTTGTTCTCCATTTCACTATGTGTCTCCCTTGACCTATTAGGCCGTCGTTCGATACCCCCATAGTTTCTGAAATCAACAATATCATCAAAGTAGCTCAGATCTACCAATCTTTCGTCGGAACATTTATTAAAGAAAAAACGAAGGTTATTCTCCACTTCCTTTTGTCCAATTCAATTTCTAGTAGTATACTCGTGTTTTCTGTTAGACACAAAATAACTCATATTAGTCAACAATTTACTCTTAGTACAATTTTCAATACTAATATTTTGGCTTACCTCGAAATTTGTTCGGCACTTTAAACTCTGTCGGATTCCAGTTCCCTCGCAAGCGATACAAAAATCTATTCCATCCGGTATATATTTTCGGGAACCCTTTAAATCTTCTGTTTGGATTCTTGAATTCAACTTCAAATTTTATATACCCTTTCGTAAGTATAGCTTTTAGTTTAGGGTTTAGGGTTTTAGGTTGTATCAACGCGAAGAATTCTTGAGCCCCAAACCTTCTATTAAATTCATTTTGTAAACCGTGCGCTCTCGTAAAGATTAACCAGAACAAAATTGGCAGTTGTCCCGGTGCAATTTGCAACTACTCCAATAATTGCGCAATTTCTTTGCTCAACAAAATTGCACTTCCACGACTTAATTGTGAGTAAGTCATTACTACTTCATCTTCTTCGACTTTCGTTTAAAATCATACACTTTGTCCATCTCAAATCTCTCAAGTACTAATATTTTTTGTATTTCCTTAAGTGACCATCGCCACGGCTTCGTGTATTCGTTGTATCTATCACCTTCTTTCCACCTCACCAAGTCTACGATCGTCATCGAGTCTTCTTCTTCTCGATTATCTTTCGCCCGGATAATACGATCGTTTCTACTTGCAGCACAAAAAAAATTAAAAATTAAAAAATTAAAAAAAAAAAAAAAAAAAAAAAAAAAGAAGAAAAGAACGGGTCAGATAGCTCAAAAACCGGATTCACCTTATCCAAATGGGGTGCACCGGGCCAAATCCATGCGACGCAGGTATGGTGCCCTTCTTTTGCTGGCGCTGCACCATATCGTGTTTGTTCAAACTAGTTTTTGAATAAGGGCGCCATCATCTATCGCCATCACAGCGTTTCCTCCACAGCCTTCCGGGTTTTTTCACGTCCGCAGCTTCCTCCACATGCACTTTTCTCTTTCTATACACACCACCCCAAGACTTTATCTCAACAGAGAGTAATGGCGACAGCACTACAATGCATAAACACAAAGCTTCATGGCGAGAGCACATATCGGGGCCTGTCACAACGAAACAGACTTTTCTTGTGGGATTGGTGGTACCAACTTCCCACTTGCTGCACAGACCATCTATGTCAATAGATATGGGGCAAGAACGAAAGCGAGTCGCTAGAGTGCTCTGCCACCAAAGGCCATGTTGCTTTGCCAGCCAGCCTTGTCCCGTAAGCCTAACCGAAATAGACACAAGTTTATATCTAAACAGAGTTTGATGGAGAGAGAACATACCTACTGGTCAACGCGCAGACAAAACACAGAGTTCTAGAGCGGCTGTGTTGGCAATACTGAGGAAGAGGCAAAGCTTTCTACGACTTCAGGGAGTCTTGACCACGTTATGTTTGATGAGCGTCGATGTCTTTTCTTGGATTGGGATTTGCGGTTTCGAATTATCGTCGGAATCGCTCAGCCTTATGGTTCTGCGCCAGCACTTATATAAGGTTTTTTCGATATGGTTTTCCATTGCTGGTGGGATTCTTTTCTAATCCAAATTAGTCTCTAATCTTAATTCTTATCTACTCCACACTCTTATCTAATTTGAAACCTTTGAATCCAATTCGTATTTAACTTCCTTTTCTTCCTATTATTACTAAACTGCCCCTACATTTAATTTTAATTGTCTAATCCTAATATCGCTATTCCGCTAGCATGCGTCGTCGAAATCAATTTTCATATTATTACATAATGCGTTCGGTACAGTTTCGGCCATCAATTTCTTTTGCAATTTTTTCTGTGCATCTTTTATTTTTTTCTGTGCATTTTCAGCCATCTTTTATTTAACTACATTGTGTCCCGTATACGTTAGTTTGACATTATTGCGTTCCCGATAATTCACGAATTTTTTCGACTATCCATTTTCCTATCGTTTACATTCACATGATACTTTGTTATACATTCCGGCATTCCGCTCACTCTTTTCTTATTCCATTTTTTCCTTGATTTGTCTTTTCTTCTTTGCCATATGAACTTTGTTCGCATGCCAAAGAGGGGGAGGTGTTTCGACCCCCACCTACGTGGCAAACGTCCATTAATAGGGGTCTCTATTTTTATTCGTTTAATCGGCAGGGCTAAAGCCCAATTTGCAATACAATGGATCAATGTATAGGCTCATTAACTCATGTGTCTAAGGCTGAACCTTAGCCACATGGCTTGCCACTAATGTACATTAATTTATGTCCAGATTCATTTATTATCAAAGAGATAATTATTAGTTGAGAGTTATATTCAATTACAATTACTTAAGCTACAAGAATACTTGAGCTACAAGGTGTCTCTACTCTACCTATATAAATACCAAACTATTTTTCATAAAGAACTACGTCTTGAGACTTTATCCCATTGATTAATTTGGGTACGTAGGCAACCGCAAGGTACAGTCTTATCATTCTCCCGATCACCATCACTTTTCTAACTACTTTTCTACGTTCTTCATCTCTTTCGTCACCACTTAGTATTTTGGTCATATTTGGTTGAAACACTATAAATTGCAACTGCCTTGCTGTGAATGCCAAATTCCAACTTTCTGCAATATCATATCGAGCTCTAATCATAACCCTCTTGGTGTTTTTGGAGAAGCCTTATTTCTTGGTATGGTGTGAGTGTTTTAGCTTGATATTTTTGGAGAAGGCTTCTTTTTTGGTGTGGTGTGGGTGTTTTGGGTGGGCGTAGTGTTTGGTTGTGACGAGACCCACTCCTTATGGTCACATTGAGAATGTTCAAAATTAGATGGATCTCGCTTTGAAGAGTTCTCATCTCCAGTTGAAAGCTTTATCCTGCAGCTACCTTTCGACCGACTTTTGGTTTTTGCTTCCTCACGAGGCGGTACTAGCCATGTACTTTATGGTACGTCAATCTCTATAAGCTTCCTAATCATAACCCTCTGCTCTTCTTCAGAAACCATTGCAAACATTTTCATGAACAAGTCGATCGAAGGTGTAACATCGGGACCAACACCCACTGACACATTGGGAGAAGCAGACAATATTTTCCAAAAGGGGTCGATAGCAGTCAAAGGGATGGACGGCTCTTGCTCTTCAAACTCAATTAATTCATGAGCACATGGTAATCCATGGCTCGTGCACAAATAGCACTAACACCTGATCTCTCCATCTTTAACACGCTTTACGCGGGTATCTATTTCTTTAAATAGCAAGTCCAAACACTTGTGTGAGACAAGGCATCTGAGTTCATGAAACAAAGGAATCTGGTAGTGGTGCTGAGTTACAATCATACTCCTCTCGAAGGTAGCTCTAATCTTGGACATCTGGATCTCTATAATCGGGTGGATTAAGCTAAACATACTCAAAAAATCATGACAGTTTGCATTTCCTAGTACACGCTTGACCTGAGCATGAGACCCTTCAACTCTATTGGTCGTTGTACTCCCAAAGTGAATGTGTTGGTCAATCCAACAACATACAAATCGATTCCTGTGAGAAAACCAAGTCTCTCGCAAATAACTAACAAAATTGGAGTACTCTATCCTGTAATATTTCTCCAAAGCATCCCATCTACGCTGGAAAATAACCTCTGTCTTTAATTTGACTACAGTGTTCCACAAGAACTGGGCCTTCTCTACAAGTTCTGTGGTTGAAAAAATATCGTAATATTTTGAAAGGACGCACGTTGCTATATGCCATTTACATAGATATTTGTGTGCATTAGGAAAAACTTTGTCAGCGGCACTCATCAGGGCCAAGTCTCTGTCAGACATAATCACAAATGGGCTTATGTCACCAAGCAAGCCACTAAACTGATGTAGGGCCCACACGATCATTTGTTGTTTTAGATCGGCAAAGACACGACACACGGTGAAAGACTTCCACGTTGAACTCACCCCAACAAACTGTACGAAAGGCCACCGATATCTGTTAGTTTTGTAGGTAGCGTCTAACATGAAAACTATTAGAAAAGTTCTAGCCAACTTAACACCTTCTGGATGGGCCCATAACAACCCCGTTATCTCCTCGGTATTCTCATCATGTCTCAACTCCTCAAAATAATGTTCTTTTGCTAACAACTCATGCAATCTCTGCAATTGTGTGAGACCGTTCATATCTAATCTCCTCACCTTCTGCCTTGCAGTGTAGACTTGTGATATACTAGATATATTTTCATGATACCTATTATTAATGGAATCCAAAATTTGTTTAGGCTTTATTCCACACTTACTCATCTCTGACAAGTACTCAAACTCTGGGAACGGTCAGATGAATAACAAATGCATGTCCTTCAAGGGTCTTCGCCAATACATGGTTGTGAATACCATTTCTAACTTCTATTTTCCAACTATCGACAGTGCCGCGTTGGAAAATGCCTTTTAACTTAAATGGACATCCCGATTTCTTGGTTCCCAACCTTCTCTTATTTGCCCTCCTTACGTCTTCCTTCTTGTGTGACCGATATACACCCAAGCACTCGCAAGCAAAATTCAATCTTGCTACTCGATTTCCCTTAGCATACTCCAACTTTTCAATGACCACAACCACATTAACTTGTTTTCCTCTAGCGGTTGCCCAACCAATTGCCTCGTTACGTGTATGAAAGACCTAAACATATAAAAAAAAACAATAACTATTATTAATACACTAATAAAATTACATTTAGAAATTTTAAAAAAAAAATGAAATCAATGCCTACTCCATCATACCCTTTCCGTAGTAAAAATTTTTGTTGTATCACTTAAAATCGGTTAACAATCCATGTCATTCGAGTTTGCAAAGGATTGGTTCTCGGATAGTGGCAAAGGATCTTACATATAGAATAAAACAAGCGTCTCAAACAATTTGGGTAATGAGGGATTTCAAAGTCACAAAAAAAATAAACTTCTCACTAAATTTAGTCCAAACGACCCAGTCATGTAGTTCCATATAGGGTCCAAACGACCCAGCCATGTAGTTCCATAGGGTCCAAACGACCCAGCCATGTCGTTTGGGCTCGTGTTTTGCATTCATTCATTCATTCAATCAATCAAGTGATTTGCATTCATTCTAATCAATGCTCTCTTGTAGATTCATTTATTCATTAATTCAATCAATTAAGTGTTTTGTATTCATTCTAATCAAGTGTTACCTCATTATTTAGGTTTGCTTGTCTTTGTCATCGACGATTTCTCGGCATCTCATTTGCTCGACTAGTCGCATCTTCTATTTCTTCAACTTCTTCACCTTCACCTTCAATATTTTGTTCCACTTCTTCATATTCAACATTTCTTCTATTTTCTCCTTCTCTAATTTGTTATTGGACCTCAAGCATTACCTCAAATGTTTCTTTTTCATCTTCGTGTTCCATTTAGGATTTTGATTGGGTATTATATGTAGAGAAACTTGAGTATTCTATGTAAGGAGTAAAGATTTTGATGAAAAAATGAGTAAGGAGGAGTATATGTGAAACTTTAGTATTCTATGTAGAGATATTTAAAATTTTGATATATTTTGAATAATTGAGTAAAATATGTTTATAAACCCGAAACCCCAAACTAGTTTATTATTCACAATTGAAAAAAAAAATGAAAAATAACAAGTTTAGATATAAAACAAATTATTATTTTAGATTTGGATAATTGAGTGAAATATGTTTGAAATAAAATTTTGTTTATGTCGGTACGAAATTTGTAAACCCTGAACCCTAAACCCCAAACCCCCAAACTAGTTTATGATTCACAATTTGAAAAAAAAAAATAACAAATAACAAGCTTAGATATAAAACAAATAATTATTTTGAATAATTAAGTGAAATATGTTGGTACAAAATTTGTAAACCCTAAACCCCAAACCCCCAAACTAGTTTATGATTCACAATTTGAAAAAGAAAATAACAAATAACAAGTTTAGATATAAAACAAATTATTATTTCGAATAATTTAGTGAAATATGTTGGTACGAAATTTATAAACCCTAAACCCTAAACCCCAAACCCCAAACTAGTTTATGATTCACAATTGAAAAATAAAATAAAATAACAAGTTTAGATATAAAACAAATTATTATTTTAGATTTTGGCATGTTTGATTACATGTTTTAATTTGGTTATATAGATACTATGTCATAACAGATAAAAAGTGCAGAGTGCATGTAATTGTGTTGGTGTAACTAATTGTGTTGTTCTTAACCCAATTTTTTAAATTGGATTTCAATTTTCCTAATTCAATTATGATGTGTTGGTAATTGATTATTACTAATTCAATTTTGCAAATAATTGTTTAAATAAATTATTACACAATTATGATAGATTAATGATTTGTATTATAAGAAAAGTGTTCGGTGTTTTTTTTTTTTTTTAATAATCTAGAGGTTATGGCTGACCTCAACCTGTATTAGAAGAAAAACGGGGATACATAGTTCCTATTCTATCTGCCTCTATGATACGATGTAACTTCTCGTCTAGAGGAGGAGAGAATACAACATTACCATCATCTGGCGATCTATACAATTTTGAAAGATAGTCAGCTACCTGATTTCCTTCTCGAAAGGTATGGCTAAAAGAACATTTAGCAAAAGAGCAAGTAATACTTCTAATGTAGGCTACCGTATTAGCACAATACCATGGACTGCATTCATTCCCTTTCAAAATGTTTATGGCTCCCAGAGAGTCCGAATTGACTTCCAGTTTTTCTATACCCATCTCTTGGGCCTGCCTAAGCCCAACTGCAATGGCTTGGATTTCCTGGTATATGACTGAGTTCTTTGACGAGCACCCTGCATAAGCGCGAACTACATTACCCAAGCTATCTCGTATAGCCCCTCCATACCCACTTCCATTTTGCTGGACCGAACCATCAGTGTTAAGCATGTAAGCATCTTGTTCCGCTGACTTCCACTTGCACCAAAGAACTTCCTGAGGTTTAAAGTTCATATGCAGTCCCAACCTTTCAGCAAGAGCTCGCAGAGAGTAAGAATCTTTGACCTCTGTTAGATTTTTCTGTATGTACAGTTTCATTGTGACCATAATCTTTGAGATTAACTGTTGGGGCGTCAACAAGATGTTCTTCTTCTTCCGTCTGTTCCTTTCGCTCCAAATCTCGTGGACAGTAGCTCCAATAAAAGCTTTGAAGATATTAGCACAGGTGGTGGTTTGCCGACATAACCTGAAAATACTATACCATTCTGATGAGGAGTCTTTGACCAGCTCCCCGAGTCCAAGGTTATTTTTAATAGAGGCCCAGACCTGCTTTGAGTATTGACAGTCGAAGAATAAATGCTTTGAGTGCTCTGAGGACGTACCACATAGACTGCATTCAGAGAAGTTCAAGGTCTTTTTCTGTATCAATCGATCCTGAGTGGGAAGACAGTTTGAGAGCAATTGCCACAATGTAAAAGAGAATTTTGGGATAGAGAGCTTTCCCCAGACCACCCCTGTACCATTTTACCTTTTTCTCTCCTTTCGCAGAATCGCATATGCTGATTTCATCGAGAATTCTCCGCTACTACTACTCGTGACCAAATAACCTCATCTTTGTCTAGGTAACTATTCACTTCAGATTCAAGATGCGGTTTTTCAAGGAGCTGTCGAGATAGATTCCACCATAGAGGACCGGTTACCTTGAGAGACAGAATTTCACGACCTTTGCATCCATTGGTAAAGAAAGGAGTGTCTCGCTTCGATGATTCCCAAAGCGGTTGACACGAAAGCACCATGGATCATGCCGTAAGAGGGTGTTAGTCCCATCTGCTATAACATATCGGACATGTTTCGAGCAATGTTCGATGCTTGAGAATCCCCCCTCCATACCCAAGAGCAGCTTCTTTGTCGGTATTTTCATAGTCCAAAAGAAGGATTGCTTTATATGTTGGCTCCAAGTCCAGTTTGACCACAAAGATCCATCCTTCTCAGCTAATCGGAAGATCAGGCCGCAGTAAGCCGCCTTATTCCAAGTTCTGGCATCTATCATGCCCAGTCCACCCTGATCTTTAGCATACCGTAGTACCTCATGGCTGGCATGATGCATCTTCCTTGTCATGTTGGGCCCCGACCATAGAAAACGGTTGCAGATCTTAGAAACATTGTCCAGGACTTTCTTTGGTAAAACAAAGGTTTTAGACCAATATACTTGAAAGGATGAGAGAACTGATTGGATAAGTTCAAGTCGACCAGCCCTTGACAAAGAAAAATTCTTCCAATTAGAGATCCGAAGAAGATCAGTCGCTCTACTAAAGGTAGACAATCTCGTATACCTAACCTTGATGAGGTTAGCGGTAGACCAAGATATATAAGAGGCGGAGAGATAAGGGGTATACCCAAAGCATTTGCCAAGTCCAGACTGCTTTGCATGTGACATACACCCAACCAACAAATGATGATTTATCTGAATTGATATTCAAACTGTGAAGTGCTAAAACGTACTAGGATTTCCTTTATTGCAAGAATAGATGCCATATCTCCTTTGCAAAAAATCATAGCATCATCCACAAAAAATAAGTGAGAGATACTCAGCTTCAGGCATTTAGAGTGCGGGTGAATGTGGCCAGCAGAGAGAGCTTGCTTTAGAAGGCCAGAGAGCACCTCCATCACCAGGACAAATAGATATGGTGAAATTGGGTCGCCCTGCCTAAGACCTTGTCCACGTTCGAAGAATCCTTCAGATGTTCCATTGATGATAATGGAATAAGAGGGGGTGGTGAAGCACATCGAAAGCCATTCTATGAAGATAGGAGGAAACCCAAATCTCATCAAAATCATACCCATGGCTTCCCAATTGACTGAATCAAAGGCCTTCTTTATGTCTATCTTGATTGCACAATTCCTGGTGCCGTATTTCCTGTTGTAACCTCGAATAAGCTCATGCGCAAGAATAATATTATCTTGGATGTTCCCGCCGGGACGAAGGTCGATGCGTGAGAAGTTATGAGTGGCATAAATTCCTTCATCCTGCTTGTTAGAAGCTTGGCCACACACTTGTAAATAGTGTTACAGCAGGCAATGGGCCTGAATTCATCAACCTTTGAAGGCGCAAGGGTTTTTGGAATCAAGCAAAGAAGGGTGGAGTTTATACCCCTTGGAATGAACTTCCGATTGAACATATGCTGAATTGCAAGAGAGAAGTCTTCCCCAACTATATCCCAAGCTTTCTTAAAGAAGAAGGCATTGAACCCGTCAGGCCCCGGCGTTTTGTTATCATCCATAGAAAAGAGTGCTTCCTTGATTTCCATGATATCAAAATCCTTGATCAAACTATCTGCACTCTCAAGAGGCAGCTCCTGGAGATTAAGCTGCTCCAGAAGCCCAGGATTACAAGAGGGCGAGGAAGAGGAACCCAACAGATCCCTATAGAAGGATATGAAAGTCTTAGCAACATTAGCCTGTCCTTCCTGCTGATATCCTTGAGTATCCAGAATAGACCAAATGTTGTTCCTTATCTTCTTTTCCTTTACGGCATTGTGGAAGAAAGCGTTTCCTTTGTCACCAAAGGATAACCAGTCAGTGTTAGTCCTCTGCATGAGATCATACTCCTCCATAAGCATAAGATCGCAAAGCTCAGATCTACGGCGGCCTTCTAGAACAGAAAGATGAGTATCAAAAGGGCGCTTCTGCATTTGCATTTGGATGTCTTCTAGGTTGGCCCTGGCAGCTACCACCTGATTTTGTAGATCCGTGGAACTAAACTTAGGCCAGCCTTTAAGAGCTTCCTTGAACAACTTTAGTTTCTTACAGAGCATAAACGGTGGATTGCCATGTCTAGGGATAGACCAGCACTTTAGAAGAGTTTCCTTGAAGGCATGATTCACAACCCAAGAGTTACTGAGACACGAAAGCGCTCCGTGTATAAGAGTTGGAGACCGAGATTAGGATAGCGTATGGTCCGAAAGACCACCGGGGTAAAACTTCCACCGAGAAGATGAGAAATGGGTAGCCCACAAGGAATTGATAAGGCACTGTCTATCTTAGACCATTTCGCGATAGAGCGGAACCATTGTTAGTCCATGTAAAGAACCCTCCTTTGGACTTATGTTCATAGAGTCCAACAGAGTTAAGACAAGCCGCAAAGGGATAAGTTTCCTTGGGTGTACCAAGTCGATTACCAATTCTCTCGTGAGAATAGAGAACATTATTAAAATCTCCAGCCACACACCAAGGACCGAGAAGGTTGTGTTAAGATCGATGAGATCTTGCCGAGAGGTCGTCCTTTCCGCTCTTTTGTTACTTGCATAGACTCATGTAAAATGAAACTCTGCTTGTTGAACCAAGGATGGTGACTCGAGCATGAATGAATTGATTGCTCTCCAAAACTTTTGAACTCCAAATTTGAAGGATCCCATGAGAGCCAAATCGGCCCAAAGATCGACTGGAGAGTAGTTATGCTCAAACTTCCAAGGCGGGCAAAGCAGCCCCCGCCGATACTCAAAAAATTTCTTGCCGAACTTTCGTTTCCAAAAGACAAAACAAGCAAGTTTATTCTTGGTTTCAAAGCATTAAGTGCCTTCGCTTTATTCACATCATTTAAACCCCTAACATTATGAGTGCGGATCTTCATGGGATCATCGCGTTTATTTTTCCCCCGTTTCCGGAGCTTTTGGCTCTGCCTCTCCCTCTATTTTCTGATTTTTGCATGTTGTTGTTGTTGTAGCTGGCCTCTGGTAACAACTTGTGACGGCATATTCAAACTTATGACTTGCGGAGAGATCTCAATATGGTCGTCAAAAGGTTCCTCATTCGTCTCCGAGATGTCGTCATCGATACCTTCCTCCTCCATAACTAATCTTTGCGTAAAGCATTATTTGTCCACGCGTTGAACTGGAAGAGTTCCTCACCAATCTGAGCCTACCTCCGGTTCAAAGGTCGGCCGCGGATTTGTTTGTGTGATGAGAACACAACTACTTCTTTTTTCCTCTGGGATTTCCACGCCTCGAGAGGAGGAGGTAGGACTACCTGAAATCCCCAAAGGAAAGGAAGAAGATCCATTCTGCTTATTCAAAGTTGAGCCTTCAGTAGCAGAGCTAATAAGACGAGGGAGAGAAGGAGTGGCTAGCAGCGGCCCCAGCGAACCAACATTAGCCTTGTTATATCGAGTAAGAGACTGACTTGGCCTCAAAAAAGATGTAGAGGAAGGAGTGCCAGCGATCGTCATGGCATGGCAAATGCTAGGAGATTCCCTAGAAACCACCGGGTCATCCCAAGAGAGGTCGGAGAACGAGCTGACATCCTATCAGAACTGGGAGAGACCCTAGTGACTACTAGGCCATTGTCAACCTCTGGGTAAAGCCGATTTATGTCAACTTGCAAGTTTGGTCCAGCTGTAGCTGCAGCAACTGTATTTGCAGTACTAGGAGAATCCCTAGAGACTACTGCATCCAAGAGGGGGGACGGAGGTTGTTGCAGGTCGTGCTGATGACGTGTTGAAGTCCTTGCAGAACTTGGAGATTCTCTATTGTCAACTGCAACATTGATCATAGCTAAGACATCAGACCCAGCAGGGTCACTGAAGCTTGGAGTTGCAACATTTTGCGAGTTCGACCCGGCCATTTGGAGCTGCGCAGCAGGGTTTCGTTTCGGATCGATTAGTTCTAGGAACCCACACTTGAGTAGGAGCCGTTGGGCATCTAGCAGTTAGATGTCCAAACCTACTACATCTAGAGCACGACGGGGGTTTCCAAGGATACTCCACGTCAACGAACACAACTTTGCCACGTATCTTCAGTTTTATCGATGATGGAAATTCAAAGTCCAATGGAATAGTAACACAGACTTTCGCAAAATCTAGTCGTCTCTTCATTGACGTTGCTCCATCCATACAGAGAGGACCCCCTATAAGACTAGCGAGGAAGGATAGTCCTTTCTTTGTCCATAGTTCTTTCGGGACTTTTGAGAGTTTTGCCCAGATTGGCACTGTTGTAACATTATTCCTTTGGCTTTCCGCCTCCGGTGACCATGGCATAACAACAAAGATCTTCCCCGCGATAAATATTGGACCACCTTCAAGGACAGCTTGTTTGTCTTCAGAAGCAGTGAAACTTATATAAAACAAGTCCCTGTCTGTGGTAATATCCATGGAACCTTTTAACTTCCAGGTTTTCTCTAAAGCATTCTTAACAAATGGGAAGCTCATCCTTTTATCCAGGAAGAATCCGATTAGCATATCTTCCCATTCAGCGATACCCACATCAATGACGTCTTGGGGTACCACTGCTGCCCTTTCTTCAAAAGAAGGAGAGCAAGGTTCTAAAGCCGAGTTAGAAGATGCCAGTATAGATTTATCGTTTTGAAAGAGGGAGCTCCAGCGAAAAGGTTGAGGAGAGGAGGATGATTGTGGAGGAGCTAACAGAGTCGCCATAGCTGTTATCACTTGAAAGAAGAAGGAGAGAAAGCTACAAGCCTAAAGATCCAACCCAAAGAACTCACACATTAAAGTCGTGGAGGATTTTTTACCAATTTGGATGTGTAGAGAGCCCTTTGCAATTCAGAACATCCATCAGAACCAAATGATGGATTTTACCCGAATTGGCAAGAAAGAAATAGGTGAGGAGATAAGTTCCTAAACCAAACCAAAGAGTTTAACTAAAAGCGGCAAAAAGAGGCGCACAGGATCATATGAGTGACTTAAGTTATATCACTCCATATCGCCCAAAAAAAGGTCCCCATGACTACATACCATTTTATGAAGGGTGACATAAAGTGTTCGGTGTTTATGTATAAGAAAAGTGTAATTGGTGTTTATGTAATCAATTTTTATTGGTTAATCGGGCTAATCATTGGTTAATCAAGAATTTCCTTGGTTTAGAACTTCTCAATTATTTTAGTCCAAACGACTTCACCATATTGCCCTATAGAAGCCCCAAATGACCTAGCCATACTGCTTGCATGTGATACCAAATGACATACACAGACTATTCTATGGAAAAAAAAAATAGAGATCTCTGTCTCAAATGATATTGTCAAGCCGTTTAAATGCACACTCAAATGATGTGGTCAAGCCGCTTGAGTGTACACTCAAATGATATGGTGGTACCATTTGAGTGTACACTCAAACGGCATGCTCAGACCATTCCATGGAGATTCCAGAGGGCCAATTCTTAAACGACAGGCTAAGACTGCGTGTGTGTACACTAGAACAACATGGTGGTGTCGTTTGAGTGCATACTCAAATGACCTAGCGGTATCGTTTGAGTGTATACTCAAACGACATGGCGAGACCGTTTGAGTGCACACTCAAACGACCTGGGAGTTTCGTTATGGCGAGACCGGTTGAATTAGTTGTTGGGCCTGGGCTTTGATGGCAAACTTGTAATATTGTAAACTTGTAAAATTTCTTTTTTTTTGGGGGGTTGCCTAATCCAATTTGATGAGTGAACAATTAAATCACCTTCTTTTTTTAAGTTCATGCCATATGGCGTGTCAATATGTGGGTGGTGTGTCAGTATGTGGGTGAGGGGTTGTCACATCCTGAACGCGGTCCAACTCATTGTGTCTGAAAGCCCAACAGTCACAACAAAAAGCCTGTGCGAATAGGGCTGGTCATCGAGCTGCCCGAGTCAAGTCAAATTTTACTATTCTCAAAACTCGCACATGTAGAAGCTCGACTCGGACTCGACTTCGAGTTTAATATGGAGCTCAAGCTCAACTCATCCAGTTGTACTAATAGCTCGAGCTTGACTCGTTTTGCACTACGAGCTTGAGTTCAAATTCAAGCTCAAGTTCAATTTTATTTGAACTCTTGAACTCAAACCCAAACTCGAAAAAAAAAGTGTATAAAACATTATATTAAAACGGGTATAAATTATAAATTATAGTTGGTTATAAATTATAAAACAGGTATAAATTATAAATTATAGTTAGTTATAAATTATAAAACAGGTATAAATTATTATAAATTATATATTGGGTATGGGCTTCTAAAACGAGTAACTCATGAGCTACTCAAACTCAAGCTCGACTCAAACTAGAACGAGTAGCACACGAGCTACTCGAACTCGAGGTACTCAGTATCTAGAACGAGCTTTAAATTAAGTTCAAGCTTGGTTCATATTTTTGCACGGACGAGTTTGAGTCGAGCTATTAGTACAACTGGAGTTACTCGCGAGCAGCTCAACTCGATGACCAGCCCTACACTGCAATCCGTTTGTTACTGAGTGTGCTACTGGGCACTTCTTTTTCTGAGTTGCTAACGGCAAGCTAGTATGCTTGTGTGTTAGAATTTTGGGCCTTTTTTACTTTAACCCCACAAAAGTATCGTAGCATTTTTTGTGTTAAACCTCCGTGCATTTTTAAAATCATTAGAGTTTGCACCCCCACTTTATACCTAGAATTTTGTATTTACACAAATGATGGAAATAAAAAGAGATTTTTTAACTAGCTCCACATGTTTGTTACAATGGGAATGTCAAAGATCCATATAATAATATAATAAGGGTGTACGCAAAACATGTTATTTGCAATTTTAGAAAGCAACAAAATTTAGTTTAAAAAAAAAAAAAAAAAAAAAAAAAAGGAATGCAAATTAACATACTATCAGTTTGAACCAGTGTCGGCCCTGAGGCAAAGTCACACAAGCAAGCGCTTTGGGCCTCCATTATTTTGGCAAAGTAAAGAGTCACCAGTCCACCACTAGAGTCCATTGAAACAATTTAACGCACCTTGCAATATACACTTATTAATAAGAACAATATAATTATAGATTTAATCGAAACTTATATATGGCTAATGAAATTATTAAATCCACTTGCTATTTCACAGATTATGAAATCAAAAGATGCATAAAATCTTATTTGTTACATAAAATAAAAAGGAATTCGACTAAAAAGAGGTGAAAACAAATAATAACGCGAGGTAAAAAATGCATCGATTTTTGTTTTTGACATGTGAATAGACACATATAGGCCACATTTTAAGAGTTGGCTTCAAGCCACCAGAAACTCAGGGCCGGCGCTGGTTTGAACACCTACATGGAAAACATGAGATGCGCATGGCAGGATGGTAAGTTTAATTTCCATTTTACGGATGGTAATTCACAAATATACGGTAGACATTTTTTTTACTAGCTAGTAGCTAGAAAAATTGAAAACTTGTAGTGTTCACCAATCACCACATGCATAATTTGTGTTGGAGCGCTGAAAATACAGTAACTAACAAATCACGCATTGTCGTTCTAGAATATAAACCTAATCTATTATACAAATCAAAAGTAAGATATATTTATAGGCGTTTTAACGACATTTTGTCGTTAAATGAAACGAAATTTACTAGTTTTCGAGATAGCTAGATAAGGTAGCATTATTGTCGTTTGTGTAAGTTGAAACAGGTGTTTTAACGATTTTGATCTCTTAAAAAGTTAACAAAAGGTTCCTTAAAAGTTAACTTTTACAGAATTTAACTGCCGTTAAGGATGACTCTTAATTTATAAATTGTAGAAATTATACATAATTTATCATCAAGATCTACTAGTTTGTAGTCTTTGTACATGTCTTCCAACTTCAAGATTTGAATTTTATGATGTTGCTTTTAATTTTTTGGAAAACTTATTAATTTGGAAATAAAGAAGAAGTGAACTAGAAGATTTGAGATTAAAAAAACGGATTTTAATTAGGTCTAAAAAGGTAAACAAGCTGAGTCCAACCATAGTTATAACCATAGTTATCAATAGTCAAAATGAGATAGATTGTGGTGGATAGAAAATTATTAGGATACACTTTAGTCCTAAGCACTATCATATTTGATAGAAGTTTTTCTCTTAAATGCACGAGGTGTGTTTAAAAGTTAATCTTTCAAAATATATCAAAAATCAAATCTAAGTCATGACTTATGAGTGTCGGAGACATGGCATTGCACAGAGCACTAGTAGCTAAGAAAACACGAGTTATTTCTATGCAACATATTACAGACTCTTCTATTTTATGTTATTTATTTTTGAGATAGCTCTCATTATGAAATCGAGAGAGATATCCCTATTTAACGGCTCCCATCAGTTAGTAAAATCTTGACTCGGTCAACAACAATATTTTAACATTTTATATATAGTCGAGTTGAATAACTATTTTTTTTTTATTGGTAAGTCTATTTTAATGAGATAGGGCAGGTTTCGAGTTCTAGACTTTTGGTACGAGTACTCTTTTGGTATTATCAGCCAAAGCAGCATAAAAATATGTGAACAAGCCTGTTTTTAAAGATATTACGAGTTCGAACTCCAAACCTATAATATCATCACCCAAAATTTTTACCAACTAACATAGATGACAGTTACAAATAACTATCTAACTGGTGGGAGTTATTAAATTTGGTGCTAGTATGTCTCTTGATTTTCAAAACTAGGGTTGAATATCTCTATTTATCTGCTCTCGTCAGTTAGTAAAATCTTGACTCGGTCAACAACAGTATTTTAATATTTTATATATAGTAGATAGTTGACTAACTGGTAGGAGCCATTAAATTGGGTGCTGATATGTCTCTCCATTTTTAATGAGTGATCTTAGACATACCCATAAAAACACTTCCGTACCCCAACTTTGAAATAAATAAATAAAATTGCTTAAGACACATTTAGATTCCTAAATTACCCTTTCTTTTATTAAGTATATCAAAGACAAAATAAAACAAGTGCTTATTCTTGCAGCAAACACAAACCCTTCGCACTTATTTTCCTTTTTTTCTGTCATTTTTTTTCTCTTTTAGGAAAGGAATTAGAAAGAGATAAAATTGTAGAATTTAGTCTTCCTCCTCCTCTCACTCATCAGCCATTAATGTACTTTTTCCTCATTGCAGCTCCTTGCTGTCTTTCTCATTTTCCGCTTGAGAAATTTTCAATTTGATATATTTCTACTAAACTCATTTAACCCTTCTACAATGATAAAGAAGAAGTAATTACAATAAGAAAAAAAAAATCAAATTTGAAGCAACTTTTAGAAGAGGAAAAAAAAATTTGTTTTTTGGGCATTCTTTTACTTTTATTATAAGTTATTGTGTAGTGGATTCTTCAAGGTCCAGAGTATTATTTTCAATTTTTTTTATTTGTTGTTTCTTTTGGAATGAGTCTCTCGGTCTTTTTGTTTTTTCTCTTTCTTTACCCCTATTGAAAATATTTCAAATTAATTTGGAAGATATTACTGAATTGAAGCGGTTATTGGGATATGGCAAAAACTAAGTTAGTTATGGAGTACGGGAATATTTTTATGGGTATGTCCAAGATCACTCTTTTAAAAATGGGGCTATCTCAAAACAACAGCATTCAAAACAGGGGTATCACAAATGAACCCATTATTTGTTTTGCAAAATATTAACTTACCACCAGTACCAATACATCCCCAATCTAAATACTTCCAAATTCAGTTAATCACTTTTGTTGATTCTTCACATATCCATTACACTTGCCATTGAAGCAGTCTGTAGTTGAAGAGTAGGTGCACTATACTCCAATGGATTTGTTTGTTTCCCACAAACTTTCCTTTACGACTCGCCGCGTGTAAATTTTAATTCAAAGAAAAATGATAAAATCTGAAATCAAATGCATCCAAAAACCACGTTTGAGTTAGTGGTTTAAACATTTTCCGTCAATATATAATGTCGTTAAAATTTCCAGTTAATAATTTCATGTATTTATTTAACGTCCGTCAGGTTTACCGTTTATGTTAGATTAGCAGTCGGCGACGTGTTAAAAAAGTAACTCAAGATGGTTGGTAGTAAAACCATTTAAAGTTAAGACCCTTTGAGCTATAAAAGGAGGAGTGGCCTTGAACACCACCTTGACACCTTCTCATGTATTCAAAACATCAGTTTCTTCACTTTTTCACTCTTTTTTTTCACATGAACTTTCAATTATGTTTCTGTTTTTTTTTTCCTCTCACCACTCCTCAATGAGATAATAGTCAGTTTTTCTCCTTCAATTTGTATGTGTACATGTTTTTATATAATTTTGTACATTTTTTATTCGAAAAATGAGTGTTTAGAGTTGGGAAATTTCGAGTGGGAAAAAAAGTATGTGATGGAAATCAAGAAGTGGGGTGGAAGAGAAATTATATAGACTCAACTTCCACAAATTTTTCTTGATTTTCCACTTCGTGAGGCCTGCTCCTCCTATTTCCCTCCAATTTATATCTTTGATGGCAATTTATTCTTGAATTTCTTATTGTCCGCCAGAATTTTTAAGACCATTTTCATGTCTTTCTATAAATTTCATGTGTATTAGTGATAGAGGATGTAGAGTGTTTGGAGCATATTTGTTTAGGACTAAATATTTTTCTTAATAATTTACTTTGATAAGAAACGTATTATTGCATGTTCATGCAACATTGCAGATTTGCTCAAATATTTCGTGAAGAAGATTGTGGGAGCAATTAGAGATGTTTAATCCACATTTCAATATTGGCATTCCCCAGCCAAGACTCCAAGAAGCTGTTCCATTGGTGTACGACCCTACCGATGAATTTTTCATGTACATATTCAAGATCAAAAGGTGTCCAAAATTGCGAAGCCATGACTGGACTGAATGTCCATTTTTACACAAAGGTGAAAAAGCACGGCGTCGTGATCCACGTAAATTCCACTACTCTGGCATCATTTGTGCACAATACAGGAACGGTAGTTGCAGAAAAGGCGACTTATGCGAGTATGCTCATGGAGTTTTCGAGTATTGGCTACACCCAGCACGGTATCGGACACGTTTTTGCAATGCTGGGATGTTTTGCCAACGGAAAGTGTGTTTCTTTGCGCATTCAATAGACGAGCTGCGACCAAGTACTAAGCACAAATGTAATTGCCACACTCGAATGGACGGATGCAAAAGAGGCACAAGATTTGCAGAAAGTTCGAGTAGTATGACAATACTACCGAGCTTCCCATTGGCACCATCAACTAGTCGTGAAAGTTCCGTAGTAATTAATTGGGATGTTTTGGAGAATTTTGGGAAATTGAGGATTGAAGATGTGAATGAACCAAATATTAATAATGCGTCCGATTTTCGCGAGACTGATTGGAATGGTTTGCCCCACTGGCCTGATATCAACTGGGTTTCAGAATTGGTGGCAGAAGTGAGAGAGAGAGATGGTTGATTTAAGATTGCTATTTGTATAATTGTTTAATCATGTCTTTGTAGTAATTAGTAACGAAGTGAATAATGTAGCAGTTTCTTTCACTGTGAGCAGTAGAGTTGCTGTAACCTGTAATTCAGAAGAGAAGATTCTGCATGTCAAAGCAACTAAATAAATAAAGGGAAATGTATTTATGTACGTGGTTTCAATATTTGTAATCTTTAATTCTGAAAATCTAACCGTAAATGCCAAAATGGGACGTTGACTTTAAGATTAGAACAGTTTAGTGAAGATAAATTTTATTCCAACTATAGACATAGCCCCCACCAAAAAGCAAATGTACTTTTATTAATTTCTTGTTATGTTGTTTCTATATTTGTTTTCAGAATCCAAAATTCTATAGCAACCAAATCTTTTGAACCGAATTTGTGAACACACTGACGTGGCACTCATCAGGCAGTGTGTGTGTGGTCAAAGAAGTACTGAAAATCAAGGTCTCTAGTTGTTGTAGAAACACTCTTTCAGAATAAATTTCTTCAACGGTAATGAAGATTAAAAAAGCTAACGGTTTGTTTCATTTTTTCTTCTTCTTTTCTTTAACAGCACCACATAATGTGGTACAAGTGATATATAATGTCTTAACAACACCACATAATGTCGTACAAATGAGATATAATGTCTTACTATGATCATATATATTTAGTTTCATGTTATTTATTATTTTCTTTAACAACACCACATAATGTCGTACAAGTGAGATACACTGTCTTAACAACACCATATAATGTCGTAAATGTGAGATACAATGTCTTATTATGATCATATTTAGTTCAGTTAAACGTGTATTTTCAGGTTATCAAAATACAAATAACAGCACTACATAATATCGTACAAGTGAGATACAATGTCTTACTATATAATGTCGTACATATGAGATACAATGTTTTCATATATAAATATTGTGGAAGGGTATTAGGAGTATTTCAAGTGGAGACTACGTCCAAAAGTGGAATAAATTTTCTCTGCCATATTCAACGGGCTACTGTGTCCTAATCTTAAAGTCAACGTCCGATTCGAAAATTTACCCAAAAGTCGCCAATCTTTAAATGAAACATTTACTCTATCATTGAAGCATTGAAGAAACGGGCAACAGAACTGGCAGAAGAACATATCAATTAACATAAATTTTCAAATGTTAAGGAAGAAATTGCGATTAATCGATTATGTATGTTGTATTTGTGCCTTTGTGGAGTCAAGGTCCAAAATGTTGTATTGTCTCTGCTCTCTCACATTTTAAAATGTTCAAACTTAACATGCATGGGAAAAATTGTGTCTTCCGTGCAACTGTGCAAGTACAATGTTGTATTCCGCAAGATCATGTGTAAGTTGCATTACATTCGAGGTTTTAGCCAAATTGTTGTTTGGTTGTGCCAAAGTTGGAATTTATTAGAAAGGTCTGTCTCACATTGGTTCAACCGAGCCAAATTTAACCTTGAGATTATTCTTGGAGCGTGATACGGCCCGAACCGAATTTCAATGCATCACTTTCTCTTTTTTCTCGTGGTACCGCTGTAACGTGAATACGTGATGCACGTTGCTCATGTTTCAGTCAATGATGAAAACGAGGACAAATATATTTCTGAGTTAACGAGGACGCATTTCTTATTTAAACTGAGACTAGCTCTGTACTTCATCTGTCTCCAAAATCTCTTCACTTCGTTTTGTTGGAATGTAATGCATTCAACATGCATTATATCCATTTCATAGGTACGCAATCTTATATTATATATTATATTTTAATTTAGCTGGGACTGGGAACATATATACTTTATATTTGTTTTATTTTCATATATATATGCAACAAGCTAGATGAGCATGCACATATGTATATCTTGAATAAAGTCAACACTTTTGAGTGTGAATTTAGTTTTATATATATGCAATGCTATAAGAACTTCCCACTAGATTTAAGGTGACCCTTTTTACGTACTACATTAGTTACAAGTATTGAACATAGCCTCGATCATCATTGCCCTGAATCTTTCGAAGTTCGGAGCTTATGACGACACTCCCTGTGACCCTGAACTAAATGCCAGTTAGTGGTGTACATGGGATCAAACTACAAATTTTAATATGTTGAAAATGTGAAATGATGATCAGTAGCTTTTACTTAGTGAAGATTCAAGTACCGAGTCTAGATCGTCAATGCAAAGGAGTTTCTTTCTAGCATCTGCTCAAGTATATAGCCAGCTTTATTTGAATAACCTGGGTGATAGGAGTGTAGGACTACGGGAGACCTTTTAGGCTAAAATTTGTAGGATTGCAGTGTATCAAACTATCAATGTCAGAGAAAAGGGGGAGGACTAGTTCAGTATTTGTAATTATAATTCAACTATAGCACTTATAAATATGTATATGAGCGTATATGGACGCATGCTGGAAGATGTTTGAAGAAAGTTCTCAAAAGAAATAGTGAATGTATTGCCAAGGCAGAGTTGGTTTTTTCATAGTTGATGTGTCTCGTGCGTATTAAGTTCTTGTCATGAAAAAATTAATTAATGGTACGGCGTTTAAGCTCATACAGCCTAAGAGATTCGTCCCCAAACCATGGATCCTGCCAAAAGAAAATCCAATCACTAGTCCAATATTGTACCTAATACCTGCCTTGAAGGGGGGAAGAAATTTCATGGTACCCCTCCAAAAACCAGGAGCAACAAATGTTCATGCCACTGTCATCTATTCAAGTGATGTCTGGCATTTTTAACAGGGAGTGACTCTCCATGATAGATTGGGGGAAAAAGTAACTTTCTGAACCAACTATTTTTTTTAATCACTCACAAGGATCGGGTAGATGAAAGGTAAGTATACCCTTGACACGAAATTAAAAACGGCTCGAGTAGATGAAAGGTCAAGTATACTCCTGACGCGAAATAATAAATAGTCAGGCCCAACCGAAACGACCCGGTATATATAGTATGAATAATGATTGTTCATACCTATTTATAGGGATGTCTAAACGGGTACCCGATCCGGCCCGAATCCGATTTTTTGGGTTTTGAACGGGTATCGGGTTATTCGAATCCGGACCGGTTTTCAGCGGGTCGGATATTTTGTTGAGAAGTGTGACCAAACCCTACCCTAACCTTATATTTCGGGTACCCATCGGACTCAGGTTCGGATTTCGGATAGGATAAAGCCCGGTATAAATGACGAAAGAAGACAATAAAAAACTTTATTTGAAATATATATATACATTTTATTCCTTCTTTGGCTATCCACAAATCCTTCAAACAAAATAAAACTTCTAATGAATTTAGAAGTAATTATCACCTATACTCAGACATAATTATTTGATATGATTTAAAAATAGATAGATTCGGAATGAACTATAGACACATGATCACGTGCAATTACTGAAAAAATTGGAAATTCCGACATAATTTTTTTCATAATCCAATATATTAAATAACTCATAATTGTAAATATAAATGAGATCATAATCTAAATATTTATCTAACTCATTCTTTTATATGAGATTAGTAGTATGCAATTGAAACCGGATTTGGGGTTCAATTTCGGGTTTTTTAGCCTTTTTTATGGGTTTAAGGCTAAATTATCGGGTCGGGCCGGGTTTAGAGAGTGTAACCAAACCCTACTCTATGTATTTCGGTTCAGGTTCGGGTTTTGTAGGGTTCGGACAGAGTTCGGTGCGGGTATTTTGTTCGGGTTTTGGGCTGGTTTCGGGTTTCGGGCAAGATGGGCATCCCTACCTATTTAGGGTATGAACAATCACCTCAACATAAACTATGAACAATCACTGTTCATACATCAACATAAACAATCACTGTTCATACCTCGAACAATCACTATTCATACCTCAACCTGAACAATCACTATTCATATGAAGAATTGTGTAAAGTGGTAAGTGGGAAAAGTAGTACACAACTTCAGATGTTGCAGATCAGGACAGACATATATGGATCCTAACTGTCATAACTATACTAATCGACTTTTCAGTAGCAAACTACCAGTATAACAGTTACTAAAGTGTATGGCTGAAGATAACTCGGGCAAGTGATCAAATGCTATCTGTGTTTCTTTCTTTTTTGATTTGTTTAGTGTTCCAGATTTCTCTAGGTATCACATCCAAAAAAGAAAAATTTCATAATGGAAATAATTCACTAACATTTTTTATTTTCAGATTTATAACTTCATCTGTCTGTTTTATAAATCAATAATGACATGTTACTTGTGGTTTTTTAATTTGATCAACATGTTCTCTAACTTATTTGTGTTGACAGCCTGAACACAGTGACTCCATTGATGAATCCTGTTATGTTTCTTAATCAAGATGGTGAACCCTGAGGACTGTGAAGAACAAGGGTAATGGAGTGAGCTCAGCTGGTTCGAGTTCAGGTACCCCCAGTTGAATCCCTGCTCAAAGTACGCATCACACTCAGTTGGATGGGAATAATATTGTCACAATGAGGCCCGGTTGGGAAATAATAAGACATGTTGGAGCGGATACAGTGTTACATGATGAAGAAAATGGTAGCCCGAGTAGGAAAATCCCAAAATGAGCGAACAAGGAAGACACAATTCACTCGTAATACAAACAAATCTTTGATCGGATTATAAGCCAGGGAAAATTTCAAAACAGAGCGAACGAGGGACAACACGAGTACATTGTCTTGTCATAGCTCTTGAGTAGACGAAGGACAAGAAGTCTATGAATATTCTCTGGAAAAAAAAATTATAATAATAATAATTCTGTTTTGGCTGATAGATTCGGGAATGGTTCGTCTGGATGCTCGAGTTTGCTATGCAAATATTGCCTGCACAGCCATGTTAATGGAGGGA
The DNA here is from genome assembly GCF_015680905.1 of Coptis chinensis. NCBI lineage: Eukaryota > Viridiplantae > Streptophyta > Magnoliopsida > Ranunculales > Ranunculaceae > Coptis > Coptis chinensis. Next base: position 37,665,886 of record NC_141456.1, on the reverse strand, counting down.
AAAATCACAAAGGATGGCCTTCTGTGCAAATGTTGTAAGAGAGTGGTCACAGTAATTTGAGGATCATGCAGGAAGAAAGCTGAACGATGCTTATCAGAACATTTTCCTTGAAACTGGTATCAGTCCACTGAATTGTCAAATTGGTGCATGGAACCTACAAGATAAATCTTCCCTTTGTAGCTACTGCATCATTGAAAGCCATGAAATTGATTCTGATGACAATAATGATATCTGTGGTACATGTGAGGATGTCAATGAGCTTCTCTGTTGCCATGGCTGTCCCTCGACCTATTACCAGAGCGGTATGGATGTCGAGGTAAAACAAAAATCATCCCCACACAAAATCTATTCTTATATTTTCTCCATCCAAGAGCTTCTTGACATCCTCTGCTTTGTGATTTTTTGATAAACTATCCTTTACAGGTTCTTCCTCAAGGTGTTGGATCCACCCAAATTGCATGTGCAGATTCTGTAGAAGATCTAAATATGAACCAGCTGGCCCGCTAAATACAAGTTTGCAGTGAAAATTTTGAAATTCATGCAGGAGGCAAGCTCAACGATACATATCAGCTGACCTCTTGAATTTACCTCTTTAACCATTGAGAGGCCTTGCTAATAAATCCAGAAGTGACACAGTTAAAAGCACAGCAGAAGTCTGTGTGAGTGGTGGCATGCTATCAACCAAACTAGTGGTAATACCTGTCAGAATGCAGACACAGAAGCTTGCTATTAAGCTCCCAATGGAACTTTTGGCCACAACTGTAAAAGTCTGGGTAATTCTTAGATGCTAATAGGCGAGTGAGGTTATTAATTGAGATGCCTACTGCAACAGTAAAGGTAAAGATTCTCTCCCTTTATATCCAATCTCCATGCGTACCCATTTGCTCATAGATCAAGCTTAGTTGTGTTTTCTTATGATTTCTTGATGTTACATTTATCTTTATGTTTATCATCTTGAGATTTGTTATATTTGATAGATTTACAGTGGAACTGAGCTTTGGTCCCTTGTATTCGATTTGTCACCCACTAGAAACACTTCCCATTTGCCCACTTAAGCAGAAACGTTTCTGAGAATTTGGAATTTAGGCTTGAAAAAAGTGATTTGTTTTGATTGGTGAAGCTTCAATCAGTTAAAACACACAATTTCAATGCAAGAGCTAGGCTTTATACTCTCACACAAAGAAAACAAGCAATATCTTATTCATAAACTCATAACTAAAATAACCTCATTATCACATATTCTCCTTTACCTTATTTATAAAAAGAGGTATCTTGCTAGCCAAAAAAATTTACATCGGAAACTTTGAAAAAGTTCCTTAAACTCTAAAACTCTTCTAAAACAACTAATCACTGGGGTGGAAATGTGGAATCGTGGACGCGTACACATGAAAAAGAATTTATGAAACCTGTTTATATGATTTTGTTTTTTGACAGTTAACTTATATAGATTTTACAGTGCTAAACAAAAAATTTAGATTGTGTAATTTTAAAGCATTTCATTCTGAGTGCAACCTAAGCCATATACCAGATCAGTACATTAGAACTATAGTGGGGCTGAACGCCCATGCTTATGTGTTTTAAAGGTTAAATACCAAAATGAATTAAATCCATGAGTTAAAGAATGAGTACAAACACAGAAGAAAAAGAGCGAATAGGTATAATCAATGTTATGTTACTATGGGTTCACATCCAAGTGTACCATATTAGAGAGTGCATCTGTGCATGAAGGGTGAGTTATGTGATACACGAATGAACATTTTAGTATGAGACACAAGATCCGCATCAAAATCTTGGGCGAGTCTTTCACCTATGCCATATCATCCTCTTGAGTACTATCTGGAGGTAGGAGATTCAGATCAAAGGGAGCAGGTTTATGGCCCAAATCTACACAAACATGATTTTCAAGTTTAAAAATTGATTTAGGTGAATTTTAAGAGTACATTATATATATATATATATATATATATATCAATTCTTTCGTTACCTGCATTTGCTTTTCTAATTTCTTCTTGGCATCGAGGCATTAGATTTTTCTGCAGCATGATTGTTTCAGGGAACGTTAACAAGTTCATGGATCTCATTTCTTGTCTCAGTGCTTCCTCAATAGGCTGGAAACCATAACCATTAATCCACTTATCAACACGTTCTTCGATAGATGGTATAATGAGCTTTTCCACCCCAAGGAAGTGAAGCGTCTGAAATAAATGGTATGTCAATTAATAACGAGAAGTAGTATATACAAAAGTAAAGATAGAAATGAGGGTAATAATCGCTTTGCAAACAATAACCATTAAGGAATAATTACCGACTTACAGATTCGATTGCTAGGACAAGTAGACGGCACATCCCTTGACGCCTATAGATATTTCGAGTGCCTACAAAAGGCATCTCGGCCAGTCTGGCACCATGGATCCTATTAAACATAAGCAATGAATTAAGAAATAACAGTTTTATTGGATATCCCTCAATTATGTAAACTTTATTTTCAACGTTTGCAAAGGCAAATCAAATGCTGGAGAACTTAAAGGTACTAGAATGATTCAACACCACTTTGTTTCATTTTTCATTTCTTGAGGTTCTGTTGGAACTATGAAATTCTAATTAAGATTCACAACTTTCAATACTAGTTGTACAGTCGTGAAGACGCACAAAACAATACCTGATGGATGCAACAGCGATGATTTCATCACGTCTTTCAAGAATAGCAGTGTAGAATCCAGTATAGTTCAGACGATTCAAGTTTGACCTGCAAAAGAAATCAAGATATAGTATATAGTACCATTAAGTTTATAAGATATAACTTAAAGGGTGGTTTTGACTGATGAAATAAAAGTCTGAAAGTATATTTTGTTAATAATTAATACAAAATAAATTATAACAATTTTTTTTATATTATAGAGAAATGTGCTAGACTTGTCATCCCTTCCATCAATTCAACACACTCCAAGTGACTGGTTCTATATCTGGACCATTAACACAGATTTGTTAAACGCCGAATGAACATATCAAAGAAGGAAATGCGAAATTAATAGGTAAAGGGGTTCTATAGACACATTAACTTATATTGAAAATTGTGCATCATGAAGTATGAAATAGGTTGTTTGAAGACCAATTGCAGGATCAGCGACTAGTTTGTACATTAGACTATTGACACTAGGCATAGTGCAAAGCTTCTGTGGATTAGTGTAGGAAGAAAATTCAAACAAACTTTTTAAGGCGTTGAGTGGAAAAATATGGTATCAAAATCTTACCCAATGTTAAAAACAACACTTTGGATCATGTCGACCCCACTTCGTGGATCAGTTATAGGATCAAAGCATTCTTCCATTACTTTCAGCGCGGCCGCAAGCTTAGAATTACAAGTTACTCTTTTTGTTTGTCTGTATATGGTTTCATTGGGATTTTGATCCAAACGTTGATTAAGAGACCATGAATATCCACCTCCAAGCGCACGGTTGAGTCCAATTAGATTCTTCAATTCTTTGAAGAGCTGGGAGAAGAAAAAAAAGATATTTGTCAGATGAGTTATGAGTAACCTAGTAACTTCCAGATATTATTTCAGATTCCCAGAGATGCAGTAATGTTTCTTGAGCATTGGGAGGACAAAAGAAACAAAAATGAACTGAAATCTCTGAAAAGAAAAGAATCAATCATGATATACTCCTTACTCTAGTGCAATTCCACCCGCAAAAGGAATAACCTTTAGGACCAATAGTTCTGACATTGAATTCTCTGTTACAGAACTGATGAACTACAGTAGAAAAATATAGAAAGAGTCAGTATGTTATATTCATAGTAGCGTATTAGGAAAGTACATCAAACTGAAATAAATCCTTATGATCAAGACCAAATAATTGGATGCTGACATTTTCTTTCGCACTGCAGACATGTATTTAGTGGACCTGCTGGCTCATACTTGAATCTTCGACAGAATTTGCACAAGCAATTTGGGCAGATCCAATCACCTTGAGGAAGCACCTGTCCATTACAGTTCATCAAAAAATTTGCGAAGCGGAGGATGTAATGAAGCTTGGACACGGAGACAAGATAAGAATAAATTTTGCAAGGAAGATTTGTTTTACCTCAATATCCATACAGCTCTGGTGATAGGTGGAGGGACAGCCATCGCAACAAATAAGCTCACCTCCATCCCCACATGTACCACAGGTATCATCATTCTCATCGGAGTCATTTTCATGGCTTTCAATGATGCGGTAGCTACAGCGGGCAGATTCATCCTGTCGGTTCCATGCACCAATTTGACAATTCAGTAGGTTGATACCAGTCTCAAGGAATATATTCCGATATGGGTCGTTGAGCTTGCTTCCTGCATGAGCCTCAAATTCCGACACTGTTACAACACTGTTACAACATTTGCACAGAAGGCCATCTTTTGTGACTTTACCCTCCATTAGCGTTGCTGTGCAGGACATATTTGCATAGCAAACTCGAGCATCCAGAGGAACCATCCCAGAATCTATCAGCCAAAATAGAATTGATCTTTTTCCAGAGAAAGCTTCAGAGACTTCTTCTTCGTCTTCTCTATAGCTACGACTAGACAGTGTGTCCCTGCGTCTTCCCTTGATTGCTATTTTGGGAATTTTCCTTGGCCTATTATTCAAAAAAATACTTGGTTTCTGTTGCCAGTGCCTCTTCCTACTCAAGCTACCGTTTTCCCCATTACGTAACACTGTATCTGCTCCAACTTGTCTTATTATTTCTCGACCGGACCTCATTGTGACAAAATTATTCCGGTCCAACTGAGAGTGATGCCTACTTTGAGTAGGGAGCGAATTGGATGTACCTGAACTCGAACCAACTGAGATCACTCCATTGCTTTTGTTCTTCCCAGTCCTCATTCCAGAGATAACCATCTTGACTGGAAAAAAAAAACAGCAGAATTTGTCAATGGGGGTCAGTCAGTTCAGTCTGCTAACACAAATATGTGGAAGAACAGATTTATTGAATTGAAAACTGTAAGTTACTGTACATTATTAATATATGAATCAGATAAATGAAAGATGAATCGGAAAATAAAGATGTTATTGATTTGTTTCCAATATCAAATTTTTCATTTTTGGATGTGATAGCCATCATTGAGAATATCTGGAATACTAAATGAAGCAGAAGAGGAAGAAACACAGCTAGCATTTGATCATCAGTTGCTGCTATACACTTTAGAGGGCTAACTGTTATATTGGTATTTGAAAGTTGATTATTATAGTTGTTATGGCAGTTAAGAAGCATATTTGGTTGTCCTGATCTGCTACTCCAGAAATTGGTTACTAATTTTCCAACTTGCGACTTTACACACTTTTTCGCCCCAAGTGAGCAATGAGTGTCTGCCACGTCTTACCATCTAACATGCAACTACTCATATCGACATAAAACATTTGAGTTATTTTGCACCGCCTTCCCTAAGTAGTCCCTTGCAGGCGTTGCATGTTAAGCAACCAGACCCAACGGCTGTGAATTTCTTTGGGGTTATAAAAGGTTTAACCAATTATTTCAAGGTGAGAAAATAGTAATATGAACACGAAAAGCTTTCGGTCATTATAAAAGCAATTTAAGACATAATAAATTCTAGATCTCATGACTCATTAAGGACTTGCTAATAACAATCAACATAACTGGATGTGCAGAGCAAATTTCGAGTATGAATTGATTAAGTACAATGATCGCTCATGCCTTGATTTCTCAGCGTGACTTAAAAGATTAACAAATGTGTTACAATTTGCAAATCAGGAATAGTTAGAATTTTACAGCTAGAAGATACATGCAGTTTATGGACTTATGGTCATTGATTAAGCGGGATAATCACTTACCAATACTAGACCAAAGCAAAGATTAGGTCCACCCCATTACAGTAACACACACATCGGTTATTTACAAATTTGCAATACAACACTTGGTAAATAGTAACAACATGCATGGGAGTATAGGACAGTGTTTATACTGAAAAATAAATAACCTAAACAAGTAGACTAATATAGCTCAATAGGATTTTAAAGGTGTATCAGACTATCAGGTATGGTAATATTCAGGGAGATCGAATAAAAGGATAATCAGGAAGGCATGGAATTGAGTTGACTACAAAACATGTATTAGTGCTATACCATAGTATCCTGGTATATCACGATAGAGGAGGATTCAGCAATCAATATTAATATATATCCACGGTATGCATTTGATAGTATCAACTGTAACTATTATCAATATGTCCACACAGATCACGATAAGTTTATAGTATGAGCCTATGAGGGACATAGTACAAAATATCAGGATATGGGTATTTAACGATACTCAAATTCTCAATATGTATCGTGGATATATCTCCCTTTTTGGGGATATTTGATATTGTTTCACATGCAAATATCATGGATATATCCAAAATATCGACAAATATAATAGATATTGCGGATATTTCTTGATATATCATGATACATTATTTATATTTATTTGAAATATAATGACAAATATTAAATAAAATTGTTATATACACAAAATATCACCAAATATCATAAATATCATTGAAATATCACCGATATTTGCAGTCGTATATATTTTCTGAACATATTGTAATATTTATTTATCTTTATCCAAAATCTCAATAGATATCGACAAATATTACGATATATCGCAATATTTTGTACTATGATTAGAGATATATCGATCCCCAATATTCATCGTTCTTGGTTGACAATATCAATTCAATTGACGATTCTTTATTATATTTAAAAAAATAATAATGACGTATATAATGTATATCAAAAAATATCCACAATCCAAAGTAATCGACGAGTTTTTTTATATAGAGTTATTGATGAATGACGAAATGGCACAATCCATACTTCATTATTTCCGAGAAAAAAAAATCCACACTCAATAGATATTTGTCTATATTTCTTAATATATCGTGATATTTACAAATGGGCCAATATAAAATATCTCAATATAGGGGGATATATCCCGATAAGTATCCAGATTTCAAAAGTCGATATATATACTTTTAGGTTAGCTCATTATTATGTTTTGTACTGTATCAACTATCAAGTATAAATTAAACCAACACTAATTGTATTCTTCTTCTTTTTTGTCCATTATATTGTGTATAACTTTGTTAAATAATATTTACTTGTAGAATAATTGTTTGGAGTTCTACAAAAGTATCATTTTCCTATATATAAATTTGGTAAACATCATCACAAGGGAAATATCTTTGCCCATATTCAGCTAGAAGCAGAGGGGTTGAGTGTAAAACAAAAACAAATACCTTTAATAAGGCTTCGCTCCCTCCAATAGATTTGAGAAAACTACTATGTTATATCACCAAAATTTAATGTAACAATGTATTGCCCATCAATGTTCACAATTTCAAACGGAGTGTCAGAATTCCAACAAATATTTTAGTCTTTTGAAAAACTAAAATCGCATAAAAAACTTAGAATTTTGGTTATGTATTTAGCTATTACATTTTCAAATTTACTAAATGATAAGTTTTAAATATAAATTTAAACAAGTTTCAAAATTTCATCTACTTTAGTTTAGTCAACTAACGATTCAATCCATTTAGAAACTTATCCGATTCAGTTTATAATTTCAGCTTCTGCTAAAAAAATGAATAGTACAAAAATTATTTTCATCATATATATATATATATATATATATATATATATATATACTACTGTAGTATACTTATACAAAAAATGATGTATATATGTGTATAGAAGTCTTCCATATAATTGTCCCGTTTTTGTTTTTTTCAAACCCAAGATAGGTTTTTTTTTTGTTTGTAAATTAAAATGTGTGGGCAAACCTGTTTTTAAAGATATCAGTAACTCAATTGTGTGGTATTATCACCCAAAGGTTTTACCAACTAAGCTAGAAGACACTTACAAATTTTATTTAACGAGTGAAAATTTCATTGATGATGAATTTTACAAATAATTAAGACAAAAGTGCAAGTGTGCAACACGCTGCACTAGTCCTTTCAATTCTAAATGACAAATCCTACTATCTATTTGTTTGTTTTTGTTTTGTTTGTTTTTTTTTTGTTTTTTTTTCATAAGGGTCATCATACTAACAGAGTATAGTTTAGTTTCTAAGATTGAAAGATACGCCTATTGGTGATGTTGGAACTGCGGATCGTCTTGGTGAACCTTTACCAAAACCTTTACCAACCTTTACCAAAACCTATTTTATCTCAACTATGGTGTTTAAAGTTGAAAAATGCCAATAAATTGCTCCCTAAATAAATAAATAAAAAAACTTTAGTGACTTTCAGTGCATTAACATCTCCATGTTTTATAGAGAAAACATAAACAAACATAGTTTTAATGTATTGTTTATAATTGGAAATTTTGCGATAGTAAATTGTGATCTGATATGCTTATAACATCAATAGTTGCCACTTAAAACTCGCTTAAGTCAACAAGCTAGGAAAGAGATAAACCACATTTTGCTTTTTGTTTTTGTTCTTTAGTCTTTTTGCTTTTAGATAATGTTGACTTGTGCAAACCTAAGCCGGGACATGTATCAAATTTGTAGATAAATAAGAAAGTCTTTGCTCCTTAGCATACATGCTCAACATATGTTTCTTCATCATTGTAGTTTGGGTTGTCAATGGATCGGTTTGGGTCGGATTATGAAAAATCTGAACCCGAACTGATAAGAAAATTTGGAACTCGAAACCGAACCGAACCAAATCGATAAAATATATTACAAATCGAAATCGAACCAATCCGAACCGAAAACTATAAAATCAATTAAATCTTAAATTATATCAATTAATTTTAGCCACACAATTGATAAACATATACAAAATTAATCATAAATATTACTAAAATGACATCTTATCGATTTCAGGTCGGTAGAAGGCAAACCAAATTACCAAAACCCAAACCATTTTTTATCGATTTGGTTCGGATCAGTTATCGGGTTATCGAAACCCATTGACAGCCCTAATTGCAGCATTGTCTCATTTTGGCTTACATATAAGGTAAAGTCTCACCTTATATAATATTGCAAGTTTGGTGGCAACATATTAATTTGTAACGTCAAAACCATTATGAATCCCCAATTTCCATTTCACAATTCAGTCTTAATTTCTATATTTAGCTAGTAAATGAGAAGAAACCAATTTCGCTCTAAAGAGCTAATGGATTTTTGGATAACTACCTTCTGATCCCTTCCAGACAATGCATGGCCAAACTCTTTACGATTCGATACAAACAAATAAATAAATAAAAAATTAAAAAAAAAAAAAAAAAAGTTTAATAGGCACAATTGATGATGACATCTCATTTGGATCTTTAATCAAACAATATATCCATAAAAATTTGCAATAAACATTATAGCTTGAAGATTTAAAAAAAAAATGTAACTTAAGTAAAACACAAATTTACAGATAAACATTATAAAATAGTTTTTATTGAAAAATCGAAATGGATTGTGTTTGGATTTCGTACCTTTGATAGTTAATTAGAGTTTCAAGACTCGATGCTTCTTTTCAAAGCTAACGGTGAGAAGATAATGTAATGTCGCCGATGCTACTATTTTAGTACCGTGGTATCAGAGGACCCTATAAGAATTGAAACCCCGATCTATCACTTTATGAAGAAGAAAGCGATTAAAGCAAAATTTGTTTTGTGAGAATATTGCCACCTGACGATCCTCTATTTATTACTACTAAAACCTGGCACTTCCACCTCGTTTATATCGTAAAAAAGTGATGGTTACAAATATTAGTAGTTGACTAGTTGTAGATATTATTTTTATTTTTAAAATGTTACCCTTTAACTGATTTCTTCAAAAGTTTTGTACAAATAATTATAATGAAGCATATTCTACAAGATATAGACATCAAATTGTTAACCTATAATCTGAATTAATTAAAGGCCCATAGTTGCATGCATATATTGGCTTAATTCCTTTTAAATTCCTGTTAGAATTTAATTTGTTTCGTAGTAGAGTAGAAATTTTTAATCCGGGCCGGCCCGGGCTTACGGTCGTTACGGGAAAGCCCACATCATTTTCAAATTACTGCCGCCAAATTTAACCCGGGAAACTTGAAAAAGAAGAAAAACAAAAGCGCCACGAAAAAAAACTTAAAGTTTTCCAAAAAAAAAAAATGGCTGCCAAATCTGGAGAAATTACAGAAAACAAAAAACCACATCTTCATTTCAAGAACGCTTCTCTCAATTCAGAGGTAACAATATTTCTTTTCTTGCTGCAATTTATTCTTCAAGATGTCTCGTTTTCTTGAAATTTTCATCTTATTTGCAGATTATTACTGGTTCAGCTTGCTCGCTCTCTCTACCATCTGGTTTGTATTAAACCAATTATTTTTTTTTTTGATATTTAGCAACCCCGTTTTGTGAATTTGAGAGTTTGATTTTATTTATTTAGATTTGTCAGAGGCTCCTGATATAAAGAACTGGTTTTCAAGCTATGTATATGAATCTCCTGCATTGGGTACTGAAGATGATATGGTTTTGGGGAATAGTGAAAGTGGAAAAATGGGTTTTGATTCTGAAGAGCTGCACCAGTTGGAAATGAAGGTAGTTTTCTTGATTTAAATGTGTATGAACAATTAGCTAAACCAAAATAAATCAGTGTTTACGTAGAATGCCACGTCTAGTTTTAATTCTTGCTTTCTTGGAAGTTATTATGCAAAAATAAAGAGAAATATAAGTTGGAAAAATGTTCTAAAACTTATTAGTATATACTAATAGATCTTTGTAAAAGAGACAGTTAGGGTCTTTAGTCTCTCTTTAGTATAGAACATTTTATCGAGGTGGCAAGTAGATTTCCGCGTGGCACTCAATTCATAATGTAGTGCGAGGTGTTAGGAGTGTAACATGGCACTATTACTGCTGGCCAATAAGCATTTGGTGAGTTAAACGACCCTACCTCATATTTGTAATAAATATGCAAAGGACTTAGAAATCAATTGAAGATGGTCTATACCATACAAAAGGTCCTTTATCCATTGCTTGTCTTATGATTGGACAACAAAGGGATTGATTGGAAGGTTGTGCCAATTGAGTTCATGCTGGTGAACTGGTTGGTGTGTGTGTATGAATTCAATCATTCTGCATAAGTTAGAAATGATATCTATTATGTATATATGATGATGTGGATCAGGCCTTTTAGCATGTATGACGTATGAGTTATGACAATATCGGTGCTGGGGGCGCTTGGGTTGCCAACAAGTGATATAGGACCAACGGGTATACTGGGCTTGTCAACATATTTCTTAATGTTCCATTCCATTAGGCATGAAAAAACTCTTAGCAATTATATTAAGTAGCCCTCCAACACAATCCAACATGCGTCAGCGCAACTTAGGACCAGCTCACGAGTCATGGCCTTACTCAAGGGTATGTCACCTGCAATGATTCCCAACTACTCTAGGATAATTCTAGCAAGTAGCAACATAAATAAATTGCAGAGGGTCTTTAATCAACGTAAATGATATGGAATTCCTTCCTTCTTGTTGTGTGTGTTGGTTCTGCGCCTATGGATCACTAGTTTTAAAATGAAGTTGTAGCTCCCTATCATTTATGTGCTGGTGTACATATAGCTATTGGGCCTTGTCCGAGGAGCAGCTGTAGGTGTTTGGAAAACCTTCAGACTAGATTCAGTGAGTGCAAAAGAACCCTTGCATATCAGTTTGTGCTTAAAGCAGGCTTTCTCTTAAACGAACGTCCATTTACGGGCATGTTATATAGTGTCTTGCACAGCTTATATAATGTTATATATAAGCGTAAATTAAAAAAATTAATAAGCGTAAATTAAGAAATTGTTCAAGACACTATATAAGTTGTCCGTTGACGAACTAGTCGATTTAAGAGAAAGCCTAGTGCTTAAAGACCGTCTAACTATCTAAGCACTTTGGATTGTGTCTGCATTGCAACCATTTCTTTGTAATGGACTGTGATCCAGTTGGATTGTGATGGTTGGTTTCAGATCCATCAAGGTTTTTAGTTGGCAGCGAGATCCGAGATATTACTAACTTTCTCCAGTTCAGATGGTATATATTCTTTCTGTGCTATAACCTCTTCTTAAAATTGTCTCAGTTTCTTCATCTTTCTCTATTATTTGCAGATTCCTGGATCATCTTGCTCCGCCTCTCTACTGTCTGGTTTGTATCAATGATAACAGAACTTTTTCAAATTTAACAACCCCTTCTTGCGAATCAACCTGATTTTGCTAATTTATATTGTATCTTCTTTGTTCAAATCTATCAGAACCTCCTGACATCAGAAACTGGTTTTCCAGCTACGTTTATGAATCTCCTGCATTGGACACTGAAGATGAACTCAAGTGCTTTATTTCCAAAAAGAGTGAACTTGAGAAAGTGGGGTTTGATACTGAAGAGCACAATGAATTTGGAACCAAGGTATTGGTCCTAACTATAACTTGTTTTTTTATTCAGTTCTGAGAAATATGAGAAAGCATACTCATACAAGTGATGCTCAAATATAGTTGCCAAGGCCCAAGAGCACGTTGTTGCTTGGATGAATATTGTTCAAGTTCTCTGCTCGTCCAAGATTATGCTGACGGCCTAAATTTTTTGTTTGATCTTAACTACCAAAATATTCTTGTGTGAGAATTTTGAATGCTTTCTTCCATATTTTGTTCTTTTGGAAAATTCAGGGTATATGTCTGGGGAAAAGGCAATCAACCCCAAAGGTTTGTGATGAGGAAACCGTTGGAGGAAAACACAAGGAAGAGAATAGTTCTGGCCGACTTAAACAAAGTGTGATTTCATGCTCGAGTAAATGTGATTCTATACAAAAGCCAGAAACCAGCTTTACCATGCATGATGGTTCACCTGAGAAAACCTTCTACAAAGAGGATGTGTCTGAAAGGCAAAGATGGACAAGAGGTGCTGATTGCACATCTAAGGCAGATTCAGAAACTAACAAACCTCCCTCCAAGATGTCTATTTCATGCAGCAACAACAAAGAAAAGGGAGTAAATGAGTCTGCAGCAAATGGTTTCATTTCTACGAAGAAGAATAAATCTACGCATAAAAATGATATGAACTGCTCGAATAATTCTCAAGACAACAATGTTCAGTATGTAAAGAAGATGAAACTGAAGTCACCACTAAATGAAGGACAAGGAGGACTAGGAAGAAAGCCTTTATACGAAAAAACAAATTTGCACTATGAGGTGGCGATGCCAGAGACTAGTGGGAAATGGCAGTGTCCCCAAAAAAGTAAGCCAGATCTTGGACCTCCTATGAAGCAGCTTGGCCTTGAACGTTGGGTTCATCGAGTTCTTCAATGATGGGATTATCAGAAATAAACAGGTCCATAAATTATGTGTTCCCTGCAATCGTTTTTTCATGTTACTTTCTCTGTTTTCTTTCAACCAATAGGTTAATTATTGTGCTCCATATTTTGTCTGATAGATATTGAGACTTTCAGAATAAGCAAATCTTGCTATACATCTAAAAACGCCTCCTCGCATCTGGGGGTACTTGAGCCTAACACATGGGACTAACATAATTGAGTGGTGGCTGTGGAGCTATATGTAATGTTACGCAAGGCTTACGACAGCTGGGGCAACCATAATATGGCTTTGTTGAAATGACTATTTGAACCCCGAAGTATTCAAACAATCACGTTATAATTAAGCCTGTTGTAGAGGAAAAAAACACGGAGAATCAGGAAGTTAAAATTGTCATTTGACCACAACTCTCCGGTAACTCTCAAGTTCCAAAATGAGTCCCATACCAGCACTAGCAGCTAGATCATTTAGCAACCGCTTCAATAAAACAAGACCAGCTAACATCTATTTATCTCAGCTGACTGACCGAGTCAACCCAATTGCTCCAGAATGGCAAAAACAGACTTACAGAAATCTCATTCTGGAATCAATTTCCGATTCAGTCAAATTAGAACGACTCTCTGGTTCCGATTCTGGTAACCCAATTAAGACATACATAGACATAGGCGTGCGTGTATTAATTTTTCATTTTATGAAAATTTTGTAATGCAGGCATCGTTGAGGTGAAATTGGATAGACCAGGAGCGAAAAATGCAATTGGGAAGGATATGCTGGGTTGCCTACAGCGCTACCTCGAGATTGTAAATCAGGATTCCTCGGCTAATGTCTTATTGATCTCCAGCTCACTTCCCAGGGTGTTTTGTGCAGGTGCAGATTTAAAGGTAACAACAACAACAGCTCTCATTCGAAAATTAATTATAATTTTTAGGGGAGGCGAAAATAAGGATATAAGAAAGTAAAATCTCTTATGTGGCAGGAACGAAGGACGATGAATCCAACTGAGGTCAGGTTTTTTGTCAACTCGTTGCGATCAACGTTCTCATATTTAGAGGTCTGTTTTACTGTCAGAGTTGTTTTTTGTGTGTATATCTCTTCATTTCGTTTCTTCCCATGTAAGCTTATCTCACCCTCTGTAAATATGTACGTAAGCTTATCAAGTAGCTATTATTTTGTTTAGTTATTTTCTCTTCATCTGCCGTTAAAGTATATTGCCTCTAAGGATTAAGATACAGCTGTGACAAATTTTTCTTTACTTTTGTGTGTTTGTGTGTGTACGAAATAGGGTATACATTATGTTGCTCAAACTGTATGAGATATTGATATATGCTTCAAAGAGACATTTCGTATCTCTGTTGGGCTTTAGTCACATGACTGCTTATAGTTTCCTAATTAGAGGGTCGACATGTATAATTGGAGGAGTTTCAATATTTTTCATGTAAATTGGCAGTATTTGTCTTATAAACTTTCCCCTAGAAACATGTATTCCTCTCTTCGCTTAGCACACTTCTTCAGTCTAGGAATGCTTTGTCAGAGCTTTTTATGGGTATGCTGAACTATTTGACTATATTTATAATAGGCACTCCGTCTTCCCACTATCAGTGTTATTGAAGGAGCAGCACTTGGGGGTGGATTGGAAATGGCTCTGTCATGTGATCTCCGAATATGTGGTACGTCTGGATTTTCAAGTCTATGATTCTTAGTTCTGATTACGGGTGCAATCTTATCTATTTGTTGCATGGTTAGGAGAAGACGCACTTTTTGGATTGCCCGAAACAGGGCTGGCTATTATTCCTGGGTATGCTTCTTTTTCTTCCGAAACATGATCTTGAAATTAATTCACTATGACAAACCCATAAAGTATTTTTGAATGCTGATGGCTTATTATTCAAATAATAAGAGCTTTAATCTTTAGTACTAGTTGAGTATATAGTTTTCTGTATCAGTATAGTATTTTTTACACTTGTGTCGGAGTAATTTATTTATTTGGTGAGCTTTAGGTGTTGACTAATTTTTTTGTTGAGTACACCCCACAACATAATTAGAAGAAAAATCTTTTTTTTTTCAACTTTTATTAAGTTAAAGTTTATATTCCTTCATGCATGTCAGCAGACTGGATCTCCATGTTCCAGATCATTAGATTCTCACAATTTTCTACTTATTGCAGTGCAGGTGGGACCCAACGCCTTCCAAGACTGATTGGGAAATCAATTGCAAAGGAGCTTATATATACTGGACGGAAGGTAGACGGCAGAGATGCAATGGCAATGGGTACAACTTAATCGACTTGCTTTGTATTCCAATTTCTGTCATTTCATAAATCATCCGTACATCATACAATGGAGGTACACTGTAAGACAGGTCTGGTAAATTACTGTGTTCCTGCTGGTGGGGCTCATCTGAAGGCACTTGAAATTGCTCAAGATATAAATCAGAAGGTATAGTATTTCTTACCAGCAATTAAATCCTTTTGCAAGGCCAATGCTTACTTGCATTGTGTCAAGTTGGTCCTCCACCTGTATGATCAATATCGCTTTAGCTTGAAATCCCTTCATTTGGACTTGTTTAAACTTCAACAGTTGACATTTTACTCAGCAGGACTGTGAAGCTAACCAGCTTTAACAAGTCAGGTTTTTGAAATATGAACTATTATGGACATTAGTATTAAACTCAAGAAAGATTACTGAACAACATCTATGTGGAGAGTTAGATATCATAGCTCATCTTCTTCCTGTTCAGGTCATTCACTGTGAATATTTAAACTTTTTTATCTAAAGAAATATTGGCACAGACATTAGGCACTTAGTTCATACCTGTGGTTTGATTATTATGATAAGGTGTGACACTTTAGATTTTGGTTATCCGTCCATAAAAAAGAAAGAAAAAGTTTTCCCTGCATCTTCTTATTATAAAACGTTGAGCCGAGACCTGCATCTTGGTGTTGTTATGGAATGCTAGGTCTGGTTAAAACTAGGGGTGTCTCTTTTTGCCGAATTTCCGATTTTTCCGAAATCCGACCCGAAATTGGTTTGACTTTGGGTGTAGTTTTCATGGGCCGATTTTCCGATTTTTTGATTTCCAAAAATTCCGAAAAAAAATTGGATCGGATTTAGATATAACTCTAAAAACCGATCCGATCCGAAAGTTCCGATATATAGCCTATCCGAAATTTCCGATATTATTACCAATTTATTTCAAAAATATGTACTTCTCTCACTATCCACTTGATTAGATCTCGACCAAATCTTGACCGTTCATTCATTTTCTAGTTTTTTACTCCCAAAAACAAAACAAAAACATAATCTAGCTGCTATTTCCCCACTTGAATTGGACCACTCCGCTGTCATTACACCGTCTGCCATAACAACAATGATATGGAAAAAAATGCCATTGAGTCATACAATGATTTCCATACCAATCCAAAAGCCAAATTCCAATAGATATAATGTTATGTAAACCTATTTAGAGTCCAAGACCAGAATCCATTATTCATGCAGACACTTCACGCTTCAATTTTCACACACGAAAAAAGATTGAAACATTACAAATACCCAGACCTCAACAGAATGCAATGTTTGTTGTTGGTGGCTGGAGGTTCTTTTTCTCATTTTTTCTTAGATCACTTGTTTGAATGAAAATAAGTTTTCTCAGTAAACAAGTGTGTATTGCTGTTGGTACATTGGTGTTGTGGACATGGTTTTCTCTCCCTACAATGAACATTGGAGTATGACATTCCAAAAATAATTGAAAGTAAAGAGATCTTTGAAAATTTACCAAGTATTCCGAAATTTTCGAGTTATTCTGAAATTTCCGAAAGTTCCAAAATTGGAAATATATTTTGAATCCGAAAAAAAATTGGATTGGATTTGGCTAGCATATTAGGTTCCGAAAAAAATTTAGAAAAATTCCGAAGGAGGTTAATCCGATTCGATCCGAAATCACCCCTAGTTAAAACTTAAAAGTACCTTCTCATTCTTTGGGTAATGCAACTGTTTCCGAATGACATGTACCATGCCCAGACTCCAGATCTAGAAACAATTCTGGGCTCTACACATGGAAACTTGTGTGTATTTTGTGTGTGATAGCTAAAAAAGCACTAAAAGTTTGCCGTTGTCGTTCCACAGGGCCCAATGGCAATTAGGATGGCAAAGCGTGCTATTGATGAGGGACTTGAAGTAGAATTTTCATCAGCGTTAGCTCTTGAAGAAGAGTGTTATGAACAGCTCTTGAATACAAAGGACCGCCTAGAAGGCTTGGCAGCATTTGCAGAGAAGCGAAAGCCAATCTACACTGGGAAGTAGTATGAAACAAACTCTGACAGTTGCCAATATGCGATGTAAATGTTACCCAATTGCAGACATTGTTGATAAAAAAAGCAAAAAAATAAAAAATGTATGAGACTAGAAAAATGGTTTGAGTTTTTTCACCCTGGTGATATTAGTCGTTTGTTAACTTCTTACAAATGTATGTTGCATTATTGCATTAGTAACTAAGCATGTCATGTAATCTAGTCCAAAGAAAAAGAACTAATAAGCATGTAATAACAGAAGTGACGTACTTGCGTTAACTCTTGAAGAACATTTGAGAGACGGTTTAAAATTATTAAGGCTTTGTGAGTTAGATGTTCTCGTCGCTTTAACTTGGCAATGCTGTTTATGACGCGTACTAAATTCCTTGTAGTAATGATAATGAAAGATATCTAGAATCGCAATTGCTGGTCGAGACAATACTTGGAAACTGGCATAATAGCTGTTCATGGACTTGAGAAATTATATTTTATACTCGAAGCGATCCAACAGCAAAAAGTCACAAGCACTAAAGCACTCAGGGTTAGACTTCTGAGCTTTAAAATCAGAGAGAGAGAGCAATAAGCCAATAACAAGTCAGTAAATCACCAATGACGTCATAGATCTAGAGCTTCTCGACAAGAATTTGGGTAAGTGGCCTAATGGATGTCAAGTGTGGATAAAATGTTCTTAATATGGGGGTTTGGAATCAACTTATATTAGGTACTCTTATGAAGCATTCAAAGGTTTGGAAAAAGAACAAAATTAAAAACTAGGCATATAGTGGGGAGTGGTGATAACGGCAAGCACTACCTAAGACCTTTGTATTGGACCAAATGCATAAAGTGAGAAAGGAGACATGAAATGGTTCCCTTTGAATCACTTTTCAGCATTCCAACACTCCCAATCTTTCAGAAATCCCAATCTTTCAGAAAAGCAAGGTATAGATCCAACAGAATCCCAAAGAAAATTGGAATGTAGGCATGTTATGATAAATAATATATTCACTTATTCAGCTAATCATTTCAATCACTATAAGAATCACTAAGGCATTGTTGACCTATCATGTTCCCATAGATTATAAGCTTTCATGGGGTTCCTCACTTGTATACTAACTGGTCAAGTTTTATCATCACTGAAAATGAAAAGTAACTACTCATGATCAATATCACGCCTAATTTTCCACATGCCATACTATACTATGTTGGTGACCTCCAATAATTGATCCATTATATAATATATAGCATCCAAGGTATTACATTATTTGGAGCATGGAAGAAATGCTAACTGGAAAGTGTCCAACTAGCAATGTTCCGCTCACAGTGTTCTTTGTCTGCTGGCACTATACTATACGGTCTAACAGGAATAAATACGGTCTAACAGGAATAAATACGGTCCTAAATTGTTAGCCTAATTTTAAGACGGGCCTAACAGAAACGGACTCATGGTTCATGTTTGGCCCAAATGGTATAGTGTGGCATTCTTCGAAAGCAATATGGATTTTATTTGTTACATCATAGAACTAAAACCTAAATAGTTAAGTTGCATTGATGTTTACCATTTTAATTAGCTATTCATATGTTTTCTAATACTTAAGATTGTTTGATTTCTTCTACTAATCATGTCTTTTCCCTCTCTCCATGTTAGTGGTGCAAATGCACAATCACTCAAATAGTTATGGATCCATCCTGGCTAAGTTATCCTCCCCACAACCTGTGGTACACACAAGACCATGTGCCATTATAGCTCAAGGGAACCCAATTTTTTATTTTCGTGGTTCTTAAATGTAGTTAACAAAGCACCAATGACAAAACCCTACCAAAACATGTGCAGTGTAGTCTAACCAATTGTATCCATTGAAAGAGGTCACTGTCTTGGAGACTTGGACTAAGCCATCCACACGGGCACGGCCAACATGGTTGGGTGTATTATCTTCTACAAAACCTGTACGTTTTAAAGGCCACTCGTGCACTTTTATTCTCAATCATGCCATGCAAGCCCTCATGGGCTTGTCTTGTCCTGTCTTCTTTAGGATTCACTGGCCTTCGAGCGCGGCTATGTACAAATTAGGCAGGAGGAATTTTTTTTAATTGTGATTCCATGTAGATACAGTTCGTCTTTCTTAACTACAAAGCTACAATAGATAGTTCTATACTTCTATGTGGTTGGTTTTTCTCTTTTCCCTCGTCATTTCTTGATTAGGAATGAATCATGACTCATAAAAACTTCCATTGAAGACAATAATGTTGTTTCTTCGGTGGGAGTTTAATGACAAAAAACCCGTATAACTAGCAGTAATACTACACTGACACAGGATATCGACACAGTCAACCAACACACTGAGGTGGCTGGTGACGTGTCATGTCCACGTAGCAAAAATCAAACATACCATTTTTCTTTTCGTTTCTGCGATAAAAAAACGTTTACCTTCTCGCCGCTCTCTTTCTCCTCCGCTACTACTAGAAATAAAAAATTGGAATAACCCAAATTCATTCTCCCAAAATTTCCACCCCAAAATCAAACCCAAATAGGTTGATGTAGTGTCGACAAAGAACATCCCGTTTGTATCTCGTCATGACTCATCATGTCTGAAGAAGATGGTTTCCTCATTTGATGATATCACTATTTTTTTTTATTGCAGAGTAAGAAAGAGTATGAAGCTTCTATTTGTTTATGTGGAAGTCAAATCTGTCGCGGTAGCTATTTGAATTTGATTGGAGAAGGGGCTTATCAAAAGGTACAATATGAGTGGTTTTCATCAGAATTTCCCATATGGTGTTGTGGATACTGAGTTTGTATAATTTGCCTAACTGAAAGGATAATACTATGTTTTAGTTTATTCATTTTTATTTATTTTTTCTTTAATCACCATTCTGCACTGAAGGAGCGCTCAAAAAGTATTCTGTTTTCAAAATGGTCAAGTGAATTCTGAGTGTAATAGCCACTTATTTTTTTCCCGCCAGGTCCTTATGGAGTGTCATGGAATGCTGGACCGGCATCGGTTGATGCTAGAATCTTGTGAGTTGAACTATGTATCTGAAGAAGATTATTTTGATTTGGGTATATTTACCCTATAGTCACTTAGCTTAACAGAAATTATAATGAGTATATATCTTCTTTAATTAAAACATCAAGTTCAGCCAGCCATCATCTCCTCAACCTTTGGTAGAAAAGGTTTCTTAGCCATAAACTGGTATCTTTTTTACCTTTTAAATTTTTGGATAGGTTGTGCAAGTTCTCTTTCCAATCGTAATCACTGGATAAGGAGGCACAACTATTAATTGTGAATACTTTTCACGCACCAATATTCTTGTTAAATGGTGTTCCAGAAACCATTAATTGACTATATTGATAGATAATGATGCAACAGAGCGGTAGTTTCATTCTTATTGGATCCATGATCTGATTTGTATTTGTTTATTTCAGGTGAGATACGTAATGAGATGTATATACCATGACCCAAAAAAAGCTCCACCCCCACTGAAGAAACTGAATCCTGAAGAGGTAGTTTCCGTCCTCTAGAAAGGAGAAGGTTCACTTGTTGAGGAACTTCTTGAGTGCATGGTTTCTCATACAGAGGAATCCTTGTTAAATGACATTAGGTCCAAAATACATGGTCACGATCCATCAGGCTCTAATGATCTTATGGGAGAACTTCAAAATTCTTTATTGTGGTAAGTAACATAAGCTCCTTTTCTTGTTGCACTCATTGTATAACACTCTTGTTTGTAATTGTGATTATGAACATGCAGATTTATGTTTAGAGCGTCAGAAGTATGGTTGTCTTTTGTGTGTGTGTCTGTATCTGTGTGCTCACAATACCCTTTTCTGGCAGGAGAAGCAGTCCTAGAGACCGTGGCTGAAAGACAGAATATGGTCTTTTAAGAGTGCCCCTCAAGTTTTTGGTAGTCCGATGCTAGATGACGTTGTGAATAAATCTTCCCTGGACAAGGAAATGGTGCTTTGGTTGAAGAATAGACCTCCAATATTTCAGGCCATGTGGGACAGATGACCTGTCTTGTTTGTGAGAGGCTGCAGGGATGTTGCTAATTGACCCAGCCATTTTGTTTTGAAATGATTATTCTATTTATGTTACAACTACCCGTTGTATTGTGGGAGTTGGTAATCATTTCAAAACATCGTCCTTTGTGCTCCTCTTCATTCAAATGTATAGTTCTAGTTCTCTCTGTAATTTGTATCCATTATTTAGAAGCAATGGTTATTTAGTTTTCTGTTTTTTGTTCTCATTAGAATATTCGTTTATATAATAAAATTCAAAGGCAATTTTCAATTGCCAATTTCGAGCCAGACTTGTAATGCTAATTGTTTTTTCGGCGAAGTTGGTCTGTTATAGAACAGTAACGTAATATGCTTGTATTTGGTGAAATTGATCAATTGTTACGGACTGTAGTGCATAGAAAGTTACAGGCTAGAGCTATCATTGCCCCTTTCGGAAATTTTACAATACAAATTTGAAATCATGGTTATTGACATTACAAATTGCAAGCTGCAGTACAATATAGTTTGGACGGTTTCTGACAGTGTGGTTTTAATTTTAATTTCTGACAGTGCAATATCCTTGACTAGGAAGCAACAAATGTAAAAACAGAAATGACAGACTAAGAGAATAAACACTAAGGTTACCTAGAATGAACTATGTTAAGAATCAACAACAATCTTTTTCCAAATAACCAAAGGTCTTTAACATGATTCACAATTCACACACGAGTTCAGTGAAACACAACCAGCTACAACACGGCCAGCAAACCTGTGTCTATCTTCTAAAACTGATACTTAAAATTCTCTACCATGCTAAGAGACAAAACTCAAGTGCAAAGAGACAAACTGCTCTCGTTCTTTCCCTATCACATGTACGTCTTCCATACAGTTTACTCGACTAACTCTCATTCTTCATTCATGCCTACTAAATGCTTCCACCAAACTCCATAAGTTCTGCCCCACCAATCATATCCTACGTACCAAGAATATAAATCCAATTCATTGAAACAACTTTTTAAAAAACAACAACAACAATAAACTATGATAAATAGAAACCTTTAATGGAATGCTTTCTTGTGTCTCGCCAGACTCCATAACTTCCGATCCACCAATTGGGTCCTACATATAACGTAAAATTCATACAAATGCGCAAATAGCTAAAAAAAAAGTAAAATCATTAAGGTTGTTTGCTAACCTTCTCTAAATCTAAATCATTAATTGTTTTTTCAATTGCGCTCGTCCCTTTCTTCTTCTTTCCTTGGTTCATTTTAGTGACTTATTCTCGCTTCCCCTCTTTCTTCTTCTTTTCTTGCAACTTTTTAACAGCTTGTTCTACCTTGCTTGTCTTCCGCTTGAAAGGTGGACGGCCTGCACCACGAACTGATTAAGGACTACGAATAAGGCCATTATCCTTAGTTGTAGTATGAACATTACCACTAGTTTCACATGCAGTAGGCTAATCACTTCCATATGCAATAGGCTGATCACTTCCACATATAGTAGGCTGACTACTCACACATGCTCCTTTGCCTTTCTTTAGTTCATTATTCAAGCCCTTAATCCACTTCATAACAATATTTGTCTTATCTTCATTGTCGGTTGCCAAGTCTGCTGTTTCATAGAAGGCATTACACATCCTATCAAAACGTTCATTCTCAGGGTTTTGTATCCAATCAAAGTAACTGATTTTAACCTTTGTGTGACACCTCTTTACATCTTTCCTCCATCGATGAAGAATGTACTTTTCAGGTATATTTTGAATCTTTTTTTGAATCAATACGACAATAATGTGTTTACATAAGATTCCTCTAAACTCAAACAAACGACAATTGCACTTGATGTCACTGTCGTATGGGTTAAAGCAAACTGTAAAAGTAAGTTGTAGATTTACCTCTCCAACCATAACATCTTTGGAAATTTCATATGCCTCAATGTCACATTCCTTTTTAACTGAAGACACGTCACAGTAGAGCTTCCTGGTTAACTCCTTCTGAAACTCCTTGAATTTTGCAGTTGTATAAGCATCCTGAAATTGTTTCTCAATTTTATAGTGAGTAATACATGGGACTCGGGAGTTGAAGGAATTAAAATCTTCTTGGTTTTCTTTCTCTGCCTTGCTCCGTAATGCATTCTCATATTGCTCGACAAATTGCTTCAATGTAGTCTTCGAATTGATGTACCCGTCAAAAAATGCATTCATGCTCTCACTTCTTTGAGTACTTGACATTCCCGCCCAAAAAATATCTTTTACAAACGCAGGAACCCAACGACGACTCTCCTTATACAAACCATCTAACCATTTAATTTCCTTAAGATCATACTTCTCAATAAACTTATTCCATCTTCCTTCGAATTTAGTGGTTGTTAAGAAATTATAAACAGCTTGTTGTATCTCAAACTTAATTGACTCGTACTTCTTATGAGCCCGTAATTTTTTAGGTAACTTTTTCATGATGTGCCATATACACCACCTATGTCGTGCATTTGGAAACACAATTTCTATAGCATTTTGCATGGCTGTGTCCTGGTCTGTAATTATTACATTAGGAGCATGACCACCCATACAACCAAGCCAAGTCTGAAAAACCCAAGAAAAAGTCTTGGTGTCTTCACGAGATATTAAAGCACAACCCAACAAGATTGACTGACTGTGATGATTCACACCCACAAAAGGAGCAAACGGCATGTCATACTTATTAGTTAAGTAAGTTGTGTCGAACGTGATCACATCACCGAACTCCTCATATGCTGCTCTGCTCCTTGCATCTGCCCAAAATAAATTCCTTATTCTACCATCGTTATCTAAATCGATTAGGAAGTAGAAATTATAATTATCTGCTTGCATTTTTGCGAAGTAGTTCTAAACAGCTGCAGCATCCCCATTGCCAAGCCTTAATCGTCTGGATTTCTCGACATAATTGCGACAATCTTTACCTAAATTCGACAGTTTATCAAGTCCACCCGCTTCCACCGCCAAAGAAGAATAGCTTTTGTTTGGCCGAATACACGCTTGATAATTTATCTCAAGTTTTCTTTTAACACGTCGGTTCAATTTACGATTTCTTATGAAATATCGTGATTTTCCTGGACTCAAACCATGATTATGATCAAGTACTACAAATGTCACCTTCCACTTTCCATCATAATCTAAAGCAGCTCTAAGCTTTGCATTGCATTGAGTTTTGGTAACTGGATGCAATTTAAAAGCATTTCTTGAAGTGCTCTCTATCTTGCCTGATCGAGAACATGCAAAAGCACCCATCTAACCACCCCATCATCTCCCTTCGACGAAGACCTTTTCTTTACTGGAAACCCATTCTCATAACCGTATTTAGTGTAATATTCAAACAATCCTTCGACAGTATCAAACACCATCCTATTTCCAGATCTCCCACTTTTTCGTCTTGAACAAATTCATTCTCCATACCCACATCAACACCAATTGTTTCTTCCAATTCTCTATCACTGATGCCCTTCTCATACATTCTCATACTTATATCGTCAAATTTAGAAATTCTTGACTCCATTCCTAAAAACAAGAAGTAAACAATTGCAAATAAGGAGAAAGTGCGTTTTTTGATTGGTGCAAATTAATAGTTAGAGAGAGTGCGTGGGTCTGAATTGTGTTTGAGAAATAAAAAGAGAAGAAGATACGAAGGGTTTTTGGATTAAAACAAAGAAAATAGAAAAAAATAAGAAATCCAAAATTATTGAGTTTGACTTTTCTTAGGTGGACATGACACATCACCAGCCACCTCAGTGTGTTGGTTGACTGTGTCAAAATAATGTGTCAGCGTAGAATTACACGTATAACTAGAGTGATGAATTTGCTAGTGACAATAAAACATTCGAAAGTACTTACTGAGATAAAACAAACACAGCTCGCTAAAGAGAACACAATAGACTTCATGGAAGGGTAAGGGTTTACAAAAAACAACCACAAACTTTCACTTTGGTTTCAACTTTTTTTTTATTAAAAAAAACAATATACTTCAAAAAGTTTCAATTTAGACATGTCGTTCAATTAATCAATCAGAGGGGGCATGCTTACGTGTACAGTTAAATAAATCCCCAAATATGTTTTGCTTATGTGGCTTGGTGAGGTGGACTTTGACTAATTCCACTTTCCCAAAATTCTGATTTTTCACTAGACAAAATTCCAATTTCGGCTTCTAGCTTTTCTTCTTCTTCATAAATCAAAACATTTGCAAAAATGCAGAACGAAGAGGTCAACACACTGATCTTTACATTCGCCGAAAATGTTCGGCTAGCTAGTAATAGGTTGATTAATGTTGGGCATTTGAATGAGCATGGAATATATGATGGAAAATTCTCAACATTTGCTCTTTGTGGTTACATTCGAGCTCAGGGTGATGGTGGGTTGGTGATGCACTTGATCGACTTTAGCAGAAGGAGGTCGAAGTGCCATACAAAATTCCCTTTGTGGTTATTTAACTGTACACGTAAGCATGGCGTCTGATTAATTGGACGGCATGTCTAAAACTTTTTGAAAGTGGTTTTGGGTTGGCGTCTTTCTATTCCATGGAAGAATTATACAATATTCTTTCTTGAAAATGATCGTCACAAATCAACAAAACTGTTCCTCGCAAATTAACAGATTTAAAATCATTTTTTTTTAACGAAAATTAAAAGTTGTTTAGTTTCCACCAATACCTTAATTTTGGTGAGAATTTTTAATAGTAACAAGATATATATGTTTTTATTATTGGAAAAAAAAAGAAGATATATATGTTTCACCGTAGTTAAGCAAAAAGACTAGCCTTTGGATTGGAATTGAGTTTTGGTAATATTTTTACGAACTACAGTTGTTAGTGTGCTCAAAACCAATTCTGCACAAACGAAACGAATCCAAGAATACCAACAACGTACATATTCAGCAGGCAGCATGTAAATCCCTTCTCCTATCTAAACTATCTTAAAAATCGCAGCTCTCATCTACAGTACTACTACCACAACAGTAGAATAATAATTATTATTATTATTATTATTTTTTTAATTTTTTTTTTATGTATTTCTAAATCTCGTCGTCATTTTTTATCTGATATGGTTTTCCTGTTATTTAATTCAAAACCCGAGGTAAGTAAGTAACTAACCACCAAAAAAAATCAAAACCCCAACCCTGTGTCACTCTCTCATAAAAAAAAAAAAAAAAAAAAAAAAACGAAGAAGATTGTTGATCTATATTCTCAATGGTGACCAACCAAAAACCAAACTTTTAATTCTTTCTTCGATCTCATCACCAATGTGTTTGATTTTCCTTCAAAACTTAAATTCAAAGTGTTTGATTGCCTTTAGAACTTAAATTCCCATATAAGTTTTTTCCACCAATTTTTGTTCTAAATATTTTAATTATTTTGTTGTGGTTGTTTGATTTATGGTTTTTGGGTGTTGTAGTTGAATTGAAGAAACAGAGTTGTAATTGGCAACTGAGACTTGGATGCTTTTATGTTTGGTTTTTGTTGTGTTTGTGTGAACATTGAGTTATTTGTTGTTAAATTTCAAGGTTAAAACAACTATGATCGTCCTCATGTTGGGATTGTTTTGCCTGGATTGACATGTGATGTTACAAGTATAAACGATTTGATATTTGTTTCAAGTGGTTTTGTCTAGGATAATTATGTCAGAATAACATTGGATGCATTAATTTTAGATGGTTTGGGTTATGCTTTATTGTACACGTGAAGGTGAAAATCCTTTGAAATTTTGTTTGATTGATACGACGTTTGCCATTTACAACGCACATGGACTAGGTTATGTGATATTTTTATGCTCAATATAACCATGTACCAAAACTTTCCGAATACATGACCTGCGACAAATTGTCTGCGACTCATATTGGTATTTGATACCTTACAATTTAGTTCCAAACCTGTTTCCGGAAATGACATTTCATTTTAAGTTTCCTAGCTCAATTTATTTTAAGTGTCTTTTTTGTTCATGTTCTCGCTTTTGATTGTATTCAGACTATACTGTTTATATAATAGAAAAATCGTGTTGATGAATTTTTAAAGGTGTCAAGGAACTCATTTGGCATATTGATGATTAAGAAAATTGTTAACAGTTGATTGGTTTTGAACTCAGGTATCAAAATCTTTTGAGGAGCCTAAGGAGAAATCGTCAGAGGCAAGTAATTTTTTTCTTTATCTTAATCGTATATATAAAATTTGTTATTACTTGATTTTGAATTTAGACTTTCTCATTCATTTTATTTTGTGGTTTTGATTGGCTTTTATTAGTCATTTTGCTTTTGATTGGATTCTATTTATTGAGTGGGCTTTATTGCTCTTGGTTTTGTTTTGACTATTTTACCCTTGTTTTTTAGTAGAGATTGGCGATGTTATCCTTCTATGTTTTAAGCAAAACGCACAACGTGCGTGCATCAATCTAGTGGTATATAATAGCAACAATGAGTAAAGAGTGAGAGAGCCAAAAAAAATAATAAAAAATATAAAAAGATTTTTTCGATAATGAAAAAACAAAGAGTCGGTTTGCGTAAGAGCAAGTCCAATGGGAGGGCTATATGGGTTGCTAAAGGCAAATATAGCACCCCAAACACAAAAATATCATCCCAATGGAACTGCTAAAAGGGTCTTAACTTTGGAAGGAGTAAAAAACTCAACTAAAGTTAAGACCTTCGTTAGTAGCTGCCATAATAAGTTTCGGGAGACGGACAACATAGTTTCTGCCGTCTATTAGTTATTTATGTACAGACGGTAAAAACTATGCCGTTCGTATCCCGTTTTAATTAAATGGACGGACGGCAGAAACTCTGCCGTTTGTACCTGTCAGACGCAAAAACTGACAAATCTCATTCTTCTTTTCATATACAAACTCACTCCACTTCATTCCATTCTAATCCATTTCGTTCATACAATAGAGACAACAATCCACACATATGATTCAACTAAACAAAATTCATTCATTAAACAAATATGATTCAATTCATTCAACTAAACAAAATCCATAGAAGTAAATCAAAACACACATAAAAACAAATTCTAAACTAATTTCCGCTCGAACCCTTGCCAACTTGCCTCTTTTTTGATTTACTTGCTCGCTGTGATTCTCGCAATGTCAGTTTTAGCACCTGCACTTCTAACTCCACGACTCTATCATGTGTCTTTCTTCTTTTCTCGCTCGGCCACCAAATAATGATAGTATTCATCGATTGTAGTCATAAACGAATCACACATCCCATGCATCATTAGCTACGACTCGGCATATCGTGCTCTAAGTGTAGCTTACGAAAAAATCAATAACTTTAAGAAAAATCATCACTATAAACCAAATATAATTCAAGTTTCAAAATATAAACCAAATACTAACCTCATCTAGAGTGTCAAAATCCGGGACAAGGTTCGAAAGATAACTTTGATCAACATGAGGTATAGGTATGGCGACATGCATGCATTCCCTGAGATGTAACTATGCCATAGCTCCATGGGTTATCCGGATCGGAAGGAGCTGGAACAAAAGACTCGTAAGGACCTTGAGATGAAGAGTAAGGCTCAGCAGGGTGTGAGATACGAAAATCACTTCTAATAGCCTTATATCCTCCAAAGTCCATGTTAGCAGCTTTTTACATGTTAGCGGGCAATATAGGACCCTTTGAGACGCGATCCCAGTAACTATCGTAGTCACCATTCACATCAAAATATAGAGAAGCTTGTGGCCACAAGTCTTCATGCATTCTAAGATAGGACCTCCATTAACTGGCTTTTTCCAATGGGCACATATTCTCTGGAGGAGGGTGTGGGATGAAAGGTGTCCCAACGATTTGGTGACAACACCTATTGCCCAGGTACCACACGATGATATCTCCAAACTCAAAGACGATACGGCGCATTGTAAGATTATACAAACGACGTACACGGTGAATCGCCTCACGTAACCAAACATCATCCATGGTATCTCCCTCCACATCATCAACATTTAATTCCATATATCGAGTATGAAACCATGGTGTCCACTGTATTGCCAATGCCGACCTAGTCTCAAGTTGGTTACGATGTAAGTGAATGTTGAGGCGTCCTTGACCAGTTCGGCGATCTTTAAAGTCATTGATCCACGCTCTAATCTGTGAGACGATATCACGGTCCATGTCCGGTCTCAGAAGAGGATCCATGGTAGGTTACTCATGCCACCAATACTATCATAAAAACAAATATCAAAATCAAACTTGTACGTAATTTAAAAATTATAATATTATCATAAAGTTATAATACTAAAAATTTAAAACTTACTTGTAAAAGAGGGGTAAAGCCACCACATTGACCATCCGCAACATTAGCTGTGACTCAGCACGCTTGATCTAACGCGTAAATCAAAGCTCCAAACATAGCACCACCCCAATCATACTGATGCATGTAATTTAACCAAACCAAACACTCTATCCAACCTAATCTCAGTGAACTATCACCCGTGAGGAAGAAACATTGCGTGATTAAGTAAAAATAGAATGCTCTCAAATATCTCTCCCGATCTGTACTCGTTAGGCACCAACCTTCGTCATTCTCTTTCGTCTTTTCTATGAACTCATTCACAAAAAATGAGGGTTTAATACCCCCTTTAGCCCAATGCTCCGACCTTATATTCGACCATTTTTGCTATGCATAATCAAAAGTTGCGAACTGACCTTCTCCAAACATAACAGCCTTTCCCCTTCGTACGCTCATTCCCGTGAGCATAGTAACATCCATTGGAGTGATGCCTATCTCGCTTTGTGGAAAGTGGAAAGTGTGAGTTGTGTTCCACCACCGCTCAATCAAAGCGTATATCAAACCATGATCGGCGTTTTGATAACCACATCGAAACAATGACCCAAACAGAGATTGTAAAATTTCATTTCTTATGCCTTCAAAACAATCTCCTTTGGCAACTATTATCTTCCACCAATTGTCCACAGATGGCCAGATGCCCAACAACACTGCAATTTCATCTCCCCCCCCTCCCTAAAAATTTATTCATTAAAATTAAAGAAAATACAATTATGATGTTAAAGAAATCAAATTTAATGATCAAATGCTTACCATATTTACACGATGGGAGATGTGAGTTTCCGGGTTTCTAACCAATGTTGTATGTGTTAGTGGATCGACTGGGTCCGAAAATTCAATTACTGGAGAGTTTTGCAAATTATAGACTTCATCGACGTTTAGCGCTGACGTCGACTCTTGTGTCAATTTACTAACTGATCTTCGACCGAAAAATCATTTACTCTTGTTACTCATTTTGCGTGGTACTTGCAATTCAATCAATAATATCCTCTTTATAACTTCAATTTAAACAAAACACACAATTTCAAACTAACATTCTAAAACATCAATTCCAACATTCTAATTCAACAAACAATTCAACATTCTAATTCAACATTAAACTAATCAAAATAACTCACAATCAATCAAAATAAACTCAATAAAATCGAATTTCAAAGTTGTAATAATTCATACTTAGTGAATGTATATCAAAATAATCTAATAGAAATTGAGGTGAGAGAGAGGATGCCGCGAGATTGAGAGGGAAGAGATGAGAGAGAAGAGAGAAATGGAGAAGAGAAAGAAATTCACGTTTTTAGTAACTATTCACGTTTCTGCCGTCTGTTGCAATTTAATAGACAGAAAGCAGATTAACAACTGCTAAAAAGTGTGATTAGAACAGTTTTTTGATTTTGGGCTGCTAAATATAGCTGGGCTTACTAAAAAGCTTATGTAGCACCTTTTAACAGCCCATTATAGCAGCCCTCCATTGGACTTGCTCTAAGTGCATAAGTTAGCTATACGTGTTTTTAAAACAACTTCTGTGTGTCTTGAATGGTGAACACCATTCAATTGCTGCAGTTAAATCTTTATTTTTTTTGAATCTTTTGTTTGGGAATAACGATTTCAATTGATCCCCACTACACATATAACTTGTAATATGAACACACTTCTACTCCAAACAAATTCTAAATATCTACTACAACCAACTTAGCATGCCCAACTCTCTAAGCAACTATTGACAACAAATAATAATGCAAACAAAATATAAAGTATACCACAACACAAAGATGTACCGTGGTTCGGCCAATGATACTTACTTCCACAAGAGCTAATCCTTTTATAACGTGGGAAGAAAGATTACAATCACTCCTCTCAAGTCTTTCCACCTTACTAGATCACTCCTCTATCTTTACACGTTTTTCTCTCTACAAAGGTTTCTCTCAATCTTGATTGCTCTCAAAATTGGGTTTCAATTTTGTGTTGCTTAGGTTTTCCAAAACCTTATTTCTGTTTAGATAGTAAACCACAATCTCGTGGTTACTGTAGCAAAATAGAAACCGCAAAATTAGACATGGGCGCGGGTGTACTCTCAGCAAGGCCAATGTCGAGCACGCGCGCCCTCAAGTGCCTATTTTGTTTTCCAGTACCAAGGGTGCGGGCGCGCCTTGGGTTTAGACCAATTTGAGCATGTGCGCTCAGACCTCTTCACGCAAACAGAACTTCTTTCTCATCCTCATGTGAGGGATAACTCTAACAATCTTTCCCTCCCGAACAGTGAGGGGGGATACCTCCATACAATTTCCAAATCAATAGGAGGAGTCTGCTACCATTCCGCTGGTAGCACAACAAACATCAAACTTAGCTTTCGGTAAGACTTTGGTCATCATATCTGACCCGTTCTTGTCGGTATGGATCTTCTCGATGCACAAATGCTTCTTTTTGAGTACTTCTTTAATCCAATGATAACACACATGTATGTTCTTGGATCTAGAATGAAAACTCAGATTCTTACTCAAATGGATGACGCTCTAACTGTCACATAGAACTACAAATTGTTTCTGCTTTAGCCCTAGTTCATCGAAGAATCTCTTCATCCATAGCATCTCTTTGCAACATTCAATGGGCTGCAATGCAATATAACTTACGTAGTGGGAGGGCAACACACTTTTGCAACTTAGATTGCCAAGAAACTGCTCCCCCTGCAAAAGTAAACAGATAATCGAAAGTGGACTTCATCGAGTCAACATCACCTGTCATGTCTGCATCAGTGTAGCCTTCAAGTAAGGGTTTACTTCCACCAAAACACAAACACGCTTTGGAAGTACCATTGAGCTATCTCAATATCCACTTAACACCTTCCCAATGCTCCTTACCCAGATTTGACAGAAATCGGCTTACAACACCAACGGCGAAAGCAATATCCGATCTTGTACACACCATTGCATACATCAAGCTGTCCACTGTGGATGCATAAGGAATTTTTTCCATCTGACTCTACTCATGCTTACCCTTTGGACACATCTCTTTGGTCATGCGGACCTGGCCACCAAGCGGACAACTGACTGGCTTTGCTTGATCCATGTTGAATCTCTTCAACACCTTCTTAATGTAGCTTTATTGAGAAAGCCACAACTTCCCACTCTTTCTGTCACGAGTGATCCACATCCCAAGTATCTACTTTGCTTGACCCAAATCCTTCATCTCAAAGGATTTACTCAAGTCTTTCTTCAGCTTGGATATCTTGTTGATGTTTGTGCCAACTATCAACATATCATTCACATACAACAAGAGCACTATGAAATCCCCGTCTGGAAATTTTTGAACAAACACACAATGATCGGAAGCAGACTTCTTGTATCCTTGCTTCGCCATAAAGGAATTAAACTTTATGTACCACTGTCTCGGTGTTTGCTTTAACCCATACAAGCTCTTTATCAGCTTGCATACTAGGTGCTCCTTGCCTTTGACCTAAAACCCCTCTAGCTGGTCCATGTAGACATCTTCTTTATGGTCTCCATGAAGAAAAACTGTCTTGATCAACCTCTAGGTTCATACTTGCCATTAGATCCAATACTACCCTGATAGAAGTCATCTTCACTACAAAAGAGAAAATTTCATCAAAGTCAAAAACTTTCCTTTGACCGAAACCCTTCACAATAGGGCGAGCTTACCTTGTGCCTTGGGTGTAGATTATTCTCCTCATGCTTGACTTTGTAGATCTACTTATTCTTGAAATTTTTTCTTCTTTTCGGTTTCTCAACTAACTCATAAGTGTGATTCTTATGTAAAGAATCCATCTCATCATGCATAGCCTTCAACCACTTCTCTTTGTCTGTACCTTCAAGAGCTTCTTGATAGTACATAGGTTCTCCACCATCAGATAGTAAAACATACGTATGTGGGAGATACCTGGTTGAAGCTTGTCTCTCTCTGTCGGACCTCCTTGTGCCATTTTCTTGTGCCTCAAGAGGATGCACTTCTGCTTGCTCAAGTGGTGGTTCATGCGCTTCATCTACATCTTCTATATCAATAGGTTCTATCCCATCATGAGCAATAGGATTATTATCATGAGCTTCAAACCCATGGTTCTCTACATTTTCAATGCCTTCTGCATGTTCCACAGTAGAAACTTCTGGTTCTGAATCAACAAGATCATTAGTGAAAGCTTCTAGCTTCTCACCATCCTCAAAATCTGCTATGGTTTGGTCTTCCAAGAACACAACATCTCAACTTTGGATTACCTTCTTGTTAATCGGATCATAGAGTTTGTAGCCAAACTTCTCATCCCCATAACCCAGAAAAAAACACTGCTTAGCTTTGTCATCAAGCTTGGATCTCTCATCATTGAAAATATGAACAAATGCTCTACACCCAAATACCCTCAAATATCCATAATCAACATCTCTGCCTGATCATACTCTCTCTGGATAACCACTATTTAGAGGCTTTGACGGCGATTGGTTGATCACATGTACGGTTGTGTGCATTGCTTCTATCCAGTAATTTCTCAGTAACTTAGAGTGAGACAACATGCATCTCATCCTCTACAATGGTATGATTCATTCTCTCGGCTATACCATTTTGTTGCGGTGTCTTGGGAACGGTCTGCTCATGACGAATCCCATGACTTTTGCAATACTTTTCAAACGGCCCTATGTACTCACCTCCATTATCTGAGCGAATACACTTCAAAGGTTTTCCTGTCTCTCTTTCCACCATGCTATAGAAAATCTTGAACACGCCAAGTACTTCATCCTTGGTCTTCAGACTATATGCCCATATCTTTCTTGATGCATCATCAATGAAAGTCAAGAAGTACAAAGTTCCCCCGTGGGACTTTACTTTCATAGGACCATATAAGTCAGTGTGAACTAGCTCAAGGACATTGTCCTTTCTGTGAGACGGGAATCTTTAGAAATACACCCTGTGTTGCTTTCCTACCAAACAGTGAGTGCATCTATTTAAATGCGTACCTTTGATGTCTGGCAAGTCCTTTTGCTTGGCAAGAACTTTCATGCCTTTTTCACTCATATGACACAGTCTCTTGTATTATAGTTCGGAGGAAGCTTCTTCTTCTGCCGCATTTACTTCTGCTTTACACAAACTAGCTTGTGTCTTGTAAAGAGAACAAATTTTCTTCCCTTTGGCTGCTACAATGGAACCTCTGCTCAGTTTTTGTAGTGGCATAGTGTTAGAATTTGGACTGGGTCAGCAGTGCAGCGGATAGGACGCAACATAAGATGGAAAAGAGGGGAAGTACAAGATCAGTACTGCGGAACCCTAGACTGCTGACGTGGCATACGTACTGTATGAAGGAGAGCCATGCGATGATGCGATAGATGGACGACCTAGAAGGGGAGGAGAGGTATATAAAAAGAAGAAGTGGGATGAGAAAGAGGAGGCCGCTAGGGTAAAAAAAGGGGAGAGAATAGTGAGAGAGAGAAAAGAGAGAGATTGTGTGAGAGAGAGATTTAGGGTCAATACATTTGGCGCTGTCTGTGGTGACGAGAGAAAAACAACTTAGAAATGGCACCGAAGAGAGAAGTGGGTAGGCCAAAGAAGGTTAGGGTTCATGAGCCGACGCTGGAAGCGGTGATTGAGGAGGGAGAAGAACTAGAAGAAGGGCGAGCAGCAGAAGAAACACGCCTGATGCGAGAGGAGATTGAGAGGCTGAGAGAGGAGAACGATGAGCTGCGAAGAGATAGAGAGAAGACGGAGGAGGAGGTTGGAGAAGAGCTAAGCGAGGGGTCCGAAAATGAGGGATCTGAAGATGAGGAGGATCCCGGACCGAATCTAGTAGAAAACCCGGTAGCGGGGTTGATAATGGAGCAAGTCCAAGAAATGATAGACAATGATAGGAAGGCAAACCGGTGACAGACGAAGGAGCACGGGGGAGCGGCCAGTCAGGTGGTGGCTAGGTTGAATCGCAACCCACTAGCAAATGATATATGGGCTTTAGAGGTTCCAAAGCGGTTTGCCCAGCCGAGGTTCGAGAGGTATGACGGCAAAGGGGATCCAGCGGACCACATTCATCATTTTCGGCAATAGATGCCACTCTGGCAGGAGGCTCGGTATGACGGTTTACGATGTATGATGTTCCCGGCTAGTCTTAAAGGAGGGGCATCAGATTGGTATTACAGACTGCCAGCGGGGAGCATCAAGAATTTCCATGAGTTGGAGCAGGCGTTCATAGATCACTTCATACATCAGAAAAAGCGGGTGGTGGACATCGCGACTCTATTCAATGTGTGACAAAGATCCACGGAATCAGTTAGGGAGTTTCTATGTTGGTTCAAGGCAGAGACACTGAAAGTTGAAAATCTGGATGAGAGGACAGCGGTGATAGCCTTTGAGAGAGGCTTGCGCCTGGGGACAGGAGTGCACCAATCTGTGGCCAAGAATGAAATCGCGACACTACATGAACTGTATCCACGAGTGAAAAAGTATATAAGATATGAAGATTCTATGCAGAAGGATTCCAAGAGGGTAGGGAAGGTCGTGTTGTCTTTGGAGAAGGATCGAGAAAGCCAGAAAGTGGGGACGTCGGAAAAAGAAAGTGGGAGATACCGCGGGTATAGAGCGCGAGCAGAGGGAAGCCAAGAAGGAATTCGAAGAGAGTACAGGGAGAGGAAGCCATACCGCGAGATGGAACAGACTCCACTGAACAAACCGCTCAATGAGATCTTACCCTTAATAAAGAGTCTGCCGGGGTATGAGGGACCGCGAACCACGCCAATGGAGATACCGGAGAAGCCTTTTTGTGCATATCATCAGATAAAGAATCATGAAACGAATGACTGTTATGCTCTAAAATGGTTGGTTCAGAGAATGGTGGAAAAAGGGAGGATGGGAGAATTTGTGAGAGACGGTCGGAATGATGAGCGCATGCCGCCACAGGGAAGAAGGATACTGGGAACCATCAACGTGATTTACAGCGGGGAGGTTATGAGTCATAACGCTCATAGAGACAAGATACGGCGGACCGCAAGCATCCAATAGATTAATGAGAGAACGGATAAGCCTCGGCAGCAAGCGGTGGCAGCGGCAAAAAAGGATAGAATCGTGTTTAGCAACGCGGACCTACGAGCAGTGGACTTACCACATGAAGACGCATTGGTCATTACAGTGGAAATGGGGAATTACATGGTGAAAAGGGTGTTGATTGATTGTGGGAGTGCGGTAGATCTGTTGTTCAGAGGTGCCTTGGAGGAAGTGGGAGTTGATCCTAAGCAGCTGCGTCCTTCGCGAAACTAATTTGTATGGATTTAACGGAAGTATGATAGAGCCCATGGGGGAACTCTTACTGCCCGTGACAACTGGACCGGTGACAGCTTTTGCCCGTTTCATGGTGGTGGATTTGGCTTCGCAATACAATGCTTTCTTGGGAAGGCGATGGATTCACGAGATGAAGGCGGTCCCATCAACGTATTATTAGGTAATACGATTCCCCACCCCTACTGGCATGTATGAGGTCTACGGTGATCAGGTTACGGCAAAAAACAATCATCGGGGAACCGTGAAGCGGTTGATCGACGGATCAGAAGGAGAGGCTTCCAATCCTAGGAAGAAGCTGGCATAGCGATTATAGTGCACCTCGGGG
Source organism: Coptis chinensis (assembly GCF_015680905.1). NCBI lineage: Eukaryota > Viridiplantae > Streptophyta > Magnoliopsida > Ranunculales > Ranunculaceae > Coptis > Coptis chinensis. The sequence continues at coordinate 37,628,423 of NC_141456.1, read as the reverse complement.
GAGGGGGAGGGTGAGACAGCGGCGGATCCAAAGACACTCGACGAGATAGAGGTGGTGAATATTGGGATAGGGGAAGAGGAGAAGTTCACATCGATAGGATCTAGTTTGCCTGAGGAGTGGAGGGGTAAGCTGATACAGTTCTTGTCAGATAATAGAGATGTCTTCGCTTGGACAATAGAGGATGTTACTGGGTTGGACCCCGAGTTCGCATGTCATCACTTGCATATGAAAGATAACGCCAAACCCATGAGGCAAAAGATGCGCAATATTAGGCCAAAATATGTTGAAGGGATCCGAGAAGAGGTCGTAAGATTGAAAGGGGCGTGAATAATCCGAGATGTAGAGTTCACAGACTAGTTATCTAATATAGTCGTGGTACCAAAAAAGAATGGGAAAGTGCATATGTGTGTAGACTTTACTGATGTAAATCAAGAGTGTCCAAAGGACAGCTATCCCATGCCGCGAGTAGATGAGTTGGTGGACAGGACGCCGGGTTCAAGATTTTTTCCTTCATGGACACGTCGATGGGGTATAATCAGGTCGCGATGTATGGGCCCGATCAGGAGAAGACCTCGTTTGTGGTGGAGGGCGGTACTTACTGCTATACGAGGATGCCGTTTGGTTTGAAAAATGCAGGGGCAACCTTCTAGCGGTTGGGTGAGAAAATGTTCGAAAGCAAGATTCGGAAGGGAATTGAGATTTATATAGACGACATGGTGGAAAAAAGTATGTCAGAAGAGGAACATATGTAGGGTTGCGAGAAACCCCGGGATACTACGTAAATACAACTTGAAACCCGAACCCGAGAAGTGTACTTTTCGGGTGACTACTGAGGGAAAGTTTTGGGGTACATCGTTACTCATAGGGGAATCGAGGCTAACCCCGAGCAGATAAGGTCCCTGGTAGAGATGCCATCTCCGCAGAATGTGAAGGAAGTACAGCGGTTAGCAGGAAGGGTCACAGCTCTGAATAGATTCATTTCCAAGTCGTCTGATAAGTGTAGACCGCTGTACCGACTGTTGAGGAGCACACCGGATTTTGTATGGACCGCGGAGTGTGAGGAGGCATTCTAGGAATTGAAAAAATATTTGGGCAAAATGCTTTTGCTGTCACGGCCCGAGACCGGGGAGAAGTTGTATTTGTACTTGCTTGGGGGCCACGAAGTATGCAGTCAGCTCAAATCTAATTCGGGTGGTCGACAAGGTGGAGAAGCCGTTATATTTTCAGAGCAAAACTTTGTTAGATGTAGAGACACGATATAGTAGAATCGAGAGGTATGCCTTGGCATTAGTATTTTCAACCCTGAAGCTGAAACCCTACTTTGAAGCACATGTGGTGGTGGTGGTAACGAATTTGCCTTTGAGGCAAGCACTGAGAACGGAAAAATCTGGTAGAATGTTGAAGTGGGCAGTGATGCTGAGTTCTTATAAGATACAGTATCAGATAAGAACCGCAGAGAAGGCGCAGGCGGTGGCAGAGTTCTCCACAGAGGATCCCACGTGGGGAGAGGAAATGATTATGGAACCGGAGCGGGAGAGTGAGCCAGACCTTCTAGACCCGTGGGATAAGAGGAATGGGTGGAGGGTATTCGCGGATGGATCGGCTACCGATGCATATAGCGGCATAGGAGTCGTGTTGGTTATACCTGATAATAGCAGAATAGAGCAAACCATGATACTCGGGTTCGCGGCGTCCAACAATGAGGCAGAGTACTAAGCGGTGATCGCCGGATTGAGAATGGCCGAGGATTTGGGAGTGAAGGAGCTGACAGTCTATTCTGATTCAAACTTAGTGGTGTGTCAAGTGAACGGAAGGTTTGCCGCTCGATGCCCCAGGATGACAAGATATTTGGATGTGGTGCGTAAATGAGCTGAGAAATTCACAAAACTCTGTTTCCTTCACTTGGGCCGGGGAGAGAACAGGCACGCTGATGCCCTAGCATATGTAGCAGTTGCAATTCTCGGGTCGGAGGAGAGAATAATACACGTGGGAATGCTGTAGAAACCGAGCACCGAGGATGAGATGGAGATTTGCCAGGTCACGGAAGAGAATGAGGGTTGGATGGAGCCTATTAAGGACTTTTTGGCAGGAAAGGAAGTCACAGATAAAAGAGAAAGAAGGAGATGGGAGCAGACATCTAGGAGATATGTCCTACTGGAAGGAGAGTTATATCGGAAAAACTTCAGTGGACCACTTCTAAAATGTTTGGGTCCACGACTATCCCAGGAGGTGTTGGCAGAACTACATGAGGGATATTGCGGGAGCCATTCGGGGAGAACAATGGTACATCGGCTACTAACACAGGGGTATTTTTGTCCCCACATGAAGAGGGATGTCGTGGAATTTTCTAAGAGGTGTGACAAATATCAGAGATTTGCACAGTTGATATTTGGCCCTGCTGAACCCCTTCACAATGTCTCAAGTCCGTGGCCTTTTGCAATGTGGGCAATAGATATAGTGGGACTGCTGCCCATGGCTAATGGTAGAAGGAGGTTCATGCTTGCAGCCACGGATTATTTCACAAAATGGATTGAAGTCGTACCCCTGTTGCAGGTGAAGGAAGCACAAGTCATCAAGTTTTTATGGGAGAATATTATCTGCAGGTTTAGGTTGCCGTACGCCATCATAGCAGACAATGGAACTCAGTTTACGGGAGCAAAGGTGGCCAGGTTCTTGCAAACCTACAAAGTAAGATAGGGGTTCTCGGCCCCTTACAACCTCGAGGGCAATGGACAGGCAGAGTCTTCTAACAAGACCATCATGAATAACCTAAAGAGGAAGTTGGAGGATAAGAAGGGGGGGGGGGGGGTGGGTGGGCCAACGAGCTTAGTCATGTATTATGGGCCTACTGGACCACACCTCGGTCATCCACACAAGAGACCCCATTTTCATTGGCTTATGGGGTGGAGGCTGTGATCCCGTCGGAGATGGTGGCAGCTACAACGCGAACAAAGGTCGTGGAGGAGGGTTCAAACTGGAGAATCTTAGCAGCATATCTGAATCTAGCAGAGGAAGGAAGAGACATTGCCCGTATAAGGCTGGAGGAGTACCACCGGAGGTTGCAAAAACAGTACAACAGGAGGGTCAAGCCAAGGCAGTTCCACATAGGCGACCTGGTGCTCCGCCGAGTGACACCTAGCACCAGGAAAGAGAAAGATGGAAAGCTGGGTCCAAACTGGGAGAGACCTTACACGGTGGTGGATATTGGAGGGGCGGGCACCTACAGGTTGCGGACACAGGAAGGCAAACTGATAGAGAAGCCGTGGAATGTGAGAATGTTAAAAAAATTTCACACTTGAATGTAATGGAAATCTATTGCCTGAATTTGGCGCTGTACATAAATATATAATGCAACAACACTTTTGAGAAGAAATCATCTTTTATAGAGGTAGGAGTCCAAAATAACTACGAGACGTGAAATGCTAACGAGACCGCGGAGGGTCCCCAATGGTTTTTCAAAAACTATGAAACCCGCGGAGCGGGAAAAAGGCGCAAATAGTATGTGGGGCATGGAGTGCAAGGATGGAGAGAGATAGCGGAAGGGTTGAGCCCTTCGCTGATACGAGGCTAGAGATGAGCCCGGGGCAAGATGAGTTGCCTTAAGGGACTTACTGAGATTGCAGAACTGCGGAATGGGATGAGCCCTCTGTGGGGGAGCGGTGCAAATTGCATATGGGACACGAAGTCCCAGTGCGGGAAAAGACAAGGGGGGGGGGGGAGGAGCCCTTCGTGGAGTAGGGATACTAGCACCACGTGGGGGCATGAGGCCCAAACATGGAGAGAGATAGAGGGGAGTTGGAGTCATTTGTAGATATACTCAACCATCATAAAAACAACGAGAGGAACGAGCCTATCACTAATGCAAGGAACTAGTCGAGGAGCATGGAGGCTGGCTTAAAGTTGGTGGAGTAGCCAAACATCGAGAAAAAAAGCGGGGGCAAAGAGTTACATCGGAGTAAGGTAAAGAGACCAAACCACAGGGGAAGAGATGATAGATATGCTAAGCAAAATCAAACATCACACATGAAAGAGATTAATATTCAAACATAAACACAACAATTGTACTGCCATCAGTGGCCTAGATGGGATAACATGACTTATTACAAAAGGTGCGGAAGACATAAAGTATTTTTAGTGCTTCTTGGAGGGAGAGTCGGCGACAGGTAGGACATCAGAAGCTTCTTCAGAAGGTGTAGTGGTGTGTGCGGCAGTAACGTTCTCCAGTGTCTCGGTAAGGGTCTCATCGGTAGCCGCGATAGAGTTGGAAATCTCTTCATACACTGGGGAGTGGGGAAGGTTATCGGTGGCAGCCACTTCTTCCTGGGCGTCTCTGGAGGGGGCCGTGGCTGGGGTGTAGGGCTTTTCAGGCAGGAGCCGTCCTTCTTGGGTGAGGCGGGCAAGCTCTTCCTGGATCTTCTTGGTTACTCTTTTGTCAGCAAGAAGCTTGAAGCGTTCGCGAAGAATAGCCATGTCATCCCCGATGTTCCGGAAGTAGGGGCGGCGTAGCATCTTTTCGTTTTGAGAGAGGGTGTCGAGGGCAGCTTGGTGTTGCTGGGCTAAAGCAGATAGGTTGAGCTGATGTTTTTCAAGGAGCATTTCACCTTGGCGACTCGGGACGGTCATTGTGAAGATCCATGTAAATTGGTATGAAGATTCCGTGGACTGCAGTTCGTCCTGGGCCTTGAGTTTGGCTAAGTTAGCAGTGGCTAGCTCCGATTGAAGCCCTGCGTAGGCGGCCTTCAGACCGGAAGGGCCGTTGACCTCTTTCTCCAAGGCAGCCAACTTGTTCTTGGTGCTGAGAAGACCACGGATCATGAAGGAAATGTCCAGGCTTAGAGAGAGAGAGAGAGAGAGAGAGAGAGAGAGAGAGAGAGAGAGAGAGAGAGAGAGAGAGAGAGAGAGAGAGAGAGAGAGAGAGAGAGAGAGAGAGAGAGAGAGAGAGAGAGAGAGAGAGAGAGAGAGAGAGAGAGAGAGAGAGGCTTACCCGTGCCCAGTTAGTATAAAAAGAAGTGTGGTGGGTGTCAAACGAACCCCTATCGGCATAGGCGATGTCCCTAGGCAAATGGGCATTGTAAAACAGGGAGGAGGTTACCGCCGCATTGTCTAGGGCGGAGTCACCAATGGGATACCGGGCGGTTCGCGATGTTGAAGATAGGACGAAGTCTTCGGCAGGGGCGATCTTAAACCGAGTCGTTGGTGGAATCGGTTCTTTGCAGTCGGCGGCTTAATGGAGAAGGAGCGGGTGGAAGTGATGACGTGAGGGGGGCAGGTGCTTCAGATTCGGAGGTCTGCGGAACTACAGGGACTGACCCTTCAGAGGCTGAGGTCCGTTGTCTCTTGGACGGGGGAATTTCGGTAGAAGCCACCGCCTCGGTGGGGAAATCTCAGTCACCTCGTCATCCTCAGAGTCACTGTCAAAAAGTTTCTGTTTATGGACGTTCATATCGTCGGTGGGGGTGTGAGGAGAAGTATACTGGTCGTCCCAGTTGGAAATAGAGCGGTAGGAGGGGATGTCTTCGGGCGCGGAGGTGGTGGGAGAGTCTGAGATCTTAGGGATTGAGAGGAGGTGCGAGGACGATGGCGGTGGGAGGACGAAAGGTGGGATCTTTTTCGGGTAGGCGGGGAGGCTCTGGGTTTTCGCTCTTTGGGAGGGGGAGGGCGGTAAAAGGGAGCTGAGAAGCCACAGAAGGTTTGTAGACAGGGAATTTGCAACAACGGGGTGGCGGTGGTAGGGTGGATGCCTAGGTGACTGGCTTGAGCGGGACCGAGGTCACGGAGTCTTTGGAAAATGGGACAAGATATGCCAGAGTAGAATTGGGATTTGGAGTCCGACCGCCAACCTACAACACAGGGAAAAACAACAAGTTAGAGCATAATGGTAACAGTGCAATAAGAAAGAAGAGAAAGACAAGGTTACTTACCGCGGGGGATGAAGGCAAGGTGGTTAAGATGTAAATCAGAAGGAAGGTCCGCGGGTAGAAATTGTCCTGATACATATAAAGGGTAATGGTGCCACACTTTGTTTGAGGATATAATGCGGAGTAAGAGGGATAGCTTCTGAGGGAGTACACAAAAAGACTGGTATCCCACGCCGACGTCTTTAGTGTTTTTCTTAAGGAAGTAGTGGGAGAAGATGTCTCGGTTGGTGATTTTGGGCTCACCAGTTCTATTGTATGCATTTGTGGCATACATAGTCCTCAAAAAGTTTCCTATGCCTTGGCAGGGGGGGATGTTGAAGTGATTGCACACCTCGACATCCAAGAGAGTGAGGGGCAGCTGTAGACCGGCAACAATTTGACCCACTGTGACCACAAGGTGACCGGGGCGACGGGGAACTAAGTGAGGGTAGTGTGTGATGGATGGCACATGCTCTAGAGTTATGTTGGCTGAGATGCCATAAGCAACCCTAATTGCGTCTAAATTAGGGCGGCGACAACGTGAGGGTGGAGGTAGCAATGAGGTTGGGCGGCCAGAGGTGGAGGGGGCCGTTGTAGGAGCAGAGGGAGGCGAAGACGCTACTTGGGGTGAACGAGAAGTGGAAGAATCGCCGGATTTAGAGCCCGACATCGGAAAAACAGAGAGACAGATGCAGAGAATGGAAAGAATTTACTATTTAGCTTGAACAAAAATAAGCAAGGCCTAGAAAACGTACCGACGATAACCAAAAAGAGAGTGTTTATGCTTGAGTAGAGAGCCAGTGAGGGGAAGGACCCGCCGGAAGACCGAAGGAGCACACGCAAGCCGGAAACAGATAGAAAGAGAGCAAAAATGGAGGAGCAGTGAAAAAGAGAAGATGAAGGGGGGAATAAAATGAAAAAGAAGGAGAAGAAGGAAGTTTAAACAAAGGAAGGGCAAAGAGGTAATTATTGACATTGGGGAATTCGAGGAGTCGGGTAGACCGCCAGCCAGATTGAGACACGTGGAAGCGCGAGGTACGATGTCACAGCCCGAATTTCTAAACAATTAAAAAAAATGAATATTTGAAATATAAATATCTCAAACATCACTATATTCAATTGTCTAAAAACCCAGGCTATGACGGGGGATACAACACATGTCAAAACCTAAAACCCACATCACAACAGGATCAACTTAACAACAAAATCATCTCCAAAACCTCTCTTTATTACTTTATAACAAGTCTATCTTCTGTCCCAATAAAACATCAACAAACTTTAAATAAAAACAATTTCCAACATCGTATTCTCATGTCATATAAAAAAGGTAACCTATGTTATTACATCCTTCCAAAAGATCAGACCTAATAAACTAAACTCCCAGACTGCTCCAGGCGAGAATCCCAATCACACGCCGGTTCCATCCGCCTTCCACCTATGTTCCTAAGAACACACCCACGTTAGCCAAAACAAAGCAAACATGGGTCAAAGAAATTGAATTTCTTTGGTATGAGTAGACTAAATACATATAAACATTTCAAACTTTACTTATCCAATTCACACTTTAAATCTATCATAACCTAATCATTCTCAGCTTGGAAGACAGGTAGTTCCGTCATCTCAACCGGCATAGTTCTTCCCAAGCAAAACTTATATTATCTTAACTCATTATAATAACTCGTTTTAATATCTAAATCATTGCATTAAAACTTACCGATATCCACTGCTGTATAAGGGTAGGACCGCGTCCCTGCACAAAAGGTTATTAAGTCCTACCCTCCTGCAAAAGAAAGTTAGAACTTCTATCATTTGTCGATATCCTATAGGTATTCCAATGCAAACCCAAACACACTCGCACAATCAAATTAATTTCTCTTATTAATTAATCAATTACTTTTCTTATACACATATTTCACAACCTATGTACCTTAGGTCATTCCCGCCACATTCAAGGAATACCCAAACTTACATTCCCGTACACTCAAGGAATACAACTAACCCGCAAGGCGAATACTTTAGTTCCTCTCTAGGGTAGTCCAAACAATTTGGTCATTCATGGCACATTCAATGAATACCCTTATATAACGCTAACGGGCCATTTATGGCACATTCAATAAATGCCCACCTAACCTATGACATCAACAGTCATAAAAACTAAATTTCAAAACTTGAGGCGTGGTGAGTTCTAAAAGAGTGCGGTAAATTTATTTACGCATTATTGAACTTTATTTCATGTATTATTATTTCAGAGAACGACAGAATATCTTGATTCACGTATTTTTTTGGTTTACGCGTTATTAATTTCATGAATGTCTTAGTGTCATAACGTTGCATATCATAAAATACTGCAAAATCACATAGTAGTTAATACACATACACACGTATATATAGAGGTCTTAGCCTAAAGTCAAGTATGCTAATAGCCCTAGACCTATCCAAATAGCCCAAATCATAATCCGGGTTAAAAGTCAACTCTTGTCAACGGTCAAAGTCAACTATGGTCAAAGTCAAAGTCAAAGGTGCATGGCTCAAAGTCAACACATCATGGTCAAAGTCAAAGTCAACCCATCATGGTCAAAGTCAAAGTCAAAGGTGCATGGCTCAAAGTCAACACATCATGGTCAAAGTCAAAGTCAACCCATCATGGTCAAAGTCAAAAGGTCGATGGTCAAAGTCACGGTGCATGGCTCATGGGCTCATGGCTAAGGTCATGGTTCGGACCCAACTGGCCAAGCCCAAACCTTAGAACCCGAAAGTCCAAACATGTAAAGACCCAGAAAGATCTATTTTAAGTCCAATGGACTGGCCCCAAGCAATATTAGAAACGGGCCCAAAACACAACTGAGTTCGGCCCGAAAATTAAACTTAAACCGGCCCAATCAAAACTAAAAAGTGAGCTGGCCCCATCAACTAATAAAATCGGCCCATAGAAACAAATCAAATAAGGCCCAACTAATCACAACTGAAACCGGGCCCAAGGAAAGCAAATAGAAATTGGCCCAAAGAACAAAACTAGGTTATGGCCCAAATAGCAAGTGGATTCGGCCCAAGGCCCAACCATTACAACTGATCTTCTGATCTTCTTCCTCCTCCAGCTCCACTACCCAGAATTTCAAGACGCCACCACCCTTCATCTCCTCCTCAAGTTGGTTCGACTCCCCATAACAACCCAAACCACTTTTACAAAAGCCAAAATCCTAAAATCATTTAAATCCAACTCTTCATCAATCTAGATCTAACACAAAATCGTGACCGCCATTAATGCTTGTTACAAGCTTTTCCCAAGCTTTAACAGCACCCTATAACACCCATCGAAACCCTCAATCACCCAGTCAAAAACAAACAAAAACCCAACATACAACATCTAGATCCAAAATCAGACTGGAGATTTCTGGCCGCCATTAATGGAGCTTCGACAGCTCTCATCTATCGCCCTCACACACCCTACACGACCCCCATTTCAAACTCGACAGCCCTCCGACAGTTCAACCACCAAAACCAATACAACCCACAACAACAAACACAACACTCCACCAACCAAAACAATTCAAATCACCTGCACCTAAAGCAATGAACCCAACGATTTTTTTGTTGTTGTTACGATGGCTTGCGCTGTCATAACAGTCACTTTAGAGAGCCAGCAGTTCAAAGATTTGGAGTTTCAAACCTCCATCACTCCATACGGCACCAGGGAACATTGTTCTATTCGACCCATGACGCAGAATGAACTAGACAAATACTAAGCTGAGAATTTTTGAACAATAAAGCTTATTTCTTTTTCCATATTCACGCCGAACTAGAAAAAGTAACTACTCACAATAACAGTTTATATGGACAGTAATTTCATAAGTTCTAAACACACCAAAATCATAGTTCTAGTAGTGGTGAGAGATAAAATCTACTCACCGGTATGAACAGCTCCTACGAATTTCTCCGAGTCCGAGCCGCCGCTCCACCTCCGAGAAATCCAAATTTTCATCTGCTTCCATTTTCATTATTTTATTATTCTCTGAACCCTATTTTCTAGAACAATGTGTTTATATACTTGGGTCCGAAACCCAAGCCCAACACAGACTCGGGCCCAAAACCAAGCCCACGTATCCCGAGTCCAATCCGACGAATTTTTAAAATAAACAATTTATTTAATTAATTAAATAGAAAAATACGTATAAAAACATGGGGTGTTATATACGAGGGGCGGCTGAAAAGGCGCGAGCTGAGTGCAGTCCCATCACATGCAAATCGAGGAAAGGGAAACGTGCATAGTGAAAAGAGAGTAACCAGGAAAGTTCTCGACCCCAGATCCATTAACAGGACCGCGGAGTCGAGAATGGGCATTTGTAGTGGCATAGTGTTGGAAGTTGGACTGGGTCAGCTGTGCAGCGGATAGGACGCAACATAAGATGGAAAAGAGGGGAAGTACGAGATCAGTACCGCGGAACCCTAGACCGCGATGTGGCATACGTACGGTATGAAGAAGAGCCATGCGATGATGCGACAGATGGACGGCCTAGAAGGGGAGGAGAGGTATATAAAAAGAAGAAGTGAGATGAGAAAGAGGAGGCCGCTAGGGTAAGAAAAGGGGAGAGAATAGTGAGAGAGAGAAAAGAGAGAGATTGTGAGAGAGAGAGATTTAGGGTCAATACAGTTTCCATACCCCGTTACCAAATGAGTTTAGAAAGCCATAATCATCTAACTTCCCAGGAGAAATTAGGCTTAGCCAAATGTCAGGGACATGTCTTATATCCTTGAGTGTTAAGGTGTAGCCGATATTTGTTTCTACATGAACATCACCAATGCTTACAATCTTTAAGACTCCACTGTTACCTATTTTTACCTCACCAAATTCACCATAGTTGTAGGTAGTGAAGAATCCCCTGTGCGGTGTGACGTGATAGGATGCTCCTGTATCTATCACACACTCTGTATCCTGGCATAAGGTACTAAGGCTGAGTCTAATGGCTCCCTATCCCTTTAAAAGTAGTGTTAAAGTCAATAAAGTAGAGCTAAAGTCAACATATTTTACTCTCTATCATTATTTTTCTATGTATATATAGAAAGGATTCTACTCTCTATCTCTATTTTACTCTCTATATATATAGAGAGTAAAATAGAGATAGAGAGTAAAATCCTTTGTATATATAAAGAGGAAATTAATGATAGAGAGTAAAATCTGTTGACTTTAGCTCTACTTTTAAAAGGGATAGGGAGCCATTGGACTTAGCCTAAGACAACACACACCACAATCTGACACAATTCCTACTAGATCATCGTTTACTAGTGCGGTAGTATCTCTGCCTGTGTTTTCGTTCCTCTTTACCATGTCTTCATGTCCATAGTTATTCTTCTCATCCCTCTTCAGTGTTCTGCACTCATACCTGAAATGACCCTTGGTGGCACAATAGTAACATTGTCTCTCTACCTTAGGAATTCTAGCTTCACCCATAGATTTGCTTCTGTCATCACCTCTAGAATGAGATGGTTTTCTGCTTTTACCTCTCCTCCGCTTCTCTATGACAAGTATCTCTGAGTGAGAGGAGTTGCTTTGTGAACCCTTTCTTGTCTCCTCATTCAACAATGTCCCAGTAGCCATTTCCATGGAAATAACTCCATCCTTAGCGGCTCCGTTAAAAGAAACTGCTAAAGTCTTTTAACTGTCGGGTAGAGAGTTTAATGGTAACAAAGCCTCAACTTCGTCACCCATATCAATCTTCATCAAGTGCAACTGATTGATGGTATTCTGTACTTCATTAAGATGCTCAGACATTGAAGAACCTTCTTTGTACTTCGTGTTGACAAACTTCTTAATGAGCAACACTTTGTTTCCGGCCGACTTCTTCTCATAGAGGTCTTCAAGTTTCTTCGACAAGCCAAAAGCAGTAGGCTCTTGGGATACATGGTGGAAGACATTGTCGTCAATCCACAGTCGAATGTACCTTATTGCTTTTCTGTCAAGCTTGCTCTACTCAGTCGCAGCAATCGTTTCAGGTTTTTCTCACTCATTTTCATTGGGTTGTGCCAAGTCCTTGCAATAGAGCAAGTCTTCCATCTTGGCATTCCAAATAGTGTAGTTTGCTCTATTCAGACTAGTCATGCAAGTGTTCATTGAATGATCCATCTCTACAAGCTATTTCAACTCAAACTTTCTCTCAAGAATTTTGTCAAACACCTTCCGAGCAAAATTTGGAAAACACCTAGGTTAATCTAACCTAGCTTTGATACCACTTGTTGGGGAATAATGATTTCAATCGATTCTCACTACATAGATAACTTGTAATATGAACACACTACTACTCCAGACAAATTCTAAATATCGACTACAACCAACCTAGCATGCCCAACTTTCTAAACAACTATTAACAATAAATAATAATGCAAAGAAAATATAAAGCATACCACAATACAAAGATGTACCGTGGTTTGGACAATGATGCCTACTTCCACAAGAGCTAATTCTTTTATAACGTGGGAACGAAGATTACAATCACTCCTCTCAAGTTTCTCCACCTTACTAGATCACTCCTCTATCTTTACATGCTTTTCTCTTTGCAAATGTTTTCTCTCAATCTTGATTGCTTTCAAAATTAGGTTTCAATTTCGTGTTGCTTAGGTTTTCCAAAACTTTGTTTCTGTTTATATAGTAAACCACAATCTCGTGGTTACTGTAGCAAAATAGAAACTGTGAAATTAAACATGGGCGCGGGCGCGCTCTCGGTAAAACTAATGTCGAGTGCGTGCGCCCTCAAGTGCCTGTTTCGTTTTCCAGTACCGCCTGCGCCTTTGGGTTTAGACCAATCTGAGCACACGCGAGCTCAGATCTCTTCACGCAAACATAACTTCTTTCTCATCCTCATGTGAGAGATAACTCCGACATCTTTATACAACAGTAATTTACACGGGTCACACCTAATACCTTCCTATCCACAAATCCCACGTGCCTTGATAGACATTACTTTCGCATGAACAAGAACAACAGAACGTATAATGCTTGATGATCAATGGAAAATAAAGGGTACTCGATAAGCTCACCGCCCGAAACAAAATGCCAATGCCCCTCTATGATTATCTAATACGAGATTACCCACCACCCAAAACACCTTCACCTTCTTCTTTTCTCTGTTCATATTTTTCCCTCTCAAATTCTCTTAAATAGTGCACTCAAAACTCTAATAATTTAAACATGGTGTTATGGACTCATGGATTACTTTTGAACTACTACACTAGATGGCAATCCGATAAACCACTGGAAGAGCTCCACAAACTCCTCCAACGACCTCTCATAAAAGAAAATTGCTCATCAAATCACTTCTCAGAGTTAGGCGATCGGACCGCCAATAATTGCTACTCAAACTACGCCAGATTCACTCCTTATCTGCGTTAAATTGTGATGGACTCTTTTATTTTTTTCTTCTAACACTAGCGAACCACCAATTAACTATGTTCTAATGTTTATGGAATTCAAGAGTTTTTCCTTAACAATTACGAAGTCAACTTGATCGGGATATGCATTTATCATTTTACAACTCATTAGTAGAAAAAATAAGTGCACTTTTTACTGATTTGGTTTTGTTTGATTGTGATTGGCAAAATCAAAATTCACGCAGTCCACAATTGATTACTTGACGAAGCTGAATCATATATAATTGTTTAAAGATTGTGAAGGTTGCAATTACCCAAGTGGATAAGTACAATTGAAGAGGAGATATGTCATTGGCAATGATGACTGTGTTAAAAGGAACTATGTTGAAGGGGAAGAGGGCCAAAAGGAACACTATCCATAAGCCAGATTGCAACTCACTTTTGCATATGTTTTTTAAGTTTCATACGGCACTTTGTTCCACATTTCCTTCAGGATTCATGTGAATTTATGTACTAGCATCTTTTCTTTTCAATAATCAAGTTAACAAGCTTAAGGAGAATTGGTGAAGTGTGCGTGGTCCCATATCTGGCACTAAGTCCATGGCTGAAAACTTGAAATAAACAGATCGAGTAAGTGGAATCTCCTCAGTTTTCTCCACAGCCTTCAGGCTTGTATGAAAATGATGTATGCTGTTAATGCCGGTCATCAAGCAGCCATAGACAAAGAACTGTTGGGCACCCGTCAGAGTTTCTGATCATCTGGTCCAACAATCGCATATTTCACTTTAAAGACCATTTTGCTTCTCTCCATGCCTTAAATTGTTTTCTGAAGAGGGAAAAAAATGTTCATGTACTAGAAATGTCTCCAGCTACATCATTTTACGAGTTATTATGGATAATGTACTTCATAATCCTTTCTATAATTCATATTTCAAACATCAAAGCAGGGGAAAAAATGATTCATAAAAGAAAACAAAATTCCAAGTAGCCCAAAAATAGGATCAGACTAGCATCGAATTTTTTTTATTCTAGGGACCAAGTGAACAAATTGTCAAAGAAAACGAGTCCCAGTATCTTTCATGAATAAAACAGCAAAGTGTAGACTAAAAAGGGTACAGAGTTGGTCCACAATACTGTTATGTAGGCCCCAAAAGTTAAAACAGAATTGAGTCCATGGACCCCACTAAAGCAAAACGAAAACGACTTCCTTTCTTTCTTTCCAGTCAGTAGTGTTTTCAGTCCCAACTTAAAAACATAAAAAAAATAATCAAAAGCAAAAAGCAAAACAAGAAGCAGAAAAATTCTCACTCACTTCTCTCACTCATTGCAGAGAGAGAGAGAGAGAGAGAAGTTCTGAGGATTCGTCATTTTCTTGAACTGGTGTGTTAGTGTGTATGAATATCCTTTCATTATTACCTGCATGTAAATTTTTTTCACTATGTGTTTTAAGTGAAGTTATATAGAGTAAGAAAAATGTGTTGGTTTTGGGATTTGGTCTTTTTAGTTTCTTGTTTATGTTTATGTTCTTTGCTTGTTTTTGAGGTAAAGTAGGAATATTTTATGTTCAATGTTCTTGATCTTGAAGAGGGTTTGAAGTATATGTGGGTTTTGTTAGTTCAAGTGTTTGATTTGGAAATGTGTTTAAATGTATCCTTGTTTCTTGATTATATGTGAAGAAAGTTACAAGCTATTAATTGGTGATTTTTTTTTAAAATATTTTGTAGGTTTATGTGAATGAATAGAGTGTGTTGGGAACTATCAAACTTTGGTATATCATTAGTTTGTACTTCTAGAGTTAAAGATAGTTCTGAGAAAATTGTCGCTGGGGAAGGTAGATTGTCGAAATATTAAGCTTGGTTGAGTGTTTGTGTAATTTTTAGTGGATTACATGTAATGATAGTTTGTCAGAAATGGAAAGAGCTCGGGACTCAAAAATCGTTTCGGGGAAGTTGCCTGTAGTGGGTCAGATACCGGATGCTCGTAGGGAAGGTCAATCCATGGGGAAAAAATCTCCAAATTCAGCATCACCTGGTAATGAAAAATCATGGAAAGGGAAAGGGTCATTACCTGAGCAGGAGGAAGCTATGCCTGACACTGTAGCCTTTAAGGACAGTGGTGATTCTAACGAAGAGAGCGGTCGTAGTTCTTTTTCTGGGGCTAGTCATCCACCGGAACCAGTTGACACGGATTTAATGAGGCCAGTCTATGTAGCAATTGGACAGAATAAAGTGGAGCCTGGATGCTTGGTTAGAAGCTTGTCTGTGAAGGGTCCATTTCTGGATGATCTTGCAATTTGGGTTCCTGGTCAGAAATTGAGTACCTCTGTTCGCTCGCCTGCAGAAAGTGTGGTTGAAGAGCCTACTGATGTAGGTGCAGCATCGCCTTCTACATTTCCAGTTCCTCGTGGATCTCATGCTACAGATAACACGTCTCTCCCACCAGATTCAGACGAGAAGGAGTGCGTCTGGGATGCCTCTTTGCCCCCCAGTGGTAATGTGAGTCCCCTCAGCAGCATTGAAAGTATGGGTGTTGTCACAGCTATGAGCATTGTCAACAGCTGCACCAGTACATACAGGAGTGACGGACTTACTAGTGATGGTATGCTTAGTGCGGAGAGAAATAGTGAGAGTGCTAAAGAGAGTGTGAAAGGAGACTCACTTGAGAGTACAAAAACTAGTGTCAGCAGAGCGAGTGATAGTAGTGGCCTCAGTGATGACAGCAATTGGAGCAATATTACTGGCAGTGCTAATAAGCCTCACAAAGGAAATGATCCTAGATGGAAAGCTATTCTTGCTGTTAGAACACGGGATGGCATATTGGGTATGAGTCATTTTAGGCTGCTCAAACGGCTTGGTTGTGGGGACATTGGGAGTGTGTATCTCTCAGAGTTAAGTGGGACTAGGTGCTACTTTGCAATGAAAGTTATGGACAAAGCTTCCCTAGCAAGCAGGAAAAAGTTGACTAGAGCTCAGACGGAGAGGGAGATTCTCCAACTATTGGACCATCCATTTCTACCAACCTTGTACACACATTTTGAGACCGATAGGTTCTCATGTTTGGTCATGGAGTTCTGTCCAGGAGGTGATCTGCATACCCTGAGGCAACGGCAACCTGGAAAACACTTTTCTGAGTATGCAGCACGGTATGGCTATTAATGCTGAATAACAGTTTTATGTCTCAATTCAATTGTTTACCATTTCTTTTGTCGTGATATTTATTGTTCATCCCAATTATATGTGTAGACGTGCATCCGAACTGTTTTCTCTAGTTTACAAAGTGCAACATTCTTAAATTTTGCACCATTTGTCTTGTTAGCTTGATTCTTTCCTCTATCCTTGTTGAAAACTCTATGGCAATACATGCCTTCAAACCTATTTTTCGACTGATCATTGATTTCTACGGAACATTTAGAAACTCTATTGCCATTCTTCACAAATATTACTTCACATGCAAAGTAGTGATTTACATGGTGGTCTTTGTGATTCTTTTTGTAGATTGTGAATTGCACTACTTATTTAGCAACACAATAATTCTAGTTCACTTTGTAATAAGTTGGCGACGATAAATTAGAAAATCAGGCCTGTATAGTTACAAAATGATATGATCTTGGGGAATAAAAAATAATAATGATTTTAGTGAAGTTATCGATACCATAACTTGTAAAGAGAAAATAAAGCGTGTTCCATTTTCTGATTTATTTGTACAAGTATTATGATGTATATCCTGATTATTCACCAAATCTTAAATTAATTTAGCACTCCTCTAATTCGGTAAGTTTGTAGTTCCTCCTTCAAAATCAAATTATGTCCAAGTTACATGGACACGCCATATTTCAAAAATAATCAGTGTTGGATGCGTTTCCACGTATCTGTGTCGGACACAACGCACACACATATTGTATATTTGTATGTGATAAACCTCAATTTTTGGTATTTTGCCGTGTCTGTGTAACTCAGAAATATGATAATATGGTTGGCTGTACTCAGTCGTGTCATCTATGCTAATGAGTAATGACTAAGATAAAGTTGCTTATACTTCTAAACTCTTGCACTTAAAACCATCTATGACACCCAACTGCTAGAAAAGAGTTTGGGGTTATCGCTGACTTCCTTAGATAAACACTTCACCTCATGGCATATTCATAATTGAATTTCTAATTAAGTTGCGAAATCACTTTGAAAGTGTGACAGTCAAAAGCAAGAGTTTTTGAGTTTCTTTTAAAAGTGTTATATGCAGAGATGCCATGTAAATATATAATGTCACATCCTTCTAACAAAATGTGGAAGGTATCAGATTCACTTACTTATATACCTTAAAGGTGGGTCTATATATAGATAGGAATGTAAAGCAAAATGGTACATTTATGTGGCAGTAGATGAATTTTCTAATTGAGGATGAGTACATCTGACCCTCCCCATACCTCGCACTGGGTTAGCCTTTATGTATCCGTGTGGGTATGGGATTTATGTAACTAAATGGCAAGGTTATTGAGGGTTAAGGACCTCCTGTTATGGACGGAGAATGTTATTTTGAGAAAAGGGCATTTTCAGCTTTGGCATTTTAGGAGCTTGCTAAAGGGCATGCTTGCGTTCATTATATATATATCTACACATGGGGTAGTCTTTTCATATGTTACATGGACACCATATTTTCCAAAATAATCCATGTTGGATATGTATCCACGTGTCCGTGTTGGACAAATATCGGACACATATTGCAGATACTTTGTATCTGTGGTTTTTTTTGAAAATGATATACCTCAATTTTTTTATATTTCGCAGTGTCAGACACTTTGTATCCGTGTTGGATACGAACGCACCTATCCGTGTCAATGTAACTTAGTCTTTTCCTGAAAAAAGTGAGTTTCTTTTTCTGTTGTATATCTTTAGTTTCTTTACATATTTTTCTCTATTCCTGATAGGATGAAAAACTAAGTTTAGTCAATGATGAATGCTTTATGTCTATAGTTACAGTAGAGGTGGTTTTTTCTGCTTTGTTGAGGGGTAGAATGAAAAAAACGCTAACATTTAACATTTTAACCTTGATCACCTCTTATAAAAGATAGAAGTTTCAGACTAAATGTATAAAAATGATTACACCATTGTGTAATTGTCAGTGTTCATTTCTTTGAGCTTGGTTAATGGATTTTCAAAGTAGTGTGTTGGTTTTGCTTTCTCTCCGAGCTCAAGGAGCTTTTCGGTAGTCTTGAATCTTGGTAAATTAATGCAGGATTTATTGTTCCCTTCCTCGGTTTACTTAAATTTTTTGGGGGGAGTATTGCATTTAAAAAGTATGTTTCTGTTTCTAACACCGCTTTGAGCAAATTATTATTTGATATCTCTGGTGTATTTTGTTCGCATGTGCATGTGACACACCTCAACTAGTCACTCTACCTTACACTCTACATTATGGCCCTACATGAAGTAGAATTATTATTTAATTGGGTTGGTTGACTTGGACTTATTGAAAACTATACTTAAACTCAATCTGTTACTTAAATATGTAAGCATCAAAATGCCATAAGCTCACGCTCAATGCAGACACTGATGGTTTAATTTATTTTTATTGTAATTTGTTGCTACAAAGGAAAAGTTATTTAAATTGTTACCTGTTTTTTTTTTCTTCTTTTTTTTTTAGCAATTTTAGTCTTCCTAGGTGGTGGTACTTGCTATTCTTATTTTGTCTAAGTTATTGCCTTCTGTGGATAATCCTGGTCTTGTTAATCAGGTTTTATGCAGCAGAAGTACTATTGGCCCTTGAGTATTTGCACATGCTTGGAGTTGTATACAGGGACTTGAAGCCAGAAAATGTTCTCGTTCGTGATGATGGCCACATAATGCTTTCAGACTTTGATCTTTCTCTAAGATGTGTAGTCTCACCCACCCTAATAAGGAATTCGTTAGAGTCTGATCCTTCCAAACGAGGAGCTGGTGGTGCATTCTGTGTTCAACCTGCCTGCATTGAGCCCTCTTCCGTGTGTATCCAGCCTTCATGCTTCATTCCACGAATCTTTCCTCAAAAAAGCAAGAAAAAAACCCAAAAACATCGTGCTGAAACTGGGCTGCAAACTACCACTCTGCCTGAGCTTTTAGCTGAGCCAACAGCCGCACGTTCTATGTCTTTTGTTGGTACGCACGAGTACCTTGCCCCAGAAATCATCAAAGGAGAAGGTCATGGAAGTGCAGTGGATTGGTGGACATTTGGTATTTTCTTGCATGAGCTTCTCTATGGAAAGACTCCATTCAAGGGATCCGGCAATCGAGCAACATTATTCAATGTTGTTGGACAGCAGCTGAGGTTCCCTGATTCACCTGCAACTAGTTACTCGAGTAGGGATCTAATCAGGGGTTTGCTGGTAAAGGAGCCCCAACACCGTCTTGGGGTGAAGAGGGGAGCAACTGAGATCAAGCAGCATCCATTCTTTGAGGGTGTCAATTGGGCATTGATACGCTGCAGTACACCTCCTGAAGTGCCAAGGCCAATGGAGACCGATTTGCCAGGGAAGCTTGGGACAGTTGACACTGTCGGGGTTGGAAGTAGCAGTAAAAGGATGGTTGGTACAGACATGAAGTCGGGGGGTAAATATCTTGATTTTGAGTTCTTCTAGCTTGGATTACAAGATTCTTGCGCTGTTCTATTCTTAATTATGAAACACCTTCTAATCAGATCTTACTTTTGCTAGTTTTCCTACCTAACTGCAACCATAATGTTAGTCATGCTCCTACTTATTAATGTCGGAACATTGAAATGAGAACTAGGATACTCTTTTTGATAGGTTTTGTGTGGAGTCTTTATGTAGAGACTCTGTAATAATCGTAAGATTGAAGGCAAAATGCCAAGTTACAGTATTAAGTGAATCTCTTGTTAATGCAGCAGGTATAGTAGCCGAATATGGAGATGAACATAGGTTCTTCATCATTCACCGCGATTTTTCTGTCACGTATTTGGTAGCATTCGAGCCTAGGTCTATGAAACCAAGTTTGTTGAGGGTTGCTAAATGTTATTACACCAATCTGAAATTCTGAAATGCTGGAATAATAACTGTGTTTAGGCGAGTGAAAACTGAAAAGTCAGGTTGGACTCAATTTTTTGGGCTTGAAAAAAATTGCTTAATCCAATAATCCAATTCAAAGTCCAGTTCAATATCAACTCACAAGAATCTCACCACATTGCCAAGTTGCCAGCCTAAACAGTAAACACTGTGTTCCCTGACACACGTAGGAACTCCACATTTAGACATTTTTAGACTGTACAAACTTGAGCAGTAGATTCCACCAAAACTGGTTATTAGTCGATGGAATGCATGAGAAAACACGGGATTTGTCTTTCAACTTTTAACTTCGCAAAATAATACGGACTTCTTCGTGCATATCGCCTCAAAATAAGACAAAAACCGCGTGTCAAAACACTAACCATTTCCGTTTCATGCAAACCTTTAGGTCCCACGTGCCACATCCTCCTAACACGTGCAACAACACCTCTTATTCTTTTCCAGCTATATAAACACTCTCTATAAGCCTTCACCAGACACACATCTCAATTTCACAACTCGTCTTGTGATCATATATTTACATTTTTTTTCACTCTCTCAATTATATCACCACCGTAGATTTAATGAAAATGTCTGATCCACAACATCACGGCCGTCAAGAACAAAACCGTTCACTAGGATATCAACTAGTGAAAGCAGCAACAGCAGTAACAGCTGGTGGTTCACTTCTGTTACTTTCAGGTCTACTTTTGGTAGGAACAGTGATTATGCTCACTATAGCAACACCAGTTCTGGTCATATGTAGTCCAGTTTTAGTACCTGCAATTATCACCGTGGTCTTGATTATCGGTGGGTTCGTGACGTCTGGAGGGTTTGGTATCGGCGCTATAACTGCGTTAAAATGGATGTATGATTATATCAAGGGTAGACATCCAACTGGTGCTGACCAACTTGATCAGGCACGTCATAAGTTGGCTAGTAAGGCTAGAGATATTAAGGAGTTCGGGCAGCAACAACTCACTGGTAGTAGTGGTGGACACTAAGAAAGAAAACAATAACATGTGTGCATGCATTCTTCTCCTTGATGTACTTGGTTGTTTTCTGATGTGGGAGGAGATCGATCAACGGCTATTACTGCAAGATTTAGTAGTAGAGTGTGTCAGTTCTGTGTTATGGTTGCTATGTATGGTTAATTATATAAGTTTCTGTGTTGTTGGTGGGTTCTGAATAAGTGGCTCATATATATGCATATGTATGTGTGTTTCGCGTCCACTATATTTCAAATTGCTTCCTCAAATATGTATTACGCGTTCTTTCGTTTTACTCGTATCTATTGCGTGTGCTCCATGAGTATATGCTGATGATATGTTGCAGTAAAACTTGCCAAGAATTTTAATTTTAATTTTAATGATTTTAGTGCAAAATCACATTATAAAATTCAAGTTTGGTGGGTGTTGGATATTGTCCGATATAATGCAGTTATCGATAGAGTGGTACTAATTATGCCAATTGACAAAGGAAAAACACGTGTTAATTTTAACTCCTCCTCACCCCAACTTGAAAAGATCCACAATGGTTCTTTTTGCGCTTATTCCCAGTCACTTTACAACGGATTGCTTGCTTCAACAACGGTGAGATGTTTATCAGGAAAAGATCAACCTGCTCGTGATATGAACTCCACCTACGAACTCTAAAAAAAACTCCTTGGAAGTGATTCTCCCCAGATTATTTTTAGAAAAAATCGGTATATTTGAAGATGTGGATCTAGACAAATCAAAATTAGCTTACAATATTACAAAATTATCCAACGGTCTTAAATTTCAAAATCACTTTGTTTGGGATGATGTTTTATAGGGAGATTCTCCATATAAGTTGAAATCACTTTGTTTGGGATGATGTTTTATAGGGAGAGTCCGCTTTTGGTGGTAGAGTTCATATAAGTCGGAGTTCATGCTTCTTTTGGTGGTAGAGTTCATATAAGTCGGAGTTCATTCATATAATGGGCTTGGAAGAATTCTGAAAGAACAATTAATGAAAGAACAATTAACGAAAAAGTTTATAGGTGAAGGCAACATATCTATATTTTAATATTAAAGCTCCCAAGGAGTATTTTTCGAGCTCTATTAAAATTCCACGTCATCTCCTATTAAAACGGAAATTTCTCTCCTATTTGAAAAACCATATTTTTTTTTACAATGGGAATTCATCTCCTATTATAACGAGAATTCATCTCCTATTAAAACAAATTTTAACACTTCTAATTAAAGCGGAAATCATTCTCCTATTAAAATAATTTCTCCCCTATTGAAAAGAGAAAATCTAGCATATCTAATTAAAACGAGAATTATTATCCTATTAAAACAAGATCTCTCTCCCAATTGAAAAATGGGTTTTTAAAATTTAATTAAAACTTCATTTAAAACAATTTGTTAGAAAATTAAAACGGATTAGCGACTAAAACAGTAGTCCCAATTTTCTAAAAAAAATATAAATGTTTTCAAAAGAAACGGTGCATATGCACCTACAAGCTAGTATATTATATAATATATGAAGGCAAGATATATTCTAGTGTGATACTCGAACAAACCCACATAAGGAGAGTTGAAAAGCTCGGTCCTATAACTCAAATAGCCCGTAAAATAATATTTACACAACTCTGCTATACAATGTTTGGGTTAACTACCCACACACATTTACACAACCCTGCTATACAATGTTTTGGTTAACTAGTGATGAGCCAATTAGGATTTCCTCCTATAGATGAGCCAATTAGGATTTCCTCCCCACTATATGGGAAATTAGGGTCTCCCCTCAAATACACACAAGTAAAAAGTAAAATTGGGTTGATCGTGTTTTTTTGTGTGTGTATTATTGGGGTGCAATACTTTAACCCTACGATGTTTAAAGCAAATCTTTTAAGTTTAATTGTAGATTCAATGGGACCAAAGGAGGATTGTCTGTCCTGGTTGTCATCTTAAAATGTTGCATTTGTTGTATGAAAAGCTTCAAATCATATAAAAAAAATAAATAAATCCAAACATAAAGAAAAACACATTCAATTTTTTTAAAATGTATTTTGAATTTCCATAGATATTAGAGTAGCTTAATTGTGGATAATTTTGCAACAAAATGTATCTGTGAGGCCTCATCTTCATCTTCAATAGACGATTTCTTCAACATGTTCGGCAAAAACAGACCCTAAATTGGGTAAAACCCTAAGACTTAATAAAACGAACAATTACACAACCTTAATTGCAAACTTGCATTATACTGAACCCTTGTTTCATAATCTGTATTGAAAAAAACATAATAATATACATAATAATATGACCAATATAAGCACAAATACAAATTCATAGAGGTAACTATAAGAATTCACAATCTTTCGAGCCGGTGAAGATGAAAGAGTCTACAAAAATATTTTATAAGAACACATTCCAGAAACTCCGAAAAGAACCAAAACCAGGTACAATCACATTCCTTTAATTAAAGCTTTAATTTAATGCACGCGGATATAGTTAAATCACATTACACTAACAATTAGAGCGTCAAAATAAAACTGTCCAAAGTGCATTCATAGGCACCTACTAACCAAATTGTAGCTTTATGCATAAGTCAATTGAAAATACAACAAAAGATAAAAAAGGGTCCTGTACTGGGCACTCATCAAATTGTATTGGGTAAACCCCCCCCCCCCCTAAAAAAAAAGAAATATTACAAATTTACTATATTACAAGTTTGCCATCAAAGCCGGCCCAAAAACTAATCCAACCAGTCTCGCCATAACGAAACCATACGGTCGTTTGAGTGTACACTCAAACGGTCTCACCATGTCGTTTGAGTATACACTCAAACGGTTCTGCAATATCGTTTGAGTATACACTCAAATGGTGTCACCATGTCATTTGAGCGTACACTCAAACGGTGTAGCCATGTCGTTTCAGTGTACACTTAAGCGGTTTCCGAGTGTCGTTTGAGACAAAACTTTTGGGTTTTTAGCTAGACGATATGATGGGGTCTTTTGGGCATTCTCTTAGGTGACATAGCCAGGTCGTTTGGACTAAAAAAATTGAGAAGTTTATTTTTGTTTTTTGGTCACTTTCATATCCCTTCCAAACACAAATTCCACTTACATGTAATTTCGAATGCAATTTGTAATACAATTTGTCTCAAAACGAGAAAATACAATTTTTTTTTTGTCTTTTTGGGTTCAGACTTGCGAGATTTCAAATCAAATTCGGTGGTTGTCAATACAATTGTCGGGCGAATACAATTTGAATTTGTGTAATACCAATAGTCGGGCGAATGCAATTTGTTTCAAAGCGAGAATATGCAATTTTTTTTTTTGCTTTTTTGGTGGGTGAGTGCGCGAGAGAGATGATACCGGTTGAGAAGGTTTTTCCGATTTTTGCGATTTAGGTGGGGGTGTACTGGGCTTTCTTTTGGACTTTGCTGTTTGGGCTTGGGTTGGAGGCTGCCCAATCCAATTTGTGTGGCGCCCGATTGAATCACCATAAAAAATAACTAATACAAGCTAGCTTACATGATTTCATAATGTAATGCCGATCACCCCATAAGATGACACATCTAAAGTGTTTTGGCTCAAGTGGTATCTACTAGGATGTGTGTGTATATATACATATATATGTTAGTATTAGTCAAAACTTGGTGTTTCATGGTTGTAAATCACACATTAACATGCTAATTCGAGTTATAGAACATACCTTAGTCCTAGCTGAAGAAACCCGAATATGAAGAATGATAACCCTTGTTTGTTGTTACAAGCCTCATCTCTTGAGTAGGATTGTTACTAGATGCAACCTTTAGAATCCACACTTTAAACCCACTCCTTGGTGAATGGAGAAAGTAGAGAGTAAAATCTTTGAGATAGTTTTCTGTTCTTTTTCTTACTCTGTTTATAATACCTACACAAGGTATTTAAAAGAAAGCTAGAAAATAGCCAACTCCCCCTACTTTTAATTGCGCAACAAGGGATTTAAGATAGATTCTATTCTATCTAGTAGGATAACCCATAGTGCATAATATCCCACGATCCAGGGAGTAGCTTATATTAGAGATGGATCATTGATCCATGTGGGTGTGGACTTAAGTGATCCGACCCACTTACAATGGTAATCAAAGTTGGCTTTCAGGGTGATGTGTAGGGCAGGGATCGGGTCGGATATGGCTATATCCAAATCCAAACCCGAATAGTTTCACAATATCTGAACCCAAATAAAACCAAAATTTAATATTCGAACCCGATTGATCCGATTGGATAACACTAAAAATTCAAAAAAAGCCCAAAAATTATATCCGAACCCGAACCTGACATACCCGAACCCGAACCGAATATAAAAATGCACCCGAACCCAATATATTCGGTAATCGAGTCGGGTCAGATTTAGATCTACTCGACCCGATTCCCTGCCCTACTGATGTGTTGAGGAAAAATACATATCATTCATGTATCACCACATAAATACATATCACCGGGGTAATCAAAAGCACATATGCATACCTTTGGTACTGGTACTCCATGCGAATTTATTGAACATCCCTTCAATTAACACAACTAATTAAGCTGCCTCTAACATGCATTTATGACTTAACTAACTCAAATACTTAATTAAGAGACAACTAAATAACTAAAGAAATTTCTTGTATACCTTCATATCGCTTCTAATAACAGTACATAAGTTAGAGCTTAATTATGGAGAAATTGTCAATTTAATAGCCTTTGGTTTCTGAGAGATTTTGGGTTCAACTCTTGCTAGGTCCTTTTAACTGTGTATTTCTAGTTCAACTCCTACCAGAGGAAAATGTTTAGTCTTTCTACTTGTGTATTTTCAGCGTGTCCCGTTGAGGGAGAGTGTTGACATATATGAGTGTCCCCGAGCCTACTCTAATATATTAATAGAATTGACATAAATTCAAGTTTATGGAGAAATTGAAAATTTAATAAGAGTCGTGATGAGGAGAGATCATTCTCTCCATGACATGGAGAGATCGAGGCAAATAGCCGTTAGATGGAGACATAGATCTGAGTTGGAATGGCCCACAACTGACAATCCAAAACAAATTCAATAAAATAAACTAAAGTATTATTAGAGTAGGCTCGGGGACACTTATATATGCCAACATTGATGCACATGTTTTCTACACATCGGTATAGTTTGGGAAACCACAGCCCATGTTCCCTACGATAGGAGAATCTAGCTAGAGATTCCTCAGTGTAAATGTTCCTTTTGTGCAGAATCGTGGGAAAATTGGGTGGAAATGTGGTATATTGACTAAGCTCAGGTCTGTACAAGCTGCCTATGTATCCAATTCTCCAGTGAATTGGAATCAAGTCAAACTTAGTTCATGTTTGGAATTGGGCTTTATGGAGTGAGATGGAAAGTGAAAAAGATTATGCCTAGAGTGGATCTAGGGAGAATTGAGCATGGAGCATGGAGCGTAGAGCCCTGAATAGATGGAGAGCTCCCCATGTGTTAAGTTCTCTGGAGAACTTCGATCCTTTAGACGTAGTTGCTCTCCTCGTTTTATAGTCTTCTTGGTGATCTTTTATCTTCTCTTATGTCAGGTCAGGTCTTGTTGATGTGAGACTTTATAGAGCATTGATGGAGAGTAATGGCAAAGCATTGATGAGTGTGGCTAAAGCTATAGTCTTGATGAAGATAGTTGTCACGTACGTTACTGACCGTTATGGTATCACATCAAACTGGGAGGTCGTTATTGGTTCGTTATGGAGCGAGCTATTACAAGTTCGTCAGGGAATTTTTTTCCGTGATGAGTTGTGCTGGACACGTATGTAATATACATTGGTTGTGTATATTAGTCCATCACACTTAAGGTATAAAAAAGAGTCGCATGCCAATCGGATAAGCAATATCCGCAAGTTAGTAATGACTCGAGCCTTGGTTCTCCTTACATCTCTAGCACGCAGTAGCAAATCCCTTTGTAGCACCACTAGCACCCAATCTCCATGCAAAATGAGGTACATACTACATAGAGAGATAGCAAGACGAGGAGACCGCAAACCCCGGCAATTAGGGTAAACCGATAACCAACCCAACAACCCGACGTTCACTATGCATAATGATGGTTACGATTAGTTGTGGCATATATCTTAACCAAAAGGAAGTACAAAATTTATTAGTTGTGGCTAGAAGCTATTAAAATAAACTTTTTTCCTATTTGTGAATTAAACATCATTATTATTATTAGATTTTGCAACTCGCCGGCCTGTACATTGTCACCTGGGCTTCTTAAAGAATGACAAGGCAGTATGACGTACATCTTCTCCACAAGGATTCCACCATACAACAACATTTGTACATTTTAGTTTTCAGTTGTACTTGTTAAAGTATCACATTCATTATGGGAAAGCATAAGCTACTACCTTATGCATTTACAATAATTGTTAATTGGTAAGTGAAAATATAATATTATACATCATTCATGTTGTAGTCTGTGTGGAATGTAGTGAGAGAACTCTAGGCATCTTATTTAATTTGAATGTTCTTAGACTAAGCTTATTTGGCAAGGTGTTAAGACCAAGCTTGGTATGGGTTCTGCTTCTAATAGTTTAGTTACAGAATGGTTTTGCAGACTTGCCAAGGAAGTAACATTGAGACTGAAGTGAGAAGGCATATGTTTGTGCATTGATCTATGCCATTTGGAATGAGAGGAACAAAGGTTCTTTAGAGGTAAGTCCCGCCCCTCAACTGGTAACGGTCAAAATTCTAGAAAAAATGAGACTACACGTGCTCAGAGCATTTTGTTAGAGCTACGTAGAACATGATTTGGAGGGTTCATGTAGATTAGAATAGGTTAAAGAAAAGCTACCATCACCTTCACTGCTTCACAGGTACATGGAGGGAAGCAAACTTTGGGCCTGGGGCAAACTTGTACCCCAAAAAGGCAGCCTCTACCTAATGGAGTGAAGCAATGATGGACTCACAGATTAAATTTTCTGCTTAGAGTAGAAAATCATTTCTTTTTGTTTTGAAATATTTAGAGGGTTAAGGCAGACCCACACCGGTTACATTGAAAGACCCTAGCTCGAAGGCTTACATTGCCCGAAGGCTCATCAACCCCAAATGGAACCTAGCCCGAAGACTTTCGCCGATGTGCCATTTTGAGTAGACCCAACCGCATCCACCTTGTCAATGAAGACTTGTTTTCACTCCTTGGTCCACCCATCTTAGCGGCACCCTATCTCTAGCCCGAAGGCTCACCTGGCCCAAAGGCCCATCACATAATTACACAAGAAAGAAATTCCAACCAACACTTGGTGAGATTCGAACTTGCAACCTCTCCCATGAAGAAAGGGGTACACAACCAATTGAGTTAGAAGCTCTTGTGTAAATAAGTTCTTACATTAATTAAATGGGGATCTGATCAGACTCCAAATGTGCATTTTATTACATTATATTTATAATGTTTCAAATATATCCTTCTTATACTTTATAAACAGACAACTCATAACTTTTGCTACTCTTTGCATGTCACAAGCCTTTTCAGACTACTTATTGTAAAAGATGCACTTTAGCGCCAAAAGAAGCTCTATTAACGCTGTTTAGGAAGACTCGAGCTTATATGAGGAAGTGCTAAAAAGTCAAAGTCAAAGTCAAAGTCAACGGTCATCGGTCAAGGACCCAAACCCAAAAGACTGAAGCCTATGGCCTTGTCTCAAAAGTAGCCTTGCTTAAAACTTGCTCAAGAAGAAACCAAAAGCAAAAATAAAAAACATAAAGTATAAAGCAAAAAAGCAAACTCATGAGGTGTCTTGCATCTAAGAAAAAACATAAAGCAAACTCATGAGGTGGCTTGAATCCAAGGGAGGAGGGCAAATATGTAACTTGGAAAAGGTATAATATATAAACTAAAAAGTGAGAGGAGAGAGAGCACCTAGAATTAATCTATGGTCATGTAGGAGTAGTGTAGATTTTCAATTCAAGTCATTTATTTTTCCAAGTCTTTTTTTTTTTTTTTTCCTCTTTGTTATTTATCAAGTTCTTTTCAATCCAAGTTGTTTATCAAGTTCTCTATGTTTTGCAAGCTCTAATCAATGTTTTCATTCAACTCAAGTTTCATATCACTGCTTTCATTCAAGTCTTCATTTTAATATAAGTCATATTCTTTTTGCAAAACCAATCAAAGTAGGAACTTTAAAGGATCAACCCATTGAAACTACCTTTCCCCCTTCATCAAACTCCCATTCATTCTTCTTGAACATTCCATGGTGAACCTCAAATACACCCTAATACTCAAATATTAGGATCCTAGACCAAAGTCTTCAAAGAAACTAACTGTAATTTTTTTTTGCTATTAATACCAATTATATCTTCTTCCAGATAATGATCCACCAGCAGTATTGAGCTTAATCAACATAGTTGCAGCTGGTTTGACCACTTAAATGCTTGACCTTGTAGTTAACTAGGATGCCTATATAGTCTATCCATAAGTACCCTAACTTGAGGTGAATCCTCTGAGTCATTGAGTTGACCTTGCACGTATAAAACCATAACCTATATAAATTGCTTCTTAATTTAACCACTTCTCATGATTGTGCAATGGGGTTTTTTTTTTTTTTTTTTTTTTTTTTCATAATATCCTGGCTCAAGAGAGGTATTCAACTTTTACCCTTAAAATGATGTAGTGGAATATTTGAAAAGAAACTATATAACTCTTAACGTTTTAAAGTTTAAAAATAAACGAGTACTAATTCAAGTTTGATATATACCAGATTCAAAGTAGTAGAAGTAAATGCACAAATTTAACCAAAGGCATTTGGGCATTACACCATATATGAATTTAGCTTGTTAGAGATTTATTGGGAAAGTATTGATTAGTAGAGATTGCACATAATAAAGAGAAATAGACACAAGAATTTAAGTGGTTCGACATAGTCATTGCTTACGTCCACAAGGGTTGGGTTTCATCTTTATTCATGGAGGTTGTGGTGGAGATGATTACAATGATTTGAGTGTGTATGGAATGAGTTTATAGTCTACTTCATTCCATTTACATATAAATGCATTGGAAGCCATGAGAGAGAGAGAGAGAGAGCCTCGGGTGGAGAAGTTTTCTAGTTGTGAATGATGAAGCCTTGTATTAGCATGCCTCACACGTACTTGTCATAGTGTAGTGACATGTGTAGTCCTGAGTAGGTAGATTATGTTGAGTGAACTAGTGGTGATAATGACAAGTTCTCTTGGTAGCATGTGAGGTAAGTATTCATGTGAGGTAGAGTGGAGTGTGTGGGACGTAAGATCGATGTCCCTTACAAACCCCAAGGGTAGATGCCATGTAGCCTAACAAGTAACAACACATTAACTATACAGTCTGTCCACCCAAAGTTTGCAAGGAAGAATTCAACTTAAGACAATGAATATTGCATGCCTATGCACTGCGCATATCAACATGAGTACAATATCCAGATTCCAGAATAGGTATGCATATAATTTTTTATTTTTATTTTTTTTTGAAAAATTAAGCTGGGGTATGGTTAAGGCAGACCCCCACCTATTATTATTGCAAAAGGTTCAACCTTACAGATCTCCCTAAGAGTTATATCATTAAAAGGAGGAACACAAAGACACTATACCGACAGGCTTCAAGCCTAACATATATAAGATAACATACTAGTCATCCTACAATTGAACCTAAGAAAGTATATATAGTAGTCCTGCTTCATAGTCATGATTTCCTTAACAATTTTAGGATGATCTTTCCTAAGATGAGTCTGTGCTTTCTCATAGTTGCAAAGAAACCTTCGCAAGCATAACACACATAAGTGAGTCCCAAAGTATCATCCCAAAACTCTTTGGTGTAGTCCTCAAGATGTCTCATCTTTTTGTTTTTCGTTATCAACTTTACGTTCTTCATCATTGCAAGCGTAGGCTCTATTTCTCTTGAATAACACTCTTGGATCCTTTTGCTTCTTTTTCGCTACACAGCAGTCCATTGATTTTGATCCTTAGAAGACACTACATACCTTGATGAGCTCTTATGCAAAACAAGTGTTGGGGATACTGTAGAAATATCTATAAATAACTCAATCTCATTCTCTTAGAGATCATCATTATCTAGTATCTATTATAACAAAACATAATGGGAAGACAAAGGGTGGTGGGGATCGCATAGGGACCTGCGTTGAATGGGGACAGGTGTACGACAAAGATCATTTTGACTACATCTTCGTATATTGATCAGCTCCCAAATATGCATTTTATTACCCGTATTTTGCTGCATTACATTTCCTCTTATACTTAACGAAAAGACAACTCATAGCTTTTACTGCCTTTTTCAGGTTAAGGAGTATTTCAGACCACTTATCATAAAAGCTGCGTCTTAGCACCAAAAAGAGCCTTAATCACGCTTATTATGAAGACCAGTAGCTGCTATAGAAAAGTGCTGAAAAAGTCAAAGTCAACCAGTCAAAGTCAACAGTCAAAAGACTCAAATCAGAAGACCAAAGATGGAGGCCCTTATTTAAAATTATGAAGACTTATCCTTAACCCTATATTGGTCAAGAAGACACCAAAAAGTAAAAGCAAAGAAAAAGTGAAAGGGGTGAGATGTCTTATTTAGAATGGATGAGAGCAAATCTGTAATTAGCAAAAGTAGGGGTATATAAACAAAAAGTAAGGGAGAGAAAATTCATCCATTGTCTTAGGATCCAAACCATTTGGGTTGTTTATTTTTTTTATCTTGTTTTTCAATTCATGTTTTTAATTTCTTGTTATTTTATTTTCTTTATTTCAATCAACTTGTTATTTCATTTTCTTTATTTAAATCAAACTTGTTATTTGTTCTTTGTTTCAATCTTCATCTTGTTGGCTTGTTTTATTTCAATGTTTTAATCAATCTTCCTTTCATGTTTTCAAGTCATTTTAATAAACAATCGAAGCTTTCAAGTTTATTAGCTTATAACCATTCTTATAATCAAGAGTCTACCTTTCTTTTTCTATTTCCCTCACTCAAACTCTAAATAATTTAGGATGAACCTCAACTTTTAAACTCTTTTGAAGTATACTCACTACAATATTTAAGCTTCATATATGAAAAGAGGCAGATGTGGGAGCGATATACAAGGTATTATTCTATGTATCAGTTGACTACATCTGGAAGGAAAGGAATGCTCGCAGATTCCAGCAATCTACAAAGTTAGCGAAGAGGATTTTTGAGAAACTGGTAAGGGATACAAGGAACTATTTGCAAGTCTTAAGACCTGAAATCAATGACTCTGCTAGAGCTAGAATTCTTTTTCATAGACTTAACATTGATACTAGATATAAGATGCAAAGGCAAATAGACTGTGTTTGGTGCCCACCAATTGGTAATCGAGTGAAAGCAAATACTAATGGCACTTTGAGTAGTAATGGAGTTGGTCAAGGTGGGGTAATGATAAGAGCCCAAAACTATAGTTTTAACCCCCTAATATCATTACATTTGGACCAATTATATGTATAATAAATATGAGTTAATACTGTTTATGTGCGTTTATGTATTTCAGGTATTGGAGTCAAATATGTAAAGAAACATATCACTTTTGCGAGATAAAAGAGCAAAGATTGGTTACTAAGAAGTTATATGATTAAAGGCCAATATTCAAGGAGAAAAAGCCTTTTTAAAGCCTGGTCAAGGCTGACAAATCAAAGTCAACGCGGGCAGAAATAGAGTAGAAAAGTCAACAGAACTTCCGCAGGCCGTATCTTTGGACTCAAGCCTCAGAATTGGGCCTATTATATGTCAAAGTGACCGGTTTGGAAAGAGATTTCTAACGGTCTAGGCCTTGACCCAATCAGAGGAGAAGAAGTGGATGAAAAGTCTATTGCAGTAATTTCCAATAGAGAAACCCTTTTTGGACATATGTAATTAGGTTTTGGGCTTGATTTAAGGGCCCAAAACATGGCTCTAAAGCCCATGCACGAAATTGTAAACCTATCCATCTCTTATATAAAGAGGACTAAGGCATAACTCTCAATATACTTAGACTTAGATAGATATACTTAATTAGAGATAGATATTTAGAACTTAGACTTAGTTATTAGTTTAAACTTAAGTTTTAATTCATTAACTTCTTCATTAGTTATTTGTTCTTCATTATTCAATTAGATTAATAAAATCCAAGTTTGTTCTTCTTTATGTCTTCTTCTTATTTATATAGTAATAATAGTCTAATGACTTCTAGCTAAACCTCAATTAGAGGGGTTTGATGAAGCTTGATGAAGATTTGATGTGTTAATTAGGATTATTGATTTTTAAGAGTTTCACTCTAGTAGGTTAGTTGATTCGCCATGAGAATGGGTTGAACTTCCTCACATGCTAATTATTAGTTGGCAGAGATTGCCATGAGTAATTAGGGATCAAACACTTAATCTTATTTGATTAGGATTGTAATAATCTAAACTAGCATATTAGGAATACATCAAATAGAATCAAATCCCCCTAATCCCTTCTCCATATTCACATTTTAGTATTTAATTGTCATAGTATAAATTAAAACATTGAAATTAGTTCAATTGCCATATTAGTATAATTTCAATTCATTACTCTCACTTATTTTGGTAGAATAGATTAAACTAGTGGAAACTTACATTTAACAAGCTAGGAGTGGAACGAATTCTCTACTCCATATATTTAACGATAAACGAGAGTAGATAACTTTGATAATCTAGCAATAGGTAAGCATTTAGTTTTACTTATTTATAGTATAAATAGTTAAGAGTAGGTAAAACTATTGTTTTACACTTTATCAGGTAATAAGAGACAAAGATGGGAAAGTGTTAGTTGGATTCAGTGGCAGTGGCGGCATGGCTTCTGTGCTATTTCAGGAAATCAAAGCAATAGACACATGTTTACACAGATGTATAGTAGAAGGTTACAAGGAAGTGGAGGTAGAGTCTGACTCATTGAAAGTTGTGAATGCAATCAACAAGGTGGAGAAACCACCTTGGTTCTGCCTTGATGTGATTAAAGCAATAGACATGAAAAGGTCCAAGTTCACATTCATCTCCTTCTCTCATGCCTATAGAGAAGTGAACCGAGCTGCGGACTATCTAGCTTCACTTCATGACTCATCTAATTTTGTTGTACAGTTTGTCCATCCGTTAGATCATAGACTACAATGCATTGTAAATGATGATGCAAGATGACAAATTTATGTATGAAACAGTTAAATCAATATAGGTGGGGGTTGGCCTAACCCTAGCTTAATTTAAAAAAAAAAGAAAGAAAAAAAAGAAGATCATTTTGAAACCCCTTTTAGAGTATTCTCAATACTAAATTAATGTATATAACTAATGAATTAAATGTTTTTTTTATTAACACAATTAATGCATTATTGAACATTTGTTGATTTCTCACTTTTAAACCCTTTCATATAGGGGCGCGGTATTGACACCCCACTTTATGGGATTGGCACCCTTTTGGCAAAAAGTAGAACAATAATGGTTATTCCTTATATGTCCTTTTACACTCCACATGCTCGATAGTTCTACGTCATCGGGTTGTCGCGAGATCCCATATCTAATGGTAGGCAGTTGCCGCGAGATAGCACAATCCACGGTATCGGGTTGTCGCGATATCCTATATCCCACGGCAAGGAGTTGCCGCGGAGGATTTTTTTTTTGTGTTTTTTTTTTTTTTCACTTCAAATTTTGCGTATTGAATACACACAACATATGGATATCTCATTTTCTTCTTTAGAGCTTCTTTATACACTCTAAGAACAACACCAAAACCATGAAAAAAAATGTACAATTGAAGCATAATTTTGCTATCTCGCGTCAAATATTTTCATATGCTATAAGAAAAACTTGTGATCAAATTAATGAAGAAGAATTTTGATAATTAACACAAGCAAAGACTCTATTTTAGTGAACACAACCATCTCGCGACAACTAACTTTTTTTACAGTGACTATTAAAAAAAATTTAAAACAAAAACAGACCCACGACAACAACCTTCCGTGGGATATAAGATGTCACGGCAACCTGATACCGCGAATTGTGCGATCTCGTGTTAACTTCTTGCCATGGGTGTTTTTTTATGTGATTAATGGAGGGGTGCCAATACCTTGGAATTGGTCAAAGGGGTGCCAATCCCATAAAGTGGGGTGTCAATACCGTGACCCTTCATATATCTTATCTTTCTAAAAAAAAAATGTCTTAAACATTTATTTTAGCGTTTCCATATGCGAACTCTTTGTATTCTCGAATTATAGTATACCTGAGTAAAGTTCTCACATTAATTAGCTCCCATTTCTCTTCCTCTTTATGTCTCACTTATGTAGTTACCTACTTTAGAAATTAGAATAGTAAAGTCTGGGTCACCCAAAAAAAAACTGAGGTTTCAATGTAGGTCTACTACTTAGTTTGAATGAGTTACTTAGGGGCTATTTGTTTTTTTGGGTTAAGTTACAAGAGGGTCTTATAAGATGGTCTTATAAAGTGGTTTGTTTTTCATTTTAAGTTCCTCTGATAAGTACTTGTAAAAATAGAAAAAATAAATACACAACATCCTATAGATGGTTATTTGACAAATATAACCCTGCCTTATATCACATTTAACTTTAATAAATTAATTTGAAACAAGTGTATAATTTGATTTTCGGT
Organism: Coptis chinensis; assembly: GCF_015680905.1. Taxonomy (NCBI): domain Eukaryota; kingdom Viridiplantae; phylum Streptophyta; class Magnoliopsida; order Ranunculales; family Ranunculaceae; genus Coptis; species Coptis chinensis. Next base: position 37,592,547 of record NC_141456.1, on the reverse strand, counting down.
TTCAAATCAATTTTGATAATTAGAATATCGATTTTAGAAAATTACCTTAATAACAAGGTGGTGGTGGTGGTGGTAGTAATCTTAATAGCACGATGGTGATGATGGTGGTGGTGGTGGTGGTAGAGGTGATGGTATTGGTCTTAATAGCATGGTAGTGGTGTTGATGGTTGTGGTAGTGGCGGTGGGGGTAGTGGTCTTAATAACACGGTGGTGGTGGAAGTAATGGTATTGGCCTTAATATCATGATGGTGGTGGTGGTGGTGGTCTTAATAGTACATTGGTGGTGGTGGTAGTGGCATTGGTCTTAATAGTATAGTGGTGGTGGTGGTAGTAGCAGCGGTGGTAGTGGTCTTAATAGCTTGGTGGTGGAGGTGGTGGCTAGGGCAATTGAGTTATTTGGAGAAGAAGATAGTGAAAATGGAATAACAAAGAAATGGGGCTAGGGGTATATGGATGGGGGTGTTTGAGTCATTTTCTAAGTTATAAGACTTATAGAATTAAAGTAGATCCAATTTTGGTACTTATAGAATTGGAACCTCTTATAAGATATTTTTTTGACATACAAATGTCCAAAATCAGTGGTCCACATCTTATAAGAGGTAGTCTTAAAAGAGACAAAAACAAATGGCCCCTTAGCACAAGCAATTTCAAAGTTTCATTGTTTCTCTGCTCGTTTCCAATAGGGCAACTCGTCCCTCTGTCTCTCTGTGCAAAAATTTCTTATTGATTTTCGCTATTTGTCTTAATTGGGTTTTCCTTTTTGGCGAAAATCTCTCATATCAATCCTTCAACATAATTTATAAACCTCTCTAATATCTCGCAACAATCATATGTTGTTATTGAATTGTGTTAGGATCAATACTCAACATCTCTAAAAGATCTCTAATTCATTAACAGTTGTTAGGATTCTATCGTCAATTTGTAAAGAGTGGTAGACTATCCTTGAGATTGTATATGATTGGACTTGAGTATAATGTAGCATGTGTTTTCTATCCGAGATCCTTTATGCTGGTAATTAAATACCACTATTCATGTTAATTGTATTGGGTTTCTTAATTAGTCTATGTAGTTCTCTAAGGGTGAGACATTCTTGCTTATGGTTTTAACTTGAGTGTCACCAAGGCAGATTGTATTTATATAGGATTTAGGTTATTGTTGTCTCAGTGACCTATAACGTACATATTCTGCAAGGTGACGCCTTCGTAGGCATGTTAAAGGCGTGTAGAAGATAATCAAAGGTTCCTAAATTGTATGTCTTTGGTGTTTGTGGCCTTGGGTGGGCATACCTTCGAGTGTAGAAGGCATGTTAGGTGGTCAAAGGTACTGGCAGTGTCATATGTGTGGCGAGAGGATGCCTAGAACTATGTCACATTGATAACTTTACGCCTGAGTTAATGACCTTCTTCTATTTTCTGCATGTTGCAGTTCTACACATCCGGTGCTGAGACTTTAAGTGCCTTCAATGAAAAACCTAATGGTGTCTCATGGATATTAAGGCACTTGCTGCATATGTTCATGACTTAATTGTCATTTTTGAGCCCCTTTGTTGTGTGAGCAAGTTTTGTTGCGGAATTTTAACATGAACCTGACACACTTTTAGATGGTGTTAGAATTTCCAACTTCAAGATGCAAGTGAGGTCGCATGATCCAATTGATAATATCTCCCCCCCCCCCCCCCCCTCACATGATGAAGTGTCCAAGATGCAAATGTGTTCTTCCATTGCAAAATTTACTAATTGTATGTAAAGTTTGAACAAGTTCTTTTGATTGTCATTGTTTGATGCCTTAATTGTTAACACATGACCAGAGATTGATGCAAATGTTAATTTTTTTGTGTCAAGTGCTTTGGCCCTGTACATTTTTCTTTTTCTTTAAAGATTTAATACAAATGTCACTTACCAAGGTTAGAAAAAGTACCTAGAAGTGCATGCCATGTTTATATTATTAGTAAATTTCTTTGTAATGTTTATGGTGTTTGTATTTCTTGCGGGTAAGTTTTCTAAACTAGGAGCTGGACTTTTCTTCTTTGTACTGCCATTTTAACTTGAGTATAAAGCTTTACGCTGTAACATGCTGGTATGTGTTTAACAGAGATTGAATGAAACAAATTTGAGGAGTATGTTGGAGTGCATTAAATTATTAAAATTGTTTATTCGCCCATGTTTAACTCTTATTAGTCTCCTTCAACTATGACTCTTGCAGTCTTGCATTGGTGGTCTTAATTTTTTTTTCGAAAGTGAATAAATGTGTACATTCTTCTCCTTAATTTAATTTTTGTGTAACTCCCTCACTAAAATCATAGAGAATAAGGGGCCTCTTCACCTCCTCCCTATGTTTGTGTTTTTACCACTTCTACAAATTGTTGTTATTTTTTGTTTGTTGTACTCCTCGGATAAATGGAAGGTTGTGTCATCACTTCAATCAGGCTTTTAACTTCTCAGAGCAATTTAATTTTATTTGTTACATTATGAAGCATTATCAAATTTGACAATTGAATTGTTGAATTATGCATCGATCATTCTATTATGAAATATGAATTAACAGTTTTAGTTGTTATTTATCTATTTCTTCACATTTGTACTTCCGAGTCTCTCACTTATCATTTTGTCCGTCACTTTTCTTGAGTTCTTTCTCTCTCACTTAGTAAAACATGGATAACATTCACCTATTCCTCTCATAGGTATCTTTTTTTTTCTTCTCTATTTGCCACTCTTTCTTTTCTTCTTGAGAAAAAGGGCCATGCTTAGAATTTAGAAGTGTTTTCTCCATCTTTTTTTTAGGTTATCAATTAATTGTTTGTTAGTAATATACAACTTAAATGTACTTACTCTTTACCAATCACCAATCACCAATCACCAAACAGTACAAACCTTTTGTGTTGTAAGTGTTTTGTACTTCTTTGTTAAATTCGAGCCTAGTGTAGAAAAACTATGTTCTTAAGACATATTTTCCCCCTCACGGTGCTTGAAGGTTGATAGGAAACTGTCTCCCAAGATAGAACGGATTTCCTTCTATAGAAAGCTAGCACTTCAATTCTATAAAATCAGCAAACACAACATAGTATTTGACTAAGAACAGAGGGAGAAGAGAAAGATCAGAAAATGTGTGATCTGGTGTCTTTCTCTCCAAATTCATCCACTATTTATAAGTGAGAAGTGCCTTTTCGAAACAACACAATGACTCTTTGAAAAAGTTAGGCACTTCTTTGAAAAGTCACATGTTTTGAAACAGTGCCTATTTTGAAAAGTCGCACATTTTCGGCATAAAACACTGTTTCGAACCAATGCCTATTTCGAAAGGTTGCACGTTTTCGGCATAATGCACTGTTTCGAGCCAGTGCACCCTTTCGAAAAATAATTTCTCTCTTTACGTACTGTATCAAGTGAAACCTATTTCATCTCAAGTGGGGTAACTTGGGAGACAAATTATTCATTCATATCTCAGTGGATTTGTGCAAATCCATTTTTTTTTAACATTGTTTACTTTAGCTTTGGTCACAAAATACACACCAATTACGGGAGCTTTAGGATTCTCAGAGTTTTTCTTTGATTAATAGTTACCACTTTAATTTCATCTTTTATGTTTCTGTAATTAATCACAGTGTCAATTGTCGCAAGTGCATTGTTTGATATATCTCGATAAAGTATTTATGATAAATCATCAGTTGAAATTGACATTTGATTTTGCTATCGGCACATGTCATATTGCTTGAAATCGTTTGCACTTCGTTGAACTTGCCACAATTGAAAGGTGAAATCCCTTGATTAGGTAATTAGTCATGTATGTTTTTCTATCTGCAGTTCTTTTATTTCTTTGCATACATTGTTGTAGTGCATGTTCATATATCCACCACTTTGTTAATGTAGTTTCAGTTAGACTAGTAGTTCTATGTTTTCACCTTATCAATTTTGCCCTTTTTTCTTTGATACTCTGTTTATAATGTGGCAATTTTTATTTTACGGATTGTTAATGTTCGGTCATCGGTTATCATTCCTAATATGCACAACTCAAGTTGGAATTTTATTACTATCTAGGTATCAGATACTGTCAGATTAAAAAAAATGAAAAAAGATTACTGTTAGAGCAAGAAAGAAACTATAAGGGTGGGATCATGCAATGGAAGCCATATCCATCAGACATGGGAACCATTGTGGAAGCCCCTCTTATAGTCAGTCATTCATAGAGGTAACCAATCTCACAATGGTCTACAATTAGAAAATTAGCACTATTATAATTAAAATGCATTGAAGAAAAGCCGACGATCTCTCAACCTTCAGTGGAATAGATTTATTAAAAACTCTCCAACTTCATGCCTTCTTCTAACAAAAAATAGTTCTCCAAAGTTATAAACCCTTTTGGTCTACCCCTCCAAGTTACAAAAGATTTCCCCTCGAAGTTCTCAATGAAGAAAAACTTATAACAACGGTGGATTTTGTCGTCAATTTTTAATTTCTCAACCAGGTACTCATCAATTGAGGTTCTCCTTTTTGCTTTCTAGTTTCTAACTTCAAATTGTTTCTTTCTTTGTTCTCATTTTTCTCTCATCAGTTTTGGATTCCTTCAAGTTTTTAAAATAAAAAGTTAAGTTGTTGGAAGTAGCATGTGTGGATGTTGTTATGATCACTGATGGTTCTGATCTTGGCAAAAATCTATAGGAAATTTTCAAACATAAACTCCCACGGTATCTTAGAAAGAGATAGGACGAGTAGCTCAGTCAATTGTTACAGAATGGAAACTTAAGCACATTTTTTTGTGAAAGAAACTTCATGCATTGTAGCAGCTTAGCATAGAGAAGGAACTTGAAAAACTAAAAAAAAACAGCTTTTGTACATGCCAGGGATAGTATGAGACTAAAGGTTCTTTCAATGAATCCAATTTGTTATCGTAATTTGAGGAGGTATGCATCTTATAAACTTTAACATGTCATATATTGAGGAGTTGTACCAGTTGTATAGTGGGAGTTTAGTTTGAGGTTCACCATAGATTTATAGAGATGGATTGATGGGAGTTTATGAAGGTGGGAAGGTAGTATCCTTAAAGTTCATGACTTGTTTTTGAATGAAACAACCTTGTATTGAAACTTGACTAAAACTTGAATGGAAAAACTTGTATTGAAGATTGAATGACAAACTTGAATATAAACTTGTATTGAAAAACAACTTGGATTGAAGATTGAAGATTGAAGAACAAACTTGAATTGAAGAACAAAAAGTAAATAAAGCAATAAAAACTTGAAAATGTAAAAGATTTGAAATTAAAATCTACTCTACTCCTACATGACCATAGATTAAGTCTAGGTGCCTTCTCTCCTCCTACTTTTGGCTTTTATATTACACCTTTTGCCAAAGATTGATTTGCCTTCTCCCTCTCATTTGAAGACACCTCACTATGTTGCTTTATGCTTTTCCTTTTGCTTTTTCATATCTTCTTGAGCAAGCTAGGTTTTTGAGCAAGTCTTCTTTTGTAACAAGGCCATCCATCTCCAGTCTTCTGAGTTAAAGGACGTGACTTTCAGTTTTCTGGTTTTGAGTCTTTGACTTTTTTAACACTTTTTCATAGCAGCTTGAGTCTTCATAATAAGCGTTAATAAGACTCATTTTGGCACTAAAATGCATCTTTTATGATAAGTGGTATGAAATGGCTTGTAACCTGAAAAAAAGGCAGTAAAAGTTATGAGTTGTTGTCTGTTTATTATGCGTAAGAAGGGCGGTAATGCAGTAATGTAAAGGTAATAAAACACATATTTGGGAGCTGATTAGTTAGCTTTGGCTTTTGTTGATTTGGTTACAGTTTATAGCGTGCTTTAGTTTTAAGATTTAAGATAGTTTATTGGAAGCAATATCATCCTCTCGGTTTTGTGCACGCATTACATTGCATTCTATTGTACTTCAATATATGTGCTTGTGTTACATTGCATCATAAAACTTTAGTATGAGTTAAAAGTATCAAATGAAGCCTTTTACATCACACAGAATGTGTAAAAGATCCCTGGCGTATTTAGTAGTCTCTTTGACATTTTCAGTCTCAAATTCTCAACATGTATAGTTCTTGCTGGTAAGCATCTAAGAAAGTGCACAATGATTCAGTAAGATCAAATATCATTTGAAAAAAATTATCTTCTCCTCTTTGCAGCTCTGAAAATATGTTTGTTAGTTTTAAGAGTAATTCTTGATCTCTCTAGGCATTATTGATGCTGTTAGTGTTCTTCCCAGATGGGGAGAAAGTAAACTTGATAATCGTATCTTTGAAACTTCCCTCGAAAAAGGTATTAAATCCCAAACTCCTTTGTTGTTTTGCAATCGTCTGTAGATTAGCTATTTACATACGTGCATTGAACCTTAATGGTTAGTCACTATTTGCATTGCCTGCTTGCGAATTAGTGAACATTCTGAGTGGGGTGAGTCATTGTTGGTAATTTTCATTTTTTCAGTGTTTTGTTATTTCAATATGTTGGCAAAACATTTTCCATTTCAATATTGGTGGAGCTATATATTATGCAAAAAACGAATCAAAATTTTGTATATACTGACCAGCTCCCAAATGTGCGCTTTATTACCCATATATTGCTGCATTACAGTCTCTCTTACACTTAACGAAAAGATAACTCATAGCTTTTACTGCCTTTTTCAGGTTAAAGAGTATTTCAGACCACTTATCATAAAAGCTGCGTCTTAGCACCAAAAGGAGCCTTAATCATGCTTATTATGAAGACCAGTAGCTGCTATGGAAAAGTGCTGAAAAAGTCAAAGTCAATGGTCAAAGTCCTCAAATCAAAAGACCAAAGATGGATGCGCTTATCTCAAATTATGAATACTTTATCCCTAAACCTACTTTGGTCATGAAGAAAACAAAAAGCAAAATCAAAAGTGAAAGGGCGAGGTGTCTAGTTTGTAATGGAGAAGGGAAAATCTATAAAAGGCAAAAGTAGCGGTATATAAGCTAAAAGCAAGGGAGAGAGAACCCATCCATTGTCTTGGGATCCAAACCATTTGGTTTGTTTAATTTCTTGTCTTGTTTTTCAATTCATGTTTTTACTTTCTTGTTGTTTTATTTTATTTCAATCAATCTTGTTTATTTGTTCTTTGTTTTAATTTTCAATCTTGTTTGCTTGCTTTCATTGTTTTAATCTTCAATCTTGTTTGCTTGCTTTCATTTCAATGTTTTAATCAATCTTCCCCTTCATGTTTTCAATTCATTTCAATACAACAATCAAAGCTTTCAAGTTTCATTAGCTTAGAACCATTCTAATCTTACATGAGTCTATCTTTCTTCTTCATATCTCCCTCACTCAAACTCTAAACAATTTAGGATGAACCTCAACTTCTAGTCTAAACTCTTTTGAAGAATACTTTCACCACTGCTAAAGCTTCAAATGGCGGCGCCGTCATGGATTGAAGGAGTGAGAGTGATTGGTTGAGAATCTAAGAAGGGAGCTGAGCATCATTCTTATCTTTCCATTTATGTTTTTTTTTTTTTTTTTTTCAATTTTTCATCATTTTATTTTATTGTTTTACAGTACTGATCCACTTTCTTGCAAATCAGGTTGCGGAACAAACAACTTGGAGAGGAGCTGAAGAAACAGAGAAAAATCGACGAACGATTGTCGACACCAGACGGGCGACCGCGCCTAGCACGATCACAGGCGAGGCGACGCCCGATACCATCGGCATATTAGTACCTGATTTTTTCCAGTATCGGTTGTTTGGAAGTGTGTACCTATACTCCGATCCCGGATTTTGTAATAGAATAGGAGAAAATAGTGGAACTTGTTTGTAATAGTTAGTGATAAAAAGAAAAACGAAAAAAAAAGAAAAAAATTGGTTTTTGATTGATTTCTTATGATGAACATGGGTTAAACTTGGTTTAAGCTTTATACTTACTAAGGGATTAGAGTTTTAATTGCCTTGGGAAGATCAAGTGTGTGAGGCAAGTTGTGTCTCATAGCTCACACATTATGGATCAACTTGGTAATTAACACTCTAAGTCCATTTGACTCTAGTTAATTTATGTGCTTAATCTAAAACTAGTTAATTAGATTAGTATAATCTTAGTTTAGTTTCAAGTTTGAGCCCTTGAAGGCAAAGTTGTATAAATTGTCAAAAACCCAATTTGTGGGCTTTTTAAATGGGCCTTTATTGTAACTTAAAACAAGGTAAAGCTCGAAAGGTTGGGCCTGATTCTCAGATCAAGTGCCAACCGACGTCGTCTTCTCCCCAAGCAGCGTGTAAGCACGGCTTGAGAGGTAATTTATAAACGTCCTCGAAGCCCAAGTAAGAGGATACTTGTGTGTTCAAGCATGCTTATGTGATTGTTTGAAATTTACTTTCCGCGCTGTAATTTACATTCGTGCATAAGGCTAAACACGAGCCATAACAACCATTGGGAAGTCATTAGAGGTAAATTGGACGTTGCTTGATTCTTGAAAGCCCTAGACCAACAAAATTAATTAAAATCAATCAATTAGAGCCTAAAGTAGTTACGCTCCTCCAGAAAAAGGACAAAAATATAGCCACGAGAATTTAGAGTAATTAGTTACCAGATTCCGGTGGACTAACTACCTTCCTCACTCCCCTCCCCCATATTTATCGTGAGTGAGATTCTTGGTAGCATACCACTTGGTGAAGTGACTACCTACTCTTTTGAGAGGTGTAGTAGAGGCATCCTAGTCTCGCGCTCAACTGTTCCTCTGAACAGGGCATAGTAAAATATAGACCAAAAGCAAAGTTTTCAAAACTCTATACTTGCAAAACGAATTTGGATTGCTTGAGCATATATTGCACTGTTTACATGAGTTAGGATAGTTTTGGGGTCTTGCTAAAAGTGTATGATACTGCATTCAGGCACTTCTAGTTTTAGCAAGAATAAAACTTACTCACGTAGGAGAGTTTATCGACCTAGACAATCTCCTGTTTCTAGTCCTCCACCTAATAAGATAGCTGATGAAGTAGTGCAAGCTGAAGAGCCTCTGTCCAACTTCTACACACCGTTGCAAGATGGGCCTCCATCTTGTATATGACTCACAGTGCTTATGAGCGATTTTAGGATTCCACCGAACGTGTTCAATCTTCTACCCATCTTCCACAGGTTAGAACACGAGTTACCGTATGCGCGAGCATCTATGCCGGATACATGAAGTATGTAATACCTTTCATCATTCATGTATCACCGACGTTCAGGTTAAGCTACGAGTGTTTCCTTTCACTCTAGTTGGCAAGAGTCATGCTTGACTTCTCTCACAGAAGGCCGACTCTTTCGATACATGGGAAAATATTGTGTTCTCCTTCATGAAGAAGTACTTTCCGCCGAAGAAAACAGAAGAGATAAGAAGCAAGATACAGTTCTTCAGACAAAGTCCGAGTGAGACATTTTTAGAAGCATGGGATAGATTCTTTGACCTACTCCATTAATGTCCTCACCATAATAAAAAACAATCCACTCTTGTCCAATGTTTCTTCAAAGGCCTAACACAAAGTAACCCTCGACATCATGAGTAATGGTAATTTTTTTGATAGAGGTGCACCGAAGCTTTAACGTTTCATGAAAACCAAGCTGAAAAGAGTACCCATTGGGGGGACATAAACAATTCTAGAAAGCCCAACCCAGTATATCTAAGGCTAGTGGTATTTTTGAGGTGAAATCAGATCCATAAATCAAAACCCTAATAGAAACCCTCACAAGAAAGATAGATGCCCTCACAACCAAACAAAAAGACCAAACCACTCATCTTGTCATGAACATAAATACCTCACCATGCAATTTCTGTTTAAGCTTAAATCATATAGATACCACCTATCCCTTGATCACAAACCTATTATCACTTCAGCCAGAAGAAGTATGTGCTTTCAATGTACCAAATGCACCATGGAGACAACATCCAAACTTCCCATAGACTAACATTCCTCAAAATCAAACACCACCAGGATTCAATAAACCAACAAATACCTTCAAACAAGGACAAGGACAAGGTACCTATAACTATCAGAACAGAGCATTGGTTCAATCCTAGTTTAACCATAACTATCAAAACCCACCTATCAACAACCAAAGCGACCTAGTCCCCATTACACCATCAACTAATGTCCAAACAGATAAGCCCACCGAAATAATGCTATCTGTCATGCAACATCAAACCCAAATCCTAGCATCCATGCAACAATCTCTGAACTTGTTAGCCTAGAAAAGTTCATTACCAGGCCAAAAAGTTCAAAATCTTCAAACCCAAAAGATTAAAGCAGTCACAACGTTGCGATCAGGCAAAATTGTTGATAACAAAGTAGTCTTACCAGAAGATCCTACATCTATAGAGGTAACCATTCTAGTACCAGAATCGAAAATTGAAACCCAAATACCTCCACGTATTCCTAGCAATGTTCTAGTCCCTAAACCATCAATTCTTCCACCTAACCCAGTTAGACAATACAAACCAAAGACACCTTTTCCAGCTCGCCTCATGACACCCAAGGAGGATGAAAATTTTGATGAAATCAGAGAAATATTCAAAAGCCTAACCATAAACTTGCCATTTCTCGATGCCATCAAACATTTACCAAGCATGCCAAGTTTCTAAAGGATATGTGCACCATCAAAAGAAAAACAACATTCCAAAAGATGCTTTCCTTACAGAACAATTTCCATCCCTCACAAAGACCAACAAAATCGTCAAATATAAAGATTCTAGTCGTCCTACCATCCCTTGCACTATAGGAGACAAGTACACTGCAACTGCTTTGCTCAATCTTGGAGCAAGTGTTAACCTCCTTCCATACTACATCTTTAAACAACTCGGTTTCCACGAGCTTACACCTACGACTATGACATTGCAATTAGCCGACCCGATCCATCAAATACCCAAAAGGAGTGGTCGAAAATGTGCTTGTCAAGGTTAAGGATTTTTACTACCTTGTTGATTTTGTCATCCTCGACACCGAAATTGCTCATGATGCCATACCATAGTTCTAGGGCGCCCATTCTTGGCAACTGCCAACGTCCTCATAAATTTCCGTAATGGATCTATGACCATGCCTTTTGAAAACCTCTCAGTAGAAGTCAATATTTTCAAGATGATGCAACAACAGATGGAAGAAGAGTTGGATGCCGAAGTTAGTATGATAGTAAGCGTAGTGCAAGAGTACTGTGATCAGACTTTCCCAGAAAATGAGGTGCATCAGTTCTTATCCTTTAGAGATTCAGAGTTCGATATAGATCAGTATAAAGAAGATACCTTGGTAGCTTTGGAATTAGTTCCCTTATGCAATTCAGATGATGAGTTACTTGAACATAAGGAGACATCACCAGCCCAGGTGTTTTCAATAGAAGGACAGGATCCTATAGAGACATTGTCAATGGTCAACACCCTTAAAGTCAATGGTCAGCACCTCAAGCATTTTCATGAGTTTACGGTCTACGAATGTTGAAGAAATCCTTCTCTAAGATCCCATCTATGAGGATTGACTCCTCTTGTTCCGATGTATTCCTTTCCCATTCCATTCCATCTTTTGCTTTAAGGGGATACATTAATAAATAAGGTAACCAGACCTCTCCACTTGGAGGGTGTGGTTGTAAGTGCCGGAGCCTTAGTCCACAATATATCTCGCATATTCTTTGTAAAACACTTTTTACTCGTCGTTGGAGTAAGTGTGAACCTGTGGAACGACAACTTTTCTTTTCCTTGTTTTACACTTCTTTTTCAAAAATGTTGTTTTCTTTGTGCTATTAATGATAGATTCTCAATACATCAATAGTTAAGTGTTTATTTTTTTTCAAAACGGACAATAAATTTTACACAGACCAACCCTTAGAACAATACAATCTAGGGGCGGTTTGAGATCAACTTTGCTTACTAAGGGTCGCCTATATCACCGAGCTATTTGCTCGGGTCAGGACATTCCATATCTTGCGCAGTAAATCCCCCAACTCGCGTAGCTGAAGCTCTATCTGTCTAAATTGGGTTCGCCACAGAGTCGACACGAAAGTTGCCTAAGATTATCTATTATGATTTGTTTTAAAGTAAGTAACATCTAGAATCACTGCTTTTGAGTACGAGTTTCTTAAAACATATCTCCATAATTTTCAAAACCAGAAGATATAAAAATGAAATTTATACGTTCGGAGTAACCAAAATGATACCGGATTAATGTATAATTTTATCTTCTTAGGAAAACTTCTATATGGATAGAGATATATTTTAAATGAGAAAACCAACTAAAAAAAAAAAAGACGAGGCATTTCCAAACGAGAATTAAACAAATAGAGTAACCCAAAGTGATACTATTATATGTTTAGTTCTATCTTTTGCCTCCACCTCTCTATTTTGTCTAAAAAATCTGACATTAAAAGACTCAAAAAATTTCAAATTTTCAAAATTTTCCTTTCTTAAAAATCTTTCCCCTTTCGGTTAAATCTTTTCCCCTTCTAAATCTCTCTCGTTTCTGAATTTTTTTTCAAAAATGTCTTCTGTAGCAAACAAAAACCCTCCACCTAGCAAGACTAGATGGATTAGTTTCAATGATCGTGTGCAAGCACTTCCTAGAGAACTGCGGCTTAAGATAATGGACACATATACCGAAAATCATTCCTGGTTTAGATAAGAGTTTATACGCACGTAAAAGATGAGCTAAGAGAGAATCTGGTGCTAAAATTGTCAAACACCAACTTGCCCCGGTCTTCAACAACATAATAATTCTATTTACAAAGTTTACATGTGTTATCCCCCAGTGCATTATGCTTGGTCTAAGAGAGTAATCCAGTCATCTGGTTGGGATTGACTCGAGTTTTCAAAAACTTCCAAGTCTTAGGGATCTGACTTAAAACGACCCACCTTTTTAAAATTCCAATCAAACTTATTCAAAACCCAAAAAAATTAATTAAATATTTTTTTCTATTACTTGTACATATTTCCCCACAGTTCTTGTACGACAATAATACTACTTAAACCTATGAACTTGTTAAAATATTCCACTTTTACCCCATATACTTTTTTTTAGAGCGCAAACCACCTTAAACTTGTAATGAAATTCCATTTTACCTATCCGGCTCATTCCATTTATCCGACACAGTGATGTGGCAGATGATACATGTTTTGTATCATCGTACTACACGTCATGTATCATCGTGATACATGTCATGTATCATTGTGTAAAAGGGTGATACATGTCATATATCATGATGATATATAACATGTATCATCCGCCACGCCACTGTGTCGGATGAAGACAAAAAACACGTAGGCATAAAATAAGACACATCAGCAATCTAGTGCCTGAAATGGGCTAGGGTAGGTTAAATGGAATTTCATTACAATTTTAAGGTGGTTTGCGCTCTAAAAAAAGTATATGGGGTAAAGTGTAATATTTTAACAAGTTCATAGGCTTAAATGGTAGTATTGCCTTCCTGTATAGTTTTTTCCACTATCCATTTTTCATCCACCGTTGGATGTGAGTGTACCTTATACTGTTACGTTGCATTTTCAATGCTAATCGTTTTGGTACCTCACAAGTCAAGATCGAACGAGTAACGAAACACGGATCGGCTCTGGAAGTTGGTAAGGCACTAAAGACAAGATCGGAATTTCCTGATTTCATTTGGGTTTGGGCCAAAATTTCATTTTCTTAAAAGAGGCACGTGCAAAGCACATGCCATCAAACCATTAAACCCTCGCACCCACCCACCTTCCTTTCTTCCTCCTCACAAGTTCCCAACCCTAGCCGCCCCACTCGACTCGCGCTCGCCCCCTCCTAGCTCGCGACCGCCCGTAAACCTCAACACACCTCCATCTAATTTTTTCACAACCTTTCCCATTTTCAACCTCCATTCCAACTCAAAACCCTAATTTTTGAAATCCCTACTCTAAATGGCTCGAGTTCTTAAAATCGTGCCAGAGCAAAATTTTCAAGACCACTTCTATTCCGATCTGTTTGAAGTGTACTTCAGGGCTGAGATCAGAGTAAGAGGATGAGAACCATTGGTTTTGTTGGAAGATGTAGTTTATTTTCTCTCTCTCTCTTACTCTTTCGTTTTATACCTGCATGCCTAGAAGGGAGGATGACCGTGTTATAGTTGTTAAAGATGGCCGCTCTCTGGTGCTCACCAAGGAGGTGGTGAGTGGAGTTATGGGGATTCCTCTGAAAACTTATGTTCAGACGGAACAGTCCCCAGACGGAAAGACCATCGATGTGATGATAATAGAGACGCTTCTCGAGGGGGTGAAAAACTCCAAGTTTCACTGCGCTTACCAGAGTTCGCTATGAAGGAACCAGCTAGCAGTATCTCAGTGGACATCATACAACCTGCTAGGCTCGGCCAAGCATTCGGATATAGGTAAGATGATACTTCATATTTTATGGATTCTTTAAGAGTAGAAGAATAGCTTCTGCATCGTCTCCTTTATCTTCAAGCAACTTTGCAAACCGAAGAAGTCAATTGCCCCTTTACCAGTGCTGGTCACCAAGATCATGCAACACTGGGGGTTCCAAGCCACAGACGCCATAGTGGAGGTCAAGGATGCTACCACAGGTCTTATCTATGCCCACTGCATCTAGAAGTCATGGCTACCACTTGCCGCTAGAGCCAGTGAGCAAGCACGCCCGACCAAGAAGGTGGATTACTTCGCTAAAGATGCCACTCGATAGTTCACTCAGCCCATTGACAGAATTCACTTCCTCCATGGAGGCCAGAGGATTTTGCACTCATATCTCTACCAGCTTAGGGAAACTCAGCAGAACATCATAACGAAATAGCAGACTATCCGAGCGGAACAACATACCCTCAGAGAGGAGCAACGATCTTTCCAGCAGGAGCATCGACATTTTCAGCACAATGTAAACACTGCAGAGCATCAGAGACGCGCTCCTACATAGTGATAGTCATGCCAGGCCTCTACGTTAGGAAGGAGAAGGATTTGCTAGACGTCGAGACGAGTCACACACGGATTCTGACTAGGATTCCTAGTGTCCGTATAGTTGGATCTATTTATTTTTCTGTTTCTTTTTCACGTGTATAACATAGTATAAGTTTAATTTTATGTTTAATATTATCTGCTTGTTTTTCTTATGGAATTTGGTATATGAGTAGAAGGTAAAACAGATACATCATGCCAAAATTTTCCATTTTTCTTTCATGCATTTCATATATGTTTTCAAAAATATAAAAAAACCCCAAAAAGATTTTATAGTATAATAAATATCCCTAGTATAATAAACCATGTATTTCTCGTTCTATATCAAACAACCTACGCCCCAAACTTATTTGGGGGTGACGTATTTTCATCATGAAGAACAGAATACAGGTGTATCGCCGTTTTTGCTCATGTTTCTATAGTAATTTTTTCCCTTATCTCTTCATATTTTGAGGACAAACATAGTTCTATATGGTATAGTGACATTTTGCAAAAACTAAGCATTTTCTATATAATAGTATATTTCTTCCTTTCTAAATTTTTTTTTCGAAAAAGGCCAAAAATATTTTTCTATTTAGTATTAAAAAGTCTTGTTTTCTTTTTCTATGATGAATAAAAAGTTTAAAAGTCTCATTATAGCAATAGAGTAAGGACTTGTTCTTCGTACTTAGACTAATATACGTACAATAGTTTCTACATTTTTTCATGATTTCATGAATAGCATGCATGCTTGTATATAGCAGTGAGTTTCTGAAACCAAGGTTAGAACAATTAAGTTCCATATCCTATGAGAATCTAGCCAAAAGCCTCGTCTAAATGATTATTGAGTGATGACACAAAGAATGTCCGGATAGATAGACCACACATCTACTTGCTTGATCATCACGCCATATCCTATGAGGGAATTTAGGCCTTTTTTAGATCGATATAGCCAAATAAACGTTAAAAACCCAAAAATATAGTTTTTCCTCTAGTTACCCCTCTTGAGCCTTCACCCTTTCTAAAAGCTTTTTTATTCTTCACCAATAATTCTTAACTCGTTATAACACACAATAAAAAGCTTACCCAGCTGATGAGTTGAGAACTGGATGGATATCAGAAAAAGAGAAGAGAAGACCTTGTACAAAAATAGAACAATTATTTGCTTCAAAAAGAGAAGAAAAGAAAGACCCATCAAAAACCAAAACTCCAAAAATCCAAAGGAGTCAAAACAATCAAATCTCCCAAAAGTTCAAAATCAGAAGGAGACGATATCAAAAACAAAAAGAATCAAAAGCAAAGTTAGAACTCCTAAAATTCAAAATCATATGGAGTCACAAAGCCAAAGGGCTAAAAGAATGTATCACAATTCGGAAGCAAAAGAACAAAATGAGGTTCTTCTCTGGTTACAAATATCTTGAAGACCCAATTTTTCGACTTATCAGATTTTGTTTTCCCTTTCTTTTTCTTTCTAAACCATCACCCTATCCCCGTAACTCCTTAATAAAAGACCTTTAGCTCGATTAGGAATATGATGGTATGATAGTAAATGGCAAGCGTGATCAATCGACCCCGATTTCTTTGGACGTCATTTGAGTATGCAAGAAATATAAGTGCCCGTTGCACTTGAAAGAGTGAATCTATCAGAGAGTTGTGATTGCAACACACCCCTGTGAGAACCCACCTTAAGGAAGCTATCCAAAAGCCTCAGAAACAACTCTGCTTTTGCATTTCGTTGCTCATGTTTTGTACATTTATCTTTAGATGATTAAATTACTGTATATATGTTATTCTAAGTTTAAAGGAGCTTATCCTAGCTTATTCCCCGCTAATGAGATGTATGAACTTCTGAGAATAAATAAGGAAACAAGACCCTTTGTACTACATAGAAGAAGTTTGTGAGTACCTTCACTGGAAAACTTTCACGAGGCTTAAAGCTTGTCCACTAGGAAATTTCTAGTGGTTTAAGACCTTGTTGCATATGGTCAATGCAATCGTACTCTGCGAAACGAGATTAGTATAACTGATAATAAATCACTCATTTGTGATCTTAGTTTTTTTTCTCTCATCCTTGCTTGAAGACAAGCAAGATGCTATTTGGGGGTGGTGATCAACTTTCAAATGTGTGTTTTATTACCTGTATATTGCTGCATTACAGTCTCTCTTACATTTAATGAAAAGACAACTCATAGCTTTTACTGTCTTTTTCAGGTTCAGGAGTATTTCAGACCATTTATTATAAAAGCTACGTCGTAGCACCAAAAGGAGCCTTAATCACGCTTATTATGAAAACCAGTAGCTGCTATGGAAAAGTGCTGAAAAAGTCAAAGTCAATAGTCAAAGTCAACAGTCAAAGTCCTAAAATCAGAAGACAAAAGATGGAGGCCCTTATCTCAAATTATGAAGACTTTATCCCTAAACCTACTTTGGTAATGAAGAAACCAAAAAGTAAAAGCAAAAACAAAAGCAAAAGTGAAAGGGTGAGGTGTCTAGTTTGTAATGGAGAAGGGCAAATTTGTAAAAAGGTAAAAGTAGGGGTATATAAGCTAAAAGCAAGAGAGAGAGAACCCATCCATTGTCTTAGGATCCAAACCATTTGGTTTGTTTAATTTCTTGTCTTGTTTTTCAATTCATATTTTTACTTTCTTGTTGTTTTATTTTATTTCAATCAATCTTGTTTATTTGTTGTTTGTTTTAATCTTCAATCTTGTTTGCTTGCTTTCATTGTTTTAATCTTCAATTTTGTTTGTTTGCTTTCATTTCAATGTTTTAATAAATCTTCCCTTTCATGTTTTCAATTCATTTCAATACAACAATCAAAGCTTTCAAGTTTCATTAGCTTAGAACCATTCTAATCCTACAAGAGTCTACTTTTCTTCTTCATATCTCCCTCACTCAAACGCTAAACAATTTAGGATGAACCTCAACTTCTAATATAAACTCTTTTGAAGTATACTTCCACCACTACTAAAGCTTCATATACAATGGTCCTAAAACTAAGACTTAGTGTTTAAAGTGTTAGCACCTTCACATTACTTAAATTACATATCATTAAAGGCACAAAAGGTATTTAGGATGCTATTTTTATATGCTACCAGATTGAGTGATCAAGTGATTGACTGTTAATGGTGTGCCAAAACAAAACATGAACAACATCAGGCTTGGGCGCAGTCTGTATTGGTTATACTATGATGTAGTTAGGGCATTCATGGTGGCCTGGGAAATGCCGCTAAATATGTAGCTAAAACTCCATAGTACAGAGCTGGACTAAGGCAGATTAGATTGACATAGAATAGAGTATACAATGCCATATCTTCCTAAGACATTTTCACATAAGAATGTCAACAATGAGCTTGACTAAGGCAGATCGATTAGACAGTCTTAGATTGGCATAGAATAGAGTCTACAATGTTATAGCTTCCTAAGACAATTTCTAATAAGAATGTCAACGATGTTAGGAAGTTCGATCGACAACCATTTCCATTTTCAAGTTAACACTAAATGATTGAACAAAATTCCTTTGGAGTTTAATGAGGCCATATACAATATGGTTGTAAAGGAGCGTTTTAGTTTTCTCCTGATTACAGTAGAGGAGGACGAGATGGGTTTGGACTTTGGATGGGACCGAGGTCATTTGTGAAGTTTAACCGCCCACATTATCTTCTCGTTCTTCCTTTTCTTGGGGGAGAGAAGAATCGGGTCCAGCGTAGTTCGGTAGATGGTATTTATAGGATTTTGGGAGTGGAGATCCTTGGACAAGTGTACCCTTTGTGTACAAATGTAGGGTAGAGATCGTGAATGAGTCTTTGGAGTGGTTTTGGTGTAAGTCATACTCGATTGGGAGTTGGCGGTAGTCCCTATTTCCGGTGGTGGGAAATACAAATAAGATTTTGGCAATGATTACATCCGGTGGGGGCGTTCGCCTCGGCAAAGTGTTAAATCTTGAAGTATCTTTGTTCGCACCACCTACTTGTAAGAGTTAAATTCGCAGATCGGTCTTGGAGGTCGATACGTTGAGGTTTTGTGCTTCGCCGTCGCAAAAACACACCTACTTGTAAGGAGTCGCTTGCAGATCGGTCTTGGAGGTCGATCGCGTTGAGGTCGTTAAGCTTCGGCCGTGCGCAATGTTCCTTAGTGGGGATATTGCTCCCCTACACAGCCCCCTCTCAGTAGAATGGCTGGGTTCATGCAGGCGATCTGCTAAGAGAAGACTCAACACTTGGGCATGGTACGCTCCTCAGGGAGCGTGCCGTGCTGGATATAATCGATGATGGGCTGCATCCATGTTTGGCTCAACTGACTGGCGGAGAGAGGAAATAGGTCGCTTATCATCAAGGTGTGGTCGACTTGGTATGCAGGTCGGTCGACGACTTCTATGAGAACTTGTCGGGGAACGCAGCTCGGGGTCTGGGTAGCCAAATAAGCTAAACTGTCTGCGTGGCGGTTCTCCTCACGCAAGAAATGATGTATGTGTACCTGCTTAAAAGAAGGCAATAACTGATGAACGACCTGAAGATACTTGGAAAGGTTACCTTCGTGGGTAGTGTACTCTTTTGCAACCTGGCGAACGACCAGTTGCGAGTCACTAAAGACTTGGAGCTCTTCGACACCGAGCTGCAGCGCCATCCTTAGTCCCCTAATTAGCGCTTCGTACTCCGCTTCATTGTTGGAAGTTGCAAAATCAATGCGGACTGACTTTTCAATCATATTTCCGTCAGGGGAAACTAAGACGACTCCGATGCCGCTTCCACCGAGATTACTCGAACCATCCACAAAGAGAGACCAATGCGATTTGACTCCCGTTTTTGTGTCTGGGAGCTCGGTTTCTTGTTCCCAGTTGGGGTCCTCGACTGGGAAATCTGCTAGGAAATCGGCCAACGACCTGACCTTTCTGAGAAGTGCGGGGGACGAACTCTATGTGGTGTTCTCCGAGTTCTTCGGCCCAAACTGCCATTCGAGTAGTCTTGTTTTCTTTGCGAAGGACTTTCTTCAATGGAAGGTCGGTAAGAACTTTGATTTGATGTGCTTGAAAGTACGGCCTGAACTTCCGTGCGGAATACAACAAAGCAAGGACGGCTCGTTCCAGGAAGGAGTAATTCTTTTAAATTTGGCGTGAGTGTCTTACTCGTGAAGTAGATCGGCTTCTCTGAATTGTTCTCCTCTTTAAAGAGAACCGAAAGCTGATGGCTAAGTCGAAACGCCGGATAAAGCCCGGTGTCTCTCCATATCTTGGTTTGGCTAAGGCGGAGGCGTGGTGAGATACTCTTTGAGAGTAGCGAATGCATGATGACATTGATCGCTCCATGAGAACGGCTCGCCTTTTTGAGGAGCTGCGAGGAACGGTCTACATTTATCCGAGGCCCTTGATATGAACGGTTGGCGCCGCGACCATTCCCCGACAACTTCAGATCTATTTCTTTTTGTGCGTGGATCGGGCATATCTAAGAACGCCGGATCCGGTCGATTTGCCTCGATCCTGCGACACCGATACCCTAAAAAACTTGTCGGGGGGCGCCCAAAGAGGCATTTTTAAGGTTCAACTTCATGCCCGTGACGGGCGTGAGTCCTGGAGAACGCTTTGTTCTAGGTGGGTGAGGTGATCACCGGCTTTTTGCTTTTGACCACCATGTCGCCAATGTAGACCTCCATGGTGTCGCTTTAACATGTCTTGGAACATATCCGTGACCCGGCGTTGGTATGTCGCTCCAGCGTTCTTCGTGACCGAGCGGGAGGCGTTGTAACAATAGATCCCTTGCTCCGAAGAATGAGCGAAGTCTTCTCTTGATCTTCCTTGGCGAGTGGGATTTGGTTGTACTAATCGTGCGATCCATAAAGGAGAGGAGTTCATGACCCGCGGGTTTGGTCGACCAGTTGGTCAATGCGAGGCAAGGGAAAGCTATCTTTAGGCGTGGCCTGATTGACATTTGTGAAATCGACGCATAAGCGAACTGTGCCATTCTTTTTGGGGACGGCAACAATATTGGCAATCCACTCGGGGTAGTCTACCTTTCTGATGAAACCGACTTGCTTGAGTTTTTCGACCTCGTCATTGATGGCTTTTTGAAAGCGCAGGGATAGTCGACGAGGTCGTTGTCGAACTGGTCTAGCATTGGGGTTCACGTTTAATTTGTGGCAAGCGAGGTTAGGATCGATTCCAGGCACATCGATATACGACCAAGCAAAAACATCTTTATTCATTGATAAGAAATTTACAAGTTGGGATCTGAGTGTGGGGTCGAGGTTAGCCCCTACATATACAAACCGGGTCGCCTTCGTGCCTAAGGTTCACTTTTTTTTTTCTCGCCACCGGGGTTTTACAACGGTGGCGAAGCACTACTTGGCGACTTCACTTCCGAGAGAAGGGCTGAACTGGCCGGTGGACGATCCGACCGGTCGTTGATGGTGGAGGCGAATTGCTCGCAACGCGCCGTGGGTAGCCATTTAACCGGGAGTGGGACCGGCTGCAAACACATTGATGGTGCGGCTGCTATTGGTAACCGCGGGCGGCGCTGCATGGGCTGAGACGATCTCGAAACTTTAATCGACGGCCAGCGTCGTTGGGTTAAAGCTAGAGGTCTTCGCCCGGTGCATTGAGGACTTCGGGGGGCGAAAGTGCGGTATCGGCATTGGAGAGAACTTCGCTTGTAAGAGCCCCGGCGTTTGGCGGTTGGGGTTGGGGGTTGGCGACTAAAGTCACGTGCCATTGTGTGTTGGAGGGATCCCGTATGGTGGGAAGCAATTCACGCGGCGGTCGATCTGTTGATTGGACACGGTTACAATGGTACGCTTCAAGTTGATTGCTTCTAAGCTCCATCATGCCTCGAGGTCCCGGGAAACGGAGAACTTGATGTAGAGTGGGCCGATGCGGCCGCATCCCGATGAATCCGGCCGTCGTCCGAGGATGGCATTGTATGGCGACTTTGTGTCGAACGCGAGAACCGGGTATTACACAGGGTAATCTTATCCTCTCGAGATCCCACCGATATTGGTAAGATAATGTCACCAATGGGGTCGGCTCGGAGCCATTGAACCCGTAAAAGGGGCGATTGGATTCGACGAGAACGGACTTGGGGAGGTTCATCTCTTGCATGGTGTGGTAAAATAAGATGTCACAGAACTGCCGTGGTCGATCGGGACACGCTGACCGGTCCGGTCCGCTGATTTTGACATGAGCGACCAATCGTCATTATGAGGAAGGCAGACTTTGCTTAAGTCGGCCTCGCGGAAAGTGATATCGCCTGTTTTGCGACTGAACCACGCGGGGCGAGGCTGCCCTGTGAAGTAAAATGATAGACTTCACGAAGCGCCAACCCGACGTCTTTTTCTCGGGGAAGAGGTCGCGGAATCGTCGGAAAGGTAATCACATGAATAGTGCGAGCATTGTCACGATCGGACGAGTGTTGCCTTCTCTCGTGACGAGAACGATCACGGGAGCGTCCTCTACTATGAGGATGAGCCTGTACCCCTTGGCGGTGATGGTGAGGTGGAGACCGACTACGTACACGACGAGCCATCAACTTGTGACGCAGGTCGCCATCAGGAATGCTAGTGTAATGTTTGATATAACCAGCTTCCACCAGGTCTTGGAGATAATGCTTGAGCCCCCAGCATGCATCAGTTTCATGGCACTTTGCTTTATGAAATGCACAAAAAGGCTTGCCAGGTCGATCTGCGGGCTGCCTGATGTTTGGCCGGAAAAATGAGGCGCGCTTAATCTTATCCAGTATGTGACTGGGGGAACGTGTCAGGACAGTGAACTCTCTGTTGTTATCTGATCGTGCACGAGCTGCTGGGGCATGCGACCTGGCGCGCTTCTTGCCCCGGGGGGAACGATCTGAGACTTCGGCGACCTCGTGGCTCTCTGCTAAACCATGGAGTTTTAAAGTTTCTTGCAACTTGATGTACTTGTCCACGCGAGCGTAGAGCTCGGACAGTGTCTCTGGGCGTTCCTTCATCAACGACCTAGCTAGGTCATTTGTTTTCGCTTTCGGCAAGCATTGGAAAAGGCCAGTGTGGCGAAAGATTCTTTCAAGCCACTTTCCATGCACAGCAGTTCGGCCTTGAACCGTCCTAGGAATTCACGAATAGTTTCGCCCTCCTTGAATGATAATTGAAACAGAGAATCAAGATCTGCCTTCTTCCGCCTGTTGTGGACGTACTGGCTGGCGAACAAATCAGTAAGCTGCTCGAAAGTGTTTATAGAATCAGACTCCAGTGAAAAGAACCAATCGAGAGCGCCATCCTTGAGGCTGGCTGGAAATAATCTGCAGTGGAGATAATCAAACTCGGGTGAGCTGTAGAGTGCCAAACTCTGAATATAGCGAGCCACATGCTGACCAGGGCATGTGCTGCCGTCGTACATGGGAAAGCGTGGCTGGATAAAGTCGTGTGGAGAGGATTTACTGAGGACCTCTGCGGTGAACGGAGATGCGCGATACGTCTTAAGCATCTTGTGCACAATCTGTGTCGAGTCCTTCTTCGCAGAGGTCTGGCCAATCCTTTGGGATAACTCGTTAAGCTGCTGATTAACGTCATTGATGCTGTGTTCGGCTCCGTTGCCGACTTGTTGTTGCTGATAACTATCCACCTGAGCACGTAAAGTAGCATTTTCCTCCCTGAGCAAGGAAATGCTCTCATTCGTTATTCCTAACTGGTGGGCAAGGTTCTGAACTTGATCTTCTATGCTAACCATGCTTAGGGTGGGTGGGAGTTAGAGATGGATGAACTGATCTAAAGTGGCTCTCCAGTAATCGAAACCACAGACGGCGCCAATGTAAAGGAGCGTTTTAGTTTTCTCCTGATTACAGTAGAGGAGGACGAGATGGGTTTGGACTTTGGATGGGACCGAGGTCGCTGTGAGCGAACTGCCTACGTATCTTCTCTCGTTCTTCCTTTTCTTGGGGAGAGAAGAATCAGGTCCGACGTAGTTCCAGTAGATGGTATTTATAGGATTTTGGGAGTGGAGATCCTTCAGACACGTGTACCCTTTGTGTACAAATGTAGGGTAGAGATCGTGAATGAGTGCTGGAGTGGTTTTGGTGTAAGTCATACTCTGATTGGGAGTTGGCGCGGTAGTCCCTATTTCCGGTGGTGGGAAATACAAATAAGATTTTGGCAATGATTACATCGGGGGGCTGCGTTCGTCTCGGCAAAGTGTTAAATCTTGAAGTATATCTTTGTTCGTACCACCTACTTGTAAGGAGTCGCACGCAGATCGGTCTTGGAGGTCGATACGTTGAGGTCACTTGTGCTTCGTCTGCAAAACACACCTACTTGTAAGGAGTCGCTCGCAGATCGGTCTTGGAGGTCGATGCGTTGAGGTCGCTTGTGCTTCGTCTGCAATGTTCCTTAGTGGGGATATTGCTCCCCTACAATGGTTAACAATTCAAGCTTGCCAAGAGTGGATTCTTTTATCACCATGGATCTAGATCTCTAGAGCAACTAACAATGTTGGTAAATTTCTTGCAGACTTCATGTTCTTTTAAGACAGTACAAACTCTTGGAATTTTACTAAAAGCTGGTAATGTTTTATGTGGTTCAACAATTTTTTTCAATCTTTTCAAAGTTTACACTATGCTTAAGATGGAAATGAAGTCTTACAGGACACAAAGTATCCACAACCAACTCTCCAGGTGAAATTAAAATTACTCTAATTTAGTAACCACTTAGATTTTTACGTACATAAAAAATTTACAATTTTGAAGCATTTATACTTCAATATAGTGTGTAACAAATGTTCCAAAATTTTCTTTTTCTTAGATTGATCCAAATGTGGGTATCATCTATGATTTTAAATTATATCATCTTATGCATGATTTAGAGCCTCTGTTCATTGTGAAATCTAATGTATTGCCACTACCTTCGTGGGTAAAATGCAGCTCAAAATGCCGTGATGTCTTCAGTGGCGTTGCCATGGGTTACCGCTTATGAAACTGTCTTGACTAGGTAATTACATAACATGTGTACGTAGTTCGTAATCTATTAATTTTCTAATAATTTTCTTTAATATATAGTTATGATGTGCTTTAACAATCTTGATATAGAAAATAATGCCAACACAATGATCTTATAGGAACCTACTTGCATATAATGATTTTAAGTTTTTGCAGAGATAGACTTTATCATGAAAAAAGATGAAAGAATATTGTCAAGCGGAATCTACAGTGGTGTGATGTGACTTCTGGTTCTTGAACGGTGATGGTTCAAGTGGTGATGATTTGTTGAAAGTGTATTCAACTGTTTGGCTGGTGTAGTATGGTACTACTACATTTTGGTTTTAGTTACTCCTTTTTGTAGTTGGTAGTTGGGACTTCGTTTGGCACACATGAACTTCGGTTTACAATAGCAGCAGGTAGTTGATACATTTGTCATCTATGTGATTTTGGAACTAATATAATGTTCACAAATAGACTATCGGTATGTACATGCATATATGTTCTTGATTGTGTTTATGTGTTAATTACAAGTGTTCGTGATGTCATATAACTTTTCAAATTGAGGTTTTAGCAAGCATAACCATATCGATTTATGAAAGCAACTTGCACAAAAGAAGTAGAGGTTGCTTGCTACAGAAATGGAGTTATAAACACCTACTTACATATTTTTGGTGGGTATGGTTCCTCGGCTATAATGATAAGTCTTGGTTATGTTGGAGAACTCACTTTTTGTCTATTGTTTAACTTGCAGCTATACTTATTTTTGTTGAAGAGAGCTGCTATTTTAGAGTGCTTCAAGAGAATTGATAAGAAAGTAGCAATTATGTGCCGCAACTTAAGAGGGAGGAAAGGAAGGACTTAACTTATGCAACATGTAAAGACAATTGAAGCAAAGAGTATTAGGTGATGATTTGGTGAAGACATCTGATCGAAAAAGGGTAGGTGATGCAAAACATACCTAAGTGAGGCAAAATATTTATGTAATTATTTGAACTACCCCAAAATGTTTTGTCGCTGACCGATGTTTGTGATCATTCCATGTTCAACATAATTAGGCCTCTTACTTGGATTGTTGCGGGTTTCATATTAATGAATACTCATTTATGTAGTTTATCAATTAAAGGTTGTAATGTTTTTGTTAGGAATCTATCGAGTCCTTTCTTAGTGATTGGGTTTATGGGTCCTGTTATTGATAGATGCCATTTTGTGTTGGGCAGACCCCGATCTAAATTGGGGTTTGCAATTGTGTTGGGCACTATGCATGGTCTAGTACACCACCCACGTCACTCTAAAATAACCCAAACAAAAAACAAACCAAGAAACCCGGCTAGAACCAGTTTTGGTTTCATTTTCTTCTCTGTTCAAAATTTCATCTTCATATCCCCTGCTCAAGAATTAGTCTGCAAGATTGTGTTTCATATCATTCTCAAGAGAATTTCTTCAAGCACGAAAGGTTTTAATCAAAGACATTGACAGTGTCTGGCTGCAAAATATGGAAGAAGGCCAGGGACATTCATCAATTGAGATTATAGACGATGAGTTAGTTTCTTCTATCAAACAAAAACTCGAGAACGTCCCTAGATTACCTTCAGAGTGTTGTATATATAGAGTTCATGATAGTCTTTGTGCAGTGAACGAAATGACTTATGTCCCTCAGTTACTCTTGATTGGTCCTTATCACCATGGCAAAGAAAATCTAAAAGCTATGGAAAAGCATAAATGGACTGAAGTCTATATGCATCGAAGTCTTTTATGCGTCGAAGTCCAGTAAGCTTAGAGGACCGTGTACAAGCCATCATGGATTTGGAACAAAAAGCACGTAGATGTTATGCATAAACTATCAACTTAAGCAGGAATGTGCTCGTTGAAATGTTGCTAGTCGATGGTTGCTTCCTTATTGAGCTCTTTTTGAAATATCGGATAAATGATTGGAGAGAAAAAGAGGACCCCATATTCAATACATCTTGGATACTCACATCCTTAAATCGTGATCTGATGTCACTCGAAAACCAAATTCCTTTCTGTTCTCTACGGTTTGTTCATCCTTAATCAAGTGGATCCTGTAGAGAAAAAAGGAGTTTTTTTTTCTTTCTCTCTTGTAAGGCATGCCCGCGCTTATGTATGCCTGGACAAGGGCGCGCCCGTGCTCCTCTCTTGGCAAACGATCAGGTTGTTAAGCGCAGCGCATCGACTTTTTTGCGAGGGCCAAAGCCAGCCAGCCAATCGTATTTCAAAGACGATTTCGATTGTTTTCGGAAACAGTATAAATATAAAGTTTTTTCTATAAAAACTTAACCTAACCAAAAAGAAAGAAAGAGAGAAATTGTAAGAGAGAAATTCTTAGTGAGTTGAGTGTTCATTCTTTGTGAGTGAATTAAGAGCTCTTGCAATCTATTACTCTGGACATCTAGTAAAGCTTGGAACTCGCTAGTGTGGAGGTAGGCAAATTGCCGAACCACGATATATCCTTGTCTTGTGGTTGGTTCTCTTTTGCATTATTATCTTTACTTTATATGCTTGTTAAATTGTTAATGAGAAACGTTGGGATAGTATTTGGAGAGTGTTGAAGTCTTGTCTAGAGAGAAAGATCAATCCTTGTGTAAGGTTGATCTATTTGTAGTGGATAACGTTGTTTCCTAATTGTTCTATCTACAACAATTGGTATCAGAGCGGGGTATACGACCTAAGATTTTGAGTTTTGGTGAAGAACCATAGTGCCCAAAATTTGGGTAGACAAGGTGTTCGATAAAATTCCTGAGTGAGATATTTTTTTGGGTTATTGTGTGTGACTTGAAAAAAGGCTCCCAAGATGTCAAATGTTAGATTTGAAGTAGAGAAGTTTGATAAAGAAGTAAAAGAAAAGACGGCGAGGGTGATGTCGAATGAGATGAATTCCACCAGCAAGTAGAAGGGTAGTTTGAAGAAACCTTTAAAATATGTATGGTGCTACAATTGCAAAGAAAAGGGGCATTATCTATGCGATTGCCCTAGCCTGAAAAAGAGTAACAAGATAAGTGGTAAGTTTGAGAATGAGGATGTTATTGAAGCAAGTCTTGCTTCCGGCTTCGATGGGAATGATGTAAGTCTTTCGGTGTTTACACAAGACGCCCACATGACCGAAAAGTAGATTCTTGATTTTGGGTGTTCCTAGCACATGTGTCCAAATAGGAAGTGATTTGCTACCTATGAGAACTTGAGTGGAGGTTCCGTTTTGATGGGTAATGATGTTGCTTATAAGACAGTAGGAATTGAAACTATACGGGTCAAGATGCATGATGGTGTAGTGAGGACTTTAACCGATGTGAGGCATGTTCCTGAGCTAAAGAAGAACCTTATTTCTCTTGGTACCTTGGATTCAAAAGGCCACAAGTTTGTGGGAAATGGTGGAGTCCTAAAGATCCTTAGTGGCTCTTTAGTTATTATGAAGAGTCAAAGATATAAAAACTTGTATACTTTGTTGGGTAGTACAGTGATAGGTGGTGTAGCAGTGGGTACATGTGGTGATGATTCTGAATGTACAAAATTATGGCATATGCGCCTTGGGCATATGTGCCAAAATGGATTGTATGAGTTGTGCAAGCGAGGGCTACTAAAAGACTTGGAGAAACCAAGTATGGAATTCTGCGAGCATTGTGTCTATGGCAAGCAGTGCAGAGTTAAGTTCGGTACAAGCAAGCATAAGACGAGAGGCATCCTGGATTATGTGCATACGGATGTTTGGGGACCTTCTAGAGTGGTTTCTAAGGGAGGTAACCGGTATTATGTCTCTTTCATCGATGATTATACACGCTATGTGTGAGTATATATCTTGAACTCCAAGGATGAATTTTTTGAGACATTTAAAAAGTGGAAGGCAAGGGTTGAGAATCGCACAGATAGGAAGGTGAAGACTCTACGATATGATAATGGTATTGAGTATACCTATAGGCCTTTCCAAAGGTTTTGTGCGCAACAGAGAATTGCCAGTCACTGAACAGTGAGGGGCATGCTGCAGCAGAAAGAATGAATCGCACGTTGCTTGAGAAAGCTAGGTGTTTGCTTTCCAATGCCAATCTCAAAGCAAAGAGTTCTGGGTAGATGCAGTGGCCATGGCGTGTTACTTGTATAATAGATCACCAGTTCCGGCGATAGACTGCAAGACACCTTATGAGGTGTGGACAAGGAAACCAACTGATTATGATACTTTGCGCGTGTTCGGACCTAGTGCTTACTACCACATGAGGGATAATAAGCTTGATTCTAAAGCTAAGAAAGCAATATTCTTGGGCTATGCAAAGGAAGGAAAGGGATACGGATTGTGGTGTCTTGAGAACCACAAGTTCCTGGTCAGCAGTGAGGTTACTTTTGATGAGACTTCGGTGCTACATTTTAGCAGGCCGGAGAAGGCTGGAAATAGTGGTGATTCTATAGAATCTCAAGTGATTGAGATGGAAGCATCAGAGGATGCTATAAAGAGTGAGGTTCTTAATGAAAGAACTATTCAACAAGAAGTAGAGCTACAACAACCTGAGCAGCAAACTTTGGCTAGATCAAAGCCAAAGAGAAGTGTGAAACAAGTTACGAAGTATGGGCATGATAAGCCAGTGAAGCATTATGGTCAACCGGACTCGGTTGCCTACGCACTGAATATCGAGGGTGATGAACCAAACGACTTCGAAGAAGTTGTTAGAGATGGTCATTGCAAATATTGGTCGGTGGATATGCATGAAATGGTGGAGGCTCGTGACAAGTTTTGTACTTGGGAATTTGTTTCATTGCCTACGGGCAAAAGGGATTTGGGTTGTAGAAGATTATCTATAGAGTTGAGTTCTAACATTGGTTGGAGGTACTCTACAAATGGTGGAGGCTCATGCATTGTTGATTGATGCCTTTTGTAGGCATGGCCCTTGGTGGGCGTGATTGCTCTTTGTGGGCATGACTCTCTGTGAAGATAGCTCTTTGTGGGCATGACTCTTTGTGGGTGGCTCTTCGTGAGCAAGACACTCTTTGTGGGTGGCTCTTCGCGGGCATAGCCCTTTGTGGGCATGGCCCTTCGGGGCAGTTATGGCGAGTTTCGAGGACTAGTACTTCTTGCTGGATGTGTTCGGCTTGGTTTTATGTGTTAAAACCTCATCGAGGTGGAGAATGTAGAGAAAAAAGGAGTTTTTTTTTCTTTCTCTCGTGTAAGGCACGCCCGCGCTTATGTATGCTTGGACAAGGGTGCGCTCGTGCTCCTCTCTTGGCAAACGATCAAAGTTGTTAATAGCGCCGCCTTCGACTTTTGCTCGGCCAAGGGTGCGCTGCCAATCGTGATTTCAAAGACGACTTCGATTGTTTTTGAAAACAGTATAAATATAAAGTTTTTTATGTAAAAACTTAACCTAACCAAAAAGAAAAAAAGAGAGATTGTAAGAGAGAAATTCTTAGTGAGTTGAGTGTTCATTCTTTTTGAGCGAAGAGAGGTCTTGTAATCTGTTACTCTGGACATCTAGTAAAGCTTGAAACTCGCCAGTGTGAACGTAGGCAAATTGCCGAATCACGATATATCCTTGTCTTATAGTTGGTTCTCTTTTGCATTATTATCTTTACTTTATATGCTTGTTAAATTGTTAATGGGAAGCGTTGGGATAGTACTTGGAGGGTGTTGAAGTCTTGTCCAGAGAGAAAGATCAATCCTTGTGTAGAGTTAATCTATTTGTAGTGGATAACATTGTTTCCGCATTGATTTATCCATAACAGATCCATACAATGATCCATTTCACTACCTCACTGAAAGCGCACTTGGTGTTTTTTTCTTGGATGATGCCAACAACTCCATAAATTAGTTTGGGGCTCAAAAGCAGTCATCTACTTGAATTACTACGAAATTCTCTTCTTCCCTCCAATACTGCATTGACTGCTATAAAAGACAGCAATCAACATGCTGTTAAGCCTGTAAAGCGTATACCTTGTGCAATGACACTACGACAATTTGGAATCAAGTTCAAGAAGGGTGAAGATGACAACCTTTGCAGCATGAAGTTCAGTAATGGGGTATTGGAAATTCCACCTTTGACCATCCAAGATCTAACTGAACCTTTTTTCCGAAACCTTATCGCCTTTGAACAATACCATAAAGATTGTACCAACCAGTTTACAACATATGCTTCTCTTATGGATAGCCTCATCAGTAACACAGATGACGTGGCAATGCTGGATCACCATGGAATAATTGATAGCTGGTTGGGCAACTACGAAGATGTCAGTCTTCTATTCAACTAACTTTGTGCTGAAGTTAATCTTGAACACCACTACCATTTCTTTAACCTCTCCGAGCAAGTGAACGCATATTGCAAAAGCAGGTGGCATGGATGGGTGGCTGCATTAAACGTGATTACTTCAACAACCCGTGGGCGATCCTTTTATTTGTTGATGCTATTCTCATTATCACATTCACCTTCACACAGATTCTATTCTCCATACTGTCATACTCCCCAACCCATTCTTGATCTTATTATTGTGTAACAGTGTGATTTTCCATGCCTCCAAACTCCACAAACCATTCTTGATTGATTAAGTAGTAGTGTCATTTACGACAACAATAGTCTTGATATGTCAATATTTAAGCCTTTGTTGACTAGTTTCTTGGTAGCAGGACTATTTTAGAGCATTGCATATAGTTCAAATTATGCAGAAGGCAACTAAATAAAAGATGAGTTCCAGTGAATGTAATTAAAGCAGTTTTCACAAATCCCTTGCTAAGAAAACATTCCAAAAGAAGTAATGTAATGAAAATCTCATGTAATAGCATCATTTTTATTCTATGTGTATTTTAATCCATATAATTGTGTGTTTTTAAAATTAAAATCAACTTTTTAATTGTGTTTGTTGTTAAGGACTTGACAATTTTAAAATTGGAGAGTGTTGGAGAAGGCAAAGAAGTTTGGATCTTTGAGAGAAAGGGCACTAGAAGGTTGCCAGTAGGGCTGTCAATGGATCGGTTTGGATCGGATTTTGTAAAATCCATTACCGAACCGATAAAAATTTAGTGAATCCGAAACCGATCCGAACCGATAATGTATATTAGCTACCGAAACCGATCCGAACCGATAAGGTATACTGTCTACCGAAACCGAACCAACCCGAACCGATAATTAGCACTTTGTCTCTTTGAACAAAAACCATGATTTTTATCATTTTTTTTTCAAGTCAGACCACATATAGAAGAATTAAGAATAGAAGATCGAGAGTCATAATCAGATATCCACATACTGTATTAAGGATCTGATAGTGTACAAAATAAAGTAATAAACAAAAGACCAAGTGAAAAATCCCAAATCTTTAAAGACAGCATATCCAGAAAAATCTCAAAGCTTCGTTCCAAGCAAATTATCTCCTTCCAAAATCAATGAAGATAGAAATTAAAGATCGTCCTTACTTAAAAGAATCGGTTGCTTTCACAAATTCACCTACTTGGCTACAGAACAAACGTCCCATCATTCAATCAAATAGATAAGTGTTTTTTTAGGGAAAAAAAAAGGTGATTGGGGACTTGGGCAGTAAAAGAAATTGACCTTTCAAATGTGAATGAGAAATTGATCTTGCGACCGCCTAAATTCACGGGATCTATAAATCAACCGAATATTCGATTATATCGAAATAAAATATTTTATTATATCGGTGTATATCGGAAATTAATAGCAACCTCGTTTCTAAAATATCGGATTGAGTGAGATAACGAGGGGGAAATTGACGCTTTTTGTTGATATGAGAGAGAAAGGGGTTTTGAGAAACAATCGATCTACATTCTCACCAAAAAGTGGGCATACCCATCTACATTGAATCTAGCCGTTGATTTTATATTAGTTGATCTCAGCCATATAATTTTCTAAAACTTATACCAAACTATCGGTTCGGGTTAATATCGGTTCGGTGGAAGGACAAACCGAATCCAAACCGATATCTTATCGGTACTAGAAAATGGACCCATTACCGAACCGAACCCGAAATACCAAATCCGAAACCGTTTTTTATCGGTTTGGTTCGGATCGGTTATCGGGTTATTGGAACCCATTGACACCCCTAGTTGCCAGTGATGTAGTTAGGGGGAGGGCAATCACAAAACATGTATTTTAGATAATTCTTTTTTTTAGTCTGCCCAACACAAAATGGAAGGTACCCGTAGCGGATTTTTATTAACCTTAATTGAACCATGTCAAACTCTTTTGGGATGAATTTGATTTGTTTGTAGATTTGGTGTTGTGTGTGCCATTTTACATATTTTGATTAAATGTGAACTATCCATTGGTGGGAGTAAAGTGGATGAAATTGTGTTCAATTCATGACTTTCAAATTGGGTTTTATAAATAAAGCAAGATCTACACTATTTTAAAAATTGCATTCATTACCACATACTGACATCTACAAAATAAACAACTAACGGCAGGGAAGTATATTATCCAACATGAAGTACCACTTCAAAATATAAAATATTTACAAATTCTCACATATATAGGCCACACGTTTGAAAATACTAGGGTGTACCAAGATTAATGCCACCTCATAACAAACCATGCATGTCGTAGGCATGGATAATACCTAGTACCTTAATAAGCAAAGTGTTGCGATAAGTACAGGAGATCTGGTTTTGCATAATTGTTATTTGTTAATTAAACACTAAAAGTAGAACGTGTGTGTATATATATATACTTTCTCTATCTTCTCTAATTCAGGTTGCCTGGATCATAGTCACAAAATCTTCAATTTTTTTTTTTAAAAAGATAAAAAGTCTCCGAATTGACTGGTTACCGAATTTTTAAACGAATAAACAATAAAAACTTAATGATAAAAGTCTCATAATTCTCGATGTTTAGCGATTTTTTTTCATTTTTTTTTTTTTTATGATGGATAGCTTTCAATTCATTTATTTTAATATTTTATTTTATGAATTACAAATATTTGTAGGATATCATAGGATACAACAAGACTTTACACATATATTTTCAAATTTTGAAAATTTGATACATGCTTGAAGTAACCCTGACATGATGTACAATCACACACTGCATACTATTTTATGTTTTAATTATTTATGGCTTTTCCGATTTTTTTAACGAATTTGTACGAATTAATGATTTCATCATTGCCGAATTAATGATGAATTCCGAATTTGTGACTATATATGGCCTAGATAGAGACATATATAGAGTATTGGATACTTAGTGTAGACTAGCTATATTAAATGAGGGTCCGCTTTTGCATGTGGGCATAGTATGAGTATAAAAAAAAACTATTGACCCATCATCCGATAGGGTATCCGGTCTTCACCCGCCACCCAAATCCGCACTGACCCGAAAATAGACCCACTCCGCCCCGCCACCGTTTTTGTGCGGTCGGGCTATGGGTGTAGGTTCTATGCTCAAACCCGACCCGTCAAACCACCCGACCCGCACTGTGTCAAAAGCCGTTGACCTGCACAATTTCAAAACTCTAACTCTAATATTTTTGTATTTTGTTTATAATTTCTTTTAACTTTTGTAGGAATTTGATAGATATGAATACAAACTTATGAGTTCAACATCAATTTCACATATTCAAGTTTCGAATTTTGGAGAAGATAAATCATTCATCTTTGTATTAATTTTGAATTCTTTTAGTTTATATTTTATTGTTTTGTACTATAGATCCTTGCTCCCATCTTCATTTTATCATACTATGAAAAATAATCAATTTACAAATGGTAAATCACGATAAATAAGTTTCAAATTTACACATATGGTTTTGGGTTCAAATTCAAGTTTTTTTTTTTTTTTTTTTTTTTTTTATTTTTTTTTTTTTTTTATTGATTGATTCCATTTTTTCTCTATGCTGTGAATTAGAAATATATTACTTACAGAATTAGAAAGTTTTTTTTTGAGTGAAATTGGGTTAAAATGATAATTTCCACCCGACCCAGATGACCTGCCCCGTAAGCTGACCCAACGGGCCGGGTGATGGTACTAAGACATGACAATTCAACCCGCCCCGTCGGGGACCACTGGATTTGTATCCTCTAGACCCCGCCCCATCACTATTTGACCCGAAGTTGACCCGGCCTGCCCATATTACACCCCTAGGGCATAGTACATACCATAGTACAAAATATTGCTATATATTGAGATTTCAACAAGGGATACATAAATATCACGATATGTTTAAAGATATATAAGATTGCAAATATCAGCGATATTTCAATGATATTGGCGATATTTGGGATATATGGGGATATTTGGTGATATTTTGTGTAGGTAACAATTTTATTTAATATTTACCATTATATTTCAAATAAATATAAATGATATATCTTGATATATCAAGAAATATCCACAATATCTATGATATTTGTTGATATTTTTTATATATCAACAATATTTGCAAAACAATGTAAAATATCTCCAAAGAAAAGGATATATCCACGATACATATCAAGAAATTGAGTATCAATAAATACTCATATCCGATATTTTATACTATGGTACACTACACAGAACAACAGTGATAGATACAAAGATATTGTTGTCTTGAATTGAACGATACATCTTATTCACACAAGTGGAAGGTAATATGTCTACTAAGCTCTGTGTGTGGTGGAGGGAAGAGAAGAAGTGATAGCACCCTGAGTCCCTGAGTGAAAAGTGGGTCAAGTTCTTACCAAAAGATGGTATTATTGGCTGCGAAAGTGGTTATCAATGGCTGTAAGTTATTTTGATCTAAATTTTTGCTACATATATGGTTAATACTTGCAACTCTTTGGGGATTGCTACAATGCTACCATCCCTTAATCTTGATCCTTTAGTACGTGTATGGTGGATTATACCAGGATCTAATTTCATTGAACATGCATGTCACGTACAATGTTACCATGTAGAGCTGAGAGCATGAGAGAAATGCATGGAGATGTGAATGGAGATGTACACAGTTAGGTAAAAATGGAATATATTACCATTACTTCAAAGGTAAAAATGTACAGATGCAGTCTTTATCTTTGTAACTTTTGTCTTTAGATATCAATATAATTACCTCAAAGGGAAGTACATTAGTGAAGTTGAGGTCCTTCATGAAATTGGATAAGAGTAGAGTAGACCCACTGGTTGTGGCCGTGTACAACTAAGTTCAGATAATAGGCCGGCTATCCATTTTTTCCTTACTTGATGGAAAAGAATACATACTAAACCACCCAAGTATGACCATTGTTCAATCCATAGAGGTAACAGGACAGTGGCACAAATCCTAATGGAAGTGTGGTAGGCAGCGAGTCTGTTTCACAATGATAGTCAAACCAAGTCTACTAACTCAAATTCAAAAGATGGCACGTTGGTTGCTAAGAATTGACTAACTTTATTTTTTTCTTTTGAGTTTGTTACAAGCAAAAACTTCTGCAAAACCAAATATATACATACTGATTCCAAAATATTGAAGGGAAAAAAGTCCTTAAAGGCGTAAACTGTAATTATATATCATCAATTTTTTGTGAAGATTGAAGATGTTTTTGTATACACCGAAGTTGGGATGTTGGTGTTATGACCCTAATAACAATTCAACTGAATGAAACCAAAACAATTAAGAGATAAACTTCTCTACTTCAATAATGAAGTTCAGAGCCTTCTCTGCTTCAAAAATGAAGTTCAGAGCCTTTTCTCATTAACCTTTTTTTCATATCTTGCGTTTTCCTTTTTTCCGCACATATAAGCTCAATGCTTTCAAAAAATAGATCAAGGCCAAACATGTGGCAAACATCTAACCAATCACTTAACAAGGAAATGACTAAGTTACCCTACTACATAAAAGATAATACCCCATAGCCTTTGGTCAATGTCTGGGACATGACAATACCTTCTGATGCAATTTAAGTTATGTCAGAGTTATGTGTGTTGTGCTCTGTCAGAGTTCTATGTTGAGTTCTGTCAGAGGTGTTTGGGCCTTGTACACACCGCAGAGCAATAGCCCAGCAGTTGTTATTTCACATGTTTGTTTTGTTTACGTTGCCTATATAAAGGCTAGGTAGGGTTTTGAGGAAGGGACTTTTATGAATTTTGAGTTATAATATGAATAGAGATTATTCTATTCATTGTTGCGAGGGTTAAGTGCTACTTGAGTCTATCGCCCTGCATAATCTAGTATCGGAGCCAACACTCTTTCCTGACATTATGCCTCGTGGTAGACGTGGAGCAGGTCGTGGAGTTCAAAGAATAGATCCTCTTGCAGATGTGTATGAGCGAGATCGTGTGGCTGATCTCCAACGGCAGGTTGATGCGCTCACCGCCCAATTGGCAAATTGTTCAAAGCAATGGCGGAGAGTGGCCGCTCGTTAAGCTTTCTCGTGGATTGAAGAAAGTAGTGATGATGATGAGGGTGAAAACCCTTTTGCTGATTTAGACCGACCAGAGTTTCGGCGACGCATAATAAGAATCAAGGCTACCGAATCTGGGATAAAGGTAGAGATTCCTGAGTTCCAAGGCAATCTACAGCCTGATGAGCTTATCGATTGGATCTGTATTGTAGAGGAGATTCTCGAGTTCAAAGAGGTCCCTGAGAACAAGCGGGTTCCTCTTGTGGTCATGAGATTTAGAGGGAGGGCTTCTGCATGGTATCAACAAACTAAGGCCACTAGAAACCGACAGGGCAAGAAAAAGATTGAAACTTGGGAGAAGTTAAAGAAGTACATGCATGCTGCCTTTTTACCTTATAACTACAAGCGGGATTTGTATAACTGTCTCCAAAGTTTAAGGCAAGGAGCCCAATCCATAGATGAATACATCAAAGACTTCAATCAATTGGTGGTTCGGGCAGATTTAGTAGAGTCTGAGGAGCAACTCATGCATCGCTATATTGGAGGCTTGTGCCTGAACTTCCAAGATACGCTGAATTTGTTTGATCCTTGGTCAGTTTTGGAAGCCCATCAAAGGGCTTTGTGTTTAGAGAAGCAGTTTAACTGCAGGGGAGGAGTTTCATATACCACAACTGCTCGTCCAAACATTGTGCCAAACACTGTGCCTTCTAATAGGCCCACAAATCTGCAGGGTGGCGGACAACAAAGGTTTAGGGATACAACATGTTTTAATTGTGGTGAGAAAGGTCATATCACTTCTAATTGCAAAAAGAAGAATTTGTTTGTCGATAATGAAGACGAAAGAGAGGAACAACTTCACGACTTTGATAATCCTTTGTTTGATGTTGGTGAAGAAGACTCACCTGAAGAAGTTGTTCATGGTGATCAAGGAGAGCTCTTAGTAGTGCATCGGGTTTGTTTCACACCCAAGGATGAGGGTGGTGATGGTTGGCTACGCCATAACATTTTTCACTCGACATGCACAATTGTTGGGAAGGTTTGTCATCTTGTTATTGACTCTGGTAGCTGTGAGAATGTGATTTATGAGGAAGCCGTGAAGAAACTGAAAATACCAACTGAAAAACATCCCAAGCCATATGCGTTGTCCTGGTTGAGCAAGACTACCGAGGTAACGGTTTCTGGACGTTGCTTAGTGAGTTTTTCTATTGGTTCTAAGTACAAAGACAAGGTCTAGTGTGATGTGGTAGCAATGGATGCCTATCATCTATTGTTAGGAAGACCGTGGTAGTTTGATAGAGGAGCTGTACTGATGGACGACAGAATACCTACAGTTTTATGGTTGACTCAGTGCGCATTATCTTGATGCCAACTAAGACAGTAGTTCCAGCACCGAGTACGGAGGTGAATGGGTCCTCTAGCCTTCTGTCTATGTGTCGGTTTGAAGAGGAGATGGCCGAGTCGGGCGTGGTATATTTATTACTAGGACAGGCTAGTGGTGGTGCTGGTGATGTACCGGGTTGTGTTCAGGGTCTGCTAGATGAATTTTAGGATGTTTTCCCTGTTGATTTGCCCAATGGGTTGCCGCCTTTACGGGATATTCAACACCATATCGACCTTGTGCCAGGGTCTGGCCTTCCAAATCGCCCACACTATCGCATGAGTCCCCAGGAACATGAAGAACTCAAGCGACAGGTTGGTGATTTAATTAACAAAGGTCACATCCATGAGAGCCTTAGTCCTTGTGCCGTTCCAGCTCTTTTGACCCCAAAGAAGGATGGTAGTTGGCGTATGTGTGTGGATAGTCGAGCTATTAATAAAATTACTGTTAAATACCGCTTTCCCATACCTCGTCTAGATGATTTATTAAATCAGTTGTATGGTGCCATGGTGTTTACCAAGTTGGATTTAAAGAGTGGATACCATCAGATACGTATTCGGGTTGGGGATGAATGGAAAACGGCTTTTAAAACTCGTGAAGGCTTATTTGAGTGGCTGGTCATGCCGTTTGGGCTTTCAAACGCCCCTAGCACATTTATGCGAGTGATGAACCAGGTGTTGAAACCATTTATTGGTCGTTGTGTTGTCGTCTACTTTGATGACATCCTGATTTATAGTCCTGACTTAGAGTCGCACTTACGACAGTTGCGCGAGGTTTTGCATGCGTTGAGGGCTGCTCAATTGTATGCGGTAGTTCAGAAGTGTTCTTTCTGTGTTTATAGTGTTCTCTTTTTGGGGTATGTGGTTTCCAAGGATGGCATTTCGGTGGATGAGACTAAGGTGGATGCAGTTCAACAGTGGCCTAGGCCGGCCAGTTTACATGAATGTCGGAGTTTCCACGGGTTCACATCATTCTATCGGAGGTTTATTCCCAACTTTAGTATTATCACCGCACCGATTACTGACTGCATGAAGAGTGGGAAATTCATTTGGACTGAGGCAGCAGATGCGAGCTTTGCTTTGCTTAAGCAAAAATTGATCACCACACCAGTTCTTGCATTACCTAATTTCTCTTTGCCGTATGAGGTTCATACCGATGCTTCTAAGGTGGGTATTGGGGCTGTTCTTAGCCAAACCCGACGTCCTTTGGCTTTTTTTAGTGAGAAATTAACTGGCGCCAAACAAAACTATGGTGCCTATGAGTTGAAATTTTACGCCATTATTCAAACACTTAAGCATTGGCGTCACTATACCTAATTCACAATGAGTTTGTTCTACATATTGATCACGAATCTCTAAAGCATATTGGAACACAGGATAAGGTTAACGTTCGCCAGTTACGCTGGTCCAGTTATCTACAAGATTTTACTTTTGTGCTTAAGCATACATCGAGTGCTCAGAACCATGTGGCAGATGCTCTCAGTAGGCGTGTGTCTTTGTTGGTGTCTATGCGAACACAAGTAGCTGGTTTTGACAGTTTTCGTGATTTGATAGCTGATGATCTTTTCTTCTCTTCTATTGTGGCTGAGATGAGGGCGGGTAAGCGCTCTGATTACCTTCTCCATGATGGGTTTCTTTTCAAAGGTAGACGTTTATGTGTTCTGGATTGTAGTCTTAGATTGCTGATTATTAGGGAGTTACATGGTGCTGGGCATTTTGGGCGTGATAAGACATACAACCTTGTTTCTGATTCTTACTTCTGGCCTAATATGACTAGAGAGGTGCATAACTTTGTGGACCGTTGTCGTATCTGCCAGGTTGCTAAAGGCAGTGCTAACAATGCTGGGTTGTATATGCCATTACTTGCTCCAGTTCGTCCATGGGCTGATATTAGTATGGATTTTGTTGTGGGTTTACCTCGCACCCAACGGGGTATGGATTCTGTGTTCGTGGTTGTTGATAGGTTTTCTAAGATGGCACACTTCATTGCCTGGAAGAAAACCACTAACGCTGTGAATGTTGCTCAACTTTTCTTTAAGGATGTCTATCATCTCCATGGTTTACCTGAGTCTATTGTGTCTGATCGGGATACTAAATTTTTGAGCCATTTTTGGCGGAGTTTGTGGAAGCTTGTTCATACCGACCTTAAGTTCAATAGTGCATATCATCCTCAAACGAATGGTCAGACAGAGGTGGTGAATCGTTCTTTGGGTAATCTCCTTCGCAGTTTGGTAGGTCAGAATACTAAACGTTGGGAGCATGTGTTGTTTCAGGCAAAGTTTTCTTTTAATCGTTCAGTGAACAAGAGTACGGGTTACAGTCCTTTCCAGATTGTTTACGGCTTTAATCCCCGCTCTCCTATTGATTTGGCTCCTGTTCTGGATTTATCTCGTATGCATGGTACTGCTGGTGACTTCATTAAGGAAATTCACACTGTTCACGACGTTACTCAACATCATTTGCTCGACTTTAACTCGAAGTATAAGTTCGCTGCTGATCGCCACCGCCGAAATGTGAGCTTTGCAGTAGGAGATTTTGTTTGGGCTGTTCTTACTAAGGATTGGATTCCAGCTGGTAGGTACAACAAATTGGGCCCTCGCAAGATTGGTCCTCTGGAGGTCATTGCCAAGATCAATTCCAATGCATATCGGTTGCAGTTACCTGATCATTTCTGTACTTCGGATGTTTTTAACGTGAAGCACCTTCGTCCTTATTGTGATACTTCTTCAGATGAAGACAAGCCAAATTCGAGGTCGAATTTCTCCCACGCAGGGGGGAATGATGCAGTTTGAGTTCTGTCAGAGTTATGTGTGCTATGCTCTATCAAAGTTCTGTGGTGAATTCTATCAGAGGTGTTTGGGCTTTGTACACACCGCAGAGCAATAACCCAGTAGTTGTTATTTCACATGTTTGTTTTGTTTACGTTGCCTATATAAAGGCTAGGTAGGGTTTTGAGAAAGGGACTTTTATGAATTTTGAGTTATAATACGAATAGAGATTATTCTATTCATTGTTGCGAGGGTTGAGTGCTACTTGAGTCTATCGCCCTGCATAACCTTCCCCTTTAAAATCCTTGTCCTCAAGGATTGAAATGAGAAAACGGAACA
Organism: Coptis chinensis; assembly: GCF_015680905.1. NCBI lineage: Eukaryota > Viridiplantae > Streptophyta > Magnoliopsida > Ranunculales > Ranunculaceae > Coptis > Coptis chinensis. The sequence goes on along the minus strand of NC_141456.1, from coordinate 37,550,970 downwards.
GAAATGTGGGAGCAATCTTTCCATGTGGCATCATCAGTAATGGTGTTAGAACATTGGAAAAGAACTCATGTTACTGCCTTAAGAGCACTTGGAGCGATCGACTTATTGCCTGCAACTCTAGAGATTTGCATAGAATCTGTCCCGTGACTTCTGACTTCCTGTGTATTGCAAAACAAATCACCTAGATCTTTTGCAGCATCCATTTCATCCATAAAATGGCCCACGACACTTCCAAGACTTCCAACATTATATAATATATTGTAAATTGAAACAAATATGATTCATAAGCTTGTAAAGTAGTAACCTCATGAGGCTCCTTCGCTTGGGAATAGGGCAATTTAACAAAAGAGATAATGCCATGCCGACATTGGGGGAGGAGAATGGAAGGGAACCAGGTGGTCCATCCATTTTATAAGGTATATGGTTTATTGAACAGAGATAATGTGCATACCGCACACACAAAGCATGCCCACAACCTTCACCCGCTACAGTGCATGCGCTCTCTCGGCAGACAACACAAACATCACTTTCATCATAGGAGGTAGAGGACTGCAACCCACACTCTCTTGCTATATTAAGCACACTTAAGAGAGGCAAGGAAAGACAATTTGATGGTGCAAATGTCGGTATGTCTGAATTAAAATTGGGTGAGAGCAATGGTTCAAGCCAATGGCATCCTCATATCCTTGCAACATCAATCGGCAACCACCCATTGCAATTCAATGTCCTTCGACTAGCTCCTCTTGTAAGAAGCATCTGACAACACTTTAGGTTTCCTCCACATGCAACATAATGCAAAGGAGTGCTGCTAGCTCCTATCAAATCGGTAGACGTGCCATACTAAAATACCACTGCCAAGATGTTTGCCTGAATGTCGAGTAGTAGTTGTACACAATCGAAGTAACCATTCAATGCGGCCCTATGCAGAGCTGTTTTAGCACCATCCCCTGCTATATTTACAAACTTAGATAGTGCACATTGACCATATTTGTTCTTTAAAATAGACCCATTGTCTCTATCACCATTGTTGGTCTGAGCACTAGTAATCTCATAACACTCACTCGGCACAAAGTCTGCCACAACAAGTCTTACGCATCTAACATGGCCATTTACAGCTGCAAAATAAAGAGATGTTCTTCCACTGAGATAGTCTGCTTGAGTAACATTGCTTTTGAACAGTAGAAGAGTATGCCTAACTTCCCAGTGTCCATGCCGACCCGCATGCATCAACGTAGTCTATCCACAATAATTCCTCGAATTCAAATCTGCCCCATTCTCAAGTAACAATGCTACAATCTCAATGTGCCCTCTAGTAGCAGCAAAATGAAGAGGGGAATTGAGACCACCATATGTAGAGTACTTAGCTAGACATGGATTGAATTCCAGTAACATCTTCACTTCAAATAAACCTCCATCTCTCGCCGCTGATACCAATCTCTCTCCTGAAACATAACCTTTCCTTTCACTAGTGTTAGTGTTTTGGTAAATGAGAAAACGAGTTAGTTCTGGGTTTGTATTCTGCTGCTTCTAGAAATTGCGACCAACCAGAACAGAAGTATTGCTTTGATTGAATATCCTTACATGAGGTGTCAAAGGAGTGCACCTGACAAAATTTGGGAGACTACTAGCATGACAAATCAGATAAGCCCCAACAATTTCACCAATAAGAGAAGCCGAATTAGTCATGCGGTCATTCATTTTTTTCGCCAAATATTCATGGAGCCTCTTCCTGTGCTCAACAAGGATCATGACCGTCCTGACAAATTGTTCGACATTGATCAACTCAGTTATAGAAATTTCTTGTCTCATGGATGCTTTGGCTGCTTCTGTAATTCCCCCTACCAAAAGCCAACTTCTTACCATTTCGTAAAGTGGAGGCCACACTCGTTGAAGTAGACGCCTCAAAAACTCTTGCACCAAAGGGTCACCATGTTGAGCATGATTAGGAATTGCACCAGCCATTGCCCTACTTTTCAAAATCTTACAACTATCAACCAAAACAACTTCCAATCTCATCTTAAACATTGGCCCATTTAACCAAATTGACAATCACCTCATCGAAAAATAATTTCCCAAACTCACCACCTGATTTATCAAAAAATAATTTCCCAAACTCACTACCTGATTCATCGAAAGTGCTTCAAGTACTGCCAACATCTTATAATACTCCAAAAGCTTATGTTGCAATGTAGCACAAAAAATTTGTCTATCTGTTCCAACACCTCTAGCTAGAAACTTATTCATATTCTCACAAACATAACATTTCCCTTTATCAAACAACCACCTTAATTCACAGAACTTTCAAACCATAACCCTGGTCACTTTAACAGAGTCTAAAACAGCACTCCCATTTAAATTCTTATAAATTTTCCCACACTTCCCATCAAATAAAACCGGGAGTCCATAGTTATAGGTTGATCCAAAACCAGAAGAAGCCTTAGAATCACATTTCTTCTCATTTTGATATTTGGAAACAACTTTAAGTAAACCAAGTAAACTACCCCATTTGTTTCTAATAATACCAATTCCATTATTTACAGAAAAACTGACAAATGAAACTACGAAAGTTAAAACATATGATGATTTACCTTCACTGACTTGTTCAATTGATTCTGCACTTGATGATTCATTGATTGGAATTGATGGTGTTATCATTGTACTAGTTAGATTTCTCTCTGCATATTTTGGTGCTTTTTCTGAGTCGACTCGATGAGTTGGACTTTCAGCTTCAGTGAAGGTCTCTAATGGCGTCTCTATGTTTGAAGAAAGTCCTGCTTCAGCTTGTTTCTCCATTTCTATATACCCCATATCATTTAGCAGCTTAAATAACTTGTCAAATCGCTCATCCATCCTTTTCTCATAACTCTCCCATGTTTGAGCCTCTCTCTCCACTTGTTCTGCTAGTTGAGAACCCCATCTTGCATCTCCATCATCTTTGTCAAGGATTGAATGCTCTGATACCAATTGTTATGACCCTAATAACAATTCAACTGAATGAAACCAAAACAATTAAGAGATAAACTTCTCTACTTCAATAATGAAGTTGAGCCTTCTCTGCTTCAAAAATGAAGTTCAGAGCTTTTTCTCATTAACCTTTTTTTCGTATCTCGCATTTTCCTTTTTTCTACACATATAAGCTCAATGCTTTCAAAAAATAGATCAAGGCCAAACATGTGGCGAACATCTAACCAATCACTTAACAAGGAAATGACTAGGTTACCCCTACTACATAAAAGATAATACCCCATAGCCCTTGGTCAATGTCTGGGACATGACAGTTGGAAATGGCTTTCTGAATGTTGCACATAGGGCAGGGATCGGGTGGAGTTTGGGTCGGATATGGATATATCCGAATCCAAATAGTTTCATAATATCCGAACTCGATTATATCCGAAATTTAATATCCGAACCCAACTAACCCGATCAGATAACACTAAAAATTCAAAAAAAGCACAAAAAATATATCCAAACACGAATCCGAATCCGACATAGCCAAACCCGACCCGAATAAGTAAACGTATACAAAAATCGACCCGAACCCAAACTATTCGGGTTCGGGTTGGTCAGATTCGGGTCAAACTCGACCCGATTCCCTGCCCTGGTTGCACACCACATTGTTTTTTATCTTTTTAATTTAAATTAAAATGATGTCATTAACTTAAATTCCATAATAGTAATTTTATAATGTTTTCTTTTGAAAATTTGTTGGTGGCCGGAGGATAACAACATATGCAATGGAGTTTTAGTTTGTGGTTCCAACTCCAAAGTAGCTATAGCAGTATAGCTGCAACCATAGTACAAAATATCATGTCAGACCTATATTTTCGATATTTTTGGTATGTATCACCCATTTTGGGTTGGTAAAAATTGAGATTTGAAATGACCAGAATATTGGCAAATTGTCACAAATATCACAATATATCGGTAAATCTCGCAGGTAAGAGGAGGTACCTTAACAAAAGAATAACAAATTGAAACAGATTTCAGTTTATTCATGAAATCTATATAACAAAGAAAGAGGGAGTGGGACGCCAAATTCCACCTCATAAGGTGATATTTGGTCGTGCCACCCCCTCACCATAGCCACCAGATTGTTCTCCTTGAGTGAGTTAACAGGTTTTTTGGGGTGAGTTTAAAAAAATTTCTCACCTCACCCAAAAAAAGTGTGGATTGTTTTTGGGCTAAACTTTTATGGGCTGTTGGACTCTGGAAACATGAGTAGAGGGGGGGGGGTCGGGGGTGCCGAAGGCGCGTGTATCTGTGCCGTACCGGGGGCGGATGCGTGTCGGGCACCAAAGGCGCGCGTATCTATGTCGTACGACACGGGCAAATACTAGTTACATATATTGCATAAAAATGAAAACTAAAAACAGTTGGAAAACAATAAATTCTAGCAACAAACATTTTGATTAGATAATAAAAACCACTATTTTTATTCGAAACTAAAAACTAGTATCATTTTTGCAAAAAAACAACGAAAAAAATGGAAAATAGGAAGAAGGAATATCTAGATTTTTTGGATTAAACAAAAAAAAAAAAACAGTAAAAAAGAAAGCAGATTTCAATTTATGTACAAAGAAATTTAAAAAATATATATATATCAACATATGCACAAAAATATGATCAAGAAGATGGGGTTTACTTGCTAGATTAAAAGAAACACCCCAAAGATTTGTAGTAGTGATAAGTTAATTGAATGGACTATTACTTATGTATTAGATTGAAAATGATGAGGTATGATTAATGTTGAGAATAGAGGTTTAATTTTGCAAAAAAAAAAAGATTGAAGAATTGAAATTGGTTGCAAATGGGGAAGGAGCAATATAATGAGATATGGGGTGGCTATGGGGGATAAGGTGGAGGAAGACACAAAATTCGGATGCCTTTTTTTTTATTAAAACTGAGTTTTTCTTGATATATCGGTACTATTAGCAAAAAACCAAAATTATAAAAATTTATCATGATTTTTTGTCGATAAAAAGAGTACCTCTTGCCAGGCATATAATCTTCAAATGTCGGTGCCGATCAGCCCAAAAAATTATATATATTGCGATATTTTGCGGCATTTTGTATTATGGCTACAAGCCTACAACACAAAATCCTAAAGACTGGTGTGGCCGGGAGGCCAAAGTTTACTGTGTCTAACAAGGGCAGAGTAATCCCTTTGATACCTCATGCCTAAATTGAAAAAAACTACAAACACAAAGTACCATGATATATTGTCACTTGTGTGGCAACTTGTATGCAATAATCTGTCTTTCACTACAAGTTTGTTCCCCCTCCCTACTACGTTAAATGAGGAGGACATAAAGACAATTTTCGATCAAATGTTGTTAACTGGAACTGGGGAAGTGGGGAGGCACCTACCAAACTAGAGGGCCATTGGACAATAATTTTGTGGTAACAACTAAGGGTGTGCACGTGTCAGTTCAGATCGATTTTGACCAAAATCCGACCACCGTACCGAACTGACTTGCTCGGTTTCACAGTTCACTCAACCGAAACCAACCCAAGAAGTATTGCAAACCAATCCAAAACCAATCGGTTCGGATTGGTCGGTTTCTCATATCCATACAAATTTCAAATTAAAAAAAATCAAAACAAGAAGAAATTCGGGAAAAAAATATGTTTTTAATGCTTATCCTTCTTCTTCCTTATTTTTAGATTTGAAAACTCAAAATCTTAAGAACAAAATATGTCTTCACAACTCAATAAACTGTTTATGATTGTAAGTTGGTGAGAGAGAGATTTAGATGTAGAGGTTAGAAGCAATGAGAGGAAATTAGTTTGGGGAAGGAGGAGTATAGTAGTTGGGATTCTTGTTAGCAATTCGGGATATGACAAAAGTACGATACGAGAATAATTCAGAATTATTCGGTGACTCAAAAAAATGGTACGGTCAAATATTCGGTCAAAAATTCACAATACGGTAATTATATATACGGTGTTTAATTAGTACGCGTTTTAAACATTTGGTTGCAAAAATTCGGAAGCCAAAAATTCGTGAAATTTTGTTAGCAAATCTCAATTAGTAGAGTACACCATAATTAACATGGACATTTAAATTGGACCAGCCTTTTTTTTACTACTAAATGCCCTTGATAAAATATTCAAACAAATTATTCAATGCCTTTAAGAAGGACTACTTAATCATTTTAATTTTTACTATCGTTTATACCCTTGACTTGATAGAATAACACGAAGGATTTTTGTGTAAATTAAAGTCTAAAATCAACTACATGCCACTATTCTAAATTGTTCGCGATGTACGCTTGCCAATTAATGTCGATTTTATTACCATTAATTAATACCGACTTTAGTGGATAGGAAACCAAACGGCCTCTTTAACAAACTGGTAAGGGACCTCAAAAATTATCTTGTTGTTTTGAAGCCTACTAAAAGACGCGCCTGTGTCAAGAGACGTGAATGACAGACTTGGGCTCAACATGCAGTTCAATCCCAAAGGCCTTAACATATGTTCTTGGGACCCTCCCTTAGAGAATCGAGTTAAACTTAATGCTGATGGTAGCTTGAGCAGTCGTGGAACAGGGCATGGTGGAATGATCAGAGATAGATTTGGTCGGGTTGTTGCAGCTTACACAGGAAGTGGTGGAATGCTATCGGCGCTTTTCCAAGAACTTTTGGCAATTGAAGTTGGGTTAAAAAGATGTCTAAATGAGGGGATGTTAAAAGTAGAAGTTGACTCAGACTTCTACTTTCAACATCCCCTCATTTAGACATCTTTAAGAGCAGTTAACATGATTAATAAGCATGAAAAGCCTCTTTGGTACTGTCTGGACGTAGTCATGGCTATCCAACTTTTGTGCCCTCTTTTTAAGTTCATTTCCTTTCGACATGCAGTTAGAAAAACTAATCGGGCAACCGACTTTTTAGCTTCTATTAGTCAGGCCTTTTATGTAATTTTTCTTCCTTTATACCACCCCTTGATGAGACCCTCAACAACATTGTTGAAGAGGATGCGCAAGAGAGAGTTTATGTAAGAATTTCTTAAGTAATACAACAGGTGAGGGCCTGCCCAACCCTAGCTTAACTTAAAAAAAGAAAAAAAGAAAAAAAACCAGACGTCCTCGCCTTTTCTTCTCTTATCTTCTTATTATGGTGTTTTCTCTCTCTCAAATCTCCCCACATTTGCTCTCTCCTAAAAGCTAACAACCCCCCCCCCCCCAAAAAAAACAATGAGCCCTAATATTCTCTCTACTACCAATTCCCTAATTTTTCAATTCTCTCTATCTCCTTCCAAATCAAATCGAGTTCTTTTTATAATAAACCTTTTGAAAAACAATAATGTTAAAGTCTATTGCCATGTCAATTACCACCACCAACAAACTCGATATATTGTTTTCCATCTTCGGGTTTCGGAATAATTTTTTTGTAAAGAGGAAGTCGTATGGTGTATTCAACAATCTAAGGTGAGTTTTTGGTTGTTCTAAGTGAAGTGTTGTTTAATTATTTCGTTTTGATTATGCTTTTGATCTTTCTAAGTTCATTGGTTTGACAAAAGTATTAATTTTAAGTTTTGTGGTTATCAAACTCTAATTTCTCAATGTGGTTCATCTGTTATCGAAGATTTTGCTCTTTGTTTCATCATTTTTCCTTTTATATACCATGAAATTTAAACTATCGGTTTTATATGATTTGGCGCGATTTTTTGGGACTAATTGATCAGAAAAAGTCTGTCACTTGCTTAAGCTCTCAGGGCGTTGAACAAAATTTTAGTGAAATTTTGGTTTTAGCAGAATTCGACTCAATATTTATTATCTTGCATTGTCGAACTTATCGATCAATCTAAGAGTAGGCAATATCTTTTTATACCAGAATACTTAGTTGTCATTTATACGCAAGGAGTTTGTTGGGATATTCCTACCCAGAGAATGCATAGATGGTGCTGAGTTAATCAGTTATCTTATTGAAGCATTTCCAACACTACAAGTCTCCAACATGCATATAATATAGATAGTAAAGACCTCATGGGTTTGATTAAAAAAAATTGGCATACATTTCATTTAGGCTTACTCATAAGGTGAAATGGATCATGTAAGATATAGCTAGTGTGAGTGGGAGGTGAAGGGGACGGTTGATACTCCAACTCCAGTAAGATTAGATAAATAGGAAAAAGTAAGTAGAAGAGAATGACAGAGGTAACAGGACGGAGGGTTGGGGAGTCGATAAGGTAAGGTATATAATTGGTCTATTCTCCTATAATTAACCTTGCCTATTAAATTCATTCAGGTATTTTTCTTACGCATAATACCCCTAAGTGAATAACTATATTAAAAGGCCCAAATACTATTTGGTATTTTTCGCCCTTTGTAAATTTGTGGTGCCCATTTTGTCCTTGCATTGAAGCGTTGCTTAACACCTTTGAATGAGAGTAATCAGTCATTTGAGCATCATTTGAATGGTATGCCCACCATAAATGCATTTAATAAGTAATTTAATTAGACCGTTTAAAAAATGAAAAGACCAGAGAGAGTACGAAAGGAAGTAAATCCAATTGTTCTTTTCTTCGTGCCTAACTTTATGTAAACCCAAAATTTTCCCACTCTCCCGACTCCCTAATCTCTCCATTGGTGAATAAAAAAAAATCTCTCTATTTGTTCTTCGCATAGGTTTTAGATTAGTTCTCTCAGGCATGGCCAAATTATTTTTTTTTGGTTATACTATGCCAGATTAATCCATTGTGCGGACATTGCTCTATTAGCAGTTTTGATTTTTATTCAGCTGTTGATGTGTGATCTTGCGGTCTTAAAGAGGGGTTTTCAGACCAGCAACGTTTAATATTCGCTGGAAGACGGTCGGACACTAGCCGACTACAACATCCAGAAAGAGTCAACGCTTCATTTGGTCCTTTGTCTACATGGAGGTGCGAAGAAAGAGGAAGAAGAAGACTTACACCAAGCCCAAGAAGATTAAGTATAAGCATAAGAAGGTTAAGCTTGCTGTTTTGCAGTTTTACAAAGTGGATGACTCTGGTAAAGTGCAGAAGCTGAGGAAAGAATGTCCTAATCAGGAGTGTGGTGCTGGCACTTTTATGGCCAATCATTTTGACAGGCATTACGACGACAAGTGTGGTTTAACTTATGTTTATCAGAAGGCTGGTGGTGATTAATTACTACTATTCTCCTCTTGGTACAGGTAGAATTGCAATCAAACTATGGTGCCAGTTAAGGGAAGTACGAGCGGAAGGATGATCAGATATTGATGTTTGGTTTTCTACTATTTTGTAACTTTTTCTATGTTGGCAGCATAATGCTTCAGTTGGGATTTTAAACCATTTCTAGGATTTTAATTGGGTACTGTAGTGTTATCATGAATTTTTTCTTTCAATATAATCTGGATTTATCTAAAAGAAAAGTCTGCTAGAGAACCTTTGTGGATCTTCCCATCCTTGAGAGTTGTCCATGAAATGAACAAAAAGTCCTAACTCCTTAACAATGGAGAAAATGTCGAAGCCTTTTGCTAAGAGCGCCTACATGTGGGCTGATAGGGTGGGATGTAAGTTTAAGACTGCACCTGCTATTCGTAGGAATGGAGAGTCCATTTTATGTTAACTTTTTCTTTTGTCAGCATGGTAACAATCCTTACCTTTACCTCTCTTGCACAGTTGCACCAGTGCAAGAATCAAGATTTTGCATTGGATAAGAAAATACAACCTATTTATCAGGTTACTTTATCTTCCTTTGATCTACCCACAAGTCGCATCTTTCCACACTTGATTTTTTGTGTGGTGTGTTGTATGCGGTAATGCCTGTAGGAACCGATATGGTTTCATGTAATGATTTACTACAAACGGCGAAAACCCATGCGCAGCGGAATAAGGGGTGTTCATGATTTTGTTAGAAATCATACCTTTTTGATCAGCTGTGATTTTTCTAAGAATTCGAATCAGCAACCTCTTGATCTTCTGTTGTATTCCTATCCTTAGAATGGACATTGTGTGGGCAACGATCTTCCAACCCCTTCTTTCTCTCTTGGCCTCTCTCACTCTTTTAGTTTAGAACCGAATTTTGGAACTAACTTTTCTTGAGCAAAACCTGAGACCATTGGCCAGAGAAAGATGGGTTTCTTTATATAGGCTACAACAGGGACCATGAGGAGAAATTAGGGTTAGGTCTCCTGACGGGCTTGGGCTTCCCATGTTCGCCCAGAACACACGGCCCAAGTCCGTCAACAAATGGCTTATTCCACTAAAGGTCATTCTTGCACTACCGCCCTAATCCCAAATTACGTGTATGGGCTCCATATTATATGCTTGTTGATCTCCCCATGTTTAAGATATCGAATGCCCGTTGATTAAGTCAAGTTACTGACAACTACATTAATCAACTTCTTATTTCCTTGAGTAGTACCACTCAACCTTATTGTCATGTCGGATTAAATCCACCTGCAGGGTTTACATGACAATCCTTATGAGCTCCTCAAGGGGACATCATCAACTCGACTTCCTGCGGGTCACGAATTCCTTCTATAATCAAGAACACACCTTACATATAATGTCATTACCCAATCCATCGAGTTTGTTGATTCATAAATGAATCTCACTCATTGATGATTTAAAGCAATGTAATGCACGTAAGTGCCCGTTATTATATCCAGATCAAGAGGACAAACATCCATAATAACAGAGGTGTTTGTTCTCTTATATAGTCAGTATAAAGAGAAACAACCTCACTTGGTCCTGTTCAATACACACAAAGTGTACTAGTGTAATCATGTAGTCAAGATAGACTAATACCAGATTATACTACAACCGTACCAATGGTTTGTCCAAATCCACCTAGGTTGTGAACGTTTACTTATACTTTATAAGGTACTGATGATATGATCTTCTGTGTGTCACCACACACCATATCATCGACAACATAAAGTATTAGACGCATGCATATATATAACTAATAACATATATAATATGCATAACATTTGCCCATATGATTCTCATTCAAAATAAAAAGAATTAGAGTTAATACAAAAATACTACTTTTAGTATATAGCCCTATCAATGCTACACCTTTAGCAGGTCCTATTAACCATCAAAATGCCTTAATTATGCCATCTAGATGGAGGGGGCTTCCATATCAATTTATCAATCCCAAGAAACAATATCTACCATTTGGCTTGAAGGAAACAAGAGTAATTTGGTGCTCTGCTGTAGTTTGCATATTACTAAATCAAAAACATTTTTGAAATGTTTCTTTTATCAATATGTGGAAGGATTGTTGTTTGCTTCATCTGGAGTAATGAGAGTATTTGAGGAGTCATTTTTTTACTTTTTCAGGTGGTTTTTTTTAATCACGAGTAGTATTGTTATTTGTCAGCATTGTCTTGGTTACGTAAGTAGTGTGAGTAATTTTCTTTTCGCAACTATTTTTGTTATTCACATTGGTCTATTTTGATCAATCTGCTTTCTAATATTGATCCAGTAGACACATTATTACTGTAGCTTTGTATATTTGAAGTGGCTATACGTTGTGACTGTCTTATAAGTATAAGTCTAACTATTAGGGCATCTCTAATGGGGGGTGTAAAATTACACCTCCACGTAGGTGCTATTAGGATTTTACAACTCTAATTGCATACTATTGTATAGCCTATAAATATCCACACTCTATAGTCCCCAATGAAAAACTGTAAAAAAAATTGGATTTTAAACTCAGACATCACTTAAACTGGGATGTCGGAGTTAAAAAATTGCAAATTATGACTTTAGAACTAGAAAGGGACGTGACTTAAAGTGACGTCCAAATTTTTTTGTTCGGATGTTGGTTAAAGTGTCGCCCGAGCTATTTATCAACTGTCAACTGATAGCGAGATGGGGAACCCCACCCCCTCTATCAACTAATAGTCTATTACCTACAGTATACCACCCCCATTTAACATGGCATTAAGGGATACATTATCTCAATAGGCCGGAGAGAACAAGTATATTTCTCCTGGATTTGTCAATTTGGACTTATTGTTTCCTTAGGACTATCTAATCTAAAATTCAATGCTTTCTTCTCAGAATGATTTTTTTTTAAAGGTAGTTAAGTCTTGAAATTTATAATAAGTTATAGAGATGTAGTCTATCAGATATATGCCTATCTCAAATCTCAAAGAGAGTATAATTTATGTTGGCTCGCTGAAAATTCTCCAGCCAAAGGTTATGATTATGCATTTTATGGCAGTGGCAACAACTAAACCACTCCCTAATGGCATGCAAAAAGTTCAAGTATTACACTACCTAGGTCTTACTCCTAATGAATTTAAGATCGGTAAACGTTAAATTCTCTAGCCAAAGGTAATGATTATGCATTTTATGGCAGCGGCAGCAACCAAACCACTCCTTAATGGCATGCAAAACGTTCAAGTATTACACTACCTAAGTCTTACTCCTAATGAATTTAAGATCAGTAAACGTTTCATTGTGGTATCAGTTAGCATTTTGCATTAGCTTATGTATATGAATAGGTAGCGTAGTATCTTATGCTAAGAGGGTTACTGTTATGCCCAAGATATTCAGTTGGCTTTGAGGATCTATGGTGAAAGGGCTTTAGATATGAGAATTTGGGGTTGGGTAGGAGTAGTTGGTTAGGGTGTCTTCTATTTTAGGGGTTGGGGAATTTAGTAGTAGTTAAATGTGGTTAAAAGTGTTTGATAGTTAGTCTAACTGAGAATTATTTTCAAGATTCTTGACATATTAATGAACTTACACTTTTGTGTACTGGTAATGAATATTTAGTTGCTTTGTTTGATTATTTAGATGTGTTATGGCATTAATATATGCTCTACTGGAAAGATAATGGCTATTGATATTTAAGAAACCATGTTTAAATATGCTATACTCTTTTTCCCCCAATTATTTTTCGACTTTTATTTCATTTGGTTAATCTGTTCTGGAACCAGAACTTGATTTGAATTTTAATGGGTGATATGATGTGATATTGGTTTAGCGATGTGTGTACCTCAAATTACTTCACTGCATATTGGTAATGTTATCATGATGTGTTTCAATAGAGGACAGGAGAACCATCTTACTTGGTTTTTTTTCCCTGTTGAGTACTTCTGCAGGTACGTTGTTATTGGCTTATTGCCTTTTCACTTCAGGAAAAAGTTTGGAGCACAAATTCTCATTCCGACATTGTCCCTGTTTAAACAATGAAATAGCAATTTGGATTTGATACATTGCAAGTTTTCCAATAAAATGTTTCTTTTGATTATGATACGCAACTTCGGAGAAACTTAAAGCACATACAAATTTGAATGTGATGGCTGTGGGGGACATATATTGTCATCAATATATTCGCGACACGTGTCATTGCTATTGATCATATCTTAAAACTAACTTATTGGATCATTACAATTGGTTATCTCAAGAGTCATAAGTTACCAAATGGTTACAAAATGAACATGAATACATGCATAGAGCAATAATAGTTATCAATGAAATATTAAATATCATCAATGAATAGAGCACTAAAAGTGGATCTCATTCAATTCATGGAGCACCAAAGGGGGGAAGGAATTCTATATATTTCCTTTCCACTCTCTAAATAAGGGGGGATCCTATACTTCTTCTCCACTCTCCATCGTCTCCGTTCGTCATCAATGATTCGATCATAGAATCCAAACAATGAACTACGTTCGACTTGATTCTAGGTCGTCAACAAACTGGATACATAGGTAGTTCGATCCTTCGAACTCAGTCGCAACATCATTCTCCCCAAAATTCCTACACACGTAAGGTTCGCCCAAAAAGAACATTTACAATGGCTATGCTATCCCAGCCTGCAGTGGATGTTATGTAGAACTTTGGTTGTTTGTCCAACGCAAGGTTTGTGCAAAAGCTTCAGTACAATCTTGGTTTTTGACAAAAACTTTTTGTTCCAGTGAATCGGCAATTATGAGACTTTGACGAGCTTTCAATTTCAATAACATGGTTTCTAAACCAACTTTTATATGTTTTGCAGAGCCTTAAAAGTAGTGCATTTCAGTCAAGGATCTCAAGTGTTACTCTTAAGGGATTTGCTTATTTCATAGAAGCGTGTTTGCACTTTTCTTTCAATTCTCTTTTCATTTCCACATCTTTACTGAGGGAGTAATTATTGTTTTTTTCTTATTAACATTTTGACAAAGCATTTATTCTTCACTTCGTATGTTTGCCATGTAAGCTAGGGTCTTCAACAAAATTTATTTATAATCGAGTAATTGCCAACTGTAACATAATTTTATCAAAGAATTTAGAAAAAAAAAACTTAGAACACAAAAGTATGTTAGCGTACTTTTTTAAAAACATTTAGTTGCCATCTATGTGCAGAGCACGTGCATTTTATATAATTTTTGCATGATTGGCTCAAGGGATGCAACGAATGTGTTCAAACACTATTGCTTATACCGTACGTGTTAACACTAATAGAACAATGATGTGGTCTTTCAAATTGAAAGATCACATCATTGGTCTTTGATGGCATTATGACCAGCTTCACACACTTTGCAGTGAGATAAGTACATATTAATAATTATGCGTTGTCACTCCTTAGAAGCTAAGGTCATGATCTTCTTGATTTGCTGATATTACGTAGAAATTGCACTATTTTATAATGTAGATTATATCACTATTGAGATTGAAACTTGGTGCATCATAGTTAAGGCCACAATTATTTTATTAGCTGTAATTACAGTATTTATAAAAAAAAATTATGGTTTTTTATTTAGGTCCAATACCATTATTTGAGTGTCGTACATTGCCATCCAATATGAGATTTTTGGCATATCTCATATTTGGCTGCATTCAAGAAAAACGCTCACAACATAATCAGCAGCAGCTTGGCTTGATGATACAGATGCAAGAGCAAGACATGCCATAATAGCACATAGAGAATGAATCGTAACAAACTTGCATCTTTTTTAGGTAGAACCTCATGCTGGATAGACTCTCAATTCATGAAGAATTTGAGGTGGAAAGCTACCTAATTGATCTCTACAATGATATCCTACAAGTTTACCATGACACAACACAATCAAGGCTCCTATTTGATCCTTCTCCATAGCATATAGGAGGTCTCACTAGCCGAATCGACTTGGTTTTGTAGAAGGAAGAGAGTTGGCGACACCCCCTCATTTCAACAAACCTTCATGTTATATGTGGTATGTTAAAGGAATTGCTATTTTCTCTTATGTCTATACCTACATCTATGTGGTAAAGAATATGCATCTGACTTCATCCTCTCATTCGCTCTCCCTTTGTTAGTTGAACTGTGATAGTGGTATGTCTGAATGTGTTTAGAAATACTTGCAGAAAGTTGATGAGATGGTAGGCATTGCTGCAAGTGAACCAGTAGTTGTGGTCCTTGGGTTGGGGCAAATGAAACAATTTAAAAGCATCATATTGAAGAAGAGACCACCACTTTGTTTGTCTTAATTTCAATAAAGGGCACTGATTCGATTGCAGTGATCAAGAATGGGGTTATTAAAGGGAAAGGAAGACATGAGGGTTTACTAAATATCAAGAATGAGGTTTATAGCTTCTTGGTAGTACATCAAATGAGTTCATGATAGGCCCTATTTCATTCTATGTAAAAAATGTGGCTTTCAGAATTTGAGAGGACTTGTGTATGCCTTTTGAAGGGTTCTTGCATTTAGTGCAATCTTAAGCTAGGACGTTGTTGTTTCAGTGAAGTAGTACCCAACACCACCTACTTAATGTTATTGTCCTCTGTAAGTGCAACAGTGTATTGTCATCATAGCAATTGTTTTTAAACACTTTGTTGCTTGGTGTCGATAGCCTCTCATTCAATTTGTTTCGACTGAGCTTTGATTATCCTTGCAGATTTGTCTGGGACTCATTGAAGTATGTGACCAACAACAATTGATGAAAATTTTCTGTTCAAGCTGAGGTGATTTCTTATGCAATTGGCTATGAATTTCCTGTTATCTGATGTGATCTATTATTTTATTTGATGTGCTATTATATAAGCAGATTTAATATTGATTTGTTTATATATGCAAGTTAGGCTAATTTGGTTTCAATAACCATCAAAGTGAGGTTCAAGCAAAAATATATGAAAGATTTGCATATGAGCTCCCTTTCTTGGATCATACTGTCCTTTTGCTTTTAATTTCCTTCAGCACCATAAATGTTCACTATTATATAGATGTACAGATAAGTAAACCTATATAGCCATCCGCTAAGTTGTTGCATATTTTGAAGGTATGACGACTTTTTCGTCTTCCCTTATTTATTCCCTTATTGTTTTTTCATCTCACTTCCATATTCTTTTTTAGTTAAACTTCTAACTTCCATATTGGGCATTCACCTCACTGTTTTCATTATGTTACTTACGTGTTCTCTTCTAACGGATCAATAATAAATCCATTTTCAAATTGGAATGGTTTCTTTCTTTATGCGTGTTCTGGTTTCTTTTCTTTGTCATAGATTTGTTCTACATTTCTTTGTGTTTGCATCATAGATTTATTTTAAGCAATAATTGCTCTCTCTCTCTCTCTCTCTCTCTCTCTCTCTAAATTTGAATGAAGTTAAGTTCATATCAATTACAATCAATGTTTTGGTGTTCCCATACATATCTAAAAAGATGTTTTCATGCATTTTGATAACTATCAAATGAGTCTTTGTTCTTTACCTTCCCAAGATTTTAATCAATATTATTCTCTTTCTGCTCACTTTAGTTCATATTATGAATGGTCAATATGAGGATTTCTAATACTATTTTTTGTATCTATGTATCTATGTATATATCTATATATGTGTCTATGTGTCTATGTCATTAGTTGATCAAAGTGTTGTAGATGGAGATGTATTTAACTATGATATGGAAGATAGCAAAACAAAAACCAAACCAGCTAAAAGAAGCGTAAATTGGTTGCTTTTGTTGCTATAATACACCTTTGTAACAGTAGGAACAATAGGATGTCCTTTGTTGCAATGGTTTTACTACATGCATGGTCGAAGTTGTAAATGGCTCTCAAGTTGGCTTCAATCTGCTGGTTTTTTCCTCTTAGTTGTTCTTATGTCATTTCTCTATCTAGAAGACCTTTCTAGGAAAAGAAACATAACCTCAGATGTGTTCTTCACGGAACATAAGCTCATGTTATAAGGTGTTGTAAATGGAATCTTGCTTGGTCTTGATAACTAGACGTATTCAGCTGGTTTGACTTTCCTGTTTCAATATTTGCCTTGCTCTTCTCAACTTTACTTGCTTTGATAGCTTTGTTTGCTTTCTTTATAGTGAAACAAATATTCACCTTTTATTGATTGAAGTTTATTATTGTTATAACCCTTGGTGCTATTGTTAGTACTTGCTTGGTTTTTCTTCACATTAGGTGGAGCCGCTTTGTTAAGATTATATTTACCTTCCGTTGAGAAGGCTTTTAGCAAGAGCAGTAGACCCAATGTGACAATTGAATCTACTGCATCATACAAGGAAGAATATTTAATCTATGTGGTGGTGATGCGCCCTTTGGCAGACCAATGAAAGGGACATGGTGGAGACATTAATTAAACACCGGATTTCACATTTAAAGTTAAGTAAAACTAAAGCAGAGAAACATATTTGCACGTCCATGTTATGTGCCCATATCAGGTATGCATCCCCCTTTTTTCCTTCTTTTCAAATGATTGGTTTTACATATTGTTTGGTTATTAATACTTTTTTATTCCAAAAAAATTTCTGGGGGAAGTAGCGAAAAGCCACTTGAATTAGAAATAATGGAATAAAAGGACATGGAATGGTATTATGTATTAGAATTCAATTTCGACATGAAGTTACTGTACTTTTAATTTAGAAGATGGAGATTGAAGTCGTTAGAAGTTTAGCTTCTTGTTAACGTTACATTAGTACACACAAACGAAAAGTTTGAACGATAAATAGCGACAAATGAAAAATTAAATGATAAATTTCTAACTAGATTTCTGTGTAACAGTGTGTTGGTCTCTCATGGTTAACAATCTTGTGTAGGCTGGTGGAAGGAACACAGTTCTGATGGATGCACTCTCCAGAAGAATGGCAATTGTTTCTGAGAAACCAACGATTATTTTTGGTGATGATGTTACTCACCCCAGTCCTAGGGCAGATTCTAGCCCTTCTATTACGGCTGTAAGTTGCTCTTTTCTTCCTGTACTTGTTGATGTGTTACCTACATCCTTCCATATTTAAAATGTATCTATTGCAGGTGGTTTCTTCCATTGACTAGCCAGAGATATCCAAATATAGAGGTTTGGTCTCGGTGTAACACCATCGCGCCAAGAATTGATCCAAGATCTTTACTCATTAGTTGAAGATCCTCAGAAGGGTACCTCTCATGCACGGATGATTCGGTGAGTGAGTAATTGTTTTTCTGCTGAAGAGCTTAAGTAGAAGCTTTTTTGTTTAACATTTTAGCTTACCCATGTATTGCATAGGACTAGCTACAAAGCGAAGTGGTTTATAATACAACCCGCAAACTTGGAAATAGGTTTCATATCAAAACTACATGTTTTTCTTTATTCCAGATGACACCCGAGTTACTGTAGTTACTGATTCTTATTGTTGGGGGATGTGGCACTAGCTTATTTATCTCTGGCATGGTGTTAAACCGGCATAGCCAAGTTACGAGGTATTGTGAAGGGAAGAGCTAACATGCTCGTTGATAAGATTTTCATTATATATAGTTGCTAGATCCTATGATGGTCTCACCTAGAAAATACTTAGGTAGTCGGGGATTCATTTACCTTGCTCATTTTTTAAAATTAATATGTTTCTCAAGAGCACTAATATATAAGAATATTTGGTGCTAGAATTGCATAATTGTTAGAATATTTGGTGGCCTTTGCAAGCCTAAATACTAATTTACGGAGACTTTCAAGACGATATATGAAAATAATCGTGGACATTAAATTTTATAACTTTCCATTTACATTGTGTTATTAGACCATTGCATTAATTAATACAGTAACTATTCTAAATTATATGACTGGGCTAATTTCTATGGAGACATTTGGAATTAGGGATCACTTCATATATCTTCAATCACGAATGCCTCAGTTACAAGAACACTAGCCAATTATGCGACAACGTACAACGTATACTTTAAAGTTCAAATGACTTGCAGTGCATAGCATGGCCTAAGGGACGTGCATAACATGACCATTACATGAAAATGAGGTATTATTGAGGTGTATGTACATTACATGACCATTGCTTGCTTGTGGATGCAGGTAATTAAATAGTTCGTAGCCGACAATCCTTTTAAGATGAAAGATGTAGAAAATTCAAAATCACGCTTTCCTTTGCATCTGCATCCCACTTGACACAATTTAAAACTTTGAATGTTGGAGACTTGGAGTTGTGCAGTTGTGACTTGATTATGTTCGTGCTTTGTTTGTACCATATTATTTTTCGACGGATTTGTTGTTCTGTTAGTAAAATGTCATGGTGAAAGCAATCTATTAATTATTAAAACTGGTATATGTAGTATTTTTCAACTGTTTCTTTGTGAATGCAGAAATATTACATGGCTTCTTCCAGGGAACTTGTTCACATTGTTAGCATCTAGAAATCACTTGTCATCCATCTCTTTGGAAAATCAATTGCTGGGGTGGCTACAATTAGAGGCTTTGGTCAAGAGAAGCGGTTTGTGAAGAGGAATCTGTATCTTCTTGGCTGTTTTGCTTGCCCTTTCTTCTGTAGCACAACTGCCATTGAGTGGCTTTGCTTGTGCATGGAATTACTCTTGACTTTTGTCTTTGCATTCTGCATGTTTCTACTTGTAAGCGTGCCACACGGAAGCATTGATCCAAGTGTAGATATCTTCCATTCTTTCTCTTTATATCCGAGTCCTGTTCATTTTCTTGAAAAACATCCCAATACTTCACTTTAGATGATGGCAATGTATCATAAATATAGTTTGAGTTTAGCACTTACTGCAGTCCCCTATTATCAGATCTTTAAGGTGTTGGAAGTGTTTACGTGCGGTGTATGGCGTGTCTTGCGTGATGTACGACCTTAACTTAAATGCACGCTTATCACGGTGGATCTTGAGCTTTTGTGAGCTTGAAAACAAAATTATTTCTATTGGCGTATTCATCGGTATTCTCAACTCCCAAGTGAGGCTCCACTCATCATTGAGGACTCTCGCCCTCCATCCTCATGGCAGAGAATGGAACAATTGAACTTACTGATCTGAAGGTTAGTTAGGCTTTTCTTTTATGATTGCATTCACTTTGCTAATGATTGCTATGATTATATCCATAAAACTTATATAAAAATGATTCAGTCACGTTATTTTGTCAAACTGATTATCTCTATTTTCTGAAAATAATTATTTTTTGAAGGTTCTTTACAAGGAGAGTCTTCCTGTTGTCTTCATAATGTATCGTGTTCATTTCCTGGTGGAAAGAAGATTGGAATAGGACATACTGGAAGTATTTTTTGGGGAACTTGAGTACCATATAGAAATTAGTACGAGCAGGCCCACAAGAAATTAAATCAAGATTGGTGGAAGCTTAAGATTGGCACTTGGTAATCCCAACAATTATTGGTGTATCAAGAATTAAAGCATGTATACATTTTACTTGATCAAGATTTCTTACTTTCTTAGTTGATTCATGTCATATCAGTTACTTGATAATTCCATACTATGTACACCAGAAAGTACTTGATCAAGAATTCTTACTTTCTTAGTTGGATCATGTCATATTAATTCCATGATAATTCCAAGCATGTTAAAGGGCTTTCACTCAGTTATAGAGTACAAACATTATTGGTGTACTTTAATTCTTATATTGATGTAATATCCTATGTAGACTGAGTATGTCGTTGTGCCACAAATGCTATTGTAACTCTATTTTGGATGAATGATTAACAAACTAAATGACTAAGCTTTGGAGGTTATGCCCCATTCTTCCAATTCAATACCTACGGTTACATATTACCTATTTACCTAAGGTTTGTATACTGATTTCAGTGAATGACGTTACAGAGATACTTTTGATGCACTAATCTTTTATCTTTGTCGTTTGCAACGTGCACTTGCTAGGATGAGAGGCTCAAAGTACGTGCGATTTGGAGATAAACTTAATAGTTTATTGCTTACATATGTCTATGAAATCAAATAGAATTGGAGTTCCCTTTAAGTAAAATTTTAAACGACTGCCAGTGGCATAATGTGAATTGTAAGTATGCTCACCCAAATTATGTTTACACTCTTTGGTAAGTTTTATTTGACATCGGCGTGCAGAACACTCGATTCCGTTTTTATATAATTTTTTTCATTTTTTTTTATTATGCATCAAAAATCTTACTTCCAAACTATATTGAAACTCATAAAGTAAATTAATTGATCAAAGTTCCCATCGCCCAATACTTTGTTAGACTAAAAGATTTTTTATTTTTTATTTTTTATTTCTTTTCTATATCAATGGGCCTTATAGTGTATTAAGATATCCAAATTTTGGACTGTCTTTTAATTTTTATTTTCTTAATGGGTTTTATGATAAATATTGGCTTAATTCTTAGCCCATTAGTATACTTAACACGTGGTCTCACTTTCACCACTTGTATCTCTAATTTCCACATGTGTATTCTCACTCTCATTTTTTTAAGAAAGCAAATGGGTTAACTTAGCTCTCGAGTATCTATCTTCAGTTGACTTTAGTGATGAAGTAAATTCAGTCGCTCTTAAAGGTACTTTTATTTTTCCCAATATCTCTTGAACTCGCTCTCATTTTTTATAGTTTCCAAATTTTCTATCGTTAGCTCGTTGCCAAGTTCATGATAAGCGTATTGATGTACATGTAATGTGTAAAGTAAGGTTTTTCATCTGTCACGGAAAAGAAATCCAATGCTAAAATTTATAGGTTGTTGGTGGGTAAATTTATAGGTTTTTCATCTCTTGATTGATTTCTAAAGCATTTGCTGTAGGATTTTTACCGATATCTCATGCATGATTCCTACGATATGTACAATTACGCTATATCACATGCATAAAGTAGCATAGTGGAAACAGAAGATCCTACCTTGGTCACAACTTTCAAGTCGAAGTTCTAAGCTTTGATCTACCGGAGAAGCTGATGTTCTTGCCACACTCAAAATCTTCTTCTTCTCAACTTAGCTAGAGTCAAGTTCCAACCACGAACGGGAAGCAATATTTGTTCACAAACCAAGAACTAAGAACTGACAATGGCTAGCAATGGAGGTTACCACCTATGGAATCTCCACGAAAAACTAGCTTCTTCTTTAGAAAACGTTGGAGGCCACCATTAAAGGGAGAGAGAGAGATTTGCTTGTTTTTTGGGATGATTAATATGTGGGGTTTGTTCTATTTATAGAGCTCTCCTACCTCCTCAAATTCGGCTAGGATAGAGTCCCATACTTATCCAAAATTGGCTAAGGATAGAGTCCTATATGCCTTTGACACAAACATATTAATAATTGCACGCCATGTAAACAATTCCAATTTATTTTTTGAGATCATATATATACATGTATCATTTAGAGCATTCCATGATTACCAGGAAAAAAAAATAGTGCACTCCGCATCTGGAAAACGCACTAAGATCTGTCAAGATACCATTGGCAAGTATATAGAATTCACAAAAATACGATAGAAGCCTTGTTGATAATTTACAATACAGTATAAGTACCAGCTTACTATTACCAACACTAAACATATTAAAGTGTATCGGAATACTATTAAGAATAGATTCACAACTCCAACTGCCTTCAAAAGTCTTGCTATTGGTCGCATTTATAAGCAATTTATAGTATCATCTCACATGCGTGGGTTGACAACACCACAACTATCACTAACTTTGCATCTTCATGGGCATAAAATCAGCTAGTTGCCAATCGTATCTGCAACAGCTGTTCCTTTGCTCCTACATCAAGTAATTGATAATAATAGAGTTAGCTTCAAGCTACACCTCAACTATTACAATGAATCCTGAAAGTATATGTTGAGTATTTCAATCTCCTTTTCTACAAAATTCCTTAGAATAATATCATAAAAGACTATTGCAAGCTAAAACAATAGAGGACTCAAAGGAGTCTAAAGGAATTTAAATCCTCAGTCAATGGAGTATACATACAAATAAACACATTCATATCCATATGTAGAGATATAACATGCCCAACTTACCAACTTTTGTGTCTGACGCTGAAGATTGAAACACCGTAGCATCCTGTACTTGAGAAGCAAAGTTGACCAACTTGTAAGACCTCCCTACCATTATTCTCAAGTTAAAACCCACAAATTCAAGCA
Organism: Coptis chinensis; assembly: GCF_015680905.1. Lineage (NCBI taxonomy): Eukaryota > Viridiplantae > Streptophyta > Magnoliopsida > Ranunculales > Ranunculaceae > Coptis > Coptis chinensis. The sequence continues at coordinate 37,527,717 of NC_141456.1, read as the reverse complement.
AAAAAAATAAAAAAAAATAAACAACAACAACAACAACAACAAATGATATATATCTTAACCGATAAAGTCTCAAAGTTAGCAAAATTTCCATTCCTTTGCAACTTAAGTACTATCTTTTGCCCATCAAAATCAAGTAGTCTGAAAAAACCATACCAAAGCTCCGATCCTTATTCACATTAGTTAAAAAAAAAGGAAAAAAGAAAAAGAAAAGGGAGAATTAATAAATAGGAGGACATAATTACTTGATTAACTGGCCATTGAATAAGCCAAAACTCCTTATTAGAAGCCATTGAAGATATATCTAAAAGTGGGTCCTTATCATTCTCTTCAAATTTCGGTGAATTTGTTTTTTTTTTGCCATTTGATCTACTTTCGGACTGATAATTTACAATACAGTATAAGTACCAGCCCACTATTACCAACACTAAACAGATTGAAGTGTAGCGCAATACTATTAAGAATAGATTCACAGCTAGTTGCCAATTGTATCTGCAACAGCAGTTCCTTTGCTCCCGCATCAGGTAATTAATAATAATAGAGTTAGCTTCATGCTACACCTCAACTATTACAATGCATCGTGGAAGTCTATTTCAAGATGAGCACCAAGGTCATACAAAGTCTCAAGATGGGTCATTACAGTAAGCATATAGTTTATTGGCATACTTACCACACTGTGGAAGACCTTGAAAGAATGAAACACTCTAGACATTGCTATTTCATGACTCATGTACATTTTTTATTTATGCTCAGAAAACTGAATCAATGAACCAACAACCTAAAAGTCATACATGAAAATCAATACCGACTACAATAAAGTTACCAATGCATTCTTATGCACCTACAATGTTGAACATGAGCTAGTTTTTGAAGGGTGAAAATGCATGATGTATACTTACCAATGCATACTTGTATAAGTGCTACTATGCCTGGTGCGTGTAAACCCACTCATAATGCAATGAAACACCCAAATATAAATAAGGGTTAACCAATATTACACCCCCAACTAGATGAGCCAATTAGGATTCCCCTAGATGGGAAATTAGGGTCTCCCCCCTAAATACACAAAAAAAAAAAGTCAAATTGGGTTGACCAATTTTTTTGTGTGTATTTGGGGTGGGGAGAGATCCTAATTGGCTCATCTAGTAAGGGGGTAACACTAGTTCACCTTATAAATAATTAATGCAAAAAAACTACAATATTTTTTACCTCAAAATACAACTGTATGGAGACGTTCAAACTCATCTAACAGATTAAGACATGTCTATTGAACAATCATCATGACTATAAAGTATTCAATATCGAATTTACAAAACTGTCAAACCCATTTCACATGAAAACTCTAAACCCATTTCATTGCATCATGAGGAGTTGCACAAACATGATTCTATGGAATATGGACCCAATTTTTTGAGAATCAACTAATTATATACATTTACAATAATAGAAATGAAATAAAAGCCTTGTAATCTTCTAGGCTATAGCATTAGCAACTTGAAATAAAAAATATAACATAGAAAAACTATATAGATAATCACTAAAGAAATACAATCGGTGAGCATAATTACCATACCAATGGGATGCTTGGTCACTCCAACTATTCTTCAATTTTGAATCCCTGGTGTGTTATGGTTCATCTTCTTGACCTTTGCCACCACAACATTCATAACTTTCATATAGGGTTACTCAGTTCAACTTTCCCATTGCCAGGTGCATTGTTGTATTTCCTTAGGTTATGTCTAAAGAGTTTTAAGAAATATATGTAATAAATAAATAAATAAATAATTGAAATAAGAAACCACTAATGCCTAGCACGCATAGAATGACTAAGACTAAGCAGCGTCAAATACATATAAAAGCGGGGACAAAAATGCTTTGGTACAGTACGATGCACAACTGCAAGCAAGTATTAAGTTTTAATATCCAATGTCTGCTTAAAATTCAAAAATCTAAATACCCAATATAATATGGTCGGGCTTGTTAAATTTAGTTGGAAACTTTATCTTCATAGCCTGGACATCATTATGTTACCAATAACAGGATCTCTTTTTTGCATGTTTCCAAATGTGTTGACTCAAGGAAAAAAAAATGTAAAAGTAAAAGACTATGCATTCTGCACATATAATTATGTTAGAAATTTAAAAATGACCACAAAACTATTATTGTGTGGCATTGTTAAGCACAAACAATATCTTGCACAACACGCACTATCAACATAAATAGTAGACCAATGAGTTGCGCATGATAATAATTAATAAGTTTGTCAAATCTCCACTATGTCATTCGATATACACCCTAAATCTGACAGGTTCACACCTTAATATGTCTTAGATTATATATCTAAGAGACCTATTCATATATACGTCAACCGCATAACAATTATATGAAAGACACCAATAACACCAAAACTTAACTATATGATTTTATAACCTACAATATAGATGTGTTCCAACATCTTGCATAACCATTCATATCTATCCCATTGATTATTCCAACTGGATCTAGATCCATTTAAAGTTCAATGATCTTGAAGAACTCGTCAAACAAAAATAATAAATACAATTTTCCACTCATCAAACAAATTCAAAGGAAGATGGATGTACAGGTTTTAATGCACTTACAATGAAAAGATGAGTTGTGATATAGATTTTCGTTGTGGAAATATATAAAACAAAGAACCAATGGCAATATGGATTGCATATGCCTTATTCCCAGGCTTTAAGTGTGAAACTCCTTTTGCTTCAGTTTTGGGATGTGGTTAAAAAATATGTTCCTGTGAAACATAATATAAAAGCAAATCAGCAGACTCATTTACAAATCTTGTATTATAAAAACACATCACATGATAAAAAAACCAAATAAAATCTATACGAAAACTAAAGAAAGTCTATATTAAACATGTACTACATATCAACATATACGTAATCAAATCAAAACCGAGTCTACAAATCGACTTTTATGCTGCATAAAAGTAAAACTCATAGATGGCATGATTAATGAATTTAAGTGAGGGTGCACTTTTTATCCGAGTATTTTTCCATGAAATCCGTTACAACTTGCATTGCAAGAACATTATATGCTCATATATGTATGTTTGGTTGAGTAATCTTGCCTTGGCTAAAGATCTTGTAATGTTCAATTTAGTGAAAATCATCTCTTGGCAAAATAACCTCCCAATACTCGAGCTCTAGCACCCGGTTTGTGACAGAAACAATTTAACTTTGAGCTTTCACTACCATGTTCCACTCCATCATTATTGAAATTGCTCATCTTCTATCTAGACTTGACCACTCATTATTGAGATCAATCATATATTGGGCTTTAGGTGAAAATTAAGAATTAAATTCATGTGGTCTTAATAAAGAGAAAAGAAAAATGTCCTAGACACAAACACAAAATTTAAGTAGGATATATCATTCCCACGTTGACACAAAAAAGGAAAAATATAATAAGAAGAAGAATATTATTACATAACAAATAAGGCATGGCATGAGAGTTTCGACTTTCAAAATGAGATCCACACAATCTATATGATGTCGAAGCTCAACAATGAAACATTATATATTCAACGCTATGATGAGTACAAAATTAGCTAGTTACCTAAAATTATTTGAATGGATTCATATGAAGATTATGTAGGACAAACTCTGTTTAAATAAATACCTTTTGATCTTATCCCTTACATAGTCAAAATAAATATGCATGTCAATAACAACATAGAACACTGTGAAACACAAAAGGTAGAACCTAACCTCATTTAGATTCTCTATTTATAACTTTAAGAAACAACCAATTAACGTGATGAAGTGCGTGGATCGGATGGTATAATCTCATAACAGCATTTCTAATTGGTTGAAAGGGACAATAGAAGTTGATAAGCCATGGTGAACTGATGAAGATCGCTTATAAGTGGAGTATCATATATCTATTTGATTCCATGGTATTTTAAGCTTAAGACTCTCCTCAACTTCATTATCCGAACATTTTTATTGATTATTGGTGCTATTTTCAAGTCAATAAAAGTCTAAAACAACCACCAAAACAAAAGTCAATACCAATTTGAACAATATATGCTAGTTCAACATTGAAATTGTAAAAGTAACCGAATCGACTAAAAAAATAAGAGACTTACATAATCGATTCAAATGGTGCTATAATCCACCAATGACAATTGGTACTCTACCAGGTATACTAACAATTAACCCGGTATAGAGAAGAAGGATGAGAAATAGAGCCACGTATACTGACAAATTAACCCGGCATAGAGAAGAAGGATGAGAAATAGAGCAACTGCAATAACACAGTAAAAAATTCATCAAAAAGGGTGGTCATGAACTTTAGTATATCCATAGGAAAGTGAAATACATAAAGCGTATAATTGTATCCTTTAACATAGTGTCCAATGGCCTACTGGTAAAGTAATCAAAGTCGGGTCAAGTAACTCGCATTTGGAAGTCAAAGAGCAAGAATTCTCACAAAAATGATTTCAAGAGGGGGGGGGGGGGTATTGTGGGATGGTTATACAAGAACCTCGACATATCCTATAAAATATTAGTTCTTGAAGAATGATAAAAACACCTTAACCAAAATGGCAAAGTCCAACTATAGCAACAAAAATTGAAAAAACTAAGGGATTCAGAGACCTCACTTTCTCAGCACATGTACAACTTCAATTCAATAACATAACTCAACAGAAAACTCAAAGGGAACTCATAATGAGAAGGATATACATCATTATGAGTATATATCCTAGGCGAGATCCTAAAATGGGGCCTCTGTGGTAAAACAAATGAAAAAAATAATGGCTTTTACTACATCAAAGAATCATCTTAATGACATTCATGATGGTTAGACGTACTTCTAATGTCAGATGCATTGAAATCAAGTCAGTTAAATTTATATAGTCGAGCATCATATCCAATTATGTCCAAGACATCAAGGTCTCAAATATGATTTCAAGATATGCCTTCAAATGCATTGAAATCAATAATTAAGATGAGTTAAGCTTTAGTTACTACTAATCTTAGCGAAATCAGTCTATGTATTACTACTCTATCGATACTAAAATTCCCAAGGCCATTCCTATAATTTATGACAGTTTGCTATCACACTAAAGTTGAAAGTGCTTGTGGTCATTCTGCTAAGATATTTACTCAAGGGGCACTGAACTTGCTTCTTTTTGTGTTATTGAGATGGTATATGGATGATGTAGATGGATGATGGTCGTTGAACAAAATAGAAGCGTATCAAAACCTAATTATCTCTCAATAAGTAAATGATGAGTAGGGTATCATTCAACTTTTAAGTATATGTTATGTGAAGGACAAGACTGGAAAGGGGGTTTGAGGGATTAAAAACTATGATTGTAGATATTTTAGATTCTAATGCTAAACTAAACTAAACTAAACTAACTAAACTATTGAGAATTTATAAGAGAGAGAAGTCAAGAGATTAGAATCCACCAATACTTTTGATCTATGACCTTCTGCTTCATGGTTGTTCTTACAAGTAGACTACAATTAGGCAATCGAGCGAGTGTCGATGCCCTCTTGGACGAAACATCATTAACAATTAATTCTACTTAAGGTTGTTCCTATGTTTATGCTATTAATATATTCTTTCCTTTTATGTAAGCTCAGGCAGCCATTCAATATATTACCAAGAGCAACATCAAGGAGTACTTCTTAATAGGACGACCATTCAATGAATCACCACTTAAGGCAAACACAAATAATACTTCCCTAGGCAGCCACTCCCTGAGATACCCCTTCTAAGGCAACACAAAGAATACTTCACTGACTCTAAAGAACTATACTACTAGAAGATAAGTAAAGAACACTAGCATGATATTAATATTGCAAAACATAAACCCTATTCTATACTTCCATCCCCTGGTGTGGGCAATAGAACTAATAACTAAAAACATAAAGAACTAACCTGATTGAAGAACACCATGAACCAGAAGAATCATTAAACCTTAAGCATCGGCTTCATCTCCTCCCTTGAAGGAGAATATTAGTTTTCCATAAAGAAGGAAGAACACGAAGAACGAGAAGAAGAGTTGGAGAACATAAGACTAGAAAGACTAACTTATTAAGACTCGACTAGTTAAAACCAAATATTTTATTATTAATCTCTCTCTGTCTCAAGTTATGGAGACAAGAATATAAGTGAATTGGCCAGTTACATGAGGCACTTAGGTCCTCTATTTATAGGGGTTACAATGAGTTCTAGAAGCATTCCAAACAGCCATTTGTTTCCTAATACAAATTAACTTCTTTCAGAGTTCAACTTTGTCTCCAAAACTGAGAAGGAACTGGCTAGAGTGTTGGTTCATGTGTCTGGACGCACGAACCTTGCGTCTCAGACGTGAGCATTACGTCTGGATGCACGATCTTTGCGTCCCAGATGCGGAAGTCTATTTTCCCTCTTTTGCTCTATCCTTCTATCCTCTTTTGCGGGCTTTGGTCCAAGCAACGAATCCTTTTGCCTTGGGCTTCCAAATAGGCTTTAAAATAGGTCCAAGTTGTATCTTTAATAGCTTCAATTCTTTGGCCTTCTTTATGATTGTCCACGGGCTTCCCATGTGATCCTTAATGCTCCAAATTGCTCCATTTTACCCCTTTTTTTCTAATATTCCACAAAACTCTCTTTTTCACCTGTAGAATCATAAAACATAACTTACAAACATTATTAGTCCACTAAGATGGCTAGCCAAGAGGCATAATCGAGGGTTAAATTACACTTTTTGAGCACTTATTACAACCCCCAACTAGCTTTTTGCTAGTCTCTTAGCAAATAAGATTAAGAAAAGAGATAAGTGATCAAAATGACATCCTAATAACAAAAATAAAATCCTAACTTACTTTCACAAGCATCCCGATTGCATTTACTATATGCAACAAGGTTTTAAACCTTTAAGTTCCCTAAAAAGGACGAGTTATAGTCTCATGAAGGTTTTCAAGTGATATACCCACAAAATCAATCAATAGCATGTTCAAGAATGATAGTATTTTTTAGAGAAAGAAATTCCTTACCCACTTAGTGCTTACTCCAACAGACGGTCTCCATTGCTAACTACATTGCTGCAAAGACTCATAGATTATGATGGGAGATAGTAAAAATTGACAAAATTCTCAATCAAGGCTTATGTGTATACTTAGTCAATCTCTTATACTCTCCTATCCAAGAAACGGAATCCCTAGTTTACTTTTAGACAGATAATCTCGACTTTCAATCCTCACCGGTCATACTTTCATAAAAGAATCTCTCATAAGATGGTATACTATTTTACCTCATGTATGTGGGGAAAAGAATAATGAATACGAACATCCCACATACTACCTTGAAAAACAGACTTCTAGATGACAGTAGTCTCATGGAAAAAATGTCAATCACATATGAAGTGTCGGGTCCTTTACTTTAGCATCCTCTCACCTATTCTAGACTTCGTACCATACTGTAGTGATAAGTCATGGTTTGTAACTTGGCTTGGGTATTGGTTTATGAAGGAAAGGTAAAAAGGATTCAAAGGTTGTTTCTGAAAACACTAGGGGTTTTGCTTCTTTCTTTGGAAGATTTCTTCAAATTCTGTATCACAGAGAAAATTCTTCCTTTATCTTAGCTTTTCCATCCATTCTGTTCAACTTTTTTTTATTATTTTTTTTTATTATTTTTAGCTTATTGGTATATCCTTGATTAGTACTGGATATGCTTGTTTTCCACTAGTTTCTTTCACTTAGAACAGAATGATGGTCTTCATTGTATCTCTCTGATATTTCCTTGTAATCTTCCTTTTGTGGTCTTTCTTCCTCCTTGTACCCCTTGTATACATATGGGTATGGATGATAAAGGTTTTTGGCTATACTCCTTATCTGGAGTTGGGTAAAGGATAAAGGGTTTTGGAAGAAATGGCTTGATGTAATGCTCAAAAGGGTTTAACATGATGGTCCTACTAGGTGGGATAAAGGCTGAATGGGTTCACTACTTGACTTATCAGTATGATACTCTGTTTCGAATAGACTACAAGACCTAATGGCTATCTCCCCAGTTGATGTTACTTCGTGATTTAACGAAATCAACAAATAATGAGACTATATTACAACGACATAGAGAACTGGAAGATGTTGAGTCACTAAGACTCGGATTTTTCATAAGAACTCTCCAAAAAATGGGTATAAAGCTCAAGTCTCACGGGCTAAGTCTAAAAATTCTACTTCCAGTTTACTAGGGGTTTAAATCTCTCTTCTAGCAAAAGTACACAAAACTGACCAAGTACTATGGTGGTGCCTTGATAAAGAATTCTATCAATAAGAACTATGTCCGAGCATAATATATAGTCTAAGCGGTAATGAAATCAATAATATCAACTATGTATCAAACTCAACACTAAGCAGTATATAATATATATCCCAGACTCATCATTAAAATTCATTTTTCTCATGTTGCTGATATAGAAACAAAAATATTTTTGTTTTTGAAAACTAATTTTCAAAATTCATTTCTCAAGTACACCCTCCCCCTACTTATGCATGCATTGACCTCAATGTATAAAGAAGTAAATGAAATGGATGAGAAAAAGTAGGATATTACTATTGATGCCGAATATCAGTATTTTGATCTTTGTCTGTCATATTAAGGTTAAGCTCACAAAATAGAGAAAATCAAATACAATTAGTTCAAATCAAATTATTAGGTCTTTTTACGTCAAATCCCCAAGACGTAATGTGAGTCTTTTAAAGTCAGATTCTCAAGACTTTTAAGTCCTTTATAGTAAAATCCTCCAGACTAGTATTCCCACCCACTAGGTTTCATTTTGTAGGAATTCTTCTGATCTCTCTCAGCAGGTGATTGACAAAAGTATACCTTGTACCAACAATTTTTTTCTTAATGGCTGTAACCCAGGACAAGTTTCAGAATGGCAATTCTTACACCAACCTAGCTTACACACCCTCCTCTTACGCGCAAATGAACTTTTACCAAACCCTACACGAGCGATAGAAATAATCTTCTTTTGAAGGTCAATGGGGAGTAAATCCCACAAACTAACAGGTGGTGAACACTTAGGTTTCCATCTCAAAACCGATCTCTCAACAACATGCTTACTTCCTGTAGACATTTTATACTCGGTCTACTAGAGTTATGAGACTTTGACTCTGGCGCTTGCAACTCCTCTCAGTAAAGGATAACGTTATGAAAATCTGAGGGCCCGGCTATCGGTGGCACTTATACTAATGAGATCCTAAGGAGTCAAGCTTACGATGCTTGGTTTTCTCATGCAAAAAATTTAAACTAGACAGAGTAACAGTTTCAGCAAGACATAGAATATAATCTTTAAGGTGTGTAGGCAACTTACCCCAATTTTCCGCTTCAACAGTGGTCTGATAAATCGGATCCTTGAGGAAAACAGCATCCACGTCTCCAGTAGGTAACTCCAGAAAAGGCTTCAATCGATGAGCGTTGACTTTGAAATGAGTCCTTCTCTTTATGTCTTCTACTTCAATAGCTCCAAAAGGTGTGACATGTCTTACTACAAACGGTCCCGTCCATCTAGATCTCAACTTTCCAGGGAAAATTTCTAGATGAGAGTTGTAGACCAGAACCTTCTATCCAGGTTCAAATTCTCTCTTCAGAATTCTTCTATCATGTAATGCTTTAGTCTTATCCTTGTAAATCCTTGACTTATCATAAGCATCACTTCTCAATTCTTCTAATTCACTGATTTGAAGCTTCATCCTTTCTCCTGCTTGATCTAGACTGAAATTCATCTTTTTCACTGCCCAATAGGCTTTATGTTCTAAGTCAACAGGTAGATGGCATGCCTTTCCATATACCAAGCGATAGGGTGACATCCCTATGGGTGTTTTGAATGTTGTCCTGTATGCCCATAGTGCATCTTGGATTCTAAGACACCAGTCTTTCCTAAAAGGATTAACTGTCTTCTCCAGAATACTCTTAATTTCCCTATTCAAAACTTCTGCTTGACCATTAGTCTGAGGATGATATGGTAAAGCTAGCTTGTGAATTACTCCATACTTTGCCATAAGATTCTCAAATACACAGTTACAAAAGTGAGAACCGTTATCACTGATGATGGCTCTCAGTGTTCCAAATCTTAGTAAAATGTTCTTCTTCAAAAAGTCCACGACGACTTTATGATCGGCGGTCTTTGTAGGAACTGCTTCAATCCACTTTGAAACATAGTCCACAGCCAGTAGAATGTAGGTGTAACCAAAAGAAGGCAGAAATGGTCCCATGAAATCTATACCCCATACATCAAAGATTTCTGAGATAAGGATCGGTTGTTGAGGCCACTCGAATCTTTTCGAGGTCTTACCTAAAAATTGGCATCTCGGACATGCTTTGCAATAAACATTTGCATCTTTTAAAAGAGTAGGCCAATAGAATCCAGCTTGTAATACCTTGTCTGCAGTACACTGCGGGCCAAAGTGTCCTTCGCAAGGCTGATCGTGACAGAATGATAGAATGGATTCCTGTTCTGATTATGGGATGCATCTTCGAATAATTTGATCCGAACATTTCTTGAATAAGTATGGATCAACCCAAAAATAATATTTGGCCTTTGAGTAGAATAAATCTTTTTCTTGCTTACTCCAATGCAATGGTACTTTGTTGGTTACAAGATAATTTGCAATGTGGTCATACCATGGTACTTCTGATATACTGAACAACTGTTCATCAGGAAAAGTTTCACAGATTTGTAAATTGTCTTCTGTATTCTCCACTAGCAATCTAGAAAGGTGATTAGCAACGACATTCTCTGTTCCTTTCTTATCATGTACCTCTAAATCAAATTCTTGTAAAAGTAGTATCCATCGGATCAACCTAGGCTTGGCATCCTGCTTAGCGAGTAAATGATGCAAGGCAGCATGGTCAATATAGACTATTACCTTTGAACCTATCAAATATTGATGAAATTTGTCGAGAGAATAAACGATGGCTAAGAGCTCCTTCTCAGTGGTAGAATAATTAATCTGAGCTCCATTTAGAGTCTTGCTAGCATAATAGATCACGTACGGCACTTTCTTACCTCTTTGTCCTAGAACAGCTCCTATAGCATAATCAGATGCATCACACATGATCTCAAACGGCTAGCTCCAATCGGGTGCACGAATGATTGGTGCTAAAGTGAGTGCTTCTTTCAACTTCATAAAAGCTTCGACACATGAGGTATCAAAATCAAAGACAATATATTTCCCTAATAGATGTGATGGCGGTCTTGCAATTCTACTGAAATCCTTGATAAATCGACTGTAGAATCCCGCGTGATCTAGGAAGGCACGGATATCTTTGACAGTTCTCGGTTTGGGTAGATCCTTTATAATATCAATTTTCACTCGATCTACTAGAATTCCTTCCTTTGAAACTTGGTGACCCAGCATTATCCCTTCCTTTACCATGAAGTGACACTTTTCCCAGTTCAGAACTAAGTTGGTATCGCAACAATGTTTAAGGACTAAGGAGAGATGGTGTAGTCAATCCTCAAAAGATGATCCAAAAACTGAAAAATTGTCCATAAAAACTTCCATGTACTTCTCCACCATGTCGTCAAAAATACTCATCATGCATCGCTGAAAAGTGGCCGGTGCATTGCATAGACCAAAAGGCATACGACGGTAGGCGAATGTTCCGAACGGACATGTGAATGTGGTCTTCTCTTGGTCCTCAGGGTGAATATGGATTTGAAAATATCCTGAGTAACCATCAAGAAAGCAGTAGTAAGCTTGTCTAGCTAATCTTTCTAACATCTGATCGATGAATGGTAATGGAAAATGATCTTTCCTCGATGTGCTATTTAGCTTCCTGTAATCGATGCAAACTCTCCATCCAGTATGAATCCTGGTGGGAATCAACTCATTGTTCTCGTTCTCAAACACTGTGGTTCCGGACTTCTTCGGCACAACTTGGACTGGACTAACCCATTGACTATCAGAAATAGGGTAGATAATGTCGGCGTCAAGGAGTTTGACGACCTCTTCTCGAACTACTTCCTTCATCTTTGGATTAAGCCTCCTCTATGGTTGCTTAGAAGTCTTGGAATCCTCTTCAAAATGAATCCTATGTTGAGCTATCATAGGGCTGATCCCCTTGATATCATCAATTGTTCAACCTATAGCTGACTTGTGTTCCTTTAAAAGTGTTACTAACCTGGATTCATGCTCCTCAGTCAAATCTGATGCAATGACTACTGGGTAGGTTCCCAAATCTCTCAAGAAAACATACTTTAGTGTAGATGACAAAGGCTTTAATTCTAGCTTAGGTAGCTCCTTCTTAAGCTCTTTAGATGGTCCATCAGGCATAGTCGATTTAAGCTTTGCTTTGAACTTGTTGTCATCCATGACAGGTGATGAATCCAAAATCGCATTGATTTCCTGGGCACTAAGTTCCTCACAGTCTGAGTCTGTCAGAGCTTTCAATAACTCGTTATCAGGATATGAATTAGTCAGATAATCCTATGCTAACGCTTCAATCATGCATATCTCGTTCACAGCACACACCTCCTGTGGTTGCTGTAACATATAGAAAACATTGGTCTTGACTCTCATATTACCAAAGGATAACGTCATATTACCGTTTCGACAGTTGATGAGTGCATTTGTAGTGGCCAAGAATGGTCTACCTAGAATGATTGGTATCTACCTACCAGATGTAGGTTTGTGTCTAGTACTATGAAATCAACCGGATAATAGAAATCTTCGATCTTGACTATGACGTCTACAATGATTCCTCTAGGTATCTTCACTGATCTATCTGCCAGCTGTAAAGTAACATCAGTCGATTTAAGATCCTTCAAGCCTAACTTTTCGTAGACGAAATATGGTAGAAGATTCACACTGGCACCCAAATCTAATAAAGCTTGTTCCTCCAAAGAATCTCCAATTTTGCAGGTAACAGTTGGACTTCTAGGATCTTTTAGTTTCACAACCGCTAGACTCTGTAGGTACGATGAACATCTTTGAGTGATAAAAGCTTCTTTCAGAATGTTGGTCTTCTTTTTCACTAGATCTTTCACGAACTTGGCATACGAGGGAACTTGCTTGATGGCGGTCAGAAATGGGATATTAATCTGCAAATTCTGAAATATATCGCAAATCTCTTTGTACTGGTCATCCTTTCTGGTATTCACTAATTTCGAAGGAAACGGTGCTGGTGGATTCTTCAATATCGGTTCTCTTCTTTCGACTTTGGTTGGCTTGGTAACAGATAGTGGAGTCACTTATGATGGCTTCTTCTTACTTACTTCCACAGTAGTTCCTTCAACTTCTTTTGCAACAATTTCTTCAGCAGGTGGCACAACACTAGATATATTTGGAATGTTAGAACTGGGTGGGATGGTGGGAACATAAGTTACCTTAAGCTTTGCAGAATCTTTTCCTAGTTCATAGACAATCTTGTTATCAACTTTCTTACCTGACCTCAGAGTGGTGACAACATTAACTTGGTCATTAGACTGAGTAATCTCCAGGTTATCCACCTGCAAGACACCTCTTCCTTTCGGATATGGCTCCGGCTGGCTTGGTAATGCTCCTTTCAATCTTTCCTTCAAGGCGGCAGCGATTTGCCCTATCTGGCCTTGAATGACACTAAAGTTATTTTCTAGCTTCTGGGTTCTTTGATTTGTCTGTTTTAGCTCATTGACAATGGTGGTGATAGCTCCTTCCAGATGTGGGATAACTACTTTACTCGACTGAGGCATAGGGGCAATATATCCACTCATAAGATCTGGTACTAACTCTCTGTTTGTGTTGGCTTGGTATTGTTGGTTCCGTATGATTGTTGATTTACGTATGATTGATGGCTGTCACCGAACCGAGCATCGGGTTATTCGAACTGATTTGACTGATTTTGGGATCCTGGAGGAAAATTCCTCTGATTTGTATTTTATGGCTTCCAATAATTCTGTCTCTAATTGAACTGGTTATTTTTTCCTAAAGAGTTGATACTACATGCCTCTGCATTAGTATCCAGATAGTACGAACACTCTTCAGTGGTGTGGCCTTCATCAGAACATAGCTCACAAATGGCCTTCATCAGAACATAGCTCACAAATGGCATAACAAGGAACATCAGAATATAGCTCACAAATGGCCTTCATCATAACATAGCTCAGTAGTATAGCGGTTTTTTTTTTTTGCAGGCAAAATGTGAATATATTATTAATATAAGTATAAGAGTACACGAGGAGACAAAGTCTTCAAGTAACAGGATAGGTTCCCACCATGAAGCAAAATAATGAGCGTACTCTAGAGAACTCTAAAGTACGACTTGACTGCACTGTCGATTTTGATTACAAAATAAGGTCCTAATGTTAGGATCGACATTCATCGTTGGTTATGCCGAGTTCCTTTCCTTGCCCTTGTAGATGGAGGTGAGTACTTCTGCAACATCCATTCAGGCTTAGACTTTTTCTTAGTTATCGTCTGCCATGGCGTTTCACCGTCCTCGGCCAGATTTCGTCAGTTCATCATCCGCTAAATCAGCCCAATTAACCGATCTCAGAAGATCATTACACTCATTTACTAATGTTAGCTTGTTTCCATCTCCAGAAAATGGGATGGATGTCTCAACAACTAAAACTGCTGGGGTCATCATGACAGGAGATACTACCCTAGTTTCCCCCTCTAAGAGTGTCTCACTTCTTTCCTGAGACTGATTCCCATCCAAGCCCGGTCCATCACCACCGAACCGCCTCATTCGCCCCCTTACCTCTAGCAAACTCCCCACCATGTGATGGACCTCTTGCTTTCGACCATACCGGTCCAGTCCCAACCTCAACCACATTCAATCAGACGAAGGCCTCGTGTAGCCTCGCCATCGGTTGAGCTGCTTGAGCCTCTTGCAAGTCTTGTTCCCCAACATTATTATCCTCATTTACTGTAGCATTTACTTGCATATTTACAGGCTCTACATCAATAGCAGTTGGTTGTGTTGCTATTGGAGGAGTAGAGATGTAGTCTCCAGTTGAGTCCTTAGTACCACTTGTTCCGGCATGTTGCTTATCCTTGTTTCTCCTTCTCTTCTTGTTAAGTTTCCTAGCATTAGGAACTGGTCCTGGAATAACAGCTTCCTTTTCTGTTGCCTCCGTTCTTGTGTTCCTCCGGAGCACTCTACATTCTGTTTCCAGGTGATCCACTGACTTGCAGTGTCCACAGAACTTTGGCATTTTGACTACTTCAATATCCTGCACAAAAGAAATTCCTTCCTCCTCTTCCACCCATATCTGAGTTGGGATAGGCTTAGAGATGTCAACATCAACAAGAACACTGGCATAGAAACCATAGTCTCTTTCTAGTGTGTGTTTGTCCACACCAATTGGGTAACCGATAGTTTTACCCATTGACATCAGTATTTCGTAATCCCAGTACTGCTGACCCAACTTAGGGAATTTTATCCAGACCAGAGCTTTGGTTTTGATATGAACCTCAGTATCAAAGTCTGGTGTCCATTTTGATAGCCTTAGAGTTTGTTCCCCAAATCTCCATGGACCCCTCCCCAAATTCTCCTCAATCGGTTTCAGCTGGTTAGCGAATGATAAAGAAGCCTTTTCCCAAAGGAATAATCTTCCAAATCACCTTGAGGCTTCCATTTTTTCTGCATTTATAGAGCGTACATCTTCAGTTGATTTTCTGCAAATCTAACCGACCCACCAAACAATACTTACAATAAAGTCGACCCCTTTCTTTGCTTTCTTGGGTAGCTTGATAGGCGGCATGTTTCCTTTGATTTCGAGGAGTAGGTAGGTCCTCTACATCCAGTCTTCGAGGTTGGTCACCTCTAACCTTGTCGAAAAAAGAAACCTTACTTTGTTGAGCTTGATTCTCGACTTGGTTTGGAGCCAAAATTTGAACTTGCCGCTAAGAATCTTTCTTCAGCTATTATTCTTACTCTTGCGGCGGTGTTATCTCAAATTCGAAAAGATCCATCGGTAGTGATGAAGTTGATTCAAAACAGACGGAAGGAAACCCCAAAAGGGGAAGTTTTACTTCTAATCCGTTCTCTTATCTGTTGGACAGGATGAAATACCCTAAATAAAGTAAATAGTTTACCTGATTACGATTTCATAACCGTGTTTCTCCATAGAAGACTTAGCTCTTCTCCATGGCCATAGAGAAAACCTTGTTCTTTTCCAGTAGTATAGTGGTGAGTATTCTTGCATGTCACGCGGGAGACCCGGGTTCGATCCCCGGGAGCGGCGCCATTTGACCTTGCTTCTTTTTGTGTTATTGAGATGGTATATGGATCGATGTAGATAGATGATGTAAATGGATGATGGTCGTTGAATAAAATAGAAGCGTATCAAAACCTAATTATCCCTCAATAAGTAAAGAATGAGTAGGGTATCGTTCCCTTTTAAGTGTATGTTATGTGAAGGACAGGACTGGAAAAGGGGTTTGAGGGATTAAAAACTATGATTGTAGAGATTTTAAATTCTAATGCTAAACTAAACTAAACTAGCTAAACTATTGAGAATTTATAAGAGAGGAAATTGATAACCCGTAAAAACTCAATTAGATTACTCTAATCTTATTCTTACAGTATCAACTATTTATTTCCTACTCTCACTTATATATTCATGCAATATAACGAGTATGGAATCGTTCCACTCTTAACTCTCAAGACTTAAACAAATTCAAATGAACAAACACAAAGAACAATGGTGGAGTAATGATTTGAATAAGAAATTAACTTTACAAATCTAATAGAACAATAAGAACAATGATTCAAAATGAATTTAAATTAATAATCTACTTTGTTCTAAAGTAATTAATTAAACATGAAACTAGATCTAAAACAAGATATGAAAAAACTAATTACTTAACTAATTGAAATTCTAAAACTAAGTTCTAAAACTAATTAATGGAGGCTAACTAATCTAATTTCTAATTTAGGTCTAACTATCTACCATTAACAAAGAGCTAATTTTTTTTTTTATATGCTTCAGATCCAAAAATCGTGTATGGGCTTGGAGCCATGTTTTGGGCCGAAAAATCGGGCCCAAAACCTAATTCTTTCAGTCCAAAAAGGGCTCTTCAGTTGGATTTGGCTTCAACAAACTTTTCGTCTACTTTTGCTCCTCTGATTGGGCCAAGGCTTGGACCATTGGAAAGCTCTTTTCGAGCCGGTTGTTTTGACATAAGGTAGGCCCAATTCTTAAGTCTGAGTCCAAAGATATAGTCTTCGGACGTTCTGCCGACTTGTGCACTATTTCTGGCCGTGTTGACTTTTCAGCTTTTGACCGAGATTTACAAAGGCTTTGTCTCCTTGAATATTAGCCTTTATCACAGAACTTCTTAGCAACTAACCCTTGCTCCTTTATCTCGCCAAAGTGGCACATTTCTGCACATAATTGACTTTACTGCCTGAAATACATAAAAACACGTAATCAGCATTAACTCTTATTTATTACTCGCATAATTGGTCTAAAAGTATGATTATTAAGGGGTTAAAACTACAGTTTTGGGCTCTTATCAAACCACCCCCAAACAGCATTTTGCTTGTCCTCAAGCAAATATGAGAAATTAGAATAAGTGACCAAAAATGGAGTTCTAACTACTCTCGTTTCGCTGAGTGCGATTGCATTTACCATATGCAACAAGGCCTTAAACCACTAGGAATTCCCTAGTAGACTAGTTATAGCCTCGTGAGAGTTTTCAAGTGAAGGTACTCACAAACTTCATCTATACTACAACGACTAAGAAATAAAACTATTGTTTCCTTATTCATGGTCTAAATTAACTATACATCTCACTAGCAATGAATACAGAATAATCAAGTCGAAACCTAAGCTAATATATGCATAATAATCAATCATCTATAATAAACATATATACAATGAGTAATACTAAGAAATGCACTAGCGAGGTCCGTTTCTCGAAACTTCGAGAATAAGCGCCCTTAAGTAGGTCCTCACATAAATGTCAAGACAAAACCACTCGATTTTTACGCTCAAGTTTAAGCTACTCCAAATTGTGTAGTGGGCACACTTTACCTTACAATCTCAATGACACACAAGGAAGTCGGAGTCGATCAAACACATCTGCCACTTACTATCACACTAGCCTATTCCTAATTGAGCTAGAGGTCTTTATTAGGTGTTGCGGGGATTAGGAGATGGTTTAAGAAGGAAGGAAATGGATATTCATAAAGAACAAGTCTGAGATAATAGAGTATTCATATTATGTAACTAGAGAAGACTTTGTTCCTTACTTTCGCTTCTACACTTTGTTTCCATCCTTAGCCATATTTTTCTTTTTCTTTGGCTTTTGACTCCTTTGATTCTATTTTTTTAAGAGTTCTAACTCTTTATTTTCTTTTTTTTTTTTTTTTTTTTGGATGGAAACTTCCTTTTCTTATTTGAAGCGATTGACAAATTCTCGATTTCAACGGTCTTTCTCTTTTCTATTCTTTATCTCTATTCTCAGACTTATTCGAAGAATGTGTAGGCTAATTTTTTTTATTTTTATTTGTTTTTGTAACAGGTTAAAGGATTTGCGGTTTATGAAAGGCTAAGGAAAGGCTCAGAGGGGGCGACTAGCAGAAAATAATTTCATAAGGGTTGAATTTCTGGCTATATCGATCCAAAAAGGGCCTAAATTCTCGCTTAGGATATGGTATAGTGATCAAGCAAGTGGACGTGTGATTTCTCTATCCAGATTTTACTTCTCCCTTGTGTTATTTCTCAAATGTTTTGCTCATATAAGGCTTCAAGCTATATTCTCACAGGATTTGTAGAATAAGTACTCTAGCCTAGGTTTCAGAAACTTACTGCTAACAATCATAAATACTCATGTAATATATTTATTGATAGATGTAAAGATTATTACCTACATATTAACCTAAGTTTCTAAAAATTATTCTAATGCAAAACCTACGTGAGACTTCTAGATTATTAAGAGCATAGAGAAAGAAAACAATACCAATATTCCTAAGTGTATAGCATAACTTTTTATTTTTATTTTTTTGAAATTTTTGAAATTTTATTAGAAAACAAGTGCATATTATACATATCTATATCCTAACAGATGCCTTAATTACACGTGTTTCTATGCCCCCCCCCCCCAAACAAGAAGCATGCTTTGTCCTCAAAGTATTTAATTAAAAAGGGTAGAAAGATACCATGGAAACGCGTGAAATTCTAGAACATCTGCAAAACAAGGTTATAACATACTAATATAGAAAATAAAAACTGACGTAACTCTATAAGAGTTCCACCCGTTATGGGGTAATAAGAAATCACTTGCTTGGGACATAAGCAGACACTAACTGAAACTAAAAAGTTACCTGCACTCCCGCTTACTCTTCCTCCTCATCAGACTCATCTTTAAAGAGATGAGGTTCCTTCGCGTCTTGTCATGCCATGATAACTTGCCAGACTTCACACCATGTATCATCTACAATCGCTAACCTGTTTAGCGCCACTTGGTCGGATCGGGTGTAGGGGGAAACCAAGTGAGGTTGCACCTGCCATCTCGGCCAAGTCATTGCACGGAAGGATTGAATAATAGAGTTGGTGGGTCTCACAGTGTCGACCCCAATCCAATCCATGTAACGGGCACAAAAAACAGGGAAGAAACATAGCATAATACGGCAAACTAAAACAGGCATAAGAAGATACTTATGCCTCATGTTCTGGGCTCGTGCTAAACTAGACATTAATGTCTTAGGAAGGTCATATAGCAGACGTCCCTCAGCTAGAGCAAGGAAAATGTCGCAAGTGGCGTCATTTGCAGAAGAAAAATGCCACTCCCTGATAACCGTAAAAATAGTAGAATCCTAAATATTAATGTTAACAACACTAATACATAATCCTACCGTTCTTACGTTTAAATCAATTCTTCTTACTCTCAAAACATAATCATGCAATATAGTGAGTAAGGATTCGTTCCACTCTTAACTGTCTAAACTTAAATTGAATTCAACTAATCAAACCAAAAGGAACAATGGTGAGAGTAATGATTTGATGTGAAATTTCTATACTACCATTCCCAACACAAGAACAATAATAAGAACATGTCATTATGGAATAAGTAATTAACTTTATAAATCTAATAGAACAATAAGAACAAGATATGATTGAATGAATAGCAACTATTTTATTTATCTAATGAATGATATTCAATGATTTAAATAACTAATCTAAAACAAATAATGAAACTAATTAATGGAATGAAAACTAAGTAATTAACTAATCTAGATCTATCTTTTTCTAACCCTAAACTCCATTAACATTAGCTTCCTAACCTAACTACCTACCATTAACAAAGAGTCAAGCTCTTGTTTTTATACTTTTAGATCCAAAAATCGTGCATGGGCTTGGAGCCATGTTTTGGGCCGGAAAATCGGGCCGAAAACCCAATTTCTTTAGTCCAAAATGGGCTCTTCAGCTGTAGTTGGCTTCGACAGATATTTTGTCCACTTTTGCTCCTCTGATTGGGTCAAGGCTTAGACCATTGAAAAGCTCTTTCCGAGCCGGTCGTTTTGACATAAGATACTCCCAATTCCGAGGTCTGAGTCCAAAGATATGGCCTTCGGAAGTTCTCGACCGACGATTTGATCAACGCCCGTGTTGACTTTTCAGCTTTTGACCGGGCTTTACAAAGGCTTTGTCTCCTTGAATCTTGGCCTTTATTCACAGAACTCCTTAGCAACCGACCTTTACTCCTTTATCTCGCTAAAGTGGCACATTTCTGCACATAATGGTCTTTGAAGCCTGAAATGCATAAAAACACGTAATCAGTATTAACTCTTAATTATTACTCACATAATTGGTCTAAAAGTATGATGGTTAAGGGATTAAAACTATAGTTTTGGGCTCTTATCACTCCCCTAATATGTTTAGCATTATAAAGAGCATCACTATGCCCACATTCATGGACACGCTACCAAGGGCGACGTTATATTCCCCTTGGTCCTCTATCCTAAAGATTCCTGCCCCATAATGCTCATGCAAATCCTCATAGTTATAAAGGTACGTATTATCTACCAAATAGGCTAATGAGTCTTGTATTTCAGCGGGCATAGCAAGTCCGAGAGCAAAGGCTAAGAAGAAGCTAGTAATTTCCATCGTTTCATCATCAACGGTGATGGAGAACACTTACAATTATCATAAAAATTATCATAAAAATAAGATGTAAGTGAAGGAGAATAAAGTTCATCATAACTTAGCATTAGTGGTTCCCAACCTGCTTGTATGATCACCTCGCGAAACCAAGCACCATAGGTGTGACTTTGGAACAAGTCTTCAAAAGATTGCTCCGGTATGATACGAGGGGATGTCATCACAAAACTACTCTCTAGAACAGTTGCAACTATCTTGGAACAACCCTCAAAAAATTGGAAATTTTTGGTGCCCGTAGGGGGGTAGCCAGTGCGCTCTAGTTATCTTTGGGTTGGGCCGTGGTGCTTTGGTGAATTTCGAGTTCGGGCACTTGGGCAGGGTGCACTTTCGGGATGAAAACTAGAATTCCAGTTTTTGGGCAAGTGGCCTTCGGGTTTGAAATTTGAAGAGGTATGCAGTCATGCTTTCGGGGTAGGATTTCTCTAACAGTGCTTAGGGCGCAGGTGTGCTCGGGGACCTGATAGGCCGAAGTGCAAAGGAAAAATAAGGTAAAGTGGGAGTGAAATGTGAGAGATGAATGTGAGATGTAGTTAGGGTTCTGAGTGTAGAATGAATACAGTTTTTATAGGTTGTAAATTGCTACGGCGAATCGGAAAGTTGCCAAAAAGCTTTAAGGCAATTGCTGGAAATAATAAAATTTCCAAAACCGAAAACAGAAACAACTCATATTCTTGATTCTAAAACAACCCTAATATCTTTTAGGTTGAATTTAGGATAGAAACTGTCTAACTCATCGAGATTTCATCCTTCCACAATATCTATTCCAATCCTCACTCTAAAACAAAGTATACAATAGATGATCATATAACGAATTATGCTAGGCTAAATAATACCACCCCCAAACAATTTGGGAAGGTGGGATTAACGATAAAAACAATGCACAATTTGAAAAGAACCACTTGACTTTAAAAAAAATGAAATTCAATTACAATTAACTAACGAATTCAAATTTAACTACTGAATTTAACAACTTAATATCCAAACTACTAAAAACAATAAAAACAACATCAAAACAACAAACAACAAGAAATCTAGCTACGAGATGGGGAAGGGATAAAAATAGGAAGTTTAGTGATCAAGAATGGAAAAACCAAACACCCCACCCCCAAACAAATTTTTGAAAACAGGTTTTTGATTTTTTTTTTTAAAACATGGGTCTTTTAAAGTCAAATTCCCAAGACTTAATATGGGGTCGTTTTAAGTTAGATTCCCCTAGACTGTGCACACTCCCAAACAAACAAGAAACTGGGGTGGCACAAAATGGATGATGCGTGGTCAACTATAAACAAATAGTCGAAAGAGTTGGGCGTCTAGCCATAAAAACATGATACTAACAACACCCCCAAACAGAATGATGTTGTATAATTGGAAGCAAACATGTAAACAAAGGAATGAAAACTTATGCATCCTATCAAAGAACATATGCAACCCATCATGTTGTAGTTGTTTTAAATAGTTGGAATGACCCAAAAGATGAATTAGCGATACTTTAGGTGCGAAGGGAATGAAGTGTGGATCATGATGTCTTTCATGAAGCTCAGATGAAAAAAAATAAGACAAACTAGGTTTCTCACTACACTCGGTCAAAGTTTGGCTCTCAATTACTGGAATGGTGTACTCATGGGAGTGTGTGTTAGGCAAACACTCATCACTGTGAGGGTTGAAAAAATTATAGAGGGTCTCTGAGGCAATAGGCTCAAGTGCAAATTCGAGGTTCCTCTAAAATGGTGGGTGAATGGATGGTTTAGTGTTGGTAAATGGTTGAATTTTAGGAGGTGGTAACTCAGGTGGTTGGTGGTCAGTTGGTGGTTCATCAGTTGTTGGATCCTCACTCGCTCTTAAGAACTCTACATTTGGCTTGGCTGAATCCACAATGTTGTGGTTCGTGGCTTTATCTTTAAGAAAGTCATCTATTCCTTCCAATGTTATTTCCTCAGCTGCCAAACTAAATTGAGATTCACATTGCGCTAAATAAGTTACTTCCTCTTTTTCTTGCACATTAACTTGTTCATGCCTTAGATTAGAATTGTTAATCTCTATGTCCTCACCCTCTTCTTCTAAAACACTATAAGTATCCTCAATGGCATCATTCGAATGTGTCGAGGAATCATCCAGCCGAGTGCGGTTAGCAAACTCAAAAGCCTGGACATGCTCAATAGGAGGGTCCATATTAAGAGAATGTCAATAGTTATCAAATTCTTCCTCCGTCACATCTTTATAAATATCTTCTAATGTGTCATTATTATATTCATATTCAGATGGATCAGTGGGAGGTTCCTCGGAGGCATCTATCAAATTTGAGTGGTCATCCAAAACAAGTCCTAAAGAGTCCTCTTCAAGAATTTTCTCATCCAGGTGGGGTGTGGAGTTAACATAATAGTTAATGGGAGGGTCATGGGTAGGTAATAGTTCATGAAATTCAGGGTGGGTCTTAACTAGGTCGAATGGTGTGGTTATGGGAATGGGTTGTTCTACTTGTGTGTCGATTTCGGGCAAGGTTGAAAGTTCTGTGTTATGTGAGGTTAGCATCAATCTTGTCCGTTCTACGTTCTGAAGTATTATTTTGTTTTGGGCCATTATTTTGTCAAATGTTGTTAGCGGAGGGGAAACTTGGTGGTGTGGTTCTAGTTGGTATGGTGTTTGATAGTAATAGTTATTGGCGTTTGAGTGACTCTGGTTGATATCGTACTGTGATGGGTTAGGTTGAGGTTGAATGGCTGGTTGATTGTTATTGGTGGAACTCCATGAATAGTTTGGATGACTAGAAAACTCTTGATTGTATGAGTTACTATGAATGTTTCAAAATTGCGGTTCATAATTATTATTATATCCTATAGTAGGCTCAAACTCTTGATATGATGGGCACTGAGAAGCCCAATGGTCAGGACTACCCCAACATGAACATGGTGAAGGGTTTTCATAATAATTATATGATTGCTCTTCATATGATGGGCAACAAGAAGCCCAATGGTTAGGACTACCACAACATGAACATGGTGAAGGGTTTGCATAATTATCATATGATTGTTGGTCTACATATTGATATGCCATATTGGTTTTTCAAATATATTATAGGGCAATTAATATGCAACCAAAACTCTAACTATAAATTTCTAGATAGGCGTGTGGTATTGCGTTTTAAGAAAACAAGCCTGATTATACTAGAATTAAACTCCTCTGACAGAAGAAACGAGGAGTAAAAGAAGGAGTACTTGAATGCCTCCTTGCTTCGCTTACGAATAGCGTCTTGTTCTGGCGTGTTGTTGTATATAACAAGTTAGAACAACTGAAAAACTTGAAGAAATGGAAATTTTGACCGACACCGTGAAAAATCAGCCGGTACACAAGAGGCTGCAGCGCGCCAGTTTTAACCTAGGTAGAGCGAGATGTCACTTTCAGGTCAAGCTAGAGTTCCAGCGTTTTGAGCTGGTCGCTTCGGTTAGCCTTTGGCAAGGCGTGGGTCGCTTCGACCAAAAGTGATTTTTAAAGGCGTTTGAAGCGGGTGGCCAACTTTGCTTGCCTAGTATGCTGGTCGCTTCAGTGGAATTTGGAATTCCAGTGTTTTGGGCGTCGGTCGTGCTCCGGTTTGGCCTTGTATAGGCGCGGGTTGCGCTCTCCAAAAAATTGGAAACTTTTACAGTAAATTGCTAAGACGTTTATCAAGTAGCCTTTACCGTCGTGTTTTCCTCTGTGAATCCACAACCCCTATGCCTAAAACAGTAAAGAGTTCCAAAAATTCAAGAAATAAGAATAAAAAATTAAAAGGGTGGGTGGGTAGAGAATGGGGGATTGCCCCTTAGATTCAAGCAATTGAATTCTTGTCTTGAACAAGATTAAGATGGCAGCGGCGCCATTTGATAACCGTAAAAACTCAATTAGATTACTCTAATCTTATTCTTACAGTATCAACTATTTATTTCCTGCTCTCACTTATATATTCATGCAATATAACGAGTACGGAATCGTTCCACTCTTAACTCTCAAGACTTAAACAAATTCAATTGAACAAACACAAAGAACAATGGTGAGAGTAATGATTTGAATAAGAAATTAACTTTACAAATCTAATAGAACAATAAGAACAATGATTCAAAATGAATTTAAATTAATAATCTACTTTGTTCTAAAGTAATTAATTAAACATGAAACTAGATCTAAAACAAGATATGAAAAAAACTAATTAATTAACTAATTGAAATTCTAAAACTAAGTTCTAAAACTAATTAATGGAGGCTAACTAATCTAATTTATAATCTAGGTCTAACTATCTACCATTAACAAAGAGCTAAGCTTTTGTTTTTATATGCTTCAGATCCAAAAATCGTGTATGGGCTTGGAGCCATGTTTTGGGCCGGAAAATCGGGCCCAAAACCCAATTCTTTCAGTCCAAAAAGGGCTCTTCAGCTGGATTTGGCTTCAATAGACTTTTCGTCCACTTCTGCTCCTCTGATTAGGCCAAGGCTTGGACCATTGGAAAGCTCTTTCCGAGGTCTGAGTCCAAAGATATGGTCTTCGGAAGTTCTGCCGACTTGTTCACTATTTATGCCCGTGTTGACTTTTCAGCTTTTGACCGGGCTTTACAAAGGCTTTGTCTCCTTGAATCTTAGCCTTTATAACAGAACTTCTTAGCAACCAACCCTTGCTCCTTTATCTCGCCAAAGTGGCACATTTCTGCACATAATTGACTTTACTGCCTGAAATACATAAAAACACGTAATCAGCATTAACTCTTATTTATTACTCGCATAATTGGTCTAAAAGTATGATTATTAAGGGGTTAAAACTATAGTTTTTGGCTCTTATCAGGAATTCAAGATAATATAATCCACCAATACTTTTGATCTATGACCTTCTACTTCATGGTTGTTCTTACAGGTAGACTATAATTAGGCAATCGAGCGAGTGCCGATGCTCTCTTGGACGAAACATCGTTAACAATTAATTCTACCTAAGGTTGTTCCTATGTTTATGCTATTAATATATTCTTTCCTTTTATGTAAGCTCGGGCAGCCATTCAATGTATTACCAAGAGCAACATCAAGGAGTACTTCATAATAGGGCGGCCACTCAATGAATCACCACTTAAAGCAAACACAAAGAATACTTCCCCTAGGCAGCTACTCCCTGAGCTATCCCTTCTAAAACAACACAAAGAATATTTTACTGACTCTAAAGAACTATACTACTAGAAGTAAAGTAAAGAACACTAGCATGATATTAATATTGCAAAACATAAACCCTACTTTATACTTTCATCCCCTGGTGTGGGCAATGGAACTAATAACTAAAAACATAAAGAACTAACCTGATTGAAGAACACCATGAACCAGAAGAATCATTAAACCTTAAGCATCGGCTTCATCTCCTCCCTTGAAGGAGAAGATTATCCTTCCATAAAGAAGGAAGAACACGAAGAACGAGAAAAAGAATAGTCGAAGAACATAAGACTAGAAAGACTAACTTATTAAGACTCGACTAGTTAAAACTTAATATTTTATTATTAATCTCTCTCTGCCTCAAGTTCTGGAGACAAGAATATAAGTGAATTGGCCAGTTACATGAGGCACTTAGGTCCTCTATTTATAAGGGTTACAATGACTTCTACAAGCATTCCAAACCGCCATTTGTTTTCTAATACAAATCAACTTCTTTCATATTCCAACTTCGTCTCCAAAATTGAGAAGAAAGTGGTTACAGTGTCGGTTCATGCGTCTCAGACGCGAGCATTGCGTCTGGATGCACGATCCTTGCGTCCCTGACGCAAAAGTTTTTTTTTCCCTCATTTGCTCTATCCTTCTATCCTCTTTTGCGGGCTTTGGTCCCAGCAACGAATCATTTTGCCTTGGGCTTCCAAATAGGCTTTAAAATAGGTCAAAGTCGCATCTTTAATAGCTTCAATTCCTTGGCCTTCTCCATGATTGTCCACGGGCTTCCCATGTGATCCATAATGGTTTGAATTGCTCTGTTTTACCCCTTTTTCTCTAATATTCCACAAAACTTTCTTTTTCACCTATAGAATCATAAAACATAACTTAAAAACACTATTAGTCCACTAAGATGGCTAAACAAGAGGCATAATCGAGAGTTAAATTGTACTTTTTGAGCACTTATCAGGCACTTATGTTAGTCTGCAACACATAATTTCATAGCCAAAAAATGAAGGACCTTCAATTGTTTTAGACGGTCACTTGATTTAGAGAAAACTTAGACAAAAACTAATACAAATGATTGGAACTTAAATAATGAATAAAAAAATCGGGATGATGCAAGATTGAAAAGAGAGGAAAACTTGGTTTAAGCGTACTCAAAGTTTCACTATTACCTGCCAAATTCAGCAACAACAATTTCCAGGCAGTACAATGCACACCATTAGCTACCTCTATTGCGACATTTCATGGTATATCTAAAAAGTGATGCTCACTATTTAACCTCCTTCATTATAGCAAAAATAATTCCTTTTTACCTTTTATATAAAATTGAAATTGTACATGTATTTGATTTTCAACCTGAATTTACACAAAAATCCTTATAATACACGTGTTTCGCACATAAATGAGAATAAGAAAAGCATAACACAGTTTATATCAGTCTCGTATCAACAACTAAAAAAATTGGTTCAAGCCCTGTACTTATTTGGTGTGCAAAACTTAAATGTACGTGAATAGCAATTCCAATTAGTATATATCATTAAGAAAGATACATTAATTACTCAGTGCATAAACATGAGGTGAAAAAACCCCAAATTTTTTTTATACACAAAGCAAGGAGAAGAATGGACTTGAGTTTATTAACCACAACTGCATTACTCTACATGTCATATAAGTCTGCAACACACATAAAGATTGGATTAGATGTGAACACTTGAGATTTGGGAATTCATCGAACATGCATATCATCAAATTGACAAATTGCTAAGTCCAACAAAAATGAAACAAACATAGATGTTGCACTACTGGGTATAACTTAGCAGGAGCACCTTTTTGGTTCAGTTGTGAATACATAAACAGTACTACATTCCAAAAGTAACCTAGCCAATATCATGCAAACTATATAGTTTGGACTACATATGTCAGACTATATATTATCATGTCTCATGATACATCAAAGTAAATGGTAATCACATGGGGTATGCATGCCAAACACTTGGAATCCATCACCGCCCATCTGAAGCTACTTCTCCGTGGTGTGTCATGCCATTGATTATATTTTCCTACTCAGGGTGGCAAAAAAAAATGCTATCCAAATCAGTTTGTCATTCTCTTTCTATCTATTAAGAAAAAGATAAATTAAAAAAGTAAAAGTAATAGTAATAATAAATGTGATGTCCTTCCTAGTACTAATTGTTTACGCTAATTGAAACTGCTACAGTGGACACCACAACTTCCAATTGCATCTACCTTAAGGCTTACATGTAATGCCCTCTGTTCAAACAATAAGCAAATAAGCCAATTAAAAAACAATTGCATGAAATGGGTATAAAAGAAATTTGATACTGGATAAGCAAAACAACACTAAACTTTGAGCAACGGATGGTGAACCATTTAACTAAATCAACTTCTACTCATCTGGTTCGTGTCATTTGTATTAGTCAATTCTAAAGATTTCATGACATTTAACATGACAGAAATAGTAAGATATGTTTTGAGTGACCTAAGGAAGCCTATCAATAAGTTACCTAGGTGTAGAAGAGCAAAAGGTGAATGAAACCTCACCTGCCCATGGCATCATAAGTTGCTGTGAGATTGCTATTTACTTCAAGCGTATCTGGATGACATGGGCCACACTCTTGTTCGAGTATGTACTTCTTGCTTCTTCAAACAATTTAGCAGCCACATCAATCTTGTACAACTGTACCCAAGCCATTTGGGATTAGTACATCACCAAAGAAGGCTGATTTTCTCTCTCCACTGGCTCTAAGTTTTGCTACAACAATCTCAAAAGAGCTCCAAGCATTCCTGTGTCTTCTAAGCAGGCAACCATGTAAAGCATCACACCCATCTCTGTGCTTCTATTCCTGCAATCCTATTTTCCTGACCAGGTGTGTCTTCTAACAATTTCATTGCCATCTGAAGAAGTTTTAGTGCTTACTCAAGTTCATCCACATCTTCAAATATGGCAGATATTTCCATCATCCCAGGGGCACTCTCCTCTACTGTGGTTCCTGGCACAGGCTTTGTATATATTCTTAAGGCGCGAGCGCTCTCACAGTAAGAGTTAGACTCTCGGAGCCTGCCTATCTTATAATAGAGATCAGACAGATGGGTAAAGACTAATGCAACTGAAGGTTGGTCATCTCCCTTGGGTGGATTTGAAAACTGTCAGGACCTTATGTTAGGAGAAGTTAACTTTATCAAAGCGGTTAAGAGACAGGTATATCTCTCCACTTCTATTGTCAATAGCAGCTAGCTCATTTTGTTGGCCATTGGCAATCATAGCCATGTTGGCAAAAATGAAAAAGGATATCGTCAATGTGTAAAAGTTAGCTAAGGAAGCCTATCAATAATTTCAACAATCCAAAATGGGCAATAATTTTAACAATTTGTTTTGGCATCATAGAAATGTCCAAAACAACTCCAAGGGACTTGCTTCGTTATTTTGATCTTAACCAAAGAAAAGAAACATTACCATAGTCATAGTCGATCAATGCATTGAGAAGGATTGGCAACTAACAATCGAAAAAGCAAATTACATGCTATCCCATGAAAAAGAAATTTTTGTTGTCTGGATCAAATTGTTCTGTTCAAGGAGCCACAATGCCAATGCCTCCTAAGTGACCTAACTCAATAATCCAATGCTTGGTGGTCTAGAAGAGGATTCCCTTCAAAACCTAGCTCGTGCGCAATAGATACTATTGGTCAATTCATTACCCTATAAGCCAAGATATTATGTTGTAAATAAATAATTAGTAAGTTCCTCAGTAGATATTTTCTTTCTAAAAACAAAAAAAATTGGACATTTTACCTAAATTGTCCATGACATACACAAACACATAGTTGCATCAAGCATGAATACATAATAAAATGAGGGAAGCTCATCTAATGTGATAACCAAAGCAGAAGTTTGAATAGAAGCTGTCAAAGACATGTAGAAAAGTAAATAATGAACCCAAATTAAGAATCTCTTCAACTATTCCATTTCTAAGGACTACATAAATAATTAAGTAAAAAGGGAACTTTTTATTATTATTATTATTATTTTTTTAAAGATAAGCTAGGGTTAGGCAGACCCTCACCTGTATTAAATCAAGAACTTCTTACATAGACAAGTCCACTGGCATCCTCTTTTACATAGCCTTATAAATCTTTATCTAGAGGATGCCCAAATGGACCATACAAATGTTATTTTCCTGTGCTAGAAACAAGCCCATAAGCAACCAACCTAGCCAAGCCCAAAGACGAAAAAGAAACCAAGACTTCATGTCTACCGGCCCAACAAGATTCAGGCCCAAGATTTGAGGATGGATCTGGGAGACCCGAACTCCACCATCTCTACCCGCCTACAAGTAACCAACGCCTAAGGTGGTGTCTTCCCCATCACCAGGCAACAATCATTCCTAAGGTGGTATCTTCCCCCCTCGCAAGGAAACAATCATTTCAATGCTCATCAGCCAAGAAATACGTTTACAATCCCATTTGATCTACAATATCAGCCCATAAAGAACAGTTGTTCGAAGTGCATCCATTATCTGCCATCGCCTCCCTTGTTTCCAGCCAAACACAACATTGATTCAAGTCCCAAACTTTAGCAAGTTCTCACACCAAATCCAATCTTTGCTCAGCTCAAAACTCCAAGAACAACCACAATAATGGAGCCAAGCATCGACACAACCCAATCTCAGAATGACTTCCAAACCTATCCTTTCTACCCATGAGTAATGAATAGTTGAGCCAAACAAACCTTTTAGATTAATCTTTCAGATATGTCGGCTAGATCGAGATCCAATACTTCCAGCCAAGACTAAGCTTTTGTTGCCTACTATGAGTGCTCTTGAGAGAGTCCTCGTTCTAGAGAGAGGGTGGGCAGCATATCCAGCCACCGGACGTCATCGTTGACGTCGGTGGTTGGTCAGAAGTGTCAGTAGTCGAGGTACTTTGGTTGAAGGTTGAGAGAGATAAAAGAGAGGTTTTCCACTAAACAAACACAACCTAAAGCATTCGCTCAAAGTTAGTTGTCTCTTTAGAACCTTTCAATCCAAAAATTCTCAATCTAGCTACCTAGCTAACTCTTAAACTTCTCTAATTACATAGAGATTGAGAGAATTAACACTTATTTGATGTACTATGGTTATTGCAAAAGGAACTCTTAAGACCATGGCTTTCTATCTCACTATTTTGGTTTTGCAAGGGAAATTTGGTTTTAAAAATCCCCTACAAATAATGAACATGTGAACTTCTCTAGGAAAAAAATAAAAGAAAAGAAAAATAACATTGAAGTGGCTCTGGCCTTTTCTCAAACAATTATTTGGCAAAGCTCAGTAATAAATATTAAACATAGGAAGAAGAAACTGCATGTTTCACCAATGCCAACTCATATTGGCCCATCCTTGCCACTTGGATTTTAACATTAGGAAACTCTCCGAAGCAAATCAGCCTCCCCATATTCATCTTATTTTTATGAAAAATCCAACCAATTATAAACCCCATAGTCCAATAAGTTCAAGCTTAGGAAGTAGACCCTAAAACTTATACAAACTTCGTGTTTCATAGTGCAACCAAAAAACCCTATACGTAAAATTTAAGTTTCATGTTGTAACCAAAAAAACAGTTTTGTATTTCATGCACGCAAAATTTAATGGAGAGAAGAAGATGCATACCTTGTGCTAAAAACATGGATTGCTTGTTAGAGTTCTGGAAACTTGATCACCACCACGGCACCACCTTTAATCCCTCCCATTCTTTCTTTGCATATCCTTGACATGTCCTATGAACAATACCTTAGTAATAAAAGTTTCCGAGGAGTATATATGAATGTACACAAAATAAAGCAAATAACAAAGCACAAACAAAATTTATTAGATACGGATAGAGAACGTACACTATTTCAACATTATCAAATTTCAATGTAGAAAATTAGATTACAACTGGCTAAAATTAATGCAGACAATTCACATAATATTCAGAAAGAAACTCAATCCTATAAAAGTGACTACCAAGAAAACGCCTCGGTCTATTCACGAAATTATCAACAAATTATTCACGCCTCAGTCTGTTCCCTTTAATAGACTCATTGGTAGAACTTGAAATGTACCTTCCTTTGAAGAGCATAGATGGTTTGCTGTAATACTTTGTTAATATAAGGGTATGATACATTATGGTAAGAGAACGAAATTATCAACAAATCCTTTTACAGAATGTCGTTAATTAGCTCCGCCTTTCGGCCAATTCGGAATCAAATTTATGGACAATGCTGATCCTTAAGTATTAATTTAACATACAAAGTCTTGTGATACACATATGAACTGCACAACGTGTCAGTGTTTAAATTCGGTGTGGGAATCATAGAATATAGTACTATTCTCTCTTATCTATCTCACTAAGAGCATCTTTAGGAGAGATACTTTCCTAGCATCAAACACCAAATTTCCAATAATTTGTTGTTTTTTTATCTTCAGGAGAGTCACATGTTAATGAAAACACCAAACCAAACACCAAATCGGCCAAAATTTGGTTCCAGCTTTGGTGCTGTATCAAATCTCTCACGCGGTTTTAGAAAAACTGCACGGTTTTTCTAACAATGCATGGGATTGGGCTGCTAAGTGGGCTTCTATGGCACGGTTTTGAGAACACCGTGTGGTTTTTCCAAAACCGCGTGCTCTTAATGAAGAAATGAGAAAAAAACGGCTATATCTTTCTAACACTATAAATTGAAACACTCACACAATAGATTTTACACTCACTTCTTTTCTCTACTCTCTACTCTTAAAACAACAATGGCTAGTGAATAACCAAAAGCAAAATCTAGAGGGGCTTCATGGATGCAAGAAGAAGGTGTTGCTCTCACCAATAGTTGGCTACAAGTTAGTCAAGATGGTGTAGTAGGAAATGAGCAAAAGTCAAACGAATTTTAGAGTAGGATTCTAAATGCATTTCAAGCAAATCTAGGAAGAATGACTGAATTCAACTTGATGGGCATGAAACACCGTTGGACTCTCATCCAAGCTAATATTAACAAGTTTCATGCTATTCTTTCTAAGATTCAAGCATTTCCTCCAAGTGGCTATAATGACAATATGATTGTAAGTATTTACTTTTTATTTGTTATTTTGATTCACAAATATATTTTTCAATTCTAATTTAGTTTTTTCTTAATTGGTGGGTTGAGGAAGCAATAAGTGCATATGGGATGCATAATGGGGTTTGGAAGTGGATGCAATGCTATAATATGGTGAAAGACTCACCCAAATGGAAGAGGCTACAGTTGAGAAATGATTTGCGACCCACCAAAAAGTCAAAGTCAAACAGTGGGGAAGGAGGTTCATCAGTTCCAATATCAATTGCGACAACTCAACCAATGGATTATGATCCACACCAAGTTGATGAGCTTGAGGATAGGCCTATTGGAAAGAAAGAATAAAAGAGAAGAATGCAAAAAAAGAAAGAAGAAAAGAGAAGAAGGCAAAAAGAGAAAGAAGAAAGTGATTCTAAAGTGAACGAATCCGCTAAGAAACTTGATGATTTTCTGGTGGAACTTTCTAAAACCACCAAAGAAAGCTATAATTTGGAAGCTCAAAGACAATTGAAGAAAGATGAGATGGAATCCGAAAAACTTCAATTGAAGAAAAGTGCGATGGATTGGAAGCTCCAAATCCAAAAAGAAAAACTTTAATTGAAGAAAGATGTGCTCCGAGTTCGAGAAGATGGAAATTATGCGAAAATACTAGGAATGAAATTAGAAGGATTACCCGAAGATGAGCGCGAAATTTGGCAACTCAAAAAGGCAGAAATTTTACAAAAAATGAAGAATCGACTTGGCAATATCACTGGTAGTAGTCAAAGTAGTGCATAGTCCAAATTTGAGTTTGTATATCTTTTAATTTGTCTTTTAATTTATGTCTTTTAGTTTATGACGTACTTTAATTTGAGTTTGTATTTTGATTTTAATTAGAATGCATTTTAATTGAATATTTTTTTTTAATATGAGTTAAGTTACTTTAATTTAAAGTTGATAATTTTTTTCATTCTAAAAAAAATTCAGCAGAGTCGCGATCTACTTTGTATTTTCAAAATTCTCATATACACAAATCATTTCATAAAACCACAAATACATAGAAATTGAAACGATAAATAAATACAAAGTCCAAATGAAGTGCAAATAGAAATAGAAATCAAGTCTGACCATGTCGCCCACGCCTACTCCACAAATGCTCGACCAAGTCATTCTTCAATCTATCATGAACAACTTTTGAACGAACCCTCTCGACGCCAGATTTCCAACGAGATAGAACAAAGTGGCACTGATCTTCATATACACCTTCTCTACGTGGCACTTCATACTCATGAATATACTGCGGGATATCCGTTTCGCGTTCATCTTCCATAATCATATTGTATAAAATGATGCAAGCCCTCATAACAGTAGCCATAGTCTCCAAATACCATAACCTGCACGGATTCGCTAAAATAGCCCAATGCGACTTCAATATACCAAACACCCGCTCTCTGTCTTTTCTAGTAGCTTCTTGCTTCTTTGCAAAATATTTGTTTTGTGCAACAGTCGGTTTAGCAATCGTTTGAATCAAGGTGACATAATTAGGATAAATACCATCAACCAAGTAATAGCCCATATCATAATGATGGCCATTCACAGTGTAGTTACAAAGAATAGCTTCATCATTGACTATATCATCAAATATTGGTGAGCGGTCAAACACATTAAGATCATTGTGAGAACCCGCCCTTCCAAAAAAAGCATGCCAAATCCACTTGTCACGAGAAGCAACCGCCTCTAAAATCACTGTTGGTTTATGCACATGGCCAGTGTGAGACCCTTGCCACGCAGATGGACAATTCTTCCATTGCCAGTACATGCAATCAATGTTTCCTAGCATTCCAGGCCATCCGCATTCCTCAAACTCTTAAAGCAAACGCTGAATATCTGCAGCATGTGGTTTGCGCAAGTATTCACCTCCAAAAATTATAATAATTCCATTACAGAAATAAAGCATGCATTCATGAACAGTTGGCTCAGCAACATGTAACATGTCAACTACTAGATCAGCTGAAGACTCATAAGCAAGTATTCGTATAGCAGCAATTACTTTGATTTTTGGGTTAATCCCAAACTTACCTGCACTATTAACTTTTTATTGAAAATATGGTACATTATGGTTAGAATGATTGAAAATACGAGTAAATAATGACTCACCCATACAAAATCGGCGTCGAAATTCATGGTCACGAAATATAGGATTTGCGCCAAAGTAGTTAACATTTACATGAGCCAGTGTTGCCTCGTACTGACGATTCTTGCATTTTCTTCCTTTCTTCAAACCACCATGTGGTTTATAAGAAGACTCCGCTTCTTGCTGACGCAATAAACTCAGACAATGTCGAACCAAAGGTAGAGCAATAACCACTAATTTACGAGTTTTAATTGTAGTGTTATCATTTGAAGAGCTCGAGCTCGAGCTCGATGAAGAATCATAAGAAGATGAATGATCCATTGAAAAATCGTCAAGAGTTTCGTTTTTTTTTTTTTTTGCTAAGGAGATGAGTTTAGGATTAGAGGGAACATGAAATATGAAGAGAACCACGCAGGATTAAGAGGGTTAAAAGATTATAGTATGCGGTTTCTGGAAAACCGCGTGGACTTAGGCTTTGAGAAAACCATCAGTGGCCTGGTTTTGAGAAAATTGTGTGGGCTATATGGCGCGGTTTATCCAAAACTGCGTCATTTGATGTCGAAAATTTGATGTTTCTCCTAAAGATGGTTGGTGTTTTTTTGGTTTGGTGTTTGGTTTGGTTCAAAATTTTGGTGTTTTTTTTGTTTCTCTCCTAAAGATGTTCTAAGCAATCAAATGAGTGTGATGAGTGTTTAAGACACCGTTGTATATAAAGAGAGACACAGAGGGATCGTTCTCATATTCATTTCATAAGCTTCTGTTCAAGATTCAGATATCCTAATATAGTTTTCTATATAGTACATGCACTCAACAAACATGAGTGTGAGTCTCTTTTCTGTTCATAAATTTATTGTGGCTTATTACATTAATGTTTTTTGTGTAAAAAATAAAACTATATTGCATTATAATGAACCCTAACAAATAATTAGCGTGTAGTCTTTCTTGATAATTCTTTTGAAGAAGGAAAAAGAAAGAGAATTTTTCTTTGACGAATTGCATATGTACGCTCTAAAAGAACCATAAACTTCAATTCATTCTTAGTAAGATAAATATTGAATATCAATTATGATATATATATATATATATATATATATATATATATATATATATATATATATATATATATATATATATATATATATATTGAATATATTGCTTTTGTTTGATGTTTCAGATTGGGCTATTTAGCTTTTAGGCCACTTTTTAATTGGATAATTTGCAATTGGTCACCAATTGATCATTTATTTGCATTTAGGCCAAAATTGACGGTTACCCATCCATATTTTATATATTAACACATTTACCCTTAGGACCAAACTCTAATTTACAATTAAACTTTGGGGCCAAACCCTAATTTTGATATAACACTTGGGCATTTAATAAAAGGCCTAAATTTGTTCTAATTCCGATTGTATGATCTAATTATGATGCATTTTCATCACTACTACAAAAAAGGTCATTAGCCACGGTTGGTCAAATGTTATATACCACTGTATTTCTAATAACAGTGGGTAATAGTCATTTACCTCGGTACAGTTCCCGTTTCTAAATTAGGTACAAACAAATGTCACTGTTTACGTGATACAGTTGTATATAGCATGCCTTATACCACGGCACTACCAAAATATCGCTAATTTATTTTTAGATATTCCAATACCCCCTTGTTTTCGAAAAAGGTGGTTTATGTTTTTCCAAAATTACGCTCTCTACCGTGGATAATGGGTCTCCAAAATTCCTAAACCACTTGCTTGGAAAAGAAAAAAGAAAAAGAAACTCCCTCTTTTCAATCGTCACCGGACAAGGTTGGTCACTTCCAAAGAATCGTCCCGCTCATTTTCAATTTATCCGGTAAGAATTTATCATTTTTAGTTCGAAATTTTTTATGTTTCTTTTTATTGCGATTTCATTTTTATTTCGAAACTCATGGTGCGTAATCCCTGATTATCGTCAAATTACTACTCCTTTGAAAAATCCTCTTGTCTCTTCTTAGCAATTAAATTTGAAAGAGTCGTCCTCTTTCTCTTCTTTCCTTGTTGGTTTAGAAAAATTTATCATCATTCTACTTCTACCTATCTGAAACTTATATTGCGTTGTCTTGTTCTTAACTTCTTAATTTGCTTAACTAAAATAATGTGTTGGTTGGGTTATGTGGTGTAGAAGTGGGCAACAATAAACACAGTAGCACCTTATCTCCCTGTTTTGGGTTTTCAGTCCATCTGTAAAGTGTTGACTAAAGGTCGCAGTAATGGCGTATAGTTTAAATGGTTCTCGCAGCCATTATTTTTTTGTCCCTCTTTGCAGTAGCTGTTTAAATTGTTCCCCCTTGTCTTTTGATTCATTGTAGCAGCAGAAATATAGAAGCAAGATGGCTTATAATGTGTAATAGTATAATTAACTTTGCACTAGCCAAGCCTGCAAGCAAACTGGTTTGGGGTTTTTATTGCAACTGTTTAGGCGTTTGAATTAGCATCTATTTTGATTTGTTGGTCTGGATTGGAACATAATTTAGTCAGCTTTTTTTATGCGAAAGCCTGGTTTGATTAATGCAACTTTGTAGCACCTTTTTGTTTATGGACTTTGAGTGCATTTGCTTTCTGTTTGAGTGTAACTAAGAATAGGTAAAAGAGTATAAGACTATTGTTAGATAGACAGAATTATTTAGGAAGTGGGCACCTTTTGTCTTTATCCTTTATTAACTTACGTGCCTTGACATCTAGAATACCAGACTTCTTTTGGAGATATGTACATCTGCAAAATTAGTGTAGTTTATAAATAAATGGATGGTTGTTGATTTTTATCTTTTAATATCTACTTGTATTGAATATTGGTTGGAAATAAGTAGTTACCAACTATAAATGTATATATATTGATATATTGAAGTTATGCCAGAACTTATAATATAAAACTATATACTATAAAACTATTACTTGTTGGTTTCGTCTTTTTCCCTTTTGTATGGGGTATGATTTAGTGTTTAAAGATTGCTCATTTATTTCAGTTTCATTTTCCTTATACTTAAAAATTTTCTTCAGCAAATTCCAACATATGGAGAATCAAGTAGATCCTTGGGTGGGGGAATGATTGGTCATCCAAATTGATGATATCATTATATGTCCGGTGTTAGAGAGTTTGACCCAATGGGTGGAAAAGGCCAAAATATTGGAATTCCGTGTGGTAAACCCGAGATCCCTCTTCCTGCAGATGCTTCAAACACACCGCTTGTTTGTCGAGGGATTGCCTGGAAATTGTACACTAAGAGAAGTATCTTCGTATCCTTTGATCGGGTTATGTGGCTCTTTTAATAGTAAACACATTTTCTGTATTTGTTCCTTAACTTGGGTTTGCAGATATTTTTCGTCCCTTTGTAGGTTTTAAAGAAGTAAGGCTTGTGAGCAAGGAAGCTAGACATGTAAGTTTATCTATTCTTTTTTTTAGGGAAATCGTGTTGTAGAAGCTCGAGGTCTAATTTGATTCTTGCAGCCTGGAGGAGATCAACTTGTCCTATGTTTTGTTGATTTTGGTACTCCTGCCCAGGCAACAACTGCAATGGACGCCTTACAAGGTGAATACCAACTGTCCTCTTTCGTCTCTTTTCATGGGAGTTGTAGCTCTGTTTGTATACGTGTATCCCCTTTTTACTGCTTTTTAGCTGTTTCTTATACCACCCAAAAGTTCCCAAGTAGATGTAGGTACCGAAACTTGATGTTTATGTTATTTCTTGTGGTAACCGTTTCTAGATTGTTTGCCTTGACCTTATTTAATATGTTTTTGTCTATTGCTAAAATCATATAGTATTCCTTTGCCAGTTTACATACCTTGAGCTAACTTCGGTACGCCGATTAATACTCAACCGTAAATGACTGGTCATTTACGTGATTATATTTATCCGCAATATAGGGCATTATCTAATCTGTTTTCTCGAGTAAAACAGTCGGTTGTCTCATGGAAAATGGACTTGTTCCACCCCCTTCGCTACCTCCTAGTGGATGGTGGAGGGCGTGACCGCTTGTTACCTCTATTATATTTGACTATAAATGGCCACTTATAATTGATTTTGCATGTCGAAGTCCATTTGTGCTCCTTTGTTAGCCAATATCGTAATTGTTTAGGATTAGACTATATAAAGTATTTTCTTTGGACTCAAGGTTATGTAGCTTAAAATCAAAGTTGGAAGAGTTATGTCTTAGCATGTGGTATTAATGTTTTTGATAATCATTGGTATTAGTGCATGTCTAATTATTGTGATTGGTTTATTTCAGAGGGCAGAATTCAAGGTAATATAGCTTACTAGTTACATAATAATTTGTCTTTTGTGTAGTATAACTCTGATGTATCTATGCATCTTTGAGATTCTTATCATTTTATGTCAAGTCTTTATTTACGTCAAATGTAGTAAGAGTACAAAACCTTTGTAAGCAAATCCCAAGCAAGGTCAGACACAACCACATAAGTTATGTTTCATTCATAGCTTGCACTAGTACATACATAGTTAGTCTTGGACGGTGCAATGGAGCACATAACCCTCATTGTTCTTTATGAACAGCTATACTAACTGTAAGGACTGTGGCTCGACCAAGTGTCCGTGTAG
Source organism: Coptis chinensis (assembly GCF_015680905.1). Lineage (NCBI taxonomy): Eukaryota > Viridiplantae > Streptophyta > Magnoliopsida > Ranunculales > Ranunculaceae > Coptis > Coptis chinensis. The sequence continues at coordinate 37,487,652 of NC_141456.1, read as the reverse complement.
TTATGTCTTTGTAATTTATCATTATTTGTTTACTGTTTTGTTAATTTTTTTTTCTTGCTGTGATTATGACCAGGTTAGCCCCTCACAGTCTAAGGCTCATACTGGATCCACTGCTATGCGACAAGGTGAACCTTTTTAGTACTACTTCTAAATAGTTGGAAAGTTATTATGTGCTGCTATGCTTTATTATGTTCATACTTTATTATGCTCCCCTGCTTTTTAGTGTTATGTTGGGCCCATGGCTTGCTAGTACATTTTGATGCATGACAATTTTTTTTTTGGACAGCCCTAGGTTTGTAAAAGTGGTGTTTTTGTTTCTAAAGTATTTTAAAACATTCTATAATAGTTTGGTAAATTAATATTTTCACATTGGCAAGTTTTTTCTGTAAAACCCCACATTTTTGGGCTTTAGAATGAGTTGGACCATTACTTCCAGTAATGGGCCTAAGGTGGATTTAGGGATGCAATAGAACCGGGGTTTGGGGTTACCCGGAAAAGTCAAGATCGACTCTCTCTCTCTCTCTCTCAGAATGGGGGACACTTAACTCTCGGTCTCTCTTACCCGGAAAAGTCAAGATCGACTCTCTCTCTCTGTCTCTCGATCTCTGGTAATTGGAGAGGTTTCTCTTCCTTGGTTTCCCTCTCACAATTTTGAGGGCACACTCATCCACCTCGATATAATTACATGAAAAGGTAGGAGTGGGCAGCAAGAACACAGGAGAAGAAAGTGGAAAAGAAAGCTTTGAATGAAGTGGTGCATCTAATTCTTCTTATTTTAATCTTGTCAGATATTGGGTTTCGCTCTTTGCTGAAAGGTTTTACAAGAGTTTGTTGGTTAAAAATACTAAAAGGCGACTAAGGTCCATAGGTATTATCTTTGAACCTCTTTTGTATCTCTTTTAAATTTTTTTATAGTAAGTACTATTTGTTAAAGATGTAAACCTTTTAATAGTTATGGGACTTGGATGTATATATTTAACTTGCGCTTTCAATAATGACTTTGTATGAGGTGCTTGGATGATCTGGCATTAGTCGAGACATTCAAGTACTTTGATGTACTAAGTACTAGTGTTGCAGTGATCTCATTTTGTAAATCGGTTACTTTATTGCTCTGACATTGGTCGAGACAGTTAAGTAGCTAGGTTAATCAATGAGAAGTATATTGCTTAAATTTTCAGGTTATGACATGATTTTTATTTATGAAATGTTGAAAATATAGAGGAGACTCTGCCGAAAATTTTCCAAAAAAGTCATGTATCTTACGTATATAGTTGTTTGAGATTTGGGGCGTGACACTTTCCTAGCTCGATAGATCATTTTGTTGTCGTTGGGTGTGTTGTGTAGGGTATCAATTCGATGAAGGGGGAAAAGCAAGAAGACCAAAAGAAAAATAAAAGGAATTGCATGCTTTCCAATCTAACGATCATCATTGCTATTTGAGTAAGGTATTATCCGGGTTCTTTATGCTTATTATCTGGGATCTATATACTTGAAACATATTTATTTATATCATGCATTCACTTACATTTATCTGTTAGAAGGGTGCCAAATGTTGCATTTTCTTTGTAAACTTGCTTGTTAAAGAGTCCCATAGGGCTAAATTCACTGAATGAATACATGTCACCGATTCTTAATTGTTTTGATCTTTGAACGAGTACTTTTTTATTTTATTTTTTAATCACGACTATCTCTTTTGTAGGGTGACCAAACTTTGTTTAATCTTGGTTGAATGTTCTTGGGACGAGATTGCCAACATAGAGGAGGAGGATGTTTTTGGTGAAGTTATTTGGAATACAAAACAAAATGGAATAAGTTGGTTTGGAGATTTTTTATAATATATTTGTATTGATTAGAATTTGGATTTTCGATTGAGAATGGATTGTTTTCGAATTGTGTTTAGAATTAGTTATGTGGTGGACTATGATGTTTTGATTATGTGATGAAGTGGAATGTGATATGCTAGTTTTATGAAGCTATTAGGTGATTTGGAATATTTAAATAATTAGGGATATTTTTTTTAAATAAAAAAATTTATATACCACGGTTCTGGAAGAACAGTGGCTAATCTGGTGACTTTATACCACGGTTTCCCAAAATAGCAGAACTTTATAATGGTCATATTCCACGGTTTTGAAACTTTATTACCACGGTTTTACACTAAACCGTGGTTAATGGGTACAAGTTTATACCACGGTTTTGTTAGAAGTATTTACCACCCCAGTTGATACCATGGTTTAGAAACAGTGGTAAAAGACTTTTTACCACTCTAAAAAACAGTGGTATATGACCTTTTCTATAGTAGTGCATGTAATTGATAATTGGCCCTAAATACAATAACCAACTCTAAATTGACATAAAATTAGCTGCTAATTGGGATGTACAATTTTATGTTTTTGGTACCATTAAATAATAATTTTAGAGTGTTAATATTCTCCTTGTTACGTCTATAAACTCACCCTTAAAAAATTATATTATCTATTATACCCCTCTATTCTTCCACCTCTCCCATTAGCATAAGTTCACCACCGCCTCCTTGAAAGTTAAAACTCTCTAATTGGATAAACTGGCCACTCAAATGTCCACTCGATCTCTTTTACAAACATTTATTATATTCTAATTTATACCAAATGATAGACATCGAATCAATAATAGATTATTCAACCCCATGACTAACATTGGTAATAAATCGTACGAGGTGTTATGCAATCGGTCATCTTTATATAGATGTAAGAATCTTGTTCAAATTTAGGCTTAAGATAGTCCAATTTGAATAATATCTTACAATTATTTTAGTGTAAAAGCTAATAAAAAGCAAACACCTTCTAACCTCGAAGTATAGCAACTGAATTATGACAACCTCAAATGTGTTCATAATAATATTCGTGAAATTTCGTTTTACTCCTACAAAAAAAATTGTTTAATAATCGAGACTATTTAATTCGTACAATTATGTAAAAATTAATAATATGCATTTTGTTTTTCTTCCACCCATCACTTTTGGGTCGTATTTGCGTGTGTATGTTAATTAATTTTTTTTTCGATAACTTAATTGTCTTAGATACATGATGTAAGTTGGTTAAGTTGTGGTCACAAAAAGATTCTTATATATATGGCTATTGAATCAAATCTTAGATTTTGTGTGCTTGACTATTACTTAGAATTTTTAATATTTGGTCATACTATTAATAGTAATATTTGCGTTTGGTCCACAAGTAAGTCACGTGTATGGCATGCGCAGGGCATTTTGGCCATATTTAGAAAATAATAGATGGAACAAGATGGTCAACTCAAAGTCAACACAATCAACCGTCTATTTTGGCCCAAACGCAAATAAACGATAAATTGATGATCAACTACAAACTATCTAATTAAAAAGTGGCCCAAAAGCTAAATAGCCCTTTCAGATTACAGAGATGAGAGTTCATATGTGTTGACCTGGTTGTGAAAGCAAGATAAAGAAGGCTATTCTCAAGATTGATGGTACAATATTGCTATACTGACATACATGAACATGCATGGTTCTATTACATGCAAAAACTAGGTAATTTCTAACATAGTTCTAACTAAGCTTTTTGATTTCTTACGTCAGGTATAGATAATATTGAAATAGACACGAACATGCAAAAGGTAATCGTGACTAGATGGGCAAAGCAGAAGAAGGTTCTTAAGGTTGGAAAGAAGAAAGGAAGAAGGGCAGAGCTATGGCCGGTTCCATACACGCCACAGAATGTGTATACCGAACACTATTATCATCAACATCAACCAAGCCAACCATGTTCTGTGATGCCCACACCAACACAAACACCTTGCTAAAAGTTTAATTTTATTATATCAAAGCACCTAGGTCGATATAATGTACAACTAACTAAAGATACCAAGAAATGGGCCTCAGCCCCCTCAATGAAATCCTGTTATATATAAACTCCTCATTCACGAACGTATAAGTAAAACCTCCCTATTATTTAGGCCTTGCCAAATAAACTCCTCGCTTTTGAAATTGTAAGCAATTTGCGGTCTAATTTTTATCCCCTTAAATTTTTGGTTTCCTATTATACCCTTTTCAATAAATCAAGATCGTTTGGAGACAAACTACCTTTTCCAATAAAGCAGCGAAGATTCTTCGTTACACTAAAAAAATAACACTGATTTCTTGTGATATAAAATGGGTTCATGGATAACCATATTTTATAGGTACAAATTTGAGTGGTATATATTCAAGGTGGGGGAGAAGTTGAATATGCTCACTACGTATTTGTGGAAATGCCCAAGAGGAAAATAAAATGAATGAAAGCAGTAGTGTTGCAAGAGGAAAATAAAAAAGCGCAAGCCGCAAATGAACTAGCAATTGGCACTGTACCAAATTTTTAAATTTGAACAAACATGACTTCTGATTTTTCCTGTGAAAATTTATATTTACATAGTTGGTTAACATGATTTATTTTTTTTACATATGAAAACTGTCATTTGCATAGTAGTTATTGAAACTGAACATGTCTGTAAATTTGAGATATGTAAAGTTATATTTACATATGAAAATTTATATTTACATACTAGTTTAAACTATGCAAATTTGTATGTACATGTGAATATTTTGTTCTAGAAAATGGCTACTGAAAAGATGAGAAGATTAACAATAACACTTTCTTCCTATTTTATAATTTTTTTTTCGACATTTGACTGCATTTATTTTCATACACGAAGATGAATAACGGATACCATTCATGCATGACCATTGTAATCAACTAAACTAATCATACAACATTAGCTAGATTGGTACTATGCAAACGTTAAAATGTATAGTAGTAGTACTATACAAACTTAAAATTACATAATACCACTATGAAAATTTTAATTTGCATAGTTTAACTCTCCAATCTTTGTGAAAGCTAGAACCAAAAGAAAAATATCCCTAACAAACCCAAATGACCAAACACAAGTTTTGTTGCAAAACTTCTACAACCAACGAATTTTAACCTTCAATATTTAGTATATGGATTTCTCTACTTGCATAGGTTATCAACAACCTGAATAGAAAGTTTAACCTAATATATAATGAGAGAAGATTTAGAAATTGAATTCTCTTTTGTTAATTATCTTCAACTTGTTTTCGATCTTCAAAATTTGTGGTCGGAATATGAATACTAAACAACTCCAATATATTAACAGTAATAGTACAGCATAAGCGAACACTCCCGAGTTATGATGGTTCTCGACTGGAATACCACTATCTTCAGCTTTGAGTCAGTTCCACCCACTTATTTTTTTCGAATTTGAATTTTCGCCTTTTATTTAACTATGCTTGTAAGATTTTGATTATGTGTAGTGGTTGTGCTTCTCTAACATTGTCTTTGTGATTATACCATCGTGAAACACCATAAACAACTTTCTAAATGGTATTTCTTTCAGCTTCAATTCACAATATGGTCATCTCTAAAAGTTTCTTTAAAATCTTGAACATGACCCCTACTACAGAAGCTCTGAATTTCTTGTACACCTTCTTGTTTACATTCTCTTATAATGAGAGAAAACCAATTAATAACAAATATCATCTAGGAAAACTTTAAAATGCATAAATGTATTACTATGCAAATTTAAGAATGCAAAGTACAAATACTATACAAATTTAAGAATGCAGAGTACAAATACTATGTAAAGTTAAAAATGCAGAATAAAACTACTATGCAAAGTTAAGAATGCATAGTAAAATTACCACCACACATTACACAAACATGAAAAAGCAAATAAAAAATACTGTGCAAATTTAAAATGCAGAGTAAAAATACTATACAAAATTAAGAATGCAAAATATAAATACTATGCAAAGTTAAGAATGCAGAGTATAATTACCACCACACATTACACAAACATGAAAAAGCAAATAAAAAATGTTATGCAAATTTAAGAATGTAGAGTAAAAACAACTACGAAAATATAAAAATGCATAGTAAAACTACTAGATACACAAACATAAAAATCTAAACTTGAAATTGCAAAACTATGAAAACTTGAAACCGATTTTAACAAGATTTGGTTTGTTCAGTAGTTTTGGGAGCAAACAATCTTTTCAATTTCATCTCCATCTCTTCTAGAACTTGAAGGTTTGATTTTTTTTGTTTGATTTTCAGCTTTTTTCGAAATTGTAGAGTTTTTTTTTTCTCTTTGTTGCTTTCATTTTTTTGTTGACGAGAAAATAGAGAATTTACTCGTGTACTATGAGAATTTGCAGTAGAAGATGCTTCGGATCTAAAAAGCTAGCCCAGAGATGGAAGCGATAAGAAAGCGTGGTCGAAAACAGAAAGTTCACGAGTCTATTCACGTGGGGGGTATTTTGGGTAGTTTCTTATTTTATTAAATGCAGGGAGGTTTTGTGGTGAGAAAAGAATTGAGGGGGTTTTAACGTACCGGTTTCTGTGGGAGGGAGATTAAACCCAAATCCTGCTAAAGATACAGGTCATACTATTATTACGTTGAATATATTTTAAAATCAAGTTTCTTGGAAAGCATTGTATAATACAGAAAAATAGAACTATTCTAAATGCCAATATTAGACAAAATTGGGTAGGAGGTAAAATAGTATAATTGCAGCTCAGTCAATTATCAAACCCCAACAAAAAAATAGATAAACTAAATAATAATAATAATAACAATAATAATAATAATAATAATAATAAATAGTTTTAATTCCTTTACACTTTCATCAGCCTCCTTCGGATCCTTTGTGGTCAAGCAGGATAATAAACTCAATAAGACTATGAATTTGAGTTGTCTTAAAAATTATATATATTTCATGTAATTCTCAAGATTGTCGCAAAACTTAATGCAAATTACAGACACACTCACCGTTCTTAAGTTGATGGGATCCATCTCCTCGAGCTTCTGGAAATGACCTATTGTGTCTGTATCAAAGACACTCCCAATGAAGTATATTTTTCGGCAAAGTTTGGCATACTGCAAATACTGACATCGTTAAGTAATTTCACAAAATTACATGCTACTTAAGAATAGAAAAGCCTAAGAGGAAGCCCATGAATACAGAAATGTGACACCCAAAAAAACATTACATTGAAATCGTCGACAGGGTGCTTATTCGGTAGTACAATTTGACTTTTAATAGAGCATTTTTTATTGAATCATAAGAAATTACAACGTTCAATGGTCTCAGCATCTCAATGGTGTAAGTTACAAATCAAAGTGTGTTGCTAGAACCTAGGTGACTTCTTGTAACGTTTAAGATGAACGAATTAATTTCAGAAATTTTTTACATAAATAACTTCATGGAATACATTCTCAGAAGTACCTAACATCACCCAGAAGTGTGCAGTTTGCAACGGTGGAGCACAAAAGATAGATGACATAGAGAAACTTATTGAAAATTTTCACTTCCTACCAATGATGGACTGAGCCCAACCTTAAGTACTTCTTCATGGTGACAGGTAGTGACAATATACCCAACAATTTGGCAACTTGGATGTTCCTTTAACCACAAAAAAAAAAATCTCAATCCAAAGTTCCAAACTATTAATCTGAAGATCAATATATATTGATGCATGTTATGTTACAACTTAATCAACAATGTTAGCCAACAACTACTTGCACACACACGCGCATGAAATCGAGTTGGCGCAATGATTGAGTCTAGATAACCTGCTTGTCATCCCAACAACAACAAAACCCTTACACTAGAGAAAATAAACTTGGGGTTTGCACCACAATCCCCGTCTCTCTACTCAAAAACCCCTCCCATTATTACATATAATGATCTTAAAAAAAAAGAACGAAGAACAACAAAACAAATAAATTTGAAATTCATACTCTCTGGGCGTCAAAATCTCAATCATATATATAATGGAATCTCAAAGGTAAAAGTCCATTCGCGTGCATTACTCTCTTGTCTTCTGTAAACTTGGCTCCATGCTAAATCAACTCTATTCTAATTTGAAATCTCGTAAGATGAAGAAAAGTGTTATTTTCGACCGAGAGCAAGCAAGGGTTTAGAATGAGTTTCTTCGCTTCTAAGACTTTTAGTGCAACAAATTAAATATTTTTTTGAATAAAGCCTAAACCAAAATTGATCCTAAGACATATGCAAAGAGGGAATTTGAAGACATCTGCCAACACTGTTACGATATTATGTTTGAAGGCATGAAAGAACTTATCAAGAAGCAAAAATTTAAAAGTTATTGTCATAACACACATAAAAATCACTTTCAAGAAAGATTCAAATGGTAATAAGATAAGCGAAATAATACAAAGGATCAAGAACTGTCACTCAACTTGGTATTGAGTGCACAATTGTAAGTACACTGAGTAACATCTTCTTCAACCCATTGGGAGTCGAGACCTATATGTAACTTCGAGTCAAACTCTAACACATTCTATGGGACGCGAGTTGCGCCTGCGAGACAAACGCCGGACAATAAGAAATTTAACAGCATAATAGATTCAATTAAAAAGCAAAAAGGAACCTTAGTCATAAAGATAAGTCATGCACTGTCAAAAAAACATTGTAGGATCATAGAGGAAGGCAAAAAACAAAAATGAAAGAAAGTGAAAATAAAAATCTTCAGTCATTTCATGTGTTAACCATCAGGCGCATAAGATTAGAACTCAAAAGAGGTTTGAATACAACTTATTCCAAATTGCATATTAATATATCCAGCTGGACCTATGACAGAAAAAAAAAAAAAAAAAAAAAAAAAAAAAAAAAAAAAAAAAAAAAACCAATTCATGTAGGCCTTGATGCCCTTTCCTGGTTTGCCAGCATCGTGCAAATAAGGTTACTCCAAAAGGAAACTCCAATCCTTTAAATTCTCTTTAGAAAAATGATATGCTTGGTGTTATATAGAGTCATCTAGAGTGTGGGGAAGGATTGTACTTTAGGCAAGGTAACCAAGTATGTGTTGTACTTCTACCTCAAGATGTCAAGTCATGGGAACTGGGAAGTAGTAATTACTAGATGCTCAGAGAAATCCAGAATTGGTGGAACATATATAAATCATAGAATGGTAGTTAGAATAAGAACTCACTGCAACAACCCCAAATACACCATTTGGATAGTGATCACAAGTGTGCAAACAAAAATGAAAACATCAAATAGTAAACACTGTATAATCCTCAAAAACGGAAGTTGGATTAAAGAAAATTTACAAATGTTGGCACAACCCACAAACACACAAAGAGTATATGGTCGAACATAAAAAGAAAAATTGATGCAACTGATTCAGTCATGTGATTTGTACAATGAAGAATAAAATTCAGAAGAAAGAATACAGATTATGTTGATAGTATAAAATAAGAAATTATAAGCAGTGTACCTTGTTCCACTCAAGTGACTCAACCAAAAGCACATGGAGACTATGCTTCTCCAATTGTGAAGGATAAAAACCCCCAATGTTTACAACAATGTGGCAAGATGGTAAAATTAGTGGACAACACAACTCACTGTTAACTTCCAATGCAAAACACTATAGCCTTGTCAACAAGGTCGTCTTTCCATCTTCACTGAAGAATTTCTTAATTGTGCTCCATAGGAAATTTGATAAACATAAATTAAATTATCCTTTCAGCTGACTTGCCTAATCTTTCAACGTTGTAATTCTGCAATAAAACAAATCAAACAATAAATTGAAAATAAAAATTTCAGATAGCTTGGGGCTTCAATGAAACAAATAGATGAAAATTAGGTATCCACTGACCAAAATATGAAAAAACCAAATCCCAACAATGAAATCTCACAAAACTCAAAACCTCTCAAGGATCGAATTGAGCATCAAACTAACCTTTTCTCAGGAGAATAATCGTTGATGCTGAATTAAAAGCAAAACCCTTGGACAAATTAAACTTCAATTCAAGAGTAGGAGAAAATATAAATTTTTTTCATTTTGTTATCTTTTACTGTTGGCAAAAGAAAGTGGGAGAGACGTAGAGTGGAGATTGAGAGGGAGACGAAAAGAGAACGGACTCTGTGTATTTACAGTAATTAAAGACACGTGATTAATATTAAGTGGGCATTTATTGTGTGGGCATACAATTCAAAATACCGTGGATTTGGTTTTTTAATTAACCACCACATGATTACCCTATTAAATAATGTTAAGCAACACTTTAATTGAAAGACAATATCTGCACTACGAATTTATATGAGTGTAAAAAGACCATATAGTCATTCTTAATAGTATTTAGGTGTTTGATTTAATTATTTATTTGGAGTATTATGTGTAAAAAAAATACCTGAATGAATTTAAGGGTCCAAGTTAGTTATAGGAGATACATAAGGTAAAGTATTTTCCTCCTAAGATTTTTCTATTCATTTTCAGTTTTGAGAAGGTAAATATTTGCATGATATTGGTATTGGGTGCTGATGGAATCATATATTGTTTTCTAAGGTGAGTTTGTTTTTTCAATTGGGGGTATGCCCATATCCAAAATTCCACTCAGTAATTTTTGTTTTTGGCCTGAATATATGCTTTTTTGTTTATAATCTTTTTAGTACAAATCATATATGGTCTGTTCACTGTATAAACATACCAACAAATTTGGAACTCTAGGTTTCAATAAGTTAGTAAATTTTAGAAGTTGACCGGCATTGACGAAATCATTAGATTTATAAAAAGTTTATATTTCTTATTTGAATTTATGTTTTGTCGTGAGGAAAGTGATTTCTGCTACTGAATTTGCATTTTCGTTAGTTTCTAAATTATTATTTGTGACTGAACTGTTGACATAATTTTCAACTTGAATTTTAATTTTGCACTGGGTTTGGTACAAGTTTGAATTGCGATAAGGATTTTAATTATTATGCAAGATGGAAGTTTAGCCCAATTTTACTAGTTCACAAGTCAAAGGAATGTTTTTTGTAAGTAATATTTTCATGTTCATTTTGCGAATATGGGAATCTAAATGTAGCTTTTAACACGTTAGAAATTTGAGATCATGTGTTTAGACTTTTAAGCAAAATTTGAGCATTGCTTCTATACCAAGTGATGATTATACCTCTTATATTCACCTCATAGTTTTTTCATATTTGGAAGGTTTAGGTGTATGGATCCGTGTGGAAAGCATAAACCAAGATTCCCATTTATAGGAACACTATCAAATTAGGACTTTTCCATTTGTTAGGGGTGCAAACGGATAGGTTCGGATTCAGATATGCATGTATCCGAATCCGAATCCGAAAATTTATACCGATATCCGAATCTGAATCCGAATTGGACGAATATTAAAAAATTTATCTGAATCCAATTTCGGATATCGAATAATATCCGATCCGAAAATTAATATTAATTAAAATTTTATTTGCTTTGAATAATTCATTTTACCACTATAAAAACTATTATAAATATATATTTTTGTCATTTATTATTATTATTTTGTTATTATAGTTTTATATTATTAGTTTATGATTTTATATAATATTTTATACAATAATAAATTAATTAATTAATTATATATAATAACTATTAATTTTTTAAATCGGATCGGATATTTTCGGATGCGGATATGACAGTATCCGAAACCAGTTCGGACATAAAAAATTATCCAAATCCGATATCCGATATCCAAAATTTTCGGATAATATCCGATTTTTCAAATACAAATTCGAATCGAATTTGAATATTTGGGTATCCACTTGCACCCCTACCGTTTGTGAATGCCTCTCTTCATTGGCTGACGTAGGAACATTTTTAGGAACAAGGAGCCCACGAAAGGTAAGTATTTTCCCTTTTTCTTTTAAGACATAATTAGTTTGTTCATAATTTTGTTTGTTTTTTAACGTGTTGTTTAGATATGGCACCTTTGAAATGTGTATTCAATATGAATCACATCCGGTAGAATAAAATGTCTAAATTCAAAAGACGCAATATAAGCAAATAGTTAATGAAACATGAACAACTAAATATTTAGATATTTATTATGTGCCACCTGTCAGCTCTGTTTAAGCTCCAAGAGAGAACACATAAATTTCTATCATTTTTACTAGTGTGTAATAAGGAAGAATTGATAAGTTGTGAAGTGTGCTTAGGATTGGATTTTCTTATGAAATCTTCTTTACTTGGATTAAGATCATCATACCGGTAAGTTCAATCAAATTAAGAATGAATGAATTTAGTTTGTGATTCCTTCTTTCCACTCTTTGCATAGCTACACCAGCTTACAGATGCCCAATTCATTCATGGATCTAGGAGTAAGACTTACGAATAATGGCTAGCGGGATTCCATATTCAATCGGAGTTGCCTTAGCTGGTTTCCAGAGGGAAGGCACTAAAGACTCTTTATAGTCGTTTATGCCCTTATTTGGCTCCAAGAAACATTTCATAGTACAAGTAAAACAAGCTCACAAGCTAAATTATTAGAATGATAATGCATGACACCACCGACGGATTACAAAACGTAGCTAATATTGGGAGCAAGTGAACAAAAAGTAGAGTTTCCCCAACGCTTTGAAAGTGTTGTTGAATAAGGTCACCACTTGCAACACTAAAAGCGTAGCTACTACACTTCAAATAACTTTAAAAAGATTTTAAAAAAATATTAAGTGCAGAAAAATTATCAACAATGCTTACAAGCGTCGCAGATAATGTCCTGATTATAACTTACCAAGACAGAGTTGCTACACTTTAAAGTGTTGCCAATGATGTGTATTAGCAACCCTTTAAAAGCGTCGGAAATAAAAACGTTGCAAAAAGACCCATCTGTTGTAGTGTGACGACTCACATACTGGGATCGGAATTCCATGAAAACCAAATCTGGTTTTCAGAGGAGGTATAATGGAAGAGCAAATGCTAATGTATATGGGAGCTATTAACACTCACTTATCGGCGCTTTTGGTTCTCATGTGTATATGCTTGCTGCAAGTGTGCTATGATTTTGACTGATTCTAGTGACTTATAATTCAGGATGAGGAGGTTGGTTTTGCATACATAAGTCAGCGTGATACTCGTGATAAACTTCGGCCTCGATCTACAACCACATGACAAATTTTGAAAAATGATAATATCTTACAAACCTCAATATACATATTCTTTTTGTTTGTCATGATGCTCTCCCATTAGTTCATATAGTTTAAGCATGCAAATTTCAAAGGCTATTGTGAATTGTAAGTACGTTTATATAATTTTAGAAACAAAAACTATGTCCATATACTCTCCAACAAGTTTTATTCCTTTGGCATTCACGTGCAGAGCACATGCATTATTGCTAGTATTAATAATAGTTGTCATTTTCTACAACATAACAAACATATATATCCAAGCAATTTAGTTACGAAACATTGAAACCAATTGAACTGTCCACATAAGTACCTTCATTTACTTGCTCGTGGATTCCACAAAATTACATTTCAAACTTTAAAATACACACACCGTGGCATGACAATTTAAATATTGTCCAAAAAGTATGAGAGTAAAGCTTTTGGATTAATTTATTACTAAGGAAGTAAGAGTGGGGGATATAAAGTACATAAAAAATAACAAAACAAAATATAATTTTCATTCAATTTATTTATTTATTTTAACAACCAACGAAACGTATGGCCCTTCAAAGATTCGATTCGCGAATAATTCGACGAATTGCTAATAACAAGAGTTGGGATGAAAGAGTAGTGGTGTCGGCTAGGAATAAGAACATGAGAATGTAAAGTTTCGTTATGTTTTATTCTAAGATCTAACGGCTAAGGTGAATTATTAGCATCTAATGGTCAAAAACTTTAAAAGTATTTATCAAACCATAAGTAGCAGTTCGGGTCGGATATTACGGGTTATAAATTTTGGAAACCGAAATCTAAACAGACCCAGTTAGTTACTCATCTTTTCAAACCGAACTGAACCGGTTATTATATATAAACCGAACCAAAACTGCCCGGTTAAGTTCGTGTCGGTTTAGTCCGTTCAGCCGGTTTTTTGTACACCCCTAGTATTTTATTTTATTTTCACTAAAATTGGCACACCCCTATATAGCCTTTGTTTTTAATTTTTGGCACCAACTCAACTTCCCTTTATTTCAACCAGTAAATTGATTTGTATATCTGCTTAAGCCTGCTTCTTCTTCTTCTTGCACATTACAAAACCGTATCCATAACAATTATTGAAAGAAGAAATAACCATTAACTGGTTATCCAAAAGATTGATAACAATTAAATTATAACCATATATACATGATCCATCAATTCCTTGTTTGCGGCAGAACCATCAAAGATCGTATTATTTTTGGTACCTGACCCACAAATTGATATAGACATTAACTTCAGGTAATGACAGTATTCTACCAAGTGACTTCGTAGCTGAAAAAAAGGAGGCTAGAACTAAAAAATGGACAGAGTTAGCTGCTAGTAATTAACTATACACGGAAATATTGACGGTGATGTCTTGTAGTACATAAACATTGGACAAATAGGATCGAAGGCAAACAATGATTTCCAAATTATCTATAAATTTTATGGATGAAAATATCAAATCCATATACCAACCATACTTTGAAAAGAAAAGGAAAACACTTAGCTTGTATATATATATATATATATATCTATCTATATAGCCATTCCATATTTCCATCTCGCACACGCAACAAAGACATAGTTTGTTTTCTCATTGACATTTTGCTGCATGATTTAAAATTATATAAGTGGGCACTAACTAACAACCATGAGTTACTTTCTGTTTTGTAGCACGGGATATTAATGTATACTAAGACTTCAAGGGACAATTGTTGCTACGAGATTTTAAACTACTGTACGCAAATAGCTGTAAAATATACAGACCACCGAGTGGTCGGATCCTGTATGGATCCGGTAGCAATCCATGCCGGTGGAAGTCGGATAACGTAGCATTCATGCCGCTCTTCAGTGGCGGAGCCAGGGGGGGCCAGGGTACGCCCTGGCTCACCCTCAATTTCTTCCAAAAAAAAATGACTACTATATATATGAAAATGATTTTGTTACTAAACCCTCACTGTAACTGACCAAAAATAAAAACCCCCTTCCCCTAACTAACATAAGAAAGCTCTCCATTTCTAATTTTATGTATTTTGGTAAACAACACTTTTGGCAGTGTTTTTCCTCGTTTGGAAAAACAAAAAGATGAAAAGAAAAAAAAAGTAATAACATTTTCAAATCTCAGTCCCAATAATTATATGTATGTATGTTTATTGGTATGTTTTCTAAACCTTAATTCCCCAAACTCTTTATTTTTTAGTTTTTTTATAATAAATTTTATTAGTTATAATTCAATTTTGTACGTAATGAATTCAATCCATCGATTTTGAGTCCATTACAATTTTAATTTGTTGCATAAAATTGTAGTAAATTTACTTTTGAATCTACTTAAAGCATTGATTGGAATTTTGGGATTAAATGAAAACGAAAACGAAAACAATTAAAATAAATGCTAAAGTGACCACAAAAAAAATATACTGGTGTCTAAACATGTATAGTTTAAAACAATGGTGGGATCATAAACCATGTTGGCGCAACAAGCTAGTTTGAAAATCCAAATTTTGCTTACCCACTATAGATTTTTGAGAAAGCGTAAACATGAGAATTATGTTCCCAATCCAGAATTTGTAAACGCTTTGTAAGTCTGTAACACCATTTTTTGTTATTAATATTAATTACCCTTTAGCCAAAAAAAAAATGTCTAAACATTGTATAATATTTTTATTAGCCTATGTTTTTTTTTTTCCCAATGCCTTTTGGACTATTTTCCTTACAGTTCTAAAGAATTCATTGTTTTTTTTATTTGTGGAATTTTAAAGTGGTTTCCATAAGCATATATATTTGTAAGAAGCATATATTTGTAGGCACTTTCTTCTTAAGTTCCTAATTTTCTAAAGCTAAATATCCGTGTAATTTTTTTTTTTCTCCTAAATCGATCTATTAAGCAATGTAGTCTTTTGTAATTCCAAAATTTACATATCTTTTGTGATGGGATTCGAATTGTGCTTTTTTTTTTTTTTACTTTGTAAAAAATATGCAAGGGAAAACAAAAATTCGACAAATTGGGTGTTATCTTATTTTAGTTTTTATATAGTGACTAGTTGTGGCTCACCCTCACCCAATTTCCTGGCTCCGCCACTGCCGCTCTTTAAAGTATGAAGATAGCTTATTAGCAAAGTCTGTAAAATTTTTGGGTGATGATACTAGAAGTCTGGAACTCGAATCTTGCCAGCATCAAAAAGTTACCGATCTCATTTAAAAACAGATTTGCCAAAATATATATATATATATATATATATATATATATATATATATATATATATATATATTGTTTTCACGGAGACGTGCTGCCATTCATGTTCACATGACTCCAGTCATCATTGGGACGAGATAAACTATAGAAATTGAATTTGGTACACTGTCTACAAAGTATTAACTTGCAAGTTGCAAAGTAGATTTTTGTTGCTTGCTTAATAGGATTTAAATGCTGCCATGCCAAATTGCCATATGTACAACTTATCCATTTTCCAAATGGTCCCTTGCTCGTGACACTTTCATAAAATCCATGAAGAAGTGGCCACCTTTAAATTTGTAGGAATAATCAGCTCGACACACCCACGCGAAATTTCAATTCATATATTTATTTCATTAATTCTTATAAAACATTTTCTGTAAATATCTATTTCTTTTTTGAATGATGATTTCTTCTTGTTAAGATCGTGATATCCACATAACCAAAAATATTTGAAGAGATTGTGCAGAAACTCGACTACACAAAGATCAGAAATGTGGCTTTGGTAAACCAAAATGTGAATTTTTCGCAATAGCCATATTTTGGGCTAAATGATCAACCTCCCTAAATATCAAAATTTTGCCATGTAACAGCAAGCAACGGTTTTGTATTGATCCTTCTCAAGGGCCACTACATCTCTTTGTAACCTTTTCTTTTCTTCTTTTCTTTATAATACAACTGCTCACCTTAGCTATAAAAAGAAAAAGAAAAATCACAAAATATAAACTACCACATAGGCACAAAAAATCACACATTAGCAGGAAAGGTTGGTGGATGATCTTAACAGCCACATAGGCACACCGTGTTTATTTAATTGACGGTGATTAGAAACTGTTTCAAAAGTACGTTTATTATTAGCATTTTTGCACTTTTGGCGAAGTGTTAACTGTATGATTTTTCTTTTTCTGTTGCTTTAGTTTAAATTTTATTTTGACATTTTTGTCTGCCTCTCTTCCCTTTAGCAAAGAGGTGAAAAGGATTTCACATTGTATATTAAACTCTTTTAACTTCATCTCACGCATCCATCCAGATTTTTTATAAATAACTATCATCTGTTCCAAACCAATTCATATTTCCATCTGAAGAAGCATAGTTGCCCAGCCAGGTGTGTGGGCGGAGTTAAATTGGATCTAGGTTCCCTGCTTTCGAAGAATGCTTTAATTAGGTCCTACCACTAGTCCACTAGTAACAATAATGGACGCCATGTCCTCTTCCCTTCTCACAAACGCATTCCGCCACCCAAAATGCATCCGATCTTCATCTAAGTTCAATACAACATCTCCTTCTCTACCTCACAAGTACATCACTACTACCCCTTCCTTCCACATCTCCTCCGCTCTTGTTATTCAGCAAGACAAACCCCAAGAAGACCCTGAATCAAGTTCGACCACTCTTACTAATGAGCCAACATCAGCACTGCATCAACAAACAGTCATAGGTAGACGTAGTCCTAGTGCCGCAACAGTAACAAAAACGTCCACGAAGGCACCAGCACGATCACAACATTCTAAGAAGAGTCGTCGGACAGCACCACTGCAAACAAGCACCACGTCCATGTTATTTAGCGCATTGGATGACATTGTGAACAACTTTATCGACCCTCCTCTTCGTCCCTCCGTCGATCCAAAGCATGTACTCTCAAACAACTTTGCTCCCGTCGAGGAGCTTCCTCCTACAGATTGTCCCTTGATTGAGGGTACTCTGCCATCGTGCCTAGACGGTGCCTACATCCGAAATGGACCGAATCCGCAGTACCTCCCTAAAGGACCATATCACCTATTTGATGGTGATGGCATGCTGCACTCCATCAGGATATCAAATGGGCGTGCCACTCTCTGCAGCCGCTACGTTGAGACCTATAAATACAAAATCGAGACTGAAACTGGCTCTCCGGTTTTTCCAAATGTATTCTCTGGATTCAATGGCCTCCCTGCCATGGCTGCACGCGGAGCTCTCTCAGCTGCAAGAGTCTTGTCTGGCCAATTCAATTTAACCAATGGCATTGGTCTAGCCAACACAAGTCTTGCTTTCATTGGTGACAAACTCTTTGCCTTAGGAGAGTCTGACCTCCCTTATCAAATTCGAGTCACTTCAGATGGCGATATAGTGACAATTAGACGCCATAATTTTGGCGGCGAAGTCTCTTCCATGAGCAGCATGACGGCTCACCCTAAAATAGATGCACAGACAGGCGAGACTTTTGCATTCCGGTATAGCCCGATGCCTCCCTTTCTTACCTATTTTCGAATTGATGAAAATGGATCAAAGCAGCCAGACGTTCCCATATACACCTTGACAAGCCCAGCATTTATCCATGATTTTGCGATCACAAAAAAGCATGCAATTTTCGCAGATATACAAATAGGTATGACTACCAATCCATTGGAGCTATTAGGAGGTAGTGGATCAGTGGTCGGAGCAGACAAAAAGAAGGTACCAAGGATAGGTGTGATCCCAAGATACGCAAGCGATGAGTCAGAAATGAAATGGTTTGACGTGCCAGGATTCAACATCATCCATGCCATTAATGCCTGGGACGAAGAGGATAGTATAGTGCTTGTAGCACCAAACATACTCTCTGTAGAGCACACCTTAGAGAGGATGGAGCTGATCCATGCGTCGGTTGAGAAAGTAAGGATAAACCTTAAGACTGGGATGATAACGAGATCTCCAATATCCACCAAGAATCTTGATTTTGGTGTTATCAACCCGGCCTTCATGGGTAGGAAGAATAAGTATGGTTACCTTGCGGTGGGAGACCCAATGCCAAAAATATCAGGGGTAGTGAAGTTAGATTGGTCAATCAGAGGAGGAAGGGAAGTAGGTTGTAGAATGTTCGGTAATGGGTGCTACGGAGGGGAGCCATTCTTT
The DNA here is from genome assembly GCF_015680905.1 of Coptis chinensis. Taxonomy (NCBI): domain Eukaryota; kingdom Viridiplantae; phylum Streptophyta; class Magnoliopsida; order Ranunculales; family Ranunculaceae; genus Coptis; species Coptis chinensis. The sequence continues at coordinate 37,468,561 of NC_141456.1, read as the reverse complement.
GTACCTAAAACAAAGGACCAACAGAATACCGACGAATTGGAAGAGGACGACGGGTACTTGGTAACGTATGTGCATGATGAGAATTCAGGGGAGTCTAGGTTCTTGGTGATGGATGCTCAATCACCAACTCTAGACATTGTAGCATCAGTCAAGCTTCCCCGGCGGGTACCTTACGGCTTCCATGGGCTCTTTGTGAGGGACACTGATCTCACAAAGCTGTAAAAAGTTAGCAGTTGAATAAATAAAGTAACACCCCAGAAGTCAAAGCAATGGTCCCCGTCCCTTAGAAGCATAATGACGGTTGTGCTTTAGTAATTAGTATATTAATCAGTAGTGGGCAAATACACGAATTTATTAAATATTTTGTGTGCTGAAAAGGTTTTATAAAATGTCTCACACAATTTTCGAATCAGAATATGTTTTTATTGAAAATAAACTTAAATACGTCAAAGAGTAGCGATTATAGTACATAAGTACTTGGAAACTAAGGGATCAAATTGAGAAAACCCTTTCACTTTGTGGTTAAGGATATTAAGTCGTAATTTTCAAATAAAATTATCTTAAACTCGATCTAACTTGTATAATGGTTTTCTTAGATTTATGGTGATTTAGCGGTAAATCATCACCGCTCAGCTTACGTAATTATGTGTACAAATTACTAAAATATCTATCAAATCACTAAAACAGATTGATTGTTTATATATCCTCAAAGAATGCACTACTCCCACTTAAAAAGATTTATCACATGAACGTGTTCTACGATGAATTGATGAATACAAAAAAAATTCTCTTTCAAGAAAATGTGTTCACCTACTTAAAATAATCCCCCAAGTATTTTCTCTTTTTCTAGGTGATTGTTTGTATACATGCAAAATATACTTATTCAATTCCAACATGAATAACAGAGAAGATCATGTCATTCTATGTCTTTCATCAATGTGAACATATCAAAGTGTTAACGTAAGATTGGTTGGGTAAAATGAGTAATGGCCATTAATTTTCATATTTGAACAATCTAATAATCAAATGGATAGAAGAAGAGTGTGTCTTTCAAATAACATTCCATTTTCCAAACTTGAAGCTTCTAACACACTTTGAACTAACTTACAATAAAATGTTCAAATATTCCATTTTATTCCACATTTTTCCTTATTTCTTATAGTAGATTTATCTATCTCAATGTTTCTGCAAGCACATTGCAAAACAAAGTTCAGATAAATAAATAGTACCACAAAGTTCTTCCAATATTGTACTAATATTGAAAGGATTAAGTTTGATGGTATCAATAAAGTGCCACAAAAATAATTATAACAATAATTCACACAAACACTCTTCACTCTTTTAGACCAAATAATTATTATCGATCAATTACCAGTAGAACACTCATAAGAAGTTTTAAGCTTTGATATATTTTACTCCAAAATTATTAAAATTCCTACAACCAAAAAATATTTAGGTGGCTCTCTTTGCAACCAAAGTTTGTTGCGTATCGAATAAAGGTTGTTGAGCTATTGTAAGTTCAATTGTAGTTCCATCGCTTTGAAATACTCATCACAATGCAAATTTAATGATAGCTTTCTTATGCAATACCAAGGGTATCTCATATAGGACATCATATTATTATATAACTTGGCAAGATCCTACTTCATGATGATATAGACATTCTATAAGCATCTACACCCATTTATGAAGTTAGAGAGGTGAAACATACTTGGCAGGATTCTACTCCATGATATGGACATTCTATAAGCATCCTAACCCATATCTTTTAGCATTATCACATCTTCTTGCACTTAGAATGAGCACAAATTTTGAAAATTTATTTTTAGCACTATCCCATCTTCCTGTACTCGGGAAAAACAAGAACAAAATTTAGGAAACCAAAGACAGTCGCCTTGATCAGTTAATTTAATCCTCGCTCTTGAATGAAGTGATTTCACTCACCGTATCTTGTATTTGTTATAAGAGTCAGTTCCAATTTGTGTTCCAGGAGCTTAAATGAAATGTAAGAATGTTGTATATATTTAGTTCAAAGAAAGCCAATGTATTGTTTATAAATGAAATTAGTTAAGTACATATATTTAAGATTTTGCTTACCATTTGGGCCCTAAAGGAAACCGTCCCAAGTGCCAAATACAATTTTGCTTTTGAGTTCATTTGTGTTTCCCAATGATATCTAAATATGAAATCTAGATTGTTATAGTCAGCTCTTATTGTGATAGAAAAAGCTCTATGGATCCACATGTAAACGTACTCTATTGCTCTATATACATTGAATAGAAAAACAACATCACATGCATAACTATACATTACATCTACCTGTCTTCCAAATATGACTATCGGTGATCGTCTGATCCTTTCATAGTGTTCTTAAACCGATAGAAGTACAGTTCTCTACATTAATGAGAAAGAACTTGGGAGAGTTTACACCTTGGCATATGATCTCGTGTTAACTTTGACATTTTCTGAATTGAGTGTTCGAGTGTATGTATGTGAGAGGTTGTGTTTGGATGATTATTAGATATATCATTAGATTGTCTAAAGAAACAATGTTATACAAAGGAGCATAAATCAAATGTGCAAATAAAAGCACCCCTTCATAATAAGCCGGTGTTCTTTTTACATGTTTAGACTTTCAATATGTATTATCATATTATAGCCTACATGTGTTTGAAAATCAGAATGAGAACCAAGAAAGAAAAACAAAAAGGAAGAAAAGTGCATATGTAAAGAACTTGGGAGAGTTTGCACCTTGGCATTTGATCTCGTGTTAACTTTGGCATTTTATGAATCAAGTGTTTGAGTGTATGTATGTGAGAGGTTGGGTTTGGATGATTATTAGATATATCATTAGATTGTCTAAAGAAATAATGTCATACAAAGAAGCATAAATCAAATGTGCAAATAAAAGCACCCCTTCATAATAAGTCGGTGTTCTTTTTACAGGTTTAGACTTTTAATATATATTATCATATTGTAGCCTAGATGTGTTTGAAAATCAGAATGAGATCTAAGAAAGAAAAACAAAAAGGAAGAAAAGTGCATATGTTAAAAATGTGAGAGTGCGTGATGGATATTCGGGCACTTACTCGGGAAGTATATTGGTCTACTTCTTAAGAAGTTAATAACTAACAACAAATACAAATTCCAGGTATATGAAAGGGTTATGCGAATAACATTTTGAGTGTTCTAATTCGGTATATCACTATATCTCACATAATCCTTAGAGAATGTGGGGAACCGTCGGAAGCAGATTTTACACCCTATTATAAGTTCTTAATTGAAGAATATATAATGTTTTTGAGGCTGCATTAAAGATATATTCGAAATAAGTTGGTGATTTATCATAGACATTAAAAGTGTATGATTTGTAATATGGAATTAGCTTCTACAAACCACCTATTTTTTAACAATTTTTTTATTTGATCAAATATATAAGAATTGGAAAACTAAAAGTGTTTGATTCGTAATAGGAAATTACCTTCTACAAATCACCTATTTTTTAGCAATTTTTTTTATTTGATCAAATATATAATAATTGGAAATACACTCAAACTCTCTAAATATAAGAATTAGAAATACACTCAAACTCTCCAAAGAGGTTCCATGTACATGGGATTGTAGGCTATTAGAAAAGACTATCTTTCATATTAGAGTGCCACATAGGAAAGAGAAAATTATATCTCTTATATTAGAGTTCCACTATAGGGTGTTAAAATTGTTGACCCATATATGTTTTGTACCAAAACAGGACGTCGGACCCACTTGCTGATGTTAGCGAACAAATGTGAACTTCCTACCATGCCCTTCTTCCTCTCTAGTGTTAATACTATTTTACCCATGTGTTGAATCATGCGTAATTACTTTATTAGCTTCTTCCAAGTTAGTACCTCATCTTCTTTTCTCTCTACCCATCTTCTGCAGTTTGCTTCAGAAGAGGACTTGCCCTGATCTTCTTCTCCCTCTTCCACACACTCCAATGAAACACATTTTCCTCTCTTTTCCCTACCTTTCCTGCCCAATGTTCCCTATATTTCATTCTGTTTCTTTGGAACACCTGTTCTTGGAGCAGGAGAAACTCTTATCTCCACACTTCCCACCTAATTTAGTATCTTATAATTCCAGTATAGTGCCGTATTATATTCTGTCAAATCACCAGTATCAATATATTCATGAAATTTTATGATTCTTGTGAGGGTCGTGAAGAGGAGAGATCTGTAAGGGATTTTTATAGAAGGGAAAAGGCGAACAAGTGGTGGAAATGACATGTAGAGGAAGGGACTTTTGATGAATACTGGATAGTAAGGAAGAATTCGGTTGCGCTAGTGGCATGGTCCTGCTTTTAAGGGTTTCTTGAAATGGCATCCCCAATCACCAAAGTGCCCAGATATTGATACTCTGGCTCATTTGTGGAAGATTTTCATTGTGGCCGTGAATAAGCTGTATAAGTTCAAGCTAGACACGGAAACAGTAGTTAGTAAATACTTTTACAATCTGGTTGTGGAAATCGATTTGTTGAGGTCCTGGGGTTTTGACGCCAATTTCATAGCTAAATATCTTTGGGAAATGGTATGTGATTGTGAAGAAGTTTTAGACATGTCTACTTATTGTATTGAAAAGAACATTCAGAGCCTAAATGTACTTTCTGGAAAGTTTTCAGTTGGTTTTGCGAAGATTGAATGTAAGCACAAGTCTATGACAATACAGAAGTTGCGATGGGTACAAATTCTAACAGATGGTCTGTTAGGTAAATGTCATGTTGGTGGACTTGGAAAAGAAATCGATCCTGTTAGAGTTGAGTTAGTTTGTGCGGCCAGAAATATCAAAATGGCTATGATAATGATGTTTCTTCGCTCTCCCACTTTCATTTCAACATTTAACTTTCTAGGTGGATTCGATACTCTAGAAGAATTTTCTTTGTCTGCACCCTATCCAGAGGTTACACCACAATCATATCCCCTAGCGCCTCGTGCTGGATTGATGGTGATTTCAATGTCCTTGTCACTTTATAGTGTCGGAGAGGTTCTATATAATGTCTGGTTGTAATTAGATTACAGTTGGTATTAATTAATTAGTCGTATTGTTTGTTGTTACTTGTTACAGTCGATGAAATGAAAACACTCTGACATGGATTCAGAGATGGGCATTTCCGAGGAGATAGAATTTGATGCTTTTAATTTTCTTACAAAAAGACGAAGACTAGAAATCGTCCAAGGTGTCTGGTATCCTCCAATGCCAAAGAAGCGCTCCATAATTTATATGCTCCCCTGTGGAAGAGTGGAATAAGAAAACCACTACTAGTGGTGAATTTAAGTTTTGGTACAGTGGTAGCCTAACCCGCTGATAAGTGCTCAAAAAGTATAATTTAACCCTCGATTATGCCTCTTGTTTAGCCATCTTAGTGGACTAATAGTGTTTGTAAGTTATGTTTTATGATTTTATATGTGAAAGAGAGAGTTTTGTGGAATATTAGAGAAAAAGGGGTAAAACGGAGCAATTCAGAGCATTAAGGATCACATGGGAAGCCTGTGGACAATCATGGAGAAGGCCAAGGAATTGAAGCTATTAAGGATGCGACTTGGACCTATTTTAAAGCCTATTTGGAAGCCCAAGGCCAAAGGATTCATTGCTTGGACCAAAGCCCGCAAAAGAGGATAGAAGTATAGAGCAAAAGAGGGAAAATAGACTTCCGCGTTTGGGACGCATGGATCATGCGTCCAGATGCAATGCTCGCGTCTAAGACGCAAGGATCGTGTGTCTAGATGCATGAAACAACACTGTAGCCACTTCTTTCACAGATTTGGAGATGAAGTTGGACTCTAAAAGAAGTTGATTTGTACTAGGAAACAAATGGCAGTTTGGAATGCTTCTAGAACTCATTGTAACCCCTATAAATAGAGGACCTAAGTGCCTCATGTATTTGGCAAATTCACTTATACTCTTGTCTCTCGAACTTGAGGTAGAGAGAGATTAATAACAAAAGATTTGGTTTTAACTAGTCGAGTTTTAATAAATTAGTCTTTCTAGTCTTATGTTCTTCGACTCTTCTTCTTCTCGTTCTTCGTGTGTTCTTCCTTCTTTATGGAAGGCTAATCTTCTCCTTCAAGGGAGAAGATGAAGCCGGTGCTTAGGGTTTGATGATTCTTCTGGTTCATGGTGTTCTTCAATCAAGTTAATTCTTTATGTTTTTAGTTATTAGTTACATTTGCCCAGACTAGGGGATGGAAGTATATATTAAGGTTTTTATTTATTGCAATCGTATCATGCTAGTTTAGGGTTTTATTTATTGCAATTGAATATTTGCTAGTGACATGCTTTTATTTATTGTAATTGAATATTATACTATTATTCTCTACTTTTCTTCTAGTTGTGTAATGTTTTAGAGTAAGGGAAGTATTCCTTGTGTTTGCCTTAGATGGTGATTCATTGAATAGCTGCCCAAGCTCACATAAAAAGAAAGAAGATACTAGTAACTTAACATGAACATAGGAACAACCTTAAGTAGAGTTATTCGTTAATGATGTTTCGTCCAAGAGGGGATCGGCACTCTCTCGATTGCCTAATTGTAGTCTACTTGTGAGAACAACCATGAAGCAAAAGGTCATTGAATCAAAAGTATTAGTGGATTCTAATATCTTGAATTTCCTCTCTTATAAATTCTCAATAGTTTAATTAGTTTAGTTTAGTTTAGCATTAGAATCTAAAATCTATAATAATAGTATTTAATCCCTCAAACCCCCTTTCCAGTCATGTCCTTCATATAAACATACACTTAAAAGTGGAACGATACCCTTCTCATCATTTACTTATTGAGGGATAATTAGGTTTTGATACGCTTCTATTTTGTTCAACGACCATTATCTATCTACATCATCCATATACCATCTCATATACACAAAAGGAGCGCGTGTCAAATCTATCAACAATTTCAAAGGAAAAGTGATTGAAGAATATCATTATAGTTGGGAGCGATTCAACAATCTGCTAGTCTCGTGTCCACATCATGGATATCACAAGAGCACATTGGCTCATTTTTTCTATCGAGGACTCTCGATGATGAACAAGCAGATGATATTGTCAATGCACAAAGACAAGTTTACATCAATGGATGGAGAGGAAGCTTACAACTTTCTCGAGAATTTAGCTGATGAAACACAACAATGGACTACTAGCAACGAGGATGTAGCTAGAATGGAGGGGGAGCCAAAGCAATTTGGTTACCAAGCACACGAACAATCAGATCAAGAACTGAAGTCTACATTGGCAAGTCTAGCCATCAGCATTGAAACTCTGAGTAAGAAATTTGACCAGTTCTCCATGAATCCCTCCAAGATCAACAAGTCTCAAGCTAAATCTCTCCCAGTCATGCAAGCTAGCCGATACTGCAAAGTCTGTTCGGACACTTCCCATGCAACTCTAGAATGTCCTGGTTACTATCAACATGCATCAGTTGAAGAGTACAATATATATAAACTCATTTCAGAGGCCCAACCAAGGTGGTAATAACTTTCAAGGCAATTATTGGAGACAAAATGCTGGACCCCCAGGTTCTCAAGATCAAAGTTATATTCCACAAACAAGTCAAGCTTCACAGTTGGTTCCTTAACAACAGAACTCTCCTCTTCACAGAACTCTCCTTCCATTAATGTACTGATACTGGTGATTTGAGTATAATGGAATTATAGGGCTTATAAGATACTGGTGATTTGAGTATCTTGGTGATGAGAATATACAAAGACTATAATGGAATTCAAGGGAAGTGTGGGGATAAGAGTTTCTTCTGCTCCAAGAACAAGTGTTCAAAAGAAACATAAGGAAATGGAGGGATCATTGGGCGGGAAAGGTAAGGAAAAGAGAGGGAAATGTGCTTCATTGGAGTGCGTGGAAGAAGGAGAAGAAGATTAAGTCCTCTTCTGAAACATACTATAGACGATGGGTACAGAGAGAAGAAGATGAGGTCCAAATTTGGAAGATGAGGTCCTAAGGGTAAAATAGTATTAACACTAGAGAGAAAGAAGGGCATGATAGGAAGTTCACATTTGTTTGCTGACATCAGCAAGTGGGTCCGACATCTTGTTTTGGTACAAAACATGGGTCAACAATTTCAACGCCCTATTGTGGTATATCTGCTAATTTGGGGTCCGATTCATGTATTTGCCATTTCTGCAATGTGAATGGCACCCTGATTATCACAATAAACTGAGATGGGAGAATAATGAGGTACTCCAAGATCTCTGAGCAAGAATTTTAACCATTGCAATTCACAGGCGAGAGTAGCAAGCGCACGATACTCGGCCTCGGCAGAAGAACGTGAAACAATAGGTTGTTTTTTTGTTCTCCAAGAAATAGGATTAGTACCTAACAAGGTACAATAGCCCGTTGTAGAACACCTAGTAGTTGGACATCCTGCCCAATCTGAATCACAAAAACCACTTAGATGCAATATGCTGCTCTTAATTTTCCTAAATCTGAAATACGTAACAAAAATACCAATACATATAATCGATTTGGTGGAACAAGTAAGCAAAACTTCTCCAGCAAAGGTCTAAAAGGGCGTCCTTATTGTGATCATTGCGGCAATCATGGCCACACAAAGGCGATCTGTTACAAGATTTATGGAGTTCCTTGTTGTGATCACTGTGGGAAAGAAGGTCACACAAAGGAAAAATGCTACAAGATTCATGGCTTTCCTCCAAAAAAGATTGAATCCACTTCTCTTGTTGTTTCTACTCCAAGTACCTACGAAAATGTTGGTTTTAAGTTGACTTCACCACCATTTTCTCAGGAGTAGTATAGCAAGTTGTTGGCTCTACTCTCATCACGTAGTGTTGTGTTATTTTGAATAAAGCAATAGGTGAACTTGAGCTTGGGCTTGGGCTCTTTGATCCCTTATCTTCTTTTTGGTAAACCTGTTTCCTAATAGGGTTGGAAACAAAATTGGATATGGATTGGGAAACAGAAACGTAGTAGAGTAGTAGACTCCAATCCCTATAAGGAAAATGAATCAGTTCCCTACAAAAGTGAATCTACTAGTGCTCCACGTTTCTTGTCTCTATAAATACTCCTATACCAACAGCCTATAGTATCTGAAAAACTAATTTTCTAAACTACGTTTTGGGCAATTATAAGATCAGTATCGTGGTTCTTCCTTTTCTTCTTTGGTTTATCTGCAGTAAACAAAGGAGAGTAATAACTGGTTGTTGTATCATGGGGGTTTACGTGGTATGTCTGCATAAAGAGAAACATACGCAAAACAACCTTAAAGAGAGCATACCGATCCGTGCCTCAACCAACCTTTTTTATATTCATTGTTTGTTCTTGTTACGAAAATTATATTCCAATAATTTCAAGGTTGTTTGACAATGAATACGAAGAAAGGTTAAGGTTTGTTTATCGGTTTTCGTTTATGGGTTAAGCGATTAAAAGTTACGTATTACATTATCATTACTATAATATATTATTGTCTAGATTGCCTCTAATGCACACACACTAAGAGTTAGTATGTGGAGCCGAAGGTGATAATAAATTGAGCTTCAATTAGACTTCCGCTGATCATAGATATTGGTGTGAAAAACAATAGTTGTCTTTACTTTTTGGATTAATACGATCCTGATTCGAGGTTTAAAAAGGTTTATTGTAATTCACTAAATATATGATTAGAAGATAGACCGCCGCCAGGCCGTAAGGCATGAGATAAAATATTGTGCTTGACAATTGATGAGTTTAATAAGCTCTCGGTATTTTATGTCAATAATTGAAGTAGAAGTGCAGAACTGTTCAAGTAAAAGAAAGTGTAGCCACTAGGATTTGAGTAGTTGACACAGACGTTTTGGTTGACCTTCTTGACGTATAGGTCAGGAGTGTAAACGTTATGTTTACTTGTTTATTTTTGTATGGGTTGAGTTGCTGCAACTACATGACATTAAGTGTGTCAAGTTCTTTCTTATGCGAAGAAGGATTCTATGAAAGTAAACAAGGTGTTGATGGTTGTGGTTCACATTCTAGGGATTGTGAGTATGTGACTAGCATGTTATTAGCTTAGAATCACATGGGTAATATATGGTCTACTTGTTATAGAATGATTGTTAGGGAATAACGATACCCAATCGATCCCCACTACACAGATAATTTATACTCACTAGGTGAAAATAAGATTTTTTTGACGGGTAAAACCCATAAAAAAACACTGTTTTTGACTGACATTGCCCGTCTCAAGGCCCGCCAAACAATTTGCAGTTGTTTTTTTTCTTGACGGTTAGTTACCGTCAATAACTTTAAATTTATTTTACGGGTGGTCAACGTCAATAATAAATAGAATTGTTGACAGTCTATAACCGTCAAACTTTACTATTTCACTAGTCAAATTTGTATGATTTTAATGAAATTTGGAATGCAAATTTGAAAATTATTGACGGTCTGCTACGTTAATTTTCTGTATACATAAATTTTCTTGACAGTCTATATCCGTCGTTTTTCTAAGCATTAATGTTTTTTTTTTAATTCTTCTAATCTAAATTTCATATCCATTTTTCCTGCAAAAATTAAACTGTCCAACTCAAATCAACATTCTAGCAAAATACAATAGATTCTTTCATCAAAACACCAAAATATTGAAGCAAAGTACATTACATGAGTTTTAGTATGCTCCATATACAAAACCATGCATCTTCATGTGTATGCAAAACCAACTAGATTTCATTACTGGTTTCAATCTTCCTCTGCATCTCTTCAAGATCTTTCTCTTTCCGCTTAATACTCAGCTTGCTTTCATTTGCCTCCTCTCTCAGGTTGAGGATTCTTCGTCCCTCACTCAGCATCTCTTCTCGCTCCTGTAGTGTTCTTTCCCACTCTCGCAGTTCTTCTCTTTGTTTAGACAAAGTTGCTCCATGCATTCCCCGCCTAAACATAGTAACAATTAAAAGTTGGAAAACGTGTCAAAGTAATCGACAGAAAAAATTTAAAAATATGAGTAGGTGGACGTGTTAAAGCATACTCTGCTGTAAAAGACTGTCTTTCACTTCGCAGTGAACTTTCACGCGCTTCAACCTCTTTCAAGTTTCTCTCCATCTCAGAACTCTTTCTCCTAGCTTCAGCAAGCTTAGCATCAGCAGCATGCAACTTTGATTCCACCTCCAAAGATTTCTCCTCAATGTTAACAATTAGAGCATTAGCTTTAGCCATCTTTGAATCAGCATTATATTTGGTTTCGGCAGTTTCAGTACACATCTCACGCAGAGCCTTCTCCTTTGCAAGGACAAGCAAGGCAGAGAGAGAGATAAACTGAGAAACCTTTCTCAAGGGGCATGTTTCTTAGCATAACAACTAAATTACTACTTCAAACAATATCCAATGTAATAGACCTTTCATAAAGCAGTAAACAAGATGGCAGCGTTGATGAACACTCATATGACAGCTACTCCAGTAGTCCAGTCTAATGACAGGAAAAAAAAAGTGAAGTGTTGGGAAATGTATAATTGTATACCCATTTAAAGGGAAAAACAGTTTAGATAAACTTGCAAATACCTTCAGGACAGCAAGATCTTTGTCACAATCTGAACTAATTAACGTACCCTCAAAGTTCTTTTGCACCCTACCAACAAAAGATGACAATCAGACAAACTGGATACTACTCTTACACCCATTAAATAAAGATTATCCCAAAGAATATCATAGTTGCATACATCAGCAATCAGATCATGTCACTGATTCTACCGAAAGACTCACCCTTCAGATGCAAGAATATTTACGCGTGCAACCACTTTGCCGGTCTTTGGATTTCTAGAAAGTGCATTACCAACAACTACAAGAAAGAACAATTAGAATAAGTAAAACAAACTTAGAGAGTTCCAATACCGACATTCTATGATACAAAGAGCTGCCATCTGAGTTGACCATAGTCCATTTGAAAATAGCTCATTAGGAAAATGTATATTGGTTTTACTAAACCAAGCTAAGTACTTTCTGAATAACATTACCATGATAACTAGTCACAATATGCCCCTGTTCATCCCAAACGACTCCAGAACCATTACCTTCTGGAATATGGGCCAAGTGAGACAATAATTCACATTATTATCATGCAAAGACACGGGAGGAAAACTACTAAGGAAAAAGTTGAAGCGTGTTGTGGTTTACTAATGCAAAATTATGGTCCAACCAGTTTAAATTCCTGGTAAAATATTTCTTTATACACATGAAAGTCGTGGAAAGTACCTCGACAACACCTGTTACGTTGAATTGATGGTGTAATGTTACATCGAAGATGTTGACGACAGAATAAGTATTCGTCTCAAAGAGTTTGACAATTCTACCCTATCATATAGAAATAAAAATTCACCTACCATAAACACACAGCCCAATATAGCAGAGTAAATCACGAAAAAGAAACATTCCATAAATGAAAAAGATAGAACTGAGTAATTATTGAGAAAAAAAAAACCCCATGAAGGAAGAGTCCATTGGATGGATAGACAGGCGGAGTCACTTCTTCAATTGCCACAGATGGATCCCCTAAAGCCAGTGTTGTAATTCAAAATTTACAAACATAATTAGAAGTGATCACGTATGTTTCACGCCATGTCTTTCGACACAAACTTAAGAAAATGGTGACTGTTAGAGTTCTAGGAGGACATCTCCCGAGGGGCGGACTAGGGCCCCGACCAGAATATTTTTGGCAGTTTCTATTGTTGTAAATCCTGATTTTCATATATATATATTGAAGTGATACAAGGCCAAACCTAATTAGGCTGTATCCTCCTTTTCTCCAAACTATTTCTCCATTAACATAAATACAATTTCACTACGACCAAAGTCAAAGCCTTAATACTCAAAACAGGATTTCTACAGCCAATAGTAGAAGTCTAGCAGGGCTGAATCAACACTGAATTACGTTCTCAGTACAGAGAATGCAGTGTTGTCAAGCCAGTCTGCAGAAGGTTCCATCATTCCATGAACGAATGGACATCGATACAGATAACGTCATTTCACATATGTAAAATGCGTTTTGAAAAATTGAGATTATGAAATCTCAAATAGTCTGTATTTCAAATCGAAAAAGAAAAGGAATTAAAATGTTAAGATGAGTAAACATTTGCAAGATAAAACAACATCTTGAGGGAAAGGCATGGCCTGAGACGAACATACCCACCCACGTAAGGATCTCCTTGAGACCCAGTCACCCAGCTTCTATGACTTGTCTCAAAAGTTAGTCTGGTAAATCATCCTCCTACAAAAATACTCCTATGAATTTCACCCATAGTATCGAACTGATATTATGGCAGAGTGCTCAGAGACATGCCTATATGTTTTCAGCACATGTCCACATTCCTCAGGCAAAACATGTGCATGTTGTGTATATAGTAGAATTTCTCAGTCTTCACAATTAGCTATTGATTGCACTCAAAGTTCTTACTTCTATTAAGGATGAAAATTTTAATAGATGGCCCAAAAGGAAACTAGTAGTTTGGAAAAGTTGCGAACCTGATAAGTACCTTGGGAAGTTGACCACAAGCAAACAAACGAACCCGCAAATAACATTCGTCTTGTAGTAAGAGGAATTTTATTAGAAATCACTTCACGTACATCTTCATTGTGATCCCTGACCGACCTAGAAGTCATTATAGGCATAAATTCTTAAGGACAGTTAATTGTCGATCTACAACAAAGTGGAAAGGACATACGAACTATACATTCACTTGATGAAAACTGAAAACCTTGTAGACAAATCTCATGCCGATATAAGGGAACTAAACATACATACTTACTTACGTACATGACGTATGATCAATAGACTCGTGTGAAGTTAATTCATATTTTTACAAAAATCAGCAGGGGATCAAGTCCAAATAAGTCTAATAACAAAATAAAAAACAACCGCTACATCAAAAGTACCAGTGAACCATTGGTGAATATAGCTTAATACCAAGATCTCATTCCTATAGGGTTTTCTGCTTCTAGTTTCTACTTACGCAGATGGACCACTCTGGTCCCTGTGCACCTAGACATTGTTATGAAGGCATACCCACGTGGGAGGGCGAAATACCCAAAAGACATGGCTGCATGGCCTTCATTAACATCACATATCACAAGTGCCACCAACAAAAAACAACATGAATTCTAATTATCAGTACAAATGCCACTTGCATATCAAATAAGGTGTCATACTAACTAACTAATACAACTTGCAGCACGCACACACAAACGAGTAATATTACATCACCAAGAACATACTAATTAAATTAAACTTGTGGTAGTGGTAGTGGTAGTGAAAGCCATATAATCAGAAATTTCATGAGTCGATACGCAACTAATTTTTTTTACTATGTTTATGCCCCCACTCTAAATTCCTAGTTCTACCCCTACATTAGACACAACCACCACGCGAATAACATTTTCAACAGACCAACACCCTCACCATGTTGAACAAAACATAGTTTATAAAAACAATCGTTAGAATTGATGGACAACACCCTCAACACGACAAACCAACATCTTCACCAAGAAGTGCATCCAATTAAAGGATGAAAACTTCCATTACTCAGTAAAACGAATAGTGAAAACTCACAATTTTAACAACAATAATTTACTCAAAATTTTTGATAAAGCACTAAAAAGTCACAATGTTATACAATATTAATTCGCAATAACAATAGCATATCAATAACAACGATAATGATATGTGTTACATTTCTTAAAACAAAGAAGTCTTTTTAAACAAAAAAAAAAAACAAACCTTTATGAGTTTATGAGATGCAAACTAACTAAAATTCCATCAAAGCTAACTGTAGTAGTGTATATGCAAAACGACCAATTTAAAAAGTTAGAGTTTTGACACAACCCATTACAAGAATGGGAAAAAAAAAACAAGGGTTATGATACCAATTTATACCTCTACAACATACAAGTACAATCTTCTACAAAAATAAACAACTACTAATTGCTACAAGATACAGCAAGTACTGATTGAAATACTACAAAAATGATATTTCACTCTAAGCTCAAAGCTAGTAACAGATATACCCAACATATGTAACAGATTAATTAGCTCATGGAGTTACAGGTGCCATAAATAATTGAAATAACTACAAAGAAATTGTGCCTAAGTTCAGACTTATTCAAAAGAAGAGTAGGCGAAACTCCAGTCAAATTGTTTATCAACGGAATGATAGTTCTTTGAAATTTGTTTTGATTTTTAATCATTTATTTCTTACAAATTCAATAAATTGAACTGACTAAAACTCCTCAATCACTTAATAATTCACATCACAACAACAATGAAATATTCACAAAATAATTTTTTAATACACCCCCATATCATAAACAAACCCTCAGCAACTCCAATAAATTTCATGAGAAAGATGCATCATCCAATATACTAATTAAAGAAAAAATAACATCTTTTTTGAATATAAAAACAAACCGGTGAAATTGAAGCTTGCTGATAACTACTCTATTTCTTTGAAGTTGTTGTAGAGATGAAATTGTTAGTTTTGGCTGAATTTGTTGTATATGACAGTGAGTTGCGATTTTGACCAAATAAAAACCGAAAGAGAGAAAAATTGGAAAAGAGCTAAAATTTTGGGGGGAAGGTATTCGCGCTTTGGGCCGGATTTCGGGGAAAATTTTCTTGACAAGCGTGGGCGGTCGAGTTTTTGTTTGACGGTTATGGACCATCAATTTCATAAAAAGTCAATTTCATAAAAAGCCCGTCAAATATATTCTTGAGGATTAGTACCACTCAATTCCTATCCGGACCAGGAGTCAAAAAAACTATGTTTTCACCTAGTGACTTGAACTAAGTACTACTCCAGACAAATTCTAAATATCCACTACAACTTACCTAGCATGCCCAACTCTCTAAACAACTATCAACAACAAATAATAATGTAAAGAGAATAACAAGCATACCACAACACAAAGATGTAACGTGCTTCGGCCAATGATGCCTACTTCCACAAGAGCTAATCCTTTTATAAACTGGGAAGGAATATTACAATCACTCCTTTCAGTCTCTCACCTTACTAGAACATTCCTCTCTCCTTATAAGTTTTTCTGGATGCAAGGGTTTTCTCTCAATCTTGATTGCTCTCAGAATCGGGTTTTCTCTTACTTGTGTTGGCTGCCTTGTGGTTCCAAAACCTTGTTTTAGGTTTATATACCAAAAACAAAATTCGCGGTTACTGTAGCGAATTAGAAACTACAATTATAGGCATGGGCGAGGGCGCACTCTCGGCAAGGCCAATGTCGAGTGCACGCGCCCTTAACAACCTATTTCATTTTCCAGTACCAAGGGCGCAGGGGAGCCTTGTTCTTAGACCAATCTGAGCATGTGCGCGCTCAAACCTCTTCACGCAAACATTGCTGATTTCTCCTTCTTCCTCATGTGAGGGATAACTCCAACAATCTCCCCCTCCCGAACAGTGAGGGGGGATACCTCCATGCAATTTCCAAATCAACAGGAGTGTGCTACCATTCCGGCGGTAGTACAACAAACATCAAACTTACCTTTCAGTAAGACTTTGGTCATCATATCCGACCCGTTCTTGTCAGTATAGATCTTCTCAATACACAAATGTTTGTCTTCGAGTACTTCTTTAATCTAATGATAACGCACATGTATGTGCTTGGATCTAAAATGAAAACTCGGATTTTTGCTCAAATGGATGGCACTCTAACTGTCACATAGAACTACAAACTATTTCTGCTTTAGCCCTAGTTCATCGAAGAACCTCTTCATCCATAGCATCTCTTTGCAACACTCAGTGGCTGCAATATACTCATCTTCTGTAGTAGAGAGGGCAACACACTTTTGCAACTTAGATTGCCAAGAAACTACTCCCCCTGCAAAAGTAACTAGATAACCGGAGGTGAATTTCATCGAGTCAACATCAACTACCATGTCTGTATCAGTGTAGCATTCAAGTAAGGGCTTACTTCCACCAAAACATAAACATAATTTGGAAGTGCCCTTGAGATATCTCAATATCCACTTAACACCTTCCCAATGCTCCTTACCCAGATTTGACAGAAATCGGCTTACAACACCAACGGCGAAAGCAATATCCGGTCTTATACACACCATTGCATACATCAAGCTGTCCACTGACTCTGCTCATGCTCACCCTTTGGACATATCTCTTTGGTCATGCGGAACTGGCCACCAAGCGAACAACTGACTGGCTTCACTTGATCCATGTTGAATCTCTTCAACACCTTCTTAATATAGTTTTCTTGAGAAAGCCACAACTTCCCACTCTTTCTGTCAAGAGTGATCCGCATCCCAAGTATCTGCTTTGCTTGACCCAAATCCTTCATCTCAAAGGACTTACTCAAGTCTTTCTTCAACTTGGATATCTTGTTGATGTTCGGTCCAACTATCAATATATCATCCATATACAATAAGAGCAATATGAAATCCCCATCTAGAAATTTCTGAACAAACACACAATTATCAGAAGCAGACTTCTTGTATCCTTGTTTCGCCATAAAGGAATCAAACTTTATGTACCACTGTCTCGGTGTTTGCTTCAACCCATACAATCTTTTTATCAACTTGCATACTAGGTGCTCCTTGCCTTTGACCTCAAACCCCCTGGCTGGTCCATGTAGACATCTTCTTTAAGGTCTCCATGAAGAAAAGTTGTCTTAATATCTAGCTGCTCAACCTCTAGGTTCATACTTGCAGTCAGACCCAATACCACCCTGATAGAAGTCATCTTAACTACTAGAGAGAAAATTTCATCAAAGTCAATACCTTTCCTTTGACCGAATCCCTTCACAACAAGGTGAGCTTTATGCCTTGGGTGTGGATTATTCTCTTCATGTTTGACTTTGTAGATCCACTTATTCTTAAGAATTTTTCTTCCTTTCAGTTTCTCAACTAACTCATAAGTGTGATTCTTATGCAAAGAATCTATCTCATCATGCATGGCCTTCAACCACTTTTCTTTGTCTGTACCTTCAAGTGTCTCTTGATAGTACATAGATTCTCCACCATCAGATAGTAAAACATATGTATGTGGTGGATACCTGGTTGAAGCTAGTCTCTCTCTGTCAGACCTCCTTACCCCATCTTCTTGTGGCTCCGGAGGATGCACTTCTGCTTGCTCAGGTGGTAGTTCATGCACTTCATCTGCATCTTCTATATCAATAGGTTATATCCCATCATGAGCAATATGATCATCATTATGAGCTTTAAACTCATGATTCTCTGCATTCTTAATGCCTTCTGCACGTTCCACTGTAGGAATTTCTGGTTCTGAATCAACAAGATCATTAGTGAAAGCTTGTAGCTTCTCACCTTCCTCGAAATATATTATAGTTTGGTCTTCCAAGAACACAACATCTCGACTTCAGATTACCTTCTTGTTAATCAGATCATAGAGTTTGTAGCCAAACTTCTCATCCCCATAACCTAGAAAAATGCACTGCTTGGCTTTGTCATCAAGCTTGGATCTCTCATCCTTGGGAATATGAACAAATGCCCTGCACCCAAATACCCTCAAGTATCCATAATAAATATCTCTGCCTGACCATACTCTCTCTAGATAATCACTATTCAGAGGCTTTGACAGCGATAGGTTGATCACATTCACGGTTGTACGCATTGCTTCTACCTTATAACTTCTAGGTAATTTAAAGTGAGACAGCATGCATCTCATCCTCTCTACAATGGTCCGGTTCATTCTCTCAGCTATACCATTTTGTTGCAGAATCTCGAGAACGGTCTGCTCATGACAAATCTCAATACTCTTGTAATACTCTTCAAACGGCCCTATGTACTCACCCCCATTATCTGAGCGAATACATTTCAAAGGCTTCTATGTCTCTCTTTCCACCATGCTATGGAAAGTCTTGAACACGCCAAGTACTTCATCATTAGTCTTCAGACTATATGCCCATATCTTTCTTGACACATCATCAATGAAAGTCAAGAAGTACAAATCTCCCCCCGTGGGACTTTACTTTCATAGGACCACATAAGTCAGTGTGAACTAACTCAAAGACATTGTCCTTTCTGTGAGACGGGAATCTTTGGAAAGACACCATGTGTTGTTTTCCTACCAAATAATGAGTACATCTATTTAAATGCGTACCTCTAATGTCAGGCAAGGCATTTTGCTTGGCAAGAACTTTCATGCCTTTTTGGCCCATATGACACAGTCTCTTGTGCCATAGCTCGGAGGAAGCTTCTTCTTCTGCCGCATTTACTTCTATTTTACACAAACTAGCCTATGTCTTGTAAAGAGAGCAAGTTTTCTTCCTTTTGGCTGCTATAATGGAACATTTGCTCAGTTTTTATACCCTGTTACCAAACGAGTTTAGAAAACCATCATCATCTAACTTCCTAGCTGAAATTAGGCTTAGCCGATTGTCAGGGATATATCTTACATCCTTGAGTGTCAAGGTGTAGCCAACATTGGTTTCTATATGAACAACCCCAATGCATACAATCTTTGAAACTCCAATGTTACACATCTTTACCTCACCAAATTCACCACAGCTGTAGGTAGTGAAGAATCCCCTGTGCGGTGTGACGTGATAGGATGCTCATGTATCTATCACCCACTCTGTATCCTGGCATGAGATACTAATATAGCACTTGCCACAATCTAGCACAATTCCCACTAGATCATCGTCTACTAGCGCGGTAGTATCTCTTCCTGTGTTTCCGTTCCTCTGTACCATGTCTTCATGTACACAGTTATTCTTCTCATCCCTCTTCAGTGTTCTGCGCTCATACCTGAAGTGACCCTTGGTAGCACAATAATAACATTGTCTCTCTGCCTTAGGAGTTCTAGCTTCACCCCTAGACTTGCTTCTGTCATCACCTCTAGAATGAGATGGTTTTCTACTCTTACCTCTCCCCCGCTTCTCTGTGACAAGGATCTCTGAGTGAGAGGAGCTGCTTCTTGAACCCCTTCTTGTCTCCTCATTCAACAATGCCCCGGTAGCCATCTCCATGGAAATAACTCCATCCTTTGCGGCTCCGTTAAGAGAAACTGTTAACGTCTCCCAATTGTCTAGTAGAGAGGTTAATAGGAACAAAGCCTCAACTTTGTCTCCCATATTAATCTTCATCAAATGCAACTGATTGATGGTATTCTGTAATCCATTAAAATGCTCAGACATTGAAGAACTTTCATTGTACTTCGTGTTAGCAAACTTCTTAATGAGCAGCACTTTGTTTCCGGCCGACTTCCTCTCATAGAAGTCTTCGAGTTTCTTCCATAAGTCAAAAGCAGTAGTCTCTTGGGATACATGGTGAAAGACATTGTCGTCAATCCACTGTCTAATGTACCCTATTGGTTTTCTATGAAGGTTGCTCACTCAGCCAAAGGAATCGCTTCTGGTTTTTCTCCCCCCATTCTCAATGGGTTGCGTCAAGTCCTTGTAGTATAGCAAGTCTTCTATCTTGGCTTTCCAAATAGTGTAGTTTGCTCTATTCAGACTAATCATGCGAGTGTTCATAGAATGCTCCATCTCTACAAGTTATTTTAACTCAAATCTTCTCGGGAATTTCGTCAAACACCTTCTGAGCAAAATTTGAATAACAACCTAGGTTAATCCAACCTAGCTCTGATACCACTTGTTGGGGAATAATGATACCAATCGATCCCCACTACACAGATAATTTGTACTTGAACTAACTACTACTCCAAACAAATTCTAAATATCCACTACAACCTACCTAGCATGTCCAACTCTCTAAACAACTATCAACAACAAATAATAATGTAAAGAGAAGAACAAACATACCACAACACAAAGATGTAAGTGGTTCGGCCAATGATGTCTACTTTTATAAGAGCTAATCCTTTTATAAAGTGAGAAGGAAGATTACAATCACTCCCTTCAGTCTCTCACCTTACTAGATCACTCCTCTCTCCTTACCTTTTACGGATGGTTTTCGGATACAAGCTTTTTTCGATCAATCTTGATTGATTGCTCTCGGAATTGGGTTTTCTCTGACTTGTGTTGGCTACCTCGTGGTTCCAAAACTTTGTTTTAGGTTTATATACCAAAAACAAAATTCGCAATTACTATAGCGAATTAGAAACCGCAATTATAGGCATGGGCATGGGTGCACTCTCAGCAAGGCCAATGTCGAGCGCGCTTGCCCTCAATAACCTATTTCGTTTTCCAGTACCAAGGGCGCGGGCACGGCTTGGTCTTAAACCAATCTGAGCGCGCGCGCTCAGACCTCTTCACGCAAACATTGCTGATTTCTCCTTCTTCCTCATGTAAGGGATAACTCCAATAATGATTACTCTTGTGCATCTCTTTTTTTATTTCATTCATACAAAATTGTATGATTTCGAAATTCGGAATGTTGAGACACTCTCAACGAAAACAGACATAACTTTATGCTCAAACATCGGATTTGCGAACCGTATTTTGCATTAGAAAGCTGACTCAGAGATGTTTCCAACGGTGTGTGGCGTGAAGCCTAATTCGTCCTGAGGTAGTTCAATTTTATAGTTCTTTATGGGGCCAATTTTCAACCGAATAGCGAAACGTGATAATCCGATTTTTCAATCTGATAGGTATCGTACTCTTTACCAAATACTTATAATTCTTTGTTTTCTAGTATGAGATGATTTGAAACTTAAAATTACATGCTAGGGTTTTTAATTTAAGGAAATTTAAAAAAGGTTATATATTCTAGTTGTTTATCTTGTCAATATGTTGTGGCACTGGGTGTTGATTAACATGCATTGAAAGTTTTTTACATTGACTAAATATAATTGTGTGACATTAATTTCTCTTTTGGTGTCTTTGTTGGTAAGGGATATGCATGTAAGGAGATATTGAAGTTTCTTGATCCCAATTCCACATCAAGTAGTAATGGAGCTACACTTCTATTGATATCCCACACCTTAGATGAGGTCCAACTGAGAATTGGGCTAAGTGATAGCTAAGGTTGGGGACAATATCAGTCTTGGGTGAAACATCTGTGAGGGTACCATGGATGGTCCCTAGGCTTGGCCATGGTCATGCCTAACTGGGGAGACAAAGTTGATGGTTTAGTTAGACCAGTTTCGGTCCAAGGTGGAGATTGTTAGGTGTATGGACCGAATTGGATGTTGTTGATCTTAATAATTTTATACGTCTACTTACATGATTTCTTGTCCTGTTAATGTTTGGCATGGTAGATTATGTCATATTAACAAGAAATATATTAAGAACATGAGCATACTTGGTTTAATTCTTAATTTGAATGATGATGATTTTGTATACGGTGAATCTTGCACTAAGGCCAAAATCACAAAGAAACCTCACAAGTCAGTTGAAAGGAGTACAAATCTGCTTAGACTTGGTATACACTAATATGTGTGAGCTTGAAGGTGTTCGGACTAGAGGTTATAAAATATATTTTATTACCTTCATTGATGATTGCTCGAACATTATATATGTTTATTTGTTGAAAAATAAAAGTGGTGTTTTTTATGCTTTTAAAGCTTATGTACTTGAGGTTCAAAATCAGCATGATAGAAACATTAAAGTAATTCAAAGTGATTGAGATACTGAATATGGTTCTGCTGATTTTAATCTTTTTCTTGCAATAACATGGTATTATTCATGAGATGACAGCTCCTTATTCACCTGAAATGAATGGAGTAAATGAATGTAAGAACAGAACAATTAAAGGGATTAATTGTTGTTATGTTGCTTAGTTCTGGAGTACCCTCAAATTTGTGGATGAAGCTGTTTTGATTGTATGTTATATATATGTTGGATAGAATTGCTAATTCTAATACAAAGGTAACACTTTATGAGTTATTGAAGAACAAGAAGCCTAATTTGAGTTACTACAGAACATGGGGATGTCTGGCTTTTGTAAGGAAGCATGATCCTAAAATCTCAAAGCTTGAGAGTAAGGATTTTGAGTGTGTCTTTTTAGGAAATACTATGGATAGCAATGCCTACTTTTTTCTAGATATGAAGAGTAATGTTTTGTTGATCATCTTATGCTGAGTTTCTTGAAGATAGATTTCCATATTTATCTAGAAATAGTAGGGGTGCTAGTGGGGATATTATCCTCCAAGGCCCCTAATATTGATATTTCTGACACTGACATATCTAGATAGTATGATAGAATCATGGACACAGAAGATGAACCTAAAAGATATAAAAGAGCTTAGGGTCATTAAAGTTTTGGGACCCGACTTTGTCATTGTACTTTGGAAGGAGATCCCTCCTCCATTGAAGAAGATCTCACATCTTTTGATTTCGAGTTTTGGAAAGAAGTCAGTCAAGTGAGATTGATTCTCTTGGAGAACAAAACTTGGAAACTTGTTGATTTGCCTATTAATTGTAAAACTAAGGAATCAAATGGGTTTTAAGAAGGAAGTTTAAAACCGATGGTTCAGTGCACAAGTTTAAAGCAAGGCTTGTTATCAAGAGCTTTAGACAAAGAGAGAACTTTGGTTTCTTTGACACATATTCACCTGTTACACGGATAACATCTATTAGAGTATTATTTTATGTTGTTGTTGTTCATAATTTTGTTATTCATCAGATGGATGTTAAGACAGCCTTTCTAAACGGGGATTTAGAAGAGGAGATTTACATATATCAGCCAACAGGTTTCGTGGAACCAGGTAGTGGTAAAAAAGTATACAGATTACTTAAGTCAATTTATGGGTTGAAACAGGCACCTAAACAGTGGCATGAGAAGTTTGATAAATTTATCACTACCAGTAGGTTCAAGATAAATGAATGTGACAAATGCATTTATTCTAAGTACTCTGATGGGATATGTGTTATCATATGCTTATATGTTGATGATCTACTAATCTTTGGTTCTAATTTACATGTTGTGAAAGAGACCAAGAACCTGTTGTCTTCTAATTTTGATATGATGGACTTAGGTGAGGCTGATGTAATGTTGGGAATCAAAATTACAATATCATCTGATGGCATATGGTTGGATCAGTCACACTACATTGAAAAAATGTTAAAGAAGTATAACTACTTCGATTGCGTGACTGTGAGTACTCCTTTTGATCCCTGTATTAAATTATTTGTGAATAATGGTGTACTTGTGAATCAAAAGGAATATGCAAGTATCATTGGTAGTTTGAGATATGCTACAAATTATATAAGACCTGACATTGCCTATGTAGTAGGTGTTATTTGCAGGTACACTAGCAGGCAATAGATTCGGATTGGAACATCCTTTCAGAAGACTCCAAGATCACCAGTGGCTATGTGTTTAGCATTGGTGGAGGTGTTGTATCTTGGAAGTCCAAGAAACATACCATAATAGCATAGTATGTTATGGAGTCTGAGATTATTGCTTTGGCTAGTACGAGTGAAGAAGCTAGTTGAGTATAAGGCCTTCTTACTCATATACTAGTCTAAGATAGACGATATTAGTTACAATGATACTTTGTTAATAGCATTACAACTATTACTGGGAGAGTCCATATTATTTTGATTTTGTGAGATATGAAAATAACCTTGCAGATTCACAAACCAAAGCTCTGGCCAGAGATACAATGTGGATTGCTTTACTAGCATGGGACTGAAGCCAATTGAAAAATGAACATCTATGATGGTAATCTAACTTATGGACTGGAGATCCCAAGAACTAGGTTCATAGGGAAGAACAAGTCATAGAATGTTGGTGATGAGTTATGCATTGTTGTTTATTAATCATTCCATGCTTGATTAATAAAATGCATGATATCCTGAAGCAAATACATAGGTTGAGTTTTTCTAGGAAAACTCTTAATGAAGTTATATGGTCCTTATGGGCGGAGTGTATAGCTACATGAGCACTCTTGATAGACTCACCTAGTGAATGTGAAAGTACATACCACTTTTATGAAAATGAGGGCTGATTCTCTAGATCATTCACAAATCCAGGAAGAGAGCACATGGCCTTTAATATGCAGGACATGAAAAGAGAACACGGGATGTGTTATGCATGATTCTAACTTATTGTATACACAATACCTAAGTTTAATACTTAGTCACTTATGGCTCTTATACTTTGAGTAAGTTTCACTACGTAAAGGTTTAAGTCTTGGACACCTTCATTTATGCATAACATGTTGAAACTGATATTGATTGCCCTTAAATATATTTTTTATTTTGTTTTTATCAAAAATAAGTGGGGGATTGTTGTGTTATTTTGAATAAAACAAGAGGTGAACTTGGGCTTGGGCTTGGGCTTGGGCTCGGGCTCTTTGATCCCTTATCTTCTTTTTGGTAAACCTGTTTCCTGATAGGGTTGGAAATAGAATTGGATATGGATTAGGAAACATAAATGTAGTAGACTAGTAGACTCCAATCCCTATAGGGAAACTGAATCAGTTCCCTACAAAAGTGGATCTACTAGTGCTCCACGTTTCTTATCTCTATAAATACTCCTCTACCAGCAGCCTATAGTATCTGAAAAACTAATTTTCTAAACTACATTTTGGGCAATCATAAGATCAGTATCGTGGTTCTTCATTTTCTTCTTTGGTTTATCTGCAATAAACAAATGAGAGTAATAACTGGCTGTTGTATCCTAGGGGTTGACATAGTCTGTCTGCATAAAGAGGAACAGATGCGAAACAACCTTAAAAAGAGCGTACCGATCCATGCCTCAGCCAGCCTTCTTTATATTCACTGTTTGTTCTTGTTGCAGAAATTATATTCCAATAGGTAGTATTCATCCATCCGCAGGTACTGCTCTTTCTGTCCCTTTATCATTAGTTTAGGTCATAGACACAAGGGCATCAAATCA
Source organism: Coptis chinensis (assembly GCF_015680905.1). Classification (NCBI taxonomy): domain Eukaryota; kingdom Viridiplantae; phylum Streptophyta; class Magnoliopsida; order Ranunculales; family Ranunculaceae; genus Coptis; species Coptis chinensis. The sequence goes on along the minus strand of NC_141456.1, from coordinate 37,442,820 downwards.
CATGTGCTCTTCATTATCTTTATTTTCATTTTATAAACCTGCACCTGTTGAGTCATATGTTCAATTACCAGATGGGACTCATACTTGGTTACACATATTGGGACTGTTCATTATTCTCCATCACTTATCTTGGAAAATGTTTACTTTGTGACTCGCTTCAAATTTAATCTTTTGTCTGTGAGCCAACTTACAAAATTTATTCACTATTGCGTAACATTCTTTCATGACCATTGTTTTTTCCAGGACCTATCAACGAAGAGGAAGATTGGACTGGGTAATTATCATGAAGGTCTCTATTTTCTTCAAGGAAACACAGCTTT